>NC_088684.1:149726498-150976498 GCF_028017835.1 Emys orbicularis | reverse complement strand
CCAAGGACAGCGTTATATCGGGGTAGAGGTGTATATCTTAATTTACAATGATGCTTACTCCACAGAAGATAGAATATAGTGCATTGGAAGCTATGTTCCACTAGCAGAATTCCTATTGTAGCCTCCAAATTACTTTTCAAAATATTTTTATAGCACATTCCAGTATTGCTGTTACAAGCCTTTACCTGATCATTTTAAAGTGCTTTATAGATTTTTGGTAGTATAAAACATTAATACATTCTTCCCTTGCATATAAAGGGGAAAACAAAGCTTTTTGTTAAAGGATGACAGGAAGCTACTATACTTCAGTTCCCAATTAAAGATAAATTCATTCTAAACATCCCTCTCTCCGCTTCAATGATACTTCCTGACAAAAGAGGCTCTTGGGTATATTGTGTTTGAAAATGTAGCAGTGGTAAATTAAGATGTGCGAAGCAGTATCAAGGAAAACTATCTGTCCAAGGACACATCTTTTATTTTTCACCTTCTATCAAACCATTAAAACATATGGGCCAGCAATAGATAACTTCTTTTGCAAATACAAAAATAATTGGTTCTATCCTGAGTGTCAGTACACAGAGTTTTTCTGGCTGCAGTCTTGATTGTCTTCCTTATTTATAGTGGAAGTTTCAAGGAGGCTTTGAATTTATTGTCAGAAAAGAAAATAATTTGTAAAGTTTACTTTTTTAGTCATATAAAAAGGAATCTTTAACTATAGCTCATCCACTGTACTCTACAGTTAAAGTCTATTTCACCTATTTCTATTATAACCACCTGTTTCCTGGAATTTTTAACAGGCTTACAAATTGGCTAAACGTCAGCATGCAGAAGTCTCAGTCTGGAAAGGAATGTTGTTGTGTTCAGGAGTTATACAACTCAAATGACATTTTTAGAATAAAAAATAATTTGGATAAGACTTTATTATTTTCTTGGTTTGGACATCCAAGATGTTATCAAAAAAGACTCAATTCTTCCAACCTTATGTTGAGTGGTAGCCAACTTAGTGAACGGTGCCATGGACCCACATGTTGAATATGATACTAATCAGCAGAGTGTGTCAAAAATAATTTGGTGAAATTATTTTCCATTGAAAAATGCTGTGTCATTAAAACTGAAAAGTTTCACAGAAATGTGCCAGGTCCGTGGAAATATTTTCTCAGGCCAAGGGTGGAATTTCACAGAGAAATATAGAGACACTCGCCACCCCAAATAGCTAACAGCATGGTGGTAAGGGTACTAGCCTGCTTAATTCATAACAGGAACTTGAATTGGGGTCTTCCAAATCCTATGTGAGGGCCTTAACTACTGGACTATTGGCTATTCTAGGATGGGTTTCTTGTCTTTTATTCATGAATAAAATTTCAAAAGTTCTCATTTTTGTTCTGCATCAGAAAGAAAACAAAATTTGAAACCTCAATACTATTAATTGAATGGGATTGTTGCTTTTTTGACAGCTCTGCTACTTAGCATGAGTAAGATGACAAAATTAGACTGTAAATTAGCACATCTAACTTTCAAATATATTAATAAACATATCTTAATCACACTTTCTATTAAGTTTCTATTTGTATTTCCATTAATTTTTCATTTATAAATCAGGTAGATTAATAGCATTTTAATGAACAGTTCATCAGTTGTTATAGACTGATAGAGTCCAGCTGTTCAATTGGCTACTTATGGGATGGGCTACAATTATCTACAACGCCTTCCACTGATGTGCCTGTAAGCATCCATAACACATTACTCATGTCTGTAACATATTTATAACACATTTTAATAATTTATAAATGCTTTATAACCCATTTACAAATGCAATCTTACTATAAAGTGTTGCCCTCTTTCTTTTAATGCTTAATTTGAGGGTGATTATTAATTGTTACACTTTGCAACACTTTGCAAAGTGTATTTATAGTTTATCAGAAGAAGCTTTTTCACTAGCTTCACTAGCTCAGACATCCAATTGGCTCTCCTGTTATCTCCAGCCAGCCAATGGGAGGCATAGAATACCCCGCCTCTACCCCCACTTCCTCCCCCCCCCCCCCAATGCACATTCCTAAATGCATTAGAGATATGAGAAGATGCCTGGCTCTGGAATTTTTGGACAGAGACTATCCCCCTCTTTGAGGAGTTTGGACATCGCTCCTGCTAGTCCAACCCCAAATATTCCCTCACTGATAAGGCATTTAGTAATCATCCTTAAACAAAACCCACTTGATGGAAGGCTTGTTCCTTTGATCCTCGAATTGACTTGCATGTAATGTACTCCACAAGTTCTGTCTTGATTCTTTTACAGATAAAAAATAAACCTAGTAACCCAGCTGCACTTCTTGTTGCAATAACATTTTAGATGTATTATATCTAAACTTCAAAATGTAATATTTTAAAAATATGTCCCCCATTACACCCCCTGGGAATTCTGCCTCCCTTAGTAACAGAATCTCAAAGAAATATCTCTACTTATTGTATAGCCTGGAAGTCAGAGCTATCTGCAGTTGCAATATCCAGCTTGTCTAGTAATACCATGAAATCCATTCCAACTCTTTAACAGGTGAGGTAATGACAATAGTGCTCATATAGGTCTGAAGGGGCTACTGAGAACTAATGCACTGATTAGTTGTCCCTGAGTCCCAGTGTGTGGTTCTTTCATTTGAGAAATATGCTTATTCTGGGATGTCATTTTCCGAAAAACTCTAGACATGAAGCGGAACTGATATTACTTAATTGAAACTTGGAACTAAAACTGCCAGAACTAAGTATATACTGTAGTGGAAATGAGGTCCTCAACATTTACTAAGAATATTTACATGAACTTTAAAATTTTGATATATACATTTATATACTGAAATATATCTTATATGCATGATTTGGCTATGGTTCATAATGTGATTTACAGTACATTTTGAGTCAAAGTAGTATTAAACAGTTACATAATTTTGGTGAAAAAATATAAAATAATTCAATTATTATTTGTATTACCCAACTACCAGTTTCCACATACTGGTACTGGATGAGTAGAGTTGTTAAAAACATAGCATTTATAAAAATCACATTTTTTCTCCTTTTTTAACCTTTGAAATAAAATTGTTTACATTTGTAAAGAGTTTTCTAAAAGTTTAAATTTTTAAACTCTATAGATGGCTAAAAGTGAAATAAAAATTTGTGACAAAATTTAATCAAAATACTTAAACTTGTAACCACCTCTCATTAAAACAAAAAATATTATGGAATATGTATAGGTCACCAGTTGTTCAGAGACAAAGGCCCCAAACCTGCAATTACTTATTCATTTGCTTAACTTTACTGCTGTGGGTTGTCTCATTGAAATCCACAGGGCTACTCGTGATGGTAATGATGAGCACATACATGAATATTTTCAGGATCTGTGACCAAAGTTTGTAAATCTACAAATGAGATCTTCTTTCTAAGGCACTGCTGCTGTAATTCACTGCACAGCGGTACACCGCCTGCCTGCACAGACTCTTATTGACCCAAATGAGCTCCAAACAGGTGCAGCGAATTAAAAGGTCAAGGCCTAAGATCGAAAAAGAGTTAAGTACCCATTTCTCGTATTTTATTTCATGTACATTTTAACACAAATGTAATGCAGGACAGAGATTTTGCTTTCTAACTGGAACATAAATTGGTTTGCCTTGAAAAACTTTGCCTATGTTTTGCACCTATGTTTGCAAACACGTTGCCTATGTTTTAATGATTCATAGCACAGTAGAACCTCAGAGTTATGAACATCTTGGGAATGGAGGATATTCATAACTCTGAAATGTTTGTAACTCTGAACAAAATATTATGGTTGTTCTTTCAAAAGTTTACTGCTGAACTTTGATTTAATACAGCTTTGAAACTTTACTATGAAGAAGAAAAATGCTGCTTTCCCTTGCTTTTTATTTTTTGGTAGTTTGTTTAACACAGTACCGTACTGTATTTGCTTTTTTTTTCTTTTGTCTCTGTTGCTACCTGATTGCGTACTTCCAGTTCCAAATGAGGTGTGGGTTGGTTGACTGGTCAATTTGTAACTCCATTGTCGGTGACTCTGAGATTCTACTATACAGAGATATTTCTCATTTTAATAATTGAAAATGGGTGTGCACTGTGTCATTTTTGTCCTTTCAATATTAAGATACACTGACTAATGAGTTACAAAATATCTTTCTGATATTATTGCTTACAAAAAGGTTTAGAGCACTGCTTTGTATTAACAAATGCTTGGATAAAATGAGAATCCTTTTTAATCAGTTTTGTTTGAATTTTGACAATTTTGTTTTTAAAGAGTCACAAGTGAAGGAGAAACATAGTGGTTTGATATATTTAGTTTTAAATACCAAATAATGGCATGGATATGCTAATTATTAATAATGTATGTGATTACTAAATATGTTATGAAGTTAGAGGGAAACAACTTAAATGTTGACCATACATTTTGGAGTAAAACTGAATTCTGTACAAGCTTAGCCACACCAAATTAATGTAGAAATGAAGTTCTTCAACACAGAACAAATGAAAATCTTCAGGAAGTTGGAAAATAGATATTCTGTGCTTAAAGAATTAAAACTTATGTAAACTGGTGATATATAAAGAACTTCATGCAGCTTTAATGGTAATAAAGTTATTTTTAAGAGATATTAGGAAAATATTAGGCAACAAGATTCCTGAACTACCAGCATTGTTTAAACAAAGGCCACCTATTGGAAAATTTGATAAACACCTGTTTCATAAGACAATTAATCAAGGTCTTATCAACTTTATTTTGATATGAGATGTTTCAAAAAGCGTGCAGGCAAAAGGTGCAGATATTCTTCATGTAACTCAATCTAAAAGAGAGCTTATTTACAGTTTTAATAGAAATCAGTGAAAGGCAGATGTGATGTAAAAGGACCCTTTTGCATCTGCACACTGAGTTCCAGTTAACATCAGAAACCTCCCACTATGGAAGAAGAAGAATCTTGAGGAATAGTGAAATAATTCTCCACATAGCAAACATCATACCACAGCTTCAGCAGGTCAGATACTGAGGCAAGTTTGTGAGTGAGACCAAATGTGTACAAAATAGTTATCTATTTTTATCCATAAGTCAGCCACCTATATAGATAGCAGGTATTCTGATTTGATGGAATAAGAAATAGTATTAATTATAATTTCTAGTCACAGAATTATTCCTCAAGCATGTTTAGTGGGCCTAGAGATACCTATATTGGAGTTAAAGTGTACAGATACTTTAATAATTTCCTTTGCTGGGCATTTAAAAATATGTGCTTTGAGCGCTAAATGCAAAACAAAAAAAAGGGATTTGTTTGTGTCTGGTATAAAGGACTGCCATTTAAAGGAACAGAAGTTTAGTCTAAGCATCCAGTTATGAATAGGGTAGGCTAAAACACACAGAACAAGGTTTACTGAAACTGAATGTTGTAGTACTAAGCAACCTGCAGTTGAACATTGAATTGTGAAGGAGAAATACATGTGTTGTATTAGCAATCATGTATTGGTAGTTATTATTGAAGTTCATTTTGTTGTGTGGTAATGATTAGGTAATTAATTTAAGGTCAAAGAATTCACATAGATCAGCTTCTGAAGGTGTAAAAATGACCCTGGGAAATGAGCTAAGACTATGGTGGATGGTTTTTATTGGTAATAATTAATTGCTAAGGTTTTCTGAGTATTAAACTCTGTCAAGGGCAAGACAGAAAACCTAATTTGTTCTGATAATTTGTCTGTAAGGTACTTCTTGAATTGTACTTGAATATAACTGATGTCTGAAGGGAGTCATCCCTATTTTCCCTGTTTTGTTTTTCATGTAAATTCACAACTGTTCAATCAGTAGCTCAGAAACTTTATTCTCCCTAAAATAGCTTTCCAGGAAGAGTTTATTCCCATTAATTACCCCTGTCTGAAAGTTTAAAGTGGAGAGGGCGGGAGAAAAAGAGCAAGAGAGAGTGAGCTGAACCTTAAATACATTACCAAGTCTTGATTTTTATATTATATCCCGATATCCTGGAGAACTCCTTTCAGGACTCTTGAAATGTTCTGGTTTTTGTTTTTATTCATTTTGATTAAAAATGATTCATTATTTTAATCGTCAAATCATTTTTTTTATAACTACAAAATCTGTGTCCAAAAAGTATTGCTGTACAAAGTAGAATTTTCTCTGTGTTTACCAAGAACTTAGAATCCCAGGGAATGAGCACTCTGTGTGATGAACAGTTTTTGCCAGGGTCAACGCTCGTTTGATGTTTCTTTTCATTTCAGTGCTGCTGTTTGGCACAAAGTGAAGTTAACCCTGGCTAAGTGTTTCATAATACACTCATTCAAAGCTCTCTGTTACTGAAAAATATCCTGTGCTCAAAGACATATGGACGTGTTGCTTCTGAGTCAAAAGATGGTAGTAGCTAGAACAGCATACACTTTAAAAAGTATAATTTTGTATTGTATATGACTATTTCACAACCCCCCAAAATTGCTACAGTTTTGAAAATATAGTTATCTAGTCCTTAAAACAGGTTTTCAATAACGCACTATATTTATAAACAAAGAGGCCTCACTTAATGTAAGTTTAAGCTCTTAAGTGATCTAGATGGGAATCATTATAATTTCATTTTTAAGCATAAATTGCATTAGGTTAGAGTTGCATGTCAATATATGGCACAAAAACATTATTATCAACCCATAGTAACCAAACAGTGTTGACAAAAACAACATCCAAAGACTTGTTAAAAAGAAACCTCTACCAGATCATCATTTATTAGATCACTAAAACATAGCAATGGTTAGAAAATGAAATGTGTTTTGTTAAGTCAGGGATCGGCAACCTTTGGCACACAGCCCGCCAGGGTAAGCCCCCTAGCAGGCTTGGCCGGTTTGTTTACCTGCCGCGTCTGCAGGTTCGGCTGATCGCGCTCCCACTGGACATGGTTCACCGCTCCAGGCCAATGGGGCAGCGAGAAGCGGCGGTCAGCAGCACGTGCCACTTCTCGCAGCCCCCATTGGCCTGGGACGGCGAACTGTGGCCAGTAGGAGCTGCGATCGGCCGAACCTGCGGACACGGCAGGTAAACAAACCGGCCCGGCCTGCTAGGGGGCTTACCCTGGCGGGCCGCGGGCCAAAGGTTGTCGATCCCTGTGTTAAGTGCACCAATTGCACAATTAAGGGAATATAGTTTTAAAAATGAAAATAATTGTAATTTCAAATATTAAGTTAATCTTGTTAGAAGTTGTGTTCCCCAAAGTATGCTGCAAACAACTTTAGTCTGATTAATGTTAACATACCAATAACAATAGTGATAACTTTTATATGGTTATGTAGCAGCTTGTATCTCAGAGAGTTCTGAAGGGCTCTATATACTATTTTGGCCCATGATCCAAAGTAGCTCTGCTGAAATGAGTCCTGGTGTAACTGAGACAAAATATAACCCTCTGTCTTTGAATGTGAACTAATGACTCCCATTGACTTCAATGGAAACTGCACATGTATCACGGAGCAGAATTTGGTCCATAATTAGTAAAGTGCCTTAGAATATTCTGTCATGAAAAGTGCTACATGAATATAATCTATTGGTCTTTATTAGCATGATAAGACTGTGATCATTTTGGGGAGACATGATTTTTATTCATGAGTATATTCTTCGTCCTGTGCTATCTGTGACTACTTTTCTGTGTTAAAATAGAACTTAATGTGAAAATTCCTTTTTGTTCAGTTAACATTTAACTTGGCCAGCTTCATTACTTCTGTCTTCAAAATATTATGTCCTTCAGACTATAATATGACTCAAGAAACTAGAGTTCATTCTGTTAACTATATTTCTGTCACATTATATTCTTTAACAGTTTATTATTCTATACTAATCTATAACTATATTCTTTAGTATGAGCATTATTCTTGTATTTGATAAGTTTGCCCATGAATTTCTTGTGTTGATCTTTCACTTGTGTCAAATTCCATTTGAAAAGCCGTATTTTTTTTTTAATAATAAAAAAAAAGGCTTGTGCAACCAATTTCTGTTTAAAAATAGTCTTCATACTTACCTTGATCAGGAACATACAAAGGGCATGCAAGTACTATAATGGTTTGTAGAAAATAATCTAGTTCATTATACCCATTCCTTTTATTGTGCATAAGTCTCTATACTGTGTGGATTTGATTTCCTACTGATGCCATCATCCCCCTAACTCAGTTTAGCAGCGTCTTTAAATAACTGTATACGTCAAATCTGATTTGACTGAAATCTGTCACCTTTATAATGCTCAGCATTCATACCTACTACATTAATGAATGGTTCATGTAAAGGTTATGCACAGTGACATTGCAAGCACCCTTAAACATCATTATTCCCACAGCAATAAATATCCCACTTGCAATTGAAGAGGATAATTAAAACCATTTCTGTGACTAGAATTTTGGTGCTTAGTGGAGTCCAAGCACAACATTGCTGAAGGATTTATGAATTAAATTTGCCTGATGAGCTGCAGCAAAGGTGACAGCAACTCCCATTTACAGCCCTGTTTTTAATTTCAACATGTTAGGCATGGCCAGAAACAACAACAGTAATTTCCTTTTAACAAGCATTATTATTTATAAATCATGTCAGTGGCATAACTGTATTAATGTGAATGGATGAACAGATAGAGGTGCTGTAACCTGTTTTCTAGTCTTCATCCCACAAAAACAAACAAACAAACAAAACAAGATAGTCAATAGGGTGGGACTTCAGATTTAATTGCTTTTATGCATTAAA
Source organism: Emys orbicularis (assembly GCF_028017835.1). Classification (NCBI taxonomy): domain Eukaryota; kingdom Metazoa; phylum Chordata; order Testudines; family Emydidae; genus Emys; species Emys orbicularis. Next base: position 150,967,758 of record NC_088684.1, on the reverse strand, counting down.
AAGTAGCTATTCCTGAGATGTAGGTTTACAAGGGAGGATAAAGGTCTAAGGCTCTGATTCGGGAAAGACCATAAACCAATGCTTCCCTGAATTGAAACCTAAGTCACCCACCTCACAAAACCAGTGTCAGAATACTATCTGTGAGGAAAGATTAGAACCATATCAGAAAAAGGTGCAGTTTCCAAACTGCCATTTTTTGGGTAATATATTATTATAACTTGTTCTTAATAGTTAAAGTTCAGTCCTTGACTTTATTAATTTTTTATTTTAATATTAAATCTTCTCAGTTGGATTCTTACTAGGACTCTTCCCTGAGTTGCATCCTGTGATTGAAATGTGATTAGGAATTTTTTGATTAAACTGTTTTTTGTCAGAAAATGCTAATTTATTGAAACTGAAACTTTGCAGGAAAATATTGATTTTTTTTTGACAAAAGTTTTGTCAGAAAGGCTTCTCAGCTCCGGTTTGGGAGGAAGGGGAAGAGTGAGAAAAACAGAGATAACCGCGCACACGTGCCCCAGAATTTGGAAGCAGGGATTACATAAAAACATTGATAGCAAATTCCTGTATTTTAATGGAGGGCTCAAAAGATAATATCCACATTATTGGCAATATTGTCACCTCTGTTGAGTAGTAGTGGGTGTCAGGGATTTGCAGATTGGCTTCTTGTTAGAGGAGAAATCTATTTTATATATTCTTAATGCAGCTTGTTTCATTAACATACATGCATCAGTCCTGGAACAGTGGTGGGCTCAAATGGTAGCCTGGTAATCTCCTCTTTCAGAAATCTCAACCAAGTACCAGTTACTATAATCCAAAAATTAGCAGTTCTAGCTGAGATTGTGACACTAGAATGCTATAAATGGCAACACTGGCTTTAATTACTTCCACAACTGAGTACAACCTATTTGGGAAAGAAACTCCCCACGGACCTTGTTGATACCCAGCTAAATGTGACTATGAGACTTATAACTAGCACCCTGATGTCCGCTCTGCTGCCTTACGCTGCCTCACATACATCCCTCCTGCAACCATCAGGAGAGAGATGGCTACGTTACTTGAAGAACTGGAAAGCTCTTTGTAACCAAAAGCTCCCACTGTGTGACAATTTTGTTCACCCTCCTCACACTCACTTTAAGTCCTGCTGACCATCCTGTGTGGCTGGAGAAGCTCTTTGGTCATCCAGATTCAACCCAGAAGACATCTGCAGGATGCAACGGGCAGACTGATGTAAAAATAGCCAGCATCTCATAAGTGATCCCACCACCAAACAACCTGGTTTCTTGCTCTGACAAACACAGTGAACAATCATTAACCACATCAGGACATCACATGGAAGATGAGTACACCCGATACACAAAGGGAGAACTAAGGATTTTCCATAATGTGAATGCGGAGACCTACAAACCATTGACCATAGTGTGAACAAGTGTCCCATTTTTTCATTTCCAGGAGGCATAGCAAAGATGCATTCTGCATCTCCTGAAGCTCTCAAATGGATTTCAAACCTTTCTATTAATTTGTAAATGTTGCTATTTTGATATGAAAGGAGTGTCAATGGCCAGTTCCCAGAGAGTATCTCTGTCTCACGAATGGACCCTTCATAGAGAGATTATGACGAAGTCCAAATTCCCTTGCTACTTGCAACAGTTACACCAAAGAAACAATAACAGAAAACTAAAAATAACACATTTCTTCCTAAATTAAAGTTTGATCACAGTCAAAGAAAAAAAAAGTAAGAGTATGTATAATAGCACAAGCTGGTTATCCCTTGACATAATCATATTTAATGTTTATATTTTGATAATGTCTGGAGGACTCAACAAATTAGGGGGTCTCGTATGACACGCTATACCAAGGGTCGGCAACCTCTGGCACGCGGCTCACCAGGGTAAGCACCCTGCCGGGCCAGGCCAGTTTGTTTACCTGCCGCATTGGCAGGTTTGGCCGATCGTGGCTCCCACTGGCCGCGGTCCCCCGTCCCAGGCCAATGGTGGCTGTGGGAAGTGGCACGGGCCGAGGGATGTGCTGGCTGCGGCTTCCCACCGCCCCCATTGGCCTGGAGTGGCGAACCGCAGCCAGTGGGAGCCACGATTGGCCGAACCTGCCAATGCGGCAGGTAAACAAACTGGTCCGGCCCACCAGGGTGCTTACCCTGGTGAGCCGCGTGCAAGAGGTTGCTGACCCCTGCACTATACAAACATTGTAAATGATAGTCCTTGCCCCCAAAAGCTTACCATCATGATAGATTAGGTGGATAAACAATTAAATTGTAATAACTGCCTTTAATGATTTTAATGATCATTAACCAACAAGGGTTTCAAATAGACACAGCAGCTAGAGAGGGGGGAAAATTGACTGCTAAACAGAGGTGCTTAAGAGACAGACAGATGTAAGGGTCAGATCCTATCTGCCCTCAGTGTAGCTTTGCCATCGTGCTCTGAGCATTTGCAGAAACATGATTGTGAGTTCTTAAATTCCACATCATATGACCATTTTTTGCAAATCAAACACAGCTGCTCAAATGTTAACTAAGTCTACAGAGATACAGACAAAGCTGAAGAGAGAAAAGTCTGAGCAAATATTTGGTTAAATACTTTTTGCAGTATTCTCCAGACTTTACTTCACAGTAAACTAATAAATACACTGTTGTATATTTTGCAAAAATAATTAAATCCTGAAATGGGAAGTCTTTGCAGCAGCTGTTATTAAATCTTTACTGATACATGGGGAGAGACAGATTTTTTCCCCCTGAAGATTATAAAGTATGTGGTTTAGCAAAGCAATGATCAGAGTACAGTTGTAGATTTTAATTCAATAGCTATGTATTAAAATGTGTACATTTGTCTGACCCCATCCAATATCCCAATTTGATTGGAAAGATAGCAATGAAATATGCACTGTGGTGGGAGTTCCAACACTTACTAGTTTCATAGCATTGTTCTGATATCTTTTCCTAGCACAAAACAAGGATAGATGAAATGCTAAAGGGACAGCATAGACATGGTGCCTGTCATGAGAAAATCGCACTTGTGGCTCATTGTCAGAAAACACAGCAGAAGTGCTCCTAGTTCCCAAACATCATCTCATGATGATCTCCCTTTCTGTTGTTGCCTTATAAGTTATGAAAAGCCTATATTCTGAAGGGAAGTGAATTAATATTTCTTCTGCTACCCCTCATCTTGAAGATGGAATTGACAGTTTAGAATATCCGAGTCATGTGACTCTGATGAATTTGAAATGGCTCATATCATAGCATATTTAGTAATTAATTATTTGTTTTTCCGCCAAGCTTTTGTACCAGTGTTTAATTGCCCCTATTAAATCAGAACAATTAAGCCTCAAACCATTCTCTGTTTAAAGTGTCAGTACAGTGAAACTGAAGAAGTTTCAACATGCACACAACTTGAAAGGTGAAAAGATTATCTTGGTAAATGTTGAAGATTATAAACTTTAGACCAGAGGTTCCCAAACTTATTTGGCCTACCGCCCCCTTTTCAGAAAAAAAATTACTCAGCGCCCCCCTTTTCAGAAAAAAAATTACTCAGCGCCCCCCTGGAAAGCTACCTTCTTTAAGCGAACAAACAGAAAGATGCAGTGACAAATTTGCATTCTTTTATGTATCTATATTTCTACCTATGTCCTACAATATAGTAAAGAAAGATGTGTTATTAGAATATCGCCCACGATATCAGGTATACAGTGGTTTTTGCGTAAGACGGCAAAAGACAACCAAACTAAAATACTAATGAAACTAATAAACTGGGTTTTGTTCTTTGCTCAGCATTAGATATATGTATTTGATATTAAATTGTCAAATATCAAACTAAATTTATCAAGAAATAATTAATTTAAAAAATAATCAATATGCAATTAAAAATCAGTTAATAGTTTTAATTTAGTTTGCCCTTATTTAAATAATTGTTCCTTATTAACACACGCCTTATTTACCAATTAACACAGATGATTCGATAGATATAAATAAATGTTAATAGTTAGCAGTTTTTTTACGATTTCATTCCCCTGTTTTCGTTAATAGTGTAATAAAAATATGACAAATATATTGACTGTACACTTCAAATAGTACTGTACCAACACAAGCCTGCTACGATTTTATTAGTAGTAAGCACTAGAGACACAGAAACGTACGGTAGATATGTAAGAAAATGTATAAATATACTCACGTGTAAATTGCTGTTTTATTGAAACAACAATAATACAATTTGCTTTGTATCTGATCCGTAATCCGTAAAGATCGAAGGTATCGAATATGAATAAAAAATTTTAAATACTTATTGCACTATTGTTAACTGCTTTTTACACAATTCAGAAACAATCTAAATTAGATTTCATACATGTCGCCTATTTATAGTATCGTATTGTAAACAAGTCATTACACGCACATATTCCTGCCGATGCATGCTGGACTTCCCGACAATGCGTGACACGCTCGCCTGCCAACACTTGCTTGTTAAGAGCTGTTGTCGGACTTGACACCTGATCGGTTATAATTTGTGAATTTATTTGGAAAATAAAGTAATCACTACAACTTTAACTCTATGTTACACAACAGATGAAACATGTACGAACGGTTTTTCAAAATTTTCTTATATTCTCTTCTTTCTTTATGCTTCCACTGCCCTCTTATTTTTATTCAACGCCCCCCAATTGCACCCGAGGCTACTACTGCCCCCCCTGGATCATTCCAGCGCCCCCCAGGGGGCGGTATCGTCCACTTTGGGAACCTCTGCTTTAGACTCTAACATGCAGCTCCACAGAACCATGAGTTTTTCGTAGAACCCTATGCAAATTCAAAGTAGGGACTGTAAAGCTAATGATGAAATAGCATGTGATCATGCAGTTTAAGACTGTATCATAATGCATACCAATGATTTAGCCAAGTATTTTCAGTGCGAGCCAAAGTGCTGGCCAGTCAACCAAATCAGAAGCTGCTTTGATGTCGATATGTCCTGTGGGAAGTAGGTGATTATATTTCTGGTGCAGTTCAGCCGGAAGCCAGAGGATGAGGACAGTGTTTATTGTTGACCAGCAGACAGTGGAATCTGAATGCTATGGATGAAAATGTCTTTTAAGGAGTGGCTGCATCCTACCAAGCAGAGTGTGACTGAAGACTTTTTCCAGGAACTGATAACAGTGAGATCAGCTTGTGTTACTATGCCTCAATGGGTCACAACTGAAAATACCAGATTTAGGACAAACTGCTGAGAAATAGGGGAGACAACCCCAAAACTGGTAGCTGTTCTTCCATAAGATATACCAAACCAGCAATAAAAGTCAACTTCTGTCTCACCACACTGGCTAACCAGAAGTCAGAAATGTCATCTCCTTAGGTATCCCAGCTCCTGTTCCAACTCCCAGACACTAGGCATAATGGCGAATGGTTATTTAAAACCAGTTTCATCAAACAAAGATTTCTTCTGATCACCAAAGACCAGCCACATATCCAGATCAATATATAACTCAGATCTTACCCAACAATCACTTTGTTGTTGTTCTTTTAGTATCTAATATCTTAAGGTTTATTTATAAAAAGAAAGAAAGAGCTGAGAGTTAAAGATGGTCAAAGGAATCAAATACATACAATAATTGCAAAGTTCTTGGATCAGGCTTGAAGCAGTGATGGAATAAACTGCTGGCTTGTTAAGTCTCTGGTTCCTTCCAAATGATTGTAAGGTCCTTAGTCCTTTGGTTAGAATGCTCCCATTAGTATAAGTTAATAGTCCAGAGATCAGAGCAGGAAAGAGGCAAAATAGAGATGTTTCCATGGCCTTTTATAGCTTCTGCCATGTGGAGGGAACTTCATTGTCCCAAACAAAGCCCCCAGCACAGTTTGTGGAGTTCAGTACCACATGACTTAGCCACATGCCCTTGCATACTTCATAGCAGAGGCCATTACTCATATTCTATCTAGAACATCCACAGGAAAGTCCATTAGGTGGGGATGGCTTCTTCTATGACCTGTTGTTTTTGTTGATGGGCCATCAACTTGAATACTCCACTCACAATGTGCTGGCTAGACTGGATGTAAATTACTATATGGCTGTTACCACAGGAGAAAATATATTTGAAATACAGGTACATAGTCAATATTCATAACTTCAGATACAAAAATGATATACACATACAAAGAAGATAATCATAGTCAGCAAATCATAACTTTTCCATTGACACCTGATATGACATACTTTGCACAAGCTTTGTTGCAATTGTATAACAGTAGTAGCAACAATGATCTGCATGGTCATATTTTAATCATATAATGTCACAACTTGTAGTTGCCATACACTATGCAAAATCCTTTACATTGGACAGGGACTCTTTCCATTCTGTTCGTACTTTGCCTGATAGCCACACTTCTAAAAACAGCTGATGCAACCTGATGCCTACTGGTTCCAAGGCATCTTTGAGCAGCTTAGGTGGAATACCATCAGGTCCAACAATGTGTCCATTCCTTAACTTTTGGATGTCCTTTCATACTTCCTCAACTGATAGAGGATCAGTGTTTGTCCCTGGGTCTTTAGCCCTGTGGTTTGCCCAGTTACTTAGTTCTGGACCATCGCCAGCAGGTGCATAGTTAATAATAATAATTAATGGAGATATCCCATCTCCTAGAACTGGAAGGGACCTTGAAAGGTCATCAAGTCCAGCCCCCTGCCTTCACTAGCAGGACCAAGTACTGATTTTGCCCCAGATCCCCAAGTGGCCCCCTCAAGGATTGAACTCACAACCCTGGGTTTAGCAGGCCAATGCTCAAACCACTGAGCTATCCCTCCCCCCCCAAAGTTCAGCACCCTTTCATAATGTGTTTTATATCAATCCAGAATCTCTTCCATTCATGAGCAGGAAGAGCCATCTGGTTTCATGATGGGGATGTTAGAAGGCTGTTTATGGCTGCCAACCAGGTGTGTGATGGCTCTGGAGACAGGATTCAGATTATTGTACTTTAGACCATCCTCTGCTTCGTTGGCCAGGGAGTTGATGAGGATCTCATGGTCACATTTTGCCATGGCCTAGAAAATGCCTTTCAGCCATTTATGCCACATTTTTACACAATCTCAGATGTGCATCAGGGATGCGTTTTTGCCTCGGCACTATTCTCTCAAGCTATTGACTGTGTATTAGGACTTATCATTCCATATGTCTGAATCAAGCGTGGTCAAGAAGTGTTCATTGACCAAAACTACACCAACAACACTGCCTTGCTTGTGGAGAAGTGCCCTCCAATATCTCCAAGATGCTGCCCACACTATGGGGATGAATGTTTCCATGACAGATGACCAGGGTTTGGAACCTAAGAGCTGGCCCACCGACACCCCCCCCCCCCCAGGGCAGGTAGGGGCAAGTCCTGTAGAGAACATTGATAAGCTGATCTTTCTAGGCTGCAATCAAAGTTCAAATGGTCTCAGAAACTGGGCATTTGTTGATGACTGTGTCTTGCTGCCTCCTGTATGATATGGATGCAAAAACATTTTTGAACTGAGACAAAGTTCATGGTTTATCAAACCTCTGTACTATCTGCATTGGTATATGGGTCAGAAACCTGGTCCTTTTTACAGGCAGATTTGGAACAGCATGTGTGCTGTCAGCCCCAAATCCTCAGCATGAAGTGCAAAGTGCAAAATGTCATAATCTTGCAGAGATCTGGCCTTTCTTCAATCACTCATTATATTCAAAAGAGGCATTGCATGCTCTTTGACCATGTCATCAAGATGGACAAAAATGCCCAAGTAGGCCTGTTCTCAAACTCTCCATTGACTTTTGAAGAGGTACATGCCATGACCCTACCAGGAGTCATGGATTTGCAGGATTGAGCCAGATCTGGAAACTTCACTAAATGATGGCTGGTGTGATGCCATCAACCATGGTCACTCAGCTGGTGGAATGATCTTCAGTAGACTATGTGAGTTTGATAATACATACACTCTGCCCTTCCACGGATCTATCTTAACATAGTTTTGTCTGGGAATTTTACTTTTACGATTCATTCAAACAGATCTGGATCTTGCAAATTTTTGTTCATTGAAGCAGTTACTAATCATCTGTTCCCTTGACTAGCCATTTGAGTAAGGTTAAGGTTTGCATGATTTAGCGCATATTCCCAAATTTACATAAAGTACTTTATTTGTTGTTGTAATATGCACAATGCACATATTATGAGAGTGTCAAAGATTCTTTATGTAACTATAAAATACACACATCAAATAAAACACTTGTATGCTCTTAACCTAGCCTTTCTAAAGGAGATGCATACATTTAAAAGGTGGTGTTGATCTTAATGCTGTCTTGAAAAGAGGGATTGGCAGTGGGCACTTGTTGAATAGCATATTTAAAAATATCTTTACATTTTTAACTACCTATTACACTCCTTGATAGCTACACTCATGCACTGTTACATTGTATAGCTGCATTTATAAGAATTACAGGTACTCTATGTTAAGGAAGGACTTCAAGTATCATGAATCTGCAAAATAATATGGCCTCCAATTACAAAAGCCAGATTAGTGCTAGCTGGGGTTATTTTTTGAAAGAAGTATATATTTTAGAAGGCTCTATTTTAAAGTGGACTTCTTGGCTTGTGAACATCTTAGATTTTATGTAAACATAATAAATATGATGCACAAGGACTTTCTAAATATCTGAATTCCTGTTCATTGTGTGACACATTTTGTTGCCACTGTGACTAAACTGCATCATTCTAGCAAGTAATTTTCTGCTTCATAATTGATTGCTCCCTATTACTTTGGATACATACTTTGCTGGGTATAACCTTCCTCTTGATGTTGCTAGGAGTCAGGGTTTTTTTCCCAGTTGTGCAGAACTGTAGCAACCTTTCTACATCTAGTGTGACAGTGACATCTACAGTAGTAACCAGTTAAGTTCATATTACAGGTGACTATGGTCTCTTTAGACTGTCAGGACAGATCACTTCAGAAATATGTTTGTTATAGATTCTTAGGGCCAGTTCTTCACCATATTAATTTGCTTGTATGTTATATCACTGTGAGGGAAAATTAACAGGACGTAAAACATTAGTCAAGGCCCTGACTTTGGTCAAGCTTGCTTGCAGGCCCTAAACTAAGATCCCGCTTGCGTCTGTGTGTCAAGGGGTAGAAGGGGTCACAGTGGAAAGTTCCCAAAATGGAACAATGGCTTTGTGTGTATAAAGGGCATGAGGGGGCAGAGTGATAAAGTCCCCAAGTAGCATAATTTGCAATAGCCAGCCTTATGAACTATATAACCACAACAGTTGTGTTAGAAAGGTCGCTGACCGCAAAAGAACATACAGTGAGTAACTGGGGGAGGGGAGGGACTAGTGGGGAGACGCTTGTTTTTGCTTTTGACCTATATTAATTTTGCAATGTATTCCAAATAAGGTAATTAATACAGAAGTATGTGTAATTTGTCTGTGGTTTTAACCTTTATAAGCAGGTTAAAGTTTAAGGAGAGCAGAGCAGCTTGTCACCTTGCATGGGGCTATGCTGACTCTCCTTGCATATATGCTCACATAAAATAAAGGAGCCTCAGGCGCTTTCTGATTCAAACACAACGAGTGGTTAATTTTCCACAACAATTTGGGGGCTCGTCCGGGATCCACAGAAGACTCCCCCAGACCGGAGGACCACAGGCAATCTCCCACCAGACCCAGGGCCCATCTGAAAGGTAAGAGACCTTTGGAAATCTTTATCGTAGGTTTCTGGTGGAAGATTTGCCAGTAGGCTCAGGGTTGGGTGAGTTGCACGCTGAATCTGAACCTTTTATTGCCAGATGCCCTTCTGTTCTGCTCTGTTCTGTTCTGTTCCCCGGGAAGAGCCGCTGGGTGTGGCTAAATAGGCCTTTCTACCGTTCTGTGTGCCAGTGTGAAAGTGAAGGTCAGTAGACCGGTGTGAGTGAGGGTCACAGGAAGCTCCCTGTGACCGCCCCTTAGTGGGTCGGTAAAGGGCCCTGACCAGGATAAGGCTTCCTCCACCTGGCATGCCCGGCGAGGGGCCTGTCTGGGTCTAGGTTTGTGTGACCCTATCCTTTCCCCCTGTCCTTGGACGGTCCCTGAACTCTGTTCGATCCTCTGGACTAGAGTCAGGCGCATTATCCTCTCCAGAACCAAGATTGAGGGAGATTCCCGTTTCCGTAAACTCCTTCCCTTCCCCTCCCCACCTGAAGGTGGCTGAATGAGCCACTGACGGGTCCAAACGCCCTACCGGAAGCAACAGAGTAAGAGACGCCATTTTCTCTGAGACTAGCCGACGCTCATTGCTGGAAAGGGGTGTAGACAGTCGTGAATGCCCTAAACAAGCCTTCCCTGTGTGAAAGACCTGAGTGAAAGTGATCTGATCTGTCAACTGGGAAAATGGGGGCCTGTGAGTCAAAAGGGATCACCGTCCCACCAAAAGGGCACACCTGAGTATGGTATGTATGCAAATTGCAGTCCTTTCAGAGAATGGGATCCCCACAAAGCCAGTTTGATGCATATTTTAATTGGTATGAAGAAACAGAAAAATGGTACCACACAATTAAGAGATAAAAAGGGAATTGGCAAAGGATTTAAATTCAACTAAGCAGGCAAGAAATTTTAAGCAACAAAAGCCCCTTACGTTCACCCCTCAGACAGTGTCTCCCTGTGCTGAGGAAATATTCCCCTTGCACCAATTCCCGGGCACTGGCGCTTTGGGTCAGGAGACTTTGGTGTCTGTGCATGCACCTTGGTCTCCCACAGAATTGTATAATTTAATTAAAAAATTTTCTGAAAATAAAAGAAGACCCTGTTAAGTTTCAAAAAGAATTAAAAACTGTCATGCACTGTTATAACCCTACCTGGGCAGACTTAAACCGACTCTTGAAGGGAGTCCTGCCCAGGAAAAAATTAAATCGCCTTTATTAGGCAGCCTGGTGGCCCATGGAGGACCCAGGCCATGACCAGGACACAATAAATAGGATTAGAAGCAGTTCTCACAGTCTGCCCAAAGAAAGCAGATTGGGCCAAGATTAGCACCTGTAAACAAAGTAAAGGAAAGAATCTAAATGAAATTTTTAGCAGCTACCCAACACTATCACCGCCACATTAAAACTAAGTTAATGACCCTCCAGTTCCAGGACATGCAGGGACCCCGCAATAGCCACCCATTGTGGGGATAGAGGGAAAAGGCCAAACCAAGGTCCCCACCGTCTACCTCTCCAGGGACCCATTGATGGCACGTGTCACTATTGCAAACAGATGGGCCATTGAAAAAGGGAATGTCCCTACCGCCCTGGCCGCTCCACAAGCGGTAGAGGTGGGCAATGTTCTTGTGCCCCACCCCATCTCTTCACCTCTGACTGTTTCTGTTGGTCCTCTAACTATCATGTTTTCCTCCTCAGTCCTTGTTCACCGGTTAACCTTTTGGGAAAAGACTTGCTATGTAAATTAAATTGTATAATCTGCTGTACCCCAAATGGTGTGTATCTGGACATGTCTGGTCCCACTCCCGATAAGGTCCTGGCAATCTTACAGGCAGATGCTCCAAAGAGGGAGACCGACCCCAGCCCTTCCTCATTGCAACAGGAACTGCTGGCTAAGGTCCCCCACTTATTGTGGGCTGATAGTGCCAACCCAGTTGGGCACATTGGGTCTGCCCAACTGGCTGAAATTCGCCTAAACCCAGCAAAACCCCTTCCCAAAGTGCAGTAGAATCCTCTCTCAAACTAAACCGAGGAAATAATTTAACCTGTAATTACCTCCTTAATTCAACAAGAAGTCACTATTTCTACGGTCAGTAAGTGTGACTTCCCTGTTTTACCGTGCTGTTCATGCTGTTGTTCTTCCTACCTTTCCCGTTGTCCCTAGCCCTGCTACTATCCTTTTCTACAAAGCACCAGTGCTGAGGGGTTGTTACCGCCTCAAATAGGAAAAAGATTGTATTAAGTCCGGACATAAAGAATTAAGGTTATTGTTAAATAAGATGCATCTAAATATAAGAAATAAATGTGTGTAGGTAAATAGGTGTGTATAAATAAATAAAAGGGGGTTATAAGCCATTGACCAAGCCTAAGACTAAGCTGACTCCAGCCGCACCAGAGCGACCCCATGTGGGAGTTCTAAAAGCAAAGGGGAGTCAGCCAAATCTTGTGATCCAGTGGATAGGAACTTTTCCTTATTTATAAGCCACTGAACCCTTTCCCGGAGAGTGTGAGACTTTTCTTTAGCTCATGAGGCGCCAGAAGACAGCCCTCCCCCACCCCCCTGGCATGTGTGATTGGAAGATGGGTGGGGGACAGTCTATTACATGTGCGTTCTGTCTAGGTGACAAGCCTCATGAGGGATAATTCGGGTGACCTTTGTGAGTGATATTGTTAAGAAAAGGGACCAGGAGGGGTGGGGGTTAGTCCACCCTCCTTGCTGAATTGGTAGTAAAACAATGCCTGTGCCCATGAAAAGAAATAATGCAGCAAGAAAAAAAGATCGGGCCCAGACAAACAGGCAACCACAGTTTGAGGAAGTTGAAAGAAAGAAAATGAGAAGTTAACTCTGTAGTTACTGAAAGGAATTAAGCAGTAAAACTTTGTACAAATGTTAAAAGAATGTTTATGAAAGGAAAATTCTTGGTTTCTTTGCAGCCATTCCTTTGGGAATGTCTGTAAATAATCCAGGCAAGAGGTTATTTAAGTAAAATCATTTGACTATGAACAAGTTAGTCAAATTTGCTAAAGAACACTCCTGGTGTATACAATCTTTGTTTTATAAGTTTAAAATAAATTGGTATTGTTTTGGGGTTGTAAAACCGAGAAATACCTGTGCTGTTTAATTTTGATATTTAGCATTTAATCCTTAAGGTGACTTAATGCTTTACAAGATTTAAATTGTTTTAAATAAAGACCAAACTTGTGGCTGCAGCAGGGCAGTCAAAGCCAGGAGAATGGAAAAAGATTTTAAATCTGTTTTGGTAACTAATAGCAGATAGAAGCTGTAGTCAGTACCCCACACTAAGCCTTAAGGTGGCTCTGTGTAATCAATGGTCACTTTGCCAAAGGTGAGCCAAAGTGGATTGTGTTTTCCATTTCAAATCAACGTATGTTTGAAACCAGAAGTTAAAAGATAAAAGCCATTAAAACCTGACCTGCCTATAAAACAAATACAGGAGAATATGGGGAGTAATTTAAGTAATTCCTCAGTTTTGCCTGCAATCAGCAAGGGTATTTGTAAAAAAAGAAATATTTTAATCAATAATCTGCCAACCCCAAGGGGGTAGAAATATGCTCTCTTTGTCTTTCAGAAAAAAAAATAGGAAAAATCTGATACCAACTGAAAAGCCGCAAATTGTTCTTGAAGTGTTGCTGGGTACACCTTACAACATGATCACCTTTGGCACTCCCCGGACGGCCGCCTGATTGCACCTCAGGTGCTCTGGCCCTATTTGCTCACGTGCATCACCAGATGGCACACGTGAGCAAAGGGGGGGTTAATTGCTGCAGGTAAATAAGACTTTTCCTCTGTGGCCCAGCACTACTGCCAGCAACATAATGTTGGTAAAGCTGTCAAGGTTAGGCAGGCAGCACTTTCCCCTCTCTGGGGACCTTTTGTAAATATTCAGATTGATTTTACTTAAATGTTTAAATGTTGTAATTATAAGTGTGTTAGTTTTGGTTAATGTATTTTTCAAATGGGTTGAGGCCTTTCCCTGTAAAAAGGCAAATGCCAAAACTGTTGTAAAACTTTGTTTAAGAATTTTGTACCATCATCTGGCATACCTGTGAGTAGCAACAGTGATTGTGGACCTAATTTTACTGGACAAATTATAACAAGTTATGTGCAGCTTTACAGATCCAACACAATCTCCACTGCCCCACCACCCGCAGTCTGCTGAGACAGTGAAACGTCAAAATGGGATTTTGAAAAATAAACTGGCCAAGATCTGTGCTAAAACAAATTTAAAGTGGCCAATTGCCCTCCCATTAGCATTAATGAATATGAGGGCCACTCCCAATTGAAAGACCGGACTCAGCCTTCATAAAATTTCTACCAGGGTGCCCGATGCAACTACCGGCAGTGCCCTGCTGGCTCTGGCTCAGATGGACATTCATTTAATAAATAACACAATGCTTAATTATTGTCTGGCACTAAAGAAATGTGTTAGGTCTTTTTAGATACAGCAGCCCTGCCACTCGCTGAAACCAGGAGACTGGATCTACATAGAGGTCCATCAGCGAGGAACCGCCTTGGCCCCATGCTGAAAGACCCTTATCAAGTCCTGTTAATTATCAACACCGCTGTGAAGTGCTGAGAATTGACTACCTGCCCATGTTTCTCACAGTAATGGCTCTCCAACTGATGATCGGCTGTCTCTCCTTCTGGTGCTGCTGTTGCTTCTGGACAGCAGGAGAAAAGGACAAGGTGAAGTGCTAGTAACCTCTCTCTTATCCACTGACAGACCTACTATGCATTTGGACTTTGCTAGAAGAACCAAACCATTACAGGGTGATGTGCTAGTAACCTCTCCCCTGCATAATGCTAAACCATGGCTGTTCCAAGAAAGAAGAAGGAACACTCACTCCACTGAAACTATCAAAGTCCAGGAATTCCCGACTATAAAAGACATTAAGAATTGGCCTTGGTATAAAAAAATGAAGTATCCAAACACAGACAGGCCTGTGCATTCTACAGAAATCCACTGGCCAAGGCCCTCCCATCCTGGTGATTTGTTAAGATTTTGTTCAAAAAAATATTTTTTAACGTTCAAAATAGGTTTTATGAATGAACAATCAAATAGAAACAAATGGAATGGTGGAAATAAAAATATATGACATTATTACCAAAGAGCCCCGAAAATCGGATCTTAAAATTATTAAATTTTATAGAGAGGTGGATATGATGGCCATTCCTGGAATATGTAAAACATTAACTGGAAAGGGTCCCTTTTGTTATTTGATCACCCAATTGGTAGATGGTCAAATATATACCCAAAAACTTAGTTCTGTCACTAGGAATTTTACCTGTACTCAAATAATCCCCATAATCAATAATGTAACCTGTACCCTATTGCAGTATGCCTCTTCCTATGCCCTTGATGTTAACGCCTCACGAAAGTATATAAAAATAATTGACCAGCAAATGTGGTATAAGACTACCCCAAGGAGAGATGTGTCAGGATACCGATGGACCATAATTAATGCCACACTGGGGACCATCAGGTTCATGCTGTCCTTATCCAGTTTTCAGGTCACCGCTATTTACCATAATTGCTCAAAGGGGGCTGCCCTCAAATTAACTCAACAAAAGACTTGGGTTTCCCCCAGAAAGAAAAAGGGACTTGGCTGGACACCTATGGGATGGTGCAAATAGCGTAGCTGCAATCTGGAATATCCATAAGAGTCAAAAACATGAGGAAAAATTGGGACACTTAGAAAAAGCCTCTGGTCTTATTTCTGGAGCACAGTTAACTGAGGTGCAGGCTGGAGTGGGTGAATTGCACGTTATTTCAGCCCTTAGTTCTATAACCCAAAAGTTGCTGACAGAGATGGTATTAAATATCACTGATGTTGGGAAGGCATTGCAGTGGGACTTGGCATGTTCAGAAATTTGAGATTTCCTGAATGACCAGCTAATGGCCATTTGAAGTAATCTCGAGCACCTGGCCTGGCCCACTGCCCTTACAGACACTTCAGGAGTACCATCTAATCTGTGGCCATACAGATTAGATGGTACTCCTGGAGGTTTTCTGGGTGGAGGTGTGGACAGTCACAGTGCTCCTTCCAAGCATACGGGCCGGTTGGAGGGGTGTGGGCTCCCACACACCAAATCCTGCCGGGTCCATGGGGAGGATGCATGTGGGATTGGGTAATTCACCAAGACATTTGGGAAATTAAACCACCTGGTATGCCTAACCAATTTATAGTCAGTGCTCCTGAAATAATGCCCGATATCTGGATAGGAATGGAAAATCAATGGACACTCTGGCCATTAGAACCCCCACAGCTTCAGTGTATACGTAAACTGAAGCCAGGAGAAGTTGTCTCAGTTTATAACAGCGTTTGTTGGGAGGGTATAAAACAAGGAACTACCCTGACAGGACACCTGCTCTTTAAAGCTAATAACAGCTGTGTGTTTGTCAAGGCTACCATTTTGCATAATGTACATTTAAATCTTACCACTTTTGCAGGAAGCCATATCATATATTGGCCTGCAAATAAAATTTTGCTATTGGCCCTTCAACCTTAAATACTCTTTAACTGAAGTACCCTAGTACCGACGGTTTCCAAAATCGGCTTTCAATTTTACCAAAAGTCCAGAAAAATTTTCGACCTACAGGGACAAATACACATCCTCCAAAATACCTAGCAGATTGAAGAAAATGCTTTTCATACTGCCCATAAAGTATCTACATTATGTACTAAATATGATGCATTGTGTTTTGTGACTAAAGCTATTCAACAATCTCAACCTCACTATTTTGTTATCATAGGAATGTTAGTGTTTTATTGTTTAGTGTAGGAATATGTTGCCGTAATAAATGTATGTATTATTGCCTGCCCAGCTCTAGACCTGTTAAGCTTAATGTAAAAGAAAAAGTAGCACTAATGATTGTCAATGAACTTTATAATAACAGAAGGCAAGAGGCAACAATGAATGTTTATGAGGAAATGCAGGTAGTACGTGAGGAAGAGAGAGAGAGGAAATTAATGGATTAATAACCATGGAGGTATAATAGAATAAAGTGAGGCCGAAGAGGCCTCAAAGGGGGGAACTGTGAGGGAAAATTAACAGGACGTAAATCATTAGTCAAGGCCCTGACTTTGGTCAAGCTTGCTTGCAGGCCCTAAACCAAGATCTCGCTTGCTTTTGTGTGTCAAGGGATAGAAGGGGTCACAGTGGAAAGTTCCCAAAACGGAACAATGGCTTTGTGTGTATAAAGGGCATGAAGGAGCAGAGTGATAAAGTCCTCAAGTAGCATAATTTGCAATAGCCAGGCTTATGAAATATATAACCACAACAATTGTGTTAGAAAGGTCGCTGACCGCAAAAGAATAGACAGTGAGGAAAGGGGGGGGGAGGGTGCTAGTGGGGGAGATGCTTGTTTTTGCTTTTGACCTATATTAATTTTGCAATGTATTCCAAATAAGGTAATTAATACAGAAGTATGTGTAATTTGTCTGTGGTTTTAACCTTTATAAGCAGGTTAAAGTTTAAGGAGAGCAGAGCAGCTTGTCACCTTGCATGGGGCTATGCTGACTCTCCTTGCATATATGCTCGCATAAAATAAAGGAGCCTCAGGCGTTTTCTGATTCAAACACAACAATGAGTGGTTAATTTTCCACAACACTCACCATCCTTTATCCTTCTTCTATTTTATGTCTTTTAAATAGTGAACCATCTGGAGTAGGAATTGTCTTTTATCTATATTTGTATAGCTCTCAGCACATTAAGGGCCCAGTCTTGGGGCTCTTGTTTGCTAACACAATAACATAAATATTTACTATTAGTAGTGATGTCAATCGGGACCAGATGGCATTCACCCAAGAGTTCTGAAAGAACTCAAATTTGAAGTTGCGGAACTATTAACTAAGGTTTGTAACCTGTCCTTTAAATCGGCTTCGGTACCCAATGACTGGAAGTTAGCTAATGTAACGCCAATATTTAAAAAGGGCTCTAGGGGTGATCCTGGCAATTACAGACCGGTAAGTCTAACGTCGGTACCGGGCAAATTAGTTGAAACAATAGTAAAGAACAAAATTGTCAGACACATAGAAAAACATAAACTCTTGAGCAATAGTCAACATGGTTTCTGTAAAGGGAAATCGTGTCTTACTAATCTATTAGAGTTCTTTGAAGGGGTCAACAAACATGTGGACAAGGGGGATCCGGTGGACATAGTGTACTTAGATTTCCAGAAAGCCTTTGACAAGGTCCCTCACCAAAGGCTCTTACGTAAATTAAGCTGTCATGGGATAAAAGGGAAGGTCCTTTCATGGATTGAGAACTGGTTAAAGGACAGGGAACAAAGGGTAGGAATTAATGGTAAATTCTCAGAATGGAGAGGGGTAACTAGTGGTGTTCCCCAAGGGTCAGTCCTAGGACCTATCCTATTCAATTTATTCATAAATGATCTGGAGAAAGGGGTAAACAGTGAGGTGGCAAAGTTTGCAGATGATACTAAACTACTCAAGATAGTTAAGACCAAAGCAGATTGTGAAGAACTTCAAAAAGATCTCACAAAACTAAGTGATTGGGCAACAAAATGGCAAATGAAATTTAATGTGGATAAATGTAAAGTAATGCACATTGGAAAAAATAACCCCAACTATACATACAACATGATGGGGGCTAATTTAGCTACAACGAGTCAGGAAAAAGATCTTGGCGTCATCGTGGATAGTTCTCTAAAGATGTCCACGCAGTGTGCAGAGGCGGTCAAAAAAGCAAACAGGATGTTAGGAATCATTAAAAAGGGGATAGAGAATAAGACTGAGAATATATTATTGCCCTTATATAAATCCATGGTTCGCCCACATCTCGAATACTGTGTACAGATGTGGTCTCCTCACCTCAAAAAAGATATTCTAGCACTAGAAAAGGTTCAGAAAAGAGCAACTAAAATGATTAAGGGTTTAGAGAGGGTCCCATATGAGGAAAGATTAAAGAGGCTAGGACTCTTCAGTTTGGAAAAGAGAAGACTAAGGGGGGACATGATAGAGGTATATAAAATCATGAGTGATGTTGAGAAAGTGGATAAGGAAAAGTTATTTACTTATTCCCATAATACAAGAACTAGGGGTCACCAAAAGAAATTAATAGGCAGCAGGTTTAAAACAAATAAAAGGAAGTTCTTCTTCACGCAGCGCACAGTCAACTTGTGGAACTCCTTACCTGAGGAGGTTGTGAAGGCTAGGACTATAACAATGTTTAAAAGGGGACTGGATAAATTCATGGTGGCTAAGTCCATAAATGGCTATTAGCCAGGATGGGTAAGAATGGTGTCCCTAGCCTCTGTTCGTCAGAGGAAGGAGATGGATGGCAGGAGAGAGATCACTTGATCATTGCCTGTTAGGTTCACTCCCCCTGGGGCACCTGGCATTGGCCACTGTCGGTAGACAGATACTGGGCTAGATGGACCTTTGGTCTGACCCAGTACGGCCTTTCTTATGTTCTTATGTTCTTATGATGTTGTCTCTTGGCCAAGAGGAAACAGATCTTAGGGTCCTGCAGATTTACTGATGAAAAGCACTATATAAGAGCTAGGTGGTGGTATTATTATTACAGATCAAGTTCCCATTAGAGAAGAAATCACTGACTTGATGTCTGGGTGTAGTCTTAGTATGACTTGTTTTATTTACAAACATACCCCAATCCTTAAATAGAGGTGGTGACAGACAGTACAGGAATCTCAGTACAAACAGCAATGCCTGGTTCCCAGGGAACAGCTCTGCCACAAGAACTGATTCTGGTTAAAGAGATTTAGGCAGTGAACACAAACTCTTTTAATATTTGCATTATTTTTGTCAAAGAACCTGCATAAGAAAACCCACAACCGTATCATATTTTCTTCCAAGTCTGAAAACTTGCTCACATGCTAAGAAAAAGAACTTGTAAGACTATATGTAACAGTGCAATCTGGTGACCCTGCTGTAACAATAACTATCTGTCAGCTACACTGAGGGACAGTAGCCTCAGGTTGAATGCATCACTCCTGTGTTGTGGTGGTGTGCTGTATGGAGGAGATGGTTGAGCCATTTTTTGGAGAGGTGATCCAAAATTTTAGGCTGTCTTTTTCATGTCTTTTTGACAGACAACTTCTCAAGCCAACAATGTTAGAACAAGTTTTGCACATACACGTACAAATTCACTCTCATCTAAACTGAACTAGTTACTGTCATCATTAGCTGAAAATGGCATTTGGTTTGGCAGAGGCTGCTCACAGCTTGAACCATGAACAAGAGAAGAGTGCACAACTGCAGTGAAGAGGAGCTCATTGATTGAATAATGTAATTGGTTTTTAGTGAACATACATGCATAATATCGTTAGAGAGAACTATATCAAAAACCCATCTTTCTTTCTATCTTGTGATTTTGTTCAAGTTTGCAAGAGGAATCAGATCATTTCAGTGCTGATGCTCTTTGTGGGCCTTATGGTTTTATTGTGGATTCAAATTATTATATAGTACACCCATAATAACAAAGATAGTATAAATGAGCTGCTCCTGTTTAGTTACCTTAAGGGAGCAGTTTAATAGATTAAAATCCTTGTTGCATTTTCATATCAAACATTGTACTTACTGAACATTTGTTTAACTATGTGAAACGAAAGACCATTTTACCATCTAACTTCTTGACACTAGCATCATACTATGGATCTGGAGGTCTGAATTTGTTCATATTTAGTCCAGGTCACTACACCATACACAAGTTGCACAGTGCATGGACCTTACTGGAACAGCCATTCACAGCTCCCCATTTGGGTCCAATTCACCCTACCCACTCTGAGGGCATTTGGCTGGCTATAATGTTGCCGGCTGCCAGACTGGTGGATGTGCTGCATGTATATGGCATAGGAGCCACCCCCACTGGTGTATAGTAGGATGCAGAGGGAGCAATCACCTTGTCATTAGGGACCTGGTTTCTGTCCACCATGGAATGTCTTTTTACTTGAGGTCTATTCCTTGGAAATATATTTTAGGATATGGAATGAGATAGAAAGGTCAAGAACTTGTCACAAACCAGCAGTGCATATCTCATTTCTTTGTTTCACAGCCCAGACTATTACAAATAGTGGTGAAAAAAGGCCTGATTCAAAACCTGTTGAAGTCAATAGGAATCTTTCCTTTGGCAGCAATGGGCTTTGGATAAGGCCTATAAGGGGTGCAAAATTATGAGGGGGAAAAATCAGATGCTTGCATAAATGTTAGAGAAAAAGCTATTTTTGCCTATTCCTTTTCCAGTTATTTCTTATTAGTCTTTTCTTTTCTCTTCTGTTCTATGCAAATTCTTATACTCTGCTCATTGCCATAGTATCTGAGCACCTTCCAGTAGTGTGTTAAGCAATGAGACTATCATCTGTCAACATCTTGTTTGTTCTCTCTTCCTTTCCAGAGGGGAAGAAGTATGTACCCTGGAGTGTATTGTTTTGTAGGGTGGTTTTAGGGCTTGAGGAGGTTGGGTTTTGTTTTTTGTTATGTTTTTGTTACTTCTTTAAAAAAAAAAAATTCACACGTTATGTATTTATGCTAGATAAAATAAGATAAAAGAAATGCACCTAGCACTTGGAGTGGAAGATGGCAATGTCTCTGACGGTCTTTAGATCCTGGGGGAGTTCATTCCAAAGTCTCCGCCCCCAAGAATGTTCTGTCTCCTGCACAGATGAGCTTTACCCTTACTTCAGAGAGATTTGTTGTGCCAGAGGAGTGGAGTTGTTGACCATGGTCTTCATTTCCAGAGTTTTAGGCAATCTTTTAGATATCCTAAGCCCAGGCCATATAATGTTTGATGATAAGGACTGAAACCTTGAACTTGTGGGGGCGATGATGAGGAAGGGACTGTCTTGGGGGCAGTATGTTGATGGTTGAAGTAATGAACAATAATGGCAATTCACCAGGTCCTTGACTTTCATCCTGTGCGTGGAGTGCTGTTGTCCTTTTAGCAGGCTCTGGAATTTGTTGGAGTCCTTGAATCTTCACTGTCAAATCAGGTTCATTGGTCTGTCTTGTTGCCTGGGAGAGGAAAGATCTCTGACTACTGCCTTAATGAAGTGATGGTCTGTCCAAGATAGTGGCTGTGTTGTGAAGTCCTCCATATTGTTATTTAGGCCAAAGGTCAGCTTGAGGATGTGATGAGCTGTGTGGGTTGGACCAGAGATGACCTGTGAAAGTCCTAGGAAGGAGAGGAATTTTAGACTTTTGCATCTGTGGCCTTTTTGGTGTGTGTTGAAATCTCCCAGGGTGACAAGTCTAGAATATTTCACCACCTTCACCAATAAGGTATCATAAGCTTCTTTTTAAAAAAATCTTTAGTCTGTGCTAGTTAATGAGTATAAAATAGGTTTGGCTCTTGCATGTCTTTCATTTGATGGTTGCAGAGAAGCTTAATGCAGTTCTGCTTGCCTTCTAATCCTGTCTGGGTCGGTGATGTACCAAGCCACACAGGGTTCACTGAGTCATTCTACCAGGTCCTGGAGATGAGGGCTATTTTGGGTGCTTCATCACTGATAAGGTTGCATAGTCTTTGTGTGTTTGTGCTGTATGCTCCTGGCCTGTGTTGAGGTAGAGTTCCTTTGCAGTAAATAAGTGCTAGATATCTGGAATCTGGATTCTTATATCTGTTTCCTTGGACAGTTCCTCACAATCTGAACTGTGATAGATGATGACGTTGATTGTATCATGGAATAAACCAAGGGGAGGAATGGTTCTCTGATGTGCCAGATGCCATGGAAAAGGCAGGTCTGTTGGCTACCTTTTGTCATGATAACATGGTTGAGTCTGGGAATGGGTGAAGCTAAAGCAGTGTGTTCCTGGAGTAGTGGTGTGTGTGCTGGAAGCCTGGCGGCAAAAGTGCAATGGAAATAGAAATAATAATCGGGATGATAACAGATAGGGTCAAGCCCAACAGAAGGAGTAAGCATCAATGATATCAGACATCCATTTCCTTAAAATAAGCTGTCTACGTTGTCATGACACTTCTGGATAGAGGTAGGGAAATTGCGTTTACCATTTAGTGCTATGAAGTGTCCTCTAGGCCAGGAGATGGAGGTGAAGCCAGGACTTGTCTGCAATGACTGTAAAGGAAGTACAAAGGGAGGTGCTTGAGCACAGAAGTGGATGATCTGGAGTGGCAGACTTGCAGTTTCTTTGCTTAGAATTCCCGCAGCTGTCATTTGTTTCTCTGGTGGTCAGGGACACAGGACTTTCTCTACATTTTTTTTTTCTAAATAAACAAGAATACACCAAAGAATTGACCTGATTGGAATCATCGATTTTTTCATCATAATGGAAACAACATGAATATCAAGCTGAATATCAGCTGACTGCTCAGCACAGAGGGGCAACAATATAAATATTTAACAGGGCAAGAATGTGAATTCATTTTGAGCCACATAATAGAGAAGGAAAGTAAAATAATCTGATGCTACTGCTCCCTTAGTGGATGATTTGTATAAGAAAGGTCTGGGAGTAGAAGTCAGAAGTCCCTTATGAAAAGAAAATGTCATAAAGCTCTACAAAATGATGTGAGGCAGGGTCTGTTACATGCTGAGTCTGCAGCCTTCATCTTGGAAAGCAATGTTCATGGTGCGAGTGCCTTCCCTTCTGTGCAGGGATTTGATAAATCCTTTCAATGGAAACCGTGATTATGCCCTTTAATAAAAGTGCATTAATAATAAGCAATAGTAAAGTCATATAATTATGAAAATGGATTTCATCTGAATGCTGTAGGATGTGGAGATTAAAGGAGAAAGAATGTTCCTGTTGTGTTGCTGAGTAAGGAAAAAGTATTAGCAGAAACCATGATTAAAGGGAAATGATTGCATCAGGCTTCTTAGAAGGAGATATATGTCAATAAGAAAAAATGAAAGTGCACTGGCTTATTTTACCCCTGCTTTATCAATGTCCTCAAAAATATATTGCTGTAGAGCAGGAGTCGGGAAGCTGCACGGGCCGAGGGATGTGCTGGCCGCAGCTTCCTGCCGCCCCCGTTGGCCTGGAGCGGCGAACCGCATCCAGTGGGAGCTGCGATCGGCCGAACCTGCCGATGCGGCAGGTAAACAAACTGGCCTGGCCCGCCAGGGTGCTTACCCTGGTGAGCCACATGCCAAAGGTTGCCGACCCCTGCTGTAGAGGGAAGTTAACTCATTTATCTGAATGGAGATTGTTCCAAGGTGCATACAAACAAAACCAGTTGGTGGCTTCAGACTTGTTGTCATTTGTACAAACCAAAAGATCAAATCACAGTTTGGCACAAGTTTGTTTCCATTCAAAAGAGATCCAGGACTGGAATAGCAAGGATGTGGTGGGTCAGATGCATTGGTAGTTTGTGAGGAAGGCTGCACAATGCTGTAGCATTCCTGGTTCTAACCAATGCTACTAGTTCCTTACTTTTACCATACAGTAAATATTGATTCACACATAAGAGTAAATATTTTAATTTGAATGACTGTGAAGTGATGATGGGCCAACCTCCATCTCAGGACTACATCTTTCATGATGCACCATGGCCTCTTCTCTGATCAAGCCCTGCGCTCTATCATGGCAGTCTCATAATTGCAGATGCAACATGAGATATATAGTCTGGTCAGGTAGCCTGGCCCAATAGGCAAACAATGAGGACAGAAAGCACCTGAACTACAACTCCCATGACTCACTGTGGTACCATGGACAGATGCAGTTTAATGTTGATCTGGCATAAAGTGAAACCTTTTGACATTTGCAAGTTGATTTTATATGCAACAAAATGAGATATTTTAACAAATATCAGAATATCCTACAGGATGGAATTTTTTATTTTCATTTATCTCTACTTAGGGTAAAATTTTCAAAAGCATCTAAGTCCCTAAACCAAAAGATATACAGGAAGTCTGGGGCAGCTGGAATTGAACCCAGACCTTCTAAATTGAGTCCAGTGCTTTAACCACAAGACCTTCCTTGTTGTCAATAATATTTACTTCATAGTCATGGACCCAGGACCCCGTTGTGTTAGTTGCTGCACAAATACAGAACAAAAAGAAAGTCCCTACCCCAAAGAGCTTACAATCGAAGTATAAAACAAGAGACAACTGATGGGTATAGACAGACCATGGGGGAGTACAAGGAAATATGGAGACAGTATTGGTCAGCATGAGCATTCTAACTGTTAAGATTTTTGTAAGCATCACAACAAAGGAAGGATTAGGGAAGCTTTAAGGAAGGATTTGAAGGAGGGTAAGGAGTTCATTTTGCAGATGTTTATTGGGAGCTTCTCCCAAAAGTGAAGGGGAGCATGGGAGGAAGCATGAAGTGCTTGTTTGAAAGTTTAACAATGCTTGAATCTGAACTATTATTTTCTAGTGCAGCTCTAATGTTGTCTGTTATGCTTTATGTATGTGCCACCTGCATTTACACAATGTGGCTCTCTGTTGCCTTTAGTGGCTGGACCATATAGGGGTTTGAGTCTGCTACAGCCCTTGTGCTAACAGAACTGTGATTTCTAGTCCAGGCACTAGGCAGGGGTCAGAAACCTCTGGCACGCGGCTCGCCAGGGTAAGCACCCTGGCAGGCCGGGCCAGTTTATTTACCTGCTGACGCGGCAGGTTCGGCCGATTGCGGCCCCCACTGGCCGCGGTTCGTCCCAGGCCAATAGGGGCGGAGGGAAGCCGCAGCCAGCACATCCCTCACCCGCGCCACTTCCCGCCATATTCAGATATGGGGAAATTCTGCATCCCTGCTAGAACCTTGGGCAGCTGCACCCTGTGAGGTTTTGCTGCATCAGGACAGGATTTAGAAGGAACTCCCTTTATGGCAAAGCATGGAGGTAGATAATGTATGCAGGCAAGGGAAAGGGCTGGACATTTTGCTGCTATGTGGTTCATTCTATCTTCTACCCAAGAGCTGAAAACATAAAAGCCACTCCACCCCTTTAGCCTGGGATGGTGGGAGGGACAGTTACTCTTCCCTCCTTTTCCCTATTTGTCTGCACAGTCGGGTTACTTGGGCTGGACACTGAGCTCTAGATTTCACCTAAAACTACTTAATGATTATAGTTTTCTTCCATGCTGAACATTAGTACTGTGCATTAGTCAGATGGGTATACACTACAGTTTTGGTAAATGGCCTCTTTAAATGTAAGATGAGAGAACTGACACAGCAAACTAATTCTCAATTAGTCCCTTAATTGCTTACAGCTAATAAGATCAGGATAGGTCAGCAATTAAATGGTCCTGGCAAATTAATAGCCAAGAAGCTTTAGAAAGAAAGTCTGCTAACAAAGCGGATAGTGAGGTAGTTTGCTCAGCTAAATTCGTCTTCAGAATTACAAGGTGGATTTTTTTCTCTTGTAGTTTTTAATAGGTTATTTCATCAAAATTTTGTTATGCAAAAGAGCAATTGACCTAAAATATACTAGGGCTCAAATATTTGTCTGGGCCTTAGACACAAAGTCATCTCAGACAGAGCCCAGATTCTCTGCTATGTCAAGATCCACTGAATGTAGCAGAGAAGGGGGATGCACTAAACTCTGCCAGCCCCCAATGGATTGTATGCCAGATGGGGATTGTTGGAGCGCAGCACTCTCTGATCCTGTTCCTGCACTACCTTTGACACACACCGTGTGAGGCTGGTGCAGGAGCTGGGTATGCTAGTTTTAGCATTTCCTCACATGAGTGGAATTATAAAATGGCCAGATCCAGCTGCTTTCTGGCATCCTTACTCTGCCTGAGTGGTACAAAGGGGCAGAATGCACAAAACCATCAGTCTTACACTCTATATTGCTTTTTAAAAGCATCTAGTAGGGATGAAATCTATTTAAGCATGAGCAAACTGCTTCTGGGAAGATGAGAAAAGGACCAAATTTCTGACCAAATGTTGACACAAGTCAACTGGGAAACTTTTGTAAAGTTTGAGCAATTTGAAAATTTTCCATCAATGCTGTTTTAGAAAATAGAAAACGGTTTTGCTTTATTTTTTTTTTTTTGTCCAAAACATTGCTTTAGGCAATGTCCATTTTTATTAAACTTTTCAGTGTTAATCGAAAAACTTATTTTTTCCCAGTTTTTTCTTACTAAAACCTGAAAAATAGAAGAATAATTTCAACAAAAAAATTCATTTACAAAATATTTTGCAGGGTAAAAAAATGCCCCAGGGAGCTCTAAGAAATACTTCCCTTCCTTCTCCACATGTTCCAACATGGGGATTACTGTGATGGAAAGCTGTCCTTGGGTCTCAAAAGGGTCTGACAATCTCTCTTGCTCCTATCTTCATATCTTATGAGCTACGGAGCTGCCTAATCTTGGGTATTTGACAAGAGTCTTGGGCTTTTGACAGAACTGCCAGAGCTTTAAGGACTGCCCCCTAAATGTCAGGTTTTTAGGCTTTGCTCTGGTTGTATCTGTTGGCATGACTGCAAGAGCTGCAGCTGTGAAAGTGAAAGCTGAATTCAGTGTTCTGTTGTTGTCAACCAGGGGTACATGCACCCCGGGGGTATGCAGAGGTCTTCCAGGGGGTACATCAACTCATCTAGATATTTGCCTAGTTTTACAATAGGCTACATAAAAATCACTAGCGAAGTCAGCACAAACTAAAATTTCATAGAGACAATGACTGGTTCATACTACTCCATATACTATACACTAAAAGGTAAGTACAATATTTATATTCCAATTGCTTTATTTTATAATTACATGGTAAAAATGAGAAAGTGAGCCATTTTTCAGTAATAGTGTGCTGCAATACTTTTGTATTTTTATGTCTGATTTTGTGAGCAAGTAGTTTTTAAGTGAGGTGAAACTTGGGGGTATGCAAGACAAATCAGGCTCCTGAAAGGGGTACAGCAGTTTGGAAAGGTTGAACACCACTGCTTTAGACCAAGTTGCAGCAACATGTGCTTACAGACACCCATCATTATGGGAATATTGCTTTTAGTGCAAGATTACAATAAAAATTGAAGGCTAGAACTTTTTCAGAATAGAATAAAGTTGTAGGGAATATTTTATATCAGAACAGTAGATGCCTACATCAGAGTGGGAAAAGATTTAGGACATTAATCATAATAAATGCACTTCACAAAACAAAAGGTTCAAGCATAATGATTGTACTAATTGGATTATCACACTAAATTACAGAAACAGTGCAGTGTGTTTGGAAACGTTGCCTAAATGGAGGAAATGTTGATCTTGTTTGTGTTTATAAGAAACCTTTTTAACAATGAGTAGTATCTTACTCAATAAGCAGTCCCATTGACTTCAATGGACCTGCTTGAAGGGTAAGATAATTTGCAGCATTAGTAAGGGTGGCAAAATCTGCCACAAAGACAGTATGAATAAAACTCTAGCTTGATGTCTTTGACAGGTCATGGATGCTTTAACTTGGGATTTTAAAACAAGGCTAATGGAATTAGATGTTCAACTCCTGTTCAATTTCTTTGTGAGAGGAGCATCTAACTCCTTCAGGATTCTGAAAATCCCACCCTTACAGAAATGCAGGATTTTCTATTAAACTCAGTTAGTGCCTGGAGGGAGGAAGAGGGTTAATGGTAAAATAAAGTAGTATGATGATCAGCATCATTATTAAAGATCTTCTCTAAAAGAGAAATAGACCAAATGATAACAGGCAAATGTATCTTGCTTCAAAAAGACCCAGAACATTGTTTTCAACAATAACGTTCTGATGTATATTCTTTGACAGAACTGTGTTAAGGAAAGATTGACCATGGTTTTGGTAGACATGCAGTAATAAAATACTAGAAAAATATTGATATTTAAATATAGGTATTGATACACACAAGATCTTTAAGATCCCTTTTATGCTATTGCCTTACAGTCAAAATAGAAAACACATTAAACTCAAACCTGTGTAAATCTTGTGTAAAACATTAAAGTACTGAAATCAACATGCTCTCTGGCTGTCTTTATAACTGAGATAAAATAATATGCATATAAAGGTATATTGTAGACATAAAAAGAAAAAAAAACATTTATCTAAATTGGACAAGAATGAACATAATGTTAAAAAGGTACTATGCATTCAAAATGAGATGTCACTGTCCAAAAGTCACAGTGATTCTAAAATATATCAATTAATTCATGTGCAAGGAAGGGTACAGCACAGCAAGGAATCAACACAGAAACAAAAGCAATAACAAGTGGACAGAATATTGAACTTCACAAGGAAAAGCAAATAATCTTTTACATCATAAGCTTTATATGCAATTTAATTGTTTCAGACTGTGCCACATGAATATGGAAAAATGTACCTCTAACAGTGCCCAATGTACAAGGTATGTCATTGTGTGATTATGCATTGTGTTCAAAGCTAGTTCTTGGGGAAGGTTAGTGGGGCAGTTGCCCTGGATGACAACTTCCAGGGAGCACTGTGCCTCTGGGCTTTTGGTTTTTTTTTCTCCCACCACTGATCATCCGGCAGTGCATTTTGGCTGCTGGGGATCTGGGGAGCACAAAAATGTTTTCCACCCTGACCAGCAAAACATCTGGGACCACTTCAGATTGTGTTATTCAGGTCAATGCTACTGATCCACAGTGTCTCATTATATGACCTTGAACAGCTACCAGTTCTGCTACCAGTTAAGACCTGGTCCAACTTCAGTGAAAGTCAATGGAAATTCTCCCTTTTTTTTTTTTAATTTTATTTATTATATCCATACTGCCAGCAACACGATCACAGGACCTAACCAGGTTAGCTATAACATCACCGGTTCATTCACCTGCACATCCACCAATGTTATATATGCCATCATGTGTCAGCAATGCCCCTCTGCTATGTACATCGGCCAAACTGGACAGTCCCTACGTAAAAGGATAAATGGACACAAGTCAGATATTAGGAATGGCAATATACAAAAACCTGTAGGAGAACACTTCAACCTTCCTGGCCACACAATAGCAGATTTTAAGGTAGCCCCATCCTACAGCAAAAAAACTTCAGGACTTCAAAAAGAATTGCTGAGCTTCAATTCATTTGCAAATTTGACACCACCAGCTCAGGATTAAACAAAGACTGTGAATGGCTAGCCAACTACAAAAGCAGTTTCTCCTCCCTTCCTGTTCACACCTCAACTGCTAGAAGAGGGCCTCACCCCTCCTGATTGAACTAACCTCGTTATCTCCAGACTGATTCTTGCCTGCATATTTATACCTGCCTCTGGAAATTTCCATTACATGCATCTGACGAAGTGGGTATTCACCATGAAAGCTTATGCTCCAATACATCTTTTAGTCTATAACAGGGGTAGGCAACCTATGGCATGCGTGCCGAAGGCGGCACGCGAGCTGATTTTCAGTGGCACTCTCACTGCCTGGGTCCTGGCCACAGGTCCGGGGGGCTCTGCATTTTAATTTAATTTGAAATGAAGTTTCTTAAACATGTTAAAAACCTTATTTACTTTATATACAACAATAGTTTAGTTATATATTATAGACTTAGAGAAAGAGACCTTCTAAAAACATTAAAATGTATTACCGGCAGGCAAAACCTTAAATTAGAGTGAATAAATGAAGACTCGGCACACCACTTCTGAAAGGTTGCCGACCCCTGGTCTATAAGGTGCCAAAGGACTCTTTGTTGCTTTTTACAGATCCAGACTAACATGGCTACCCCTCTGATATTGTGAGTAGTCACTCTCACCTTCCCATTGCCTAGTTTACCTTCTTTTTACAATTAATTATTTTGTACACCATTATTATTAACCCTCTTAGTCTTCCTTCTACACTAAGCAGACCTAGGTTGTGATTTTCAAAGGAACCTAAGACAGGTAAGTGCTCAACTACCATTAATAGTATCAGGGTCAGATTCTCCATTGACCTGCATATTGTGTAATCACTTACATCAGTGCAAAATGGGTGAAAAACACTAGCAGTCTAATTAAGTACCCTCTGTGTCCACTTTGCACTCTGTCCTTTTGTACAGTTTCTCAGTTTATTAAAAATTACCATGTGACAAAAGTTCAAAATGAAAACCTTTTTTTTCTTTCTTTAATGCTTCATTACTCTATTGTCAGTGAACTTATTTTCTCAATTCCACAGCTACCAGTGTCTTTATTCAGTGTCTTGGGTTAAATGTTCAGTACATTGCATTGAGAAGTACACATACAAATCCATTAATAATAATTCCCTTCATATATTTGGAACAAAGAAATTGCCACACACTGGATGAGAACATTTGTCCAGTTAGAATAGCATCCTGTTTCCAGCAAATGCCTGATACTTTACAGTAATAGGAACCATACATACCAAACACCTTGTGAGATATTTATTCAATTGTCTTGATATTTTTGGGAGGAAACATTTTTCTTGATAGAGATAGATGATCTTTTTGCAACCTTTAGCATGAGATTTGATTGCCCATATCATTATCTTCACTTGCATAATGTTATGAATATTGATAAAAAATATCCAATCTTTCTTTTATTTATTTATTTTTTAAAATCTAGACATAGTGTTGAAGTCAATGAATCCTCTGCAGGGAAATTAACCCAAGTATGTTAACTCTACACACACAGAGGTGAAAAGACTGAATCAAAGCTATGTTTATTTGGTCAAATGATCAAATTAAAATAGTACTAATCCTAGCTAAAGGGTTTGAAAAATCCACTCAGTGCTGTAAAATTAGGCTTACATATGTACTAGATGGCTCAATTCTTCACCCCCTGTTCAGAGAAAGTTTCCTACTCACCAATAATAATTGTGTGTATTTTTGAAGCCCTTCAGGTGGGATTAACACTATTTTAATTTGTCACATATACAGTCATTATTGTAGTGAAAATAACCTTCCAAATGTGAATCTGTGCAGCTCTGTGACTGAATCTGCAGACAGACAGCTCATGTGTCTCTCATATGGCTCATAGCATTCCAAGAGTGAAATTAACTAGTCCCCAGTCAGATACATTGACTTAACTAAAACTGAAACTGACAGGTCCTGTACTTTATTTGCTGATGACCAAAGCAGCATCAGAGGCAGGCACTTGGGGTATTCACGAAGAGGGAGGGTCTAAAAATAGATTTGTGGGAAGAAGAGGTATAGTAGTTGCTAAACCCAGAGGTTCCCATCAGGAGGCTCTGGGTCAGGAGGGCACAAAGAGAGGAGACCTCATTTTTCCTTCTAGTAAGCCAGATGCAAATGGAGAACAGCTTGAGATTTCAAACACCTACTAATCAGGAGCTGACCTGAACTATGAAACCCCTGAAGAAATTATTGTGAGAAGCACTCACTACTGCTGTTATTTTCCTCTTGTTTCCTCTATTTTAAAGCTGGATGAATACTGAAGAATTTCTCATGAGTGTTCACTTAAAATTCAACATGAATTTGCTAGGCTGTGCTCACAACCCTTGTGTTCATTGTCTGAGAACATTTGAGTAATAAAATTGTATATATATATATATATAAATTTACAGCCCCACACTTGAGTAAGTGTACTTGAAGTGATATGTTTTATTTTATACTCAGAGCAAGTGCTGTCATTTTGGGAAGGATACATAATGAAGTAGTTGAAACATCTGCTTTAAATGCAAAAGTCAGCTCACTCTTAACTATGGAAGTGCGAATGGAGCTTCCAAATTATTCAAGGGTTTGGTATTTTGCTTGACACCACTACTGGCAAAGGTACAAATTACTTGATTTCTTAACTTTCTGGTGGTGAAGACATGGACAAAAAGAAACGTGTATACAGTATCTATATTTTGGATTGAAAAACTGTAATCTCTTTTGGCAAATATAAAAGTTTAATTCATTCTAGAAAGCTAATTGATATCCTGAGCCAAAAGGAACTGAGATCACAGAATGGCAAACACAGATTTGGACTGTCCCCAGGTTTTTTCCAATTCTCATTAAAACAACAACAGTTAATTCAGTTCTGCAAAACATGTTGTTTGTTGTTTGCCTATTATGTTCCACTTACTCAGCTAATGTTCTTCTTAATCCTTTCTTATGCCTGACAATTGGCATCATGCTCTGTGCACAGCAAGGGTTCAAGTGGGGGGTAAAGATAGGCTAAAACAAGGAAACTTTTGTTTGTTAACCCCTCCAACCCATGCCCCAAACCTCGTGGTATTCAGATAGAATGAGACTAGAGGGTGCATCACTTGTACTTTTGATTTTCAATTCATAAAACTAAAATCTGGTGAGACTTTGCAAAATTGAAATTATCCCTCTTCTCCCCTCCCCCTTCATTTTTGTGCACATTTAATTTTGGAGTGAAATCATAAACTCCCCCATATTCACTTGAAAGATTTGTGAACACTGGAAAACCTTTCAGGAACCCTGGATTGAATGTGTAACAAAAGCTAAAACCAGGTGACAGTCAAAATTTTGCACATCTCTAATCTTA
The DNA here is from genome assembly GCF_028017835.1 of Emys orbicularis. NCBI lineage: Eukaryota > Metazoa > Chordata > Testudines > Emydidae > Emys > Emys orbicularis. The sequence continues at coordinate 150,934,760 of NC_088684.1, read as the reverse complement.
TGAAAAGAAATATCAGTGTCTGTGGAAAAGTACTGGAGAGGGCCTATACAATTCAGAATGAAATTCACACTAATTTACAGCAGACACCACACTCTGCAAAGTGTTCTTGGTTTTGAACTCATATGTAAATACTTTATTATTACTAGTAAGTATTTATTTTTCCAATAGCACACAAATGTCCTGAGGGCAGGGTGCTGTACAAACACAGAAAAGACAAACCTTGCACCCTGAGTCTATAATAATCACTACAAAATTACTTTTCACCACATTGTTCATTTGCTAATTCATGTTCTCCAAGTTGATTAATATCCTTTTGATTATAATACATTAGAATATCTTGCTTCACTTTTTAATGAGAAGTTTAGTTTTTCAGGTTTTGAATACTAACCATGTAGAATAACATTCTAGAGCATTTAATTGTGCAGTACAAATACAATGTAATGTAATCTCAATGTTCTTTCTATGCATGAAAAATCAGTTTCCCCTCTCCTTTTCTGAAACAGAAATGCTTCATTTTTTTACCTCCCGCAGACCCTGATTTTCTTATTTATCTATTTTAAAACAATTTAAAACAATTACTATAACAATGGAAACGATCTCCAGTAATCTTTTATTGGGTTCACTTTCTAATCCACCATAGTATGGACAAGTTTATATGAGAAAATGGGGCCAGATGTTTTCCAAATATTCTTCCATGTAAATGGGCAAAAAGACACTTTAAAAAAGACACTTAAAACCTCTGAATTATTTATTGTTGATTTATTAAAATAAAAGATTCCATTTTTGAAGGACAATTGTAGCAATCTTCCAGTAGCACCAGCAAATGTTCCTTTGTCTTAGTTCATACTTTCTCCTACTTGTCAGTGAACAAAAACATTCATTAAGTGAGATTTGTGGCCTAGATCAGCTTAGGCTTCAGCAAGCAGAACTTATTGCATCTGGGGCGTGTGCAGGAATTTCAATTTGACCATTTTTGGAGTGGCATGTTAGAGCAGTGACCAGGGGCTGGGTTAGTGGCCAAGGGCTGGGTGATCCTCTGGGGCTGGGGCTGGGGCTGGGGCTGGAGCAGTGGCGAGGGCTGGATCCGGGGCCGGAGCAGCAGCTGGGGCTCGGTGCAGGGCTGGAGGAGAAATACATATTTTTAGATGAATATTGAGGGGGGGCATGCCCCTGCTTGCTCCCCCTTTGTGCACTCCCCTGCTTCTAGCAAAACAGTGAAAGGCTCATAATGGAATGGAATGTAGAGTCAACATTACTTTCTGGGCAACTTTATACTACTTATATCATCAAATATCCTATTTATACATGTAGTTTCATCCTATGTAACCTCTGTGTTTCTCTTTGGTCATTCTTTATTACTAGGGGCATTTACCGTTAAGCAATATATTTTATTTCTGAAGGATTCAGTTGCACCCAGCCTCTACATAGTTGCACAATGCAGGGGGAAGGAGATGGCAAAAGATATTTCCCCCCCACCCCTTGTCTCGTCCCCATGTGCAGGGCAAGGCATAATTGCATTCTTTAGGCTTTGGCTACACTTGCAGATGTACAGCGCTGTGAGTTAAACCTGACTTCGTACAGCTGAGTAGGGAAAGCGCTGCAGTCTGTCCACACTGACAGCTGCCCAGCGCACTGTCGTGGCCACATTTGCGGCAATTGCAGTGCTATTGGGAGCGGTGCATTATGGGCAGCTATCCCGCAGAGCACCTTTTCCCATTCTGGTGCTGTGGGTTGTGGGAAGGGGGCGTGGGTGTGGGGGATTCTGGGTCCTGTCCCAATGCCCTGTGATGCATCGCTTCGCATCCCAGAAATCCCTTTGTTTCCGTTCACCTTTGGCGCCATCTTTCAACGGTTTCTGTGCAGCGCGATCTGTCTGCGGGAAATGGAGCCCGAACTGCTGAGGCCTATGCTGACGAGTCTCGCCAGCACGTCACGTTTGGCTGTCGAACTATTCCTTAAGATCCAAAGTGACAGTGAGAGTGAGGGTGAGGAGTCCGACGATGCTATCGAGCCACGTAACACGTACGACACGAAATTGGTTGCGGCATTCATGGACATGCTCAGCACCGTGGAACACCGCTTTTGGGCTTGGGAAGCAAGCACCGAGTGGTGGGATCACATCGTCATGGAAGTCTGGGATGACGAGCAGCGGCTGCAGAACTTTTGGATGAGAAAAGCCACTTTCATGGGACTGTGTGAGGAGCTTGCCCCCACCCTGCGGTGCAAGGACACGAGATTGAGAGCTGCCCTGCCAGTGGAGAAGTGGGTGGCTATTGCAATCTGGAAGCTGGCAACTCCAGACAGCTACCGGTCGGTCGCAAACCAGTTTGGAGTGGGAAAGTCGACCGTTGGAATCGTGTTGATGCAAGTTTGCAAGGCCATTAATCGCATCCTACTCAGAAGAACCATGACTCTGGGTAACGTGCAGGAAATAGTGGATGGCTTTGCACAAATGGGGTTCCTTAACTGTGGAGGGGCGATAGATGGGACGCACATTCCTATTCTGGCACCACACCACCTAGGATCCGAGTACGTTAATCGGAAGGGGTATTTCTCTATGGTTCTCCAGGCGCTTGTGGATCACCGTGGGCGTTTCATTGACATTAACACAGGCTGGCCCGGAAAGGTGCATGACGCACACATCTTTTGGAACACTTGGCTGTTCAGGAAGATGCAGGCCGGGACTTTTTTCCCAGAGCGGCAGATCACGGTAGGGGAAGTTGAAATGCCCATTGTGATCCTTGGAGATCCCACTTACCCGTTAATGCCATGGCTCATGAAACCCTACACAGGGAGCCTAGACAGCAGCAAGGAATGGTTCAACTACAGGCTGAGCCAGTGCCGAATGACTGTGGAGTGTGCCTTTGGCCGTTTAAAGGCCCGCTGGCGATCTCTGTATGGGAAGCTGGACTTGGCCGAAAACAGCATCCCCGCGGTTATGTCCGCATGCTGTGCCCTCCATAATATTTGTGAAGGGAAGGGTGAAAGCTTCACTCAGGCATGGACCTCTGAGGTTCAACACCTGGAGGCTGAATTTGCACAGCCAGAGAGCAGGGCTATTACAGGGGCCCAGTGCGGGGCTGCAAGGATTAGGGATGCCTTGAGGGAGCAATTTGAGGCTGAAAACCAGCAGTGATATCTGGTGCCCTGCACGGGAGTGAAGTGCAGTAGTTCCAATCTTTAGGAATCAGTGTTTGCTAAGCAGACAAGCAGACTTGCAGTGCCTGTTTACTTCCTGGGCTAAGGAGTCTTTTACTTTATGCAATAATAAATAATGTTTTCAAAGCCAAAAAATCCATTTATTGAAAAGAAAAAAAAATTCTTTATTGAAAAGAAACAAGGGGGTGGAGTGGGGAACAGTACAATCACAGATTCGCGTATGTCCTGTCTGGTGTGCTGTGAGTGCTGCACACCAGACAGGACATACGCGAATCTGTGATTGTACTGTGAGTGAGTGCTGCACTTCAGGACAGCTATACTGCATGGTGATGGGGGTTGAGTGCAGAGCGTAAGGGTCGTGGTTTTCAGGGCTGGGTGGTGAAGATACTGGTGTTGGAGGCAGCAGGTGGCGTGAAGAACACGGAAGATGGGGAAAGTGGGTTGGAGGTGACAGTGGGGCACAACAGAAAGAGTTTTGGGACAAGGGCTGTAGGGGGGGGTGGCGTTTGCATTTCCAGTACTGCTCCTCTTTCTGCCTGGCTACCAGCTCCTGGATAGCGTCTGCTTAGTGCTCCAGGATGCTTATGAGCCTATCAGTGCTTTGCTGCCGGTGCACGGTGCTTTGCCGCCGGTGCGCTGCATTTTCCTGGTGGATCCTGCTTTCTCTCTCCCTCCAGTTCTGTGCTTTCTCATTCTCTTTAACAGATTGCCGCATCACTTCTTGCAGCATGTCTTCTTTGCTTTTTCACGGTCTCTTCCTGAGTCTTTGCAGTCTCTGAGCAGGCGATAAGAGGGACGGCTGAGGTCTCAAGGTTGATGCAGCTGTAAAGGCAAAATGCAACATTTAACAGAGGCAGCACTGTTTATACCAGACAGAGTAATGATTCCCCCTGCACTTGAGGAGTAGAAAACACGCAGGGTCTACACAATAGCATAATTTTCCCATCCGAAACAGAGCACACATATCCCACGGGAGCCTCAAAATGGTGAGTAAGGGGGACTGATTGTTTCACGGCTGCACTGTCCTCTGGGTTTCTGTGCCTTGGGGAAAGCCAACAGCTTCAGGGGGCACCTACACTGAACACTGTCCCAACATTTTCCACAGGAGTTCGTCCTGGACGATATCTCGCTGCTGAGGGTGACCTGGGAAGCAAGGGAGGGTCTTCTACTGCAATGCGGCTTCCGCCCTGGCCCATATGCAGCTTGCCTGTGTGCAGCAATGGTCCTCCCGCCCCTCGCGGCACAGTGGCACGGACATGTTAGCCTGGCTGGGACAAGGACCACGGTGGCTCTCCCGATAAACCTGCGCAAGCGCATTGCACACGTTCTGGATGAGACATTCGAGGAGATTACCGAGGCTGATTACTGCGATGTGATAAACCACATCAATGCACTATTCCACATCTAGGCATGCATGCCTAACCCTCCTCTCCCAAAGAGCCTGCACCGAAAAAATTCCTTCCCGAAAAAAAACCCGCTTACCGGGAAGCTGCTCTTCTGTTTGTCCTCCACCAAGTACCGGCCGCTGCGACTGGCTACCTTCCTCCTGGCTCGAGAAGAGCTCCTGGCTGCATGGCTCCAGGGATTCCGGAGTGTCTCCATCCGGCCCACCACCATCACTCCCGTTTTCCTCCTCCTCCTCCTCCTCTTCCTCCTCCTCCCCCACACCGGCTCTGAAGTGTCCATGGTGGTGCTCGGAGTGGAGGTGGGGTTAACCCCAAGTATTGCATCCAGCTCTTTGTAGAATCGGCAGGTCGCGGGGGGAGCACCCGAGCGGCCGTTTGCGTTGCGGGCTTTGCAGTAGGCACTCCGCAGCTCCTTCACTTTAATCCTGCACTGCAGGGCATCCCGGTCATGGCCCCTTTCCATCATGTCCTTTGATACCTTCCCGAAGGTATCGTAATTCCCATGGCTGGAGCGCAGCTGGGACTGTACAGCTTCCTCCCCCCAAACACTGATGAGGTCCAGCAACTCGCCATTGCTCCATGCTGGGGCTCGCTTGGCGCGTGGAGGCATGGTCACCTGGAAAGATTCGCTGATAGCACTCCACACCACGCCGGGCTGAGCAAACAGGAAGGGGATTTTTAAAATTCCCGGGGAATGTAAAGGGTGGGTCACATGGTTGGTTACCTGAGGCCAGGGCAGTAGAGTTTGAACTGATGACCACAGTGGCTAGAACAGGCATTGTGGGATACTGCCGAATAATTCTGGAGGCCATTCACAGCGCATTGGGCGGCCACACTGGCGCCGAAGCGCTGCAGTGGCAGCGCAATACTCGCTATTCCTCTCGGAGAGGTGGAGTACATGCAGCGCTGCAACCACGGAGATACAGCGCTGCAAATGCCTTGCCAGTGTGGACGGGGAGTGAGTTACAGTGCTGGGGGAGCCTTTACAGCGCTGTAACTCGCAGGTGTAGCCAAGGCCTTACTCTCAAGTTACAGAAGGGCTACAGAAGTCTAGAGCAACTACTGGTGTAATGACTGCCATCTCTGTTCTTACCAGGGATTGAACCCAGGGCCCTCCAGAACTAAAGTACAGGTTTCTACGGCTTCAGTCTAAAGGATTTAGGGCCAAGATTTTCCAAAGCTAGTGCTTAAATTCAGGCTGCTAAATAAGTGACCTGAGTTTTCAAAAGTGCTGAGCCACCCTACAGCTCTTTCTGACTTGAATGGGGGGTGCTGAGTTTTTCAGATGCAAATTCTGGCTCTTGTATGTAGGTGTTAAATTGCTTGTACCTGCAAAGTTCTACGTGCATGTATGTGTGTATGCAATTTTGGACTCATTCTAAAGCTGGGGGACAGATCATTTACACCACAGAGTAAACCAAAGCAACAAAACTCTCATAGATGCTCACATCCTAGGTAATGCAGGTGCAAAATGTTCTCAGAAGCTAGCAAAATCAGAACAAGAATAAAAAATGACCCTTGAATGCCTCAACTTCTTGACGATTGAGTATAATTGCCCAGGAAGCTACACAATTACATCGTTGTAGCACAAAAATGTGTCTGAAGGTTCTGCAGTAAAAGGGATCGCTGCTAAATGTTGCTGCCTTTATCTACAAGGAATCCTTCAAAGCATCTTCCAAAGTCCTTAACTAGTTCATCAAAGTTCTGTAACGCTGTGTTTCAGGGTAGGCACTTTCTTAAGAGACCTTTCTAGATAGCAAGTAGTGTCATTAATCAATTCATTCAATGAAGAGAAAAATAGATAGACCTTGTCATTGTGTAAGTGGCTGTGAGGTAGCAAAGGCTTTATTTCAAAGACAGATATGGAACCTAACATCTGTTATGTGTTTCTCACAGATAACAGGTTCAACATGTCCAATGATCTGTGGTGTGTCACAGGACAGTCAAGTCTAACACCTTTCAGGACTAATAGGTTCTGGGGGGAAAAATAGTTCTTTTTCTTTAGAAAGATCACTCAAGCTGGGGGGAGGGAGAAGCACAAACCCTGCTTCTGCTTAGTCTTGTGATATATTCACTCTGCACAGGTAGAACCCCTGCCTCTGTACAGAGTCACACTGAAGTTAATGGGGCTCCGTGAAAGCCCTGAGGTCCCATTATTGCCAACCCCCAATGTTCATCGCAAATGGTAATAGCACACATGGTGCAATCACAAATGTGATTCCAATGACAAGATGTTAGTTTTGAAAACTTATAATTAGATTTTACATTAAAATTATGGACAGCTCATCTGTAAATGAAAGGGATTTTCACCTAAAAAATGAATCACTCATCTTATCAGTTGTGTCAGAAGTATCATATGAATTGAGCAACCTTTTCAAAAAGGAAGACCCTAAAGTTGGCCTCCTAAATCAGTGGCCTGACTTTCAAAAATTCTGAGCACCCAGCAGCTCCCACTGATTTCTAGACGACCAGTGGAAAGGAGTTACAAAGGTGCAGAAGCTAATCAGATACAAAAGTGACACAATCTGCTATTACTACACAGTACCACATACAGCTCTTCCTGCATGGGATTTATTGCCAAAGAGGTGATTTTTCTGTGGTGTACGCTACACCTGCATTCATTAAAAGAGGGAAAAAATACAGTCCCCACAGTAACTAGAAAGTTATTTTCATTATATCTCCATCTAAGAAAGCTTTCTTCTTTTTTTCTCAGAAAAAAAAAAAAAAGGAAAATAAGGAAGAATGGAGCCATATGATTCACTACTTTATTGAAGGCCCTTGGAGAAAGGTCTTCTGATGGAACAAAAATTTCATCTCTTTCTGTAAGAACAATTAGGAGTCCTTGTGGCACCTTAGAGACTAACAAATGTATTTGGGCATAAGCTGATGAAGTGGGTTCTAGCCCACGAAAGCTTATGCCCAAATAGATTTGTTAGTCTCTAAGGTGCCACAAGGACTCCTTGTTGTTTTTGCTGATACAGACTAACACAGCTACCACTCTGAAACCTATCTCTTTCTGTGTTTGTCTAAACAAATCATTATCATTTGTAATGCCATCCAGCGGCATTTTTTTTACAAAGATATGTTTCTATTTTCCAGGTGGTAAAGATGGAGGTAGCACCAGGCACAATAAGAAAGAAGTTGGTACTTAAGGCCCTGGGCTGGGACTCAGAGGATATGAATTCAGTTCCTGCTCTGCTGCAGACTGCCTGTGCCATCAGAACAAGACACTATTGACAGTGGCATGTGGCTACACATTGTGGTGAAAAGTTTGATACATGTGTCAATGAAAGGCTCTGGTGGGGGGGAGACAACTGGGAACGGTTGAGCCCTTTTCAAAAGCCATGTTAACTCTTTCCCAACATATCATGTTCATCTATGTGTCTGATAACTCTGTTCTTGACTATAGTTTCAACCAATCTGCCTGGTACTGAAGCTAGGCTTCCTGGTCTGTAATTGGCAGGATTGCCACTGGAGCCTTTTAAAAAAAAATCAGCATCACATTAGCGATCCCCCAGTCATCTGGTTCAGAGGCTGATTTAAGCGATGGGTTACATACCACAGTAAGTAGTTCTTCAGTTTCATACTTGAGTTTCTTCAGAAGTCTTGGGTGAATACCATCTAGTCTTAGTGTCATATTACTGTTTAATTATCAATTTGTTCTAAAACCCATTCTGTTGACACATCAATGTGGGACAGTACTTCAGATATGACACCCAAAAAGAATAGCTCTGATGTAGGTCTCTCTCCTACATCCTCTGCAGTGAAGACCAAAGCAAAGAATTCATTTTGCTTCTCTGCTATGGCCTTGTCTTCCTTGTATGTTCCTGTAGTACCTTGACTGCTCAGTGGCCCCTCTGATTTGGCAAGCTTCCTGCTTCTGATGTACTTAAAAATGTTTTGTTAATTTTTATGTTTTTTGCTAGTTTGCACTTCAAATTCTTTTTTTGTCTTCCTAATTATACCCTTATGTTTGATGTGCCAGAGTTTATGCTCCTTTCTATTTTCAAAAGTAGGATTTTAAAAGGATGCCTTTTTACCTCTAACCTCCTCTTTTACTCTGCTGTTTGGCCAAGGTGGTGTTTTTGGCCTCTTACTTTTTTTTAAATTTGGGGTATGCATTTTATCTTATAAAAAATTAAGAAGTTGAAATCTATACAAAATTTGTTAGTTTTGTCAGAAATTAAACATTGGATCATCCCAAAATGAGATTCTTTTTTTTAATTTTGTCACAGAGAATTTTGAAATTTTCAGGTTTGATTTTAAGCAGAGTGAAAACAAATTCTGAAATCTCAAGTGCTCTGCAGAATGGAATTACCATTCTCTGAACATCTCTAGTAATATATATGTAATCAGGATAATAAATAGGTGACACTGGGTATTGTCATATTCTTGCACTTTGTTTGAAACTGTTTATATTCAGGTGCTAATAATTACTAGGTCCTCCTTCAATATGTTCATGGCCCATGGGAAAATGTTGTGAATATGGTTATACCAAATCAGTATTTCTGAATTTGAAAGTATTTTTAGCTAGCCTGTACAATTGAAAAACTGGTGCAAATGTTCATTTTTATATTTTTCAGCTAATATTGAAGGGTGAAACCCAAAGCGGTTTCAGTGCATCATGTCATTTGTTAAAATGCCATGTTAAAACAGCAGCAGCAGTGCAGACACAAATGCTTTTCTGAATCAGGTCCTCTAATGCTGAAGGGTGTGTTTAAATGAGACGTAAGCAAATGTGTACGTTCTTTCTTGAATGTGGGCCAGAGTCAAGTGTGGGTTTTAAAGAGTGCTTTGAAAACTGGTATCAAGCAACAAGGACCCCATTTCTGTGTTCCTGGCTGTAACTCAAAAATGTACTGAAGTGACACAGTTAGAATAGAATGCAGATATCTTATGGCATTGTGCAGGCGATAGAGTGCTACAAGCATAGATATAAACTCTGTGAAACCAGTTGTCAGCTGCACACATTTGTAACCCAACTTTCAGCCATCCTAAGCACTATCTTATGTAAGAACACAAGAATTGCTGTACTAGATCAGATCTATGGTCTATATAGTCCAGTGTCTTGTCCAATAGTCTCCAGCAACAGATTCTTCCATGGAAGATGCAAGAAACAATACAGTAGGCAGATGCAAGATAATCTTCCCCATGAAGGTCTAGTTCTAATCCTAGTAGTTAGAGATTGGCTTAAGCCCTGAAACATGAGGTTTTGTCTCCCTTCTAATGAACTTTTTGTTGAAATTAACTGTTATAACACTATGTAGTGTTGTTGTAGCTGTCGGTCCCAGGATATTTGAGAGACAAAGTGGGTGAAGAAATATATTTTGTTGGACCAACTTCAGTTGGTGAGAGAGACAAGCTTTTGAGCTTACTCAGAGCTGAAGACCTGAAACCTGAAGAAGAGCTCTGAGTAATCTTGAAAATTTGTCTCTCTCATCAACAGAAGTTGGTCCAATAAAAGGTATTATCTTACCCATCTTGTCTCGCAATTATAACTCTGATGTTCTTGTTATCCATATCAATGTCCACTCCCTTTTTGAATCTTGCCAAATTCTTGGTCTCAGTGACACTATGGATTCACAGTCTAACTATATCATGTTTGGATAAAGTATTTCCATTTATCTGTGAAAGGTGAAAAATTCAAAACTTTCATTGAATATCCCCTTTGTCTTGTGTTATGAGACAAGAACAGAAGCAACCAATCTGTCATCTCAATACCATTTGTTATTTTATATATTTGTTTAGGTGGAATGATTCTTTGAAAATTTGGCCATGAAAGTCTCTGTGTTTCTGAATTTTATCCAGGAGCAGAACTGGAAGTGCCACAAAAAAATCTGTTCTCATGTTAATTCTGATCACAACATAAGTCTCAAATACCTCATGAGAGGGCCTCTTTTCTTGAGATTTCCAGTTCAGTATAGCTAATTTATAAGATTCAGACAGTACAGGGAATCATCCAAACTTTTAGGGGTTCACCTTTCACTCATATTAAAGTATGAAGAGCAACATCGGCCTGAACTAGAAAGTTATAGAGAATTCCCGTGAGTTAATGCTTTGTATTTTAATTAAGTTTCGCTGATACCATACCCCTGAAGTTAAAAAGACCCAAAACAATGCAAAAAGTTCAACAGTCTTTGAGAAGCAATTCTTGTAGGTGGTGATTCAATCCCATTCCAGTTAAAAAAAGCTAACATTCTGTAAAAATCCTTTCATTTTTTCTTCATGTTTTTGTTATGGAAGACAGAGGGCCAAATTCTGCTTTCATTGACTGATGTAAACCCAGCGTAATTTAATGGATTTCCTGGTAGTCGCTCTGGATTTCACACAAATGTAAGTGAGAGATCATTTGACTTTAAACACTTAAAAATAAAATTTTATATAAATCTTCAACATTTCCTGTTTTCTAGCTCTGCAATCATCTCATTTATTTTACTTTGATTTCCTTAGATTCTTAGCCAAAGTCAGAGTTGTCCCAAAGCAAATTTACAGCTAATCCTACTAGTAAAAGGGAAAGATATTAGCATTATTGCTGACATCTCATTTATTTTATTTACAAGAACCTGTTTCTAATGACCAATGATTAAACCCATTGGAAGTTTGAAGTTAATGTTCCATTTAATCTCTTGTCAATGCAGACTTTTCTCTGTTAAACATTTATTTTACTCTGCAACATGAGGAATGGTTGAAAACCCGAGTTTTCTGCCAATCTCGCTACAGCAATATCCTCTGGGCAAGATTAACTTCCATGTTCATGTCTGTTTCTGCATAACTGAGGAAGTAATATTAATAGGGACTTCAGCTGGCATAAACTAGGATAACAGGTCTCCTGCTGCCTGGGAGGGCCCCATGGCACATTAATCCCTTCATTGATGTGTCCACAGATGATCAGAGGAGTAGGTGAGGTAGGGACATGACCAGGGCACCTACGGTTATTCAGCACATCCTTATTGCACCTTCCACCGATAGGTCATTTGTACAGCCCATCACAGAAAATAAATCTACCTTCCCTTTGCATGCCCCAGGAGAGGATGGCAGTCTTTCTTTGCAAAGCCTTTTCCCGTTACCCAGTGTAAATGCTTTTTGGAGTGCTTTGATGGGCCAGGGAGTTGCTCAGATACTACAGAGATAAGATCTGTATAGGAACTTAGTCTGTCTTTACATTGGAGCTGGTAGTGTAATTTCCAGCTTGGGTAGACATAGCTGCACTAACTCTGATGAAGCTAGTATGCTAAAAATAGCAGTAATCTGTGGCTAAATGGGTGATAGGAGGAGTCGGCCTCCCCAATTACATACCCAGGGTTACAGTTCGGATTGTCATCAGGATGACTAGCCAGTCCCGTAGCTCATGCAGGAACACGGCTACTTTTACTGTGCTAGTGTGAGTATGTCTACCCATGCTGGAAACTACCCCTCCAACTTCAAGTATAGACACACACTTTGATTCAGCTCCTTGTGCCTGATGGAGTGAAGCTGGCCTTGTTTTTTATAAAATGATAGGGTATTTTCAAGAGAGGTTTGCTACCTGATGTCTGTCAGCTTGGGAGTTTAATATATATTGCTGCCATTGACTCCATGTGTGTCTCAAATTGGTAGAGTAAGCAGCTCTGCCACGCATGTTTGATTAAATGAAATCAATAACCCTGTCTTTGTTTGTCATAAGCAATGTAGTCATGCCAAGCTTTCTGCTACACTAATTAGTCTGAACCTATTTCTTTGTTTTGTTATACTGTAGCAATTTTATACTACCAGAATCTGGATTTTTCTGGTCTCATACAGTGTAGCTGCAGGCTTGTATTCTTCCCTCAAGAAAGTTTGATTAAATAATTGTTATGTAGATAACCAGTGGGAGATAATGTTTTATTATGTGATACATTGACTGTATCATTAAAAGAAACAGATTGTTTTAGATATTTTCACATGTGGTGATGATATTCATGTGATAAATTGCAGAGCTGTAATGTTGGTGCCTGTACAAGTTTTGTTTAACTGAGTGCACAGGCAGTTATATTTTAGGGAAATGTTAGTTGTGGAATAGTTCCATTTTAGAAGCTGTTACCATTATATTAGACAAGTTGATTCATGATGTGCGTCGCTGACAGAACCATTTTTTTTAGTGGCAGAACTGCTATCTGCTGGATATATACACACACTATGTGTAAACCTTGCAAAAAAAACTTGGGATCCACCATTAGTTGACACCATCAACCATTCTCTATGAGAAAGCACCGTGCCAGCAGTTTATAGATGGGCAATTTATGGTCCTTGGTCAAGAAGCCATCTCTTGAGGAGCCTTACTAATATCACCTTCTCCCATTTTGAGGAAAAGATTATTGAGAGGGTTATGGCAAAGTAGTTCTGACAATATCTGGATCCTAAAGATTTTCTAGATCTTTCAATCTGGTTTTTGGCCTGGGTGTAATACAGATACCAGTTGGCCTAATTGGGCAGTCATCTTTCCCCATAAGCAGCTGTACCCTTTGCTAATCTCCCCTTTTGGTTTCCTGTATATTATTACTTTAATGCCCACTCATATTTACAATATTTACTTTAATACTCTCAAGGATTGAGTTAAGTGAAACATTTTAGTGGCACAGAGTTATTTTTTTCTGGTGCTGCCAAACTGCTTCAATATCCTGATACCTGTAAAGCTCAGAGATAAAAGGTGATCAAATTCTCATAATAAGAAAAACAAACAAAAATCAATTCAGGCCTGTATATGAAATACCTTGTCACAGTTAATCAGATGCGATCTATCAAACCATATATTTTGTTTATTTTCTGGAAAATAAGTTCTGATGATCTATAGCTTGAGGCAGTTAATTTTAAATTGGAAAATAGGTAACATTGCATACAGAACTTCTGAATTCTCCGTACACTAATTGTAAAAGCAAACATTCTAATCCAGTAAGCTGTGGTTTCACTCTTACGCTGGGTCTTCTAAACGATACTCTTTAGAGTGCTTTCATGCTGGCATCTAGTGACTATTGACTAAGGATGAGCATTTGAGGAAGGATGCAGATGGCAAAGAACACAGATTGCTCTGGAGCCGCAGGGGAGCGTGGGTATTTTGTTTCTTGCTCTGTTTTTTTGTTATTTATTCCTGGATCCCCCCCTCCCCCGCAAAAAAAACAACAACAACAAAACCAACAACAAAAAAACCAGTTGTTAGAGAAAAGCAAACAAAAATTAGAAATAATGATGGACTGGTTCTTTCTGCAGTCTTATCCACAGATTCTGATACTTCCAGGGACACAATGAGAGTTCAAACTCATCCTTACTACAACTCAGCTTATGTCAGTAGAGTTACTAGGAGTGAGTTTTGCTCCATGCTGTCTATGAATAATGTTTTAAAGGAGATGGATGGGTTTTGGATATCTCTGATCAGTGGTGCTGGAATAATGTTTATAGTGGGGGCGCTGAAGGTGGAAACCATGTATTTGGATTATTATCACTTCAAGCCAGAGGGTGTGGTGGCACTCCCAGCATACCTAGTTCCAGGACCTATGTCTCTGATTCTAATTAGCTCTAATATTCAAAACACAAGTCTGAATTCTACATTCATTTCCTCACTTTGTATACCACCATCATTGGTCCTGTTGTGGCTGCTTCAAACCTAGTACACTCTGGGCTGAGATGTGGATTTTTGTGAACTATGGTATACTGTTATATGTTATTCTGCTAGACAGATGCTTAACAGTGCTCCTTATTGGGGTCTACAGAGCAATTATTCAAATTGCATGAATAGTGGCTGTAATTATTCAGATATACTAAGATATCCACATATAGTCAATATTTATTCTATTCAGGATGCTATTTATTCATTTCACCTACCCTACAAAACTATAAAATGTATTTTACAAACTATTTAGAGTACCTTTGAAGTACTAGTAATATATCATATCTCCATAATTAGTCAATGAAAATTAGTTGTTTTATGCCAAGGCTTTTCTCATTGCAGCTTAAATTTGTTTGTTTCTAATAAAATTACCGAACATCATTAATATTTTTGTGAATAAAAACAGTTAATTCAGTTGACTGTTGTTCATGCCAGCCTTGTGAAAAGGCAATAATCAGAGAAGTATTATTATTTTTTTCTGAACTCAGGCAAATTTACAAATGGTAGCATGAATAATTATGCATCTTAATATTCATATTAGAAGTGCATTATGTATTATTTGCTATCCATTATTCATCATTCTCTGTTCATTATTCTTCTCTTCTTATATTTTTTCTATCTTATAATCAGGGAGCAGAAACAATAACCTGTGACTTAGGTAGCTAATCATTCTCCATGAATAATGACTAGTTAACAGAAATATTGGTCAGTTCATGAAAAACACCTTGGGTGAAGAAAATTGTTCAGTAGATTACTTAGATATTCACAAATAAAATAAATTTGCTGAAATCAGGATTAGTTTACAAATAATTAGGGACCGTAAAATGGACTAAATTGGTAATGAATATTGTACGCAGCACATAATTCAGTCAGCTCTAGGCCAAATTCTCTGTTGGTGTAAATAAGTGAAATTGCATTGAGGTCATGTGAGCTGGGCCCATTTACAGCAGGAGAGAATTTGGCCTGTTGTCTCCACATTAAAAATGAATTGCTGTTAACTGCTGGTTTATTAACATCTGATATTGCATTGGCATTAAAATCTGAGTTATTCACAGGCACTGTATTTAAATACCACCAGTGTGTTATTAAGGGGGGAAAGACACATTTTTATTAAAAGAGAATTCACTCACAAAATCACATACAATTGCACTTTAAACTTCATAGTTATTAGGATTTATTACTACCCTGATGACTTGAATATATTGCAGGGGTCAGTACAATTTACCTTTGTATAATAAGCTATTGAGTCATCAAGCCCTTTCATTAAGCAGTTTAAAACCAATGAAGTACATCTAAAAAAGCAATTCAGTGGAAATGTGCTATGTCACATGCTAGAAAAAATGGTCCTGTATCTATGGATGCTCCTTTACCTACATGTTATCCAGCACACTTGCCTTCCTCTCCTTCATCCACAATGGAATGATAATGACAAAAACATTGAAAAGACTGAGAGAAAGGGAGGAGGCTGGGACACACACAAAGTATGCACTCTCCTCCCCAGTCTTACTGAACAGGATATTTGTAATTTGGACCTATGCTCATTTAGGTTCATCCTAAAACCTGAAGGCAGATGGTCAACTAGTGTAAACCAACCTAACTTCACTGAAGTCAATGGATTAGACTTCAGACACTTAGCTGGTGCTTAGGTGTTTGTTCATTATGGTATTTCTAGATTAATCATCACTCTAGTATCTGGTGGCAGAATATTTTCAGTAAAGATTTCTTGAACTGGAACCAACAGGCTGGCAAAACTTACAAGCTTTGCTGGATTTGCCCACAGTTTGTTCTTGAAGCGTTTATCAGCTATCTCCAAAGGAAAATAAATCTGTGAAGGTTACACACTGCAGAAAAATGTCCTCACTTCCAGAGATTATAAACTCAGCAGGAGAAAGACTCCCTCTAGTGGAAACTACAAATGCTATGGCACCATAAAAAAGTTAACAGAATGTTTCTGCTTTGAAAAAGTTTCCACAGAGAAAAGTTTTCTATGCTGAAAACATTTTGCTAAGGTATTAACTATGATACCAGCTTCATGGTTAGTATCACAACACCCTAAATTTGAGGCAATTTAGTTTTATATGGCCAGGAGCCCCACAGTGATGGCAAATTACCTGTTTTCCCTTAGGATAAGGGGTTTTAAAATCTGGGCTCCTGTGAGGTTTTTAACAGAGTTGTGATTAGGTTTATTCCCATATTTTTCCTCTCTCTAACCTGGGGAACAGGGGGATTACCCTTCTCCTTGGGTTTGTGCCCTCTGTGAGACCTTGACTCAATATATACATCAGCAATTTCTGCTACCTCCACAACTGGAGAAGGTTTTTTGTCACAGATGGCCACTTTTACCTCATAAATGACCATCCACAACAATTGTTCTTGCACCATCAGATCAAACACTTTTCTATAGTTACCTTCAGATCCTGCCCATTATCCATTTTTTCATAAAATTACACATTTTATGCACATATTCATTAATGAGTGATATTGTCAATCATTTTAAGATTTCTATACTTCAGTTGCTAGGATTCTGGGGTAATCTTAAACCTTTTCAATATATTTTCTTTAAATTTTTATACAATTTATCATCACTTTCTTCCATATCATTAAAAACTTGTCTTGCCTTCGCAGTTAATCTGGTCAAAAGGATGGGCATCCACTTATCCTCTGAAATCTTATGGATCTCACATGGTCTCTCAAAGTTAGACAGGAACTCAACAACACAGTCAATCTCTTGATAAATTGGGTAGGCTTTTCCCCACTCCCTGGTGCTAGGGTGAGCGGTGGGGGTGGGCGGGAGGAGGAAGAGCAGTACTCACTGTCTGATGCTGTTGCTTTTGCTGCTCCAGTACTTTGAGCATGTACTTTGAGTACATGTGAGTTTTCGCCTCAGCTTCTAGTTGTTCCATGTGCTTTTGGTGGGCTTTTCCCTCCTTTTTAGTGTTGGCTTTGACTGCTGGCAGAGGTTTCCTGTGTCTTTGGTGGGCTCTCTTCTCAGCCTCTTCGGTTTCTCTGGCTGCTGCTTGGGTTGCCACAGTCTCCCTGATCCACAGATCTGCCATCCTTTCCTAGTGCTCATATACTTTCTGGGCTTCTAAGCAATGCAGTCGGGCCTATTCCCCTGCTAAGCCTGGGCAACAGGGCCCTCAGATGCCTGGTCAAAGCCTATGAAGAAAGCTGTCAGTTCCTGATTTGAGGCTTAAGGTTTTTTTGTGTCAAGACCCTCATATGACTGTGATTCACTTATTGTGACTAATCTTTAACCCTTAAAAACCCTAAATATCAAATTTAAACTTTTAACAATGCTGTGGTTATAATCTATATGCCCAATTGACCAGTGGCATGTGAATCCTGCTGACTATGCCAATTGTCACGCTGTCTGGAGTGGCTCATGACCATGAGTGCCTACCTCCGGACAGACCATCAAAAACAGGGCAGGCACCCCAAACTGGTGGTGTGTTCTATAATTAGATTTCAATAACAATTAGAAGTCAATAACTAATGAGAGGCCTGGATCACTGTAACAATCATACCTTGGAACCACAGATATTCCCTTTAGACTCTTCAGTCTATTTTGCCACTCAGGTAAGCTGGATTTAGTGATAAATGGTCACTTACACCAAAAATCACAAGGGCCGGCTTTAGCAAGTGCGGGGCCCAATTCGTGGGGCTTGTACTCACCGGGCGGCGCTCCAAGTCTTCGGCGGCACTTTGGATTGCCGTGCTCCGGCTGGGGGAGTGGGGCCGCGAGGATTGCCGTGCTCCGGCAGGGTGAGCGGGGCCGCGGCCTTGCTGCGCTCCGATCCCGGGAGCGGGGCTGCGTGCTTAGAGCTGTCTGCCTGCTCTCTGGCCGGGGAAAGGGGACGGCGGGGCTTGCCGCACTCCGGCCGGGGGAGCGGGGCCGCGGAACTTGCAGCACTCCGCTGGGGAAGCGGGTCGTGGGGTTGCTGGCCTCCGGCCGGGGTAGCAGAGTGCAGGGTTGCTGGGCTCCGGCCAGGGTAGCAGGGCCGTGGGGCTTGCCACGCTCAGGCAGGAGGAGCGGGGCCACAGGCTTGCAGCGCTCCACCTGGTGCTCTGGCTGGGGGAGCACGGCCACGGGGCTTCCCGTGCTCGGGCCAGCGCTCCGGCCAGGGTAGCAGGGCCACGGGGCTTTCCGCGCTCCGGACGGGGTTGCGGGGCCATGGGGCTTGCCGCGCTCTGGCTGGGCGCAGGGCCCTCTTAGGCGCGGGGCCCGATTCGGGGGAATCGGCTTAAAGCCGGCCCTGAAAATCACAAAATATTCAGGATACTTTCAGTCCCAAGAGACCAGTCACTTATCCCAGGTCAATTGGTGCTCTAGATCTTACACCAAAGACAATGCCTGTAGCCAATCCTGTAATAAACTATTGTGACAAAGTTCCTCCTCTATCTTGGTGGGTCCTACGCTTATTGGCGGATTTTCCTGCCTCAGAGATTCACCATGTGGGTTGGGGAACAGCCCAGAGACCTTCCCCTCTGGAAGAACCCACAGTCCAGGTCAATTGGGAGGTTTGGAGGGAACCCGGGCCCACCCTCTACTCCGGGTTCCAGCCCAGGGCACTGTGGACTGCAGCTGTCTATAGTGCCTCCTGTAACTGCTGCATGACAGCTACAACTCCCTGGGCTACTTCCCCATGGCCTCCTCCAAACACCTTCCTTATTCTCACCACAGGACCTTCCTCCTGGTGTCTGATAACGCTTGTGCTCCTCAGTCCTCCAGCAGCACAGCACAGCACAGCACAGCACACCCTCTCCCTCTCCCTCTCCCTCTCCCTCTCCCTCTCAGCTCCTTGCGCCTCTTGCTCCCAGCTCCTCACACTCCCACCACAAACTGAAGTGAGCTCCTTTTTAAAACCCAGGTGCCCTGATTAGCCTGCCTTAATTGATTCTAGAAGCTTCTTTTTAATTGGCTCCAGGTGTCCTGATTAGCCTGCCTGCCTTAACTGGTTCTAGCAGGTTCCTGATTACTCTAGTGCAGCCCCTGCTCTGGTCACTCAGGGAACAGAAAACTACTCATCCAGTGACCAGTATATTTGCCCTCTACCAGACTCCTGTACCCCACTGGTCTGGGTCTGTCACACTATATACAGTTTATTAACTAGGAAAAATAAATGAGAGCTATTTACAGGTTAAAGCAAGTGAACATGCACACACAGAGGAGTTGCAATCTAAATCCTAAGAGTGACAGAGTTGTAGATCTGTCAAGTCGAAATGTCTTTCAGGGAGGACCAAGGGTAACCACTGGGGATCTCTGCCTTAGTTTAATGTCTTTGGCCCTGTGAGAGTTCAAACATCAAAGAGATGCAAAATCTTCATGTCAGCTACTTTTATTTCCCTCTTCCAGCATTCAAACCATGGAATGAGGCCTGCACATACTTCTCCATGGGTGGATGGGGCAATTAACAAACCTTCTGTCTTATAATGGCCCACTTAATTTTGATAGTACTCCTGGATGGGTGGAGACTATTCCGAGCCTGGGTTCACAGGTTGAAAGAAAACATTTCAAAGTTATAAAGCAAAACTTACATACTTCCCTATAACAAGGAATACAGACAATACAAGTGAGATTAATGCATGCAGCCAACTTTCAAGAATTTCATAGTCTAAACACTAAATATATTCTTATGAGACTAATACCTGTTTTGGACAAAACTAACATACAATGAGCTGTTTTCCAACTATGAATTTGTCAGATCTTAGCTAACACCTATGTCTGTGACCAGAGCTGGCACTTGGTTTACCAGCATCACAAATACTATCATATATGTATGCACAAACCAGTTTTTTTAAACACTTATCCCACTGTTATATATTTATCTGCACATAATGTACTAGACCAGGGGTCGGCAACCTCTAGCACGCGCTCACCAGGGTAAGCACCCTGGCGGGCCGGGCCAGTTTGTTACCTGCCGCGTCCGCAGGTTTGGCCAATCGCAGCTCCCACTGGCCACAGTTCGCCGCTCCAGGCCAATGGGGTTGGTGGGAAGCCGTGGCCAGCACATCCCTCAGCCCACGCCATTTCCCGCAGCCCCCATTGGCTTGGAGCCAGTGGGAGCCGCGATCGGCCGAACCTGCAGACGCGGCAGGTAAACAAACTGGCCCGGCCCGCCAGGGTGCTTACCCTGGCGAGCCGCATGCCAGAGGTTGCCGACCCTTGTACTAGACTGTGGTCAGCCTTTGGGTCATGCCTGGGAGTTCTGGGAGCAGGGCCGCCCAGAGGGGGGGGCAAGTGGCGCAATTTGCCCCAGGCCCTGGGCCCTGCAGCGGCCCCCAAGAGAATGTCAGAGGCTCCCCCCCGCCTCCGCCTTCGCCTTCCCCCATCCACCGGCGCTTCAGCGCGCTGCGTCCAGGAGTGGCCCTGGACAGCGTTGAAGCGGCGTGCCTTGGGCGGGGCCTGAGGTTCTCCCGCTCGGATCTGCATGGTAAGGGGGCGGGGCTGCGAGCTCCGGCGGGCCGAGCGGCAGGAGCTCCTGGACGCGGCTCGCTGAGGCTCTGGGAGAGGGGGTAAGTGGTATGGTAAGCCCCTCTGAGCTGGGCACTCCCCGACCCCCAGCTCCGAGCCCAGCCCCGAGCCCAGCCCCTCTGAGCCGGGCACCCCCCAACCCCACCCTCCCACCAGCCCTGACCCCCAGCTCTGAGCCCAGCCCCTCTGAGCCAGGCACCCCCCGACCACATCCCCCCACATCCTGAACCCCAGCTCCGAGCCCAGCCCCTCTGAGCCGGGCACCCCCAGCTCCGAGCCCAGCCCCGAGCCCAGCCCCTCTGAGCCGGGCACCCCCCGACCCCATCCCCCCACAGCCCTGACCCCCAGCTCCGAGCCCAGACCCTCTGAGCTGGGCACCCCCCGACCCTATCTCCCCCCCGCCAGCCCTGACCCCCAGCTCCGAGCCCAGACCCTCTGAGCTGGGCACCCACCGACCCCATCCCCCCCCAGCCCTGACCCCCAGCTCCGAGCCCAGCCCCTCTGAGCCGGGCACCCCCCCGACCCCATCCTCCCCCCCAGCCCTGACCCTCAGCTCTGAGCCCAGCCCCTCTGAGCTGGGCACTCCCTGACCCCATCCCCCCCAGCCCTGACCCCCAGCACCAAGCCCAGCCCCTCTGAACCGGAACCCCCCCCGACCCCATCCCCCCACAGCCCTGACCCCCAGCTCCGAGCCCAGCCCCTCTGAGCTGGGCACCCCCCAACCCCATCCTCCCACAGCCCTGACCCCAGCTCCGAGCCCAGCCCTTCTGAGCCGGACACCCCCCTAACCCCATCTCCCTGCAGCCCTGACTCCCAGCTCCGAGCCCCACCCCTCTGAGCCAGACACCCCCCTGACCCGATCCCCCCACAGCCCTGACCCCCAGCTCCGAGCTCAGCCCCTCTGAACCGGGCACTCCCCTCCCCCCCGCAGCCCTGACCCCTAGCTCTGAGCCCAGCCCCTCTGAGCCGGACACCCCCCAACCTCCCCCCCCAGCCCTGACCCCCAGCTCCAAGCCCAGCCCCTCTGAGCTGGGCACCCCCCGACCCAGAGCCCAGCTCCCCACCCAACTCTGGGCAACAGTAGCGCCTCCCCCAGGCAGCGACAGCCCATTGGCACCAAACATCACTATCACCCAGCGACAGCCCATTATGTAATTGCAAATGTATACATACCATTAAAGGATTTAACATTTTTAAATAATTATTAAAATTAATTTTTGAATGAATTTCACTGGTTATTTTTTACATTTCCAAATACATGTTACTATAGTATTGCAACTTTTTTTTATGGAAGGGGCCCCCTGAATCCTCTGGGCGGCCCTGTCTGGGAGGCATTGTCCCTCTTAAAGCTAAAGTGACCATTAATAATGTTTTCTAAATGACTTATGAACCCAAAGTCCCATTTGACTTTCAGTGAAACTAGCCACCCGAGTCCAAGCCTGCTTGACCCTCTGGATCAGAATTCAGGTGGTAGCCTGAGCTGCCATCAGTGCCACAATGTCCACGCTGTTGTTTTTAGTGCACTAGCTCAAGCTGAATCACAGCTCCCATCTGTAATGTAGACATACCCTTAGGGTTCTAATGGCTCAGTTACTTCTGAAAATAAGATTTAGGTTCCTAAGTCATTAAGGTGCTTTTGGAAATGTTACCCCATATGTCGTGGATTTTTATATGATATTCTGGTGTCCTTCAAATGCCTTTCAGGACATGTGAAATGTCCTGTTTTTTTGTTTTAGTAGTCGAAATATTCGGTATTTTATAATTGAAAAATGCTTTTTCTAGATGAATTACCACAGTGAGTCAAATTTGTTCTGGGTTTGCCAGGAACAAACAGTCCAGTGCAACGAGTATTCAGGGTGACAAACAGCGTGGCATGAAGGACACCATCATGAAGAACAGACAAAGTGAAGGATCCAGTTAGCAAAGTTCTGAGTTGCGGGGGGGATCATTTAAATGAGAAAAAATTGCATTTTATTCAGCATTACAAACCACAGAAGTATCTGAAAGGATTTTATTCAACCATCCCATTAAATGAGGACCAAACACAGTTACAATCAATTATGCCAATAATTGTTCCCATTTAGGAGCTTAACTATTGATTACACAAAAAATCCAACAGCTAGGTGTCTAAATAGGCATTTGTCCACACTTAATTGTGCATACAACTTGTGCCCACACATCATCTAAGCATCAGATTTGCATGTGAAATCTAGTATTTTAACTTCAAGATTACCTAAAGTGTGGCAACCCAGAATAGAAGCCATCTACTGATACTCCTCAATTTAAATACAGGGACTCTCTCTCAAACTGGTAGAATATTTCAAAGTAGAAGAAACTTTTAAAGTAGGTGTGTGTGTGACTTTGTTATTGCTTTGCACATGTTCCTCTCTCTCTATCTCTTGAATAAATTTGTGTAATACATTTTAAAAAACAAAACAAAAGATTGACTAGTGTTACTTGCCTTTGTCCATGCCCGCAGCCTAAACCCATTCTGAAAAACACATAAACATATATATCAAAACATATGTTGAGAGATCACAATACCTTATTTTTCAATAGCTCTACTGGCTCCTTTGCTTGGAAATTTTTGGGATTTCTATTGCATTGAATTTTGTGAGTTTAAGATTTGGACTTTGTATGTCCATTGGACACATTCTGACTTGAGCTGAAAGAATCAACCAGCAGGTAGCTTGCATACTCCAAGAAGCTTGTTTAGTAGTGTTTGTCAGCCTGGTGAACAGTTCACTAAAGCTTTACTCTGTGTCATCACTAAGTGACAGGCACAGCTCAGTTTAGCAAACAAAGCACTTTATTTCCAAGATTTTGCATTGCGATTAATCCAATTATCTCCCCTTCTGTACGAGAGCAGTGATTATATTGGATGGTTTTGTTTCCTGCAGCAAAGTAATTTTCTGCATGACCAGCAATAACGTAATATGGGAGATTTTAATAAATGGCAATTATTTTTTTAAAATTAAACTTTAAACAGAATGCAGATTGTAATTATATGGCAGATATGTGCACAAAATTATGAGCCACTCTTAAAACTGTTAACCCTGAACTGTGTTCCAGTATAGGATAGCTATGACAAAAGGAACAGATTTCACCCTGCCCACAAAACAAAACAAAACAAAACAAAACAAAACAAAACAAAACCAACTTAATACAAGCAGTAGGGTTGCATCCTGCTCCTATTGGAGTTTGGCTATTGGCATCAACGACAAGACAATCTATGCATCATTACACCCATAGACCTATGTTAAAAAGATTGTTTTTAAGGTTGCAAGCTCAAGTACTCAAAAATTAGGAAATGCCAGAATTAAAGTTGCCCATGCAATTCTGGCATTTCCCAACTTTTGAGTGCTTGAGCTTGCAACATTTAAAGAACATTTTTAATGTAGTTTGTGGGTAATTTCCTAGGTTTTTTAAACACCAAACTGCGGTGGGGGAGGGAAAGAAATTGTCACGTAGAATCTTGTTCAAACACATATTATTCAGCAGCAAGGTTGGAACATTTAGATCCACAGCACAGACCTCTGCCACTTGAGCTAATGGGGTAACTGATAGCAGTAGTATGTTATCATTCTCTATGTGGCTCGACAGTAGAGGGTGATGAGACATGCCTTTGCTAGTGGATTTCACAGATAATTGCTGACATTAGAGGAATGTGCTCTAGTGTGTAGACACATGCTCTTCTGCCTGTTCTCCAAAACCTTGACCCCCTTCTGTCCTGTTTCAGTCCTGTCTCTTCTCTGCCCCTGGTAATTGTCCCAATCCCATGCTCCCTGCCAACCTAATCCCATTGTCTACTCAGGGGTTTGTCTTCGCTACAGTATTACATCTGCATAACCGTATCAATGCAGCAGAGCCGATATAGCATGTGTGGCGAAAATGCGCTGTCGACTGGAGAGCGCTCTCCCATTGATATAATTATTCCACCACAATGAGAGGCAGACGCTATGTTGGCAAGAGAGCATCACCTGCCGGCATAGTGCAGTAGACACCCTTTTAAGTCGATGTGACTTACATTGGTTTTCACACCCCTGAGTGACATAAATTACAGTAACTCCTCGCTTAACGTGTAGTTATGTTCCTGAAAAATGCAACTTTAAGCGAAACAATGTTAATCCAATTTCCCCATAAGAATTAACGTAAATGGGGCGGGGGTTAGGTTCCAGGGAAATTTTTTTCACCAGATAAAAGACTACACACACACACACAGAGTATAAGTTTTAAACAATTTAATACTGATACACAGTGATGATGATTGTGAAGCTTGGTTGAGGTGGTGAAGTCAGAGGGTGGGATATTTCCCAGGGAATGGCTTACTGCTAAATGATGAACTAGCAATTGGCTGAGCCCTCAGGGGTTAACACATTGTTGTTAATGTAGCCGCACACTCTACAAGGTAGCACGAATGGAGGGAGGGGAGACAGCATGGCAGACAGAGACATAAACCGTGTGTGAGAGAGATGTGCATTGCGCCTTTAAGTACCTTGGCCCCACTCTAAGAACACTGCCTTTTTAAATAGATCAGCAAGTTGAGACAGTAGCTCCTGCCAGCAAGCTCCTTCCGTCCTGAGCCCTGTCATGTGTCCCCCCTGCTCTTTGGAAATGGGGCAAGTGGGGGGCAGGAGCAGGGGGTAGGGGGACACCCTGACAGCCCCTGTCTCTCCCCCCCTCCCCTTGCACAGCAAGCAGGAGGCTCTAGAGAGCAGTTCCAAGGCAGAGGGCAGGAGCAGCACATGGCAGTGGGGGGAGGGACAGCTGAACTGCCAGCAATTGATAGCCTGCTGGGCGGTTGCCGCACAGGGAACTTAGGAGAACGGGGAGCTGATAGGGGGGCTGCCGGTCCACCTTGGTTCCAAGCCCCCACCAGCTAGCTCCAACAGGCTGCTCTTTCTCCAAGCAGTGGACAATGCAGGCAGCTGCTAAACGATGTTATAAGGGAGCATTGTGCAACTTTAAACAAGCATGTTCTCTAATTGATCAGCAACGCAACAACAAAACAATGATAACTGGGACGACTTTAAGTGAGGAGTTACTGTACATTGACATAAGCAGTACAGTAGTGTATACAAGCCTTCAGACTTCTCATCCCAGTCCTAGTCTCTTTGCTCAGCTGGTTCTAATCTCTTCCTCTGTGCTTGTTATCATAGTCCTAGTCTCTACTCACAATCTCTCCCTGTCCCCACACCCAGTCCCAGTATCCTTGCCGAGCCAGTCCCATTTTCCCCAGCTCATCATCCAATCTGTCTTTTCCCCATTCCCCCAGCTCCCAGTCCTGGTACCCTTCCCAGGATAATCATCCAACCTAAATCCTTCCATGTACTCCATTCCTGGTTCCTTGCCCCATTTCCCCCCCTACCCACTGCTCACATTCCCTCCACACTGGTTCCTAACAGAGCTGATTGGAGGATGAAAATTCTGTTTCCCAGCATCATTGAGGCTTCAACTTTTTTCCAATGAGGAACAAATCCAAAACTTTTCCAAATGTTTTTGCTAAAATGGAATTATCAAAATGTCTAGTTTTGAATAATAATAAAAAAAAACCTGAGGAGTCCACCTTTATGTCACAATCCCCTGCAGGAATAGTTGAAATTTCAATGCACTGGAATTAAAAAAAAAGTGTTAATTAACAAGATTTGACATTAGAAAGCTAATGAGTCCCTCCATTAAACTCCTTTTACTGATCTTTATAGTTTCTACTGGTCTCCATTGTTTCTACTGGAGGGTCAGTAGCTCCAGGAAACAATAGATCAGTGGATCCATTTTTCTATTCCAAAACCTACGTGAGAACTGGAACCAGCTGAAAATGTATCTGTACAAAGAGCAGCAAAAGGAAAACTTATCACAATGTTTCTCCTGACTGAAGTAGATAAGGACAGACAATAATTAACAGAACATTAGCAGATGAGGAATCCATGAGTATCTCAGCAGAAGTTTGAGTGTACAGGCTTTCTGGCAGTGGCAACTGAAGTTGTACACGATGGCCAATTGGAGAGAGGGGAATGTCTGAATCTTCAAGGCTGATATTACCTCAATCTGGTAACATCTCTGTTAGGCCATTATCTTTATCACTGTCTGCAGAAGGTTTCTGAAACCAGATTCAATTCAGCTTACCTTATGTGGCATAAAAGCTAAAGTTTTAAATGTGCAAAAATATTTTACAGTTTTACTTGAGAAGGAGGAAGAAACCTGAGTTTTGCTTCTTTTTATGGAAGCACAAATTGAGTCATTAATTCCAGACAATGTATCTTTCAAAGAATGGAAAACACGTAGAAGTTTTACAAATATTCAAAATATACTACTTGTGAACTTTCTCATTTATGGACCTGATCCAAAGCCCACTGAAGTAATTTGAAAGACTCCCATTGAAGTCAAGGGATTTCGGATCAGCCTCTATAATGCCAGGGAATTCTAATAACCAATTGCCTCTTCGGGTTTTCAAAAATAGATCTCAAATAGGTGCTTGAAATTAAAAAGTAATGTGTTCCTCCAATAACCAAAGCCCTTGTTAGTCAGCTTACTGTCTTCACCAACATCAAATAGTCTCAGAGGGGGAGATTTTCAAAGACCCAAAATGGTATCGAGGCACCTAATTCGCACTGAAAGCCAATAGGAACTATGCACCTAACTGCCAGTTGTGCTGTTGAAAATCTCTCACGATACCTATTGCTGACAGGTTTCGCTCAACCATCCGATGTGTTCCCAAGGAACACCTGTATAGCGACATTTGTCTTTATGGTGTTTCAAACTGGGAATGGATTTTATGACTAGAGAGATGGTATAATAGAAATATTATTCGGTGATTAGACAGATTTTTTTTCTTTCCTGGCATAATGTGAAGAAAAAGAATGCTAACCTTTTTTGACAGAAATTATACATGAACTATAAAAGGAAATTTTAAACTCAGATTCCTCTGGAGTTGCTAGATGAGATTAAATGGAAAAGTGCATTTGTTTTATAATCCTAAGTAGAGGCCTGATTTGTGTTTCTTAAGAATAAAGCTTTCAACAACCAAAAAAAGTCTCTCCTCAACCCTAGATACTCAAAGGTCCAATCCAAGAGAGGAAAGATTTTTGAGGAAATTGTAACAATGACATTTCTGGGCCTTAGAATTATTTTTAGTGTTTTCTTTCTTCTTCTTGAATGTAGAAATATATATCTTCTGTCTGAGATTGACAGTTTTATCATACAGAATTAAAAGTTGAGCTACAGCATGAGTGGAAGATTGTTGTATATTTATAGCTTTGCTTTGTTCCAACTTTTTAAGTTTCTGTACTATTAGCCACAGTTCATGAAACTACATAAGCCCAGAACTTGCAAAGACTTACACACATGCTTAACTTTACATCCTGTGAGCAGGACTTCCATGAGAATATTCACAGTGCTGAAAGTTAAGCACTTTCAAGTCTCTGCAGGATTTGAGTCCTTTTTTGTTAATATTTTTGCTATTATATATCTCTATTTGTGCATTTCAGGAAGATTTTCAGTATTGTGAATGGCTATTAATGATTCTTATATAAGAAAGCAATGAGGGGAAAGAATGTTTTATGTAAGACTTTCAAAAATGCCTAAGTCCCATTGAAAGTCATTGAGACTTAGATGTGCTTGAAAATTTTAAGGTACAGGACTGGGAGGCTGGAATCCTGGTTCAAATCTTAACAAGCCAAAGATCTTCAGAACATCTGAAGTAGCACTCACCGAGTGTAACTATTCAAACTTGACCAGACAAGATCATGCAATTTTCCTATCATGAAGTTTTGCAATGGTGAGTCCAGGTTACTTATATTCATTTTTGCAATGTTGATGGTGAGGTTTTGTATGCTTTTATGTACAATTTTCCAGTGATGAGGTTGACTTTTTTTTTGCAAGCTCTTATGTGTATTTTCCCAATAGTAGGGACAGATTTGCCATTTTGTTTACACTCCCGTTATATAGCCCTACAAGCAGGGGAAGAAATATTTAAAGGGGAGAGGAGATATTATTTCAGTTAGCAAGTCAAAGGTGCACAGTGGATACCTGAAAGGTGTAAAATACTGCAGATTCCAACTGGCAGTGACTGCAAATCTTGGAATTGTTTGAGGCTAGCAAAACTAAAACAAAATAACTGGGCTTTCATTTAAGTATCATGCCTGAAAAATAAAGAAACATACTTTTCACTGCTAAAAATCCTTCTAACTTCCTTGCTTAAATATAGTCTCATATTCCTGAGAAAGTGGTGTTTTCCCTTATCCATTTTTAGTCTTAAGTTATGTCTGTTTCTGGAGATGGCCAAAGAATGCAAAAACAATGTTCATAAATATTTGTTTGCTTTTCCAAACAACGGCTCAGTTCAATCATATTGTGAGCACCGTTTTACCTAGCTTGCTTACAGGTTCGGGATTTTCTGAATGACCAGCTCATGGCCATTCAGAGCAATCTTAAACATCAGGTGTGGCCTACTGCCATTACAGACTCTTCGGAAGTACCCTAGTACCTGACTGGTTCCAAAATCTTCTTTCAATTTTACCAAAAGTCCAGAAAATTTCCGACCTACAGGGACAAATACACATCCTCCAAAATACCTATCAGATTGAAGAAAATGCTTTTCATGCCGCCCATAGAGTATCTACATTATGTACTAAATATGATGCAGTGTGTTTTGTGACTAAAGCTATTCAACAATCTCAACCTCAATATTATGTTATCATAGGAATGTTAGTGTTTTTATTGTTTAGTGTAGGGATATGTTATTGTTGCTGTAATAGATGTGTGTATCATTGCCTGCCCAGCTCTAGACCTGTTAAGCTTAATGTAAAAGAAAAAGTAGCGCTAATGGTTGCCAATGAACTTTATAATAACAGAAGGCCAGGGACAGTGATGAACGTTTATGAGGAAATGGAGGTAGAGGGTGAAGAAGAAAGTGAGGAAATTAATAGACTGATGAATATAGAGGTGTAAGCCAAAGTGATGCCGAAGAAACATCAAAGGAGGGATTGTGAAGGAAAATGTAGGGGGGCCTTAGGACTCTGGTCAAGCTTACAGGCCTAAAGAGTTGACCAAGACTGTTTTTGTATGGAAAGTCCCCAAAGCAGAACAATGGCTTTGTGTGTATAAAGGTCATGAGGGGGCAGAGTGAAAAAGTCCCCAAATAGCATAATTTGCAATAGCCAGGCTTATGAAATCGGGGGGGGGGGGGGCAGCTCCGAATAGCTGTCACCCCTTGCATGTTCGTAATCAATAAAGGTGCCTCAGGCTAATCTGATTCCAAACACAATGCGTGGATCATTTTTCCACATCACATTCGTGTGAGTACATTTTGTGATGTAAGAATATTTGCAAAATGTCTGTTCTAAGAACAAATAATATACCACTGTTGGCATGCATTCAAAGGTATATGTGCATGAACAAGACGGTTCACTTTTCATTATTCACAAATTGGTATTCATTATTTGCCACTTGTTATTATTCTCCTATTTAAAATATTTCAGACAATCAGGGAATCCGCAACATTTCTACATAACTTAAGGGGCTTTGCAAATAAAGAATTGCCAATAATGAATAGTTGAAATGAACCATTTGTAAATAACCTATAATGTGAATATTATTTGTCAGAGTTACTCAGTAAAATCTTACTAATGACAAATACATTTACATGAATACAGTAATTGCAGCACTGGATCAGACTTGAGCTCCAGTTAGCCCAGTATCTTCTCTCTGACTGTGTCCAGCACCAACTGCTTCAGAGGTAGATGTGGGATAATCTGTCCTCCACATTAGATCTCATCTTGATATCTAATAGTTAAGCCCTGAAGTATGAGGTTTAATATGCCTTCCAATATTTTTAGTACGAATAACAATTGCAACTCCAGAGCATCTTGTTATCCATATAAATATCTATGAAATTAACATGGGTACACAAACAATTCATGAACTGAAAATGGGCCTAAATTGGTCATATAGTTTATTTGCAATGAATAAGGCCACCTCTTTTTCTTCTTATTATTTTATTTATTTGTGTTTCAGTAGGGCCAAGACACCAATGCCCATTGTACTGGGCACTGTACAAACATATAACAGAGGACTGCTTCTGTCCTCAAGAATTTACAGGATAAGTATGAGACTGGAGACAACGGATGCAACCAACATCCACAGTGAGATTATTTGTTTCACTTTGATGTTCTCTACACATGCAGAAAGTCCATTTGAAAGTTTAATGGAAGTGTTAGTGCTTAAGTGATAACTTGCAGCAGCAATACGCAGAAAGGAAATGTGGAAATCACTTAAGTGTCAAAAATATAATTTGTTCCTTCCCCTAATACACTGCACATAGTTTATCTACTCCACTGTTGTTATGCAGCACACTGAACAAAAGTTCAGGATGGTAATAGATTAATGAGACATTTGTCACAATATAAATGAGGAAGTTAGCAGATTTACATTACTGTAAACCAGAAGATGGATGAATGTAATTTCTATTTTGGTGCCTTGAATTTAATTCATCAGTGTTACCAGAAGAAAATGTATTATTGGGAACATGCTTCAAGGGAATTTGGATTATGGTTGTACTAGGACCGCGTAACTGGAGTGTTATTTACTATGGATCACCGCAACAAAAAATGAGGGCCCAATTCTGTGATATGCTAGGTACTTTGACAGGATCAAACTCTTACTTTATAGGAAAATGGAATAATTTCTGTTACATTTCCGTGTGCTGAAAAGCAGGTATAGGAAAAGTATGAAGTTGGGGGGAGGGAGAAACTGCATTTTGTTTCTTTGGTCTTAAATTTCTTTAATTTGAGTTTCAGAGTAGCAGCCGTGTTAGTCTGTGTCCGCAAAAAGAACAGGAGTACTTGTGGCACCTTAGAGACTAACAAATTTATTAAAGCATAAGCTTTCGTGGGCTACAACCCACTTCTTCGGATGCATATAGAGTGAAACATATATTGAGGCGATATATATACACACATACAGAGAGCATGAACAGGTGGGAGTTGTCTTACCAACTCTGAGAGGCCAATTAAGTAAGAGAAAAAAAACTTTTGAAGTGATAATCAAGATAGCTCAGTACAGACAGTTTGATAAGAAGCAAGTGTGAAAATACTTACAAGGGGAGATAGATTCAATGTTTGTAATGGCTCATCCATTCCCAGTCCTTATTTAATCCTGAGTTGATTGTGTCTAGTTTGCATATCAATTCCAGCTCAGCAGTCTCTCGTTGGAGTCTGACCCAGGAACCTATCCTTGTAACAAAGCCCGATGCCAACTCTGTCCACATATCTATTCAAGTGACATCATCATAGGGCCTAATCACATCAGCCATACCATCAGGGGCTCGTTCACCTGCACATCTACCAATGTGATATATGCCATCATGTGCCAGCAATGCCCCTCTGCCATGTACATTGGCCAAACTGGACAGTCTCTAAACAAAAGAATTAATGGACACAAATCTGACATCAGGAATCATAATACTCAAAAACCAGTGGGAGAACACTTTAACCTGTCTGGCCATTCTTTGACAGACCTGCGGGTGGCTATCTTAAAACAGAAAAACTTCAAAAACAGACTCCAACGAGAGACTGCTGAGCTGGAATTGATATGCAAACTAGACACAATCAACTCAGGATTAAATAAGGACTGGGAATGGCTGAGCCATTACAAACATTGAATCTATCTCCCCTTGTAAGTATTTTAACACTTGCTTCTTATCAAACTGTCTGTACTGAGCTATCTTGATTATCACTTCAAAAGTTTTTTTTCTCTTACTTAATTGGCCTCTCAGAGTTGGTAAGACAACTCCCACCTGTTCATGCTCTCTGTATGTGTGTATATATATCTCCTCAATATATGTTTCACTCTATATGCATCCGAAGAAGTGGGTTGTAGCCCACGAAAGCTTATGCTCTAATAAATTTGTTAGTCTCTAAGGTGCCACAAGTACTCCTGTTCTTTTAATTTGAGTATTTGTTTTGTAAAAAAAATGTAAAACCTTTGTTATTATGTAGACTGTAAAAATACAGTTATAATCGCAGAATACTGATAATTCCCTAATTCAGGAAAATAAGCTTGATTGCTTTAGTGGGTAGGAAGGGACTTAAATACGTGGTTAACTGCTTTTCTCAGTAGAGGCCATTCTTTTTGTCCATAGATCTTTTAGTTGATAAGAATAGGGTAGTATTCCTTTAACTAGTCTGTGAGCCTTTTAGTGGTGCTCACTGTGTTCTGTGGTTAGAACTGGACAGAAGCGAGCCAGCACCGCGATAGATACTTGTAGCTAAGCCTTGCATGTTTTGATTATTTAGTAAACACATTTATTTGAATACCACCATGCCCATACGAGTCCTCTATATTATGTTCATTTTGTTAAGAGCAAAAGATACAATAGAGAGTGAAATGCTTTACAAAGGTATTATCCCCATTTTACATGTAACACCCTTGGGGATATGTCTTAATCCTGAAAGAGGCCTTGAGCACAGCCTGTGCTTAACTAAGTATAGTAGTATAGTTAAACCAGTGCAATTACCTCTAGTGTGAACACAGTTACACCAGTATAAAAGTCAGGAAGGGGAATAAATGATACCAGTATAAACAATTTTACACTGTTATAACTGTAACTACACTAGGGGTTGTAATGGTACATTTGAGTTTTTAATAAAATCACACCCCTAACTAACATAGTTATACTGGTACAATACCTGTGTGTAGACCAGGGCAAAGAACTTACATCCTGTGTACCTGAACAGTGTTCAATAAAAGTGGCAATATTTGATCTTGCTGCCTGTTGCCACTTCTGTTTTCCCCCAGGCAAAGTAATGAGGAGTGTGAGAGAGGAAAGGGTGAATAAGACTTTATAAATAAATGCATAATAAAACACTTTGTAAAGAACAGAGAAAGATAGAGCCCTGGTCTCCACTACAGATTAGGTCGATGCAAGGCAGCTTATGTTGACCTAACTCTGTAAGCGTCTACACTAAAATGTCGCTCCCACTGATGTAATTGCCCGCTACACTGACTGAATAACTCCACCTCCACAAGAGGCATAGTACCTGAGTCAATTTAGTTAGATCAACGCGGTGTCAGATTGTATTGCTTACATCAACTGCTGCTGTCTTTCAGATGATGGCCCACAATGCCCCCGACTGACAGTTAAATTGGTGCAAGTGCTCCTGGTGAGGATGTGCACCACCAATACAAGGAGTGTAGTGTGGATGTGCAAAAGCAATTTAATTACTGCGGTGGCTGTATGTCAACGTAACTTAGGTTGAAAATACATTTTTAATGTTGACATACCCAGAGTTCTTTGCAACTCCTCACTTCATCCTGCTGTCCTTCCTGTCAGCAGAGAGAAGGAAAATAAATGAGAAAATCTGCTCTTCCTGTTACCGTGAATTTGAAATGAATCAACAGTGAGTGTTCCCTAATTTTGAGGGGGATGGATATTAACTTCTGGAGGTAGGAACAGACTTTTAATGAGCAATCCAAATGAATCCATCTGTTCCAGTTAGCCTTTCAAAAATGCCAAGAAAGAACCTTGCAGGCATTCTAATATAAGTATCCTTCATAGCTTTTGATATGTAAAAAATTGTTTGGGTCAAGAGCAAAGCACCATATGACATTTATAGATAGATATAATATAGATATATACTATATACTAGTTCTAATGTTCATGAAAATGCTGCACCATGATTACTTTTTGATTGTCTTACTAGTTGGATTAAAAGATTTTCTTTAAAGATCACCCTCAAAGAAACATAAATAAAATGCTTTTATTTTATTATATTTTACATTCTTACAATCTTTTTGTTTGTTGTATTTGTCCCCCCCCCCCATTTCCCCCTCACTTGGTTACTAAAGCAAAAATGCAATTGTGCGGACACAGTGATTTCCCTATTCTAGTGCTACGTTGTAGGTCAAGAAATGTCTAAATCAAAGAGATGTACTTACTGAAATGTTCTTTGTGGATTATTTTTATTCCATTTATTTCAACAGGATGGGGAACTGTGCAATCTGAAATGTCTGTTTTATAGGTTGTTACCATAGAGAAGGGAAAAAACACACACAGTTGTAATCAGAGATAGTTGAACAATGGAAATATAGTGAGTTAAAATTCTGCTGGCCCTTGGAGAGACAGAAAAATGAAATCTCACAAAAAGAGAGGTGGGGGCGAAGCATAAGTTACAATAAGAATGAGTTTCCAAAGAAGCAGAGTGAAGGAGGTCAGACACTATTATATACCTTAAATACCTTCCCAAAGGTTATCCCAACAATGGTTAAAAAATTCTTTAAAGAGTGAAAGCCTCAAGGTCATCATAATTCTGGAAGGGAGACAGATTATAAATTCCTCAAAAGGGACAGCTCCTTATCACTACAGAAATCTTCTTTTATGCCTCATACCTTTCACTTTCAAAATGAACATAAATAGGTATGGTAATGTCTTTGGGGGAGACGGTTGGGAAATGTCCAGTTAATCTCCACGCCAGATTACAACATTGAGAAGGAGGGTGACGAGATAAGAACTGATATAGCCGGGGGGAAGAGATTGGACATAAGGAAGACGGGGGAGATGGATACTAGACGAATAGGTCATACTGGCGGTACGGTGTCCGTACCAAATTGGATAACAAACGTGAGAGAGGCTAAACGGCATAAATTAAGAAGTTTATACACCAATGCAAGAAGGCTAGGTAACAAAATGGAGGAATTGGAGCTCCTGGTCCGAGAAATGAAACCGGATATCGTAGGAATAACCGAAATATGGTGGAACGGTAGTCATGACTGGAGTACAGGTATGGAAGGGTATGTGCTGTTTAGGAACGACCGGAACAAAGGTAAAGGTGGGGGAGTAGCATTGTATGTCAATAATGAGGTAAACTGTAAAGAAATAATAAGTGATGGAATGGATAGGACGGAGTCTGTCTGGGCAATACTCACATTGGGTAAAAAAACTACTAGAGCCTCCCCTGGGATAGTGCTTGGGGTGTGCTATAGACCGCTGGGATCTACCCTGGATATGGACAGAGAACTATTTAATGTTTTTAGGGAAGTAAATACTAATAGGAACTGTGTAATCATGGGAGACTTTAACTTCCCGGATATAGATTGGGGAACAAATGCTAGTAACAATAATAGGGCTCAGATTTTCCTAGACTTGCTAGCTGATGAATTCCTTCATCAAGTAGTTGCTGAACCGACGAGGGGGGATGCTATTTTAGATTTGGTTTTGGTGAGTAGTGAGGACCTCATTGAGGAAATGGTTGTAGGGGACAACCTTGGCTCAAGTGATCATGAGCTAATTCGGTTTAAACTAAATGGAAGGATTAACAGAATTAAATCAGAGACTAGGGTTTACGATTTCGAAAGGGCTAACTTTAATAAATTAAGGCGACTAATTAGGGAAGTGGATTGGACTAACATATTTATGGATCTAAAGGCGGAAGGCGCCTGGGATTATTACAAGTTGAAGTTGCAGGAGCTGTCGGAGGCCTGTATCCCGAGAAAGGGAAAACGGTTCGTAGGCAGGAGATTTAGACCGAGCTGGATGGGAGAGCGTCTCAGAGGGGTGATTAAGAAAAAACAGAAAGCGTACAAAGAGTGGAAGAGGGGAGGGATCAGCAAAGAAACCTACCTTATTGAGGTCAGAGCATGTAGAGATGGAGTGAGAAAGGCCAAAAGCCGTGTAGAGTTGGACCTTGCGAGGGGAATTAAAACCAATAGTAAGAGGTTTTATAGCCATATAAATAGGAAGAAAACAAAGAAAGAAGAAGTGGGACCGCTGAAGACTGTAGATGGAGTGGAGATTAAGGATAATCTAGGCATGGCACAATATCTAAACGAATATTTTGCATCGGTCTTTAATAAGGCTAATGAAGGGTTTAGGAATAGAGTCAGCATGACAGAGGGGAATAAAGGAGGGGGGATTGACATTACCGTATCCGAGGTAGAAGCCAAACTCGAACAGCTTAACGGGACTAAATTGGGCGGACCGGATGATCTTCATCCAAGAATATTAAAGGAACTGGCGCGAGAAATTGCAAACCCGTTAGCGATAATTTTTAATGAATCTGTAAACTCGGGGGTGGTACCGTTGGACTGGAGAATAGCTAATGTGGTTCCTATTTTCGAGAAGGGGGAAAAAAGTGACCCGGGTAACTACAGGCCTGTTAGTTTACCTATGTAATATGCAAGGTCTTGGAAAAAATTTTGAAGGAGAAAGTAGTTAAGGACCTTGAGGTCAATGGCAATTGGAACAAATTACAACATGGTTTTACGAAAGGCAGATCGTGCCAAACCAACCTGATCTCCTTCTTTGAGAAAGTAACAGATTTTTTAGATAAAGGAAATGCGGTGGATCTAATATACCTCGATTTCAGTAAAGCGTTTGATACGGTACCGCATGAGGAATTATTGGTTAAATTGGAAAAGATGGGGATCGATATGAAAATCCAGAGGTGGATAAAGAACTGGCTAAAGGAGAGACTGCAGCGGGTCGTACTGAAAGGTGAACTGTCAGGTTGGAGGGAGGTTACCAGTGGAGTTCCTCAAGGTTCGGTTTTGGGTCCGATTTTATTTAATCTATTTATTACTGATCTCGGAACCGAATGTAGAAGTGGGCTGATAAAGTTTGCGGATGACACAAAGTTGGGAGGTATTGCCAATTCGGAGAAGGATCGGGATATCCTGCAGGGAGACTTGGATGACCTTGTAAACTGGAGTAATAGTAATAGGATGAAATTTAATAGTGAGAAGTGTAAGGTGATGCATTTAGGGATGACTAACAAGAATTTTAGTTATAAGCTGGGGATGCATCGGTTGGAAGTAACGGAGGAGGAGAAGGACCTCGGAGTCCTGGTTGATCGCAGGATGACTATGAGTCGGCAATGTGACGTGGCCGTGAAAAAAGCTAATGCGGTCTTGGGATGCATTAGGTGAGGTATTTCTAGTAGGGATAAGGAGGTGCTGCTTCCGTTA
Source organism: Emys orbicularis (assembly GCF_028017835.1). NCBI lineage: Eukaryota > Metazoa > Chordata > Testudines > Emydidae > Emys > Emys orbicularis. The sequence goes on along the minus strand of NC_088684.1, from coordinate 150,897,145 downwards.
TACAAGGCACTGGTGAGACCTCATTTGGAGTACTGTGTGCAGTTCTGGTCTCCCATGTTTAAAAAGGATGAACTCAAACTGGAACGGGAACAGAGAAGGGCCACTAGGATGATCCGAGGAATGGAAAATCTGTCGTATGAAAGGAGACTCGAGGAGCTCGGTTTGTTTACCCTAACCAAAAGAAGGCTGAGGGGGGATATGATTGCTCTCTTTAAATATATCAGAGGGATAAATACCAGGGAGGGAGAGGAATTATTTCAGCTCAGTACTAATGTGGACACGAGAACAAATGGATATAAACTGGCCGTCGGGAAGTTTAGGCTTGAAATTAGACGACGGTTTCTAACCATCAGAGGGGTGAAGTTCTGGAACAGCCTTCCGAGGGAAACAGTGGGGGCGAAAGACCTCTCTGGCTTTAAGATTAAGCTTGATAAGTTTATGGAGGGGATGGTTTGATGGGTTAACGTGATTTTAGTCAATAGGTCAATAACATGCCATCGCTGGTAATTAGTATCAATGGTCAATGTGGGTCTGGCTGGAAAATCATGCCCGCATGCTCAGGGTTCTGCTGATCGCCATATTTGGGGTCGGGAAGGAATTTTCCTACAGGGTAGATTGGCAGAGGTCCTGGAGGTTTTTCGCCTTCCTCCGCAGTATGGGGCAGGGGTCGCTTGCTGGAGGATTCTCTGCGACTTGAAGTCTTTAAATCATGATTTGGGGACTTCAACAGCTGAGTCAAGGGAGAAAATTATTCCAGGAGTGGGTGGGTCAGCTTTTGTGGCCTGCATCATGCGGGAGGTCAGACTAGATGATCATAATGGTCCCTTCTGACCTTAAAGTCTATGAGTCTATGAGTCTTTAACAGATGTTGTGTTTTACTATTTCTGAAATATCCATTTCAGCTGTGATTGAAACCTCTGCTTATATGAGGGCTACTGACTGAAAGGGAGAAAGAGAGAAATGATTGACTGAAATTCTTGAATCCCACAACAAGCATAACTAATCAGGCATTATGAGGCTGTCTGGTATGAGAACTGAGGGAAAGAAATCCAACTCCCAACCTTGCACAGATCTTGGGTCTGCAGCTGTTCTGTGTCCCTCAATATCCCTTTTCCAGCAATGGGATATGTGTAAGGACAGATCCAGTGGTCCTTCTCCAGCCCACCTCCACTGCCCCTCTCTTAGGGTGACCAGGTGTCCTGATTTTATAGGGACGGTCCCGATATTTGGGGCTTTGTCTTACATAGGTGCGTATTACTTGCCACCCCTGTCCCGATTTTTCACACTTGCTGTCTGGTCACCCTACCCTCTCTGCACTGGCAAATTTGGAACTAACATGGAGCTCTCTTCAACAGCACACAGGGTGGGAGTATGGAATTCCCCCAGCACAAATGTTCCACCCATTCCACCTTCCCTATTACAGGGGTGCTATAGGTATTCTATGGAGAAAAGAGGCTCCAAACAATGGGCAAATTTCATCCTTTGAAAATAAAGTGAAGCTCTTTCAGCATTGAAATCCTTCACCTGAATTGTGCTCAGCTCCAATTCCAGGGACACAAACTCCTGGTTACTCACAGCCACCTTCATCTTTCCAGATTATGTATGCATTTCTGTAAGGTGCTCCATAAATATATATATATTCATGCAGTCATAAGAACACCACTTTTCACTGCTTTTGCTAGCAGTCATATTCCACCCCCACCTCCCAAAAACAAACAAACAAACAAACAAAAAACAACAACAACAAAAGCCATGTTAGCAATATATCCTCTGGTGTTACACCTTGGAGACCTTCTTTTTAATAAATAAATAAATAAATAAATAAATAAATAAAAATGTATTTGGGGATTTAATCAGCATTCCTGGGACCCTGTAAATAGTTATTAATGCCATTATTCAAAGCAGTGGAGTTTTTGCAGTTGTGCTTGACCTTTCTTTTTATAGAAAAGGAGCTTGTGTTACAATAGAGCTTTACAGCTTTTTTCAGCATACCATTAAATTTACCTTAAACAATGTTCTTATCTATAAGTGGTGTATAGAGTGAAATTACCTTTTTAATTACATGTTGAATGATCTGACATTAGAAGAGATTTGAATGAGTTATGTGACTCTAATTATATTTACAGCATAAAATTATACTGTAAACCCTCTTAGTTACTTTGCAATGGTGCTAACCATCTCTATAAGATATTTTAGTCTTGTATTCTATCATAGTGGCCCCAAATGCTATGGAGACAATTTTTGGATCTGCTCCTCTCCTTTTCAGATACTCAGACAGCAAAAAGAGAGAAAAGACTGCCCCTAACTTTTCTGCCAGGGAATTCCTAGCAATCATAGACCCGGTGCATTGGACCTAGATGAGCATAGTAGGTGTAAAAAAGGGTGAGCAGGGGTAGTGGAGGGTACAATATATTCTGGCAATCACCAGCAGGCATATGGTGGTTTGGAGACAATACCTAGCTGGCACAGTGCGCAGTAACCAGCTGTTTGGTAGACTCCTCATCTCTGTTGCACCCATCAAGAATCAGGATACAGCAGAGGGTTTTTTTTCACTTTTTCCTTTTCTCTCCCCCCCCCACTGAAATGTTGCAGTGGGGGGGGGGGGGGAGAAAAATAAAAGCCTATTCTTTCTATTTCAGATAATGTCAAAAACAGAAAGGGAAAAAAAGAAGAAAAGAGAGAACGAAAAATCAAAAATTTAATTTAAAAAATCAAAAGAAAATATTCATTTTGAAATCAGAATGTTCATTTCTCCAGTTTTCAAAATTTTTAAAAGAAAATTTTCATCAAACAAAATTTTCTTGGTGAAAAAAAATAGTTTTCAATAGGGTGGAGTGATTCTGTGGGAAATTTTCCTGGCCTATGGAAAATTCCATTATTTCAATATTTGTTTTTGACTCACTCTGGACAAAACTTTGCATTGTCAAAACTTTGAGCAGAATGAAAAGTTCAAAAAAAATTCAGAAAAATGGAAATGTTTCATTTTACATTTTTGATTGAAACAATGTTTCAACAATCGTGAATTGAAACATTTTGTATTGGTGTGTTGAATCAAATTGAAATATTTCACTTAGACTGATTTCAATATTAAATTGCATCTGCCAATGAAGTTCGGGTGCCTCATGACCTCATTCTTTCCTATGGACTGGTCTTCCTGGGTGCAGAACATCTTCCATGATGCACCACAGTTGTATAACTACATGATATTGCATGGCTTGGACAAAGGAGAGACCTTTGGTTCATCATGGGTGATGTAGTTCCTCCTGGGAGCCTGGCCCATAAGGGAAAATAGAGGCATAAAGCAACCAAACTACAACTCCTATGAGATACAACAGCATCATAGTCTGATGATTTTAATTCAGTCTTTTGATTCAGTCCAACACACTGACATTTTTCAATTTGGGTTCAACCAAACCAAACCAGACGAAAATATTTCTTTCTAACTTTGCTGATAGAATTTGAAACATATTGGGCTCGTCTACACTACTGCTTAATTCGATGTATTCATGTCGCTCAGGGGTGTGAAAAAGCAACCTAATGAGCAACGTAAGTTACATTGATTTAAAGAGGTGTTTATACGGTGCTATGTTGGCAGGAGATGCTCTTCTGGTGACGCAGCTTCCGCCTGTCGTTGTGGTGGAGTAATGCCGACAGGCGAACACACTCCTGTCGGCATATTGCATTTTCACTAGACTGTCGCACGGTAGTGTAGACTAGCCCTTAGATTAAATCAAAATTTTCCATAGGGTTTTGCAGAAATTGCATTTTGTCAATTCTCAACTAGCTTGCATTTTGACTAAACCCGTTTTTGCCAGATAAGTTTTTCAGTTGAAAAACTTCAGCTTAAAAACTAATGATAAAGGACTTGATTTAAACTTGATCCCTCCAAGTAAGTCTCTGCTGCTTTGTGGTTGTTGGATTGTAAACTCTTAGCGTTGATTGTATGCCTCTCCCACCAAAAAAAGAAACAAATAAAATTGTTCACTTGTGTGATTGTCCATTTTGTCTACACTTGGGGCTCCACCTTGACTATGGAATCAGCATAGGCATTATATCTTTTTAGGCAAAACAACTGATAATATATTTTAAAAGGAAATTCAGTGACAACTATGCTAATACTTCCGAAGGGCCTTTTTCTTTTGTAAATCTCAGCCATTTACTCTAATGGGCATAATGAAGCCTGTTTCCTTAAAAGTTTTGTGTATCCTAAGCCAATTAAGCAAAGCTAATTATACCTGAGTGAGCCTGCATATTTTGTCTGGACACAGTCATAACGTTCCCAGCCAGTGTGCCACTTTGATCAATTATTAATTATACACACAGTAGAGATTGCTGGCATTCAGTAAAGATTGGTCTGCCTGATTTGTTTTCAGCTCTGATTGAGCTCCAACGCTTTCGCTGGTATTTATATAATTTGATTGCTTAATGAGATTGCTAGCTTTTTAAAATTTCTTTCTTTCTTTCTAAATTATTTCCACTTTTATTTTCTTCCAAAAGATCCTTTGGCTGGAATTTTATTTTCCTGAATGACAGTGCACATATTTTGAAATCCAAGTGCCTACTTTGACAATGATGATGATAAAAATCAGTCATATATTTGGCAATATCTAGGGCTGTTTGACATTTCCCAAATGAATAGAGCTGGGCAGTCATTTTTATTCTGTGAAATTTCAAATAATTTTCCCATTCCGAATCAGGATGAAAAGATAAAATCTCAAAAACATTCACAAACTGAAAATAAATAAATAAGCAAGCTGAGGCCAATATTTAAAAATAATTACTTCATTTCAATACTTCCAAAATGTTTTTTTTTCTTTTTATCTTTTATTTATTTGTTATAATTAGTTTAATTTCAAAACAAAAAGTATTTTCAAACCAGAAAACTGGAATTTTTCATTTTGAAATTGTCAGATTTTTTTAAAGTCTTATAACTGTCTTATTTTTTCAAGCAGTTTGTCTAAGCAGACCCTTTCCACCAAAAATAAATAAATAAATAAATACATAAATAAATTGCTATATCAAACTGATATTTTCCAACATTTTGTCAAAAAAACTACTATCCAGCTCTACAAATGAAAATATTATTTTATTGAAACACGATTTTTTTTCAATGAAAATTTTGGCTACAACCGTTCTTTTCCCCTCAATATTTTTTTCCCACAGAAGTTCTTTTGAGGTTTTGAATAAAGATTTTATTGAAACCACAATTGATATATCTTTTTTTTTCATTTTCCAGCAGTCAATAGATTAAAATGTCTGTTTATATCAGAGCTGTGTACATACCATTTTTTCGGTTCACTTGTCTCTCCTGTTGCCACCATTTCACTTTGTATAAATCAGTGTTTCTCAAACTGGGGCCGCCGCTTGTGTAGGGAAAACCCCTGGCAGGCTGGGCCGGTTTGTTTACCTGCTCCGTCCGCAGGTCCAGCTGATCGCGGCTCCCACTGGCCGCGGTTCGCTGCTCCAGGCCAATGAGAGCTGCTGGAAGCCTGCCTCTAAAGGAGGGAACGTTATTGGGAAGGAGCTTCTCTACATCCTCTCCCCAGCACACTTTAATTAGGCCAACCATAAGCTGGCTCTTAGCATCTAGGATATAGATGTTGGAATGCAATTCCTTTGAACCTGGTGCTCTGATAACCTTCAGTAGCTCTAATTGCCTTATCTACTCCAGTGCAATGAAAAAGCCTTTTAACACTTTGAGCCAGTCCCCAAGAAAAATGCAAGTTAACCTCTCCAATGTTACCTTTCATTTCCTTTATGAACGTTCAAAATGAAGAAATCACTAAAGCTGTTTCTCTGCATATGAAGGCTTGTTAGCAACAACCAAGTTTAATCAAAGCTGAAAAGTAAATAACTTGACTAAGTTGACAGTGTAAATTGTAGCAAATTATCTGTTACGGGTCTGATGTTGATTTCACTTTTGCAGGTTTTAAATAAGTGTAACCACAATGACTTCATTAAAGCTACTCCTGATTTAGACTCTTGGAATTGAGGTCAGATCTATCATATATAGGTTCCTAAAATGTCTGCATCACTGTAGAATGTGAGAGCCTTCTAGTTGTGCATTAAATGACATAACTAACATCTGTCACATTTGGTTTATTCTCTCTCTGATTCTTTCTACAGGGGGAGAATTGTGTGTGTAGCGTAGTGTTCAGTTTTGGTATTTTTTTTTAAATTAATATGTATATGCTGTCATGTGTTTATATTACAGAAGGCAAGGTCAAAGAAATATGCCTTGTACTTGGAGCAGGAGGTGGTGAGATTTGTGATGGTCCTTAGTTCCTGTGAGGGAACCCATTCCACAATCTTGGACAGCCACCAAGAAAACATGTCTCCCACACAGAGCTTTACCCTTATGATGGAAATTTCCATTTTGCCTGAGGAGTAGAGTTAACCACCACTGTATTCATCCCAAAGCTTTAGGAGATATGTTAGGTATCCTGGGCCATGGCCATTGATGCTAAGGACTAAGACCTTGAATTTAACGCAATATTCTATGGGAAGCCAAATTAAGTAGCAGCAGATGGGTTTGATGGTAGCCCCAGCAGGTGAGTGCTGCACTCAAGAAATGCTGGAATGCATGCACTGTAAAATGCAGTTCTGGCTCCCTAAAAAAATGCTGGACCGGTGTCCTAGAGCATCCTGGCAGGACTCAATCACTTGGTAGCCAGATTTCTGAGAAGCAGTCTGTGCTAGCTGGAGTTTAAGCATTAATGTCTTCATGCCCTGGTATCTTACATTGCTGTGGTTGGTGAAGAGGGCATGGTCATTGTCTGCTAGCATGAGATGGAGTGTCCTATTAGTCTCTGAGTCTACTCTATTGTGTCCACTTATTTTTACCCACATATGGAATTATGGGTACAAATCAGAGCATTTGTTCTCCCAATTACATAGAGCACACTCACTGTCAGGTACTTAGAGGCACAAGCCTGCTTGCAACAGAACCGTTAGTGGTCCCAGAATACCGGTATTCTTGCAAGTTTGCCCAGAAAGTAAGCTCTGCCTAGTTGAGACACTAGGATTAAGTGGTACTCACAGATTGTGCAGATCTTCATAACAGGTTTCTTCTTCTCCTTTCTTAGATGTTATGATCAGCAGTCAAACAAGCTAAAAATGTTGACATTTAAATTTTCACTATTGGCCATTTGAGTTAATAGCTCACTGTGATGAATGGGATAGTTAACAGATTGCAGAGCAATTCTTAATTGCTGTCTGCTAGACCTGGCCCAGAATATCTAAAAAAGCTCCTAAAGATCTGGTATGAATACCATGGTGGTGAACTCAGGTCGAAGTCACTGCAGTAGTTACACTCACTTCAGGTTTTGAAGGTTAGCCTTGCATCCATAAATGCTAGAGACTATTTAAAAAAATGAAAACTATAATTACGGAGCATAAGACCATTTGGAGGAGCTGAGCAAATATAATATCCCCATACAGTCCCAATTAAAACCGCACTCACAATTCAATTGTGGATGCAAAAAGTCAGCCATACATTTTGTGGGCACAAATTGCTTCAGAAAAAGGCAGGTTGTATTTTGAATATTTGTCCCAGTCTGTATTTTACAATGAATTACATACTTAAATAATTAAACTTTGTATGGTACAATAAGTCTCCACTAGGCCTGAGTCACCACTGATTTATTTCAGTTTTATGGCAGTGTCATAGGATATTAACCACTCCGTGTTGCACTTGGCATTGTACAGAACCAGCATTTAAAAGTGTAATGATTGTGTCCATAAAACTTCTTATTCAACTGTGCAACAAAGAACTACAAAACTGCAGACTATAATTTCCAGAACAGATTCATGCAGTTTACTTATGTTTAATATTAAGTTTCTCCAGAACAAATATGGTTATGCTGTCCCTTCACAACTGCATGTGCAGAATGGTTAGGTAGACATGTAACTGGCTGTTAGTATGCCCAATTGCTACACTTACATACAAATGAGATGTGCACCACACCTGAACCTTTCTGAAAATCTGGCCCTTTATGTCTAATTGTAAACTGCACAGACTTTGAACTAAAATTGTGAGCCAATTTTCACACCATGATCTGTCCCTGATTGTCTAATTTACATATATAAGTAAATCAGTAATATCAACACTGACAATGCATTTGAACAATGCAAAGAGGGTAGGATGGATGGGAACTGGTTGATTAAATGTGTCAACCATAACTTTTAAAAAGATAAGTCAATTAATTAGACACTACAGTATTTATCATCAAATAAATTTAGGAGATAACTGTTTAATAAGACAAAACTGTTTTACATTGAAATGATCAGTCATATGAACTAATTAACACTCCTAGTACCACCCACTTTCAGAGCATGACCAAGAGAATTATATCCACTTGCTAATCTGTATTCATGCTATCATTGTGCATATAAATAAGGGCCTTGTACATTCAGTTCTTGAATTTATATCTAGAAATCTTTCATGGTCAATAGGTGGACAGAGGTACAGAACAATACTTAGGCCTTGTCTACACTACACAGTTTTGTCAACAAAAGTTAGGTTTCATTGACAAAACAGTGGATGTCTACACACAATAATGCTCCTCCCACTGATTTAATGCTCCTGCGATGCCGACATAATAAAACCACTTTAACGAGTGGCATACAGCTTTTGGTGACAAAGTTAGAGTGACACAGTGTCAGTGTAGACACGACGCTTGCTTATGTCGCCCTATGCGGCCTCTAGGAGGAGTCCCACAATGCTGATCATGACCGCACTGGTAAGCAGTTTCTACTCCACTGCTCTGAAGCCAGGTCCACAGGCATGAGCCCCTCCCCCCTGAAGCACTGAGAATTTTTGAAATTCCACTTCCTGTTCGCTCGGCGTGGACCGCTCACACTGCATCTTCCCAGTTGACCATTCTGGCTTTCCACAGCAAACGGGCTCCCACGTGGAGTACAGCAGAGTTGCTGGATCTGTGAGGAGAGGAGGCTGTGCAGTCACAGCTCCTATTCAGACATAGAAACTTTGACACATACGAGTAGATTACTTGTGGCATGGATGAGACGGGACACAAAAGTAACATTCAGCAGTGCCATGCTAAGATCAAGGAACTGAGGCAGGCATACCAGAAGGCAAGGGAATCCAAGGTCATTCTGGTGCAGTGCTGAAAACATGCTGCTTCTACAAGAAGCACTACGCCATTCTCAGCGCTGACCCCACCTCCGCTGCCAAGAGCCCCGTGGATATTTTGGGGAGAGTGGAAGCAGCAGACAGTGGAGTCAACCTCGAGAATGAAGTGGTGGATGAGGACATTGAGTAGGAGGAGGATTTGGGACAGGTAACAAGTTCAGCCAGTGGCATGGTGAGCCATGACTTTTTTTTCCAGAGGGGATTAGCCAGTCCCAGCAGTCTGGCTCTGGCATGCCTGAAGCAGGGACAGGAAGCCCTCATAAGTACTCATTTTTCTTTTATAGTGCATGGTTACAGGAGGTAGAGGTGTCCTTTATTTTGCTACATGGGGTAAGGGATCGAAATTAATCCCATTTGTAGGAACTTCAGCCTGGTAAAATGACAATTTCTGTTCTCCACCACCTCCTTCACCCCCTGCCAGCCTTCTGACAAAATATAAGTACTGTTATTGCAGCAATCCTGTTCTGATGCAATGCTGTGGTCAAGTGTGCTACCTTAGGTGTTAGGTAGATTGAGTTACTATACAAATGTGAGAGGAAAAAAATCTACTTCTTTTCCCCCATCAAACTGCTATGCTTTATCTCCTTGGAAACATAACCACTGCTTTATGTGTATTATATATTATATGTGTAAGGCTCTGGGCTGGCAAATTTAATATCTTTCTATCACTGTTTTTATACTGTGCTCGTCACTATGGTACCTGAGTGCCTATGAAATAAGAGTAGAAAATATATAGCACTTTCTTTAACATGTTTTAATGTAATCTGTTTCCCTTATTTCTCTCCATAGATTATCCACATCCAAGTCTCTCCACAAGATATAATTCAAAGCAAAGATTATCTATCTATCTATTCATATTCTTTTTTGTTAAGTTTTTACTGTTTTCAGTTTTAAGATTTTCCATTTCAATGCATTCTGGTTTTAAATTTGCTACAATAATTACTTGGGGCTGTGTTGGAATCAATTAAGTTGTTTCCTGGGAGCAGAGAAAAAATTGTTATGCAGAAAGAAAAGGCATAATAATATGTAGCTGGTATGCATTTTTCATTTTTCAATCTCTCTTTTGTCAGTGTACAGAATTAGGCCCCAAAACTGCAAGGAGTTGTGTACGTTTAATTTTATGGGTCTCCTCATGTGTAAATTAAGCAAGAGACTAAAATGTAATTATCAGCTCCACCTTACAGTTAGAGCTAGGTGAATAATTAGTTGTTTGGTTGGTTGCAATTCTGAAAAAAATAAATAGTTTTGGCTCTAACTGAAAACAACATTTTTTTTAGTGTTTTGGTAAAGTGCAAAGTTTCAAAAAAGTGAGTCAAAACAAATCAAAATGTTTCAACATTACTGTAATGAAAAATTGAGTGGAAACATTTTGTTAATGTCAAAACAAAATGTTTTGTTTCAACTTGAAACATTTCATTTTGATTTTCATGCATTTTGACAAAAATAATGGAAAGAGAGACAAGGTGGATGAGAACTTTTTATTGGACCAACTTCTGTTGGTGAGAGAGACAAGTTTTCAAGTAATGGAAGTGATTCACAAAATGGCTGGAGGAGAAGGGGATGGCAATGGATAGTCATTGGGCCAGGGAAAGTGTGAGATGACTCTAAAGTCTGGTACTTGGGTCTACCACATCCTAGATGAGTGTCATAAGTTCAAATCTCTGCTCCAATGACTAGTTATTTGTAAAACATAAAACAGCTTCAAGAAGAAAGATTGAGAAACCAGAATATCGCATAGCCACACTCCTCCTCTGCAGAAGGTGGGGCTTAATTTTGGTCTCCCACGTATGAGGTGAGTTCCCTAACCACTGGAATAAAGTTTATAAAGGAGACATTATCACTGCCACCTTGTCTTCCTTCTCCTTCTGTTTTGTACATTCCTTTGCTTTTGTCAAAATGCTTGAAAATTGAAACAAAACTTTTCATTTTGCTGTTATTGGAATGTTTCAACTTTTTTTGTTTATCCAAAACTATTTGGCGGACTAAATATTTGACCGGAAACTGCATTTTTGTTGAATAAACTATTCATCTGAAACATTTCACCCAGCAATAGCTTCACTTTCTTGTGCATTCCTTTTGACATTTTCAATGTTAATTAAGTGCTAATGAAATTGTGCGTGCTGTTACCAGGAGAAAAGTTCATCTTTGAAAATTACTGGATCCCACCTATTCTATTGGCATGACAAGTTATACAATTATTGCCAAATGTAAGAAAGAGACAGACCCCTTATGCATCTGAGGGCAGGATTATGTATTATGTTTAGGGTTACCTCTAATTTGGGACTATTAAATGCTAACATTAAACTTGGGAAACTTTTTAATCTTAAAAAAGGCAACAAGAAATGAACACCATAATATATGCTCATAGATTTGCATATATTTTGTATTTCCTGGTAAGATTCCTAAAGGAATGTGCACTCAGCAATATTGCATATAGGGTACTTTTATATCTGTGTCTAACTACAGTGGGCCAGATCCTCATTTAATTTAAATCAATGCAAGTCCATTGAGTTCAGTGGAGCTATGCTGATTTAGAGCATCAGAGGAACAGCCCCATAAACCCCAGGCTAACAAAGGGATTCATACATGTAGCAGACCCTTGCACTCAAGCAGAATCCCATTGACTGTTGGTCAAACCTTTGGTAGGGTTGGAGCCATAAATAATATTAAGAGACATATTTCAAAAGAAAATGAAGACAAATGTGCAGTGCCACAGTTATATTCTAGTCAGCATTACTGAGTAGGGACTGTTGTTTCACATTTTCTGAATTTATTTTAACTCTTCCACCTATTTATTTTTTGAAAGGTAAACCTGATTATTAGGGTAGTTTGTTTAATCCTGCCAAATCTGTGGCCACTTGGAATCCCTGGTTTACTGGGGGCTCCACCCTGTAGTATTTTATTGAAGTAAATTCAGGTATACATACAGGTACAAGGTCAATACATCTTTTATTAGCAGAGTTCCAGCAGTCTGTCCTGCAGCTCCAGCTCTGGTCTGATATCAAGCAATTCTGGGGTTTCTCATATTATGGTATGGTGGTCCTAAAATAAAGATATACATCATTACAAATCCCAGCAGTGATAGATTGAAACTTGAAATGATAGTGTGACATTTACTGCTTATGGTGTGAAGTACAACTTGTACTGACCCCTAATGTTTAATACTATTTTAATTTATTTTACCACAAAAATGTTCAACAAATATCAGGGCCTGATCCTGCATTCTTTGCATACACAGTGGCTTCACCAGGATGCTCAAAGAAAGCATGATCAGATGAATAATAGGCCTGATTCCAGCGCCGTATTATTGCCTAGGCCGACAAGGCCTAGGCCTAGGGCGGCAAATTTGCAGGGGCAGAAGCTCCCCTCTGCACCCCGCCTCCCCTGCTCCAGCTCACCTCCGCCTCCTCTGCAAGCGCGCCGCCGCGTCCTGTTTCTCTCCCCTCCCAGCGCTTGCGCCGCGAAACAGCTGTTTCGCGGGGCAGGGAGGGAGGGGGAGGAGGGGGAACGCCGGGCGCTGGGGGCAGAGGCGGGGCCAGGGGCGGGGATTTGGGGCAGGGATCCAATAGGGGAATGGAGGGGGCGGAGTTGGGGTGGGGCTTTGGGGAGGGGGTTGGAATGGGGGCGGGGAAAGGGCGGAGTCAGGGCGGGGCCAGGGTGGCAATTATTTCCCGGCCTAGGGGCAGCAAAATTATTAATCTGCCACTGCCTGATTCAAAGCCCACTGATGTTAATAAAAAGACTTCCACTGACTTCAAGGGGTGTTGGATGAGGCCAAATCAGGGGCGCTGGAACCATTTTTATAGTGGGGGTGCTGAGAGCCTTTGAACCAAACTGTAAACCCTGGATCTAATGAAACCACTTCAAGCCAGGGGATGCTGCAGCACCCCCTGCACTCCTTGTTCCAGCACCTATGGGCACAATATTAAACAATAAACATCACTGAGCTCTGTTGTGTTGTCACTCAGAGCTTGACTATGCCACCATTTCCTGGTGTTTTGGCTCCAGCTCTATAGAGTTCTGGGCTGGGCTTGTTTTTTAAAGCCAGTAGCCAGCCTTTTCTATTGATCGGGCTATTGGGAACCAACAAGTGTATGGCTTGCAGGACATTTGCCATTAGGAAATAATGTGGTTAATACCAACCAGTGGAGGTGACTGCTATTTCCACTTTTGAAATATTTTTACAATGCAACAAACAAACTAAAAGCTTAAGTCATACAAAAGCAGATAGCTGGTGTTTGGGGGTTTTGAGGAGTACACAAAAGTCAAATAAGGTGTATTGAAAAACACAATAACTTGATGTTGATTCAATGTTTTTAAGCCTCAGTGGCTCATTGATGAAATTCAGTGGAGAATTTGAAATGTGTTTCTGTTATGAGCATGCATTCCTATACATCTCAGTAGTTATGCCCTAGTGCATGTTTATCTTGGAAATTTTCCTGTATGGGAATCTCTTTTTTTTTTTAATGTTTCCACTTTCCATCCACTCAAAACACTGTTACCCTGTGGATAGCCACTGCATGTCTGGTATTAAAAGTAATAGCATTGCCTTAAAGTAATACAGGAGTGCTTAAAGAACCAAAAATGATTGCCTGAACTACTCTGCTCTTCAACTGCTGCCAGAAAAAAAACACCTGCTGTTTAAGTACTCGTGTTTTCAGACAGCTGATGGTATGGCTCCTTAAGGTGAGGGTGAGGGATTACAAGGCACAAAATGCCTGCAGCCAGCACCAAGAAGTCAGTTTAGATTTCCCAGGAGAAGAAATCATGACCTGTAAATTCTCTTGTGTGTCATTAATTTTAACTGCAGGAGGTACAGAGGCACTCATGTTGAAAAGGTTTTTGACTTCACTGCAATAAAGGAAACAAATTCCTAAAATTGCATTATTGTCCAGATTACCCACTCCCCTATTAAAATTCACAGGAGGGAGCTTTTTGAAATACCGCTGTGAGTGTGGGCTTTTCACTGGAGTTGTTTTTCATAGTAGTTAAGTAATTTCCTGTTGAGAGAAAGTGATATACATGACTATAAAGCATTGCAAAAGTAATATAGATAAAGTTGGGTGGTCTTGAAGGACTTGTAGTAAGAAAGTGCTCCTTATTAGGATTTCCTTTCTACTATATCCAGATTCTTATGTTGTGCCTGTCAACATGATATCTGAGTGCCTTTGGAATCTCTTTGGGGATGCTCAGATTTTAGTCAGAGCGGAGAAGAAGCCAACTGTTGTGTACTTGAGAACTTGTAGGCCTTGGTCATCTCAGAACTTCCTGAGACCTAAGTGGTATTTGGGATCAGGACCTCCAGTTAGGCATCAAAAAGAAACGGTGGTCTCAACACTCATTTTTGAAACTTTCCCTCTGTGACAGTGTACCCCATAAGGCTTTATGGGGGTGGGGTTGCTTATAAATGTATGTATGACATAACTGGAATATGTTTTGTGCTGCCTGTGCCATGTAACATATCTCCGTAAAGGTTATGGTCTACTATATCTATTCATCCTATCTATACACATATATCATTTTCTACTTAAGGTTAAGAATATGGGCTGTATACTTGCTTGGTTTCTAAGGCCTGGTCTACACTAGGAGGTTATGTTGAATTTAGCAGCGTTAACTCGAATTAACCCTGCACCCGTCCACACAACAAAGCTATTTATTTCGACATAGAGGTCTCTTTAAATCGATTTCTGTACTCCTCCCCGATGAGGGGAGTAGCGCTAAATTCGACATGGCCATGTCAAATTAGGGTAGGTGTGGATGTAATTCGACTCTAATAGCTCCGGGAGCTATCCCACAGTGCACCATTCTGTTGACGCTCAGGACAGCAGTCCTAGCTCGGATGCTCTGACCAGCCACACTGGAAAAGCCCCGGGAAAATTTGAATTCCTTTTCCTGTCTGGCCAGTTTGAATCTCATTTCCTGTTTGGACATCGTGGCAAGCTCAGCGGCACTCGCAACGATGCAGAGCTCTCCAGCAGAGGTGACCTTGCAATCGCAGAATAGAAAGAGGGCCCCAGCATGGACTGATAGGGAAGTCTTGGATCTGATCGCTGTGTGGGACGATGAGTCCGTGCTTTCGGAGCTGCGATCAAAAAAACGGAATGCGAAGATCTACAAGAAGATCTCCAAAGCCATGACGGAGAGAGGATACAGCCGGGATGCAACGCAGTGCCGCGTGAAAATCAAGGAGCTGAGACAAGGGTACCAGAAGACCAAAGAGTCAAACGGACACACCGGATCCCAACCCCAGACATGCCGTTTCTACGAGGCACTACATTCCATTCTAGGTGCGGCCGCCACCACTACCCCACCACTGTCCGTGGACTCTGACGATGGGGTATTGTCGACGGCCGCTTCCTCGGAGATGTTCGTGGACGGGAAGATGAGGAAGGAGATGAGGAGGATGAGGCAGTCGACAACGCTTTCAACGCTGATTTCCCCGACAGCCAGGATCTCTCCATCACCCTCACGGAGATCCCCTACCAACCCTCCCAAGGCGGTAACCCAGACCGTGAATCAGGGAAAACATCAGAAGGTAAGTGTTTTAAACATTTATTTTGAACAGAATAGGAATGGTATCTTAACAATGGGTTTTTCATGATTAGTTTGCCCTTGGTGCTTTAGTTTCTAGTCCTTGCCAGTGCAGCTACTGGAAAAGTTTGTCAACATGTCCAGTTTTTCATGATTAGTTTGCCCTAGGCACTTTAGTTTTTAGTCCTTGCCAGTGCAGCTACTGGAAAATTCTGTCAATATGTCCGGGGATAGAGCAGAAATCCTCCTGGGACATCTCCACGAAGGTCTCCTGGAGGTATTGTGAAAGCCCCTGCATCAGGTTCCTGGGGAGAGCGGCCTTATTGCGTCCTCCATGGTAGGAAACTTTTCCGCGCCAGGCTAGCAGCAAGTACTCCGGGATCATTGCCTCGCAAAGCATGGCGGCATATGGCCCTGGTGCTTTCTGGCATTCACGCAGCATGCGGTCTTTCTCTGTCTCCGAAATCCTCATCAGAGTGATATCACTCATGGTGACCTGCTTTGAATTAGGGGAATGTTAGTATTGGGACTGATTGACTGTTCCTTTACATAACTGTAACCGGCTGTTTACAGCCACGCGGTGGAGGCGTGACAGGGGCAGCATGCAGGGATCTTTCCCGGGGACAGCCGCGAGGGGGGTGGGACAGGGGCAGAGTTCATGCTGGCCGGATTGCCGGCAGCAGGAACTGGCCAACGCTAGGAGCATTGCTTGGAACGTGAAAGGAGGGCATTGCTATAAATTAAGCTTTAAGCAGCCAAAAGTCTACGGCTTACCATGTCCGCCTGCTAGCTGAATTCCGTTGTCCAGCCCCGCTTGTGTGATCTGTACAGCAAGACCCCAGGCACTCAATGGGAAGGCCGAAAATTCGACCTTGTACTGAGTGCGCATGTGATAGGTGCTATGCATGGTCTTGTTCACAGAGAAAGACTATATTCATTGTTCGCAAAACTGTATCTTTCTGAGGAATTCACTCCCTTTTTCCCATCCCACAGCTGTGAGTGTCTCCCAAGCTACCCCAGCATCCCCCTCCCAGAGGCTGGCGCAGATCAGGCGACGAAAGAGAAGGACACGGGACGAGATGTTCTCAGAACTTATGGGCTGCTCCCGAGACGAGGCGGCACAGCAGACCCAGTGGAGGGAGAACATGTCGCAATACCAGCGATCACACAGCGAACGGGAGGACAGGTGGCGGCAGGAAGACCAGCAGGTGACTCAAACGCTGCTTGGACTAATGAGGGAGCAAACGGACATGCTCCGGCGCCTTGTATATGTTCTGCAGGACCGGAGGCAGGAGGACAGAACCCCGCTGCATTCTATCTCTAACCGCCCTCCCCCGCCACAAAGTCCCATCCCCCTCTCACCCAAAGTCCCAAGAAGGAGGGGCGGCAGGGGCCGTGAAAACAGTCACTCCACCCCTGCAGACTGCTCAAGTAACAGAAGGCTCTCATTCCCAAAGATTTGATAAGTCCTTTCCTTCACTCCAAGAGCACCTCACCCAAGCCCACGTCCCAGTTTCATCCCCTAACTGTGTAGTTGTTAATAAAAAATATGTCTCTGTTAATTACTGTTTCCGTCATGTACTTTTAGAGGACAGTGTGTTTGAAGGGGGGGGGGGTTGATAATTGGAGAGGACAGTCACCTTTACCAGGGTACAGACACGGGGGCAGGTTCAGCAGAAGGTCACACACACATTGCAGTCACTAGGCACCCTGGTCAGTCTGGGAGGTGGTTTTCATGTTCTGTGTGTGTGGGCTATGTGAGTTTGTGGCGGGGGAGGCCGGTTACAGATCTTATGCAGCGGTCCTTAGCCTGGATGACAGAGCCACGCAGCAGGGGATCTGTAACTGCCCTCCCCCGCCACAAAGTCACATAGCCCCCACACACAGAGTTCCGAAAAGGAGGGGTGGCAGGCTCCGTTGAAACAAGCAGTCCACCACTGCGGACCGCTCTAGGAGCCTGTCATTCCTCGAGTTTAGAAGCGTCCTTTCCATCACTACACCCGCTCCCCACCACAGTCTGCGTCCCAGTTTCAACACTTTACCACGAAATCCTTAATAAAGAAAACGGTGTTAATGAACAAAGTTTCATTTATTTTATTTTTAAAGGTGTGTTGGAAGGCGGGGAAGGGGGTTGGTAACTGGAGAGGATAGTCAACATTAACTGGGTAAAGAAACGGGGGCAGGTTCAGCTTCTGAATAAACAAACTTAATAGTCACAGATTACCCTGCTCACTCTGGAACCTAGCTTTCAAAGCTTCCCGGATGCACAGCGCGTCCCGCTGGGCTCTTCTAATCACCCGGCTGTCTGGCTGGGTGTAATCAGCAGCCAGGCGATTTGCCTCAACCTCCCACCCCGCCATAAACATCTCCCCCTTGCTCTCACAGAGATTGTGGAGCACACAGCAAGCTGCAATAACAATGGGGATATTGGTTTCGCTGAGATCAGAGTGAGTGAGTAAGCTTCTCCATCTCCCCTTGAGACGGCCAAAAGCACACTCCACCACCATTCTGCACTTGCTCAGCCGGTAGTTGAAGAGTTCTTTTTCACTGTCCAGGGCGCCTGTATAGGGCTTCATGAGCCATGGCATTAGCAGGTAGGCTGGGTCCCCGAGGATGACTATAGGCATCTCCACATCCCCAACAGTTATTTTGTGGTCCGGGAAGTAAATACCTTCCTGCAGCCATCTAAACAGACCAGAGTTCCTGAAAATGCGAGCGTCATGAACCTTGCCCGGGCATCCGACGTTGATGTTGGTAAAACATCCCCTATGGTCCACCAGTGCTTGCAGCACCATTGAAAAGTAGCCCTTTCGGTTAATATACTGGCTGGCCTGGTGGTCCGGTCCCAGGATAGGGATGTGAGTTCCATCTATAGCCCCAGCGCAGTTTGGGAATCCCATCGCAGCGAAGCCATCTATGATCACCTGCACATTTCCCAGGGTCACTACCTTTGAGAGCAGTAGCTCAACGATTGCGTTGGCTAGTTGCATCATAGCAACCCCCACGGTAGATTTGCCCACTCCAAAGTGATTCGCGACTGACCGGTAGCTGTCTGGCGTTGCAAGCTTCCAGAGGGCTATGGCCACTCGCTTCTGGACAGTCAGGGCTGCTCGCATCCGGGTGTCCTTGCGCTTCAGGGCAGGGGACAGCAACTCACAAAGTTCCAGGAAAGTTCCCTTATGCATCCGAAAGTTTCGCAGCCACTGTGATTCATCCCAGACCTGCAGCACTATGCGGTCCCACCAGTCCGTGCTTGTTTCCCGGGCCCAGAATCTCTCTTCCACAGCATCAACATGACCCATTTGCCACCATGATGTCCACGGCGCGGGGTCCCGTGCTTTGTGAGAGGTCTGTGCCCCTCTCAGACTTAATGTCCTCACCGCGCTGCCGTAGCCTCCTCACCAGATTTCTCAGCATCTGCCTCTGAAAAAGGTGGATGATAAGGTGCGAGGTGTTGACAACGGCCATAACTGCAGCGATGATCGCAGCAGGCTCCATGCTCGCAGTGCTGTGGCGTCCGTGCTGTCAATCACCAGAAAATTGCGCGAACTGATTGCCCGCCGGTGCTTTCACGGAGGGAGGGTGGGAGTGACGGTTGAATGACGACAGTTACCCCAAAACCACCCTCGACACATTTTTTGCCCCAGCAGGCATTGGGAGCTCGACCCAGAATTCCAATGGGCAGCAGGGACTGCGGGAACTGTGGGATAGCTGCCCACAGTGCACCGCTTCCAATGTCGACGCTTGCCCTGTTAGTGTGGACTCACAAAGTCGAATTACTGTCCTTAGTGTGGATACACACGTTTGACTTTGTAATATCGGTTCCACAAATTCGTTTTAAGTAAAATCGAACTACTCTCATAGTGTAGACATACCCTAAGTAAGCTTTGTGAGGCATTTGATCAGTTTCTTTAGGAAGGAATTTGCAAGGTTAAGTACCTGATCAGGAAGCACTTGGGGAACAATGCATCTTGGAATGCTCCAATCCACATAAGAAGTCTTCCTGGAGACATACAAGATACCATGTGGACAATGGCCTCGGCCTGTAAAGACTGAGTCATGCAGGGACATGTGACTTGCCCAGGTGACTCCAGAACTCCATCTTGGAGCTGGACTTTGCATAGGAGGGGGGTCTCCACCCACAAGAGAGAGTCTATTTACACCTGTGGGAGACCCCTCCATTTTGTCTTCAGCTGGCTAAAGAAGGAGCCTCTCCACTCCCCCCCCCCCCCACCCCCAGGATACTTGAAGGAAACTGGAACGAAGGACAGTAACTACAGGGGGTGTAAGTGATTGCTGGACCCAGGCTAAAAGGAGCTGAGCCTGTAAAAGGGAGAATTCTGGAACTGGTGAGGAACTTATCTGTATTTAGTTTGATTAGACATAGATTTGTGCATTTTATTTTATTTTGCTTGGTGACTTACTTTGTTCTGTCTGTTACTACTTGGAACCACTTAAATCCTATTTTCTGTACTTAATAAAATCACTTTTTATTTAGTAATTTACTCAGAGTATGTATTAATACCTGGGGGAGCAAACAACTGTGCATATCTCTCTATCAGTGTTATAGAGGGCGAACAATTTATGAGTTTGCCCTGCATAAGCTTTATGCAGGGTAAAATGGATTTATTTGGGTTTAGACCCCATTGGGAGTTGGGCATCTGAGTGCTAAAGACAAGCACACTTCTGTGAGCTGTTTTCGGGTAAACTTGCAGCTTTGGGACAAGTGATTCAGACCCTGGGTCTGTGTTGGAGCAGACGGGAGCGTCTGGCTCGGCAAGACAGGGTGCTGGAGTCCTAAGCTGGCAGGGAAAACAGGAGCAGGGGTAGTCTTGGTACATCGGGTGGCAGCTCCCAGGTGGGTTTCTGTGATCCAACCCGTCACACCCTCCTTTACAAGTCACCAGTGGTTAGTGCTCTGACTTTGCAGATGCCAGAAGGGACATTATCACTAGAACTGGGTAAGTAATTGATTTTTTGGTTCAGTGGTTAAACTGAAAAAAAAATAACAATTTAAAAAAAAATCATTTCTTCTTGGTGAAATGAAAAACAAAAAAATTGGTTTGTGTTAAAGAAAAAAATCAGTTTATTTTGGGTTTTTTAAATGGTTTTAATGGTTTTTAATTAAATTTAGGTAAATTCTGAAAAAAAAGTCTTCCTGCAACGAAAAATCATTTTTTAAAATGTCAACATGAAATGTTTTGACATTTCTGAAATAAAAAAAAAAAGTCAAAACTATTTGCTGAATTCAACCCAAAAGCATGAATGGTTTTGGTCAACCTGAATCTGTATTTTTTGGCAAAAAAACCCCTATTTACATGAAAAAATTCACCCAGCTGTAATTACAATTGTGAATGCCTTTTAGCTCTACTTAAATGACCAGAATGAATATATGTGGAAGTACGGTAAACTACTGTTCTGGGATTGTGTGTTGTATGAAATGGAAGATGGAGATCTTCTATAAGATAGCTGAAAGGAGTAGCCTGTACTGTCACACATGTGAAATTTGTAAATTTCTGTGATTTAAAAAAAAAGTCAAAAATGGGGGTGGGGGTCTTGGTTCCATGTGCTGTATTGTAATGAGCAATGTTGCTGTTTGTACATGTTCCCCAAAGTTTGTGCACAGAGCTGACCCCTGGCTGGAGGCACAATGATCTCTTTGTTACGGAATTTCCGTGATCAGTTTTTGCATTCAACTTCCACAGAATCTTTGGACTCTGACATTTCATCTGGTTCTCACAGGCCCAGTGATCTCTGAACCTGGTGGTATTAGAAACAAATAGAGCTCTCAGCTATGCTTGCAGTGTTTTCATTACTTCAAACTGACTCAACACATATTCTAGGTTTCAAAGTGACAAAGAGAATGACAATCCTGGAAGATCTGTGTTGATTTGTGGTTGTGGCAGTTGAGGAGAGTGGGATGTAGTGAGGGACTATGTTTGTTCGGGATGATTGTGTATGCTGGCTATGTTGTTGTTTGGGTGGTTGTCTTGGTTTGTGTCTAGGCAGGATTGTGGTGGGAGATTGTGCTGATTTGTGCAGGTGGCAGTTGGACCAAATAATCCACCATCTGTGCTGTCTTCCTCTTACAAACCCAGGAACCTGTTGCATGTAAATTAGCTGTAGAATAAGGGTGGTGATTGGTTGAGTTACCTCCAATATCACAAAAGGTCTCAAACCTTGGTGTGGTATAGAAACGTGCCTTACTGTACCTGTTTCCATCACTTCATGCTGACTCAGTGGACATAATAGTCTTCAGAGTGACACACAGAATGACAATCCTTGAAGCTTATTATCTAGATATCAGTGGTCCCTGCCAGGCTTTCAGAGCCTATGGCAGGAAAGGTATTTGTTTCTTTAATGGTCCATGCTGTTAAGATAAACTATCTGAAGTTTGATAATGTACAGTGACTTAGGGTACCGAACACTGTTATCCCTTTGAGAAAGATTTGACCACATGATTGAAAATCAGAGGAAGGGTATGATAATTTTAATTAACTGAGTTGTCCTTGTTGATATTTTAATGAACAACATACATTAGTGATGATCTTAACATTAATTTAAGACTAAATCATAATGCTCAGGGAACTTTTGATTTGCTAAGTGATGTACAATTGACTTTTAGGATAATGACTCTCAAATTAATGAATGTATGCTAATTTGCTCTCACTAACTTTGAGATTGACCAATAGAGCTCAACATCTGGAATCTGCAATGAACAGAAGTAATACTCTTTTGTTTCAATTACTTCCTCTGTATTTATTGACTGGTGATTCCCTATCACATATGAATCAGCTCCCCTGTGTACTTTTCTCCTCCTCAAACCCTTTTATTTCTTTTTTTTTAACTTCCATTTGTTCTGTGTGTGTTTCTGATCAGTATTGTGACCTTGTCCGTGTGAATTTTAGTAATCTTGGCATTACTTGGAGACAGGAAGAGGGAGAGGAAGGGCAGGGGCAGGGGCAGGGGCAGTGTGTGTGTGTGTGTGTGTGTGTGTGTGTGTGTGTGTGTGTGTGTGTGTGTGTGTGTGTGAGAGAGAGAGAGAGAGAGAGAGAGAGAGAGAGAGAGAGATGGAAGTAGTGATGGTATACAAAAAACTGATGGCAAGCTCCTTCACCCATTAACACTTTTTAACCAGAAGCAATGGGAAGATTTAATCTGTCATACTGACCTAAATGCACCCACTTCAAGCATTGGGTACAGAATACTGGGACCAAACATACAAATTATGCAGAGAATCATGAAAATATTGTGTTTCATATGGCTTAAAAACATTCCCTTCACTTTTAAAGAGTATGTTCTGTGTTTCATTGCACCATCCAGCCAATTCCATTCCTAAATATTTAAGGACAAAAGGAACTAGAACTGGGCAAATTTTTTTGACAAATAATAAAACTGCAAAATATGCATTTTCTGGAGCAACAGAACTATTCATCAAACCAGGTTGAATTCAGCAAATAGTTTTGGCAGAAAAAAAAATGGGGAAAAAACAATATTTGAGAAATGCTGAAATGTTTAATTTTGACATTTTCAAAATGAACCATTTAGACATTTTGTTTCGAAAGAATGTTTTTTAAAAGAAAATGTCGATTCAAAATTAACAACTTTGAAATTTTTGTTTCAAATCAACATTTTGTTTTGAAAATGTTGTTTCAAATCAACCCAAACACAACTTTTGGGTTTTTAATTTTCATGAGAAAAACTGGGAGGGGGGGAGGGGGAGAGTTTTTATTAGAAACTTTTTCTTTTCTTTTTTTTTTTTGGTTTGATCACCAAGCTGAAAAATAGGTTATTCACTTAGCTTGAAAAGCAACTGTTATGATCATCTAGTTCAGTGGTTCCCAAACTTGTTCCGCCGCTTGTGCAGGAAAAGCCCCTGGCGGGCCGGGCCGGTTTGTTTACCAGCCGCGTCTGCAGGTTCGGCCGATCACTGCTCCAGGCCATTGGGAGCTGCTGGAAGTGACGCAGGCCAAGGAACGTACTGGATGCCGCTTCCAGCAGCTCCCAATGGCCTGGAGCAGCGAACCGCAGCCACTGGGAGCCGCAATCGGCCAAACCTGCGGACGCGGCAGGTAAACAAACCGGCCTGGCCCGCCAGGGGCTTTCCCTGCACAAGCGGTGGAACAAGTTTGGGAACCACTGATCTAGTTTATCCTCCTGCATAACATAGGTCAGAGAATTCACCCACCTTATATGTTTATTTTTGTGAATTGTACATCTCTGCATGTCCAGCAAATTCCAACTTTATGTGTCAAACTGAAGTCATCATTCCTCCTAAGCCCCCCCACTCTGTTGGCAATTTAACTACTCTCCATGCCCCTCAAGCTTCCAATCTCATTTCTCTCCACCTCCTTCCACAATGATGCCCTCACTAAATCCAGGATGTATTTCCTTTGACATCTTCTCCAGAATCCATCAACTCTTTTCCTTTGTCACTCTGAAAATCTTTTTTAAAGGCCGTGATGATTTCTAACCTTGACTATTTTGAAATTGTTCATTCACTGTTGTGGTTCTGTCATTGGGGGTCCATCTTATCACCTCTCTTGCTCCCAGTATATATGAAGCTTTAATGGGCTAATGAGGAGGCATGCTTTGAAGTGCTCTCAGTATGTTGACTGCACACAGATTTATATTTCTATCTCCATCAGTCCAGTGGGAGTGGTTGAGCGCATTACCCTGTCTGGTAGAGACTGGGGCATGGATGAGAGGCTGCTGGTTGAAGTTTAATTCAGATATGATGGAAGTGATTATTGTAGGTTGCGTAAAAAAAATCAAAAGATATGGTGCAGATTATATCTGCACTTTCGATTGTGGGTATACATCTACCACTCATTGCCTTATTTCATAACCTGCGGTGTGGTTAGAAGAGCAACTGGTTTTATACAAGTAAGAAGTAACAGCAGACATATCATTTTTCCATTTATAATTGGTCAGAAGAGTCCAGTTTTTTCTTTTAGCTGTAGAATTTGGTACTGTAATCCATTTTGCTATTACTGAGATTAGACTGTTCTTTATGGAGTTACACCTTAATTCTCATCAGAAATGTAAACTGGGTGAGGAATACAGCCACCCACTTATGGGATGGAGTATCTCACTGGGAGTATACAGCATCTTTGCTCTGTGAGCTGCACTGGCTGATGGTTGGCTTTCAGGTAAAATTTAAAGTGTTGACTTTGACTCATATAGCCTGAGACCCCCTTCTTGATATAGTGCATCTCTCTCCTTACATCACTGCCACAGCTGCATTCAGCAGTGTATCCTGATTTGGGGTGTGTTAGTAATGTTGATTTAATTTATCCACTTAATTTAATTTTATTTAATTAAAATTAATTAATTAATAATAGTAGTAGTGATTATTATGGATATTAATTAGTATGGGTTTAGGCTTGCCAATTTGTTTGATTAGAAGATAAAAGTTTGTCCTAAATCAGGCTTTACAGAGTTTATAAAAGGTCCTTTGGGGGTATGACAGGAAGCTCACACTGAGACAGATATAGTCATAAAGACCTTTTATTAAAATCAATGAGATAGTAAGCAAATGGTAAAACAGTTAGAATTACAGAGTTACAATTGTATTACTGTTATTTAAGCCTAATTTAATGGTGTCTAATTTGCAAATTAATTCCGATTCAGCAGTCTCTCGTTGGAGTCTGTTTTTGAAGTTTTTTTGTTGTAATATTGCGACTTTTAGGCCTGTAATCGAGTGGCCAGGGAGATTGAAGTGTTCTCCAACTGTTTTTTGAATGTTATAATACTTAACGTCTGATTTGTGTTCATTTATTCTTTTACGTAGAGACTGTCCGGTTTGGCCAATGTACATGGCAGAGGGACACTGCTGGCACATGATGGCATGTATCACATTGGTAGATGTGCAGGTGAATGAGCCTCTGATAGTGTGACTGATGTGATTAGGTAATGTAAGTGTAACCCACACACCTTCTGGGTGTGGTGTTCTGGCCCATTTAGAGGCACTGAGACCACTTAATGAGAGTTAAATGAGTCTGCTCTACAGCCTTAGTTAAGAGGCCCTTGGCTTTTAGCTCATGCGGTAGAGGCTCACGCATTAAGCTCCAGGAGGTCCCCAGTTTGATACCGCCTGCCGACGACCGGGGTCTGTTGGCATTACATAAGGACTGTGGATAGGTCCTTTTCTAGATATCAGAAGAAAGTCACTTTAAAAATTAAAGAATACTGCAATCTTCTCATCTCTGATCTTCTAGATTTAACCTTGCTCTCTTCATCCCATCCAAAATGCAGCCACGTAGATTATCTACCTTCTTAGATGTGCTGTCGTATCCAGCCCTTTTTAATTTCCTTTCATTGGCTTCCCATCTTCTCTGCACCAACTTTCAATTCCCTCACTTTGCCTTCAAGGGCCCTCCTTAACCTGCTTCCTTTGCCTACCTCTGTGCTCTCATTTCTTTCTGCTGCCTTCCTTGCCCCTAACTCCCCGATGAAATCCCCATTCTTATTCTTGTCTCCTCAGGACTTTTTTCCACGTGGCCTTCTTGTATTCAGAATCTTCTTCATTAACCAGTTCACTCTGTCTCAGGCAAAGGAGAAGGGGAGTAAACACAATGTATATGTTTATCTCCTTATTTCCCTGGATGTGTTTCCCATATATTTTCACTTAATGACTAGGGCTAGGTAAATAACTGATTTTTTTTTTTTTGGTTCACTGGCAGTTCTGAATAAATTGGGGGGGGGGAATTCTTTTAGGTCAAACCAAATCCAAACATTCTGAACAATCTCAGTGTTTTGGGTCAAATGAAAAATGTCAGAAAATAGTGGCTTTGAATAGCCATTGGGCCAAGGTGATGAAAATGACCCTACAGCCTGGTGATTAAGGCACTTTCCTGATACCAAGGAGACCTAGGTTCCAATCCCTTCTCCAAAGTATTTTTATTTATACAAAGTGGAATAGCTTCAACTGGAGATATTGATAGAGACCCACATCAGAATAACAAACAGCCTGGTGGTTACAGAATTCATGGGGGCGGCAGACACCTGGCTTTAAGTCCTTGCTCCAGAGTGTGAATTTAAACCAGGGGCTCCCACATTCCAGAGTGCCCTAAACGCTGGGCTCAAAGCTATACAGTGGCCACCATCACCTCCTCTGACCTCTTTGTGAATCTACCCTGAAAAAACAAATATGGACAAAACTATGGTATTTTTCAGCAAATAAACCATTTGTTTGAAACATTTCACCCAGCTCTAATTATGACCCTTCCCCCACCCCCATCTATTTCCCAACACTTCTTCCAAATAGTCAAGTCATCCCCTTATTCCATACAGACCCTCTTTCCTCCGCAGATATGGACAGTTTCCTCACCTAGGTCTGGCTGATGCCAGAGGGTGGAGTGAGCTTCTGGAGTTTTGAAGATGAGTTCCTGATATACCTGCTACTGTCTCTCCCAGGGTCCTTTTGTGGCTGTCCCATGGGAAGTGCTGGTGAAGGTTGTCGGGTCTGGGAAGAAGGCCTCAAGGGGGCTAGGTGGCCTAGCATCCAGGTATCAAGGGGGAGTCAACTGGCTTGTTCCCTCCCCTTGCCCGGGTCTTTCCCTACTGCTCTCTGTTATGATCCTCCTCAGAGAACCTTTATACAGTTTCTACCCCACTTGGAATGTGTGGGTGGGTTGGGAGTGTGTGCTTTGAACAGCACCAGTAGCCCAATCTCTCTACAATATAAACTCTTTGGGGTGGGGACATTGTCTTCATACCTGTCTGTAAAGCCCCTAACACACTGCTGTTGATTTACACATAAATAATGATATGCTAGTGTTTTAAATAGTTGTCCTTGTCTTTGTAGTAAGGGTTTGTTCCCTGATGGGAAGCAGCACTGTTGGAACCACTGTATGTGTGTCCATGGTTGTAGCAAGCGGAGAAGTAGCCCCCTCCCCCTCCCCATCCCATCCCATCCCAATCCTTGTAAATAAGGTAGTGCCACTACAGGGCCCTGTGACAGAGGTTCTGAGAGACTCTGTGGGAGCCAAGGCTGTGAAGATAAAATATACAAACTGTCACTCAATTGGGAGTGACTGGATCTGACCGTGAAGTGAGACAGCTGACATCAGAAGTTTCAGGAGAAAGTATTTGGGTATAAGTACCTCCTGTGACGGGGTGGGGGTCCCCATCCAGTGTGGGGTGAGTACACCCCATCCCTTGAGTGCCCGTTTCTTTGTGGTAGGTCGCCCAACGAACTTATACGATAAGATTATCCTGCATCACAGAAAAAATAAGGCCTACTCGTCAGAGTCAGTGATAAATATCTGGTTTGCAGGGTCAAGGCCTAGTGTCCCAAGTCACTGAGGTGTCCCTGGGTGGCAGGACAGGAAGGCCTGGCATCGCAAGTCGCTGAGGCATCCCTGGGCGGCAGGGTAGTGGGCTGCCCCCTTGGGAGTGTGGTGGCCTAGGGTTAGGGGGACCCGGGCCCTCCCTACTACACCGGGTCCCAGCCCAGGGCCCTCATAGCAGCAGAGGGTTCCTCCACTGAGGTCAGCGGGGTTCTAACCGCAACACGCTGTCTATGTCCGGGACTATGGCTAGTCTCCCCCGGGCTACTTCCTACTGTGGTTGTGGTGGTAGTAGTTGAGGCATCTTCGGATTGCTCACCTGGGATTGTTCCCGGCGTCTCCGAGACCTCCTGGGTATCAGCGGGCTCCTGGGCATTGGCTGGGGCCTCAGCGCTTTGGGCTTCTGCGGAGTGGACTGGTAGCTGCTCCCTGGCAAGAGCCTGTGTGTTACATCCTTCCCCTCTGGCAGTCAACTCCAACTTAACTAGGCTGCCTGCCTTTATACAGCCACTGCACCTGGAGCATGCCCAGGAGGGCCGTGGCTTCCTCAGGCTCCAAGAAAGAGTTAACCCCTTCCTGCCCAGTGTGGGGTGAGTACACCCCGTGACACCTCCCTATAGCTTATCTGTCCTACTAGTACCACTTTTCAAGATGACCTTGTGTAGCCATCCCACAAAAAAGCCCAAAGCACTTGTTGCAGTCTTTTGTTTCACATAAGGGCTGTCAGAGCCACTAACTCCTGTTAGACAGAGCCAGGTTAATGATAGAGGGGAAAGTTGTGAGGAAGTAAATAAGGTAATCCCCTTGAGAAACACTACTCCATTCTCTCTAGTGCCACAGTGTCTATTGCTTGTTTAAATAGAAGGCTAAAGTTGAAGGTCTGCAAGTTAGTTTAATCAGCAGTGTCTGGAGAGACTAAAATGAACACTGTAGCCTTTATTGCCCAGCTGGAGTTTTAGGAAGAGGCTGACAAAAGCGAGAGTAATTCTTGTTGCTAGTTGTAAAAGAGTAAACAGTGCTGATGTTGATCTAGGTAGCCCGTTATTTATAGAACTAACTTGTATGAGCTGCTGTGCATTTGCAAGTCTCAGGGTTTGGCCTACAGAGATTTTCATCTTCAAAATACTGTATATGTATTAATGAATTGATCACTGCAACATCCCTGTGAGAAAGGTAATGGATAATTACTCATTTGTACTTTTGCTTCTCTTAAGGAACCATTTGACTGGATTCCTACTCATAGGTCTCAGATATCTAATGTGAGCTAGATCCTCCATCCCACCAAGTTCATAAAATGATGGGGTTTAAATTAGCTGTTACCACTCAAGAAAAAGATCTTGGAGTCATTGTGGATAGTTCTCTGGAAACATCCACTCAATGTGCAGTGGCAGTCAAAAAAGCAAACAGAATGTTGGGAGTCATTAAAAAAGGGATAGGTAATAAGACAGAACATATCATATTGCCTCTATATAAATGCATGGTATGCCCACATCTTGAATACTGCATGCAGATATGGTCGCCCCATCTCAAAAAAGATATATTGGAATTGGAAAAGGTTCAGAAAAGGGCAACAAAAATTATTAAGGGTATGGAACAGCTTCTGTATGAGGAGAGATTATTAAGACTGGGACTTTTCAGCTTGGAAAAGAGACAACTAAGGGGGGAAATGATAGAGGTCTATAAAATCATGACTAGTGTGGAGAAAGTAAATAAGGAAGAGTTATTTACTCCTTCTCATAACACAACAACTAGGGATCACCAAATGAAATTAATAGGCAGCAGGGATAAAACAAACAAAAGGAAGTATTTCTTCACACAACACTTGTGGAACTCCTTGCCAGAGGATATTGTGAAGGCCAAGACTATAACACGGTTCAAAAAATAACTAGATAAATTCATGGAGGATAGGTCTGTCAATGGCTATTAGCCAGGATGGGCAGGGATGGTGTCCCTAATCTCTGTTTGTCAGAAGCTGGGAATGGGTGACAGGGGACGGATCACTTGATGATTATCTGTGCTGTTCATTCCCTCTGGGGCACCTGGCATTGGCCGCTGTTGGAAGACAGGATACTGGGCTAAACCAGTAAGGCCATTCTTATGTTCTTTATGAACTGTTAGCCCTCCATGAAACACTGGCTATGAGATCCATTCTGAGACCAGCTGCAAGCACCACAGTGTATATTTCTTTACATTCACAAAAAAACAAGGATTGGACTGCAGCCTTGTAAAGTGAAGTCTTGACTATACCAGAGATTTAAAAACAGTCATCTTGATGAAGAGTCTGTAATAACATTCTCCCTCAAAAATGTTAATGGAAGACAATTTTTCCAGTAGGATAATCAACTGCATCTAGCATGTACCATAGAAGTTCCTTCCTCCTCAGCTTCTGCTAAGGTCATTGGCCTATGTCTGTTTGTGTCTCTATCCATCTATCTCTATCTAGATATCATATATGTGTATGTATGTATGTATGTATACACACAATATACATATTTCATCTTAAAGTGTAACTTACCCTTTACATTAAATGTGAGGCTCTGTGCATGCCTTCAGACTTCTAACCATTCCCTGAACAATGAAAACAATCATAAATAAGGCTGTGAGTCTGTCATGGAGGTAACAGAAAGTCATGGATTCCATGACTTTCCGTGACCTCCATGACTTCTTCAGTGGCTGGTGCTGGCTCAAGGGCTGCCCGAGCCAGGGAGCCCCGGACCAGCAGCAGAAGTTTGGGTGTGTGGGCGGTGACTCAAGGCTAGGAGCAGGGGTTTGATGGGTTTGTGGGAGTTCTTACATCAGGGTGGGAAGCTCCCACTGGCATGGACCTACAGCTCCGAGGCGGTGGAGGGGCTGGGGGAGAGCTCTGCGCCACGTGCTGCCCGTGCCTAGAGGCCCCGCCCCTGCAGCTCCCATTAGCTGTGGTTCCCGGCCAATGGAAGCTGTGGCAGCCAGCGCTTGTGCCCTCCGCTGCCCAGGAGCTGCAGGGATGCAGAGCTGAGTAGGGAGTCCCTGCCTGACCCACCAACCTTCTCCCTCCACAGAACCAGAGGGGGTCCTGGGCCACCTCCCGCAGCACTCTTGGTGCCCCGAGACTGCCTCCCTCCAGAGCACCCCTGCTCCCCCCCCCCCCCCAAGTTTTAGTCACAGGTATTTTTAGTAAAAGTCATGAACAGGCCACGGGCTGTGAATTTTTGTTTACTGCCCATGACCTATCCATTACTTTTACTAAAAATACCCGTTACTAAAATGTAGCCTTAGTCATAGTTTATATTACCAACACATTTTTTTTGTAATCTTTAACACTCTGCAACTCTGCATCAATAAAACCTATTAAGTTTTCTGATTGTCTAATACATGTAAATATTGTCCTCTGATATTAGGCTTGGGGAAAAATACATAGTTATCAGCTCCAGTATAGTAAATTTCAATGTTTTCTTTTAGGTTTTATCTGGGATCATATTCCTTAGTTTAGGAGATTAACTTCAGCCACTGCATATCATAACATTTCCCTCTTAGAAATAGTAAATCCTTTGAAATGTACTGAATGGTATTGCTACAAAAAGTTGCAAAGCAGTATTTGAAATGATAAAAAGTACCTACAGACTCTACAGAGACTCTAGACAACTCGTCAATCCATTTATCAATTGGGATTCCTATCTTTCGGCAGATTGACGTAACACTAAATATTAAGCTAAGAAAGTTCATCTTTCTCCAGAGCTTTTTAATAAATATGTTTTTTTTAAAAAATCACTGCAGAACCATTGGCTTTTGCAAACTGTTTGGATTTGTCTTGTTTTAATCTCCCAATAGAATAAATAAAATTATTCTTAATACTGAAGTGACTGGCAATCCAAAGCAAGATTTTGTCAAATTATATATAACCCTTTGAGGGAAATCCTGGCAGCTACACCAATAAAGATAAACTTTATCAACCATATGTCAGGCTTTAGTACAACTGTCCATGGGGCAATGGAATGCATTCATTGAACTACATTTTACATTCAGAGGAACCCAAAGGGATCAAAAGGATTATGCCATTGTAACAAATTTTTCTTTTTATTCTAGATTAGAGATGAGTCAGACTGCTTCAGCAATGTGGAGTATCCCCAAACTCTGGGCATTTGGAACCCACCAATAACTGGAATAATTGCCTGCTGCTACTGGTCCACTTGAATTCAGATTAGTTGTCCAGACTATTGGAAGTGTACAAGGCATGGAAGACTTAAGCAGAAAGAGGAAGCTCTGCTACTATATCTAAGTGTTCTCCAAAACCTTTTCGTTATTTCAAAATGAGCTCAGATCATTCTTAACTATAAGGCAATTTCGAGCCTTAAATTATAAAGTTCTGGTCAGCTGAAAAATACAAGTTAAACAACCTACCTATATTGCCCCTATTACTGAGTATCTCCAAAATATTTAAAAATAGAAATAGGTTTCTCTCTCTTTCTTCCTTCCTAGCCTTATTGGAGAAATGGTTTGATTATTTACTTGTATATGTATATGTGTGAATAGAGCTGACTGAGGGAAAGGCAGGTCAAAGAGATGAATTTTGCATTAAGTTCTGAACATGGCACAGCCTGTCATCTAGATGGAGCAGTGCATATGATAGTCTTTCTGATCAGTCTGCAATATACATCCCACACTGCTTGGTATCTTCATACTCGTGATACAAATTATCTTAACTTATCACTGAGCTATAAAGTTAGTCTTCTGTCTGTGCCTTCCCCTTCCTCCAACTGAAACATTTCAAAATGTCTGTTTTGTCCTGTTTTGTGGAATGTGAAAACTGTTTCCTGCCCAGCTCTACTTCATACCTCTCTAACGTTTCTCCTTTTTTAACAGCAGCAAGATTAATCCACAAGGGGCATATCAAGTATCAGAGGGGTAGCCGTGTTAGTCTGTATCAACAAAAACAACGAGGAGTCCAGTGGCACCTTAAAGACTAACAGATTTATTTGGGCATAAGCTTTCATGGGTAAAAAACCCTCTTCGTCAGATACATGGAGTGAAAATTACAGATACAGGCATAAATATATATTGGCACATGAAGAGAAGAGAGTTACCTTACAAGTGGAGAAACAATGTTGAAGGCCAATTTGGGACATATCAGTTCCCTAACCCCAGCAAGTCCTTTAAAGTAATTATGAAGGGTAAAAATAGGTCCTTAAACAGGCCTTCCACTGGTGCAAAAGTCTGTGTTAGCCCTCTGTTCAAAGGGGGAGGTTTCACTTATAATGAATACTTAGCCTAAAATGTTTTTGTTGTTAAAATATAAATTAATGGAGATATCCTATCTCCTAGAACTAGAAGGGACCTTGAAAGGTCATTGAGACCAGCCCCCTGCCTTCACTAGCAGGGACCAAGTACTGATTTTGACCCAGATCCCTAAGTGGCCCCCTCAAGAATTGAACTTATAACCCTGGGTTTAGCAGGCCAATGCTCAAACCACTAAGCTATCCCTCCCCCATGTTGTAACATGCAACTTGGCAACTTGCAGACCTAATGGATGCTTTGTGTGCTTAGGGCCTGATCATAATAGTTGCTGAGCACCTACAAGGCTCAATAGGTTAACTGGATGTTGTACATGCTCAAAAAGTATGTAACAAAAAGTATGTAGGGGAGGCCAAAGGCCCCAGACCTGCTTTAACTGTGATCCAGGGCAGGTTTTTTTTTTCCCCGTTTACTTTATTAAGAGTAAGTTTAGGCCTTATTCTGTGCTCTTTTAAGTCAGTGGGAACTTTGCCACTGATTTCAATGAGTGCAGGATAAGACCTTGAATGAGCAGAAGGTTTTCTAACGTGTGTGTCCCTGTTGCTGTTTTGTACTCTCTGTGGGAGTACAGTTATGATTTTTATTTGAAAAGATAACTGCACCTATTTTCCACAGTTCAGCTATCTGAAAGTTGAAAAGTTCACATGGGGGCAAAGCACTTGTCACCATGAATAAACTGTTAAATATATTTGAAAATATTTATTTTAAATTAAAACTGACATTTCTAAGCCTTCTGCTGGTTGTGGCCATCTCATTATAGTCACATGATTTGTGACACTGGCAGTATGGGAGAAGATAGGAAGTTTAAGATTTTTTTTTTTTTTTTTAAATCTGTTAAACATGAATACATTACCTTTTGAATTCTCTCTCTCTCCTACTATTATTCCCCAAGCTTTAAAACAAGTATCATCTGGTGTGAACTGTTCAGAGTGACCAGCTATCATGGCAACTGAAGTAAAAGATCAATGAATATGCCAAAAGCCTTTTGTTCATAAAGCAGGGCAAATTTTTTCATCCAAAACTTTGCAGATTTGGGTCAACCAAAACATTTTGTGAGCTTATTGAATTCATCATATTATTATGGTAGGAAAAAACCCACCCACATTCCAAACAAAGTCAAAATGTTTTGTTTTGACCTTTCAAAATGAAACATATCAATTTTTCAATTCAAAATGACTTCATTTCCAATTTGAATTCAATTTTATTTCACAATGTAGAAGGGGAAAAAAAACCCCTTAAAATCAAAATGAAATGTTCTGTTTCAGGTCAAACAGAACATACTGTTTGACTAAAACCCATTTTTATGGTGTTTCAATATGGTCAGCAAACTGAAAAATCAGTTATTCTTGTTGCTCTATTTCTTATTATTTGACATAGTGTTTCATTGAAATACAGAATTGCAGTACCACACATTACCAAACCAAACATGAGGTCATCGGGAAATCAATGAAGAGACATTATCAAATTGTATACTGATTGTGGATAACCTGGTAGATACAAGCAGAGTAAAACTTGAGTGTCTGTGGTATCTGGGAATTACTGAAAAAACACAGTTATTTTTGGTAGCATGAAAAAACACATTTAAGAGAAACTGTATATTCTTTTTCTCAAGGCACACAATGCTGTACTCAATCATTTTGACATAAATATGCAAAATAAAGGACAAATAGAAACCATGACGTTTTGAATGATGCATTCTAATCTGGGTTGCTTTGTAGCCCTCCATTTATGGAGCTTTCTGTAAACCCCAAAAGTGTGGGTGTATATTGCCTGCTCACCAAGTCAAACTATTCTGGGGAGGGTCTCTCTATTGTGGTAAAGGGGAGAAAGTGATATTTACCCACAGTAGTCACATTACTCATAAGATGCCAAGTTATTCCATTATTTGGTTCCACCCTGATTATTGTTTTAAAGATTTAATTTCCAATTCAGCAAAGCATTTAATCACATTCATAAATCCAATTGAAGTCAATGGAACAGCTGTATGTGGTTAAAAATAAGCACATGCTTAAGTACTTGGCAGGACTTAACCATGTGCTTTCATCGATTAATAGAATTTCCAAGCTAGGAGTTGTCATGATCATCTAATCTGACCTTCTGCATAACACAGACACAGTAATCGTACTTAAACTGATAACTTCTGTATGAGCTATAGTCTATCTTTTAGACAGACCTCCAGTCCTGATTTAAAGATTTGAAGTGCTAGAAAACCCACCACATTCTTAGGTAAATTGTTCCAATGGTTAATTACCCTCACTGTTAAAAAATTGCATTTTATTTCTTGTCTGAATTTGTCTGTATTCAGCTTTCAGCT
Source organism: Emys orbicularis (assembly GCF_028017835.1). Classification (NCBI taxonomy): domain Eukaryota; kingdom Metazoa; phylum Chordata; order Testudines; family Emydidae; genus Emys; species Emys orbicularis. The sequence continues at coordinate 150,861,582 of NC_088684.1, read as the reverse complement.
GTTGGATATGATTATGCTTTTTTTCTGTAAGATTAAAAGTTCATGTACTATTAGATCCGTTCTCATGTTAGGTACTTGTAGACAGTGATCAAGTCAACTCTTAACCATCTATTGGATAAACTAAATACATTGAGCTGCTTAAATCACTGGCTATGAAGTATGTTTTCCAGACCTTGAATCATTCTTATGGGTCTTCTCTGAACCCTTTTCTGTTCTCCAACATCATTTTTGAAGCATTGACATCACAGTAGGAAACTATATTACAATAACAGTTTTGCCTTTAAGCTAAGCCCATGCTTCAGTGGTTTGATAAAATTGCTGCCTCTGTGGGTTTTGAGGGAGAATCATCCAAAAACAAACTTTTTAAAATAGTACTTCTCTCCACCGAAAAAGGTTTGTGTGAGTTATTGTGTCTAGTTCAGAAAGTCAAGCACATTAATTCTAAATGATAGAGATTCAAAACAGACGTAAAGAACTAACTCTGGTATTAGTTACAGCTAGAGAACTGTGATTTGACTTACATTGACTTACTTTTTTTTTTTAATTTTAAGTATACATAGTTATATGAATATCTGATAGAATCATAAATGATATGTAGAGAGATGTTTTGATGAACGACTTGGTAAGAATTTGAGGTCTAAACTGATGAATTTGTACCTACCTGTCAACCATTATACCTACAGAAACCTCTTATTTACACTAGTCACACTCACCAGTCACAGTAACTGAATTCTGATTTCCCCATCCATTGTTCTTGGATATAAGTGTTAAATCTGGCCTTCCTTCAGTCTGGTTGCATTCTGTTTGTATAGTGGCCTCTTAAGTAAAGAAAACAGATTTTTCCCAAATATGAATCCCTTTTATAATCATCTTTCCTGGCTATGCAATATAAATAATTGAAAACCTTCTTTCCTTTTGGCACAATGTCAATTAATATTGATTGACTGATTTTACAGTGCACAGAAATGTGCTACATGCTGTGCAGAACAAATGTGTAATTTAATTTAGTCCATATTACTTCATTTTTACTTTATACCTGATTTCTCTGCTGTTATAGCAATAGGTTAACAGATTGATTTATGCTAATAGCTGCTTAAAAGTATTCAGCTGGAAGATTCACTTTACTTGTCAAAAGTCTGAAAGCCTAAAGAAAGGTGAAATCTAGGGAACAGATTACTGGCTCACGTAAATCACCATAGCTCTGTTGATTTCAATGGAACTCTGCTGATTTACACCCGCTGAGAATCTGGCCCTGCATATTCATAGCTGGATGAAGAATTATTAATTTGAGCCACATTAAATGGCTAATAGAACTTGTACAGTTATTTAGCACCTCTCGTCTTCAGATGACAAGCAATTATTAGGCAGTGATAACATCTCTGCGTCGGGAAGGCATTATTTCCTTTTTACAGCTGAATAAATTGGGGACACATAGGGGTTGTATAATTTGCCCATTTGCTACAGAGTGACTCAGAGAGATACTTGAGAATAGAAACCTTGCATCCTGACTCCCAGTCCTACTCTCTAACTACTAAAAAACCCTTCCAATGGAAACAGAAAAGTGTTATGGGAGGCCCACCAATATATTGGAACAAATATTTCTTGCACTAGTCATGACATTTGGAAAGGTTACTTTCACAATGGATGATGATAGTATGTTGATCAGTGCAGGTGAAATTTTGGGTATACATTGTGGATAGTGAAGGTTGCAACCAGCCAAGAGTGAGACAGCTTTCAATACCATCAACAGCTGTTGACAAAGAATATCACTCTGCCCTAATCCTACATCAGCCCCTTTAATGCAGATTTTTTTTTAAATTGAATACGACTAGAACTTCAACTGTTTTGAGGTGGTAAAAGACTCCAAATTCTTCATGTGTTAATGACCATGGAAATTAATACACAGAAGTGAGTAAAAATTACTTCATATTAAGGTCAGTTTTTTCCCCTAGGATCATTTTGCCAGTCTTTGAAATAATGAGTGAGCTATTAATAACAGTGATGCATTCCACTACAATAATAGGAAAATGTAGAGGTATATACTGTAGCAACCAGAGTCCTATCACAGTGATAAGAACAAAGATTGGCATACACATTATTAAAACTCATTACCAGGAATGAGGGTGGAAAAGGGGGGCTGGGGGAAGCAGATGAAGTATTGAAAAAGAAAGCAAGGGTTGAAAAAGAAATGAAACTGAACTGTGTATATAAAATGGAGATCAAAGTCCATGCAAGCAAAAAGAGTTTGAATGACTATCATTAACTATAACATGTACAACAAAGTGAATGCTGGGAGGGTTTAGAAGGTCTCAGACGCACACACCAGAGAAAATTTCCCATGATTAAGAGCTATGGGAGCACGCTAGTGAACTATGGGAGCTCTACTGTCTTAATGAAGAAAAATGGGAAAAACTAATGTTTAACCATAAGGAAGTGTTCCCCAGGGTTTTCAGAACCCAAAACAGTGGTAACTTAACTGTTTCACTCCAGGCAGTATCAGGAATAAATCAATGGGAACACAGCACTCCGGCTGATGAAAGATTAATACAAGTAAGTGTGCTCTTATCTACAACTACAATTTATTAGATTTAAGCACACACAAGCAAGAGGTTTAAAATATCCCACATATTTACTTAGAATCTGAGATGGTATTGAGTAAGTTGCAGCAGTTCAGCAATTGTTGGTTGCTTCCCTGTTGGGGATTAAGGTGTCAGGAAAAACGTCTCTCAGGATAGCTTCAGAGGACTACCCCAAAACACACTTTATTATCTAGTCCTTTTTTTATAACTAACTTTTACAAAATACATAGATCATAGCATAGGCACTAACTTTTGGTTTTTCTGGTGGGTGCCTCCCCCTGGCCCTGCCCCTACTCCGCCTCTCTCTGCTCAGGGTAGGAAGGGTTTCCTAGTGGTTAAGGCACAGGCCTGAGACTCAAGTGTTCTGGGGTTTGATTCTCTGCTATACCACAGACTCTATGCTTATCTCTCAGGAAAGTCACTTCACTTCTGGGTGCTCTAGATCCCCTCTTCCAAATGGGGCTAATACTTCTCTGCCTCCGAGGCTAAATCCATTCATGCCTGTGTGGTGATGGGGGCAATGGAGGTATCAAGGTTTCGGCCTTCACAACATCCTCTGGCAATAAGTTGACATGTTGACTGTGAGTTGTGTGAAGAAATACTTCTTTTTGTTTGTTTCCTATAAGCTCTAAGACACCTGAAGGTGTATTTCCAGTAGATGCAAATGTTTTCACCTTTTTCCAATGGCAATGTTTTCTTTTCCTTTTAAGATACTCAGAAATTAGAAATAGAGTCTTAAACATTGTAATCTATTTATACAATGCATTTGATATTTCTCCAGCACAAATGAAAACACACTCCAGTTCAAGGTACTAAAGGTGTAAAGATTCAAAACATAAAAACAAATTTAAAAATTGAACTTGCATTTACAAATGACTGATCTAAAAGCCTGGTTTAGCCCCTGGAAACAGTTCATCCTGAGTATGTATCTACAGTGACCCAACTGGATGATTCTTAACCATGCCTTAATGAAAATATAGTATTACACTATACGTCTTAAATGTTATTAAGAAAATTTACCCTCTAAACAACGTCATTATCAAGGGTATACTCAAATATTAAGGAAGTTAGTAAAGAGACCTGTTCTAAGGCTGCAACACCTGGTAGAATTAAGAGCACTCCGGGAGTTGTTAAAAAAGAAAAAAAAACGTCCCTGAGGTCCATAGACTAATTCAAAAAAGAAAACATTTGTATTTCCTGATTGAGAAGCCAAGGTATGTACAATAACTTCCTCTGATTTCCATCAGGAGCAACTGAAATGTGTAAGGGAAGTACTGACTGTTACACTGAAAATAAAACTGATCAGCTGTGTGTGGGAGAGTCTTAAGGAGATCAGCACTCATCAGGTCCCTTCTCTCGGCCAAGGCTAGCCAGAAACTGCTCTCTCCTCACTCTCATCCTATCAGTTGGGTGACAAGGAGCTATTTACCCACATGAACTGCTTTGAGTGCCCCTGCTGGCTGGCAGCAGGATTTCTAAGGCACACAGGCTCTCAGCAGCCCAGCCAAGGGGGCATTTGGGAACCTCATTAGAGACTTCCTCTGCGTGTGAAGGGGTGGGGCAGACAGAGCAATACATACAGCTCTCCTGTTTCCAGCCAAGGTGAAGCAGTACCCTGCACAACCGGGGAATTTACATTTCCCACAGCCTAGAGCTAAGCGGGAGGGAGGGGCTGCTGATCCTACTCCTCCAGGACCGACCTACTAACCAACAGCAACCTCTTGCTCAGCTCACAGATAAAGGCTTTGGGTTCCTCCTGTGACAGAGTGGAACAGCAGTTCATTTCATGGTACAAAACTCAGTGGGGAGCGGAAGCCCTCCTTAAATGGTTCCTCTGCTCCCTCTACCCTGGAAAGGGACTCGCCTGTAGTCGGAGATGGGCTGGGAGCTGCAGCCACACATGCTGGGAAACAGCTCAACCTGGCTCCCTGACAAACAGCTAACCGAGGATTGCCTGCCAAACACCTGATTGGAGCGGCCCACATGCAAGAGCTGATTTGTGGCTGCCCACAGCTAATCATCCCAGTGGGAGATCTTTTCCATGGGTGCTCCAGCCCCGGAGCACCCATGGAGTCATTGCCTACGGATTATAGTGACCCCTACTGGGTCCTAACATCAATAAACAATTTATCAGCAAACATTCCTAAAAACCTTACTCCTAATAAGCTTCTATATCAAAGGTGCCCAAAATGCAAGGTTCCCATATGCTTATTTTCTTTCAGTCTCAAATTCTTGATTGTTTTTCTCCCCTCCTCCCATTCTGAATAGCAGAAACTACAGATAGTTTTGACCTTGTGGCCAGAAGCCATGCTTGTTCAAATTAACCCTTAATTAGGTGGTCTTCTATTTTATAAAATCATGGTGGCTGAATGAACATAATATGGTTGCAATTGATCTAAATCTGGTGCGCACACATCCCTCAATTCGGGGCAACAGAAGAGCTAAACTCTAAAGGTATGTCTACCCAGCAAGAGCTGTGAACTAGCTAGCCTACCTGAGCTAGACTGAATCCAGCTAGGGTGGGTAACAACAGCAGCGTGAGCTTCAGTAAAATCCTGACATGGACCCTGGGTATGTACTCAATTCGCTAGCCCACTCTGAAGCCCACACTGCATTGTCTTCACTGCTGTTGTTACCCACCCTAGCTGGATTCAAGCTAGCTAGTGCACAACTTCTGCTGTACAGATATACCCTTAGAAAAGTCAGTGCGCATGTATGCATAAGCTTCCTTTAAAGAACAGATGAAACATTGACCCTAATTTTGTTTAAAAGTGAGTGTCAATGATAGACCGTCAAGATATTTTAATAATTTAGGCATGTGAATAAGTATTCACATGGTCAGCATCTGTATTATGAAGAAAAGGAATTAAGGAAGAATCACTGTAAGTTTCTATGAACACTAGTTTGATGGGAATGGAAGGATTAATGCCACACAGTTACTTAAGCGAGTATCAAGGGAGCATGTCTGAATTTACAGTGAAGGACTAAGAGAATATAGATGGATTTTTTTATCTTAGATTACCAACATTAGCAAGAGGTAGAACTAATGAAAACACTTTTTAAAAGGCGTTAAATATGTGAACATAACTTTAAAAAAAACATTTTTATTAATTTATAATATTATACAATTTTACAGAAAAAAGAAAACTGGACAATGACTAAACAAACAACAATGACTAAACCCCTCTCTATGGGCTTGATGTAACACTGATTAAAATCAGCAGGGGTTTTTCATGGGCTTGGATCAGATCCCATATGAGCAAACAAAAACGGGTGGAGATTAACATCACAGTTAAGGGCAACTGCATCTGTATTTCCCCTCTGTAGTCCAGCAAGGCACCTGCTCTCAGGCTTCTGGTTCTTCAGCCTCTCTTTGGCAGAGGCATTTGACGTCTCTTTCCTTCCTGACTGGGGTAGTTCACGGCTGCATAGTTCCCTGCCTACACTGTGAATTCCCCAGCAAGTCATACTGCCTCAGCAGGCCTGCTTTGCCTTTCTTCCTCAGATGCTATAAAAAGCATAATTGCCAGAATTAAGTTACCACATAGCTCTTTCTAAGCAGACACATTCTTTTTAAGGTGAAAACATTAAAGAGAAAACATTAAAAACAATGAAAGAGCCTACCTGCATTCTAATAAATGTAGCAGAGATCACTCAAGCTCCATCAAGGGCTCTGTTCATCAAGTTCATCACAGCTGTTAGCTCAGACAAAGCACCCCAAGAACGAGAGCCACTTCTTTATATAATCTGGGTCTTTGATCTGTCCTCATGTAACAGATGATCAGCAGACAAAAGTTCCTCTCCTCCAGGTGAAGTTTCAAAAGGCTGAGTCTCGGGGTGGGAAATTAGTATTCCTTCCCATCAGGTAGTTCCTAGAAAACCCACTTTACTTTAAAAGTTCACATTATTTCAAATTGTCCTTTGGAGCTCATAACACTTCCCAGGGTTTACATTAGACAGGTCTCTTCCTTAGAGACGTTACATACAATCACAGCATGATACATAAACATTTGCATTTTAATACATGGAACTCCTAAGATACTTAAACTTAACTCAATAAAGTTTCACTTAATTCAATAAGGTTTTGTCCAGAATATTGCAGAAAATTGCCATAACTGTCACAATTAGAGCTGGTTGGAAATTAGTCATCATACTCAAAATATTTTGTGAAAACATTCACTGCCAACAAATTGTTATTGAATCGCAGGCAGGGTTCCAATGGGGTCCATTGTGAATGACTACAAATGACAACATATAGTCAAGGAAAAAAATTAGTGATTCTATAGCCTGGCCATTAGGGCACTCACATAGGATGTTTCATGTTTTAGTTTGCCTATTCAAATACCTATTTATGCACAGTGGAACAGTTTCAACAGGAAAGATTGAGAAAAAACCTGCCTTAGAATACTGTAGAGCCCTGTGTTTGGGGCACCCACCTACAATGTTAGGAGACCCAGATTCAAATCCCTTTTCTATATCAAGCAGAGGGGATAACTGAACCTAAGTCTCCCACCTCCCAGGTGAATGCTCTGATCATTGGCCTAAAAGTTATAAGGGACATCCGCTCGCTAGAAAATCCAGATTGACTCATTAGACCCAAGATGGATTGTTTCAGTTCACCAAAAGCTTTCATAATTTTTGGACTTTGGGTCAAATATATATATTTTTTTTTTAGCTGCCAGTGAACCAAAAAAATTGCCCTTATCTAGTTGTAACAAATATCAAGGGACTAGAGTGGTGGGAGGCAGATGCTTACAACAGTTAACTAGTATGGTGGGTACGATTATTTGTGGGATCATTTTGCAAGAATCAATTTCAGATAATGTTACTTTGAGGGGAAAGCACAGTTTAGTAGGGTTCACAGGAGATGTTTTAAAGAATGGCTTGAAAGCATGGTGGATTCAGACAGTAAGAGAGATCCGGATGCCTGGAGGGAGAAACTGAGAGGGGATTAGAAGAAGGAAACAAAGAGGCTGGTTAATTTGTTCAGTTTGCAGCAGAATGGGAGAAGAACAATGTAACTGTAGTACATTATTGCTGTTGAAGGGTCAGAATCCATTAGCTATGGATGTAAGATCTTAACTACAGTTTCTGCTAAGGACTTTTCAATATAGGCCCGGAGTCCAGAGCTTGGTTTGGGCTATGGGGGCTGGCTAATAGAGAACAATACATCGCTCAGAGGAAGCTGGGGTAAACAGATAACCTTGTGTGTTTCAAGTCAGCGAGCGGAGTCAGCATAACTCCAAATGTAATTGGGCATCCTTATCGTGAGTTATAGACACATGAAGCACTGAGAAATGCCTCACGGTTACTCCCTAATGCAGGGAGAAGATAGTGGTAAAATACCCCTCAGATCCTAGACAAAGTTCGGGGAGAGGCCTAATATGATTGACATGAGTTATGGCACCCTCCCCTCACAGATGTATGCCAGTCCTAGCCCACAGAAATGCAAGGGTAAACTTGTGAAATTGTTAAGTACTAATTACTGCTTTTTCACTTTAAATCTCTAGGAAGGTACCTGTTGGTCAACCAAGAGAGCTGCTACCTCATTCCCCTGGACCCAAAATTAGGATTTAACCTATACACTTTAATAGACATAGTTTGGGGGTAATTATCTGTGTGTCAGCAATATGTTAATTTGGGCCATGGGCGGAACCATTATGTAATCTTTTAGACCATTGGCTTATTGTGCTTATCTTGTCTTGCTGTTAGAACCTATCCAGGGGTTCTCTCTGCCCAATGAGCACCATATATAATCTATTGTAACTAATTGTTTTGCAGTGTCACTGAGCCTAATAAGCGAAGTGACACGCCGCCAGCGCTGTGTGTAATAAACTCCTGTGCTTGACTCTACACGGTGTGGATTATTGTTCCTTCACGGTAATATTGTGGAGCAGAACTAGTAAATGAAAGGAGGTGATGGAAATACTTGAGCTTTCAAACCTGCTTCTCCCCTAGATCTTTATGTATCTGACATTATGTCCCTCTGATGCTGAAGCATGAAAAAGCTGTATAATAATAATAAAAAAATGTGTTATGCACTGATGCAGGGAGATACTAGTTAGGGGTAATTAATTAAAATATAGAACTACTTTAATTACTAAGAACATTAATGTATGAATCAAGTGATTGATTTCCATGGAAACTGCCTGGAAGTTGCAAGTACTAAATTCAGAATCAGAAATGCAGTTTTTTGGTTGTTGTTGTTTTAATCCAAGTTAATGGACCAGTTACTCAAAGCCATTAACAGATACTGTATCTTTTCTCTGAGTCACTCCCCCTTCTAAGTCATACTCATTTGCACCTTAATGTACTTAAAATTACATGCTTTAGTTTGATATTGTAATTTGCTCCTTATTATTTACTAAAGGTCTATTTCTGACACACAAAAAGCAACCAACTGTGAAACAATTGCCATAGAACTTTTGCCTGTTAGGGGACATAAACCCCAGCTTGTGTCTCAGAAGGAGACCAAACCACTGCTGATAAAAAGGTAGCCATAAGCCGTTCTGCTTATTTACTTGTTTAGTTATAGTTAAGATATGGTGTCAACCCTGAAAATGGAATCAGAAACAGTTTAATTAAATCTATTTTGTAAGTGTTGTCAAGTTACACAGTTCTCCTCTACTCTCCCAAATGATAACTAAAAACACAGCTGAGTTCCAAACATGCTAAAAGCTCCCCCTGCTGGCAAAGTCTTGATTTTTTGTTTTGTAATGGAAAGCAAAACTTCAGAGCTATAAACCTGCTAGTAACCAGAAAAACACTCATTTAAGTAAGGGCATCTACAACCGATAAAAATAGGAAGGTAATATGCTTGGTGGAGATTTTAAATTACTGTAAGAATCATAGGATAAGAAGGAATTTCAAGGAGGAAAAAAAAGACTACTCTAATTAAGCAAATAACAAGAGGAAAACAAAGCTACTGTATAATTCTGCAACAGCACCATTATTTTAGACTTGTGGAATTAATGTATACTGTGAACAATTCCAGTTTCTGCCAATGTATACAGTATTTCACAGTTATGCTTTAGTCTGAGATACTTTGTTCAAAGGAAATCTGTGATAGAATAGTATTAACTTCTGAGCCTGATTTACAGAAGTGCTGCCACTTACAATTCTAATTAAAGTCTGTGGCATATAAAGGTGAATCAGAACCTATGAAAATCAGTCCCTTCATTATTATTCATAATAACTCAAATTAGTTTATAATAACGTTAATAGATTCATAGATTTTAAGGCCAGATGGAACCACTTTGATCACCTCCTGAATAACACAGACCATAGGACTTACCTGAATTAATTCCTGTTTGAATTTGAGACAACAGTTTATTAATGGCAGGGCTTGTGTGTGTGTGTGTGTGTGTATATATATATATATATATATACATCTATTCCTTGGGGGAAAACATATATATATGTTTTTCCCCAAGGAAAATAGATGCACTCAAAACAGGTAGTGCAATATATGTTGTTCACTACTCCCAAGTGTAACTGTGTCCAAAGGGCCTGTGTATACTAAGTAGTGCATGTTGGTGAACAGAATGCACCATGCCTTGAAAATAATAATGAATTATGTTGGTGTAAAGGAAATAAGCAGAGATGAAGAGGCCCAGAATGCTTAGGATACTGAAATAAATTGGTTCTTTGGTAAATTAACTGATTTGTTTACCTGTCCTGACCAGATAGGCCTCTTCTGTTTCCTCAAAGAAGTGCCTGCCTGCCAGCAGCATAAAAAATAGACTTTCAGGGATGCCCCGAAGGCAGGTCTAGCATTGGGAAACCCACCAGAATCATAGCCAGCCAGGACCAGCATTAAGAAGGCAATGAAGACAGATGTCTTTCACCACAGATGAGGTGTGCAAGGGTGGTGGTGGTGTGGAAATGCTGCCATGAGAGGAGGGTGGGAGAAGCTGTACTGGTGAGGGTTGTGGAATGATGGTGTTATAGGTTTCACCCCCACTCTGAACTTTAGGGTACAGATGTGGGGACCTGCATGTGAACCCCTAAGCTCAATTAACAGCTTAGATTTGGTCTGGCTGCCACCACCCAAATAGTTTGAGTCATTTGGGAAACTCTGTCTTCCCCCCAAAAACCTTTCTCTCCCTGGGTAGCCTTGAGAGACTCCTCCACCAATTCCCTGGTGAACACCGATCCAAACCTCTTGGATCTTAAAACAAGGAAGAATTACTCATTTCCCCCTCCCCTTTTTCCCCCACCAATCCCTGGTGAGTCCAGATCCAATCCCCTTGGATCTTAACACAAGGAAAAATCAATCAGGTTCTTAAAATAAAGGCTTTTAATTAAAGAAAAGAAAGGTAAAAGAAACCCTCTGGGAGATAGCATACAAGCTGATCTCACAGACAACAGATTCAAAACACAGAGGATGTTCCCCTGGGCAAAAACTTAGTTACACAAAAAATACCCAATTTGATTATTCCTTAATGCCCAAGACAAGTTACAAAGAAATAAACATAAACCTATTTATTTCCTTTACTAATACTCACTACTTGATAAGAGGCTGAATTCTGGAGCTTTCCCACTCCGGTCAAAACTTAAAACTGAAACTAAACAAAGGAAACTTCCCTCCTTTCTTTTGAAACATCTTATCCCCCCATTGGTTCCTCTGGTCAGGTGTCAGCTAGGCTAGGTGAACTTCTTAACCCTTTACTGGTAAAAGAGGCATTAACCCTTAACTATCTGTTTATGACAGATGGGATGAGAAGGAACCAAAAACATAAAATATTGTGGTAGCTCATGAACCAAATAAGACAACTAGGAAAATTGATCTGGAGTAGAAGGATCTCAATGAGGGATGCATGTTTGCTGCATCCTATGTCTATAGCACAGCATCTTGGCCTATGACCCAACTTGTCTGCTTCAGGCTGTAAAACTGAATATCATTCACAGCTGGATCAGTGACAGCTAAGCCGTACTTTAGGGTATAGTCCCAGCTCTGCCACTGAGTTTCTGGGTGACATTGGCCAAATCACTTCAACTCTCTCTGCTTGCCCTCAGTTTATTCATCTGTAAAATGGGTTAATGATGCTTACCTTCTTTGAGATTGAAAGATGAACATTGCTACATAAGGGCTATGTATAGAAAAGGGGTAATTGTATAAACTGGTCTGGATTTTTTCATCAAAATGGGTTTTAGTGGAAAATGCAGCCTTTGGCAAAAAAAAAAAAAAAAATCTATCTGGAGAATCTGAACAAAATATTTCATATCAGGTTGACGCAAATCAAAAAATTTCAGTCTGTCAAACCAAATCAAAACTTTAATTTGGGGTCAGTGTTCATCTGTCTGTGGCAGTGCATCAGGAGGTATAATTTGGGTGCCTCGTGCCCCATTCTCATAAGATGGGCTTCCTGGCTGGACTACATCTCCGATGATGCTATATTACAGCTTAAGTTGACATAAGTTATGTCACTCAGGGGTGTGAATTAGTCACCCCCCTGAGTGATATAACTTATGCTGACTTAAGCACCGCTATGGACAGCACTATTTTGGCAGGAGAGCTTCTCCCGCCGACATAGCTACCACCACTCGCGGGGGGCTGGAGTAATTAAGCCAACAGGAGCTCCCTCCCTTCAGCTTAGAGCAGCTACACTGCACCACTGTAAGCTCTCTAGTGTAGCCACAGCCTCTAGATCTCTCTGTTGGTTGAATTGATACAGTGCATCATGGGAGATGTAGTCCAGCTGAGGTGCAGGGGAAACAGTCTCTTACAAGCTCAGGGTGTTTTTTGTATTGAAGGCAAACAAACTCTCTGTACATACAGTATATCACCTTATACCACTAGCATTTTGTTTCTATCAAGCTGGAATGCTGAAGCAAATTGTCTAGCAATTCAGTCAGTTGGAAGGATTTACGCAACTCAATATTTTCAAAGCATCAACTAAAATATTATGCAGAGTGTGCAGCATAAGACCAAATTCTCAGTTACATCCATGCAATATCATTAGAATCAATTAGGTGGTACAGATATAGCTGAAGGGAGAACTAGCCCTCTAGTGTTCAGCTGGAAAAAACTAAATGGAGGCCCCATTTCACTGTCATGATTCTTTGTGCACAGAAGTGCAGCATGTCTTGTTTTCCAGGATGGCCAGCATAAAAGCAGGTATTAATTACCACAAAAGTTGTTGTGAGATCAATTGGCACAAAAGCAAAACTGAGATCACTGATTCAAAAGAGTTCTTTGGTATACAGTTGATGTTAGGTCTCATCTGCATGATTATCTAGACTAGTGGTTCCCAAACTTGTTCCACCGCTTGTGCAGGGAAAGCCCCTGGCGGGCCGGGCTGGTTTGTTTACCAGCCGCATCCGCAGGTTTGGCTGATCGCAGCTCCCAGTGGCCGCGGTTCGCTGCTCCAGGCCAATGGGAGCTGCTGGAAGCGGCGCGGGCCGAGGGACGTACTGGCTGCCGCTTCCAGCAGCTCCCATTGGCCCGGAGCAGCGAACCACAGCCACTGGGAGCCTCGCTTGTGCGAACCTGCGGACGCGGCTGGTAAACAAACCAGCCCGGCCCGCCAGGGGCTTTCCCTGCACAAGCGGTGGAACAAGTTTGGGTACCACTGATCTAGACATCTGTCTGTTTCTCAACCGATTGTCCACTCACTTCTCATCTGGGCAGCCTGCATAACTCTGAGATCAAATGGCATACTTTAGAACTGGCTGGGGTCGTAGTCTTATGTAAACATCTATCTATAAAGCAGCTAGTCATCAAGATATCTGGTCTTTCACATTACATCTTTACTTTCATTTCTTTCCAGTGTGACTGGGTGATCAGGGAACATGTGACACTGGTTTCTCTTTTCATGGCTATTTCTCAATATTTTAACTGGCAAAACCCCTTTTATGATTTCTGTATTAAACTTCTGATACCCTTTTCATATTGGGAAGCATCCCAATGCTAGCTTTTTACCCTTCATCTTACAGTACTTGTAGCACTTTATACTGTTTTTTGATGTATACCAGCCATATATCTGACAGTACATTTGGGTACTAGTTTATTCCCAAACTATAGATTATACAAGCATCTATGTCTGTGTCTTATTTATGGTAAGAGCTCCAAAGCATCCAGTATATTTTACTGCTCATCTATGTTACTTGATTCTGGATCAATTCCATTGGTGAAACCTTTCCTGTTGTAAAAGCCTTTATCAGTGTTTAAGAATTAGTTGGGGTTGGTCCTGCTTTGAGCAGGGAGTTGGACTAGATGACCTCCTGAGGTCTCTTCCAACCCTAATATTCTATGATTCTATGATCAGCTTATTGTGTGAGAATCATAGAGGATTTACAGATTTGTTACTCAAGGGTGCTATAAGAGGCCTTTACTGACTTTAATAATGAGAAATAGTCTTCCAAAAATTTAGCTTTTCTCTTTGATCTGATACTTCTTCATTCCTTTGTTCCTCGAGTTCTGCTTCCCCATACATCAAGAAAGAAAGCTGTTTTCATTCCACCAGCATTATCTTCAACAGCTGTTTGGTTTATATAATAACACCTATTAAGTTCTTCCCTTTCTACATGTGCATTGTTGCAAATTAAGGGACTTAATTAACAAGGTGCTGAGCACCTCTTGCAAAGTGCTTAGGTACACTGACTAGGAGTTGAATGTCAGCATCTCAGAGGTGGTACGCAGTACCTTATAGAATTGCATCTTAGGTCTATAACATCTTACTAAAGCAAAAATATTACTTTATCTCTTATGATTTGCCTTTCAGAATATTGCATTTGATTTCAACACTTTATTAGATGACAGCCGTCAGCTTAGTACATCAATTTTGTATATGCCGAGTAATTTTTTCTTTTCTTTTGCTATTTGTTCTGAAAATGCTGCTGCATTCTTTTAAGAATATGTCAAATATTCCTAAATGAGTCAGTCTAGGACTCAGCAGTTGGTTCTTTTGCATAAAGCAAAATTGCTTGTAAAATATTTTCCTTTATGCTCATCTGACAAATACAGAACCCATAACCCAGGGACAAACAATATTGGCCCAGTTCTTTGTATCCCAGAGGCACAATACCTTTCTCAGCACCCTGTGGAGCAGTGCTTCTTCAGACTGTCCCCTACTCTTATTTGACTTTAAAAGGATTGGTATAAGAATGCTGAAATATCCTGAATTCCTGATTTTTTTCCTGTACTGTTTACAGTCCTTATTCATGCTGCTGACCATTTAGACATTGTCTACTTTTGAATTTTTACTACAGTGTAGCTGCATTGATGCAAAAACCTAGTGTAGATGCAATGCAGTGATAAAATCCATGACTTGTCTTGGTGCACCATTTCTACTTTAGGGCTTTGCACTGGTGCAGGTAAGCTGGTGTAGAAATATTAGTGTCTGAAAGCCCAATGTAGATAAGGCCTTATACAAATGTCAGTGGAAACTCCTTGTGTGAGAAAATACTCATTATCCCAAGTAAAGGCTGTACAATCTAGTTATATACTGTACCTATATAGCCCTCATCACCATAGTATCTGAGCACCTCATAATCATCAATCATCAATCAATATCCTCACAACACCCCCATGAGATAGGGAAATGTTATTGTCACTTTATAGATGGGGAACTGAGGCACAGAGTAGATTAAGGGGGAGATTTTCAGGGGCAGATATGACAAGTGCTTAACTCTCAGGTAGTATCAATGGAAGTAAAGCATCTCACTACCATTTATGCCTTTGAAAATTTCCCGGTAAGTGACTTGTCCAAGGTCACACAGGAAATTTGTGACCGAAGCAAGAACAGAACCCAGCTTTCCTAAGTTCCAGTCCAGTGCATGATCCGCTAGACAATCCTTCCTATTCCAATTTGAGTAAGGCTGAAAAAAGTCAGTACTATTATGATATAAAGTAGTGCTTTAGTTTATAAAAATAATATTAATTGCAAATTGTATAACATTACTGTTTAAATTAAATGTGGAAAAAAATAGATTTAGCCTAACAGATATTGATGGTGTAATAAACTGTTGAAAAGAGTTTACTTTCCTTCATGATGAATGAAATCAAAAGTAATGAATGTAAATGAATACATTAATTCAAATTTTAGGGAAGTACAATATTCCACAGTATACATTGCTCTCTAATGCTTTTATTGGTAGTGGTGATCATAGTTTAACACCCAGGGCTCATAATAACAACTTTTTACATGGTGGGAATGTGGCACTAGGAAACACAGGAAGAGGAGGGGAAATGCAAGAAAAGGCCCCTAGGATTTTCAGCACTCTAATAGTTTGTTAAATGGTTCTATGCTAGAGGTCATTTGGTTTTTTTATTAAGCTGTAATTTATGGAAAGATGATTTGTTGGTAAGAACACTTTTTATAAAGATTGTACATTACAACATAAGTATGAACATATGAGAAGCAGTGACCTATACAGTGAAAAGATGCCATGTTGTGAGCAATTGGTCTTGGATGAAGAAATTTGAAATCTGTTAGTGAACACAGTTGTTGGCAATAAGAGAGAGAGAGATTAAAGGAACCCAACAATCTGCATTACTAAGTGTTTCCTACAACTTTGGATGGCTGTCTTAATTTCCCCCTACTTGTGTTTAGCTGCTGTTAAATAAAATTTAAGTTACTTAGGTATCTATTTACTTGGCAGTTTTGAACGGCCAATGTAGTAAGTGGGTCTGCATTAGGAGTGAGGTCAAACTTCTTTGGTTATCTGAGTTATTCACTAGACATTATCTAGTATGTCACAAGTGTTTTGGAGTTGTTCTTTTAAACTCAGTTTGGATTTCCTTGACATTCCCTTAATGTTATGGGCTGGAGTGAGAGACAATGTGAGAAGCTTGTGAAATTGCAGACAATTATTGTGGTATGTAAAGAATTATTAGAGATACTCAGCCAACAGACAAGCATGAAGTGATGACAGATGCCTTACGAAGCTGAGAAAAAAAGATGTCCTGATGTCAATGAGAGGGAGAATTATAGAGGGAGAGTCAGAGTGAATAAGAATGAGTATGGAGATGCTAATTCTGAATGCCTGTGGGGAAAAGAGCTAAAAAAGTTCCATTAGTGGCATAGAGAAAGCAGGGACATGGTGTGGAAGAGGCCTGGAAGAATTATGGAAGTTAATGACTTCCATCATGATTGAAGTGGTACAATAAAGAACATGCAGGATTTAAAGGGCCTGATGAAGTACCATTGAATGAATGGGAGAGAATTGGCATTTGCATGACATCCCAGGGATCTTTTGGATGAAGCTGAATGGTTTCTAAACTTCATTTTGGAACTGGAAACCATAATGGAATGGGTATGACTTGGTGAGATGGTGATACAAGAGAAATGGAGATGATAATATAACCATTAATAACCTAAAGCAGAGTGGAGACTTTAGTAAACACAATCTAAATATACCTGAGACTAAAGGGGTAATTTTCCTAAGTAACTATCCCCCTGAGCAAACTGGGTTCTGGGGGCTGCTCCAACGTCCACTGAAGTCAATGGAAAGACATCAGTGGGAATTGCATCAGGCTTTTGGTAATATTCCACTTAGCAAGAAGTACAGATAAAGACTAATAATTGTTTTTTTTTAAATCCATCTGACTTATTTGAACACCTGTTTGTCATAGCTCAATGTGGCAATTAACCCCTTCACCCCAAATTGTATGCCATCACATGCAAAACTTGTCACTTATATGGCTTTTAGGATCTGAGTGACACAGACCAGAGAGAGGGGCAAATAGAGGATCAGATTATGATTGGCCTTTGTGTGCATGCACAAGGGAGAGAAGAACAAGGAGCCTTATTTCCCACCAAATGCCTTAAACCAGGAACCACTCCAGTGTTTTGTTCAGCACAGGAACTGCTTCCTGCTAGGAATCCCTGGGGTGCAAAGACTGGGTAGGGAGAATATGACCCTAGGCCCCTTGTGTCTGCAGAGGAAGTAATATTCTGCACTATCTTGATGGGACATTCAGCAGCCCTGTTTCCTTCATGCTCTATGGAGATCTGGAAGGCACTGAGTTCTTCACATACTGGATGGTGCAAAGCTGCACTACACCAAAACGAACCAGTGCTTTCAAAGCACATTTTGGCTTTCAGGAATTTATAAAAGACATTTGAAACCAGCATAGCGGGGGCAGCTGAGTATTTATTGTAAACGTTTGGGGTTCCTTAGCAGCTCAAAGGCAAAAATCAGTGAAGGAGGAAATAAGATCATTACAAAATATGATACAAAATGAAGCACTAAAAATGGGGAATATAGTTTAATATCTATGTGTATGAGAGGGTGCTTAAATATACCATCTGACACTCGGAATGCACATCATTACCTTTGATTTCTTGATCAATAGGATGTGATACTAGAATAACTAGAGCATATCTTAATCAGTTCAGATTCAGAACTAATTATTGTTGCCTTCAAGTTTTGAAAGGTAAACAGGGCAACTACCAGTAGGCTGCTAACAAAAATCTCTGAAATCATATGGAGTTGCCAAATAGACATAGAATTTTAAAGACAATGGAATAGATCCTTAGGTGGTATAAATCTACATGGATCCACTCATGTCACTGAAACTATGTTGATTTTCATCATCTGAGGTTCTGGCCTTATGTATGTGCGCACAGCACATTTATATTCAAAGTCAGAAAGCTTTTTAAGGAGACTGGGCCCAGTTTGTCTGATAGAACCCTGTTCAAGTCAATGGAAATAGATCAGTGATACATTTGGGCCACTTAGTTTAAATTAATGTTTTCCTGGCCAAGACGCATTGCTAATGTATGTTCCATCATTATGCAGAATGAATTCTGTATCTGGTATACTCAGAAGAGAAGGGCAAAACTGAAAGCTGTAATGGTTTTTGCAAGACCTCATTGGTCATGTGGTCACAAAACCAATACAAGGATTTTGATCCCATTCCCGCTTTAAACAGCTGAGTTAATTACTTGCCCAAAGCCACTGATGTTGTTAGAAGTGGTATGGGGACTCAGGAAGAACTAATTTGTCCTCTGTTCAGAACTCTGAACCACTGATTAGTCCAGAACACCATACCTTGGATGAAAATATAAAGGAAGCTGTGTGGCATAGTGGACAGGGTGGATTGGGATTCAGGAACCCGGGGTTCTGTTCCAGGTCTGCCACTTACCAGCTGTGTGACCTTGGACATTGATCTGCTTCTGTTTCCACTCCCACACTTTTTTTTGCCTGTCTAGACTGTAAGTACTTTGGGTGTTTGTGGCAGGAACTCTCTCTCTCTCACTGTGTGTTTGTATGGCACCTAGAACAGTGGGGCCCCAATCACAGTTGAGGTCCCTAAGAGCTATTGTAATTCAAATAATAAGCAGAGAAACCCCACATATATTTTATGATAACGAGCACAAACTGAATATTGTTTAACATCCCACTGACATTTTGTGGTTCAATTTGGAGGAAGGAAGCATTTTGTTTAGCAAATTGTCATTCCCTAGCAAACCTAAAACTGAGGTCCCAAAACATATTTCATGCAATGTGGACATCATTGGGGGAGGGGAATTCAGACACACACACACACACACACAATTTAGAATTAAATACAAGGAAGTGTCTTTTTTTGGTTGGTGTTTTTCTTTCTTCAGCAGAATCCACTATATCGAGATTCAAGGAAGAAAATGCAGTTACCCTTGATACCAATGGTATCTGGAGGTAGTAATTATTAATTGATTTACTCTTTTACCCTTTATTTCCGTTATGTATGAGTTTTCTCAGTCACATGTACAAGGTGAGCTGATCAACAGATCTTAGAGGTCAAAGATATTTTCCCCCAGGACATATTGTCAAGGCTCTTAAAGGGTTTTCCCCTTCATCTGTAGCACTGAGACAGGCTCATCTGTTAGGATCAGTTAGGGGCCTATCCTACCCCATTAATATGCTGATATTGCAAGGGGACAGGAATTGGTGTCTCTCAAGCCTTTCTGTCTTACTTTTCCAAGAATAGAGGTGGTCACTGAAGCTGTGTGAAAAGTTGATTGCAAAACCCAAGGACTTCCTCCTTTCCGATTTTGTAGCAAACCGAGATCACATTTGTTTCAAAATATTTGCTAAGTTTTGCAGATCTTCTTAGCAAACCTGGACCTGGCTCAAAGTGAAACTGAGACATTTTATAGTTTGTGAGAAATTTATGATTTTGCTTGTAACAGGTGAAACTCGGTAGTTTTAACTGTTGATTTCTGTTTCGGGGTTCATTCGTCTCAAAACAAAACAAGGGGCTTGCAAACCAGCACAGATGGAAAGCAAAGAAAATGTCTAACTTTCCCCTGGAAAGTGACCCTAGATGTGTGCTGGCTTTATTGCAAGATGGTAAATATATTCTAATCAACAAAAAATCCACATACAAATTTGGCTAAAGCAGAGTATTAACAATTCCTCCAAAAAATCTTTTCTTTATTGTTGCTGGTACAGAGTGGTTCACTAACAGCTGATGGTCAACCTTTTTTTTGGCTCAGATCCTTCATCTGTTGAAGCTGCTTTGCATTGTGTTGTTGGTCTCACACATACCTGACGATAGTGGTCCCTCAGGCTCAGAGAGAGGACATTCTGTCTTGTTGCGTCAGGCAACAAATAACAATCAATTATCAATCTCTGGCTCTCGGTGGGGGTAAGATGAAGCCTCCTGGTTAGGGCAGACAGCAAACACAGTCTTGGCTCTGCCCCTCTGGGTGGGACAGAGCAATAAGCAAGGTGGTAGGCCTTCAGACCTAAGGAGAGTGTGCAGCCAATCCACAGCTGTAGGGTTGGTAGCGAAGGGGGTAGGAGGACTCAGGGCCTCCCTACTCCACCAGGTTCCTCCCAGGGCCCTGC
Source organism: Emys orbicularis (assembly GCF_028017835.1). Lineage (NCBI taxonomy): Eukaryota > Metazoa > Chordata > Testudines > Emydidae > Emys > Emys orbicularis. The sequence goes on along the minus strand of NC_088684.1, from coordinate 150,841,219 downwards.
TAGTGGTGGATGATACTGCCACTTGGTCAGTGGGGAAGCCAAACTCCACTGCCCCGCTTCTCGGCAGCACAACTTGACCAAAGTCTAGTTCCCCTGGGCTACTTCCTATCGCCCTCCATTGGCATGGCTACATAGTCAGCAAGTACTCAGTCACTTCGGGGTAGACTGCTGACTGCAGTCCCAGTAACTCCTCTCCTCTCTCGGTCTCCTCTAGTGGCAGGGTGTGGCACAGTTCAGTGCCTGGCCAGAGTCCTGTGGAGGGCTCAAGACGTCTGCCTCCTTCTGTGGCATAGCCCCAGTTGAGCTGTAGGGCCCTCTCTTTATACTTTCTGTCCTGCCCCTGTACTTCTGGTGAGGGGGTGGGGCTGGTTCAGCTCCGCCCACTAGGGGAAGTGTAGTGGTCCCCAATCTCAGGCTTGGAGGGAGGCCACTCTGCCTCACTACAGTGACCAGAGGAGGATAACCACAATACAGGGGGATCCTCTTTTACAATAAAGAGTATACTAACTCCTGCACGATTCTGCTCTCTGTGGCAAGTGTGGAGTGAAGGTGGCTGGGGGGAAAAAGATTGTGTCCAGAGCTTCACTACAATCCTCAGCTACTATATCTGCTCTTTGGCAGCATTAGCAGCTGGTGTAAGCCCTCACACTGTATTTACTTGTGCTAAGGGAGTTACACAATGAACAGCTGGCCCACGGGTATAGGAGAGCATGTGAATGCACATACCATAAGCTTACCCACTCGATAGAGACTGGACAGATTGGAGAAAAAGTGAAGAGACTGAGTTGTAAAGTTAATTACACATCTTGTTAATTTCACAAATGTTGCCTGAATTTTACATATAATGTATAATTTCTTCTACACTACCAAAACTTTTTCTGAAGGGTTAAGTGCCGGTTGGGCTGAAATATGTTGTAATTGAATCTCTGCTCAGGAAACTCTCTTGACATTGAGGAACTAGCCTTCCATTTAGGGAAAGGTAATCAAGAAACTTGCAACTAAGCGGCTCCAGGGCTATCTGGACAATATATGATTTTATCACATCTTTCAACTTGGTGTGGGTTTTTAATTCTTGTTAGCTTTGTCGGTTGTTCCATATTAAGTAGAAGGCAGGGATCAGAAATTAGGATATTCAAAGCAGAACCCACCAACCACTCTATCAGCACTGGTTTAGTTTTGGTGGCTTTCTTGGTAGGGACATAGTAGAATGGAAGACCAACAAATTCTGAAGCATGTTTACCAAGAAATGCTGCTATGTGGCCAGCAATCACATGGATGACAAAAGCTTCAGTGGTACAATACGATTGCCAATGTCAAGCATAACTGAATATGAACATAACAGCTAGACTAGCTTAAAGGTCTAGCCAGAGACAAGTCTGGGTGGTGGTGAATTTTCAAAGAGACTACATCCTTCTGGGTTTTGCCATGATGATGATGAGGAGGAGGATCTTGGTGTGGGGATGTGGCATGTTGTGGCATTAGTGTGCATTATGGATATTGGGGTGAATGCCAGACAGATTTCCAATGTTATTTTCAACCAGCTGTTTTTGATATAATTGATTGCAAGTTGTTCCTCAGTCAACTGCATGATCTAACAAAAGTGAATGGGACTGATCACCTCAGTGATCACCTCTGTATTTCAGAGAGTGGTAATGAATAATACTCATCTAGTCCAATGACCATTGCATATGGTGTCCTACAAGGGTCTGTTTAGACATCATACTGTTCAATGTGTATATGAAGCCACCTCAGAAATAGGCACCAAGGTCTATGCAGTGAGAATAACCAGGTCTTATATAGCCACCATGTCCAATCTGCGCAATTCTGTCTTGGCCAATATGTAGGTATTTTTATGATGCATGGAAAACATATTGAGGATTCTTTCTGTGCATTGGAGACCCTAGAAATAACAAAACTTATTCCAAACAGATTAATAAACTTTACAGTTTGGTGAGGATCCATTTTTGATGTGGAATTAAACATGAAAGTTCATATTTCAGCAATGGTCAAGAATGGCTGTTTTAATCACCAGAAATCACAGTCTTTTCTTCCCGCTGCATGCAACTTGTCAGAGAGTGATCATTGTCCTTGTGACTTCTAGGTTAGTTTGCAGTGTGAACTTTTGTTGGAGCTACATTTCAAAAGCACTCTTAGATTGTAGCTAATTCTCTTGAGAAGCTGAGACAAATAATTTCAGCCCTATGTTTTCTAAAATGTCTGTGTAGAGTGAAAAACTTGATGTGAAACTATGGAGCTGCTATGACACTTCCATAATAGAATTTACAAGCTGTCTTATCCACTAAGTTTTCAAAATCTGTATTGCCTTTGCGTCTTTCATAAGTCATTGTGGACTCTAGTAGACCGGGATCTTTTTAAGCAAATGTGTTGAATTTTTTTCTAAGTATTTAATCCTTGCATCACTCACTCTGAGTGGTACAATATGTAGCTTCTTTTAATACTTAATGAACAAAGTATTATCTTCCTGTTTTCACAAGCAAAGCAGAAAAGTAACCTGATCTGTTGTTTCTTTCCATGTCCTTGTAATTTACACTTCAGCTGCAGCATTGTTTATTGTGCTGAATTTCCTGACCGACTATTGTGACGTGTTCCAATCTCATATTTGCTAGCATGGGCATTGTACCTTGTAATACAATGGGAAATGTTTTTCTTTGCTTACAAAAGATGTTTCCATTAACACCGTCCATGTAGTTTGATTTCTTTTAAATATAATTGCAGTGACTATTCAGATAGATGAAACTGTGGACTGATGTAGCCCTGAAGTATGAGTAGTTCTATTTAAGTCAACGGGAGTTGAAGGTGCTTACACAGGTGCTCAATTTGATTCTTCATATGATGTCTTGCTATATGACATGGTTGTGTAGAGTGCCTTTACTTTTGTTGAAGAGTCTATTAATTGGAAAATGTGTAACTGGAAATTTGATGAATCAAAGTATTGTGCTGAAAAGCTTTTAGTTTCTAATGCTACATTTAAAATGTTGGGAAGTGCCTAACAGTCACCAAAGAAATACAAAATATAAATAAAAATTAACAATAGACATGATCTATTAGTCAGCACTTTAAAAACAAGGTAAGTTACATTCCTCCCTGTTGAGCACACCCAGTTAGGTGTTGTATGTTTCCCATATGTGTCAATTATCAGCCTTCAGATCACATACACAGACATTAATGCAATGTGAAACTGCAGCTTCAGTGATAAGGTGAAAGACTTTGGTGCTGATAGTACTAACACAATTACAGAACTGTTCAACAGAAGGAAATTAATGTTCTGCAAGATACAGGAGAAGCAATTAACATGGTTTTTCACTCTGTACTGAACATAACAGACATAATGGCATTGAAATGGCTGACTGCTTGTCAATATCTGTACAAGTCGTGAATAAGATACGTAGTTGATGAATTGTTATAGAAGAACAATGGAAGAATTAAAGATATGTATTTCTATATATATAGATATATATGTAAATTTTAGCACCAACTTGCATTATAGTACAACCTTTAATTTCCATCCCTATGGCTTGCGTTTTGCATTTTTTATAGGCATTTAATTCACATTCCTGTTGGAAGAAAAACATCCCACAATAATCATTGGGTTGTTGTGTTGTGTTTTGTTGTTTTATTTCCCATGGTTCTCGTGCCAAGTTCAAACATTGCATTTTACATGGCTGACTAACTTCAGCAGTTTACTCAGTCACCCTGAAGGTAAAGAAAGAGAGTCTTCCTGCCAAAAGAGAAATAGAAAGTTAGCTAAAAAGAACTGATGAGAGAGCAATTGTATTGAACAAAAAACAGACCAGGTGGGTAAACATTAACAATCTGTAGTCACATACACACATAGATATCATAGGCATCAACCAAATAGCGAATATACAGCATGGAGAAAAAATACTTATGGCCTTGTATTTCAAACGTGAGCTCTGGAGATAGGCCTGGATCAAAACCCTGGATCAAAACCCTGGATCCAATACTCCTGATTTTGGGGCAAGTTTGGCTCTAAAACTGACAATCCTGATCTGATTTTCTTCTCAGTTGGCCCACATTTAGGCCAATGTAACACCACTAACCTCAAAAGTTACTCCTGATTTACACTGGTGATAACAGAATTAAGCCTAAACTCGATGGCCTGTGCATATTTAGTGCAACTACCTACCTTGATGTGCTTTTAAGGGTGAGATTTTGCTTCCCAGCATCATCTATATTGTATTGCATTAATAACAATCTTTAGGTCTGAGGAAATAATGTGGCCACTAAAATGAATCTGTAAATTAGCCAAATCACAAATATGAAGAATTTCTTGCAAAGAGGAATGGAATAGAACTGCATTGTCATGTTGGTATCTAGTTTCATGTAATTCATGTGTCAGAAATGATTCAATACAGCTGCTTTCAACCTGTGGGTTGTGACCAATGTTCCCCCTCACTTTTTTTCCCCTGTGTAAGGAATGAGAGGCTGACTGAATGCAGGTTTAATACTGAGCTCAGCTCCTTCATTCTTCATTCACATACTCTTTGGATAAGTGGTTCTCAGCCTGCGGCCCGCAAGCCACTTGCGGCCCAATCAGCACAGAACTGTGGCCCATGTGACATCCTCAGGGCCATACAAGTAATATATATTTTGTGCGGATGCGGTCCACATAACACATAGAAATCTGCATATGCGGCCCACAATGGTAAATAGGTTGAGAACCAATACTTTGGATTCATTCTTCTGAGGCTTCTCATTCACTCTCTCTTAAATTCTATCCAGCCCATTCACCAAGTCACTCTCTGTTCATTCTGAAACCCTCTCCCAGTCTAACTTGCTCAACCGTCTCCTCATTCACTATTTCTCCCCATGCCAGCTATTGGGAAGCCTCTACTAGAGGCAGTTAGCTCTGTTGTTGTTGCTTAGCTTTCCCAATGAAATATGCATCAAATAGTAGTTTCTTCATTGTTTCAGGCACATTGATTTGACTTGCTGTAGTGGTCCCCTGCTTTCAAGTGGGGAGGGTGGCCACTCCGCCTCACTGTATGAGGCCACAGCACTCGTGCTCGGGTTCTGCTCGTGGGGCCGAGTCATCAGCAGTCTATAGTTCTGTGGCTGCCTAATAAAAGCAAACAAGAAGCAACAGTCCAAGGCTCTTGCCCTCCTTTGGATGGGCAGGGGGCACTGAGCAGTCTTTAGCCCACAGCCGCTTGGCTGGGTTGGCAGCAATTAACAATCTAATGCTCCGGCTCTGTAGGCAGGACAGAGCAGGGAGCAGGCCTTAGCCTAAGCTTGTGGGCTAAGGCACCAAACAAACAGTCAGTTCAGGCTTCAGCTAGGGATGACCACGCACACTGTCTAGGGGGTCCAGAAGGGGTGAGCATCTACACAGTCTAGGGGCTCCAGAAGGGGGGGCACCAATCGAGTCTAGCATCCTAGTTTGACAGACAGTAGGTTCACACTGGCCTCTTGGCCTATGGTGGGGAGTCGGCCACCCCAGGGGTGGGGTGGCAGGGGAAGGGGGACGCGGGCCCACCTGACTCCACCGAATCCCAGCCCAGGGCCCTAACAGCAGCGAAGTGGTCAGCCACTGGGTCAGCGAGGATCCAGCCACAAAACGCTGACCTTGAGTCAATCAGCAGTGTAGATGGATAGTCATTGGTTGCCCCTGGGCTACTTACTGCCTCCCCAGGGTTTGGAACCTTTGTAATCCACAGGTCCTCTGGCTCCTCTGGGTACACATTGGATGGTAGTCCTGACAACTCCCCTTCTGGGTCAGTCTCTTCCGGGGGCAGGGTGCTGCAGAATGTCAGTTCAACTCCAGGGTGCCGCAGCAGAGTGGAGGCGTCCATCTCCTTCTCTGGCTCCCACTCAATGGAACTGCAGCGCCCTCCCTTTATACTTCCTGTCCCTCCTTGGTACTTCCAGCGAGGGGGTGGGGCAGGTTTGGCTCCGCACACCCGGGGGAATGTAGTGGTCCCTCGCTCTCAAGTCAGGAGGGAGGCCGCTCTGCCTCACTACACTTGCACTTAGGCTGGTTCTCATCAGAAATTGTTGTCTTATCTCCCATGCTATTTATGAAGAAACTAACTTGGAATTCCCCACTTTAGTTATCAAGTGTAGATGCCAAAAGCAACTGCTAAAAACGGACAATCCATTAACACCAATGTGATTAAAAAGCAAAGCTAAAAGCATATGGGGCATTATGGAGAACATTATCTTTTTGTTCCTTTGCAAACCCTGTTTTATTACCCTTTCCCTCATCTCCCCCCACCCTCCCTTGCTGCTTCTGGACCTTTAAGTTTGGAGTGTTATTTTTTTCCTCCCTGAAGATTGGCACGTTCTTTTCTAGGCCTTCTTGCTAGAGCTGGGTGGAATTGTTTGGCCAACACTCTTTTATGATGAAAAATGCAGATTCAGGTTGATCGCAACATTTTGCAAATGCATATTGAATTCATCAAATTGGTTTTGTTAAAAACAATCTAAAAAATTGAATTTTTTAAAAATGAAATGTTCTGATTTTTTATTAGAAACATCTTTTCATTTCAAAATTTACTTAAATATTATTTTTAAAAATAAGCACTTTAAAAAGCTCAAAAATTAAATAAAATATTTAGTTCAACTGGAAAAAAGCTTTTTTCTCCTTTTTTTTACTACAGCCAGTGAACTGAAAAATCAGTTCTTCACAGAGCTATATTCCTCACTGCAGCTGCTTTGCTATAGGGCCAGTGGATATTTTCTCTGTAGATTCTTCCTAATGGAGTCTATTGTTTCTTTGCCCCTATGCTGGTCTAGGGCTTTTCTTGTCCTCTCAGCCCTTCTCTCCTTTCTGTGGATTCCTCTTTTGGGGCCTTCTCCAGTGCTTGGGATGAAGAAAACAATTCCTCCTCTCTGAAGGTGGAATCCAGTCACTTCTAACATCGTGTTGTATTGTGGTGCATGCAAGAGCAAGGAGTATATGTGGTTCCAACATAGGTAAGAGCTTTATTCCAAACAAGTGAATGAACATTATTTTCAGGTATAATGAGGTCGTCTATATTAACCCCTTAAGTAACTACCTCTAAAGCAAGACTGGCAAAGTAGGTGGCCCTATGTGTGATGTTTAATAAGCAAGCAGGAGTCAAATTTTTCAGGAAAGATGGCTCAGTACTACTTCCTGTATGAGGACTTCATTATGATTCAATCTGTTCAGGTTTCTGGAAAATTAAATTGATTTTCCATTTCTCTAGTATGGAGAGGAAATACAGTATTTAGTTCCATGTGGTGGAATGGAGGGTCCGTGAAGTTACTCAGTGACAACTTTTCTGGCAAATGAAGTACTGGCACTATTTTGCTGTCTTCTTCAAAGAATTCTGATAGGGTGAGACATATTCAGTATCGTCAATCTGGGGCATTAAAAAATGTTGGTCAGTCCTATCATGAGATTGACTTAAAAATCATTACAGAGCAGTCTCTGCGGGAGGGGGAGAGAGAGGTTCGATCTTTATTTCCCTTTTGTTTTTTGAGCCTGCAGGGGACATTCAGGCTTTTCTCTGCAGGTATTAGGGCTAAAAACTTGCTTTAATTTGTAAAATGAAAGCTGATATAATAATACCTAATGCTTATATTTCACTTTTCATCAGTAGATCTCAAAGCTCTTTAAAAAGGGAAGTAAGAATCATACTCCCCATTTTACAGATGGGGAAACTGAGGCACAGATAGGTGAAATGACTTGTCCAAGGTCACCCAGAAGACCAGTGGCAGAAGCAGGAATAGAACCCAGATTTCCTTAGTTTCAGTTCAGTGCCCTATCCTCTAGGCAATATTGACTCCATTGACTCCAGGTGCAGAGTCTTTAAGAAAATCATCAAATATTATGAGATTTACAATAAAAATGTGAGTTGGCAACACTAAGTACCACTTTCCTTTATAGAAGCCACTTTTGCTTCAGTGCAGCTGTCTTTGATTTAGAGATGGATTGGAGTAAAACTTCTCCAAAGTTGCTGGTGTTTCAGGGCTGATGTTTCAATCTGCATCCTTCTTATAGAAGAAGGATTGGGTCATAAAGTTTGGATTGGATCCAATCTAACTTCCAGAAAGTTCAAAGGGGTCTAGATTAAGTGTCCCGATTTGGGTCCATCTGTAATCTAATTCTAGGCATAAGTGCACCTGTTGTGAAGATATTCATAAAGAAAGAGGACATCTGGATAGTGAACAAAGCAAAGTTTGAGTTTCCCCAATTAGAGCACCATGCGGTGGTATTAATTCAGGAAAAATAAAGTGAGCTTTATGAGCAACTGGGCACAGAAAAATAGATTCTTAAAATGTATTCATCTGAAAAATGCTTACAAACAGATTAAACATTTGTAGGGAAACTACACACACTTTTAAGATGACAACAAATTTGAATATGCTCATTAAAATGGTTTTGAACTCTTTTTCAATCTGTAGGGAAAATAGCTACTGAGGAAGCCACTTTTGGAGTTCTTCAGGATACCTGATCAAAATATTGTGCAGGTGGGGGGGGGGGGGGAGATGGAAAAGGAACTGTTAATTTCTTTAAAAATTAGGTACAAATTGTGCTCTCACTCATTCCACCATGAATATTGTCTTTAGTGGAGTTACTCCAGATTTCCTCCAGGGAAACTACAAGCTAAATTTGGTTCATACTATTTATTTAAATATGCCTCATTTGAACAAAGTCAGTCTTCTAACTAGTCAAATTAAGAAAGTTAAATTAGAATGTACTTGTTTCCCTTTCTAGGGCTAATAAACCCATAAAGCAGCTCTGAATTGGAGACAGGCAAGATGCCATCTAATGGTGCTTTCCTACTTGACCATAGTACACTACTGAAACAGTTATTCTGATCTGTTACAGTGTTGTAAACCTAGAGTGACACAGGGGTAGTGACGTAACACCTATGTAATTGAGATCAGATTCTCCCTACCCAAAGCAACTATATTTGTGGCATGCAACTCTCAGTAACACCAATGACTACCACCTAGCCTCCGGTACCACTTTGAAAATGTAAACCCTTTTCAGAATCAAGTTACAAACAGTGTGTAAGTAAAAACATTTCTCACGGCAGATTACATGTAGGTGCCAGATACCACAGTAGTTACACATAGTGAGAAATATTGTGGTGAATGTATCAAGAATACTGCAAATACAATGGTAAAGCTAAATACCATGGTGTGGTAAACGTCTAGATTTAATGTTGCCCACTGTACTTGTAGTTACATTCCTATATTTACCCTGCAGTATCATGCTATTTTTAAAACAGGAGACATGGGGAATACAGAATCAACATGAAGCAGAAAAAGAGCAAGCATTAATGGTGCCTATTCTACGTCATTGTTCTATACACCACAATGTCAGTGTTGTCGTTTCTCCTGTTGGCATATATATCAATAAGGTTGTTTTTAAATGTTTTGTCTCAAGTAGGATTTAAATGGTTTCCCATCCGTTCTTTCCAAATGCTTACACATCCAGGAGATGGAACATCTTTAGTTATCGTCTACATAATTAAACCTCATGTAAAATGTCTTTTTGTATTTACAGAATGAGGGCTATGGATCCTTGCTATGGGATGCAGAACAGTGATTCATGAAAAGAGGCTGAATTTTGCTGGCCTTTGCTAAACAAAATTATCCCATTCTTCACAATGCACACTCTTAGAGGGGGAAAAAAACCTAAGGGAATACTTGTTTGTAGATATACTGTGGGCTCATAACATCACTCACTTTATTAGACAGCTGACTCTGCATGGCGCATAAATAAATTCTGTGCAAGGCACAAAATCTTCCTTGTAATCATTTTAGATTAAAGTTCAAGGACTACACATAATGGATCAAATTAAATCTGTATAGAAACTGGTATTGGCATTTTGAGGAAGCATGAACTTTTTTGAGGCTTGGTGCTCAAAGACAAGTTCAATGTTTGCCTATCTAGGCTAATAGAAAAGTGATTGGGTTCAAAATGAGATGCAGTATATGGTGAAAAAATATCTGGATGTATGGCTGGAAGACTGATGTATGTTTGAATGTGAGTTATTCTTTCCATTTTAACCAGTCTCCATCAGAAACTTCACTGTTGACCACACACACTTCATCTGGAATAAAAATAACACATTTCTTCTTTAAGTGATGCCCATGTGTATGCCGTTCTTGGTGTGTGTGCACCCAGAGCACGGCTGTCAGAAGCTTTTCCCCTGAGCAGTACCCGTTGGGTGACCCGAGTGCCCTCTGCTGCTGCACACCACTGGATGCAGGTATAAAAAGCAGAGCTGCCTCTAGCCCCCCTCAATTTCTTCTTACCTACCATGATGGTCACTGGAAAGCTTGTTCATTGCCAGAACAGTTTCTCTCAGCTCTTTATATAAGTTAGTTTAGTAGTTTATTACAGTTAGTAAGTTTTAGTTGTTTGGTTTAAAAGAATGGATTTTGTTGTTTTTTCCCATTTTGGGGTTCTGCTGCTAACACTGAGGCATGCCCTGGTCACTAAGCTTTAAGCCGTGTGCATCTTGCTCAAAGCCTGTGCTGGTGAGCGACCCTCATAGTAGTTGTCTTAGGTGCCTGGGTGAAGCATATGTGAAACCAGGATTTGCCCAGAACTCAAGCCTAGAACAAAAAAGGAGAAGCAGGAGAGGCTGAAATTCCTGCTGATGGAGGCAGCACTTAGATCCCCATTTGAGCTGTCCTGGTCCAACTCTCGTCTGAGTGCTGCAACTTCAGTGAGAAGCGCATGCATTGTCGGCGTCCAAGCACCGATCTCCTTCACCCATGCCAAGGAAGAAATGAGGCTCTGACTAGGGGAATATCTCCATCTTCCACATCTGGTAGGAGGGTGAGAAGGAGTCAAGTAGAGTGCATCTGAAATCTAAGCACTCCTCCTCCAAATCAGTGCCTCAGTTCGCTCCAGTACAGAGAGGGCACCATTGTGCCTGGTGCCAGAAGTAGCACTGTCAACTTCATTGGCACAGCAGCAAGATAACATCTCCATGCTGAGGATCCTGGAGGTGTTTGCAGCAGCAAGGAATTTGCTTGTCCTTTTGGTGCTAAGGTCACCAGCAGTGCAGGGTTCAGATTCCTCGGCACCATTGCCCCACCTGGCATCAGTACTAACAGTGGAACTTGTGGTACCACTCCAGCTGCCTTCTTCCCAGATGGTCAGCCTGATGGTACCGCCTAAGGGGATGCCAGCAATGATGGACCCAACACCAACTGGAGGAGTCCCTCCATAGTTGGAGGAAGGGGAATCTTCATCATCAGACTTGGAGGTGGGATCTTATATCTCAACCCCAGACCAGAATCAGCCGGTCCCTTTGCAGAGTCTCCTTCTCCACTTACCATCACAAACTCACAATGGGAGCTGCCATTGGAATGTGGCCAGGAGATCACTGGAATCCAGCCCCATATCACTGGCCTTTTTGTAAGTTGTGGAGTTTTCCCCCAGCTTCTACTTTTCCCCCTTGTCATGACTACTAAGTGCACTATTCTAGGTGGGGGGGATCTACACACCAAGCTGCCGTGTCTCCTGTGTCCAGTACTGGGCCCAGTGCCAAGCCTCAAGAAGAGGTTCTGGAAGCAGAGGAATAGCCTGTGGAAGAGTGTCAACCATTTCCAGTCTTGGCTTCCTCCTTGTCCTCTTGGGATGAGGTGGTTTCCTCACAGGCAACTTCACTATCTCCTGCTGATTGTAAAGCTTATCATGAATTGTTAAAGAGGGTGGATTCAGACATAGGCATTCAGGTCAAGGAGGTCAGGGAGTGCTCACATTGCCCAATTTAGATTTATTAATGGCAGGTCCCTCTACCATGGCACTACCAATTACTGAGGCAATATAAGACCCTACAGAGACACTATGGCAGACCCCATTTTCATTGCCTCACATCTCAAAGCAAACAGAGAGAAAGTACTATGTGCCCTCCCAAGGCTTTGAATATCTTTAGTCCCACCCACCTCCAAGGTTGCTAGTTGTTACATCAGCTAATGATAGATAGTGAGAGGGCATCAGGCTGCCACTCCCAAATCAAAAGACAAAAAGAGATTGGAGATTGGCAGAAAGATTTATTCAGTTGAGGAACTGCAACTTTGAATTGCCAAACATCAGGCTCTGATGGAACAGTGTGATTTTAAATTATGGGGGTCTGGGGAAAAGTTCAAAGAACTGCTTCCTGAGAGTGCTAGGCAAGAGTTCTCTTCTCTGATGAACAAGGGCAGACAAGTAGCAAGAACATCACTGCATGCTGTGCAGAATGTGGCAGACTCAGCAGCTAGAGCCATGACTTGTGGTTACAGTCTTCTGGTCTCCCCTATAAAGTCCAGAATACTATTCAGAACTTTCCTTTTGAGTGTCCTGCTCTGTTCTCAGGCCAGATGGACTGTAAGCACCATGTGCTTAAGGATTCAAGAGCCACTTTAAAGTCCTTGGGTTTGTACATTCCTGCCCCAGTCAGAAAGAACTATTGACCTCAGCAGATGCACCATTTTTCTGCTCTACCTCTTTGTCAGGATTGGTCAATAAGGAAGTCAATGCATTAGAGGCTCAGGCCTTCCCCTTCAGTTCCAGTTTGGGGACCTTCAAGACACCTGGGAAGTGCCAAACAGTCACTTTGATGGGCCTATTGAGGACACCATACCAGTGTCTCTCTCTCCAGACACATATTCCCCCACCTTTACAAAGAGTCTGTCCCATTTCCTTGGTGCTGGGTCCCGAATTACTTTAGACTGAGGGCCCTGAGAACTCTGGTGTTGGGATAAACTCTACAGTTTGTTTCTACACCTTCCTCCCACTCTCTCCTTCCATCCCTTTCAGGGACCGCTCTTAAAGGGAGTGCCTCGTCCAAGAGGTACAATCTCTCTTCTCTTTACAGGAGGTCCCATGCTGTCTCAGAGAGAAAGGGTTTTATTTCCACTATTTCCAAAAGCAAAGGGGGGTTTCAGATCAATTTTAGACTTGCATTAACTCAACACATTTTTTAAAAAAGGATAAAGTTTTGGATGGTCACCCTAGCTTCCACTATCCTGCTTTGGATCCTGGGGATTGGTATGCCGCCCTTGATATAAAATATGCCTACTTCCATGTGGTAATCAACCAAGCTCACAGGAAGTAGCTCAGATTTCTGGGTAAATCAAAACCAATACCAATTCAATATACTACCATTTAGCCTGCCAGCAACTTCCAGGGTTTTTACAAAAGTTGTGGCAGTAGTAGCTCCATTCCTCAGAAGATCAGGGTTCAAGGTTACTTCTATCTGTAAAACTGGCTTGTCAAGGGCTGATCCAAGAGTCAGGTACTCTGGATTAGGTATCCCTAATGTAGTCAACATTCAATGCTTTGGGACTGCTAGTCAATGCAGAGAAGTCTCTCCTCTCCCTGGTCCAGAGAATAGAGTTTATTGGGGCTTACTTGACTCAACTCAAGCTAGAGATTTTCTTCTGGACTTGAGGTTTCAGGCAATTCAATCAATTAGTAGATAGAAAAGCATACCCAGCACAACAGTATGAAAGTGTTTGAGGCTCCTTGGGCTTATGCCTCCTGCACTTATGTGGTTCAAGTTGCCAGACTGTGCCTCAGGGTTCTAAAGGGTTGGCATGCACCAGTTTACTCACCAAGCTGGCATCACCTAGACTTGGTGGCCGTCTTGTGTCCATGACTCCCTAGAATGGTGGATAATGTATGTATAGGAGTTCCCTTAGCCCACATGCAACAGATGCTCATGTTAGTGATAGACGCATCTGCCTTTGGTTGCGGGGCCCATCTGGGTTCTCTACAGACTCAGGTCTAAGTCCTTGGAGGACTTAGCTTTACACATCAGTGTCAGAGAGCTGAAAGCAGTTTGACATGCCAAGTGTTTCTAGTGCAGATCAAGTTCTAGCTCAACAAGCAGGGAGGACCCTGATTTTTGTCTACTCAGTCCAAACACAAGTCTGCTCTGGGAGCTCTCCATTGCCAACTTATATCTAGAAGCTTCTTGCCTACTGAGATTCCAAAATGATCTAGCAGCAGTACCGGGTTCACAATGCCACCAATGGCGCTGTGGCACCAAGCCCACACTCAGACTGTGGCCCCACCTCCCTGAGGCCCTGCCCCCCCTTGGCCTCTTCCCCCCAAAGCCATACCCACTATTCACTCCTCTCCACCCCCTTTCCCTGTGAGAGAGGTGGGAAGGTCCTCAGGGGAAAGATGCTGGGTGGGGCGGGGCATTGGGGCCTAGTGTGAATGGAGCCTTAGTGGGAAGAGGCTGAGTGGGGATGGTGTCCCGGGGTGGAGCAGTGTGCAGGGCCATGGTCTGGACTCTGGGGCCCACAAAAGATTAATCTGTCCCTGTCTAGCAGACAACCTGAGCAAATCATTTACAAATTACCAGGAGTGGTCTTTTTTTCCAGATATGGATAGATACATCTGCCATGGATGGGGGGTTTCCCCAAGTAGACCTATTTGTGACAAGGACCAACAGAAAGTATCAGCAGTTCTATTCCCTACGAGGTCACATCCTGAGTTCTCTGACAGATGTGTTTTTACTCCTATGGTCAGGCAGTCTCCTTTATGCTTTTCTCCCAGTTCTTTTCATTCACAAAGTATTATTAAAGATAAGATGGGACTAGGCCAGAGTCATAATATTAGCCCCAGTGTGGGCCCATCAGCACTGGTTGTCCACATTCCTGGCACTGTCAGTGAAACCTTCAATCTCACTTCTGCTGTACTTGGACCTAATCTTGCAAGATCATGGTCGCTTACTCCACCCAAGCCTACAATCCCTTCACTTAACTGCATGGATGCTCCATGGCTTGATAATAGAGAGTGGTCTTGGTCAAAAGAAGTTCAAGAGACCCTGTTAAATAGTAGAAAGCTTTCTACAAGACCTACTTACCTCTCAAAGTGGAGATGTTTTTCCATCTGGTCTAGCCAGTATGGAGTATCACCAACCTGTTCTTCAATTCATCATATTCTGGACTACTTGTTGCCCCTGAAACATTAAGGTTTGGCTGTTAGTTTAATCAAATATATCTGACAGCTATTTCAGTGTTCCATCATAAAGTTGATAATCATTCTATTTTCTCTCACAAGTCCATAAGGTTTTGAAAGTCAAATTGTATTCTCAGGTGCAAGATCGCATTCCCCTGTGGAATCTAAACTCAGTGTTGTCATAACTTAAGGGTTCTACATTTGAGCCTTTGGCTACTTACTTTCTGCTGCATCTATGAATGAAAGTAGCAATTTTAGGTGGCCATCACCTCAGCCAGAAGGGTAGGAATGCTGGGCCTCCCTATATGATATTATTTAAGGACAAGGTTTACCTGTGCCCTCCTCCAAGGTTTGTCCCAAAGACAAAGTGGTGTCCTCTTTCCATATTAACCAGTCAATTTATTTGCCTGCATTCTACCAGAAGCCACATCTGAGGAGAGAAGAAAAGAAAAGTGTTTACTTATCCAGGACACCAGAAGATCTCTGGCATTCTACATGGACAGAACCAGGCAATTATGTAAGTCCTCCCACCTATTTGTAGTGGTGGCAGACAGAATAAAAGGACAATCAGTCTCCACCCCCCCAAAAAAATCATCCTGGATAGCCTCCTGTATATGCATACACTAGGGCCTGACTAATGTCATCCTGCTAAGCAGAGTCACAGCTCATTCAATGAGATGGCAATTGGCCTCAATGGGTTTTATGGCACGTGCTCCAACTGTGAATATTTGTAGAGCAGCAGCCTGGTCTTCAATCCACATATTTGCCTTCCATTATCCTGTTGCTCAGAATTCCAGAGTTGAGGCTAGAGTTGGACAAGTTGATCTTCAATCTTTATTTACATAGACTGATCCCACCTCCTGTTTTCATGGCTTGGCGTGAGCCTCCCAACAGGTACTGCTGAGGGAATAATTTTCTGACTGCTGTGCACTGGGTGTACAGACAATATGAGTGGAGTGGACATGTGCAAGACATCTTGAAGAACAACAGTTACTGAATAGGTTAGTCACTTTTTTTCCTACTAATGGGGTGAAATTCATCCCAGAGCACAGTGCACCACAAAAGTGCCACTTTCATGACAAGATCCTGGGTCCATTGAAAGTAAATGGTAGAGATTGCTTAAATACCTGTGTGGAATCACTGCACTGGACTGCATCTCACCAAAAATAAATGAATATATATAACCTATTAGCTAAAATAGGGTTATTAAGAGTAATGTTGTGGGTTTTAATTACAATTTCAAAGTAGCATATGTATTAAGTCCATTCTGTTAGCCAAGTAGCACACTTTAACATATTGTTTTCTAAAAGACTACAGAGTTGAAAAGGCTCTGTTTATATTTGTAATACATTAAATTATTTGTGGCATATTATTACTTCTGTGACTTTCAATATTTTTGTTCAGGACCTAACCCTGCAAATTCTTATCACCATGAGTAATCCCATTGATTACTCACTATAGTAAGTATTACCTTTGGTAGTAAATGCTTGTATGACTGGACACTCATTTTTCATCAAGCACTTTTATGGACCCATGTAGTATGTTAGTAAAACACAGTGGGAAAGCTTCTGTTCTGGGGCCCAATAATTAAACTGTATTTCTTTCTTCCCCCCCCACACACAAAAAAGAGAAATAATTCCTTTAAATGAATTCATGTTTTGTAAATTATCACAACTGAAGGCAGTCATAATTTACACTCTATAGATAACACGGGTTGTAGACTCTTAATTAAATAATTAAAATTAATGTATTCAATAAAAAGGTAGATAATGGCTATAGTAACCCCTGTAATACACTTTCCATTAGAATCTTCCATTAGAATTTTAATGAGCCAAGTTGCTGTTTCAAAATACAAGGAGTCATATGATTTCTCACTGTGAAAACCATTTCAGTTTAATGGAAAGGCACAGAATATTGTGTTCAGTGGTTTTCACAATGGGAAACCTATGCTTGTTCACAAAAAGGCCCAACGTTTGTAGACAGATGATATGATTCCTAAGGAACCACACTAAAGAGGGAGAGTGTTTTGGAAAATATTTTTTTCCTTTGCCAGTTTCCTGAAAAGGAGTTTATCTTAGATTACTTTTGGTCTTTTAATTCTTAATCCATGGTAGAAAAAAGAGCAAATTACTGGATAAACTAAAGGAATTTTGCTCCAGACAAGCACAAATAGGATAAACCTTGATTTATAGTTTTGCTGAAACAATCATCGCAAATTGCAGACTTCTACAGATAATTGAAAAAAGCCATATATCTCTTTTGTGGAAATTTTCAAATCTAATGCATCTTTGCACCAGAAGCTTACTTACAGGTATTTTATCATTAAGTGAACAAGGGAGGAAGTTTGCAGCTGGGTAAAATAATTAATGTTAAATATAATGAATGCCAAATTTTGTGTCTATTCTTTTTAGCAACCCTGCTGTAAAAAATCTTAAACACATTTGGAAGCTAAGTGTGCTAGACATTGTTGGGTGAAGCTTAACACATGTGAGGCAGAGATACTCATGTTTCTTAATTCAAACCTTTATTTGAATCAAAACCATAACTTGCACTTACAATTACTATAAAAGCAATGGATAACAACAGATATACAGAAATTTATAATCATCAGTTACTTTCTGCTGGGGTGTAAGCAGGTCATAATGGATTTCTCCTACGATGCTCCAACTACTCCATTACATTCTAGCATATTTATACCTTTCCAAATTATAGAACCATAACTTTCCTCCAATTGACATTAAGCATTATATTGTATGTAACTCACATAATATGTATGTGCAATTTTCAGATTAAGTAACTTTTGCTGTCCATGCTATTTTCATGTTATGTTTCTTTTCTAATTGTTTTTCCCCCCATTGATCACGCACTGATCATGCATGCTGACCAAGCCATGTACCTCTTACTCAATTAAGGGACTTTCCTGTTTTTCCTTAATTGCCTTTTGGCAGTACATTCTCTATATCCATTGTGCTGACAGCTTCCTCTTATCTATATAATATCGCCCAACTTAGATACATTCCTTGTTCAAAATATCACCTGTGCTCTACATAACCGTTAAAAGCATTATTGAGCAAGTTTACATAGGGACAAGTCATCAAAGGAACATCCACATCAAGTATTATTCCAGCCTGTCCAAACTTACTGACTGTACATGATCCATACTTCTGACATTTCCAACAACATATACGTACTGGCAGTGTGTTTCACTTCACTATCTATAACTAAGATTGAACAGAAATTCATCATTTTAACCAACTTATAACTTGAAATGGTAGAGTGGGAACCCTGTAAATATTAGAAATGTTTGAAACCTTTGTAATATTACCTGAAGTTAGGTAAATCTCAAAGGTAGTGCTGTGTGTAAATGGTAAAGATTTATGCACTGAATTTCACATGGAAATATTCACCATTTTATTTTGTGATACATTCTCCTGAGATTTAATTTTCCCATAACACTTTGGCATCATATGGTTATTTTAGATTTACTTGCCAGGATCCATCTCTGAGACCATTATTAAGCCAAAGATACCTGTTGGTTCATATAATCAGTGGCATTGTTACCCATGAGTGCTCCTCTGTCAAATTAATAGTAATTGACAACCTATATGTGGAAGCTTCCCCCCTCCACCAGGTAACACAGGTACTGAGTCCTGCTTATCTTAAGCAGGTAAGTAGTCCTATTGAAATAAATTTGACCCATGTGCTTAAAGTGAAGCAGGTATTTTGCTGGATCAGGGTCAGAATGCTCAGCAATTTGCAAGACTGAGTCCATAATGTCTAGATACCTAGGTATAAGAATAGAAGCTCCTTTTAACCCATCCCCTGAACTTCAGTCTCAAGAACTTTGAAGGAACTAGATGGAAAATCATAAAAATATTGAATCCATAGTCTTTTTTTAAAGCTACAGTCCAGATCCACATGGGCAGTCTTGTGCCCAGATGGAGCTCCTTTGACTACAATTGGACTCCGTGTGAGGGTGGAAGATTTTGCCCTTGCAGATTCCATTGCCTAAGTGGGACTTAATTGAAAATCTCTAACATAAGAATTAACAACATTTAGAGAAACCTTTCTTTGTCACCCCTTCACTAGGTATCGTAAACTCGTTATGCGATCAGAAAACACTCATCACCTGTTCCCATGTCATTCACACCTTTGATAGTAGCAGTAATTATATGTTTATTGACCTATAACCAGACTGCACAGGAATTAATATACTATACAGAGTAAACATAAAGATCAGTTTAGTTGTTCAGTAAATGGCTCAGTTTGTTGAAAGGAATGCTAAATGGTTGGCAAGAAATGAGATTTTAAATTGTATGATAATTGTTGATATCTGACAGATTGGTGAACATAAATAAACACTGGATATTACTTTGAAATTAAAGGCATATTGGAAAGATAAATTAATATAAGTGCTGTGATATAATTTTTGCCTGATAGGGTCTGAGATATTGAGGCCTGATGATTTTTAAGTATCTTTTATTTTCTGCAATTTAAATATTATTTGTACTTCAAATAATCTAAAAGAAATAATAGGATTACTTTTGATTGACTTAAATCAGCCTATTTATTTATTTGTTCTGAGTTTTGTATAGATTTATGGATGTTAAGGTAGGAGGGGACCATTAGGATTGATCTAGTATGATGTCCTGCATAACAAAGATCATAGAACAGTGGTGGGCAATCTGTGGCCCACGGGCCACACATGGAACATCAGAGTAATCCGCTGGCGGGCCGCAAGACAGTTTGTTTACAATGACCATCCACAAGCACGGCAGCCCGCAGCTCCCATTGTCCAGGAACGGCGAATCGCTGCCACTGGGAGCTGTGGGTGGCCGTGCCTGCAGACAGTCAATGTAAACAAACTGTCTGGCGGCCTGCCAGTGGACTACCCTGTTGGGCTGCGTGTGGCCTGTGGGTTGCCCACCACTGCCACAGAATCTCATCCAGTAATTTCGGTTTCAAGTCCATAACTTCCATTAGGAAAGTTATCCAGTCTGATTTCATGACTTCAAGTGATGGAGTATCCACTAAGTTGTTCCAATTGTTAGTTAACCTCACTGTCAAAAATGGGTGCCTTCTTTCTAGACAGAATTTATCCAGCTACAGCATTCAACCACTGGATCTCCTTATGCCTTTTTGTACAAGATTGTCTGCTTTCAGAAATCTCATGATCAAGTCACCTATTAATCTTCTCTTGCATAAACTAAATAGATTGAGCTTCTTAAGTATCACTATAAGTCAGATTTTCCAGACCTTGAATCAATGTTGTGGCTCTTTTCTTAAAGGATCAACATACAAACCCTACTTTTCACTTTTTATGCAAGTTTCCATTCAATAAATTTCAAGGTGCTACGAGGTATATTATCATCCCTAGAAAGGGCATCAAGTAGTACAATTATTACAATTATTTTTATGTAGCACCTAAAAGTATACTCACTACTTTACAGCTATATCAAGAGAAGTCATTTCCCTAAGAAGTTCATGCTCTAAGGCCCTAATTACTTCAATTAGACTATTTCTGGGTGTCAAGTTAAGCATGTGCATAATTGTGTGCAGGATTAAGGACTAAATAGATAAGAGTTGAGACAAGCAAAGGAATCAACACAGGATTTTTTTCTCACTTCCAAAATCCATATTATACCTCTGAAATGGGTTCTTCTAGCGAATTGATGTCAACTTGTTATTCAAAAAATGAAGTATGTTTTGTTACAATGCACAGTTTTGCCTGAATTCTCTATTTGATAAGACTTCTCACTTTTCTAACATGGAACAACAAGTGATTGTGTACAACAGACCTGGTTTTTACAGTGAGAAAGTGGTATAAGAGAGTACCATGACTTGGCAAGATTCTCTTTGAAGAGATCACTCCAAATACACACACATGGATGCAGTTCAGTTCTGCACCACCTTCTTTTAGAGAACTGATTTTTGTGTGTCACTTTAAGATAGGTTTCACTCTATGTATTCAGCACATTCCTGCATGTACTCTTGAAAGATCCGAATGAAACACACATCAGGTTTTATGCATGAAAATTCAACTCCCTAATTATGAGTTTCTATCACAGGCTTATTTGTGATTTATTACACTGCTCTACAGCCAAAATGCTTCTGAAATAAATGTAGTCAAACTTTACTAATTCTGGGTCACTGAGAACGAAAATGATGCTTAAAATTGTTGATTAGCTCTAGTTTTCAAGATATGCTATTGGGTCAGTATATACGACCCTTGACTTGGGAATGGCAGAGGATAAGTGAGTTATAAAGGGAAGGGATCTCAATTTAAACCAGAAATGACTAAAATACATCTTTGACTGGATCTATGAATAAATCTATGACTGGGTTTGGACAGTACTTGCTTTTTAGGCAAAACAATGAATGATGCAATCTGAAGCTGGTATTGCGTCATACATGATATGAATTGCATCATGTTATTCCTAGAAGTCATGGATGATGCAATCATAACGAAGCTTACATCACTCTGCTGAACAAATTGCCCTATATCAGCTCTAGAAATCATACAGTGTCTTGCTGTCTTATTTGTCAGTGTTTGATTTTGCAAAGGGACACATTTCTGTTTAGCCAAAGTGAGCAGAGATGCCTCGTACTTGTGTGAACAGTGCAGATAACTTCTGCTATGTTTGTGGTGAAGTGACTTTTGCATCACAAAAGCGCAGTATAACCACTATGGTTAAGAAAGCCTATCACCTTTATTTTGGCTGCAAAAATGGAGATCAGGACAAGAGGTGGGCCCCACACATATGCTGCAACACTTGTGCAACAAATCTTCGCCAGTGGTTGAACAGGAAAAGGAAATCTATGCCTTTTGCAGTGCCAATGATTTGGAGAGAGCCAAGAGATCATACCAGCAATTGTTACTTCTGCATGGTGCCTCCAATTGGGAAAGGTGTGTCAAAGAAGAAAAAGTGGACTGTGCGTTATCCAAACATTCCATCAGCTATACGCCCAGTACCCCACGGAGAAGGACTGACGGTTCCTGATGCACCAGAATCATTCTCACTTGAGTCAGACGAGGAAGAGGAAGAGGATGAAACTTCTGGTCCTGAACCATCTATGTCACAGGACCCACATTTTCTCCCATCCTCCTCCTCTGAACCACACCTCATAACACAAGGTGAACTGAATGACCTTGTCAGGGATTTGGAACTACCCAAGAGTAAGGCAGAGCTGTTGGGCTCCAGACTACAGCAGTGGAATCTCCTGGCAGGTGATGTTAGGGTTTCCATGTTCCGTGACCGTCAAAAGGATCTTGTCCCATTCTTCTTCATGGAAGGTGATCTTGTAGCCTGCAACAACATCTATGGTGTGATGGCAGCCCTCAACATCATTCACGATCCAGATGAGTGGAGACTGTTCATTGATTCATCGAAGATGAGTCTTAAAGCTGTTTTACTGCATAATGGCAATGTTTTGCCATCAATTCCAGTTGGTCATGCAGTCCATATGAAGGAAACCTATGACAACATGAAACAACTTTTGAGGTGCATAAACTATGACCAACATCAGTGGCAGCTTTGTGGCGATTTGAAGGTTGTTGCTCTCTTGCTTGGTCTGCAGACTGGATACACAAAGTACTGCTGTTTTCTCTGTGAATGGGATAGTCGTGCAAGAGATTCCCACTACATCAAGAAAGATTGGCCACCCCGACAGTCATTGGAGCCTGGGAGGAAAAGTGTTCTGCATCCACCACTTGTTGAATGAAGGAAGACTTTGTTACCACCCTTACACATCAAGCTGGGTCTGATGAAGAACTTTGTCAAGGCCATTGACAAAACACAAGCAGCTTTCAAGTACCTCCGTGGAAAATTTCCAAGGTTAAGTGAAGCTAAGATAAAGGAAGGTGTCTTTGTTGGTCCTCAGATTTGTGAACTTCTTCGAGATGATGCATTTGACCATGCACTGCGTGGCAAGGAAAAGACGGCATGGAAAGCCTTCCAGTTAGTGGCAATAAATTTTCTCGGAAACAACAAGGCAGACAACTACAGGTTGTTGGTGGAAAACCTCCTCAAGGCATACAAAAGCCTTGGTTGCAACATGTCACTAAAGATACATTTTTTGCACTCTCATCTAGATTTTTTTCCATCGAACTGCGGAGCAGTGAGCGACGAGCACGGCGAGTGATTTCACCAGGACATTGCAACAATGGAGAAACGCTATCAGGGCAAATGGAGCCCATCAATGCTTGCAGACTATTGCTGGACAGTGACAAGAGATGCTCCGTTTAATGAATACAAGAGACAAGCCAAGAAGCGCCGAGTAGACACTGAATAGGACTAAACTATTTACAGAATAGTTTTTTGCCTTTTGTTTCATAATAAATTTTATTTATATAACCCTTTTGCTGATTTTTAAAGTGTTACATAAACAGGACAGGTGAAATATTATCATGTAAAGCAACCATAAACACATGAAAAGACCTAGGTTTACAATTTATGATTAAAACTCTACTATCTACACAATATACATAGACATAAAATGTAAAAACTTAAATATCTTAGAAACAGTAGCCAATCAGTTGTTTTAATTGTCATATTTGAATTCAGCACATCAAAATACATAATAAATAGGGATTTTATCTCTGAAGCAGACGACTTCTCAAAAATTGTAGACCAGTGTTATCTTACTGCCTCATAAGCAGTAATTATAATGTTATTTATTTGTACTGTGCATGATCTCTATTGAGCTGTTAAAATTGAATTACTTTCTTTCCCCATAAATTTAGCTCTGATTTCAGTCTGACCATGTGTCAAACTCTTGGGCTCCTTTGCTCACCTGTGTTGCAATACAGTGGGGAATAAATATGTAGAAAAAGGAGTGGGGAGATCACTGACAATTAAAAGATAGCTACAAGGAAAGTTCTCTCTCACACCTAGAGGACACCAATTTTGCGTCCTTTTGAACAGTGGTCAGTCTGAAATACATGCAATTTGAAGGTAGAAAATAGCTGGTCAGAAACAGTTCAAACTCAGAGATTTGCTCCTTGATTCCATGCTACTTTCACCAAGTAAGGTCAGATTCTTCTCTTAATCACACCGAGTCAGGAATAATTCCCCTGATGTCAGTGGAGTTACTCAGGATGTGCATCACTGTAAAGAGATCAGGATCTAGGTGTGTATTAAACACTATTGACTTGTGAAATCAGAGTTATTCAATGCTACAAGCTTCGTATTCCTGCTTCTGAAACTGGAATAGTGTGTGACCTTGGACAATAAATGTTACATGCCTCTGTTTATCCATTCGCAAATAATGACATATGCTGGGGTGCTGTGGGTTTATTTAATTAATATTTGTGAAGCACTCTGAGACTTTAATAACTTGAATTGTCATTTTGATTTTTCCTTTTATCATTGCATTATTACCAAAACCATCTCTCCACTCCCCATGCCCATCTTTATGCTCCTATTCATATAACTATAGCCATCCTACAGGAACAGCACAAGGTACCATGAACAATTGCAGGGTTGGGGATGGGGATGGAAAAATCGGTGAGTGAGCTGTCACATAATTTCTGACCAGAATGAAACTGAATTACAGGTTCATTCTCTATGCCCATGCACCATAGAGATAAAATAAAACAGCATGCATACGTCTGAATATAAATTGTTATACTCTGTGATTACACATCCAGTAAAATATTAAAAATTGGTTTGTTGTTCTATGAAACGTAAACAATAAGTAAAGCATTGTGCAATATGTCAACTGTACTGAGAGTAAAAGTAGGCTTGTTTTTCATATTTACATATTTGGAAATGACTTTAGTATTGCACATGCAACACAATCAACACATTTATATGACATGATGCAAATCATATTGCCATGTTATTGATGCTGTTTGTGAGGGATGCAATAAATATAACATTAGCTATGCTTGAGTGTGTGCGTGTTTTTCCCTTTCTTAGTGCAAATCAGTGTTTTCATAAGAATATGCCATATTGGGACAGACTAATCATCCATCTAGCCCAGTATCCTGTCCATGACAGTGGCCAGTACCACAGCTTCAGGTGGAGTGTACAGAACAGGGCAGTTTTGGAGAGATCCACCCCTATATTCCCCTCCTGGCTTCTGGCAGTCATAGGTTTACAGTTGCCCCAAACAGGGGGTTGCATCCCAGACCATTTTGGCTGATAAAGATTGATGGATCTATCCTCTGTAAACTTATCTCATTTTTTTTTTTAAATCCAATTATACTTTTGGCCATCACAATATCCCATGGCAATGAGTTCCATGGGTTAATTGTACATTGTGTGAAAAAAGTATTTCCTCTGGTTTGTATTAAACCTGCTGCCTATTAAGTTAATCAGGTGACCTCTATTTTTTTTGTATTGTGGGAAAGAGTAAATAACACTTCTCTATTCAATTTTTCCATACCATTCATGATTCTATAGACCTCTCTCGTATCCTCCTATAATCATCTGTTTTCTAAGATGAACAGCTCTAATCTTTTTTCTCTTTGGTCATATGGAAGCCATTCCATATCCTTTATCATATTTGTTGCTTTTCTCTGGATCTTTTCCAGTTCCACTGTATCATTTTTGAGATGAGGTAATCAGAACTGCACAAAATATTCAAGCTGTTGATGCACCATGGATTTATATAGTGGTGTTATGTTATTTTCTGTCCCTTTCACAATAGTTCCCTATATTCTGTTAGCCTTTTTTACTTCTTCTGTGCATTGAACTGAAGTTTTCAGAGAACTATCCATGATGACCCCAAGATCTCTTTCTTGAGTGATAGAGTGATTAATTTAGGACACATCATTATGTATGTGTAGTTGGGATTATTTTTTCCAATGTGTTTTATTTGCTCTTATTAATGTTGAATTTCATTTGACATTCTGATGCCCATGTCATGCTGTCTGGAGTGATTCATGACTGTGATTGCCAACCTCGGGGTAGATGTCAAAAAGTAGCACAGATGCTTCACACTGTTCTATAATTAGATTTCACCAACTCAGTAACAAATATGAACTCCAGAACACTGTGTTGGTCTTACTATGGAGTCACAGACAGTCCCCTTGGGCACTCCAGTCTATCTTGCCACTCAGGCAAGCTGGACTCTGTGATAAATGGTCACTTACACCATTGATCACAAAATATTCAGGTTTCTCCCGTCTCAAGGGACCAATCACTTACCCCGGGTCAATGTGTAACTTTGACCTCACACCAAAGACAACGTTAGTAGCCAATCCTATAGTAAATTAACAAAGAATTTATTAACTATGAAAAAAGAAATGAGAGAGTTATGTACAAGTACAGCAGGCAACATATATGCACAAATGAGTGCATGGTTCCAAAAGATTGGAGAGTTGTAGTAATCTGTCCCCTGAATGTCTTTTAGGGCTAACCCAGGTTGGCCCTGGGAGTTTCTGCTTTTGTTTCCTAGCTCCAGTCCTGTGAGAGTTCAAACAGCATAAAGATGAAAATTTTCCTGTCAGCTATCTTTATTTCCCTTTTCCAGGATTCAAACTGACTGCATATTCTCTTCTGCACGTAGCTTGTTTAGGGGCAGTTAGCAAAGTCTTTGTATCATGATGCTTTACCATGGCCAACTTAGTCTTGATAGTTCTCCTTGATCGGCAGGGGAAATCACTTCTTCTGTCTTAGTTCACAGGGTCACAGCAGGCATTTTTACAATTATAAAGCAAAACATAGACATTACCTTATTGAATGGGATACAGACATTACAAGTAATATTAATGGAAGCAGCAACATAAAAGCATTTTATAGAGACTGAACATATCTTTACAAGTTAACACCAACTTTGAACAATACTAACATACAGGTGTGATGGTCTGTTTTCTATGAAAATGAATTTGTTAGCTCTCAGTTGATGCCAACCACCTTAGCAAGAGCTAGTACCTGGTCAACTAGGATCACGGCCCAGTCAACCAGTTCTGGGAGTTCCCTCTGTAACTCTTTGCAGTGATCTTTGGACTTAACTATCTTGAACAATTTTAACTCATCTGCAAACTTTGCCACTTCACTGTTCACTCCCTATTTCAGATCATTAAGTAATATGTTGAACAGAACAGATCCCAGTACAGATCCTTGGAAGACCCAACTATTTACCTTTCTCCATTGTGAAAAGTGACCGTTTATTCCTACCCTTTGTTTCCTGTCTTTTAACCAGTTACTGATCCATGTAACTCTTATCCCATAGCTACTTAGTTTCCTTAAGAGCCCTTGGTACGGGATCTTGTCAAAGACTTTCTGAAAATCATGCTATATTGACTGGCTCATCCTTATTCACATGCTTGTTGACATTCTGAAAGAATTCTAATAAGTGGTTAAGGCATGATTTCCCTTTACAAAAAACATGTTAGTGTAACACTGACAGTGGCACAGGCCCAAGGACAGGCAAATCAGCATTGTATGTTGTTAATGCAGTTGCAAGCATCACAAAGCATTTTGGGGGAGGGTCAAAGGTGTGAGTGTGAAATGGAAGATTCCTTTGCAGGTTGCAAGAGGCCAAGAGGGGGAAGGAGGAAGAGAGCAGAGAACGGGTTAACTTGACACTTTAGCTAGCTCTGTGTGAAGATAAGATGCTGGCCCCGATCCAAGGTCATGGGCTTGACAAGAAATCTGCAGCTGCCCAGCAGTGAGAAGAGGAGAACTAAGTTGAGCAGGGGTGCAGATATAGCAGTGAGAACAGTGAGAGCAAATGAGATGGCGAAGGCCAACAGGGTGTCTTTTGGGAAGCCGAGGAGACCACAGTAAGCCAGTTTGGACTGGTACAAAGAAAACCAGGAACAGAGGGACCTAAACCAAAAACACCCCCAAAAGAACCCAGGACATAAAAACCCTCCTGAAAGTCAAAGCAGGTCGGAGATCACAGCAGACCCTGGATGACCCATGCACGGGACAAGAACTCCCGTTCACCCCTCCCCCTCTTCTTCTTATGTTACACCCAGGCTTGGCCAGCCTCGGGTTGTGCATGTGTGAGTATGAAAGTGGGTTAGGGCTGGGGTATTAATGCTTTCATGCTTCCTTTGAGTGACGTGGGAGCAGTCCCAACACTCACCATGGTTATGTTATTATTTTATTAATAAAGCTTTAAAACTTAAACACTTGGTGTGCTCAGTCCTCTCCTGCCCTAAAGATCCTGCGGCCTGATCACCTGATGCCCCAGGCAGATTGGTATCAGAAATCTGTCACAACAGACCCCGGTCCTCGGAGGGCTGGATCGAACCTGGGACCTCTGGAGCTTAATGCATGAGCCTCTACTGCATAAGCTAAAAGCCACATGGCCCTTAGCTAAGCCTGTAGAACAGTCTCATTAATCTCTCTCTAAGTGGCCTTGGTGCCACTACATCGGACAAAGCACCACACCCAGGAGGGGTGTAGGTTACATTAGCTCTTCCCCAACAAATTGTGTTCATCTATGTGTCTGATAATTTTGTTCTTTACTATAGTTTCAACCAATTTGCCCAGCACTGAAGTTAGTTTCATCAGCCTGTAATTGCCAGGATCACCTCTAGAGCCCGTTTAAAAACTCGGCCTTACATTAGTTACCCTTCCAGTCATTTGGTACAGAGGCCTGTTTCAATGACAGATTACATATGAGCTTCTCTACAATGGCCTTGTCTTCCTTCAATGCTCCTTTAGCACTTTTGTCATGTAGTGGCTCCACTGCCTGTTTGACAGGCTTCCTGCTTCCGATGTACTTGAGACCATTTTTATGGTCAGTTTTTGCATCTTTAGCAAATGGCTTCTCAAATTTTTCTTGGCCTACCTTATTATACTGTTACACATAACCTGCCAGAGTTTGTGCTCCTTCTTATTATCCTCACAAGATTTTGACTTCCAAATTTTAAAGGGTGCCTATTTTGCCTGTAATCCTTGTGATGGGGTGTTTACCCCACACCAACCCTGAAAGGGTTAAGGAAGCTCAGAAAGGGCCAATTAGTGTGATAGGCCCCACAGGAGGGGATTAGGCTGGAGAAGCAATGTCTGATTGGAGAATGAAGCTCATCTGAGCAGATATGGCTTGGGCTAGTATAAAGCCAGGAAGCTGACAATAGGAAGGGTGGCAGTGGGGAAATGTGTATCCCCGTTCTGTGCATTAGAGAGGGAAGGAGGGAACCCAGGGAAAGAATAGGACCCTGGGATCCTGGCCCTGAGGGAAAGGTGTATCCCAAAGAAAGAAGGGTGGAGAAGAAAGCCTGTGGGAGGTGAGTATGAAGCAGCCCAGGGAATGAGCAGTAAGGTTGGGGACTGAACAGACCTTGGCTGCATGTTGTACGGTCCCTGGGCTGAAATTCAGAGTAGTGGGCAGGCCCAGCTTCCTCTACCAGCCACTGACTGAGTGGCACTGCCTGGACATTGGATCCAGGAAGACTATATCCTGAAAGGGGAAATCCCATAGTGACCAGTCCGGAGGGCTGAGTCATGAAAAGGAAGCTGCAGCTCTTGGAGTGGGGGAGAGGCTGCAGTGTGTGTGAGAGAGGACAACAAGTCGAGATACCACAAGGGGAGGTGTTGGACCTGGAGAAGAGCTAATCTCCAGAGCAGCCAGGAGGAGGAACCCTGTGATATTCCTCCATTACTCTGCTACTTAGCCAAGATGGCATTCTTTTGGTGGTCTTAATGTCTTTTTTGATTTGGGGTACACATATAGTCTCGGTTATGGTGTTTGTAAATATTCCCCTGGCTGCTTTCAGGCATTTAACCCTTATGACAGCTGCTTTTAATATCCATCTAATAGGTATCCTCTTTTTGTGTAGTTCTCCTTTTTAAAATTAAATGTTACCATTGTGGGATCTTTTGGTATTATCCTCCCAACAAGGATGATAAATTTAATTATTGAGCAGTTCAGCTATTGTTACCTCTTGGACCATATCCTGTGTTTCACTGAGGACTAAATCAAGAATTGCCTCTCCCCTTGCAGGCCCCAGGACAAGTTACTTCAAAAAGAAGTCATTATGGTGTCTTTATTGGTCTTTCTAAAACTGCCCCACATGTGAGCCAGGTTCTGAAGAAGTCCTACCCCTCTGGGTGGAGTCAGAGCTGAGAATGGGTATACTTCATGCATATCACAGGATCTAAAGTACTCAGGAGGGGGATGAGAACACCCATTGAGATGAATAGAGCAGTTCAGACCTCTCGGAACTATTGTTTCAGTCTATATTCATCTCCACAGGACATTGTCATTCCACTGAGAACATCACATTGAGCTGAATGGGCCACTTCACACCTTTCAGAGCATTCTATGGTGCAGATGGAGATGTAGAGGAGCCCATTCCTTATGTTGTCCTTGTATCCTTTCAGTGTAAAAGATGATGCTTTTAAATGCTTAAAATTCAATGCTTGTATGGAATTTCTTGCTATTTGCTCTGCCTTATGCAAGTGCAGAATAGGGTTAATGACTCATATTGGGGTCGTTTGATCCAGTGGTTCTGAAAAGAGAAGTCCTGAAAAATATAGGCATTTAAAAATAGGTGGAGTGGAGTTTTTGTGCAAAATTGACTAAAGGCAATCTTTGAGAGAGCTGGGAACAGAACCTAGATCTCTTGGGTGAAACCTTGGCCCTATTGAAGTCAATGGCAGTTTTGCCACTGGTTTCCATGGGCTTGTATTTTCACCTTTTGAGACCCAATTCTAGTGGTAGGCCTAGTCTACACTAAAAAGTTAAGTTGCTGTGTGTTGAAGCAAGTGGAGCTTTCATAGTCAACACCAAGAAGACCTAATTTTGAGGTAAATAATGTAGAAATAACGGTAGTCACCATCCATATCCAAGAGGAATGGGCATATCTTTTGGATGGGAGCAGATGGAAGAAGACATTTCTTGCCAGTATTTGCTTACATTTCTAGGATTAGTAAAGAGTTCAGTAGGACTCTAGGATGACAAATCCAAGGAAAAATGACTTGTAGAATGGGAAAACTATGTTCCATGAATCTCCATGAGTGTTCTCTCTCTCTCTAGTAATACAAATTATATTTTAATTGATCTAGACTGAACCAGTTGCTTTGCATCCATATGCTTATTGCTTATTTTTCATTGTGACTTCTAGGTTGTCCATGTCTCCTTGGAACGAAATATCCACCTGAGTTAATGCACATTTCAATATTTTAATCTCAGTGACCCTAACTGCTATTGGTACATGGATATCTAGGCACATATGGAAATCTAGGGCCATGTCTACACTACAGAGTTAAGAAGACTTAAGTTTTGTTGATGATCATAAATTGCTTATATAACATCAGTGCAGCACATTCAGACAACACTCCTTGTGTTGGCTGAGTGCATTCACAGTCATTGCTCTTGCATCAACAGACAGAGCGTTGCATTGTGGGTAGCCAGCCCACTGTGCAATTCACCACCACCTTTTATCCTCTGCTGCTGGGAGCTCTTGGAATGGATCACAATGCATCACGGGAATGTGCTCGCTGTCCCATGATGCAGTTTATTCTGTTCCATCATTCCATGGGCTTCCTAATTCATTTTGTGCCGTTTTTCAACAGCCCTTGTAAACTCTGTGCCCACCATCTCTGCCTGACAGGATGGATCCTGAACTGCTGACCTTTCTGCTGACAAGTGTTATGAACACAACGTGACTGGTCCTGCAGTATTTCATGAGCTGCGAAACAGAGAGTGAATCAGCGATGCCTGCTCTGCTGTCTGCCATGGGAACTGTAGCGGGGTGGTTACCCTGCTCCTGCCCGGAGGGGTTAAAAACAGCCCGGGAGAGGGATGTGGCTGGGGCAAGCAGCTCCAAGGCTGATTGGGGAAACAGCCTCAGCTGGGGCCACATCCCAATCAGGGCCCAGCTGGCCCTTATAAGAGGCCAGTGGGCCAGGAGAGGACAGTATCTCTCTGCCTGTAGAGAGGGAAGGGCCTGGCTGCTTAGGAGCTCACAGGGTACACAGAGTGGAGCAGGGCTGGGGAAAGGCCAGAGGAGCTGCAGAGCTCCAGCCTGGAAACTCCCCAGGCAGCAGGCCTTGTTAAAGGCCCTGAAGGGTACTGGGGTTGCAGAGGGCAGCCCAGGGGTAGGCCAGGGCAGCAGGTCCAAACCCCCCTTGCCAATGATGAGTGTCCTTTACAGACTGCAGTCTGCCCCAGTGAACGGGGACTAGATGCTGACTGGCAGTAGCCACTGAGACAAGGTGGGGATAGGGGGTTGGGGGTTCCCCTGAGTGGGGAAACCCAGATTGGGGGTTGCTGCAGTGGGCAGAACACCTGGGTAAAGGGCACCAGGGTCCGGGAAGGACACGGGGTCCAGCGGCAAGCAGGACACTGGCCTGCAGAGGGCACTCTAGAGCTGGAAAAATAGCTAATTCCCAGGAAACCAGCAGGAGGCACCTCGGGTGAGTTTCGCACTGCTACAGAACAAATAATTCAAGATTGCTGCTGGCATTCATGAATCAGCTTGCCACAGTGGACTGTCAGTACTGGGCTTAGGAACCCAGCACTGAGTGGCAGGATAGCATTGTGATGCATGTCTGGGATGATGAGCAGTGGCTGCAGAACTTTCGGATGCACAAAGCCACCTTCCTGGAACTGTGCGCGGAGTTCATCCTTGCACTGCGGCGCAAGGACACCAGACTGAGAGCTGCCCTCACTGTGGAAAAGTGAGTGGTGATCGCTGAATGGAAGAATGGAAGTTGGCAACACCAGGCTGCTACTGGTCAGTCATGAATCAGTTTGGAGTCAGAAACTCCACTGTGGGTGCTGTGGTGATACAAGTGTGCAAGGCCATTAATCACCTCCTTCTACGAAGGATTGTTAATCTCAGTAATGTCCAGAAAATAATTGATGGCTTTGAGGCATTGGGGTTCCCTAATTGCGGTGGGGTGGTAGATGGAACTCATATCCCAATTTTGGCCCCTGGCCATTTTGCGATGGAATACATCAACCAAAAGTGATACTTCTCCATGGTTTTACAGGTGCTGGTGAATCACAAGGGCTGTTTCACTGATATCGATGTGGGCTGGTCAGGGAAGGTGCATGATGGAACTCTGGACTGTATAGAAATCTGCACACTGGGACTTTCTTTCCAGACCAGAAGATTCCAATGGGGGATGTGCAAATGCCCATAGTGACCCCCTTGTTCCTGGTGTAAGGCTGCATGAGCCACGGGAGCTTAGACAGCAGCAAGGAGTGCTTCAACAATAGGCTTAGCAAGTGCCAAATGACCGTTGAATGTGCCTTTGGCTGATTAAAACGTCACTGGTGCTGTTTTTTTGGCTGGTTAGACCTCAAAAAGGAAAATATTCCAATGGTCATTGTGGCCTGCTGTACTCTCCATAATACATGCAAATTGAAGGTGGAAAAGTTTCCCTAGGGGTGGGCCGCTGAGGCTGATCAGCTGACTGCTGATTTTGAGCAGCCAGATACAAGGACAATGAGAGGGGCACAGCGGGAGGCTCTTCGAATCAGGGAGGCTTTGAAGGAGCATTTTGACAATGATTCCCAGTAATGTGTCTGTATATGATGCATTTGGCCAGGCAATGTTTATTTGCTGACATAAATTACCCTTTTAGTGTCAATAACTCAACAAATATTTTCTTTAAGTATCTGACCAACTCTAATAACAATATTTATGAAGGAATCAAAGGTCACAGTTAATGTCAGTATATTTTGAATGTCATTCTCTTCATTGTAGCACAGATATAAAATGAGGTCCTGTGTAGTTTACAGGGGATGGACCCTATCTGTTGTTTCGAACTAAAGCTGGTCCAAATTTTTCACCTGAAAAATACCTTTTTGTCAGAAACAGAAATGTTCATGGGGAAATATTTTTAAATTTTCCCTTGGAAACTTCTGAACAAACTAGAACTAACATTTTCAATTGAAGTTTTTGTTTTATTTTTGAAAACCTATTTTTAAAAAGATATCAGATTTGGTTTTCCCCTTACAGTTTTTAATGCAAAGGTATGAATAATGACAAGGGGGTTATTTTCACCATTTTTTCCCCCATTCAATTTCTTTAAACTTCCTCAACTTTTGAAAAGTTTTGGAGTGGCCAAAGATAAAAAATGAAACTCTGTAACATCACCACTTTGTAATTTTTGAAAAGTTTAAGTTTTTAGAAGTTATTGTGGCAGCATTACTATTGCCAGTCTAACTCATCCCAAACTGCAGAAGTTTTCAAAGAATGTTATAGTAGAATGAAAAGGAAAATGGGGATGGTGGGTATGTGAGGAAATGGACATTAGCCACTTTAGTTTGCATACAGTGAAGAAATGAAAATTCTTTTTTTTTTAAATCACTAATTTAAAAAAGACAAAATCAAAAAATGTTTCTATAAAATGATAAACAAAATATTGACATCTTGAAATTTTTCATGGAATAGATTTTCCATTTTTCAACCAGCTCTATTTGGAATTAATCCATTGTCTGGAGCAATATCGCCAAAACTGCTTTAGCTCTCATGTGTATGATCTGCACAAAATATAACCAGCTTATTTGAATTGTTTATTTCTTTCTTTGCATAGCTCTCCACTGCTGTGAACATTAATATCGTGCCTGATCCAGTTCCAAATTTTAGCAAAGCATTAGTGGCAGAAGTTATAACCAATTAAAATGTATATTTCTTATTTTAGTTATATGACACTGTTGCCTGACTCAAACAGAGCCCTTACACATAGTCTCTGCGCTGAAGAACTTTCAGTCTAAAGAAACAAGAATCTACAAAAGGATGGGAGAAAGAGAAACAACATAAATGGGAAACTGTGGTGCACAGAGATTAAAAGACTGATCCAAAGATTAACATAAATAGCCTTGACTTTAGTGACCTTTGAATCAGACCAC
Source organism: Emys orbicularis (assembly GCF_028017835.1). Taxonomy (NCBI): domain Eukaryota; kingdom Metazoa; phylum Chordata; order Testudines; family Emydidae; genus Emys; species Emys orbicularis. The sequence goes on along the minus strand of NC_088684.1, from coordinate 150,806,517 downwards.
AATTAACTTGCTCAAGGTCCCAGCTGTAGTCTGTGGCAGAACCAGGTCTTCCAAGTCCCAATCTAGCAGTTGTGCAAAACAACAACCCATGTTGGAGCTGAAATGCATCTGATGAAAATCATACACAATTAATATTTATATAATACCAACACAGCTACCATGAGAGCCCTTTACTCTTCTGCTCCTTTTTCTTCTATGGCTCATCAACTCTCCATTCCTTTTCAAATCCAATTTTCAAAAATTTTCTCTGTCCCGCCCCTTTTCCTTACCTGTTAATTTCTCTCTTCCTTTAACTTTTTAAATTTTGTAGCTGAGCTATTTTAGGACTATATTGTGGCTTTGCCAGAAGCCCTATATACTGGGATCATAATTCTTTCCTTTTCCAAAGGATTATTCATATGTTGCTGTTCCATGTCAGCAGCAAATTATTGCTCCCCAACACCCTCTGAGGTATCTTATGGGAGTGCTGGGGAAATAGATCAAAGACTAGATGTCAGTGGCATTTGTTGTTCAGCACCTTTCCAGATTAAGCCCTTACATAGCCATTGCACAAGGCATGTTGGCCTATTTTTTTTATCTCTTTGCATAGTTTAATGTCACACCACCATTATTGAAGAAGTAATGGCTCCTTGATGTAGGCCTGGTTTGATTCAAGTAATTTGCCTCATTTTTAAATGGGCATGACTGGGACAGTGAATGGAAGGCTAAATTGTCATGACAAGCAGTATGCTGGAGTCAGGATGGCTAGCTAAAATTAGCAGGAACATCCTGGTGTTAGTAAACGAAGCTCAATGTAAGATACATTAGCAGTCAGATTATCTTTAGAAAGAGCATGCAGCACAGGAATTGGTTTCTACAAAATAACCATGCCAATCCCAGATGTGTGATGCAATGTAATGTGTAAATATATAGAAAGGAAGAGGTTTTCTATAACTTTGGTTGTGTAAATGCCCTATACCCACCCTCTATGCTCAACTCTGCGTAGATTGCCTGTATGCCAAATAAAGGATACGCAAATGACAACATCTGAAGTCGAACTGAGTTCTTGGGAAGCTGAGTGTAAAGAGGTCTGAGAGGGAATCCCAATAATTGGTACTTATCTACTTTTCATGATTAAGTTACCCATGCAAGCAAAGTCTTTTTAAGGATCGCAATAGTTTTTTTTTGACCATACATTAACATTTTTTTAATGAGCTTTTTTCCACTTAACCCAATCCAATATTCAAAAAGCATGTGGGGAAAAAAGCATCAAAGGAGACTTGTATCTTTCATTCTTTAAACTGAAACATTTTTGACTTTGATAAAAGGAAATGAAAAGATGGGGGAAGGAATATACGGATAATTGAATTGATCTTAAAAAGAAAACGGTGAGCCTAAAAGACTGCTATGACTCTATTATACATTTTTTTTCATTGTAAAACCTTGTTAAGAGGTGCTAAGAAGGAAATAAAAAGCAGGGAAGATCTGTCATCTCCTTTGAAGGAGGGAGTTAAAAATAAAAAAGCCAATGCTATGGTTTAGAAAGATCATATTTTATAACTACTACTAAAACATAGTCACTCATTCTATAGTGAAACTGGTGGAGACCCCCAGAATGACAATTGTGGACTAGACAATAAAGACATTTTAGTGCCTCTACCCTCTTTAAGCTGTTAATTCGATTTGCAAGTATTAAATTTCCAAAGCGTTCTTAAATGTTGCTGTTGCAAGATTGTGCTGTTGATTTCTCTTTGCCTTGTGTTCAGTCAGAAAATCGTTATAAATTTATGAAGTGTTAAGATTTTCATGATTCCTAGGGCTAAGAAGTGAGTACTTAGCAATTCAGTGCCTTTCCTTAGGGAAACTGATGTGATGGTATTAAAGTAGCAATTTCAGTCAATTAGAGAAATTTAAAAAAAAGACTCACATTAACCTTCCTTGCAGAGCTACTACATCTTAAGGATTTCAGACCAGGAGGTTCCCAAGATACAAAGAACATGGTCTTGAACTGTTCTATAATTTTGCTCAAAGTGCATTTTCTTGCCAATTTTATTTGTAGACATAGGTAACTGAGTTCAGTGCCCTGGTGATTCCTTTAGCTTACTCTATAAATTATTGTTAAACACATGGTAACTCAGTCATGAGAAGTACAATCCATGAGGAGGGGGCTCGTGTTGGGCTGAGTTTAGCATGCAAAAAGGACCTGATTTTTTTAGTCTTTTTCTCTCAAATTATTCAGAAATAGAGGATCTGAAAGAATAGTGACTTTATCAACACCACACTCATAAATAGCTATAAAACAAGACTGCAAATACCCTGGGTGCCTCATAAAAACACCTGCATCCAATTTCTGGTTCTAGGCTTGAAATCATAATTAGCTTTCTGAGAATCTTATCACTACTAAAGAGGTTTTGCTTTTACAGTTATAACCTATTGGAATATAAACTCATATCTATTGATATTCAAGGAAAGCTAAAATGCCTATTTAAGACCATTTGTTTAATTTGTTTGGTTTGTGTGTTCGTTTGGTTTGGTTGTATTTATTTTGGTGGTAGGGAAGCATCTAAGGGTTTGTCTGCATAGGGAGTATTTAACCAGAGTAGGTCAAGTTAATCCAGTTTGAAAATGTTTGCATACACAGGATGCAATTCATTGTAACACACTGACTCTGCATGTATTTCAAACTCTACAACAAGATGCTATTACTATGACAACCAAATACACAACATATTCCTCCCCCCTTAATGAGAACATCCCCTAAATAAAACAAACACTAAACTAGAGAAGGAGGGTAGACTGCCTCCATTCCCAGCTAACCCCCGGGGATCATTTTGCCCCATAACCGTGGGCTCGCCCAAGCTAAAGATCCAGTCATTGAGGAGGTCTTCTGTCTCTAGTTGGATGGACTTCTGGTGTTGGTGCACTCAAAAGTATCTTGGGCGCAGGCATGACAATGGGCTCAGGGTTCGTAGTGCGAATGGGTGAGGATGTGATATCACTTCATTCAGGGAAGGGGTGTATCTCCGCCACAGGCAGTAATGGAGGGGGAAAGTCAGGAACAGGTGACTCTTGATTTGGTGTCTCGCCGGAAGTAGTGAAGTCAGGCAACTCAACTGAAGATGTGTCCTGGGGACTAGTATGACCTGGAAACAGCTGATCTACATGTCGCTGCCAGGTGAGATCCTTGGCAGTCCGTACAATGTAGGAAACAGGTCCTGTTTGGGCAATGACAGTGGCAGGGACACATTTAGCTCCAGAAGCATAATTCCGAGCCAAAACCAGCTGTCCTAGGCTAAAGGTTCAGTCTTTTGCTCTGGGTGAACACCTAATGACTTGATCTTGCTGCTGACATTGCACAATTTGTAGGGGTTCAGAAGATTTTAGCAGATCAAAACAAGTGCGCAGCTGTCGTCCCATCATTAGAAAGGCTGGGGATGCCTTGGTCGTCACAGGAGGTGTGTTTCTGTTGGATAATAAGAAGGTGTCCAGATGGTTTTGAATGGATAATTGTCCCCTTGTCGATTTCAAAGCTTCTTTCATTGTCTGCACAAATCTTTCAGCTAATCCATTGGTGGATGGATGATATGGAGCTGAAGTGATGTTGCGTATCCCATTTGCCTTCATAAAATTTCCAAACTCCTGAGAGACAAACTGTGGTCTGTTGTCACTTACAAGTTGTTCTGGCAGACTGAAATGACTAAAGAGTCCCCGTAGTTTTTGGATAGTACTCTCTGCAGTAGTGGACTGCATTATAGAAACTTCTGGCCATTTAGAATGGGCATCTACTATCACAAAGAGAATGCTTCCTTCTAGTGGGCCAGCGAAGTCAACGTGAATACGCTGCCACGGGTTTTCAGGCCAGTCCCATGGATGTAGGGGTGCCCACTGTGGTGCATTCCTCACACCCTGACATGATATTCAAGCTTCTGCCTTCTCTTCAATACACTGTTCAATCCAGGCCACCAAAACTAGCTTAGTGCAATTTCCTTCATGCGCACTATTCCACAGTGACCGGAATGTAGCTGGTCTAACATCTGTGATCTCAGTGGTGGTGGGATAATGACACATCTTCCCCACAACAAACAACTAGAATGGACCGATAACTCCGTTCTCCCGGACATATAGGTAACAAGGTTGAGTGAGACCGGAGAGGTTCATTGAGATGTTCCATGCATCACCAGGTCCATAAATTGGGACAACACTGGGTCAACGTGAGTTGCCTTCTTTACCTGAGTAGCGGTGATGGGTGTGTTCTCTACCAGTTCAAAGTAAAATATTTCCTTCTGGGCAATATCTTGACATTTGGCTGGCAAAGGCAGCCTTGAGAGACCATCTGCATTGCCTTGCAGAGTGGATTTCTCATACTGGATTTCATATGTGTGTGCGGAAAGCAACAAAGTCCATCATTGCATACAACTAGCAGCTATTGGGGGAATGCCTGTGTGTGGTTCAAAAACTGAAATCAGAGTTCGATGGTCTGTGAGAAGTGTAAACTTCCATCCGAACAGGTATTGATGAATCCTCTGAAGTCTGAAAACGATTCCCAACGCCTCACGTTGGATTTAGGCATAGTTAGTTTCTGCTTTGCTTAGAGTGCATGAAGCAAAAGCAATAGGTCTCTCTTCTCCCAAAGGCATAATGTGTGACATGACCGCTCCCACTCCATAAGGGGAGGCATTGCAGGCCAACTGTAGAGGTAAGGATGGATCAAAGTGCGTCAGAACTCCCAAATTTAGCAATGCACCCTTAGCTTTGTTAAATGTAACATCACAGGCTTCAGTCCACTTCCAGGCCTTGTTCTGCCCCAGGAGTTTGTGAAGTGGTTTTAACAGTGTGGCTAACTGTGAGATGAGCTTCCCATAATAGTTCAATAGTCCTAGAAACGAGCGAAGCTGGCTAACATTTTGAGGAGGTGGAGCCTCCACAATAACCTTAACTTTTTCAGGGGCCTTATGAAGACCCGTAGCATCAATGATGTCTCCCAAATATTCAACAGGGGGCTGAAAGAATTTATACTTGTCTTTGAGGACTCGTAGGCCATACTTTTCCAGTCTTTGTAGGGTAGCCACTAAATTCTTTAGGTGATCCTCCTCATTCCTTCCAGTGACCTGAAAGTCATCCAGATAGCACTGGACTCCTGGCAAGCCACAGAAGATCTGGTCCATAGCCCTCTGGAACAAGGCGGGAGCAGACGTTATTCCGAAGGGTAGGCGACAGTATCGATAAAGCCCTTTATGTGTCACAATTGTCAACAGCTCTTGGAACTTTTCATCAACGTGCATCTGTAAATACGCTTGACTCAGATCAATCTTACAGAACTTTTGTCCCCCAGCCAGGCGCACAAAGAGGTCATCAATGCGGGGAAGCGGGTATTGGTCTGCATACAACACCGGGTTGACCATTACTTTAAAATCTCCGCAAATCTGGAGGGAGCCATCTTTCTTCACTTTTGGAACAATTGGAGTTGCCCATGGGTTATGGGTAACTGGCATTAGGACTCCATTTGTGACCAGGCGCTCCACGTCCGCTTCAACCTTTGGCCTGAGGGCATATGGCACAGTTCTAGCTTTCAGATATTTTGGTTAACTGTCAGGTTTAATGTTTAATGTCACAGTGATTCCCTTCATACTTCCCAGATCCTTTCCAAAAACATCAGCATGTTTCCTTAGTACAGTGGTCAGACCTGTTTCATCTTTAGTCATTCGGTGCACTTTTGCCCAGTTCAGCTGAATCTTCCTCAGACAAGACCTACCCATTCGGGCTGTGTAATTGCCTTTCACCACAAACAGTGGCAATTTAGCAGCTTGTCCATTGAGCTCCATCTTAACATCAGTAGTGCCCAAATGGGCACAGCTTCTCCCGTGTACATCTTCAGAACAGTTTTCATTGCCTTAAGCGGAAGATGCTGTAGCTTTTCTGTATACACAGTCTCTGAGACCAATGAGATGGCTGCACCAGTGTCCAGATCCACGCGTACAGGTTTGCCGTCCAACAACGGGGTTACCCAGTATTCATGTGAGCCCACTGACAAAACGTGGAGAGGCACTTCTTCTTCTGACGAGGTGTCACCTTGATCATCCTGGGTCTGCTCTAGCATATGCAGAGTTTCCTTTTTGGTCCATCAGATCGCAGGCCTCTTTTTCTTTTGTTTACAGGCACATTCAGTGTGTCCCTTTTTGCCAGTGTCGACACACCAGGTCCTTACACCAGCATTCTGATGCAGGGTGACCCGGCTTACCACAGCGGTAACATTCTTGACTCCCCACTGTTTTGTGGGTAGGTTTTTGTGACACCTTATGCACCCTAGGGGATGCACCTATGTATTGTGCCTCCTTTGTAGCCAGTTCCATGGAGACAGCAATATCAACGGCCTTCTGTAAGGTAATCTGAGCCTCTGTCAAAAGGTACTTCCGTATAGCTTCACTGTGCAGGCCACACACTAACCTGTCACGTAGGGCGTAATTTAACATCTCCTTAAATTCACAGTGTTCTGCAAGCTTTCTCAAAGTTGCTACAAATTGTACAACTGTTTCGCCTTCTTTCTGGTCTTTTTTGTGGAACCTATATCTTTCAGCAATTACCAGTGGTTTTGGAGAAAAACGGGACCCCAGGATTTCCACAATGTCACTGTAAGATTTGGTCTTTGGCTTAACAGGATGTAGTAAGCTGAGTAGCAGGGAGTAGGTCTTAGCCCCAACAACACTTAAGTATATTGGCAACTTCTTCTCTTCTGCAATGTTATTTGCAATAACAAAAAACTCAAAACACTCAGTATATATGTGCCATTGCACTGTAGTCTCCTCAAAAGGTTCCAGCAGCCCTGTAAGTGTAGCCATGGTTTAGTTTCAGTTAGCACCAGTTCGCACCCCCTTCCAACAGGAAAAAGATTTTATTTTATTTTATTAAAGACCTTGACTTCTACCTTCTTCTGTTGCTGGAGCAGCACAGGGATCCCATCCTCATCTCCATGTTGTTTTATCCTTGGAGGAAGCAGTTTTAGGAAGAAATCACTTGAGACACCGAGAGCTGTAGACCTTGAAAAGCAGCCATTTATTTCCACACACTGAACCAACCAACAACCAGCCCAAACTGGCTGGGCTATCCCCTAATAATCTAACTCAGTTGCCATAGCAACAACAAGATTCTATTACTACGGCAACCAAATATACACAAACACCCCCCTCCCTCCCACCCCGGCAGTTTTGAATGAGGAAAATATTATTTTGTGCTAAATGCAAAAGTTTGAGATAGAAGTTAGAGGAAAAGAAGTGGGGGTAGAGTTCCTAGTTTACATGAGGTAGACATACACACTGGATGCCCTTAAAGCTACAAAGAGTATAGCTCCCCACTGAGGTAAAAATGCCCTCTAACCTGCATACTTACAGACTGGTAACAGTGAATCTTCAGTCAATCATTGCAGAAGCCTGTCTTTTTCTCTGCACTGGCTGCAGGGGAGATAAAGCAAAATCTAAAGCTCAGAAATTGCTCAATTTTTGTTCAGAAATTATCAAAAATAGTTGCACAGCCTTCCCCATCAGTACAGTTTGTCTCCTTTCCACTTCTGCAGTACTTCTGGTGGGGACTATCTTGGTTTATAACTTCACAAAGTATCTCGCTGGTCCACCCTTTGCCTTTTTGCACAAGGCCATTCTCTGCTGCCTCATTACCCACCTCAGTGTAACATCGTCCAAAGTCAGGACAGCCTAAAGGGGTTGTAGAGGGGATTACTATAGAGCTCGCCCCTATATTCACCCTGCAAACCCGTTCAACACCATATAAACACCTCTAAGGCAGAGCAAAACACCAAAGACAGAGTAGGAACTTATTTCCCAACATCTACCCCACCCCCAAGCTTCCAACATACAACTACCAAGCCAAGCAGTCTATAGTGTATGGACAGAAATCCCAATGTACACACTGCTTACCATCTCGTAGGTCCCCCCCAAGACTTGGAAAGGGCTCAGGGAGCTAAAGCCAGAAATAAAAAATGCTGTCAAATCCTCCTGAGATTAATACCCACACAGCTACAGCACCTGCATTGGCCAGAGCCTCAAGAATGGGGCATTTATCAACAGCTGAGCAGCTGGCAAACCTGACAGAGGGAATCCAACAAGGAGCTTTCCAGGGAGATCATTGAGGTGGTCAATGACACGTGGCATTTGCCAAGCATTACCGTGGCCTAAGACAGAATTTAAAAAAGCAACGCCTGTAATGAAAAGCCAGAATGCCCTGCTGCAGCCAGATGTTGCAGTTAGGGCAGCAGGCAATGCAGTACCATAAAACAACACCCTGAACAATACAGACTACTGCAAACTACGAATTGTCCTCCCTTCTGTACCCCTGTAGCAGTGCTCCCAGAGGCCATTCTGCTCACAGACCCCAGCTCAGATTACTGAGAATAGAGGTACCTGGGAGTGGGACTCCAGCTCTTTTGAACCCTCTGTCTCCCCTGGTAACATCATCTCAGCACTCAATACCAGAAGTCTCACAAACCAGGAGAAGCAGAGCCGAGACATGTACTTAGATGTGACTTTAAGTTCTGTCCCCTTGTCTTGTGCACTGTAGTGCATTGCACTTCGCTGTTTTGTTTCACTGCTGCTTTAATGAAAGGGTTTTTAATGTATTGTTTCTTAATTAAAATCTGTTTTTTTCAGTTGACGGTTCATTTATGTTTGTTACAAAATATTGTTTAATAATAAAAACCTTTAAAGTTTCCTTCATAAGTAATTGAGACTCCATCTTTAAGAGAAAATATGTTTGTACTAATTCATAAGATAATTCATACTTCATAACCAAACATTTAGGCAAACACACCATGTACAATAGAAATTGCCTCAATGTTGAGGCATTCCAATGCCCATAAATAATGCTGAACTGAACTACTTCCAACTCTGCCCTCTACAGGTTAGCAGCTCAATGTACATCTGCACACTTACAGGCCTGAGACTCAAAATAAGAGCAATGGACATCCCTGACAATATTCATGAGCGGCAGGTGGAGCCCCCCTTCTAGGAGGCTAGCTCCCAGTTCTGCCCTTTCCACCCCCCACCCCGAAGCTGGAGCCCTGAGTTGCCCCCTCCCCTCGGCTGGAGGAGTCACAGGCCAGCTGGAGCCCATCCCCTAGCCCCCCACTGCACCACACCTCCCCAGACCCCAAGCTGCCCTGCAGGAAAAGCTCTTGTCTCTTCTCTTCCAGAAGAAGAACCTGAGCTTTTGATATGCACCATGCAGGTTACGGGGTGACTGAGGAGGCAGTATGTGTTACTCAGCTTCCTGGGTTCACCAGTAATCTCGCTGGAATTTAGGGAGATTACTGATGAACCCAGGAAACTGAATAGCAGATACCACCTCCTCGGCTGCCCCGGAACCTACATGGGGCATAATAATAAGCAAAAACTTCCCCCGCCAAACTCACAAACGGCCTATTATACCCGCCGTCCATGACAATATTGACCCAGATGTTTTCACTTTGTATTGGACGCCTTCCTGGCTGCTTTCAAAATACTGAGTCAGTCTCTGCACCTGAGTTTCCCACCCATCACTAAGACTATCTCCCTTACTTTCACAAATAGTGTGTAAAAGTACAACATGTTACTATGATTTTTGGGATGTCTTTTGCTGCTGCTTCCACCATATTCCACAAACAGCACCATCTCTCTTTCAAACGGCACACTCTGATGGCTTCATTAACTAAGGAAGCAGAAGATAAGCTGGGACAACCAAAGGAATGTCCCCATCATTAATGTCCATAGTGTTCCTGCATACAAAAAGTCATTTCTCCATTAATTTAAACAGATTTGAGTTTCAAAAGATCCTAGGATCGTGAACCCTTCCAAGCAACCCTGCATTTATGGGGCTACATCCCTTTCTATTTTTGAATTCTGATCCCTGATTGGGTGGTAGAGAGAGGAGCAAATAAGAGGCACATGTGTCCCATCAATTCCCCCAATAAAGTTTGGGAACCCTGTGTCTCCAAAGTCATCAGTAATCTCCAAAGTTACCAGTAATGAGCATTACCAAGCTTTATAACCTGGTGCAACTGTATACTTTATTCATGACATCACAAACCTGCATGACAATGGCCCAACAATCAATCTCCTTGTAGCCAGCTAGTTCGGCATGGTATGGTAGCATTCAGGGGTGGCCAGTTTCCTTATGGTAGTGGTGACCCACTTGTCCATGGGTATGGGGCACCACATGTTGGTACATTGCCACTGCAGCTCCAGGGTAGGTTCAACACCTATCTTCAAAAAGATTGCCTTCCCCATTCTGAAATTCTCTCTCCACCGCTGGTCATCCCAAGTCTGCAGAACACTCCTTTCCCACCAATCTGTGCTGGTTTCCTGAACCCAGAAAGGATGTTGCATGCTGTGAAGCTTTTCCAAGGACCAATCTTCTCCTATCAGTTTTTCAGCATCTTCCTTTTCTGCATCCTGGTTTAATAGTGGCTGAAGCTCCTGCTGCTGCTGCTTCCACCTCAACTGCTTGGTGGTGCAGCAGGCAAAATCCCAAGCTGACTTCACCTAGCATTGAGTGCTAGCCTCTGTGAATTCGTGGTTGCCACGATAGTGGCATGCAGCATTGCTGGGTCCATGCTGGCTGACAGCAATTGAAAAAGGGCACTAGCCCACCTGTAAAGGAAGTACAGTGGGATTTGTTTCAAAATTTGAACTAGCTTGGCTTCTGCTATGCATCCCATAATGCACAGTGAGAAAAGTCCCAAAATACACACAGTATAAATAACAAGATGTCTTTAAAATTCTTCCACTTTGCTCCCCTTCCACCATACTTAAATTGTTTGCTGTCCATTTAGGGCTGGGATTTCAAAGGAGTCTAATGTGCCCAGTTCCCATCCATTGAATTTCAATAGGAGGTGGGTGTCTTAAGTCCTCAGCCTTAAAAAGATGATGTTCTTTTGGGAAGATACCTTATATTTTTATCTCTATGTGACTCACCCAGCATATTATGGATGCCCATATATGATAAATATAGAAGATTCCTGGAACTATTACCTTGTGCATCAGCATCAATGTATATCATGAGTGAGAAATGGGGCTAATGATTCTTCATTGTTTCATGGCAGGGTTTCTCTTTTCCTTCACTGTCATGAGTTTTGGATAAATACTGAGGATTTGCTTTCTTGTCCTCCAGAATAGCCACTTAGGGCTAGATTGTGGACTTATCACAAGCCCTGAGAAAGGGGCAGTGTGTAGTTGAACTGCCCCAGGAGCTTGATTGTCACTTGATGAATATCTGTAGAAAGTGATTTGACCTGTGAATATTAAATTCACACCTCTTTTTTATAGCTTTATTCACCATTTTGTGGTTATTTTTATGGCATATGTTGTTCATCTTTTAGTAGTGAACTTGGAAAATAAATATTGAAATATAAATGAAAATAATTTAAATTCACTTACGATGTTGCAGCTAGACTCTACACTCCTATTTTGAAAGCTATTCTAAGGGAAGGGATCCATTGACCTTGGGGAAAGCAAATGAAAAATCATTTCAACACAAATTGAACTTGCATTTTCCAGGAGCCTTTCCTTTATGAGCTTTTCAGAAGTTATTGGATGTACAAGGGTTTCTCATTCTCAAGCTTTATCACCTATCTGAAGCACTTTGAAGTAGCCCTGAAAATTTTTGTGGCAGGGAAAAGTCAATTACAGTCTAAAATTATTAGTGGTTAGTAAGTGATAAAGTGTCTGATAAAGCAGGAGATCTCCAAATTAACTCTTTATTGAATAGCCTGAGAAGATATATATATGTCTAGGTTTATACAATTAGCAGTTCATTGTTTTCTGATGATATATCTCACATTAGGAGCATAAAGAAAGATTATCTGAAGATGGCTCCAATGTGCACATGTTGTAGGAAAGCAACACAGTTTTTCAAAGAGGTAATTTTTTAAAATAAATATCAAGGCAAGTGAAGCCTGGAGGAATGGCATAGCCTGAAATGGTAGGACTACAGTTAACTTGAATGTGCTCTGGATCAGACCCTATACACAAAGAGTTCTTGGTTTCTTGGCAGCACTCCCACATTTTTGTTCTTGATCCCTTGGAAGGGAAAAATGGCTAATCAGGGAAAGGATTTGCATAAAGTCAATATTTCAAGGATTTCCTCTTGAAGCTAAGAATTGATCAGATTCCCAGCTGGGGAAGTTGGTGTAGCTTTATTGACTTCAATGGAGCTTTGTCTGTCTATAATGACTTGTCATTTAAAAAGTAACATGTTTCATGTGGTGCTGTTTTAAATTCAGTATTTACAAACATTTTTCGTTTTACATGACAAGAGTAGGAAAGTCTTAGACACACACAAAATGAATTAAATGATCATCATGATTATGACTTATAAACCACCATTGGTACAAAGGATAACACCGGATGAACAAAAGTCATTCATTCTATTCATATTTCAATAGAGGATTGGTACCCACTTTATTCCCGTGCACACCGCAGCCCTCAGTCTACATCCCTCCCAATAGGTCCATGCCATAGCCCTAAATGTAGAGTGGATCTAACAGACTAATTTACTATATTTTGAAAAGGCTAAGCCTCCCTCCAAATGTCTTGTGCAGGGATGCTGTCAGACAATCAGGTGGCTGGCATGCCCACTTTCCCAGATCCAAGTTACTCTGTTACTCATCATGCCCTTATGATTTCCCTCTGCCCCAGTTTCTGTCATGGTTTCCCTAGGCAATAATGAGAATCTCTCTATATTACCTTTTAAATATTATCTCTATTGGCTTTGAGAAGGTGTAACATGGTTGGAACAGTCCACTCCTGTTTCAGAAAAGACTAGGAGTGTCACCTCCTGGGAACTCACCACCCTATGGGGGAGTGCTCAGTGGCCTTGGTCCCTGGTCCTACATTCCCCATCTGCATAAGTTTCAAAGGTATTTGATCTGTAACATGCTGCTGGCTGGAATGACCCACACCCTTTTGGCTACTGTCGCTACCCCAATTCTGCACAAAGGCATGACTGCAAAGGGCCAAACACCAGATTCTACCACAGGGCGCATGCTTTGTCCACCCCCTAAAGACTGGGCCACAAAATCCACAATCCCATTCTGGTCTCGCAGTCCAGCTGCTGGCAGCAGGTGGAGCCTACTCTACAGACTACTGCTAGTCCCTGGAAAATCCAAGGGAACAGAAAACTCCTCTAACACCCAATCCTTGTGCAGAGGATCCTCTAACTTCCTCCCCTAGATCACCGATTCCAGCCCTGGAAAACTCCCAGCCTCTCCCCCACTTCTTCTTTCCCCTCATAGCTTGGTAGGGGGAAGAATATGGCTAGGATATCAACCGCCCTATGCCCACTCACCCACCCCTGGCCAAGAGAACACCTATTGTCACTGCCATCTTTCTCGGTTTCTGCTTGCGGCAAACAAGGGTCACGCTGTCCCCACAAGGGAAAAACCTAGTGGTGCTGCTATATTTAAAGGGCCTGGCCCCTGGGCTGCTGCTCCTGGGGATGCCCACCTCTGTGCTCCTGGGGATGTTTTCCATCCAGTCCCCATGGCACCCTGCTGGTCACCCTGAGGCTCAATACAGTAATGGATGTGTGTGTAAGCACAGCAGGCTCCTTGCAGCCTTTCTAATGCAGAATGGTCACCCCAAGTACAGGGAAGGGCTTATAAACCCTTCCCGTGGCTATACATGAGTAAAATAGGCCTATGTTGTACCCCTTTGTTCAACCAATCAGCCACAGAGCACAATTCCTCAATTGCATGAGGAAAGAGGTATACAGCAATCTTGAGGAGGTGTCAAGGGTTTTCTTTCTCCTGCTGTTCCAGACAAAGTCCTTCCCCCACCTCTGAGACTGCAGATGGGGCATGTTCTATGCATAAGGCATCGAAGAAGGTGCAAAGATGCTTGTGGAAGAAGCAGACCAATGGACCATGCAGGCTGGAAAAGAGGAAGTGGAGGAAAAAATGATAAGCTATAGTGGCAGACAAGTAAGGAGGGGATAGGGTGGTAGGGCCTTAAAGGTGAGGACAAGAAGGTTGTAGTTGATGAAGTGGAGCTAGAGGAGCCAGTGAGAGGATTCAAATTTTTGGAGGGGGAGAAGAGGATAAGATATGGACAGAACAAGAAGATAATCTTAACAGCATTTTGAATGGACTTGAGTCGGTCAAGGGAGTTGTTAGGCAGGCTGGAGAGGAGGAGGACCTGGCTTAGAAGTTTACCTATGTGAACAGATAAAAAAGGCTAGATTTTAGGGCTTGTCTACACAAGAAAGTTAGTGCGGAGCTAGCTAGGTATAAGGAAATGAGTCATCCCTGAATGAGAGCCTGATTAAGCTCTGACCTGGGGCTCCCACCAGTAAGTCCAACTGCCACGACTCCAACCCATAGGCCCAACCACACCCATCAAGGTTTCTGATGCTAGGCTGTGAATTTACTCTGCACTAGCTACTCCCCACTAACTCCTTGGGTAGACACTGTGACCTAAAAATGACTTTGTGCACTTTAGCTTAATACACTCCAAAGTCTACTAAGCTAAGCTGTCCAAAGGCATTTTTTGTTCACAGGAAAGAGTGTCAAAATGGGGAATTAGTGCAGAACAGCTAGTGTGATGTAAATTCACACCCTAGCTTTCTGAGCGCTAACTTTCTGCGTCGAAAAGCATTTAGAGATGTTAAGGAGGAAGACACAGCAAGGTCTGTAGAGAGATGTAGTCAACACTGTAATACCCAGTGATCCCCTGTGTGGCTGGAGCCACAATCTAAGCAGCCCTTATTCCAGGGAGCATGGAACTAAAGGAGGTGAGATTGGGGCGGGGTGAAATACTCCTACCCTCTCTGTGCTTGTACACATCAGCACATACATTTTTTGCCCTCTGACAGTCTAATCAACTTGGATGTCTTTCAAAATGGTTTTCCATAGGAACCAAGGATTTGCCATATCACAACAGACCATTGGTTCATTAAGTCCAGAATCCTCCCTCTGTCTGTGTCCAGTTCCTGATTTCAGAGAAAAGGGGAAATACATTTCTGCACCTCACAAAAAATGCTTATAGTTTTGAAGTATGAGATTTAATTAGCCTTATTTTAGCATTCATATCAGTTACAAATAGTTGCTCAAAAATATCTACCCTTTATTTAAAATCTATCTCGAGGATTTGACCTCACACTTGCCTATGACTGTTGCTATGTAAATTTCATGTTCTTAATATGTTAAGACCATCACTATTAATAAACTACAATTGATTTGGACTTTTGTGATGCTTTGGGGATTCACCCAGATTAGTAAGGTGTTGGGTCACTGTCTGCCCTATAACCCTGGGCACTTCTGTGCTGTGCTGCTTTGTCTCAAAGCACAATGGCCTCACCCTGGCTTCCAGCAGCCTGGTTATGCCAAGTACAGTGACACCAACACTCCTGCCATTCCCAGGTCTCCCCACAAGAATCTCCTCTGTAGCATCCAGTCTCTCACACTGGATACTCACAGAAGTTATCCACAGTTTGCTGCCTCCAAAGAGACAGAACAAACACCAGCCTGATAGTTTGGCTGAAGATCCACAGTTCAGTTAAATACACAGCACTGAGATGGCTTTGTAATAAAACAAAAATAAGTATGTCATAAGGTGCTCCCTTAGGTATCCTACATGCCTTACTGTCTAGCTAGTTACTGTCATAAACACACCCCAGTTGTTTTCCTTTCACCACATATACCTTTTATTCCTCTGCTCATTTACATACATAACATAGGCATCTCATAGCACAGCTTCCCTTCTGACTCCTCCACCCATTCCTTCTACTTATATCCTCTTAATTACATCATGAGCTCAATAATTACCACCCAGGTGCTCATAATCCCCCAACAGAAAGTGTTTCATTGCTCACAGCTGATCCTGCAGCCTTCTTTGTGCTGCAGCAATGTCAGCAATCAGGGTGCTGTTACTAGCACTCTGTCACAAAGTTTATTAATAAAGAATGTAGGCTTAGGTGATTACAAGTAAGAGTGAGTGAGATAGGAAAGGTTACAAATAAAGCAAACAAAACATGCTTTCTACTGACTAAAACTTAATTCTAGTAAGTTACAATCTTTGCCTAAGCAGTTTGCATAGTTACATCAAGTTATCAGCATCCCTAGTGCTCCAGAAGTATCCAGCTTGACTAGATTCTAAGGCAGGGGTCAGCAACTTCTGGCACGCGGCTCGAACCTGCCGCATCAGCAGGTAAATAAACTGGCCTGGCCCGCCAGGGTGCTTACCCTGGTGAGCCGCATGCTAGAGGTTGCCGACCCCTGTTCTAAGGTTTCTCTATCCTATTGTCCCCTCAGTGATGGATACCAAAATGGTCTTTTGGTTCTGCTTATATTTTCCCAAATTTAATTTACCCTGTTTCAAGGGTCAGGAAGACTAGGGGGTGTAGTCTCCATCCCCTGTTAAGACTGTTAAGTGGTCATCTTCTTCCACTTGCTCTCCCGATTGCTCTGCTGTCCATACTTATAAATATGCTTTTCTTTTTCTTTGGCCTTGTGACATTATCTGATTAAAATATGACCATGTAGATCATTGTTGCTACCACTGTTATATAACTGCAACAAATCTTGCACAAAGTATGTCAAGTAAGATATCTATTGAAAAGTTATGATTTGCTGAATATGATTATGCAATTTGTATGCATGTATCATTTTTGTATCTGATGTTATGAATATTAATTATGTACTTGTATTTCAAATGTTTGCTCCTGTGGTAACACCAACATGGTATTTAGCCTGCATATCTTGAAAGGACTATTCAAGTTAAATGGCTCCTCAAGGAACACTTAACTCATGATGGATCATGGAAGATGCCTATCTACACTTAATGGACTTTCCTGTAGTGGCCTCTGCTATGACTAAGTGAAATCACGCATGGTCATGTGACTTCCCTTGTGACTCCAAACACCATCTTATTACCTGTAATTTTCCACAGTGAGAACAATGGGATTCCCTTTACTTGGCAGAAACTATAAAAGGCCCTGGAAACATCTCAATTTTGCCTATTCCCTGCTCAAACCTCTGTACTATGAACTTATACTAATGGGAGCCTTCTAACCAAAGGACTGAGGACCTTCCAGTGATTTGGAAGCAACCAGAGACTTAACAAGCCAGTAGTTTATTCCATCACTGCTACAATCCTGATCCAAGAACTTTGCAATTATTGTATGTATTTGATACCTTTAACCAATTTTAACTTTCTTTCTTTCTTTCTTTCTTTCTTTCTTTCTTTCTTTCTTTCTTTCTTTCTTTCTGTTTATAAATAAACGTTTAGATTATAGATGCTAAATATTGGCAACATCGTGATTATTGGGTAAGTTCTGAGTTATATATTGACCTGCGTGTGGGTCTGGTCCTTTGGGATCAGAAGAACCCTTTTGTTTGATGAAATTGGTTTTAAATAACCACTCATCATTAAGTCTAGTGTCTGGGTGTTGAATCAAAGACTGGAATACCTAAGGAGGTGGCAATTCTGACTTTTTGTTAGCCAGTGTGGTGAGACAGAAGTTTACTTTTGTTGCTGGATTGGTATATCTTATGGGAGAATGATCACCAATTTTGGGGTGTGTCTGCCCTATTTCTCAGCAGCTTGTCCTGAATTTGGTATTCTCAGTTCTGACCCATAGAGGCATGGTGACAGGCCTCACCTTGCTTAATTTACAGGGGAGACACAGTCAAGCCAGTGAAACAAAATTCCTTTGTCTAGGACAGGTTGGACTTATGCATTGCTTGCTAAACACAGTTTTTGGAATATATTTCGAGCACACATCTGTAATTCTTCATACACTGCCTGTACATACATCACACAATAATATTAATAACCAGTGTGTTGCCAGTTTTCATATGACACCTTACACAACTCGCTTTAGATACACTCATTGCCATGGTTCAGTGTTGTCATAACCTGTTACAGTCAGTTTTTGAGTGATCCATCCCTTGTTGTGCAGTCCCACCTTCTGACAGTCAGAGGCTTGGGACACCCATGGGATTGCATCCCTGACCTTCTTGGCAAAAAGCCATTGATGGGTCTATCTTCCATTAATTTATCTAATTATTTTTTGAACCCAGCTATACAGTTGGCTTTCATAACATCCCTGGCAATGCATTCCACAGGTTGATTGTGTGTTATGTGAAGAAGTACTTCCATTTGTTTATTTTAAACCTGTTGCCTATTAATTTCATAGGGTGACTCTTGGTTCTTGTGCTATTTGAAAGGGTAAATAACACTTTTTCATTCAATTTCTCCACACCATTCATGATTTTTATACATCTCTATCATATCTCCTCTTATTGATTCTTTTCCAAGCTGAACAGACCCAGTCTTTTTAATCTCTCCTCATATGGAAGCTGTTCCATAACCCTAATCATTTTTGTTTCCCTTCTCTGTAACTTTTTTCAATTCTAATATATCAGGGATCGGCAACCTTTGGCATACGGCTCTCCAGGATAAGCACTCTGGCTGGCCGAGTCGGTTTGTTTACCTGCCGCGTCTGCAGGTTCAGCCAATCGCAGGTCCCACTGGCCGCAGTTCACCGTCCCAGGCCAATGGGGGCTGCGGGAAGTGGTGCAGGCCGAGGGATGTGCTTGCCGCCGCTTCCCGCCACTCCCATTGGCCTGAAGCAGTGAACCGCGGCCAGTGGGAGCCGCAATCGGCTGAACCTCCGGACGCGGCAGGTAAACAAACCGGCCCAGCTCGCCAGGGTGTTTACCTTGGCGAGCCGCATTCCAAAGGTTGCTGATCCCTGTATTATATCTTTTTTGAGATTGGGCAACCAGAATGGCATGCAGTATTCAAGGTGTGGGAGTACCATGTATGTATATAGTGGCATTATCATATATATACTGTCTTATTGTTTATTCCTTTCCTAATGGTTCTTAACATTCTGTTAGCTTTTTTGACTAGCACAGCACAATGAGCAGATGTTTTCTGACAAATATTCATGATGACTGCTAGATCATTCTTGAGTGGGATCAGCTAATTTAGACCCCATCATTTTGTAGGTACAATTGGGAGTATGTTTTCCAATGTGCTTTACTTTGCATTTATCAACATTGAATTTCATC
This sequence comes from Emys orbicularis, assembly GCF_028017835.1. Classification (NCBI taxonomy): domain Eukaryota; kingdom Metazoa; phylum Chordata; order Testudines; family Emydidae; genus Emys; species Emys orbicularis. The sequence goes on along the minus strand of NC_088684.1, from coordinate 150,787,484 downwards.
TGCCATTTTCTTGCCCAATCAGCCAGTTTTGTGAGATACCATTGTAACTCTTTGAAGTCAGCTTTGGACTTAACTAGCTTGAGTAATTTTGTATCATCTGCAAACTTTGCCACCTCATTTTTTACCCCTTTTTCCAGATTATTTATGAATATGTTGAATAGCACAGGTCCAGTGCCATACAGGTGACTCATTTACCTCTCTCCATTGTAAAAACGTATCATTCATACCCTTTGTTTCCTGTCTTTTAACCAGTTACTGATCCATGAGAGGACCTTCCCTCTTATCCCATGATTGTTTACTTTACTAAAGAGGATTTGGTGAGGACCTTGTCAAAGGCTTTCTAAAAATCCAAGTACACTATATCAACTGGATCACCCTTGTCCACATATTTGTTGACCCCCCCAAAGAATTTTAATAGACTGTTAAGGTATGTGTAAGCAGAGTCAGGATGAGCTCTACCCTGACATCTGGTGGTGAATTATGGCGAGTGTGGAAAAGAACTCCAGGGGCTGATCTTGTTTGCATAGGCACACCCACTCGCCTGGCATGAAACACAGCAACTGAAAGTTGTTACTTTGGCTGGTGTGGGATCCCCAGTTTCTCTATTATTGGGGCAGGAAGAATAAAGTTTTGTTATCCTGATTCTGTGTATCAAGGCCAGTGGAACTGTTGTATGACAGAAGGACTGAGTGAGTCCTTCACCATTACCTAAGTAGCACTTGCTTGACAAGGGGCATGGGTTACAAAACCCAGTGAATTGAGAGAGGATTGGGACAGGTATTTGTACCCGATGGTATGGGCCCCCTCTGAGGGTTTGAAACACCAATTGCACCGCCTCCTCTCTCCACTGTTGAATGTCAGAGCTAACTTTGATTCCCTTAGGAGTCTAGTTACAGGCTGCTGAGCTGAATTCACTTTGGGCCAATGGTGCACCAGCACTGGGGCTCCCCTACTATACTATGAGCTGAAATCGCTAAGAGCTGAAATCACAAAAGAGCTGATGTTATTAAGAGCTGAGATCACTGAGTGCTGTGTTAACTAGTGGGGGAGCCTGAAGCTATATTGCTCAGCAGCTGGCGGAGCAATTTGTGGGGACGACTGGAGGAGCAGCGAGCGGCGTGGAGCCTTGCGGGGCCGGTTGGAGTGGCCCAAGGAACGGCGAGCGGAGCTGTTTGTGGGGACGGCTGGAACGGCTCACAGGTCGGTGAGCGGAGTGGAGCGGAGCAGCTTGTAGAGCGGAGCAGTTCGTGGGATGGCAGGAAAGTGGACTGGCTCGTGGTGAAGGCTGCGGCGGAACCCCCACGGAGAAACAGACGGCTGGCCAGCCTCGGATCACGTAAGGTGCCCCTTAACACCCTGCGTGCCCCCCCCTTTTACTCTGGGGCTGCACTGACCAGGGACAGAGACTTTGGGGGTGGTTGGACTTTTGGGACTTTGGGTGATTTTTGGGTTGCTGGATTCAAGAACCAAAGGGAAAGGACACAGCCCAATTTGCTGGGGTGGGTTTTGCTCATGGTTTGTGTTATGAATCCTGTTTGTGGTGTTTTTCCAATTTTATGCTGATGTCGTTTACCTCATGTTATTAAACATTTTCTGCTACACTCAGACTCCGTGCTTGCGAGAGGGGAAGTATTGCCTCTTAGAGGTACCCAGGGGGGTGGTATGTAATTGTCCCAGGTCACTGGATGGGGGCTCGAGCCGGTTTTGCATTGTGTTATTGAAACGGAACCCCTAGATACAGAACCCGGCCCTTGTTGCTGCCAACTTAGATGGGCAGAAGGGTTACACATGATTTCCCTGTACAAAAGCCATGTTAACTCTTCCCCAATATACCTTGTTCATCTATGTGTCTGATAATTCTATTCTTTAGTGTAATTCAACCAATTTACCTGATACTGAAATTAGGTTTATCAGTCTGTAATTGCTGGGATTACCTCTGGAGCCTTTTTTTTTTTTTTTTTTTTAAGAGTGTTTCAGTAGCTATCCTACAGTCATCTAGCACACAGGCTGATTTAAGCGATAGGTTACATACCACAGTGAGTAGTTCTACAATTTCATATTTGAGTTCCTTCAGATCTCTTGTGTGAATGCCATCAGGTCCTGGTGACTTAATGCAATTTAATTTATCCATTTCTTCCAAAAAAAGAATGGCTCAGTTGTGGAAATGTCCCTAACATACTCTGCAGTAAAAAAATGATGCAAATAATTCATTTAGCTTCTCTGCAATGGTTTTCTTTTCCTTGAGTGCTCTTTTAGCTCCTTAATTGTCCAGGGGCCCCACTGATTTTTTGGTGGGCTTCCTACTTCTATGTACTTCAAAACATTGCTGTTAGTTATTTGTGTCTTTTGCTAGTTACTATTCAAATACTTTCTGGCCTGTCTAATTATACTTGATTTGCCAAAATTTATGTTCCTTTCTATTTTCCTCAATTGGATTTGACTTCCAATTTTTAAAGAATATCTTTTTGCCTGTAACTGCCTCCTTTACTCTGTTGTTTAGCCATGGTGGCTTTTTTTTTTCTTTTCTCCTCTTACTGGTGTTGGGTATTTTTGTTTGTTTTAATTTGGGGTATACATTGAATTTGAGCCTCTATTATGGTGTTTTTAAAAAATTTCCATGCAGCTTGATGGAATTTCACTCTTGTGACTGTTCTTTTTAATTTCCGTTTCAGTAGCTTCCATATTTTTGTGTGTAGTTCCCCTTCCTGAAGTTAATTGTTAGTGTGGTGGGCTTCTTTGGTATTTCATCCCCACAATAATGTTAAATGTATTTACATTATGGTTGCTATTACTGAGTAGGCCAGCTGTATTCACCTCTTGGACCAGATCCTGTGTGCCATTTAGGATTAATTCAAGAATTTCCTCTCCCCTTTTGTGTTCCGGGACCAGCTGCTCCAAGAAGTAGTCATTAATGGTGTCTAGACATTTTATCTCTGCATTCCATCCTGGAGGTGACATCTACCCAGTCAATATGGGATAGATGAAATCCCCCATTATTATTGAGTTTTCTATTTTTGTAGCCTCTCTAATCTCCGGGAGCATTTCGCAGTCACTGTCACCAACCTGGTAAGGTAGACAGCAATATATTCCTACTGCTATATTCTTATTATTCAAGCATGAAATTTCTATCCATATAGATTCTATGGTACAGTTTGAGTCATTTAAGATTTTTACTATATTTGTCTCTATGCAGTCTTTCAAATATATTGATACTCCCCCCCACCAGCATGACCTACTCTGTCATTTATATACATGTATATATAGTATTAATAGTACAAAGTATTACCATGTCCCATTGATTATCATTGTTCTACCAAATTTCTGTGATGCTTATTATATCAATATCCTCATTTAGAACCAGGCATTCAAGTCTACCCATCTCAGTATTTAGACTTCTAGCATTTGTATGTAAGCACTTAGAAAAATTGTCATTATTTAGTTGCCTGATTTCATGTGATGTAACTGAATGGGACTCTTTTTCATTTGATGGTTTCTCTTCAGCTCCTACCTGTACTTTATCAAATTCTAGCCTCTCCACTATACTAGGATCTAGTGAATCCCCATTAATAGATCCTTCCCTAAGGGATGTTTCTGTCTAAAGTGAGTGCTCTTCCATACCTGTTGGCTTTCCCCCAGCCCTTAGTTTAAAAACTCCATTACAATATTTTTTGTTTTACATGCCAGCAATCAGGTTCATTTTGGTTTAGATGGAGCCCATCCTTCCTGTATAGTCTCCTCCTTTCCCAAAAGGTTCCTTAGTTCCTAATAAACCTAAACCTCCAAATACCATTGTCTCATCCAATCTTTGAGACCCTATCTGGCCCGGCAAATGGAACTGGAAGCATTTCAGAGAATGCTATCATCGAGGTCCTGGACTTCAATTTCTTATCTAGCAGTTTAAATTTAGCCTTCAGGACCTCTCTCCTACCTTTGCCATGCCTATTTATCAGGAGCCTCCTTCTGGCATCCACTAAGCTAGTTTATCTTTACAATCTGCCTTTTTCCCTTAACCCATGAAATCCAACTTGTTTCACCGATGTAAACATATTAAATGGAGGCCATTAAGGGTGCTCCAGAAACAATCAGTTGTAAATGGCCTTAGTTACTTGAAAGCCTTCCTGTGTACATGTGGGCCAGCCCATGGGGAATGGAGACTAGGGGTCTTACAGTGACATGTGACCATGTCACCTGATAATGAAATCCATCTTAAATCTGGTACTTTTCCATTTAGAAGGAGGGGTGGGGACCCAGAGAGACAAAAGATTCCTGCCTTGTGCCAAAGCTATAAAAGAGGGGTGGAGCAGGACAAAAGGGGCTGCCCGTCCTGAGAACCCCTGCTTACCACCTGAGATCCCTGCTGGAACTAACAAGGACTGTACCAGGGGAAAGGAGTGGGCCCAGACTAGGAAGGAGTCTAATCTGTGAAAGACGCTTATTGGAACATCTTTGAGGGTGAGATATTACCTGTAATCAGTTTCTTAATGCATTAGGCTTAGACTTGTGTGTTTATGTTTATTTTGCTTGGTGACTTACTTTGTTCCATCTGTTATTACTTGAAACCACTTAAATCCTACTTTTTTATACTTAATAAAATCAAATCACTTTTGTTTATTAGTAAACCCAGAGTAAGTAATTAATACCTAGGGGAGCAAACAGCTGTGCATAGCTCTCTATCAGTGATATAGAGGGTGAACAATTTATTAATTTACCCTGTATATGCTTTATACAGAGTAAAATGGATTTATTTGGGGTTTGGATCCCATTGGGAGTTGGGTGTCTGGGTGCTGGAGACAGGTAACCTGTGGAGCTGTTTTAGTTAAAGTCTGCAGCTTTGGGGGTGTGGACCAGCTCTTGGGTTTGTGTTGCAGCAGGCTAGCATGTCTGGCTCAACAAGGCAGGGTTCTGGAGTCCCAAGCTGGCAGGGAAAATGGGCTCAGAGGTAATCCAAGGGGTTCTCTGTGACCGAACCCATCACAAATACTATTAACATTTCCTTTTGATCTGTTCTAACAAGTGAATTGGCTTGAACATGCTATGACCTTTGAACATTTCCTTGATAGTCACACACAAGTGAATTGCCCTATTGCTCTATCCTGAGCAGGCAATCTGTTAGACAACATCACACTATATACAAATGTTAAATGATAATAAATAGTGATTATAATCATTATAATTATAATCAACATAATAATTATTAATTAACTCAAGCACCAAGGGATCTAAATAAGCCCATTTCAGCCAGGGTTCATGATTGTTCCTGAGTCGGAGTCAAGGGGATTTGCTGAAGGGGACTAAGGTGAGGGTCCCCCTGTCATCACCAAGGTATACTTTATGAAAAGCCATCCCTCTAATGAGCATATACAAACCTCTTAGCTCTTTTTATGCTCCTATCTAATTCACCAATTACATAATCTCACAGTTAGATTTCACCTTCCCGCTACAGTGACAAAGCTAGAATAAACACAAACACTTAACCATACTCTACACTAGAAAATTAATTCAGTTTCACTGTGTTGCTCAGGGATGTTAAAAATCCACACTTCTAAGTGGTGTAGTTAAGATGACCTACCCGCCCCTCTCCCTGTGTAGACCGCACTAGTTCAATGGAAGCATTGTTAGGTTGACATAATTACTGCCTCTCAGGGAGGTGGAATACCTACACCGATGGGGGAGGAGGAGTATTTTCCTGCTCCACCCAATCCTGCCTTTCTGCTTTGCCTGACCCTGCCGGCTGCCTTGCTGTGCGTTCCCCTGGGATTGAATCTCTTGCCTATTGGACCTCTTGTGTGAATGCTGACCACCAATCTAGACTGCCCTTTAACCTGCCTGACAATACATTGCCGGGCCTTACATCTTCCTTAGGACACGTCACCTTTCCCATCCCTGAACCCATTTAATCTGTGCCCTCAAACTCCACCAGAGAACAAATAGAGAGAGTATGTCCTTCCCCACCAACTTTTCTTCTTAAATAAATAAATCAAAGGCAAACCATAAACTCAGACACAAATGAAGGTGTGCAGATGTGAAGAGCTATTGTGAACTTGGCCCTTTAGTTAAACGGATTTAATATTTGTGTCTATTAAGAAATGATGATATAAATTATCCAAAGAAAGACTCTATATGCAGCTGCCAATGTTAAATCCCTCCAAATAATACAATAGCATGATGATAATCTTGAAACAGCATGTCCTTTTGTATCACACAGATTTGCTTATGAGCTCAACTGCTTTAAAGCACAGTATGCACATTACTGAAATCACTGCCTGGGTTGAGTCATATACAGATTTTCTGGTGTTGAAAAGGAGTTGCTAGATTCATTCATTTTCCATGTTAAGTGCTAATCCTGTGATGAATGCTTTAAGAGGCTCTTCTTTCTATTTCATAGCTAGGAACTGCTTAAAGGAGAGCTATATTTTTTGTTATAGTGGTCTTTTCTTTTCAATACTGTGACCCTTGCTCACCAAAAATTTTCTTTTTGTCTGAGGCAGTCTAGGCTTTTATTATCATCCCTTGAAGCTGACACAGCACACATAAGATCAACAGTTCAGAGCGAGAGGAAGAGAAGTTGAAATATGTCATCTTAACGATAGCTAGGGCTTTCTTTTGCTATCTGTTACCACCCATGTAGGAGGATTTTTATTTATTTTATTTTTGGATATGCTTATGTGAGAGACCCAACTACATCAGCATTTACATCTGATTCATGTAAATAAAGTTTGTCAAAGACTGCTCTCCCAGACACCTCAATATGATATCCACCAATGTTTGACTGTCTGATGCACCTTATTATGGAGTGTAATTGTAGCCATGCCAGTCCCAGGACATTAGAGAGACAGGGTGGGTGAGGTAATATATTTTATCCGACCAACTTCTGTTGGTGAGAGAGACAAGTTTGTCTCTCTGATGCATTTTAGACCTTTAATGGACCGCTCCAAGATGTATTGCATGGAGACAACTCCCTGGCTTGTCATGGAAAGAGGAAATTCTTTCCTGATGGCCTGGGGCTGTGATTCAAAAATATTCTTGTCTGACTAGGTGACATGTAAGAACAGTTCTGTTCATAATGACACAATGTATCTGAAAAATACCCCTTTAAAGATGAGCGGCGGGGCAGGGGGAAATTGTGTCTTTTATTGCGTCTATGATATATAAAGAAAGCAACACATTGTTGAGTTTTTTTAAAACATTTTTATGCTTGGCTTTTTTAATACTAGAAACATTGGGTCTTGGTTTGTTTTTGCTGAAAGTCTTTTCAGAACATTGGAGAACATGAGTCTTAAATTGTGTCAGCATACTCCCTTCCCTTCCTCTCCCTCCTAGGCAGGGGGTTGGGAAAGCTGTATTGCATTTTCCAGATGATCCTTTGCTTTCAGGGGGAATAAATTATATTTTATACTAAAAGAAACAGACAACAAAAACAACAACAAAAGAAAAAAAACAAAAATTTGTCTCCATGAGACAGGACAGTGTGTCTCTTCTTTAAGATGCTGCAGCAACTGCCTGACAGAATGGCAACTGTAGGAGGCAGACTCTCCGAGATATTTAAAGTTACAGTACATCTGCTAAAAGATCATTACATTTACATAGGTGCATATGTAATGAGGGGCAGGGAATGCTCAGGCAAAATTCTGTTTAACTATACACTCCCCTTCTTCCTGCATCTTAGCTTAATTCTTTGCTGAAGCGCAGGCCAGTGTTGTGTGTTTTCAGGACCTTTTGGAAAGCATTACTCAGAGTTAAATCTCAGGGCTATTGTATGTAAAATCCTGGTAAATGGATGTGAATAGCCCCCAGTCAAGTTCAAAGAGAGAGCACCTTACACTTTCTTAGTAAAATGAACATCTATAAAACATTGTAAATAAGGTTTGGAATACTATGAATAACTTTTGAACAAAAGCTTTTATACAGTAAATTACTGGAGTTCCTTATGCAAACTTTCTTCCTTTTGTTTCTGTGACAAACATTCAAGTATAAGGTTTCAATATAACATTTTCTATACTTCAGCGCACACATCAAAATACATTCCCTTCTGATATTCTCACAGAAATAATTTCTTAGTCTTCATAATGTGAGAGTGGTATGTAGTGGCTGTCATCCGGCTCTTCAGAGCTTGATAAAATGGCCCCATCTCCATCCTTTCAAACACTTCAGAACACTGTCAGCAAACAAACAGTCTGGAGATCTCCACAGACATCAGCATTCCATCCCTTGGGTTAGTAACTCTGGTTGCTGGTGAAACAGAAGTCTGTAGCCTGTATTCAAAGTAATATAGGAATTGGGATCAGCATACAAAAGAGCCATTTCCTGGATCTCTATAAGACTCCCACTCTATAGAGCACCATCTTCACCCCAGCCCTCACAGCAGATACATTTCTTGGTCCTTTTCTGATCAATTGCTGCATCCATACTGCTGTCTTTAACTCCTGTATTTATGACTTCCCCCCTTGGACTCTGACTGGTTCAGTTTCAAAGGGTGACTAGGGTGTGCCCTGCCAGGTGGGTTGCCAACAGTGAAAACATCCTACACAGCCTCAGAAATAGCTACTGAACATGTATAATTAACTGTAACACCCCATTCTGGATGTTTCTAATTCAGTTGCCCTGCCTTGCTTCTCTACATGTGTGCAGAGACACAGAATATCCAACTAAGATTTATGTCTTCTCTCCACTGCTTCTCTCCCTCTCCTCAGAAGAAACAAAGTCAAATGCTGTGGTATAAATCATGTGAGTTCCATATACAGTAGAAGATGCAACTAAGGTTTCCACGTCTTGGGATGTCGTTGTCCCATTTCATTACTCTTTCAAAAGAGACCTCCAAAATTTGATATGTTTAATGGGAGGGGAAAATGGTGGGAGTAGGGAGGAATAGAACAGAAAATAAACTCTTCTGGGAGCTAACCAGAGACTTTACACTTCAGAGGTGACATCCACCTGGGTTCAGGGGGTCAGAAAAAGTGAGACTTAAGTGATATTTAGGTCTTGTGCCGGCCCTCAGTAAAGAAGTGAATTTAATTCCAAGAGGGCAATGAAGACCATGATAGTTTCTTTTCCTTTTGCAGTGCATCTTTATATGTGATGACTCTGAAGAGAATTACATTAATATGACTTAAGCACAGCCAAAACTATGCACTAGTTTCATCAATGCTATTAGAATTTGTTACGGGAAAAACAAAGCAAAACACCCAGGCTCAGAGATCTTACTGGTGCTCAGTATATATATGCAGACACCAAGATTTTCATGGGGGTGGTTAGCAAAAGTATGCTTAAAAGAGATTGAACATTGTGTGAAAAATCAGAATAGCCCAGCACAAATAGCTATAGTACACTGAAATCAGTCAATCAATAAAAATGCCAAGGGTTAGCCAATGGAGGAAGCATAGTTCGGTAGAGTTAGAGGATTGGGAATCAGGACCTGGATTGTATTTTCAGCTTTGCCCAGGATGGCTGTGTGGCCTTGTTCAATGCAGTGTTGTAGTAGACAGATCAATCCCCCCAGGATATTAGAGAGAAGTATATTATCCTAAGTATATTATCTGATTTTCAGGGGTTCTGAGCACTTGCAACTCCCATTGACTTCAGGGAATTTTATTTATTGAGAAATATATTTTATTTAAAAGGTCACTCTCATATCTGAAAATCTACCTGATTTTAAAAATTGCATATTTTCATGAGGGCTATGTGGACTTGTTTCAATAAAGCAAGAATTGACGCAAGCCTTCATCCAGAGGTTGAACTGAATTTGAATAGAATCTGTTTCTGTTTGTTTGCATTTTGAATTAAAAACAAAAAAAAAGTTTGGTTAAAATTACTTAATTATTTTTCATTTTCTTCAATGATTTCTAACTCTAATCTGGACCAGAGGCACAATTGCTGAAATGCCCCAAGAAAGACCACAATATTTATAACCCAACCAGACACAGGAAGTACTAGAAATCTTACTAGAATCTTAAGGACAAAAACTGGGATCTAATTCAAAGCCATTTGTCATCAATGGAAAGACTCTCATTGACCTCAGTGAACTTTGGTCAAGCCCTTAGCAAGAGCCCAGATTAAGACGGGGAAGTGGGGAGAGAAGAGAGACAGTTAAGAATGAAGTTGCAAGTCTGGGGAGTGGAGAAGATGGGAATGGTTTTAATAGTGGTTGAAAAAGGCAGGGAAAGGAGAAGGACGGACAAAAAAAACTGGCAGGATGAGTTTTAGGTATATAGAGCATGAGGAGGCTGCAAGAAAGTAGGTAGTATATGCATAACTGGATAGATGAAGAAAAACAGAGAGCTAGATTGTCCTTAAAATAAAGTACTTACATAGAATGCTTGAAATGAAAATAAATCTGGTTTATATTTGCACTGGTTTAAAAAAAATCAGTTTAAATTCTTCTTTAATACTTTGTATTTCCCCCAGCTGTTAACCAGAAATTATTAAAGAAGGGATCTTTAGCATCTGCCAAAACTTCAACATACAGCACTTGTCTGCTAAAATGCCTCCTCCAGCTTAGGCTAGCAGTATGCAGCCAGGCGTTTCATATAGGAACATAGCAAGCCTACAATGTATCACTGTTATTCCACAGTCTGATTCAGCCTTTTTTTGCAGGGAGAAGGCCTTACTGTAGTGCCACCAACTATCTTTGTCCACAGTCACACATATCTTTACCCCATCAGTTATTCAACTTGTACATTTCTCTAACTTTCTTTTTTATTTTCCGGCAAAGAACCATACATTATAGGATTAGACCAATAAGGTAACTTTGCCTCTTCCTTTCCCACAGTTCATATGGATGCATTTGCTACTCTGTAGAAGAATAAAAGACATCTGATTATAGAAGCACCTGCATTGTTCTTCTATGAATTTAACTCTATTTTGGGTGCCAGAACATAATACACGTATTATCTAGTAAGAAATATATGGACAGTAGAGAGCTGTATTCTTGGAACTAGAGACATATATATTTCAATCTTATCAATTACTTTTCCTATTAAGATAAATATAGAAGAATTAACAACTGGCAATGACTAAGCTGGAGGTGCGACCCCCTGTGACTTTTGCCTGCAGTAATCGAGAGAACAAACTAAACCAAGATTCTAGCTGCACACTGCAGAACCAAGAATATACATTTTTAGTACTTTAATTTCAGTTTATTTTTTTACTTAGGTGGCACATAGATAATAGATTTTCTACCAAGACAAGTTCATACAATCCCCAGCACGACATACTGCAGTCTCACTAGAATAACAGTGGTGAGTGATCCATCCTTAATATAGTTCATATTTTCATCAGGGCAGATGCAGAGGATGAGTTCCTGGCAACGAATGAACTGCAGGTGCAGTTCTATAAGGACAATTTAAAGAAACCTCATTCTAGAAGAACAAAAATGTGCAGTCCAATTGCTGGCAGGAGATAGATGGTAGCTGAATTTCTGGCTGGAGGAAAATACCGGTTACAGATCTTTGATGGTGCATATATAATGTTCAGAGTGGAGAGGGGTGCACACAAGAATTCCTGGCACCAGAGTCTTATAATGTGCCAGGTAAAACAGTTGCACTCTTGGCAAGTGAAGACTCAAGGATTTATTATTTGTTAGGGGATAATCAGAAGTTGAATGAGTGATGAAGAAAACTAAGTTAGAGTGTTATTTAACAGTTTGACAGGACTACTGGTGAATTACAAACTAAAACAGTATGAAAAGGGGGGAGTTACTAAACTGTCAAGTATATGGTTAAAGTAATTGATTATCAATTTGTGTTCCACAGATGTAATGTCATTAAAATAGTGTCATGCTTATTATTACTGTGCAAAATGCCATATGATTGTATAACAGAATAAATTGGGATTTGCATTGCTAGGAAGACTATGAGATAGATTTAAGGCTTTTTGCTCAATAATCCATTATTCCATTTGTTTTTATTTCCACTCCACTCCAGATACTGTTCTCAGATGGGATAAAGCCTCGACTTCCAGTCATCATTCATTGTGATGGGATGTCCACCCCATCCAGTGCAGAGCAGGTTAAAGTAGGTACAGCCTATCAGGGTAATTAACCTGAGGGAAAGCCAGGGCTTGATAGGTTCATTGATTGGGCCCAGCTGAGAACAGGTGGGGCTGATATAAAGCCCGGAAGTGGGTAGCAGAAAGGGCTGTAGGGGAAGTGGTCTTCAGTTACTCTCTGGGAGAAGGCAGATGTGTTTGAGGCTACAGAGTTAAGTAGTCCGTAGTTTCCCTCTGAGAGGAGGGAGTGTGGACTAGTAAACCTGGGAGCTAGAAGGTGTAGGAAGGAGTCTGGGGATATAGCAATGGAATGTGGGAGAAAGCAGACCACAGTTGCTTAACGTCCCTGAACTGCAGCCCAGCATAGAGGGTGGGCCTGGGTTCCCCTCTGAACAACTGGGGAAGTGGCAGAGATTGGACAGAGGAGCAGAACACTGCCTGGGCCAGTTGGCTTGTAGGACTGTCCTACCCTCAAAAGGGAGATCTATATTGACTGGGCCAGAGGGCAAACCCGTGATGAGAGAGCACCCTGAGTTTCAGAGGGAGAGGTAGAAAGGTGTATGAATGAGCGGCAGAATCGGGTGTTGGATACTGTGTGTTGTACTTGAAGGGGTTAATGGTGTCATTTAGGCACAATATAGAATAAGGGAGCATTGTGGAGCCACATCATCCTCATGGAGTTCTACTCTACCAATTTATGGGGTTCAGCTTACTGTTCAGCACATGGGGAGGAGGTAAAGCCATGGTCATTCTTCCTCCCCCTCAACTCCCACTCCTTTTTTTGGGTACTGGGTACCCTTGTAAGAGAAGAAAGGAAGGAACACCTGCACATCCTTGAAAACAAGGGAGACATATTGTCTGACCCATGAGACAATCAGGCATAATCTAGTTTAAAGAAGATATATTCTCTAATTTGATGTGTTATTTACTATTGCTGAGTGTGAAAAGGCTTTCTTCTCCTGTGAGAATTTTTGTGATTTTTGTTAAGAAACTTTACTCTCCTGAATTGGGATACAAAATTGAAATCTCAAACTTTCACAAACCAAAACATAAAGGGGGAGGGGAGAGAGAGAGAACTGGATTGGATTAATTGAAATGTTCTATTTTGATTTCAAACTTTTTTTTCCAATTAATTAACTCTCATCTTGAAATGAAAAGTTGTTTCAATCTGAAAACAGAAACTTTTCATTTAGTTTTGAAAACATGAAATGATGGGAAATTTTGACAAGTTTTAACGTTTTTCACATTTTAAATAGAAAACTCACCAAACCCAATCCTTTTACATGAACTGCTTTTGTTTTGATGAATTGGCATTTTCTGACCCAACATGTTTTGCCGAAAAAATTGGGACCAGCTGTACTAATTTCTATCTAAATATTGCTAGACAGTCACTGTTTTAATATGGTGCAAGCCCTGCACATATCAGTGGCAAGATCAGGACAGTGAAAAAGCAAACATCTCCATATTTGCATATCCATCCCTGAACCTACAATCTGTACAGTTCATCCTTTCTTGAGTTCTGGCCAAAAGAGTCTGGTTTTGGAAAGATGAGCTTGACATGATTGGTCATTCAGACTGGAGATGCAAAACTAGGCAAGATCAGAGACAATGAGAATAGATTTCAGAATCATCAGGATAGAGGTGGTGATTGAAGATAATGGAAGACTCCTGATACGTTTAATCTAAAATCACTGAAGTGATGATTCCATGAGAAGGCTGTATTATAATTAAGCCTTATTGAGAGAATTGTCTTCTTTTTATGTTGTAACCTTTGTTTGAAGTTGTGAGTGGGCAACAAAAATATTCACCAACAGCAATCTCTGGCACAAATTACATTAACTCTACAAGTCAGAAGATATTGCTGTGTTCAGATGTCCTGTACCAGAAAATGTGTGAGCATATCTGTGATGTCTGCAATCAGGACTAACCATTTGGACTGGTCTCATACTCTGATGTAATATATAACAAGAGGTGTAATGTAAATATCTATGAATTCCTACAGTAGTTCTTGCTGCAATGTTGGTCTGATGTACACAATTGAATGCTGGGGATGAAGGTTGTTTGAAAAGCCAAATTGGACAATGAGGCTTCTGAGATATAGGAATGACAAGTATCAATAACATTAGGTGATAACATACAGTACTGAAATAACTCAAATTGAATTTTAAATAGAGGAAGTGTAAATAGAGGAGATGAAGTTCACCTCTACGAACCTTATCCTTCCACCACCCAGGATATTCCTTGACCTCTGCATGAGTTCTAATTATTTAATTGCTCATGAGCTTATTAGTATTTTGTTCCTTTTCCTAAGGTGCATTGAGCCTTATCAGATGAACCCTGGGAAGGGTGGAGGTGGTCAGAAGAATGCCTAGTACAGCAAGGCAAAAATGTTTGTTTCTGCTCAAAATTTAGAAATGAAAGTTGAAAGAGATTCAAATGTCCTCCTGGGAAATTCTCTTTGCAGTGATTTATGGAAAAGGGTCAGAAAGCAATATGCTCTTACCGCAATGCTCAATAATGAGGAAAATGAAAGATGACTGCAGACATATTTAGTCCAACTGAATGGGGAAAACAAATGTATCATGTGCCAGGAGAGTCAAGACAGAGTACTAAAAACAGTATTCGGATGTACATTGATGATTCAAAGCAGCAGTGGGTTTAATGTCACAGTCATAACTATCACAGCAAAGCAATAACAAACAGGCATTTGGGGGAAGGAAAGTATCCTGAATTGTTTCTAGGCATTTGTTTTAATTTGACCAAACTCATAACAATGGACTGAATTTTGCCCTTGCCTTACTTGGCCAGACAGAGGATAGGAGGTGTAAAGACACTCCCCTATCTTTGTGCACTCCAGAGCAGTTTGCAAATACAGCCTGGGCTCGGAAGAACACAGAGGATGCACCCCCCTTCCTTCCTTCCAGGGGCAAATGGATCGGGTTGGAAAGGAAGCAGATGGAGCAATACCGCTGCACCAACACATGCTAACCAGCACAGCTAGCTGTTTGCACAGTAGTGTGTATGCTGCATCTCAAACAGATTTCCCCCTCCTTCCAATGGGGACCACTTGGAGGTATTGTGAGAATTCCTCCAGCATTTGCCCTGTGAAGGTCTTACCTCCACACCGTCACTTAGCTTGGATTGTGCCTAATGGGCAATGAGAAAAAGAACTTTAAACATATCCTCTGGGTATTTTTTTCATGTTTTATACACTTTATTAAAGTTTTAATGATGTAACAACCATTACTAATGTATTCTTAATGTTCAGAAAATGTTAAAGGGTGCATCAAAGTATTTTACAAAAAGCCCTTACATTATATTATGTATTAAAGTGCTCGGGTGGGAGAGATCTTAAACTGGCTATATTTTAAGTGTTGCACCTCATGTTTCCAGTGTGATAGTCTGAGACAATATATACTATACAATTTCACAAATGCAGCATATGTCTACATTTGAGATTCCCAGCGCATGAAGACATACTCACAGTAGCTGTGCATGAGCTAGTGCCTGACACTAACTGCCTACAGCTGCACAGGTGACTGCTTGGGCTAGATGCACAGAGTACAATCCTGCCTGACTCCCTGGCTACTTATTAAGGTGGCTAGCCTGAGCTGCCGCCTATGTGACCACAGACACGCTGCTGTTTTTAGGTGCTAGCGCCACAGAGCTAGCACATGTATGTCTACATGAGCTGAAAAATCACATCTCCCAGTTCAAATGTAGCTGTACCCTAATAGTTATCTGACACCTGCAGTTCTACTTTTATTTTTAGAGCAGGTTTCATACTTGGGATTTTTTTATGGCATAAAGAACACTTCATCACTGGTATGTACAGTTGTGTTTCTGCCTGCATCTCAATTCTCATTTCCTCCTCCTCTTGCACCCTACCCTGTCAACTCTGTTCCAACTTTGTTTCCTTCTAGTGGGACTACTGAGGGACTAAGGTTCTGTTCAGTCTGAATAAAGTGGCAGAATCTTGTCTATTGACTGTAGTGGAATACTTGTAGAGCAGGGGTTCTCAGACTTTCATACTGGTGACCCCTTTCACATACCAAGCTTCTGAGTGCGAACCCGCCTTATACATTAAAAACACTTTTTTATATATTTAACACCATTATAAATGCTGGAGGCAAAGCGGGGTTTGAGGTGGAGGCTGACAGCTCGTGACCCCCCCATGTAATAACCTCGTGATCCCCTGAGGGGTCCCAACCCCCAGTTTGAGAACCCCTGTTGTAGAGTAATATGCTAATGATCAACATGAGTAAGGATGGCAGAATCTGGAGTGGATTTTGAGCATTTTAATACAACTGTGTCCTGAGAATCCAGTTCTGTACTATTTATGCTGCGACTTACTTCCCTGAATAGTCGCACTGAACTAAATGGGCCGGAGGTTCCGCTGGTGTAAATCTGTGTAGCTACATTTGATTTTAATAGACCTTCATCAATTTACTCCAGCTGAAGATGTTATGTAATGAGACTACTGAGGGAGTGAATACTACTGCATTCAAATAAAGTAAAGAATTAGACCCTTAGCACAGAAACAGTAGTTTATTAAAGTGCACTTAATTAGGCTGCACAAAGTAAAGCTGTCCTGGGCAGCAGAATCAAATAAGTGACATTATTTGCGAAATAACCTGACCAAGGCCTATGCTATGATGAACAACAGAGATTATCATTCTGTATGATTATGAAATGTGAACCAAAAATTTATACTGTTGCTCCAATGTTAGCGTTAATTCACTGTGAGAGCATAAAAGAAATGTCATCCTGCCAACTTCTTTATAAAACAATATTAAAGGTAATTATTTTTCAGTAGTAGTAGTAGATTTCTGATCAAGTTATGTGTGTGTAATCAGATGATAAATGAAAAATTCAACTTGAAGCACAAAGGGGGTGGGGGGAAGCCACTATATGGCTTCAGGCTGTCATCACTATAATTGCTGAAACAACAAAGTTAGAGTGATATAAATATATGTGCATATGAACCCTGTGAAGTTCTAGGCAGCAAATCTGCACAGCTGAGAAGTACAATTGGAGACAATTGCCTTAAGATGCTTTCTGCACAAAGTGAGTCGTGCTAACTCAAACAGCTTTAATGCTCTTGGACGTGGATAGAACACATCTGGAACCTGTGGCAAAGCATCTGAATTGCATAGTAGGCACACACAGAACAATTTATGTCTTTAATTAAATAGCAAAAAAACCCTCGTTAGCACAGTACTAAGGTTCCCAGTGATAGCTGGTTCCCTTCCAGAATGTCAAGTTCAGCAAAACTCAGACTGCTGAAAAGCAGGCAATACAGAGTAATTGCCCATGCAACCTTAACTCTGCCTTCCTAGTAGTGCTCCACAGAGCACTCTCCAATCGACTCTGGTACTCCACCCAAATGAGAGGAGTAAGGTAAGTCGATAGGAGACACTCTCCCGTCAACTCCAGTTACGTTATTCACGTAGCTGGAGTAGCGCAACTTAGGTCGACTTACCCTGGTAGTGCAGACAAGGCCTTAGTTTGCCTAACTGGAGAAGCTGACTCTTTTTAAAATGATATTTTAATTTGATTTCCCCCAAAGGTCTGAGTATGAGTGGATGGTGGTGTGCATAGCTGCACTGCCCCAGGAGCAAACACACTGCCTTCTGTTGCTCTGAACTATGCAAAGTGACTGCCAACCACTATGCAAGCTCCTCTGGACATTGTGAACAAGAGTCAGAGCCATGACATTGCCCCTCCCTATCCCTTTTGGAATAGCTTGCAATCAATGGGGCACTAAAATGCAATCAATATTGTCTCCATGTACATAGCTTATGAATTATAAACTGGAGCAATTTAGACTACTTTGTCACTTGGACCCATCTTCTTACCAATTTATACCAAATATTTAAATCATATATGAATGTAATCCAACATCTCTTCATCAATCAGATGAAAATCATGCAGTGTAGAATATCTTGAAACAAAGTTTCCCCATTTTAAATTTATCAGTGTCATAGTGACTAGATAGTTACATTAAAAAACAAAACAAAACAAACAAACAAACAAAAAACAATACTACAACAACAACAAAAGCTTACATTGGGCATGAAAGCCATGCAGATATTACATTTGTCGCTGGTCAGATTTGCTTAATGCCTCTTTGTAAACTTCTTCACTGTGGAGCACCTTTTGAAATGTAGCTGCCAGGGTCATTTCTGGGACAAGGCTGATTAATCACCAATCAACAGCACAACACATCCCAGCAGTCAAATTAATAACCATAAGCTGAAGGTTAGCTTGTAAATGGCATCAGGACTTCTGTGATGAGGCTATAGATCTTGAAACCTCTGAGATGTTAGTCTTCTCAGTATCTCTCCCTTGGAAAGCCTATTTATTGCTACCAGAGGTGAATGAATCCTGCTTTTATTACCAAGAATAATTGAGTACTACATTCTCCATTTTTCTTTGCCTTAAACACTTGGTCCTGGGCTGTTAGTTAAACAAACATCCGGTTATCTTCATCCAGTGTGCTAGCTGTCAGGGCAGTAAATTGAATAATGATTTGCTTTAATGGAAAGCAGAACTGAGTACAAAATCTCTGAGGATATAAGTTTCCATCTATACACAATAAATAGTAATATTTTATCTTTTGGTCCTTTATATGTCTGGATTTCTTTTTTAAATGTAAATTATTTTGAGTTAATGAGTCACTGTACCTGAAACTGAATCACCTATTAATGTGATTTATTGCAAATGTTACACGGTGTTCACTTGGGACCATGCACAGTATCCCCTTGGAATCTCGTGGTCCAATCCTACTTTCCATGCAGCTCTCCATGACATTACGGGGACTGGCTATACATATCTGAGGACAGTATTGGACTGAAAATATGTCTGGGCTTTCAAACCTTGACTTCTAAAAAAAGAGTGTGTTCTACCACGAAAATTATGCTTTAAAACAAACAAAACAACAGGACCATTGACATGACAGTTCAAACATAGAGTCACAGATCGTCAGCTGTGATTGAGATGTGCTAAATGCAGCTGTCAGGAGCGTGTGTGTGCAAAAGTAGCTTTCCGGTCTTGGGGCCATTTGCACTAAGTCAATCTCAATCATAAATTAAAGTAACCCAAAGGGTGTTATTGTAATGCTGACAGACCCCAGACATCGGTGGGCAGGATTGAACTAGGGACCTCTGGAGCTTAATGCATGAGCCTCTATTGCAGGGACTGGCAACCTTTGGCACGTGGCCCGCCAGGGTAAGCACCCTGGCGGGCCGGGACGGTTTGTTTACCTGCATCCGCAGGTTTGGCCGACCGCGGCTCCCATGGGCCGCGGTTTGCCGCTCCAGGCCAGTGGGGGCGGCAGGAAGCAGCGGCCAGCACATCCCTCAGCCCGCACCGCTTCCCACCGCCCCCATTGGCCTGGAGCAGCGAACCGCGGCCAGTGGGAGCCACGATCAGCCGAACCTGTGGACGCGGCAGGTAAACAAACTGGCCTGGCCCTCCAGGGTGCTTACCCTGGTGGGCTGCGGGCCGTAGGTTGCCAATCCCTGCTCTATCGCATGAGCTAAAAGCCACCTGGCTGTTAAGCATACTCATTTTACTCTCTCTCTAAGTGGTCTTGGTGCCACTAGATGGGACAGAACACCACACCCAGGAGGTGTGTGAGCTACATAATAATCTGTCACCTGCCAGATGCCCCCATGGGCTATTCAAGCAGTCATAGATTGTTGGGAAGTAGGGACAACCTGGTCACACACTCTAGGCATCTCATAGGGAGGTTTATGAGTGAGGAACTAAGGAGGCTGTACGCCAGGTGTGGCCTCATTTACTGACCATCCAAGCCAGATACGATAATCTTTGGAAGTTCAAGAGCTGGGGTGCGCCTGCCAGGCCTTGGAGCTTCCGCCTCAGCAAGTATGCCCTGTGGGGCTGAAGCCCTGAGATCCCCTCTTTCCCCACTGGGAAGAAGCCAGAGGTGACACATGAGGGGGCATGCCACATGTCCCCCAAGATATTTGCTGGGGTTTGCTGGCCCTGCTTGGTCACATGGTGCTGCTTCCCTGCAGGGCAGCTGCTGGAGCCGGCAAGCTGGGAACTGCGGCCATGGGAAGAGGCAGCGGCAAACAGCTGGGAGCTTCAGGGAAAGAGGCTGCTTTTGCTGCTGCCTCTTCTCAGGAAGCTAAGGCTGTGGCTCCTCCTTGCAGCTTCCAGCTGTTTGCCACTGCCTCTCTACATGGAGCTAACACCTGGGAGCTGCAAGAAGAGGCTGCTGAGAGGGAGGACATGCTTGGAGGTGTGTGACTCAGGGTGTGGGTGGGATCATTAAATTGTGCCCTTTCCCCTCTTGGCAGGCACCAGTCATCTCTGAAAGCCCTTAGCCCCACCACCTCGCTGAAGGGCAGAAGCCCTGAGCTCCTCCCTCCACCCCAATCTGGTAGGTAGGGGGGCACACTTTAACTGTAAAAGCCGTACAGTTTGGCCACCCAGTTATATGCTTTCCTTGGATCCCTCTGTGAATGGGGACTCCTAAAGCAGCTGTATTCACTGGGTTTAGGGCAGGTTTGTGCCTGCCACAGAGCAGGCAGAATGTGGACCCAAAAAATCAGTAAGTAGGATAGCGATAGTTAAATAATTCAGCTTAAAAATAGAAGGAAAAACAAGTTTGCTTAATTTTGTGGTGTTTTAATTTACAAATAGGCAAATGACGGATTATACACAGAGGATTTTATTAATTCATGGTAGAAATGTGTCATGCATAAAATTTGTCTTTTTGTGAGTTCCTCAATAACCTTACCTTTTTATCAATAAACACCAACTAGGAATAATTTAATGATAATGAAATCAAGCCCACCAACATGTAGATGGACTGTTCTCATCCAAATTGTCCTAGCCTTGTTGATTCACCACTACATTTTATCATTTCTGCTGTGGTGCTTCATCAAGTGTCATTAACAGACAATGACAAATAATCAATATTGCTTGGGCTGCAATTATTTACAGTGTCAAAATGAGCTGGGGCTGAGAAACTTAACTTGACTTTTTTTGATACTTCCCATGTATCTGTGTAAGTACATTTGCTAATTGCAGGTGATCATATTTCCCCTAGCACCTGGCCTGAATTGAGGATCCCTGCTACTTACTCATAGCTAAAGGAGTTATTCCCTTAACTCAAGTGCTAGGGAGTTTTGGAGCTGAAGGGCTTAGGTTCCATTCCTGCAGATGAGTGGTTGCTGTAGGTATGTGGTGATGGGTTCATTATATTTGCTTCCTTTGACAGCTATGGAGATTACAGGGGAAAGGAGTTACATTAAAACAAAAAAAAAGGGGGGGGAACCATTCAAAAAGTTGTCCCACAATAAGCTCAGGCAACTGTTTATAGACTCTGTTGAGCTGATCTGACATTTGTATCTACTTAGACATCGTACATATATCTGTTGTTGGCAGTATAGTTGCTGACCCTTTGCGGAACAATGGTTGGAGCATACAGAGTCTCCTGCTGGTGCCACTATGATGGCTGCTCCTTCAAATCACTTGGTAAAAGTATTATTTGTTATCTTCAAAGATTCTTATCAATGAAGGAAATTCTTGAATGAAGTAAAGTATTTGCAACCCTGAATTGCAATCTACAGATAAGGACATTACAGGGATGCCTATCATGGCGCTATATTTAAATGTTTGCCTGTGGTTCTGTGAGAAACTAAAGTACAGGACAGGGAATCAGGAGATCTCGGTTCTGTTTCTGGTCCTATCATAGGCTTCCTTCCATTGCAAAAGTCATTTAGGCCCAACTTTTCAAATTTGGGTGCCTAATTAGGCACCCGAATAAGTGGCATGATTTCAGAGATACTGGGCACTTGCAGTTCTCCCCAAAGTCAGTGGGAGCTGCAGGTGCTCAGCACCTCTGATCATCAGGCAACTTTCCTTGAGTCTAAATATTGTAATAAAATCCAGGCTGAGGGGGGGAAATAACAAATATTCTGGGAATAAGAAGATCTAGTGCCTGGAATTTGGAATGAAAAAAAAAATTGAAACAGAAAATAAAACACCATTTTTGTCAACAGTGAGGGAAATTAAACATTGGATCAGCTTACAAGCAATTAGAGTAAATTCTTCATCATTTAGAGTCTTTAAATTAACATTATATGTTCTTCTAAAGGATATCCACTTGTTCATTAAAAGTTATTTGGCATAATACAGGAAATACTGGGTAAAGTCCTATGGCCCCTATTATGCAGGAGGTTAGGTGAGATGGCCAGAAATGTTTTCTTCTTACCTTAAAAGTGATTAATCTTAGGTTTTCCAGCTTTGCTATGGTAACATTATTTGGGGAATCTGTTTATATACAACTTTTTAATTATGATGTTATGAAATTTTTGACTCATGGAATACCTCAGTGCACGTGAAGTCTTTCAACTGCTGTCAGGGCTGTAACATGTCCCTCCCAGGCCATGTGCAATGGTGGGTTGTTAGACCTTAACTGTTGCCTATTCAAAATGGTTTAGGACAATAAGCTGGCTGAGGCTGGGAAAGTCAGTTTTCTCCAGCTTCTCTACAGAGGCCTAGTATTTGGAGAGCAGAAAATTCCCAAAACACAGGACAAAGAAAGAGAAAGGTGTTTGCTAACCTTTAAAACTACAAGGACACACAGGACGCTTTAGGCCATAGAGAGGAAGAATGGGCATGAGTTTGTGGTGGGGAGCTTAACAGAGGTTAAAGGAAGCAAGGTGTGACCTAGCATAGAAGGAGATAACTCCATAGCTTGGAAGAGAAACCATGTGCAGGAGGGGGATCCTGAAATCCGGTCTGAGCCCAAAGAACTCCCAGAGGGATGATGAAACTGAGGTATGGGAATATGGACAGGTTTGTTTATTATTTTGTCTAGATCTGTGTATCTCATGTGATATTTGAGTAGACAGGTTCTGTAAGGGTTTCTAAAAACACAATAACTATCTGTGTCTGTTTGCTTCACTATCATATGCCCCTGATGAATTACTCTGTAAACCCAGAGCACCCACATGGTTGGAGCTCAGGAAGAGTGTGTCCTTATGGTACTGGGGAGTCTGGGTGGTTAGCACTGGTGTTGGGGCCTAAAGCAGTTAGGCCACAGGGACCAATTTCTGTGAAGGGATAGACAGAGCCTGGGGTCAGGCAATGTCCCAGAGAGGACAATGGGAGAGAGAGTACTGTGGCCTACTGAGAGCATGAGTCCAGTGGATTGGGATTCAACACAGCAGCCTAGTGAATGTCCAGCAGAGGGATTTTGAACACGGCTCCGTGTGACAATTAGCAATTGAGACACTTACTTTTTGGTTTTATCTATGTAGATATGTATCAGGGCTTTACGGCTAGTCATCATATTTCTTCTAAAGAAGAAATAGCCCAATTTTGTTGCTATTGAAGTCAGTAGAATTTGGTCCTGAATTCATCCACTGTCAAATGTTTTACAGATCAGAGGTAAAATCTTGTTAACCTTACTTGTTTGGTTTATGCTGGAATTCAGTGGGATTGTGTGTCAACATCCTGATACAAGAAATGAAGGGCAGAACACTTTAACACCTGCTCACTTGAGTAAGGCATGCACAATTTACTGGTTTTGAGAAGTAGTTTTATCCCAAACATTACACCATTGTGCCAGTTCATAATAACTAGAAAATTAACAATGCCCAGAAATGGAGCAGTTCCCTTTCACTTATGGAAACAGAAAAGGAAACAAGGCTCTGTGAATAATGAAAAATAAATAGAACTGTAGCCATTTTTAAATTCCTAATCTATAATGTTATCAGTAACATAGGTAAGGATTTCTTTTAAAGTATGTTATGTTAAGCCCGATTCACCTTTGCAACATTATTTAAATTAATGTGCTTGTACTAGTAGAACTGGAGTAGAATATGAGCCATAACATTTATTACGATGATCCTCCTTTAATTTCTAAAGAGTAAAAAAAAAAAATACATCTGCTATAGTACATGTTTCTGCACTTTTTGGCATTTTGAATAAAAGCTGCCTTTCTGGGTATTTTTAGGCTTGAAAAGAAATTGCTGAGGTGAGTCACCTTTGAGTCTACAAAATGAATTCAGCTGTAGCACTTCCTGAAGACTGTTGGTGCTAGTTTTGTTCAGTAGGGAATAAATTCAATCAAGCCTTCATTAGTTTTCACAGTCAGAATGGCTAAATGAAATAAATAAATGAAGAGACATTTTACATTCTGCACAACGGTTTGTGTCCAAAGAAGTAAGGCAGGTTTTGAATTTTGTCCTGTCCATCTAGTTTTATTGCACTTTACTTTGACACCGTATTGAAATTTTAATAGTAGCGGTGGTCATCTGAAAACCTCTCTGTACATGAGAGGAGAGAAGGGAGTTTGCATTCCCAAACTCCACAAGCTGCTTTAAAATTGCTGACACAACTGCCCACTTTTAAATAAGCTTTTCTGGTCTTTTTGAAAAGAGATGAAAGAGTGCCTGGTGTCCATATGAGTCAGGGCCTTGAATGGCTGTAATATAACATGACTGACTTAACACTTACTGAAGAGAAAACAAAAATATCTGACAAAATTAAGATCTTAAAGAAATGAACTGGAAACTGCAAGCCAAGCCTTTCTTCCTTTCTTACTCATGTAGAATTGATGGAACTTGAAGCATCTTTGCCTGACAGGAAGTACAATATAGGGATGATATTTGTAACTAGGGCATTGTTTCATGTTTGAGCAGAAAATCTGAAACTACTGGGCATATCACGTTCAAAAAGGAGAAAATTCTTTTATCAATAGCACAATACAAGGCCAGATCCTCAACTTGAGTAGATGCATTGAAATCAAAGGATACGTAACAACTTACACCAGCTGAGGATCTCATCCAGAATCTTTCACTATAATGTTGTTGTTTGAACCTAGCCAAAAGGTGAAATACATACATTTTGGAAGGTTTTTTATTATAAAAAAAAATCTGAGTATTTCTTTTGTTTATGTGAATTTTTGTACTTGTTTGTGTAAATTTCAAACAACAAACAAATTCATAATAAGTCTTCTCATAAATTCACAAAGAGGAAGAAAAGAAAAAATCTGTCTGCTAAAAGGGTGCACAATGAATAATTCCACCAACTCTAATTTCTACCTGAAATCAGGCAAGACTTGGTGCTCTTGGTTCAGTTTTAATTTGAGTTTCCGAATGGAACCCAGAACTCAAAGTGAAATACAGGACTTGTGAGTCCATGAGAACTAAAAAGGTTTGAACAGCTGTATTCACAAAATACAGGAAATATTCATAGAATCATAGAATATTAGTGTTGGAAGAGACCTCGGGAGGTCTCTAGTCCAACCCCCTGCTCAAATTTCTCTAACCAATGTTTGTGTGCTTATCTGGCTCCCATCAGTGTAGTATTTGGGTGCCTCACAGTCGTTAATAAATTATTTGCAAAATAAAATCCTTGCAAAATCCCTCTGAAATAGGGAACTACTACTTTCCTCTATTAGCAAACGGGAACTGTGAGCACAAAGAGATTATTACTTTCCCAACTTCACAAAGAAATGTTTGACCTGTTTGACAAACAAGGGACTGTCCCATTTCCAAAGAGCCTACAATCTAAGGCCTGTCCTGCACTAAGGTCTACACCCCTGGTACACTGTACACTGATGTACATCCCTGAGAGATGTACCTCTACTGACCTAATCTCTGGTGTAGATAGCACTAGGTTGATGGAAGAATTCGACAGCCTCTCAGGGAGGTGGATTACCTATGCCGACAGAGAAAGGAAACAGTATTATCCCTGTTTTGCACACGGGGAGCTGAGACAGAGAAATGTATTTGTGGGGGAGATTTTCAAACACAAACATGGCATTTGGGTGTCTAACTCCCAGGGACTTTCAGTGGAATTAGATGTCTAATTGCCATTTGTGTCTTTGAAAATCAATTCCTAACTGAACTGCATAAGATCCCACAGACTTCCTGTGTGACATCTGGGATATAAACCTTGACTTCCTTAGACCCAGTCCAGTGGCTTAATCATATGACCATTGTTTTCCTTGTGTCCACGCAACATCTCTGTCATTTCTTTCATGTTCTTGTTTGTATTTAATTATAAATTATTGGGTTTTCGAGCGGAATACCTGTTGAAAAGGGACCCTGGCAGCTCCGGTCAGCACTGCTGACCGGGCCATTTAAAGTCCAGTTGGTGGCGCAGCGGGCTCCGCACAACTCCAAGGAAATGGCTGCTATTTCTGGCTCCTAGGTGCAGGGGCACCCTCGGGGGATCCGCATGCTGCCCCTGACCCAAGTTCCAGCTCTGCAGCTCCCATTGGCTGGGAACCACGGTTGATGGGAGCTGCGGGGGCAGCACCTGTGGGGGTGGCACCTGCAGGTGCGGGCAGAGCGCAGAGTCCGCTGACCCTCCGCCTAGGAGCCTGACATGCCAGCCATTTCCAGGAGCCACCTGAGGTAAGTGCTGCCCAGCTGGAGCCTGCACCCCAAACTCCCTCCCGCACCCCAACCCCCTGCCCCAGGACAGAACCGCCTCCCACACCCTAACTCCCTCCCAGAGCCCACACCCCTCACCCCCAATCCCTTAGTCCCATCCCAGAGCCCCCTCCCACACCACAAACCCCTCATCCCTTGCCCCACCCCAGAGCCCACACCGTCAGCCAGAGCCCACACCCCCTACCGCAGCGTAACCCCCTGCCCCAGCCCAGAGCCCCCTTCTTGCACCCCAAACCCCCCATTTCTGGTGCCACCTTGAAGCCCGCATCCCCAGCCGGAGCCCTCACCCCCTCCCACACCCCAACTCCTTGCCCCAGCTTGGTGAAAGTGAGTGTGGGTGTGGGAGAGGGAGTGACAGAGGGAGGGCGGATGGAGTGAGTGGGGGCAGGACCTCAGGGCAGGGGGTGGGGTAAGAGTGTCCGGTTTTGGGCGATTAGAAAGTCGGCAACCCCATGCTCAAGTCATCTTAAAAAAGTAATAAGTAAATATTCTGGGTAACCCAAATTGTTCCTACACTGTTCAAAACCAACCATTTTCTTCTTTTTTATTACTTATGTGCATACAATATTCTCTTGGACCTGCATTTTAGCATATTGATGGGTTTTTGTTTTTTCTCTTTAGGGAGCAGTTGTCTCAATGCTGCATTATTTCTGAAGCTAAGAGCCATAACTGTTCCATTATCATTTTTAAATGCCTACTGTGGTGCAACAAATACAATATACTTCAAATACAATGTTCCTTCCCACACAGTCAAATTGTATACTCCAGAAATGGCCTTGTCATAACTATAAAGGGAAGGGTAACAGCTCTCCTGTGTACAGTACTAAAATCCCTCCTGGCCAGAGACTCCAAAATCCTTTTACCTGTAAAGGGTTAAGAAGCTCGGGTAACCTGGCTGACACCTGACCCAAAGGGCCAATAAGGGGACAAGATACTTTCAAATCTTGGGGGGGGAAAAGGCTTTTGTGTGTGCTCTTTGTTTTAAGGGGTTGTTCGCTCTTGGGACTGAGAGGGACCAGACATCAATCCAGGTTCTCCCCATCTTTCTAAACAAGTCTCTCATATTTCAAACTTGTAAGTAAAAAACCCAGGCAAGGCGTCTTAGTTTTACTTTGTTTTCTCAACTTGTAAATGTACCTTTTACTAGAGTGTTTATCTTTGTTTGCTGTACTTTGAACCTAAGACAGAGGGGGGTCCTCTGAGCTCTTTAAGTTTGATTACCCTGTAAAGTTATTTTCCATACTGATTTTACAGAGATGATTTTTACCTTTTTCTTTAATTAAAAGCCTTCTTTTTAAGAACCTGATTGATTTATCCTTGTTTTAAGATCCAAGGGGGTTTGGATCTGTATTCACCAGGAGTTGGTGAAAGGAAGGAGGGGGGAAGGGTCAATTTCTCCTTGTTTTAAGATCCAAGGAGTTTGGATCTGTATTCACCAGGGAATTGGCAAAAGGTTTCTAACAGCTTCCCAGGGAAGGGAATGGTGGCAGCGGACCAGAACTAAGCTGGTAGTTAAGCTTAGAAGTCCTCATGCAGGCCCCCACACTTGTACCCTAAAGTTCAAAGTGGGGATACAGCCTTGTCATAACTATAAAGGGAAGGGTAACAGCTCTCCTGTGTACAGTACTAAAATCCCTCCTGGTCAGAGACTCCACAATCCTTTTACCTGTAAAGGGTTAAGAAGCTCGGGTAACCTGGCTGACACCTGACCCAAAGGACCAATAAGGGGACAAGATACTTTCAAATCTTGGGGGGGGGGGGGAGGCTTTTGTGTGTGCTTTTTGTTTTAAGGGGTTGTTCGCTCTTGGGACTGAGAGGGACCAGACATCAATCCAGGTTCTCCCCATCTTTCTAAACAAGTCTCTCTTATTTTCAAAATTGTAAGTAAAAGCCAGGCAAGGCGTCTTAGATTTACTTTGTTTTCTCAACTTGTAAATGTACCTTTTACTAGAGTGTTTATCTTTGTTTGCTATACTTTGAACCTAAGACAGAGGGGGGTCCTCTGAGCTCTTTAAGTTTGATTACCCTGTAAAGTTATTTTCCGTACTGATTTTACAGAGATGATTTTTACCTTTTTCTTTAATTAAAAGCCTTCTTTTTAAGAACCTGATTGATTTCTCCTTGTCTTAAGATCCAAGGGGGTTTGGATCTGTATTCACCAGGAGTTGGTGAAAGGAAGGAGGGGGGAAGGGTCAATTTCTCCTTGTTTTAAGATCCAAGGGGGTTTGGATCTGTATTCACCAGGGAATTGGTGAGAGGTTTTCTAAAAGCTTCCCAGGGTAGGGAATGGTGGCAGCGGACCAGAACTAAGCTGGTAGTTAAGCTTAGAAGTCCTCATGCAGGCCCCTACATTTGTACCCTAAAGTTCAAAGTGGGGATACAGCCTTGACAAGCCTTGACAGGCCTTTTTTATAATTACATGTACAACAGCAGTAATTCCACCTAGCTTATATAACTGAGATTTGTCTGCACGGAGAGTAGTCCCCTTTCTATTGTGCTAGAGCAACTAAACTTGGAGGGTGAAGGGGGGAAGGGAGAAATGAGGATTTTTCAAAAATCCTAAGGTTAATTAGATGTTTAAATTCACTTTCTATCTTTAACAACCTCCTCCAAATGAATAAAGTTGAATTATAAAGAATGTCATAAGTCTTCCGGGCCAAATTCACAATAATATAAGAGGGAAAAAACTCGAAGAAAATCAAATGAGTTTTGCAGACTTACACTAGTAGTTATTTTCGTGCTATGTCTAGCTGATATAGGGCCTAATTCAGAAGGTGTTGAAACATATGCCCAACTTTAAGCATATGAAAGGGTTACATCAAAATCAAAGGAACTGCTAACATTAGGCACATACACTTTCTGAATCAGGACTTTACAGATGTTTTTTGTTGTCACACTCCCTTGTAGTCCAGCTGCTATTAGAAAAGTAATCGTGGCTAGTTTCCTTCAACCCCCCCCCCCACCCAATCTTTAACACAGGAAAAGGATTGTGGAGGTTTTCTTTTCCATGTGGACCTAGTCACAGCCATCTATGCACCTTGAGACTAACCTTGAATAGGTTACAGTGCACTCTGTAGAGGACTACATCTAAAAACCACATGGAAATTGCAGCAGGTGCAGAATTCATTCATTTGGTTGGTAAGAGGAGGGTTTATTAGGCCTGTGCTCTGTGCCCTGCAGTTGGCTACCTAGTATTCGCCAGGATGATTTTAAGATGTTGGGCTTTATAGGTCAAAAACCTAAATGACCGGGAATCTCCCTATGAAACCTTTTTCTCCCCATAAGGCTTTGTCTGCAGTACAGAGTTAATTCAACTTAAGTTACGTTGATGACCATATGCCATTTAAATTGCATCAGTTGTTCATGTCCACACAATACTCCTTGTGTTGGCAGAGTGCGTCCACAGTTGGTGCTCTTGCATCGACAGAGAGAGTGTTGCATCGTGGTTAGCTATCCCACTGTGTAACTTGCCACCCTCTGCTGCTGGGAGATCTGGGAACAGAACGCAGTGCATCATGATGGTGTGCTCACTATCCCAGGATGCAGTTCCTTCCATCTCAGCATTCCATCGGCCTCCAACTTCATTTCATGCAGTTTTTTTAACAGCCCCTATAAACTGTGCACCCACCATCTCTGCCTGAAAGCATGGATCCTGAACTGCTGACCAGTTTGGTGATGAGCATTTTGAACACAAAGTGGTTGGTCCTGCAGTATTTCATGAGCTGGGATACAGAAAGTGAATCTGTGGTGCCTTCCCTGCTGTGTGCAATGGAAAGAAACAATTCAAGATTGCTGCAGGCATTCATGGAGCAGCTGCACATGGTGGACCCTTGGTAAAGGGTTTGGGAAACAAGCATTGAGTGGTGGGATAACATCATGATGCATGTATGGGGTAATAAGCAGTGGCTGCAGAACTTTTGGATACGCAAAGCCATCTTCCTGCAACTGTGTGCTTAAGGACACCAGACTGAGAGCTGCCTTCACTGTGGAAAAGCGAGTGGTGATGGCTGTGTGTAAGCTAGCAACTCCAGACTGCTACCGTTCAGTCGCATATCAGTTTGGAGTTGGAAACTACACCGTGGGGCCTGCAGTGATGAAAGTGTGCAGGACCATTAATCACCTCCTGCTACAAAGGACTCTAGGTAATGTGCAGGAAATAATTGATGGCTTTGCAGCAATGGGCAGTGGATATGCAGTCCATCTCAATTTTCACTCCAGACCATCTTGTGACAGAGTGCATCAACAGAAAAGTCTTCTTCTCCATAATCTTGCAGGTGCTGGAGAATCACTGGGGGCATTTCACTGACATCAATGCAGGGTGGTCAGGGAAAGTTCATGATGCACACATCATTAGGAACAATGGACTGTATGGAAAGCTGCAAGCTGGGACTTTCTTTCCAGATGAGAAGATTATAATGTGTAAAGGCCCATAGTGATCCTTAGCGACCCCACCTACCATTTGCTCCCATGGGTCATGAAACCTTACACCGGGAACCTAGACAGCAGCAAGGAGTGCTTCAACAACTGGCTCAGCAGGTGCTGAATAACTGTTGAATGTGCCCTTGGCAGGGTTAGACCTCAATGAAAAAAATATTTGATGGTCATAGCATCCTGCTGTGCTCTGCATAACATTTGTGAATCAAAGGGGGAAAAGTTTCCTTGGGGTGGAGCGCTGAGGTGGATCATCTGGCTGCTGATTTTGAGCAGCCAGATATGAGAGCAATTAGAGGGGCTCAGCGGGGAGCTATTAGAATAAGGGAGGCTCTGAAGGAGCATTTTGACACCGAGCACGAGTTATGTTTCTTTATATGATGCATTTGTCAGGCAATGTTTACATGCCACCTCAAATGATCCCTCTAATGCTGGCTTTCTGAACTTTAATTGTATTGAGCAAATGTTCCTGCCTATTGCCACTGTGTTTGAATTTAAGCAGCAACTACTGTGTGTGTGACACAAAGAGAGACTCCTTTTGTTTCAAATACTAGTAGTTAATTAAAAAATAACTCACCCAATTTTTTGCAAACGGGGGACATGGCAATGAGGAGCAGTCTCTCGGTTCAGGCTCTTGCAGATGTATGTAACTCTAGCTTTCATCATGAAACCAGTCTCTAGGGGTACGTCTTCACTCAAGGGGGGGGTCGATTTAAGATACGCAAATTCAGCTACTCGAATAGCGTAGCTGAATTCGACGTATCGCAGCCAACTTACCCTGCTGTAGGGACGGCGGCAAAATCGACCTCTGCGGCTTCCCGTCGACGGCGCTTACTCCCACCTTCGCTGGTGGAGTAATAGCGTCGATTCGGGGATCGATTGTCGCGTCCCGACGGGACGCGATAAATCGATCCCCGAGAGGTCAATTTCTACCCGCCGATTCAGGCGGGTAGTGTAGACCTAGCCCTAGGTGTGGATTGCAAGGGGTGCTGCGACTGAATGGGAACATGCGAGGAATGTGTTTGGAGAGTTTGGGGAGGGCATTATATATTGGTTGCAGGGAAAGTCATGCACTCTGATTGCAGCGCATTGAGCTTGAGCATTTCTGTCTGTCCTGTCAGTAGCTTTATACTCTGCTCCTGCCTATGTCTCCTTTCCAGGCTATCCAGACTGAGGTTTTCCTTCATTCTCTCTCTCCATGCTCTTGTTTTGCTATGTGCTGCATCTATTGACTTCAGCACTTCTCGAAACATATCATCCTTACTCCTGGTTTGCCTACTTATCTGATGGAGGTGCTCCGCCAGTGTGTATGGTTTGGTATTGAAAGGCACATCTGCAGAAGCCAAAGAAACAGTGAATGTAGTGAATGTAGTGCCTATCTTTAAAAAAGGGAAGAAGGAGGATCCGGGGAACTACAGGCCAGTCAGCCTCACCTCAGTCCCTGGAAAAATCATGGAGCAGGTCCTCAAGGAATCAATTATGAAACACTTAGAGGAGAGGAAAGTGATCAGGAACAGTCAGCATGGATTCACCAAGGGGAAGTCGTGCCTGACTAACCTAATTGCCTTCTATGAGGAGATAACTGGCTCTGTGGATGAGGGGAAGGCAGTGGATGTGTTATTCCTTGACTTTAGCAAAGCTTTTGATACGGTCTCCCACAGTATTCTTGCCGCCAAGTTAAAGAATTATGGGCTGGATGAATGGACTGTAAGGTGGATAGAAAGCTGGATAGATTGTTGGGCTCAACGGGTAGTGATCAATGGCTCCATGTCTAGTTGGCAGCCGGTTTCAAGCGGAGTGCCCCAAGGGTCGGTCCTGGGGCCGGTTTTGTTTAATATCTTTATTAATGATCTGGAGGATGGTGTGGACTGCACTCTCAGCAAGTTTGCAGATGACACTAAACTGGGAGGCATGGTAGACACGCTGGAGGGTAGGGCTCAGATACAGAGGGACCTAGACAAATTAGAGGATTGGGCCAAAAGAAACCTGATGAGGTTCAACAAGTGCAGAGTCCTGCACTTAGGACGGAAGAATCCTATGCACTGCTACAGACTAGGGACTGAATGGCTAGGTAGCAGTTCTGCAGAAAAGGACCTAGGGGTCACAGTGGACGAGAAGCTGGATATGAGTCAACAGTGTGCTCTTGTTGCCAAGAAGGCTAATGGCATTTTGGGCTGTAGGGGCATTGCCAGCAGATCGAGGGACGTGATCGTTCCCCTTTATGCGACATTGGTGAGGCCTCATCTGGAGTACTGTGTCCAGTTTTGGGCCCCACACTACAAGAAGGATGTGGAAATATTGGAAACAGTCCAGCGGAGGGCAACAAAAATGATTAGGGGTCTGGAGCACATGACTTATGAGGAGAGGCTGAGGGAACTGGGATTGTTTAGTCTCCAGAAGAGAAGAATGAGGGGGGATTTGATAGCTGCTTTCAACTACCTGAGGGGGGGTTCCAAAGAGGATGGAGCTCAGCTGTTCTCAGTGGTGGCAGATGACAGAACAAGGAGCAATGGTCTCAAGTTGCAGTGGGGGAGGTCTAGGTTGGATATTAGGAAACACTATTTCACTAGGAGGGTGGTGAAGCACTGGAATGCTTTACCTAGGGAGGTGGTGGAATATCCTTCCTTGGAGGTTTTTAAGGCCCAGCTTGACAAAGCCCTGGCTGGGATGATTTAGTTGGGAATTGGTCCTGCTTTGAGCAGGGGGTTGGACTAGATGACCTCCTGAGGTCCCTTCCAACCCTGATATTCTATGATTCTATGATTCTAATAAAGACAGTATTGAGAGTGCACTCAAAGCCGTGAATCACAAAAGTCACATACACTTCTTTGTCACTGTCCCTTTGCTAGCATACAGCTCAGCGAGAGGTCCAAATATGTGAGTTTGGTGGGGGAGGTGGGAGAGGGGAGGTTGGGAAGGGGAAATGGGCAAGAAGGGAAAAAGGACCTGGATGGTTTGCAAAGAGGATCAGTATACACACCTAGGGAGAGTATTCTGAATATTGGCACCTTTTTCCACAGGCTGGGGTAATTGAACCAGATATCTCACTCTTAGGAGGCAAGGGCCCATCTCCTGCAAGCGTGCCACTTCAGACTGGCTCTCTATGCTGCTCGCCTACAGGGACGTCCTTACTCATGCACAAAGCAGACAGCTGCATAGGGCACCAGGAAATCTGCGTGCTGCTGCAGCCCCTGCTTCGTCTCTTCCCCAGGCCCCCGCCCCTGCTCCACCCCAGCATAGCCCCTTCACATCCCTGCTCCGCCCCTGCTCTGCCCCAGCCCCGCCCACACTTCCCTGAAGAGTGCGTGGTAAGTAGAGCGACCTGGCCCCAGCCTGCTCTGCTCCCCTGGCTCCCAGACATGCCACCGGCGAGTGCTGGGGGGCAGTTTCCCCCCTCCCACCAAGCCTGGGAGCCAGGGGAGTGGAGCAGCCTGGGGCCCCAGACCTCCACAGGTGGGAGCGCGGGAAGCTGGCTCCAGGCCTCCATGGGAGGGCTGTGTGGGGCATCAGGCCTCCGTGGGCTGGCCCCAGATGTCCGTGGGGGACGGGGGGGTCCTGGCCAATCTTCTATTATACCTCACTGGTTACTCAGAAGTCAACAACGCAGTTCCCTTAATGTAACCCAGCCTCAGGCCTCCATCTAGGCACCCAAGTCAGATATGATGAGGATTAATGAAAATCTTATTCATCATACAACAAAGGTTCTACCAATGAATATTCCAAATCTTACCCAAATACATGCTTATAACCAATTCTTATTAACTAAACTAAAATTTATTAAAAAACAAAAGGAAGAGGAAGTTGGTTAAAAGAACAGTTTACATGCAAACATGAGTCAATCTTGAGATTCAGATTCATAGCGGAGATGGTGAGCTTTGTAGATGCAAAGAGTTCTTTCAGAAATAATTCAAAGGTTTATATTTCAGGGCGGTCCAGTCAGAACTGGGATCTCAGACCTTGTGGCTTAGGCTTTCCCTGCTTGGAACCTCAAACAGATATGAGATGACAAGATCAGGACCCAAGGGTCATTTATACAATTCCAGGCCTTCTTGGACAGGTCAGAGTCCTTAGTCGAACAATAGGCACTTATGTGGACTTTGAAGTGGACCCATTTCCTAAGCATAGCCGGTAATTATCCACACAGATTAAAACAAGGCAATTGCCTGTTTTTCCACCATTCACAGATGACTTGCCATTCACTTCAAAAAGAGATGAATACAGAGATATCCTCTGTTTATAGCTCATTTAAATGTTAAGATGTTATTTTGATCTCTGAGTTAACAGAATTCAGCATAGGCAGGGACTGTTTGATTACATTGTTGATTTCTACCAATATATATGTAAATACACAAAAACACAAACATTATCTCCCCATATGTTTTTAAGGGTTGAGTTTGAGTCATTTATCCTGCAGGATGCTTAACGCTTTCTGGTCATGTGTCACAGTGTTTATCTGCAGTGTAGAGATACCCTTGCTGTATTGTGCTGGTTTCAGAATTACCATAAGGCTGGGTTCCCCCTACCCACAACATAACCTATAGAGATCTTTCTTTTCAGAATGAAGCATTACAAGGGCTGTCCATCAATCACATTTACAGCACACCATGAAAAGCCTTTTCTACACCTCAGAGGAAAATCCATTTCAATCCAGTACACTTCAGTTCTAGCTGATAGAATTATACATTCCATTATGTGGCATGAGCAACAGAAAGGAAAAAAATAACCCTCATGTACATTTTTGTTAATTTAAGTAATGATAAACTACATGCCAGGTTAGAGTCACACACACATCCCTCTGCAGCATTAGAATAAGCTGCAGTGAGAGCCTTTCAGCTTAGTACACTTGAAAGCAGGTCTGATTCTGGGCACTCTATTATGCTGTTTTATGCTGTGGCATGAACACTCCATGGCACTAGAATCTAGTGAATGTCCAAGCTAAAGAGATCTGCATTGCTTTTGTGATTTATATGATGTGATCTTAGCAAAATTAGGTCATCCCTTCCTATGATACCAATGAAATAATTGACTGCCTTCTTCCCCTCCCTTCCCCCTCTCCCCCACCAAAAGTAGGGCTAAAAATCTTTGTCTTTCTCATGAGATATTTGCTCCTATTAACAAAAGACATTATATTAAGTTTAGCATTTTACCTGGGAGCATCATGCTATGGCACCTATTAGCTGAGTTAGCGGAGATGCTAATTTATAGCCTGATCTTGCAAACTTTAATGGAGGTACTGTGCATGGACTTCAGATGCAATAGTATATGTTCCAGGCCTACAGGATTCCACCCATTACTTTTGTAATACTACTAGTGTGTGTGTTTTTCAATTTGACTGGGTACCATGCGTTCTGATTCCTCTTTTTATTGTTATTAAAGTGTTGTTCTCCATATAAGATCTTCCTGAGAGTCAGTAGGTCAGCCTTGAAGTAAGCAGACACAACTCTCACTGACTTCAAGGGATTAGAACCTACTTATGTCTGGGCTGAATTTGGTCCATTGCTTTTAATTAAGTTGTGAGCATCAGATTCCCCACTTAATAGGAGTAACGTTATGCTAAAGATCTAGACTGTGAGACGACACTATAAGTTACATGCTATTAATTCATAGCTGCAAAGTGCATAGAATCCTCCACAATGTTAATATGCAAAGTGCCATAACACTCCATTAGGATTCAAATCTCTCTTGCTGCAGTCAGCAACAATTCTGAAAACAGCAGAGAGCTGTTGGTTTCTTATTAGCAGGGATTTGATTGCCCAACATTCTCCCTGCTGTTGAATTTAAGTATGTTCAAACAATTAAAAAAACCCTTTATTTTAAAAAATGTTCATTATCAGTGTTGTCAGTATAACATCATAGATTGATACCATTTTTTAAATTAAACAGATCACATGTACCTTTTAAAAATGCTAATTTCTGACTATTACTAATGTTTTCATAATTATAAATGCTAGAAATACCAAATATCAAAAAATAAAATGACCACTTATGAAGAGTTAATGTTGACAAAAACCTACTTGAGTAAGTGGAAACAGCTAGTAGATGGGATGATTCAATGAATTGTTGTGTGTTCTATTGCATAGTGAGACTTTCAAAAGAAACTCAATGCACTGAACTGTACAGCGTAAGAAATTATATGTACAACTAGCTTTGTGTTATGAGCACAGTGTTAGATTGTAATAAGTCAATTTCCAAACTATAAACAAGATGTGTACAGTGGGTGAAATCTTGACCCTATTGAACACAAAGGGAGTTTTGCATGGCCAGGATGTCAGCCTTTAACCACAACCTATTAACAGATAGATAGGAAGATGTGTGTGTATCTCTTACCATTTTGACGTATGACGTCTTAATACATGTAGAGTTGATTGAGTATAGCACATGGGGAATCAATTAATTTAGAATTAACTGAAAGCATGAGAGATTTTTGGTAAGTGTGTGTGTTTATATTAAATGTACAGTAACAGTGAAATTAAGAAAAGAAAAAAAGATAGGTTGAATAGGAAAAACCCTTTAATGGTGAAAACTATTAGATTACAGTGTAGCCTTTCAAGAAAATCAGTCAGCTTACAGAATTTAGGGTCTTAAGCAGTACTGATGGCATCTGAATGTCACTGGCTAGGCAAACTGTAGAGTTTGATCCTGTGCTCTATGGTGTTAAAAGCACTGTTCAAGCAGCTAAAGGACTAAATCTCTTAAGTGGCATGTGTAGACAACTCATAAATCTATTAGCCTTGAGAGGGGAGCAAAGACCTATGCTCTTATTGCAGGTTACAAGAGCATCTAAAAAAATAATCACTTCAGATAGCTTTACATTTTTCTTTCCCCCTCCTATATCTATAGTTAATTAATTTGTGTGAAAATGATAGAAGCTCCATTGCTGGAGTCATTTTAAGACTACAATGCATTCTTGAGTGCTTTTCCAATGTAGAGAACAGTCTTTACAGCCTTGAGATGGATTAATTGGCCTAACAGGTGTTTAATTTCTGTGTTACTTTAACAAAGCTGTAGACTTCATGGTGGTTGTTATAGTGTACTCCATGAACATTGTGATCGTGGGAGCCCCTCAATGGCAACTGCAGAGAGCACACAATACCGAAACTCACATCAAGCCTAACACACTCATTGCCCCTACATACTGCTGTCAGAATCTGTGTCTATAAGGTGTCTGGTAAGATATCATATGCAAACTGGTAACCTGATTAATATAATTAATAATATTGTGTAATGTATGTGCAGGCAGTGTATAAAGAATTATAGATGTGTGCTGGAAATGTGTACTTAAATGGTGTTTTGCAAGCAGTGCATAAGCCCAGACTGTCCAAGACAAAGGGATGTTGTTTTCCCTGTTTTCCTTTGTCCCCAAAGTAAACTGAACCAGGTAATACCTGTGAAGACAATGAAAAGTACATCTGCATGGAAGCTAAACAAAGTCATCAAGCTAAACAAATGGGAGAGGAGGGCACAGGTGGGAAGACTGCTTAATGATCATAATGAAGGATTGAGCGTCCACCTCCAGTTCCTAGCTCTTGAAACAGAGACAATAGACTTTGGAAAATATAAGCAAAGGCAGAAAGACATTTTGGCATCCACCATGGAGGAAATTAAATTTGTCACTGGAAAGCATGTTTATTTTACTTATTGTTTGCAATGTTGTTGTAGCCAAATGGATCTTTTGTCTTTTCTTGCTTATCACTTCACTATCAGTTCTTTCTTAATAAACTTAATTTTGTTTTATTGCAAAGCCAAAGGGTGAAATCCTCAGCTGAACTACCAGGCTGGTGTATATTCTGTCTCTTTGGAAGCAGTGAACTGAATAATGCCTATGAGTATCCAATGAGAGGGACTGGAAGCTGCAAGGGAGATGGTTTTGGGGAGACTTTAGATTGGAAGGACTGTTGGTGTCACCCTGCAAGGAGCAGCCAAGCTGGGGGAAGCCAGGTTGAGGCCATTGTGTTGTGAAAATGCTGCTGGTGTCAGGGATCTGAGCCAAAGCTGCACACCACGGAAGCACCGAGGGTTACAGGGCAGGTGGTGACACAACCCCTTGCAGGTCTTGGCGAAATCCCATAGCATCACAGCCAATAGGAACTTCACAGTGAGAGAAGAGCCAACATTTACATCTTCTGTTCCCAAATAGCCTTGCAATTGGAGAATTCTTGTAGGGTGGTTAATGTTTAAAAGTACTCATTCCAGCCAATAGAAGGCAGGGGTAGGCATTCTCTCCTGGTCATTGCAAGCTATTGAGATAAGGACTCATACTGAATAACTTAACCTCATAAGATATAATTGTATGTAATGATCTGTGAGCAGGGGAAAAAATCAGATATGCCTTTCCAGAATAATACATTGTAACTGGCAGCAGCATAAATACCAGTTTCATAGTAACTTATGAGAGAGTCCTCATGGCTAATTGAGGGTAAATTGTCTTTGAGTTTTGTTCATTTCCATCACAAGTTCTCAGTTTAATCTCTTTTTCAAATAAACAACATGTATTGTCTCAGGCATCTCATCTTGTGCTATAACATCTCACAAACTAAGTAGAATCAAAGAACTGGAAGGGACCTCGAGAGGTCATCTAGCCCAGTCCCCTGCACTCATGGCAGAACTAAATATTATCTAGACCATTCCTGACAAGTGTTTGTCTAACCTGCTCTTAAAAATATCCAATGATGGAGATTCTACAACCTCCCTTGGCAATTTATTCCAGTGCTTAACCACCCTGATAGTTAGGAAGTATTTCCTAATGTCCAACCATAATCTCCCTTGCTGCAATTTAAGCCCATTGCTTCTTGTCCTATCCTCAGAGGTTAAGAAAAACAATTTTTCTTCTTCCTCCTTGTAACAACCTTTTACATACTTGAAAATTGTTAACATGTCCCCTCTCAGTCTTCTCTTTTACAGACTAAACAAACCCAATTTTTTCAATCTTCCCTCATAGGTTATGTTTTTTAGACCTTTAATCATTTTTGTTGCTCTTCTCTGGACTCTCCCCAGTTTGTCCACATCCTTCCCTGAAATGTGGCTCCCAGAACTGGACACAATACTCCAGTTGAGGCCTAATCAGCACAGAGTAGAGTGGACGAATTACTTCTCGTATCTTGCTTACAACACTTCTGCTAATACATCCCAGAATGATGTTCGCTTTTTTTGCAACAGTGTTACACAGTTGATTCATATTTAGCTTGTGGTCCACTTTGACCCTCAGATCCCTTTCTGCAGTACTCCTTCCTAGGCAGTCATTTCCCATTTTGTATGGGTGCAACTGATTGTTTCTTCTGAAATGGAGTACTTTGCATTTGTCCTTATTGAATTTCATCCTATTTGCTTCAGACCATTTCTCCAGTTTGTCCAGATAATTTTGAATTTTAATCCTAGCCTCCATAGCATTTGCAATCCCTCCCAGCTTGGTATCGTACGCAAACTTTATAAGTGTATTCTGTATGCCATTATCTAAATAATTGATGAAGATATTGAAGAGAACTGAACACAGAACTGGTCCCTGTGGGACCCCACTCGTTATGCCCTTCCAGCATGACTGTGAACCACTGATGATTACTCTCTGGGAATGATTTTCCAACCAGCTTATAATAGCTCCATCTAGGTTGCATTTCCCTAGTTTTTATGAGAGGGTCATGCAAAACAGTATCAAAAGCTTTACTAAAGTCAAGTTATACCACATATACCACTTCCCCCCCATCCACAAGGCTTGTTACCCTGTCAAAGAAAGCTATCAGTTTGGTTTCACGTGATTTGTTTTTGACAAATCCATGCTCACTGTTACTTATCACCTTATTATCTTCTAGATGTTTGCAAATTGATTGCTTAATTATTTGCTCCATTATCTTTCCGGGTACAGAAGTTAAGATGACTGGTCTGTAATCCCCCGGGTTGTACTTATTCTCCTTTTTATAGACTGGCACTATA
Source organism: Emys orbicularis (assembly GCF_028017835.1). NCBI lineage: Eukaryota > Metazoa > Chordata > Testudines > Emydidae > Emys > Emys orbicularis. The sequence continues at coordinate 150,746,700 of NC_088684.1, read as the reverse complement.
TTTGCCCTTTTCCAGTCATCTGGAATCCCACCTATCAGGACTTGTGAACTGAAGGTCAAGCTGGACTGGGCCAAATTCAGCTAGAATTTTCTATACTAATTTGGTATCCATGCCACACAGGCCTTATTAGAGATCTGATGAAATTCCTGTTACTCATGGTGTGTCCCCAGGCATTTCAGGAGCTGGTACATAACCTTTGTCACTTGCTGCAACTTCCATGCTTACCAACATGGACATTACCTCAATCAATTGTTGTAGTGGCAGCAGGATGTTTTCAGGAATGCAGAAATAAACTAGTTCACATGTATATAGTAGAACGTGAAGCTGGGACTGAAGCACCCTCCTGATGCTATCATCATGGTACAGATAAGTTGGCCACTAACACTTTTTTGCATGGACTTACATTGAGTTACTGGAATTATGAGGCAGAGAGATTGTCCCATTGTATTTTCCTTACCAATATTCAGACTGTAAAAAGAAGTGGAATTCATTATCCTACTCAAGCATCCAAGATTAAATGTTAAAAATCCAAAAAACAGCACTCCCAAGTACTGTCAGAACTAGCCAAAGTAATGTTAGTTAAGGACATGCTTAGTGGGTAGTTTTTACAGGAGTGATGACATCTGGGAATGGCTGTCTGGTGCATCAGAGGTTCTGGTACACAAATTATCCAGTCTACTACCAAGAAAAGGTAAAAATTACTCTGGAGTGGTGGGCTTGAATAGGGTGGTGCAGCACCCCAGAGGCTGGAGGAATGGTGGAGGAACTAAGTTCGTGCCCTATCCCTGGAATCAAGGATGGATTTCACTCTCCAACCCCTTTGAACTTCATCAAAGTCCAGACTTTATAAAGTTATATGGCGATCAGTTTTGCTGGGAGCAGTGGAGCAGGGTGACACAAGTGGCTCATTGAGTCTACTTTGTCTGATTGTGGTGGAACTTAAAGGGGGCAGCTTTAGCTTATGATGCTAGTGAAGGCCTTTCACCAGCATGGAATGTGGCACCATAGCCTTGTTCTGTCACGTTACCTTCTCTTCCCTCCTGTCCCCTTACACTGAGAAGAGCCGCTTGACATTGATTGGCGATTCCTCTTACACATGCTGATTTAAGTTTAGTTTGCATTTTATAAGCTGTGCAAAGTGAACTATGTAGACTATTGCTTGGTCTACACCAAAAACGTAAGTAGACTGAGCTATATCACTCAGGGCTGTGAAAAATGTTGTGCCCTGTGAGTCGTAGTTAGGTCAACCTAATCCCCACTGTAGATGTGGCTAGGTGATAGATGAACTCCTCCATCAACTTAGCTACTGCTTCTCGAGGGGGTTGATTTACTTCAGTGTCAGGAAAAAACCCTTCCATTGCTGAGGAAGAGTCTACACTACAGCAGCATAGCTGCCATGCCTCTGTGGTGCACGCACAGCCTGAGGAATCTGGCTCTGATCATCCTAAGCAAATTTCCTTCTGCACTGACAAAAAGGTGTAACTAACATATACAGTTAGTGACATAACTTCTGATGCTCCCTGAGACGGTTTGGGTGGGGAGGGGGGAGAGAGATTTGTATTTAAAACAAAACAAACAAACAACAACAAAAACCCATCCCAACCAAAATACAAGCTAATTAATGGTGTTAGCCATCCCAAATCCAGATGTGGTCTGATATTTCCACTATGCAACAATTTTGTAGATATTTACTATACCCCAAATGCAGCTATCTGACCACTAAAGGAATAGAAAATATACCACATGGAAGGGAGATAATTGAAAACAGGGCTTGGGAAAATGTGTTTTAGTCCCTGGATGTGCAGTATCTTTTTTTTTTTTTTTAATGTTTACTGGCTCTTTCCACCAGCTGTTCTTTCATTTGAGAAATATATATCTTTTGTTAAAGAAAATATAGATGCTGTTTGCACTTTCAGAGCTAAGCTACACTGCATTAATATCCATTAGTTTTCATTAACTCTGCTCACTTCTGTCTAGCCTATGAACCATGCTAATCCTTTTCAGTGGCTTTTTTTTTTTAGCTCTATTCTTTTTTAAAAAAAATACCCTGTTAAAGGATTACATTTCACTGCACCAAATTTAAATATATGCAGAATATCTATATTATCTAGTAAAGATAGAAACCTGTTTAAAAAAAGATACCCTGAAGCTTCAGAGTCATCTACCAATTGAGAATATTTGAAAACTAACCCATTAAAAATTGTGGGTTTTAAAAATTAAGCTTGTTCTGTGACCTAATCCTCAGTATACTTCATGAGCATGAATACATACAGTTGAATACGCAAGCTTTGTTTCCTCTTCTTAGTTATGCCATTGTAAATCAGGAGTAACTACACTAAAGTTAATAGAGTTGCACCAATGTAAAACAAGTATAAGGAGAATCTGTTTATAAACTTTAAAAGATCAGACTGTCAAAGGAGCAAGTTTTCTATTTAACAAACTGATTTTAACAAGTTTCTACTGTAGAAAAATAAAATAGTATTAGTGCAGTATTTATATCTATCTGGAGTAATGCTTTACATAGTTAAACTGAAAAATATTACAGAGCTCTTCACTTGAACTCAATACCAATAGTTTAATGACTGTGTATTTACACGCACAATTGTCAATAATTACGCATCTAGCACTTTCTTGGGAGACTCAAGTAACTATGGAAAGTCATTTAGGAAATAGGCATAAACAATAACACTGGGCTTTGTTAGTTGTGGAATGAAAATGACAGTGCAAGGGGGCAGGCATGGAGTTGAGTAAATAAGAGGGAGAAATTACCCAAGAGAAAAGGGCTGAGTTTGAGAATAAATTCATTGGATAAGAGTATCTTTTCTGGTAAGGGGGAAGGATAGCTCAGTGGTTTGAGCATTGGCCTGCTAAACCCAGGGTTGTGAGTTCAATCCTTAAGGGGGCTACTTAGAGATCTGGGGCAAAATCAGTACTTGGTCCTGCTTATGAAGGCAGGGGGCTGGACTTAATGACCTTACAAGGTCCCTTTCAGTTCTAGGAGATAGAATATCTCTATTAATTTATTTAAAACATATGGAACTGAGCTTTTCCTCACAAAGGATAGGCACAGTTTCTACAACTGCAGGAGAGAGGTGCCGAGTCAGAAAAGTACTTAAGCACATGCTTAAAGTTAAACATGCAATCTTTGGGCTTGTCCACACTACCCGCCAGATCGGCGGGCAGTGATAGATCCAGCGGGGGTTGATTTATCGCGTCTAGTATAGACACAATAAATCTACCGCTGAGCACTCGCCCGTCGACTCCAGTACTCCACCAGATCGAGAAGCACAAGCGGAGTTGATGGGAGAGCGAGAGCTGTCGACTTACCACAGTGAAGACACCGCAGTAAGTAGATCTAAGTACATTGACTTCAGCTACTCTATTCATGTAGCTGAAGTTGCGTATCTTAGATGGACCCCACATAGTAGTGTAGACAAGCCCTTTGTCTGTATTGGGGCCACTTTGCTGATACTGTAGCCCTTTTCATATCCTTTGTGAGGAAAAACTCAGTTCCAGAAGATGGGGATCCTTAGCTGGTATAAATTATCATAGCACCACTGAAGTCAAGCCAGTTTAGGATCTGTCTTTAGGTTTTGCTTCTAACCTGAATCACAGCCAAAAGGACGAAGAGACACTGGAATTGATTCTGAGCTCATTTACCTGGAGTAAATCAGGAGTCATTCCATTAATCCCAGTGTAATTGCAGTAGTTTAAAATGGGAATGAGGCCCACAGAAATAAAAAGCACGACTGTAAACTTGGGCCATTAAGCAAGGTGCTAAATTCAGCAGAAGAACTAAACAAACAAAAAAACCATTTTTTTCCCAATAATTCCTCTCCCACTAAAAATTCAGGAATACCTACTATCTTAATGTTAGTAGACATGATTTTTTCTCCACTATTTCCATTTTCCTGTATACTAATATATTGTATTTAATGCATGTTCCGCTTATTTTGTGTTTGTTTGTCCCATTAATTTTATTGCCAGACACTTTCAGTGTATTTTTCCATAGACAGAACATGTTATCCAAATCTAAGATTCTCGTGGGAACTAGATCTAATTAAAAAGTTTGTGAGCCTAATTAATTTGTTAGTATATAAACATACTTCTGATGTTCACAAAGAGTGTGAAGGGCTCCTGCAGGGATGACCAAAGGAGCTATGACAGAGAGAAGCCTGAGAAGCAGGAGGCTCTTATAGGGAAATTGGGATAGCATTTGGACCTAGAAGTTTGAGGACCTAGATGCTAGTGCTAGAAGGCTAAGTGCCAGCTAGCAAGAGCTGGGAGGACAGATTAGGACAGAAGAAGAGCTCTTGCTGTGAGAGAATACCAGAGCTAAATATGGATGGTTGCATGGTGAGGGACTTCATTTTGGGATCCTGAGGATTGTTTTAAAAAAAAATGTTTGTTATTTAACAAACAAACTAGAGGCAAGAGTGTTCATTATCCATGTGAAAGGCTTGCAGTTCATATGGGGCCCTCATGAGGGGGCTAGAAGAGGCAGCGTGCATGCAAAGTGACTCTGGCCATGAGGAGGCTCTCAGTAAACGTCCACTCTGCTACACACTAACATACACAGAACGCTGGAGACCATACAGAGTAAATTTCTCTCTCACATACAAAATCTATAAGCCTAACAGATAGACAGGAAGGAAAGCAAATATATGACCTACACACACCAACAAAAAAAGTCAGAATGTTGAAAAGTGTTCACGTTTGACCCAACTCTGCTCCCAACTGAAGTCTCTTGTAAAACTCTTACTGATGTCAATGGAAGTAGAGTTAGGGCAATTCTAAGAGCTTTTCAAAATCCCCTTCTAAGTAAATAGACCAACTCCACCATTCCTCTCTGCAGGTGCTTTGTGTAGTGCTTTGTTTCCACAGTGAAGATTCAGCTATAATCAAATTTCCAGCCAGCACCAAAGGTGGAGTACACAGGGGGATAGAACCGGACTTCAAAGTGATCTGGACAGAGGAGAGAAGTGAGGGCTGAAGGCAGCAAGGTCATATTCAGTACAATTAAATGTAAAGTCTGACACCTACTGACAGAAAATAAACATCACAAAATGTGGGAGCATAACCAGAGGGTAGAAAGCATTCTATTAAGGCAAGTTTATTTTTACTCTCCTCCAATATAATTTTTTAATGCAATTTACCACTCTATTAGCTGCAGGTGAAGGATTGGGAATCTGAAGCTAGAATGGGAGGTCTCCAAAGAGAGATGCTCTGTATTTGAAGACGGTGCACTTATGAATGTTAGAACTATAGTTCTGAGACACAAACAATGCCTGTTGTAAAATAACTTGTATGTAGTGCAGCAGTATTCTCAGCTGCAACAGCATCCTGAGTTTAGGATTGACACTATGATGGGGCTTCTCTTAGAACATTACTAGAGAGGTCACTCCTATTTCCCCTTGGCTTCCTAGATATATTCTTAGGATAGAGAGGAATAACCAGAGCAGAGGTTTCTCCTTCCCCCCATAATAAAATAATCGATAAAATAGAGACTAAGCAAAACCCAACATTACTAGTCCATAGCTACCTGTGTATTTTCCATGTTAAGGACAAAATAGTATAGATACAATATAAAGATATTCATAACTATAGGGTGTATAAGTCACATTTTATGATTCAAGGGAAATCACAAATTACGTACATGCACATGTATACAAACAATCAAAATGGGCTTAAGACAATGGATCTAACTGCTGATATTGCACCATGAGATGGGGAGGAGTTTTGCAACAAGCAATTTGAAAAATCAATGAAATTCATATCTAGAGATCATGAATAAGTTGTATTCTGGATCTGCGAAACACACACGTTTGCCCTTCAGACTGATATGATTGACTTCACGAGGTAATGTGTGCTTGCAAGTTGTGAAAGGAAACTCCTGCAAGAGCACTTTAGCTTTATAATAACAATTATAAAATCAAGATAGCAGAGTCTTCTGCAGCCCAAGCGGAAAGGACACCCAAATAATTTCCCTCTGCAAAAAGAACACCCATAGCTTTAAAGCTGAAAGTAGATTGGGAACAAATCAGCTTTTGCAAAGGGTTCACACCATAAATTGTGCTGTCATCAAAAAGTGGTGCTTCTCACTTTCATGGATTATTAATGTTCATTTTATAAATGGTTCTTTCTCACATTAATTACTTAATTTACATTTCTTCCTCTACAGGTCTAGCAGCAGAAAAGCTAGCATTAAACGCTTGTTACACATGAGGGTTGCAAGCGACAGTACATGGAACCTCAGCTTTGATCTCAACCTCCCCCTACTCCCAACTTCATCAATAAATTATCTCATGTTCTTAGAAAAGATGTCAGTTATACATTGTACTTTCTTCTGAGACACTCAAAGCACTTTATCATGAATTAAGGCTCATAACAACCATGTGAGGTAGGGAAATATTACTATACCTCTCTGTGGGTACGTATGTTGGGGAGCGTGCTAGCTGCCCTACATTCAGGATAAATATAAGAGCCAATTAAGCCCCTTTACAGTGTAAGATAGATGGAACAGTAGGAGTCACCACCCAAAACACAGGCCTCATGCCACATCGGTCAGACATTGATCTATGTAGGTAACAGGATTTGGCTGGGGCGGGGGTGATTGCAAACTCAGGGGCTGTGTCAGCAGGAGTCAGTCGCAATCAAGAAGAAGACAGAGAGGACCAGAAAAAGGATGGGACAGCCAGAGATGCACTTGGAGAGTGGCCCTAGGAGGAAGTCAAGCTTGAGCATTTTGGGCTGGCTGGAAAGAGGATTGGAATTGTGAAAGAGGAAACTGTCTCCTGTTGTTTGATTCCTACTATGTTCAGAGAAGCAAGACTTCATTTACAAAGAATGTATATGAACAAGATTGCTTTGAGGAAACACCTGATTCTATCTTCAGTTTCTCCTCCTAATGGAAACAACCTGGAAGACTTCGAATATTGGCTACCCACTTGGGTAAAAAATGGGTAACACTGGTGTCGTTGGTGGGATCCAGGTTCCAAGGCGAGAAAATGTGAGCTGGTATTCCTGTTGAACCGTGATGGAGAAAATGACAGAAGTTCTTGTGGAACTCAAAGATGGCCAAAAGAGTTTAAAAAGAAGAGCTAAACACTTTGCAAAAAGGAATTACAACAACATCTGGAAGCGTCCCAGAAAGGACTGAGAAATGAAACGCAGGCTGAGATGAAAATTTTGTTATGACAGCAGCTACAAAGTCTCTGGGTGGCTTGGGAAGCCCAGATGCAACACTCCTAATCTGGAATGCCAAAATGAATTGAAGAGGTGGCCAGCAACCTGATTGCCATGGATCAGAAGGTTTCCCATGACCTACGGAAGATGAGGAAAGCCTGGCCAATTTGGAACTCGCTAACAGAGAAGCTGTCACATGGACTGAAGGACTGAAAAATCACATGGAGAAGTATATCAAATCTTGGAGGATCAGCCCTACAGACGTTATTAAGGTCTCAGCAGTTGAACAACAATAATGGCTACTGAATGTGTAATAGGATGTGTGAAATGTGTGGGGATAATGGGTACTGGATCAAACATAACAGTCATTGGACCAAATATTGTAAAAAGGTTGGCGTATAGGGTATCCAAAGTGAAGCACCTAATTGGTCCCAGATGAAAACAGAGACTGGGGAATGTGCACCAGTCCAAAAAAGGGGAAAAAATTATTTGAAAACTGGACCTCAGAAATTCAAGAAAGAAATCCAGATTTCTGAGGCAATGGACGAGCTAATAATTGGTTTGGATTTCATTATGGCTAACTGTAATAAATGCAGGGAAAGGGGTCCTACAAATTAAGTCTGTGGAAATGCCCTCTAAAAATATGGCCCAGGTGAGAGAAATTATTTATATACAATTAGTTTGCAGTGAACAAGTTGTCCTACCTCCTCAGGCAGAAACCATAGTAATAGCTATCTGCTGAGGTAGCTTTCTAGCAAAGGACAGTGCAGGAGTAAGAGCAGCTTTGTGACCCAGGGTATTGGAGAAATTTTAGCTGCTAAAGTTCTTGTGGATCTGAAGCAGGAATGCATTCCCGTTTCTTTGATGAATGTTGCTGACAAGCAGCAAATAGTAAAAAGGAGAGCCACAGCTTCAAAATGTGAACCAGTGGATCTAGTAAATGGTCGGGTAGAAGAAAACTGGAAGGGGTAAAAGTGAGCTCCCAGAGTTTCTATTGGACTTGTTCCAGTGCAGTGCTGTTCATTTAAATAAGCAACAGAACAGCCAGACTTTCTGGTTAGGAATTGGAAGTAGTTCTCCCATTCCAACAAAGATATATGTTGCATAGTCTAGGTTGGGGAGGTCTAGCACAACAGTGATAATGGGGGACGCCAGCCCATTAAACAGTCACATCACCGTATATCAGTAGCAAAGAGGGAAAAGTCTTTAAAGGCTATTGAGGACACCTATCAGGAAGGCATATTTGAGCTTTCAACCTGTCCTTGGGCTTCATCCATAGTGCTGGTTAAGAAAAAGGATGGCAGTGCCAGATTGTGTAGGGACTATAGAAAGCAACATGAAGTCACTTTAAATGATTCACTTTCATTATGGTGAATAGATGATGTAGCAGGTTCAGTCTGGCTTTCCACACTGGATCTTAAAAATGGGTATTCACAGCAGGGCAAAGCCTGTGGCAATTTAAAGTGATGGCTTTTGGCTTGTATAATGCACCAGCCACGTTGGAGAGGCTATTACAAGGCAGGACTTGTTTGTTAGACATAGATGAGGTACCGAGGCATACTTAAAACTTTGAATAGGAATTGAAACATTTACAAGTGGTCTGTGATAAGCTAAAGGCTGCCAATCTGAAACTGAACCCAAAGAAATATAAGTTGTTTCAAAAAGAGGTAAAAGACCTTGGGTACACAACCAGTGAAGGGGGGATTTCCAGTGATAACCATAAAAATAAGGCTGTTCAGATTGGCCCAGCTCCCCAGATACTCGCAGATGTGCAGAGTTTTGTAGGACTTTGCAGAAGGTTTATTTAAGTGTTTTCTAGTATTTCAAAAACACTGTGTCAGTTGGGAGAAGAAGGGCAATCACTTCAGTGGTCAGCAGAGTTTTAAAAAGTCTCTAGTGACTGCTTCTGTCTTAACCTACCTGTGTTTCAAAATCCCTTTCTTATTGGACACAGATACTAGTGCTTACAGCATGGCATCAGTATTGATCCAAGAACACAACTAGTAGTGGCGTATTGCAACAAAAATCTAAGCTGTCCAGAAAGAAATGATTGCACCATCCAAAAAGAACTCCTTGCTGTGGTTAAATCTATAGAAAATTTTCACCACTATAGAATGGGAAGAAGTTTCTAGTCGGGAGAGACTATGCGTCTCTGCAATGGCTCTTTAGATTCAGGAATCCTAAGAGACAACTTGCCAGGTGTTTGGAAAAACTGCAGGGTTGTTTTAGTCACATGCTGCCCATGAGTACAGTTGGGCAATTATTTTTTAATAGTAAATTAACCAAAAATGCCTGTATTCCCCCCCAGAATACCAAAATTATTCGAGAATATGGGTCGAACTTGGTGAATAGTTGCAGACAAATCCCCCTGAACATTAAAATTTTTGACATGTCAAAATGGTTTATTTTTGAAAAATAATTGAAACAAACCACTTTAAATAAAAAGTCAAATCAATTCAGTATTTTCAAAATGCTTCATTTTGACCCAAACAATTTTGTTTTGTTTTGTTTTCATTTTGTCAAGAAAAACAAAAATCAACTGCGTTTTGATTCTAAATGAACTGATTTTATTAGTAAGTATTATTGTTATTTTTATTTATTATTATGTTTTAGTTTGGCCGCTGAACTGAAAAATGAATAATTCATTCTCCTCACAAGCTGACGACTTGTCCAAACTGCCTTGTAGTGAGGCTAATTGCAAACAATTCCCTTATCACTGTACAGAAAAAAATAGATACTCTTCGTGGGGCCTATGGAAAGAGCCTCCTCCGAGATTGAAAGGAAATTAGGCCAGGAGAGAGAAGCTCCAGGTAAATATGGATGGACGTGAAATTGTTTTGGATTGGTGATGTGTGAATATCCCCCCAGAAAGACATTATGTAAATAGCTAAGATTTTGTAGTTTGTAATTTTTGTTTTTTCTTTCTCTGGGATTGGTGGTTAGGGTGTCAGTATGTTAAGCTCCGTTGGGGACAAAGCTGAGATAGGGGTGCTAGACTAGAGGGCATGCTAGCTGCCCTTCATTAAGCATAAATGTAAGAAACAATTAAGCCCCTTTTGTGGAGTAAGATAGTTGAAATAATGGGATTCACCATCCAAAACAGGCAACATGCAAAGCTGGCCAGAAGCTGGACTATGTGGGTGGAGGGGTTTGGCTGGAGATTGGTTGCAAATGCAGGGACTGTGTGCTGTGTTGTATGTGCATCAGAAGCAGGCAAAAAGTAGGCAGAGAGGACCAGAAAATGGAAGAAACAGGCAGAGAAGTGTTTGGAGTGTGGGCCTGAGAGAAAGAGACCTTTTTCAGTACAGCGCTGGCTGGAAAAAGTAGGCTTTGAATTGTGAGCAAGGAAACTGCCCCCTGATGTTTGATTCCTATTGCCTTCAGGGAAACAGAATGGTGTACATTCTTTGTAAATAAACAGGATTTCTTCAAATAAATACCTTATTCCATCATCAGTTTTTCCCTCCTAATAAAAACAAGCCACACGGCTCTGAATATTGATTACCCACTTTGCTCAAAAAGGGGTAATATATATACCCATTTTACAGATGAAAAAGTGAAGGCACTGAGAGGCAAAATGGCTTTCCCAATGTCACACAGTGGATCAGTGGCAGAAATAGAATCCAGGAATCTTGAGTCAGAGACCCTGGCTGTGACCATTTGAAAATGACCCCTCACTAAAACAGTCTCTGTCTCAATCTCAATGTACAAACTGCAAAAGCATTTTCTCTCCTATGAGGCCCATTCAAGCTTTTATTTACTTGAAAGAATGAAGCCCCATGAGACATCTCACATCAGTCTTGGTGTCTTTTTGGGGTTGAAAGAGACGTAGTTTATACTTGTATTGTTTGGTCAAAACGTATCATTTCCATTTTGTGGGAAATTTTGAAATGTTGTTTCTTTGGTTTGAATCAGAATCAAATGCAATCTCTTAGAAGAGAGAGATCAGTTATAACAGAAAGTTACATAGGTTTTGCATTGCTATTGTTTTGTTTAGACAATTTATTCTGTTCTTGATTTAAATAAAAATGAACTAGGCTATTATTGAACCTGATTTTGCATTAGCAGAAGGCCAGGTAGTGCTATAATGCATTTTGATTTTTCAGGCACACTTAAATGTCACCCCCATTAGGGTTATGATTAAGGGTCGTTTTATTATTTGTTTTCATCATGCTCTAAATCTCAAAACACTCACTGTTCAGGAGATGTGGAGTGGAATAGCTATGCTAATGGCATTTAAAAAAAATAATTGCAAGGAACTTACACAAACAGAAGTTACCAAACGAAAAACAGACATGCCATGTGAAGAAATGATGAACTACACTTTAATGGATTAGTAGACCCTCTTTCTTTAGCTCTATTTTATACAGGGTCACAGTTTACTGTGCTATGTCAGACACAGTTTTAAGAACTCCTTTATCTTCATAGATGCAATTAATGCTAAAATAAATACAATGCTTGCAGTGCTGTAGGATAAGGCTTTGATAAGTCTTCAAAGAAAGATTTTTTTCTTTTTCTTTTAGATGTGGATACTCTTCTTAATGTAAGAATATTTTCAATGAAGCCTCTGTAGCATAATAACTCAGTAGGTTGTCCTTTGATGCACTTAAATACCCTGTGGTCTATAATATACTCTGAGAGACAAAGGCTTGGTCTACACTACATACGTACTTCAGTATAACTGCGTTGCTCAGGAGCGTGAAAAATCCACGCTCTTCCGCTGACATAGCTACAGCCTCTCGTGGAGGTGGACTTACGAACCCGACAAGAGAGCTGTCTACCACCGGCTTAGTGTCTTCACCAGACGTGCTACAACAGAGCCGCTGCATCAGCACAGCTGTACCAATGTAAATTTGTAGTGCGGACCTGTCCAAAGTCTGCTCTCAGGTTCTCCAGTGTAAATCCAAACTAATTCCATTGTCTTCAGTGGAGAGTAACGCTGGATTTGTACTGGAGTAGCACAGAACAATTTAGGCCAGACTTCCTTTACATCCTATGCAAACTGATCTCTGTGTGTGAAACACCCTCTTTCCATCTCTTCCCAAATTCTTGCAGTTTGAATTTTTGGCTCTGTTGCAAATCCACATTTTAAGGGCCATGTTTAAGGATCTCAGGTTTACAAAGGAGAATGTTCTTGAGTCTACATTTCAATGCATATTTTAATTCTGATAACGTAGTTAAACCATCTGAACTTTTCTTACTACTAACCTTTTCAGTACAGAGACATTTAAAAATAAATCTTTTTCCCCCCTGTACTATAAAACTCCCACTTCAGACTATGACACAAAAAGGTCTGTAGTCTTATATAGTCATAATTTGAACCCATCATTTTTCTTTTTTTTTAATTCTAACTCAGATCTCCTTACACCTCTATCTTTAAAGGAATTTCTTACATCAGTGCTAGAGAAAAGAATTGCTAACGATAACAGGCTGGCCAGGTGAGCAGCACTCGGATAATCCATCCCAATACACACAAGTGCTGATTGCAAAAAAACAGATGTATGCAGATGGACCCCTGTGCCAGTTTGGAGAAATCCCATTGAAGTCAGTGGGGTTCCTCCACAGCACAGGGATCTTTACATGCACATGACTGTGCAGGATTGGAGCCTTATTTTTTTTTTAAATAAGTACTGAGTGTTTTGGATGTCCAGTTTGTGACCCCTTAAAAGGGCCTGTTTTTGAGAAGTGTCAGACACTCAAAATCATCAGTCATGCTCGAACCTGTAGACCTAGATATCTATCTATGTTCTTTCATGGCCCCCATCATCATGATATCCAACAGCCTCATAGTCATTAAGTATTTACTATCATGACACCACTGAGAAGCAGGAAGGATGGAGAATTGAGGCACAGAGAGATTAAGGGCCTGATCCATCTCCCTTTAAATCCAATGGAAAGACTCCATGGACTTTAATGAGAACTGGATTTGACACTAAGGGCCTGATGTTCAAAGGTAATTAGGTGCCTAAAGATACAAATAGGCAATGCAAAAACGGTCTTCAAAAAGTGTATGTGTGTGGGGGGGTGTCCTATCATAATCTGGGAGCAGCAGCTCAATTAATTATTTTTATGTATTTATTTATTTTGCTGTGTCTGTGACCTATAGTGCCTCCCCACTCCACGTGCGTGTGCACATTTTTTAAGTACTGCAAATAGGCACCTATTACAATCTTCAGAAGGCTTAGGTGCCAAATGCCACTGATTTCAATGGGAGTTCAGCACCAAGGCACTTCTCAAAATACCACTAGCCGCCTAGCTGTATCTTCAGGCATCTAAATACTTTTGTAAATCTGGCTCTAAAAATCAACACAAGGTCCCACAACAAGTCTGTGGTAAAGGCAGGAATTGAATGGAGTGCCCAAACCACACATTAACTACAACCCCATTCTTGTTCCAGATATCCATGTCCAACAGTAACTTCAGCAGGCTGAGCTAAAACTGTTTGATTGATCTTTAAATTAAGTGGCTGAAATAAACATTTTAATTAAGATTGACAATTCAGTTAATATTAATAATTGCATAACAATTCATTTAATTAAAAAAAATCTTGCTGGAAGTTGATTAGCTAGATGATAGGAACATCTCATTTACATTTACAAACCTCTTAAATGTCAAAAATATATGCATTTGATAATCATTTTGTATTTGTTTAGCAAACAAGAACTCTCTTGTTAAATATGTATTGTGTGCAATGACACGACAAGGATCATATTCTCTGCCTACTCACCTTTGGAGTCCAGGCTGCAATATCCAGAGTAAATGCCAGTCTTCTCCAGAGCCCCAATATCCCGTTTCCCAGTATCCAGTGGAATCATAACTTTTAGTGACATTCATGCTCTGTAAAGTCAGACAGTCAGAATCTGCTCTCTACTGTAGGGATTACTGGTGAAATATATGTAAAGAACCCTGAGTAATGTTACCAGGAGCTGAATCTAGCTCTGTGACTTCACTGGGGGAATGTACAGTATGGGATTCCTAATTTAGCATTTTGCTATGGCAGAAGAGGGCTGATGAAATTCCTGTCCACAACAGAGATGAATCATCATATATATAAATCCATTACAATCAACACACCCCACAGACTATGGTGAGAGATTGTGGCATCTGATGAAGTGGGTTTTAGCCCACGAAAGCTTATGCCCAAATAAATGTGTTAGTTTCTAAGGTGCCACAAGGATTTCTCATTGTTTTTGCATCACATATACAACACACAGAAAGGGGTGCCTCCACAAATGTGAATTTTGGCTGGATCAAGCCTCTCTGGCAAATGGTTCACATGAAGTTTTGTTTTACAATTGCACAGTAGTGACCTGATTCTCATTTATGCTACAGTCCCTTTACACCATATAGCTATATGCATCCGAAGAAGTGGGTTGTAGCCCACGAAAGCTTATGCTCTAATAAATTTGTTAGTCTCTAAGGTGCCACAAGTACTCCTGTTATTTAAGCAGATTATGGAGCACTGTAGAAGCCTGGGGGGGGGGGGATGTATATTCACTTTGGGCCGTAAACTGCTGCTTCTAAAAAAAATTACCATACTTTAGATAAGCAGACAATTCAACATTAATATTAATACTGATGTGGCATCATCCAGGCCAATCAGTATCAAAATGATCAATATTTCCACAGATTGATTGTTTTTTGAAAGTGTAAGAAAAAATGCAATAAAAAATCAGATGGAAAAAAAAATATATCAAAAATGTAATACAAGGAAATGCCAGCTGGAGCTTCCAGTTTCATGAACTTTGTTTATGATGTCACAATAAATCTTCAGTGGAATGATGCCTGTGTACCACATGATTGAAATTATATCCACTCCTCTAAGTATACGACTATGTATATAAAACATTTTACATGTATAATTTAATCTGACGCTGAATATTTTCTTGAAGACTACTGTAGGCTTCATTTTCAGAGTGCTCTAAGACATTTGAAACATCTGACACCATAGTGGTACTGATACCAAAGTATGACATATCCTGAATTTTAGGACCAGTTGCGCAGGTTCCAGCAGGAGTTTAACATATATGTCCTGTCTGTCATGTATGTCTACAATATTGACAGAATGACAAACTAATTTCAAAGAAAAGCGATGTGAGGTTCTTTATATATATTTCATTAGTCATACTTACAATGAAAAAAACCAACAGATACTAAAAAATACATTACTCCTCTTAAAACCACCACTGATGTACCAATAACCTGTCTGTACATGATGAGTGGGA
This sequence comes from Emys orbicularis, assembly GCF_028017835.1. Lineage (NCBI taxonomy): Eukaryota > Metazoa > Chordata > Testudines > Emydidae > Emys > Emys orbicularis. The sequence goes on along the minus strand of NC_088684.1, from coordinate 150,731,290 downwards.
GTCAAGGGAAGTTTCCTTCCTATAAAGGAATAGATGTTTTCATAATTTTCTCTTTCATCCTGGAAAAAGTGTAACTGATTAACTTTTTAAATATTCCTTTATGTATGCTAAGATCAAAGTGTGGTGTGTTTTTAATTTTGGGCTTTACATCTTGAAATTGAGTAATAGCATTTTTTATTCAATTTTTCAGTGAAATGCGGACAGAAGAAATGTGATATCTTGGCATACAATTATTATTATTATTCCTTAAAATAAAATAAAAATCCAAAACATTACCCCTTGAGTTGTGGTCACTGGATATATTCCAGAAAGTTATCTTCATTTTTGTTTTAAAAGAACTAGAAGTCAGCATGTTGCTATTGCTTCTTGACATAAAGATAATGTCCTTTATGTCCAGTTTACAGCTCAGTTCTGTAACACTATCATAGCAGAGTCTTTACCACTTTAAATGATAAAAGTTTCAATAGGCACTTTAGTGGAATTAAGAAAAATCTACCACTCTTCCACCGTGATGCCAGAAAGCTAGCTTCCGTCTAAGTTGTCATATCAGTACATTGTAGCTAATAGGCCTGAGCTTGTCTCAGTGTTATTCCCAAGTAACAAAAAACAACAACAAAAAAGTATATCTTACAGGGTTTATCCTCCCTTTGCAGACCAAATCAAAACTGACAGTATGATAAATATAGTAACTTGCTGGAAACAGGTGCTGTCTTTTTATAATCAAAGGAATCGTGTCCTATAAAGCCTGGGTTTTATTTTTAATTTGTTGTTGTTCTAGTTTTCTTATTCTTTCCTTTTGCCCCCCCACCCCTTAAGTGACTTTATCAGTATTATAATTTTCTTCCTCTCCGAACATCTCTGCCAAGACTTTAAAGCGGGGTCCCCAGTCACTCAGGTAATCGTAATCCTGGTCTGCCTCTGTAGTAAGTGAATCTATAGAGCTCAGAGACTCTGCTACAGATCCATTTCCTTCATAGGCATAGGTTGCCAGTGAATCATAAGGGGGTGCAGTGGGATCCGCATCGTTTTCCTGCAGCCTTTGATTAATGAAATCTCTTATGTCTGTGTTGTCTTCCACTGGTGGTCTCTGACGTGGGAAACATAGAGAGTCTGGTTTTATATCCCTGCGTATTTTGTTATCTTCAATCACTTTTGGATTCCTCAGGGCACCGATGTCGAAAGCCTGGGTGTCTTCCTCCCCACCTCCTTCATCATCATAATGGATAACATTGTCTCTGATGTCTTCTTTAGAGGTCATCAGGGTGTCTTTTTTCTTCTGCCTTCGAAGTGCTACGTACAGCACAACAATGACTGGAACAAGGGAAGAATTGTAAATTAAGACAAGTATGGAAATACCTTGGCTGTCTGCTGACACACTAATATATCCTTCTATGATAGATAAGAGCAATCAAAAGGACCTTTTCTTTAGAAGACATGCTCCTGCTGCTTTTTTTTTTTTAAACAGTGCTATAATCAGTAAGGTAATATTTGCAGCTTGACGCACCTAACTCCCATCATTGCTAGCTATGCACCGAATAATGAATAAGCCCCCAGAGGGCTTGCCTTTACTATAGAGCCATGTAGGAATCATATTTTTTTTGTTTTGAGGGTAGTTTCACAATGTGAAAATTTATTCCGTTCCAAAATGGATGGAAGAAAATTGAAAATTGTTAAAATTTCCTGCAAGCTGAAATTGTGTGTGTGTGTGTGGGGGGGGGGATTGTTTGGATTGATCAGAACTTTTCATTCAGATTTTGCCTTTTTTATTTCATATTGTATTTTATAAAACACATTTTAAAATAACTGAAACAAAAATAATTTTGAAACAGAAAACCAATGTTCTGTATCAAAGAGGTCAAAATGTTCCTTATCACTGTTTTTGTTGTTGTTTTTTTTTCCAATTTGGAAATTAATTTTCATTAATGGTGACATATTTTTGCTATATGTTTTGATTATTAACGAACCAGCATATTCTGGTGGAAAAGCGATTCATAATAATATTTGAACATGACCTTGAGGAGTCACACTAATGACATGATGCTGATAGTGACTTTGCAGTCAGGAACAAATCATGTTCAACATGATATCAAAAGGTTGGGCTTAAACCCTGGTCCTAATAATTTACCCAGGAACCAGTGACACAGTACTGAACATGACTTCTCCCTGGCTACACTGACTGCAGGATCATGGCCAATAATATTGTGTTAATTAACATGGCTCTTCAAGGTGGTGTTCTAACTCAGTGTAGTTTTCTAGTGAAAATGAATCTTAAGGGTACAGCAGATTGTTGACTTTTGAAATATCTGATTTTAAAATTTCTGTATCAGGTAGGTTTCTTAAATAACAATTATGGAGGAGGCTTCTAAGTTACAGATACAACAATAAATAGTAGGAAGTGGGTTTGAGATATAGAAGATCACCTTAGGCTATGGGGAGTACTAAAGATTGTCATTGACAAATTAATGTTCCTAGGGCAAGTGTAACATAGCACACTGTTACCACACTGAGTGGAATGCAGAGAACCACTAATAGACCCAAATCCTCTACTCTGTACAAAGCCAAAGTAAATGGCCCTCAGAGTTCTGTGGGAATCAGTGATGGAACTGACCCCTCAGACTCCAGAGTCTCTTAGCAGCTGTTGCTATAGTCCGTGTTACCCAGTTGCTGTGTCACATCATAGAATTATAGACATGTAGGACTGGAGGGGACCTTGATAGGTCATCTAGTACAGTGTTTCTCAATCTTTTTGGGCTCAGGACCCATTTGTAAAAGTTTACGACCTGTCTCAACCCAGTAAATAGTCTGAGGGTGGAGGTCCTGGGATGGTTTCGGTCAGATCCTGTCCCCTGTGGGGGATGGGTCTTGTCAGGCACTCGCTCCTCAGTGGCAGCTCCTGCAGCTCTGTACTGTGAGGTTGGTTGTTGGGCTTGGCTCTCCTCTCTGGGCATTGCAACATCTGGGGTTGAAGCACAGCTCAGGTTTGGCCTGTCCCCCTCACTGGACTAAATTTGTGAGAGTGAAGTTGTTACCTGGCTCATGGGGCTGCAGTGCCACTCACTCACATTTTGCCTACCCATGCTCCCATCATCAGGGGCAGGCCATCCAGCACCATGTGACAGGAACAATTGGAGTTGCCATCTGACCCTTTGAAACATTCTGGCAACCCGATTTTGGGTCCCGACCCCGGGGTTGAGATACCCTGACCTGACCAGTCCCCTGCACTGAGGCAGGACTATTAGTAGTAATAGTGTTATCTAGAACAGTGGTTTTCAACCTGTGGCCCCCCAGATCCTTGGAAGTCCACAGACCATGTCTAAGATTTACAAGAGGGTCCACACTTCCATTTGAAATTTTTTAGGGGTTCACAAATGAAAAATGGTTGTAAATCAGTGATCTAGACCATCCCTGACAGGTTTTTGCCTAACCTGTTCTTAAAAATCTTCAAGGACAGAAATTCCACAATCTCCCTAGGTAATTTGTTCCAGTGCATAACTATCTTATATGCCGGGAGTGAGTGTGTTCAGGTGTGTGTCCTCCACCAGTAGTTGTGTGTAAGGAGCTGGTCTGAAAAGTTTGGATTCAGGGCATTTAACACCTTGAAGTACTATTTTAGGCATAAGCTAACACCTATCAGAATCAGAGTCTACTGGGTAAGTAATAAAGTAGGTTTGATTACACTAATAGTGTACTAGGGCTTTATTCTGGGGAAGGTAGGCAGTAGCATGGGCTGCCAATTACACTGTATAAGTAGGTTTCAGAGTAGCAGCCGTGTTAGTCTGTATCCGCAAAAAGAACAGGAGTACTTGTGACACCTTAGAGACTAACAAATTTATTTGAGCATAAGCTTTCGTGGGCTACATCCGAAGAAGTGGGCTGTAGCCCACGAAAGCTTATGCTCAAATAAATTTGTTAGTCTCTAAGGTGCCACAAGTACTCCTGTTCTTTTTACTGTATAAGTAAGACCTCATGGTAAAGAGCGCTTGTACTCAAACAGCAATGTCATGCTATGGAATCAGTTTCTGTACAAATGTTATATTATTTTGCAATGGTCCAGTCAGCCACAGTCTACATTATAATTATGTCTTCCTGTCTCATTTCTTCATTCTTCTTACTTAATCCCTCATAATAATTGAAGAAAGGCCCTTACCAGGTAGCTGCTAGTGCGGACTTAGTAATTTTAAATATATGGAAATCAGTTCCTCATGAAATGTATTTAATCAACACTGTTTCAGAGCAAAATTTGCATTTCAAACCAAACTGTAAGGTATTTTTTCCCTACTCCATAAGAAATGTGTAGTAGTTAGCAGATTGCATGCTCGGATTCAAATTAATGGTCAGTGCTTTGGGATATTTTTCTACAAAGGTAGAAGCATAAAAGTTCTCTTTGTAAATAGTTGTACATTTTCAGTGGCCTTTGTTAAACAATAAATGGAACTACGGTGACGCAAATTAATTCACAAGTAGAATCAGAGACATACTTTGTTACAGGATGAAAACTAACCTAGAAGTATAACAATACACAGCAATATTGCGATCAAAGCTCCTGTGCTGAGTCCAACTGGTAGGAAGATTGCTTCAACATTGCAGGATAGGATGGTACCATCAGAATCGCATCTACAAACATGGATAGTCATTGTGTTTGTGCTGCTCTGTACAGGATAGCTGCTGTCTTCTATCACAACTGGGAGGAAATACAAGTCTTGCTGCCTACGGCTGTAGCCACTTCTCCTGGTTTCAATTCCAGCTGTGTTGTCTGCAAAACATGACAGTCATCATAGGATTGTTTCTATTGTGCTTCACTTAATATTTAAAAGTTTGTATTTTGTTGAACAGCAGACAAATAATCTGGCTTCCTGAATCAGTGGATTATATATGCTCTGTAAATCCCTTGGTACATTATTACTGAAGTTGTCAAATTCAAATCAGATGCAGCCAAGTTTTTTTTTTTTCAAGGCAACAACTAATCTTTGTTGTTTGTATACATTTATCCTGCTAAGCTTGACAGCTAACATTTCAAAGCAGAAATGAAAAAGAATATATATTTCCTTTTTTTTTTCCTGTTACAGGTATTCCATTAGCAGGGGATTTCAATCTTTCCTTTCCTTTCCTTGCAGTGGAGTTTGGATCAGGTCCCCATTATGAATATGTCTCACTTTAACCCTTTTTGGATTTGACAATGAGGCAGCTGGAGGAAGCACAATACCCCTCGATTTCCCCACCCCACTGAAAACAGACAATTAAAAGAAAATTACAGGAATCAACTGAGCCCTCCATACCATTAGTACATTTGCCACTAATCAGTGCGCAAACTGCACAGAGCTCCCAGGAGCTGAGTTTTGCCACTTCTTCCCAGCAGGAGCTGACTTACCACTGCTTTACATGAATCAAGCAAACTTGAGTAGGAAATCAATGATGTGAAGATTAAAAGAATTAAGTAGAGGCGAAAGGAAAAGCATGATTGGAAAGCAATTTACTGTCAAGTCTGATTAGGGATAGCCTGCAGTGCTCATTCCCCTTTACCATCTCCCCCACCATGTGCATTACTGTCTAGTTCAGATCATTTGCTGCAACATTACAAGAGTTCACTTACTAGATGTTTTTTCCCTTCCCCCTTTGAATCCTGCCACTGAATATAAAGATTAAGAGCCACATCCAGCTCTCAGATACCTATGTTCAACAATCATTAAAGCTGATAGGAGTTAAGTGCAAGTATTTATAGACCAGATTTCTTAAGCACCTAGATACTATTCTGATTAAAGCCGGTTGAACGTTGTCCAACTGAACATCTTTCTGTCAGACAATGGTGTTTCATTGAAATTGAAACTTCCCACAGGAATGTGTCAGTTTTGACAACATTTTGTCATGCTGGGGCAGGGGGGGAGCTTTTTTGATAAGGTCTAAAAGTTCCATTTTTGACCTGAACATTTTGATTTCTTTAGTATCAACATGGCATTCCATTAAGAAAATAATTTTATGTTGTATAGTAATGTCAAAATTGAAACAAAAGATTTCAATAGTCCCAAAACACTCCCCCCCCACTCCCTTCATGGGTAATTTTTGAAGTTTTTTTTTTTTTTTTTTCTAAATCAGAATGAAGACAAAGAATATAAAAATTCTGGAATGTATCACAAAACAGAAACGGTGGTTCCCACACAGATCTAATTCTGATTAGGTGCCTTACGGCTGGTCTACACTTAAAAATGCCACAGCTGCACCACTGCAGTTGCGCTGCTGTAGCTCTTCAGTGTAGAAACGACATACACTGATGGGAGGGATTCTCCTGTCAGTTAGGTAAGCCACCTCCAATAGGTGATAGCTAGGTCAACAGAAGAATTCTTACATTGACCTAGCGCTGTCTACTAGGGGACTTAAGTTGGCTCAACTATGTTGCTCAGAGGGTGTGGATTTTTCACACCCCTGACTAACGTCGTTAAACCAACCATTTTTTTTCATTGTAGAACAGGCCTTGTAAGTACAATAACAGACAGGTAGGATTTGTTCCTAAATGCAAATATCAATAGTTATGGGAAATTAGCATAAAATGGGCCTAAAAAGGTTCTTTGGATGTATGTGTGTGCCTCTGGCACAGTGTTGACTATTCTGGTAACTTGTATTTTATTGTGAGTCCTGCAGTGCTTGGTGTTTTTTCTTTCTTTTATACCCAAACTCCTGGAATCAGGATAATCTCAGCTTTCATTTAAAAATGTTTTAAAACCTCATAGTTGCAGAGAGAAGCTTAAAAACATGAAATCACTTAAAATATTGTTTTTTGTTTCTTTAAATATCTCATGATTTTATGCCATTTGTGATTTTTGGGAGCCTTAACTCATAAGGTTTGAATGGTTGGGGCTGGCAAAACTGCTGCCATTGCAGTTGCTAGGAGTCAGTACACGTCATTAAGAGCAGAATCTGGTAGACTACTTTGGTGTGGTTTCCACTCAGCCTTTGGTCCCACTGATTTCTTCCCCCTGCCTCCACCTACCCCCCCCCCCAAAAGAAGAAAATCAGTGTTATGAGACAAACTCGTTCATGCTTCATTTCCCTTCTGTGCCTTCCTTCTTCATTTCATGGCTGAACTTGAGGTAGAACTGGATGCAGTTGTTTCATGACAAAGTGCTGTTTTCTTGAAACCAAAGCTTCTTGTGGGAATGTAACAGAATGAGAGAGGTTTCTCAAGCCCAGGATGGAATTTCTGGAGAGGGAGAGAGCAAGCCATCCCAGAATAGCCAATAGCCCAGTGGTAAAGGCACTCACCTGGGATGTGAGAGACACAACTCCCTCTGATTCAGGCTATTTGGGGGTGTCTCCCTCTTTTTTTTTTTAATGGGAAAAAATTTAAGGTCTCAGTTTTGTCATGATATACAATGGGAAAAATTCTGACATCTTGAAAAAATTTTCAGGGCAGTAAATAGAGCTGGTAAATAGAATAAATTAACTGAGGTATTCCTCCTACATTCTACTTCACCTCATTCCTTCAAGCCCCTACCTTCCTATTTCTGGGCTTCTCTTACTCTATCATCAGCTTCTTATTTTTCACCTTCTATCATCAGAAAGGGCTCACTGGCTGACTATGTAGGGGAAACAGTGAACGTGATTGTGCAATAAGTGCTATCAAATGCACTATGTAAATGAACTGAAAAAAAGAAGAAAGGTGAAACTCTTTGTGTAAAACTTCACTGTGCATGAGTCATGAATCATAATGCACTTACAAAAATGGGCTATTGCGTGTACATACCGATGCTGTGTAGTTCTCTTTGGCTTTGACAACAAAATACAAACGCTGGTACAGATTAGTTGGCCTTTTTTTTGACTCATGAACAATTAAGGCAATAGATTATGTAAATATAAAACTGTAATGTATTATTTACATACTGTATTATATTTACATATTCAATAATATTAAGATATTCAATTTACAAAATATGTAAATTATTTACACAGATTAACAAATTTTAAGGCCAAAAGGGACCATTAGATCATCTAGTCTGACCTCCTGTATACCACAGATCCTTACATTTCACCCAGTCACCTTATTGAGTTCAGTAACTCATGTTTGGCTAAAGTATATCTTCTGGAAAGGCACCCAGTCTTGAACTGAAGTCATCAAGAGCTGATAATCCATCATTTCCCTTAGTAATATGGGTAAACAACTTACTCCTGTAGTCTTGGACTGTGAAATTTGGTTTGGTGGACGCCTCAGGTGACAGTCTAAAGGAAAACCTTTGTCCAGCAGGGGACAAATCTTTGTCCGCAGCACTGACAGTCTGAATTACCTGAAACCAGATTGAAATTGAATTTGAGGTCAGTTCACTCTTTTAAAAGAAACAGCTTTGCAAGAACCTTAATGTAGTCATCAAATGAAACAACAGAAATGGACATTTAAGCAATAAGACATGACAGAGTCTGTTTCCTGCTGGAATAAAGTGCCATTCTTCTGTGTTGTAAGGTAAGAGGATGAAGGCAGAATGCCACATTCTCTTGCGGAGTGGTGTATCCAAGCAAGTCACACTGTGAGCTGTCTGAATGAGATTATAAAATCATCCCATGAAAATAAAAATGGAAACAAATAAATATTTTGTAACTTGTACCTAAAAAGCATAGTGATAGTCACAGGATAGATATAGATATTCTCTTGCCAAGTAGTAATGTCATACTATATAGTTCACATTAAGAATAACATGATAATTGGGATGAAATAAATGAGACTTTCAAAATAGAGACAGGTTTGAATCAAAACTCCAGATCTGAATGCCTTTCACAAACTCTGTGGAAGTTTGGCTCCCCATAGGCTCTTGCTATAATTGGTTTAGAGGGAATGCCCAAGAGTCTGTCTCAGAAGACCTCTTTTGTACACAAATGGCGGAAGGGAAGCATCAGGGCAAAGAGAGAAGGCCAGAGATGCAATAGTTTGGGAGTATGTGTGGGACTCTGACTTTATCTACACGTACATCTTGCACTGGTTAGAGTAAAATTGTTTTTAAAGCTGATGTAGTAAAACCAATACAAACCCCTTTGTGGATGCTCTTAAGTCACTGTGCACCAGCTTTATTGATTACCAACTTAATACCAAACTTATGTAAAAATGCTTTTCATCAGCAGCTTTCGTAGCTCTTTACAAAGGAGGTTAGTACCATGTCCCCATTTTAAACATAGGGAAAGTGAGGCACAGACAGATGACATGACTTGCCCGAGGTCACAAAGCAGGCCAGTGGAAAGAGATGAGACTAGAACCTAGGTCTCCTAAGTCCCTGGTCCAGTGCTCTATCCACTAAGCCCCATAAAAGCATGGTGTAAACTGATGTCTGTATGCCTTTATAAGAGCTTTCATTGGTTTTAAAAAAGAAAACACTTTAGTTTAGAAAACACTTAATATTGGTACCTGTTCAAGCTTTGCAATGCTCACTTGAGCCAATTTTTTTAAGATTCTCCCATCACTAGTATCAGTGACTAGATAACACACTGATAGAGGCTTTATAAACACCATATATTACATTATACCGGTGAAATAAGAAGGTAAAATACATAAGACAGATTAGTAGACAGAGGTACATGCAGACCATAGATGCCCACTGATTATTACAGCACCTCACTGATACTGGTTGATACACAATGCTCCTTTTGTGGTAAATTTTGAGCTCTCCCAGCCTTCCTCCCAAAATAAAAACAAGTGGGTTGGCACTGACATTGGGATGAAGTACAAAAACTGAAAAACTGCCACCACCTAAATATAGATGTGGGTTAGCTCCCTGGCTTCTCAATGGAACCAACAATTTTTTGTCAGTCAATTTTTATATATTCATGTGTTTTGAAATCACAGACAAAACTGTCACTTAAAAATGAGTATGATGGTTACATAGGCAGGTGTGTTTTGCTTTTTGCTAGTCACTGATTATAGAGCAGGCAAAATCATTCTAATTCCATAGCTGATAACCAATATTCCCTCTAATTTTTTCCACTGATGTGTGAAATTAATTTTGTTATGTGCACCAGTATGGATGTAATGTGCGGATGTGCACCATCAGTAGAAACAAAAAACCTAGATATAATATATATATATTTAAAAAGTTACCATAGGGATAATTACTTCAGCCAGGACAGGTTAGGCATTTTAGAACTCACTACTCAAATAATTAAATTTAAGCATAAAAGAGAAATAAAAATTATGAAATGCGTAGACCAGCCAAAAAAATAAAATAGCACTTTGAAAGAATAAAATTAGAGACTATGTGCGCATTGCAGGAAGTAACAACAAGAAGAAGAATACATGTGTTGGGAGGTGAGTGTGAAAGACTGTGTGTACGTGTGCACGTGAGACACAAAGTGTGAATGTGAGACACAGAGAAAATGTGTGTGTGTGTGAAAGAGAGAGAAAGAGACACACACACACGCACACATCTCTCTCCTCCGTGGCCCCAAGGCTGGGGGAGAGGAGTCTCTCCCCGGCCGCCACAGCCCCAAGACTGGGGCCAGGGGAGAGAGCTGTTTCTCCGGTCCCAGCCACAGCCCCGGGCAGACCTGGCGCCTGGGGTGAGCGTCGTCTCTCCCATCCCTGCTGCAGCCCCAGCTGGAACTGGGGCTGGGGGAGAGAGGCATCTCTCCCTCCCCCTAGTCCAGCATGCCCCAAGCTCCTCCAAACCCCCACCACCTCACCCCAATGCCCCCACCCTCCACATTCTTCATGCAAACCGGTGTGCATGCCTGCGTGGCTGGTGCGTGGCCCTTGATGGCCTAATGTGCGGCCACACAGGCGCGCACTTAAAGGGAACACAGCTGATAACTGAAGTAATCAAACTGTTAAAGCTGCAAGCCCTGTTTCCTTGAGGCAAAATTTTAATACATTACAAAAGATGTTATGGCCTAGGGCTTTGCAGACCTTTGACTGTTCAGCACTTAAACAGGACCACATATCAAAGAATTGTGGACCAAATTCTGATGCTTCAGTCAGTTGAGAAACATCTTACTCTGCGTATTTTACTATTTACTTAAATGGATCACTTGTGGAGTAACGTGCTGTTCAGCTGAGTGAGGGTATCACAATCAGATCCTGAGTGTAATGTGTATATTTCAGACTGCTGATTTTGGGTGAAAATATGTCTGCTTTATTGAGACTTCTTCCCAGGTAAGGAACATATGGATAAAGACACCTGACCAAGTATCATCTAATTGATTCCTTGAGCCCACCCCTGCTGTTTTATCCACCTGTTGTATATAATCTTATGCTTAATCCTAAACTCTTTGGGGTAGGAATTGTCTCTTTTATATGCTTGTACAGTGCCTACAATGGGGCCTTGGCCTCTAGGTGCTACCATAATATAAATAAATAGTCCCAATAACAGAAAATGTGATGGGCAACAATAAGAATTTCAAAAGGCCAATGCTTGTTTTCATTGGGAACACATAGCTAATTTCCAAAAGGATTACAAGCTGATACTATCAAAGCTTTCTAGGGAATTTGGATGCTGAATCTTTGGTGCTCAAATCCCTTAGGCAGCTTTGAAAAATCTCATCCACAATTTTTTATTTTTAAGTGTGTCCCATGAACAATACAGTTTTTATTTTATTTTAAACTGGCTTTTACTTTTATAAAATAATAGTAACATTAAAAGGAAACCAAAATATCAAAATACCTGTCCCGGTTTTGCGTTTTCACATACAGATGTCTCATATGGCACTGAAATTTCTGGAGGAAATTCGTTGACATCTAAGACATTTATTATAACATTGACCTTGCTGGTTAGTAATGGATTACCTATAAAAAATTTTAGACAGAAAGAAAGAAAAATTAGGAAATACTATTTCTGTATGTCCCTCTCAGCAGTGCCCATTATCTTGCATGAAACAGTCATGGGTTCCAGATACACAGCTTTCACACTAGTGCAACTCCTTGACTTCAACGGACTTAGTTTTCATTCTTACCAGTGTGAGATCTGACTCAATTCAAGGGCTTTATTGTTTTGGACCAGATCCTGATTACCTAACTTACACTGAGTAGTATCTTCCTATTCATGGAGTAAGGTAACTACTCAATACAAGTAAGGGTATCTGAAATTGACTCTTCAGATGGAAATTATAGGTGTATACTATTTTAAAACCACTTTAAAATAATTCTACTGCTATCATTTCCCATGATTTAAAACTGTATTCATTTTTTCTAATGATGAAATATAAAAAAACCCATAAACTTAATACTTACAAGCTGTTATACATCTTCAAGATGCTGTATAAATGGTAATTAATTAGGAAAGTAAATAGATATACACATTGTATGGATGGGGAAAATGAGAGAGAAGGGTTCAGTGACTTGCCAAAAAGCCACAGAGTAAGCCAGTGACAGTCAGCTTTGGAACTCAGGTGTCTCTTCTAGATTATAAACCAATGGTTAGTCCACTAAACGATTCTGCAACGATTATCCATTCATTGTACAGGTAACACATACATATGTGCACAAAATGAATATTTAAAAAGAGTATGCATCATGTTAATAGGCGATGACCTTCCAACTCTCCCAAACTGCTGTGTTCTACAGATATTACTGGAAAGTTGTTTATAGATTTATGTGCAAATTCAGTGTTGGTGTAAGCAGGAACAATTCCACTATGCAAAATTCTCTACATTACACAGTGCTAATCCTAGGGACTTAAAAGCAATTGTGTTAGAAAATCAAAGGATAATTTTGTCCCTCAGGATTGAAAATATGCAGGCTTCGATGCAGTTACAATTAGCCATAAAAAAAATGGTGTATGTGCTATGAGTCATGCCTGGCAGAGACACAACAACATAGGATAAAAAATATAAGAACTCTCTTAAACCTTCACCCATTTTTAGAACCAAATTTACACAGAACCTTTCAGAAGTGCTGAATTATTTGGATTACTTGTGTATTTAATATTTTTTGCACAAGCCACTGCAAGCCTGGGATCTATGGCCAGCACAGCCAACAGCGGGGATGGAGGATATAATAATTTGCTTTGTGTATAGGCTAGCAATTTACAATTCCCCACCTCCAGACCAACATACAAGCATGGTGAGAGTTATACCTCTGAGAGGCACAACTTCTTTCCTGTCCAGTGGCACAGCTGTATGCTACCTCTTACAAAGCCACAATCTAGACTTGAATGATTTCCAAACCAAATTCATTCCATTGCAAGTAAAAAGTTGTTGTTATAAATATACAAGTAAAGTACTGCTGCTAGCCCTGCAATCTCAATTTAGGATCTAAAAAACAACAACAACAACAACAACAACAAAAGAATATAAGCTGTGTTATTTCTTCTTGTGAATCAACACTAGTACAAGTGCAAGTCAAATTCTGTTCCTTTGCAACCCCATTTCTTTCAAATTCATCATCAGCTACACGTGTGCAACCTCGCTGAAGCCAAATGTATATAACAGAGGACAGAATTTGGCCCCGCAGTTGAGAATTAAGTGACAATTCTGTTGATAGACAATCTAAAATAAATTCTACCCTACTCTCTCAAGGTTAAATTGCCTCTGTAGTGCTAAAAAAATAAAAATGTAGCAAAAGTTTATTTTAGTCACTAAAGAAAGCAACAGTGATTCTGAATACACAGAGATCAGATGGGTCAAGTAAGAAGGTGTTGTTTTCACAGCTTCTCTTTCAACAGCACCTCATTTTAAAAATCTTGCCCATACAGTGGTGCTCTCTGGAAGGAAAATTGTATATTCATACAGAATAACTCGGTCATACATGAGACTTTGAGTCTATTGTAAGTTCATTTTAGGGGAAGCAATGAAGATCATTCTGGATTGTATTAGCAGGAGTGTTGTAAGCAAGACACGAGAAGTAATTCTTCTGCTCTACTCCATGCTGATTAGGCCTCAACTGGAGTATTGTGTCCAGTTCTGGGAGCCAAATTTCAGGAAGGATGTGCATAAATTGGAGAGAGTCCAGAGAAGAACGACAAAAATGATTAAAGGTCTAGAAAACATGACCTATGAGGGAAGATTGAAAAAATTGGGTTTCTTTAGTCTGGAAAAGAGAAGACTGGGGAGTTACATAACAACAGTTTTCAATTATGTAAAAGGTTGTTACAAGGAGGAGGAAGAAAAAATGTTTTTCTTAACCTCTGAGGATAGGACAAGAAGCAATGGTCTAAATTGCAGCAAGGGAGGTTTAGGTTGGACATTAGGAATAAGTTCCTGTCCGGGTGCTTAAGCACTGGAATAAATTGCCTAGGGAGGTTGTGGAATCTCCATCATTGGAGATTTTTAAGAGCAGGTTAGACAAATGCCTGTCAGGAATGATCTAGATCAGTGGTTCCCAACCTTTCCGTGTGGTGGGGGCCGGACGACTAGCCGCCGAGGAGCATGGCTGCCGGACAAGCAGCCGCCGAAATGCCGCCGAGAAGCAGCAATGCCAAGAAGCATCGCCACCAAAATGCCGCCGAGAAGTAGCGTCACCAAAAGGCGTCGCCACCGAAATGCCGCCGAAAATCAGAGGCATTTTGGCGGCGACGCTTCATGACATTGCCGCTTCTTAGCGGCATTTCGGCAGCTGCTTGTCCGGCGGCCAGTAGGTGGGCGCACATAGATGCCCCGGCGGGCGCCATGGCACCCACGGGCACCACATTGGGGACCCCGATCTAGATAATACCTAGTCCTGCCATGAGTGCAGGGGACTGGACAAGATGACCTCTCAAGGATACTTCCAGTCCTATGATTCTATGAGAGATAGCTGCAGAAGAAGTTCTGAACCTAAGTTGTAGACGAATAAGACAATATGAGGGCACAGTCATCACTGTCAGTTCCTTTTTATCATTAAAAATATATTAAAATATTTTTCTAATAATGCATTAGTTGTGAATGATGTATGTTCTTTCAAGTGTCTTGTAAATGGAAGCAGCTGACTAGTTAAACTGTTTAAAATCTTGGTAATTCCTATTAAAGTAGTAATCTCTCTATATATCATATTGATTTGAATTTTCTTTTGGAAGTGTTTCATATGAAAGATTATTTTCATTTTGTTTTCAGCTTCTGTAGCACAGTGTAGAAATTAATGGGGGTAAATTTTAAAAAAAAGAAAAGTTAAGAAGGAATTCAAGTGACTTCCATAAAAATCAATGGGAGTGGTTTGGTTGTGGTTTTTTATTAATTCCTGTTCACCACTTTGAAAATATACTCGTTTTAGCCTGTCACTGATAATCATGAAAGATAATAGAAGGGGGCAGATTCCTCTATCCTTACTCATGTTTGCTAATACCTTACAAGAGTGCTGCCTGAGTCTAGCTATAATCATAAGAATAATAGTCGGGCTACCAGACTTTGTTACTATAAATAATAATAAATAATAATAATAATAATAATTAATAATAAATAGAATTTTCTCTTGCTCTGGTCCTTCAATATAGTTCCTTTTAAAAATTATAACCTGAGGTGCTCTGGTGCTAATAATAGCATTATATGAGCCATAGCCAGCATTATCAGCTTGTAAGGAAAGTCTGCATTATTCATCCATATCTGCATTCAGGTTTATATATTGCCTGCCACTATCTTTAGCAATTTGAGTTGCATTGTACTTGTGCTATTACTGGAAAGTAACTTGATCTCTTGAGGCCTACACAATCACTCCTAGTCAAGAGTAGTTGCTGTGGAAGAAAGGTAAGATAAGCATTGTCATTGATTTTAAATACAGCCCCTCTTGAAGCTACAGATGCGCAATGGAAAACAATAAGGACTGTGTCCCAGGGATAAGACAGGCATAGCTGAATCACAGAAACTTGTTCATGACCTTGATATTATTTTCCATGCAAAGTGGCTTTGTGGCCCAGTTTCATTTGTACTTCTCTTTGGGCTGCTGGGGGCCAAGATGATGGGCAGTATTTAAGTGATAAACACAAGAAGCAGACCACATAGTCAGTTGCAAAAGGGCCTTAGGAGCCAGCCAGATGTGGGATTTTCTCTAAATTGAGGGGAACAATCTTAATATTTTGTTTTTGTTCATTTCACAAATGTAGATTTTTGTATGAGAGGAGAAAACTTTAGACAGCAGAGAAAAGTGTTAACTTTTGTGATCCATTGTGCCTATGCTGATTTGGGCACCTAAATACAAGTGATCTGACATTTTCTGAAGACCTGAGCACAATCAAATCCCAATGAAGTCAGTAGGAACTGCAGGTGCTTGGACAATGGTGGTACAACCCTCTGGATCTTGTCTATAATATAATCTTGTCTATAATATAATACATCAAATTCCTAATGAAGACAAGAGAAGGATGGTTTGTGCGTAAGTCACTGGGTGGGGAGCTGGGGCATCTGAGTTCACTTCCTGGCTACAGAACTCTTGTGTGATCTTGGGCAATTTGCTTCACCTGTTCCTTAGACCATTATCTGTAAAATAAAACATGTGGAGAATTGGGGCCCTAGAGATTGCTTTTGGAAATTTGGGCCCTTAGCTATTAAATTCATACCTTGCGTACTTGAATTGTATGTATATCACTCCATAAATACACACATGGTTAGGCTTTTTTTTTTTTTTAATAGGCTAGAACTGAGGGCTATATACAATTACTTGAATGGATGATACTGTTAACCAAATCATTCTCCCTCATCCTGGGAGAATTAAAATTAAAATGTCAATTTTTGTATGTCCTAATTTTCAAAAGTTATATAAATTTTGTTTTGCTGGGGTGGCTTGGAATGAGGAACATATGAGATTATTTCATCAAAATTGTAAAAGGCAATTGAAAAAAAGATAAGTGAACATCTTTTGCTCACAGCTACGATAACAATTCAAAAGGAATATAAAACCTCATGCTTCAGGACATAGGATAACCTCCAATTGACAGGGTTACGAAGAAACTTTCTTGATGGGCTGGTTATTCTATAATTGTCCATTATGAGGTATTTTTCACCTTCCTTTGAAGCAGCTGGTAATGGCTACTTTCAGAGACAGGACACTGGGCTAAATGGACCATTAATCTGATCAGGTGTAGCCATTCCACAGTTCCTACATCAGTATTGAGTAATTGCCATAATGTTCAGTTTTAAAGCAGGAACTCGTCTAAATAATTAAATTAGCTTTCTCTGTCTTTTTCCAATGGTCCCCTCAGTCCTTCTCCCTGACAAAGGCAGTGCATATGATAAAATATTTAAAATGTTTCCATGGCAGGGAAATTCAGAAACTTGCCCTTTTCCCCTCCTCTACTTAGCATTTCTGAAATCCCAGCATTTCCCTCTGTTACCTCTGAGTCAGACAGACCTATATGAAGCTTTGACAGGTAATATTTCTTCATTCTCCAAAGTATTACCAATTATAGGTGTACTGTATGTATAACATTTATTTTTAATGACATGAATAACATTTGATGCACAAATATTAAGGTATATGGGGATATGAATTTCAAATGTATGAGAGATATAGGTTTACTAGGTTGGCTAATGGTTAGAATTGGGAATTTCATAATGTGGGCTACATGCAACAACTCTTAACATAAGCACATATTACTATAACTTTATTTCCCTTTATATGCCATGTTGAAGTGAACCTGGGTTTTTTTACCTGTTTTTTTAATTACTCTGGAGTCTGGGAGAATAATAGATTCACAATGAGTTCGCTAGAACAAATGCCTTATTTCAGAACAAGTTCGCAAATCAAAAATGCTCATTACTTACCAATAAATCTAAATATTTAAGCTTTGCTTAAGCACAGCCTATTAAGAGATCTCCATGCTGCAACACCATTTCTGCATGCCTTTCAAATTTTCTGAAATCAGATTACAATTCTGCTGGCCTATTTTTTTTTCTAATTCACTCAAGAAAATGTACTTCCCCCATACAAAGGTAAGGTCAGAAGTCACAGATTTAGGGTATATACATAATGAGATGACTCCTTCAGTTTAAGTGCATAGGCACTTTATTTTATTTCCTGTTCTATCTTCAGCCTTTAGAGATATTCCTCCGGCTCAGTTTGGGATAACTACAACTGATTTTTTTTTTTCAGCTGGAGTAAGTTTTAATAATATATATATATAAAGTCCTACCTTCTACGTTATTAGTATGTATTGTTTATTGGGTAATCATTGCTGAATAATGCATAAGGGAAAACATGGTCCCTGCCTCTGTAACATACATTCTAAAATGGATAATCAATACAGTACTGTTGTAAAGTGCACCAGGGGTCCAGATCCACAGCCTATTGAAGTCAATGGAAAGACTTCTGTGGATCAGATGCCAGATGATCGAACAACAGGTTTTTTTCCCAAAGGATGAAACAAACCTAGGAGAATTAACTTTGACAGGGAAAGAGGTGTGCTATACAGAAGGATGTGAATGAAGAGGGGGATGCTTGCTTGATGCCCCATGAGAAGGAGGGAATTCCCAACATAGGGGGGCAGATTAAAAGAAGGCACAGAGAAGAGCATGGGAGAAGACAACCAGGGGAGTGATTAGGCGGGGGGCTTGGGCAGATTGAGAGGAGAGATGGATCAGGCCGGTGAATTCACACAGAGCCTTCCATTACTGGTATCACCTCAACCTTAACTCCATTCTAATATAGTTTTTGTCTGGGAATTAAAATAACCATTATACTCTTCCCCACACAAAGAGGAAAGGTATGCTTTCTCCTTGATTGTCCTCAACTTGATCTTGTTAAGTAAACAACAAAACAAAGAACAAAAGAAAGGTCTCCATGTGAGAGCACCAACTCTCTCTCTCCTCTGTAACACCCACAGAGGCAGCAAGGAGGTACTATTTTCCATTTAAAAGTTCAGTACACATACGAGACACAAACCACAGTAGTTACACCACAGTTATCAATTGTTTAATCACAATAGTCTCAGTAAAATGCATGTTCTAATATCATCCTTTAACCCCAACCTCTTTCTGATAAAATTTCTATTGACTTCAGTGGGAACAGTGCTTGCATAAGGAGTACAGGATCAAACCTGACTATATGTGAGTATTTGAATATGATACTTAGCCTTACCAAACTGATACATGTTATGCATCCTTAAATCATTTCATACTAATAAACATTTTAGAGGAGGCTCACTTCTGAACATTGTATTCTGAGAGACACCACTTTAGCATCTTAATTCAATTCATGCCATACTTACTAACTTTACTTGCAATTATAGAGAAATTGTACTGTGCGGTGCTTTCTCTGTCCAGTAATTCATTAGTTGCAATGGTTCCTTCAGATCCATCTATTGTAAAGTAGCTGTCTGAATCACTCTTCCGATCTATGAAGTACCTGCATATGAAAAAAGTAGATGCAAATGTGCAATGATTATGCATTTATCATACTGGCAGCCAGGCTAGCTTGACGTGTTTTGTTCCCCCCCCCCCTTTGTAAACAATGATTTCTTTATTTCAAAGTAAAGGGGAAATGGGAAAGAATGAAAGATTTAGTACTACTAAAGTTCCTATTATTTTAAGCCCTTGATACCTACAAACTCATCACATGCTACCCAGCTTCAATGATCTCCGATCACTACCACAAATCACTGCTGAAAGTACCAGAGAGACTTGTAGGGGGAAAGGAAGAAGGGATGTGAAACAGCATCAAAGGGCTGGATTCTCTAATCAGATATGGGTGCTTTTCACCATCAGGAGGCACTAAAATGCCGGAAACTGGCAGCAACTGGCCTGGAGTGAATCCCCCTGTTGGAGATGAACTCCTTGAAGGCATGAGTGTACTGACTTCATACTGGGTGCCTATCAGTCCTCTCGTTCTTGGCTTAGGTGGCATATCAGGGGCAGGAGGGGTCATGTTGGGGGGAGACAGGGGTGGGAAGTGGGTGTGTTATAACTCCACTGCACTACATCTATCCTCCACTGGTGTAGAGCCCATCGAGGACCCTGTATCAATATATCAAATTAGAGCAGCCCATAAGCATCCCTGACTTTTGTCAGGTCTGTGGGAATCAGGGAGCTGTAACTGTCTTCCTGTCACTTCCTTTGAGCCCTTCTGTGCCAAGCGAAGCTCTGGCACAGCAGAGAATCAAGCTCCGTGTGTTTTTGTTCTAGGAAGGACTTAATAGAAGAAGTAGATGTGCTTGTCTGTGAACTGCTCTGTTTACAATCTGATAATTTGTTCCAAAACCATTCCCCTTGAATTCAAATTAATTTCTAGTGTAATTTCTCATCTGATGGTACTGTTTGCAATCATAAGAGAATAATATTTTTTCCAATGCAGTGCCCTGAGCTACTAATTCCTTTTTCTTTTTCATTATTAGGTAACAACAGCTGCACATCTAGCTGCCATTGCTTGAATAGTAGGCAGGGTGGAATGGACACAGTCATTTGCGAAAAGTAGACAATAAGGATAAAACTGATCGTAACTGTAGGTGAATTTAATAGAATGTAAATATCGGAGGACTGTGGACTTCACACATCTTGTGATTTTATGCTCCCTCCACTCTCTTGTGAACCAGTGAGAGTAAATGTAAAGTAGTATCCCATTTGCTATCACTCTCACTCATTACCTGTGATTTATAGGAAGAAAATATATGTACTGTAAAGGCAAGCAGTAGAATACCAGACTTTTCCTCACTGCTGAATGAAGTGATGAGTAAAAGCGGTGCTTGACATATCCTAGTGTAAACCAACGTCAACTAAAACTCAAGAACTTCAATTGGAGAAGAGTTAAATTAAAGTTCATGACTGAGATGAAGTATTCCTTGGGAGATGTTTGCTTTCATTACAAATGTACATGCCCTCCAAGAAAATCCTATATATACGTGAAATATATTATTGATTAGCAGCCAGCTTTGCCAGTCCACATCTTAATTTTAAAATCCTTGTAAATGATTAGTTAAAGGCATGGTGTATAGTTGTATACAACTGAATTGCAATGGTCTGATGTAGGTGACCAACATTAGACAACCATTTTTGAAAATGTGGGTGTCAGTGTTCAAAGTAAGTTGTTACATACAATTTATCAAAAAGAAACATTGATATAGGTAATGTGCTGTTTATAGTGTTGTTGGTCCCAGGATATGAGAGACAAAAGGCGGGTGAGATAATATTTTTTATTGGACTAACCTATGTTGGTGAAAGAGACAATCTTTCAAGCTTCATAGTGACTTTAAGAAGAGCTCTCTTGAGTTTCAACACTTATTTCACTCACAAACAGAACTTGGTCTAGTAAAAGGTCACCCACCTTGTCTTTCTCATAGGTAAAATATGGCAGTATGCTTTCAGAAGTTTCTTGTTTAATAAAGTGTGTCTGCTACATGTTTTAATTAGTGATCAATGCTGAAATATACTGGAGACGATCATGAGAAGGCAGCTTCATTTATCTTCCCCTCTTTGATGCCTATGCCAGTTATGTTTGCTTAAATATCTTTGCATGAATCAGAGAAGATGACTCAGGATCTGACTCATAGCCCTTTGAAATCAGTGGGAGTTTTCTATTGACTTCAGGTCCTTGGACCTAGGAGGCTACAGTTTAAGGTACCAATCCTACAAATACTTATGCATGTGATTAATTTTAAGAAAGTGAATTGTTCTGCTGAAGTCAATAGGATCAATCTTATGTTTATAGTTAAGCACATGCATAAATGTTTGCAGGCCTTGGGACTCCAGCCTGCAAACCCTAATGCATGTCATTAACTTGATGAATATGAGTCCAATAACACTACTCATGTGCATATGTGTTTACAGGATCCAGGATTAACCATTTAATTCCCACACAGTGGACCTAACACTGCTCCCTCAGAGTCCATGACAAAACTCCTACTGACTTCACTGGGATTAAGAACAATTTGGGATGAGAACAATTGACCATCCTTACAAAAATTGGCCATACTTATGAAAACAGCATGGGCTATTTATGCTAGTAGTGCTGGCAATGGTCTGAAAAAGGGGTGGAATCACCATCATCAAATTAATTGAACAATTGTGTCCAGTGGTTGCAGCATTTAATCACTTTCTCTATTGCTGTTACTTTACTAATAGCATATTGAACCATACTTCTAAGGAAGAAAAATATTCCAATACCTTTTTTCACACAACACACAGTTAACCTGTAGAACTCCCTGCCAGAAGATGTTGTGAAGGCCAAGACTATAACAGGATTAAAAAAGAACTAGATAAGTTCATGGAGGATAGCTCCATCAATGGCTATTAGCCAGAATGGGCAGGGATGGTGTCCCTAGTTTCTGTTTGCCAGAAGCTGGGAATGGGCGACAGGGGATGGATCACTTGATGATTACCTTTTCTGTTCATTCCCTCTAGAGCACCTGGCATTGGCCACTGTCAGACGACAGGATACTGGGCTAGATGGACCTTTGGTCTGACCCAGTATGTCCGTTCTTATTTTCTAATAAACACCATTCAGGTTAGGGAAATAATACAGAGGGACCTAAAGAGCCTGGAAGAAAATAAAATGAGATTGATTTTTTTAAAGATGCCAATTAAGGACACTGTATAATTATACACGTAATTCCCAGGGGGAACGAACCTGGGAAGCAACAATGAGGACAGGTGGTGGTGGACTGGAAGAAAGCAAATTAGTCTTGAGTTTGAGATATGGCTGCACAAAAGTCTGCAAAAGGCATTATGTAATGTAGCAGGGAGATAATAGACCCTGTTTCTGGTAAATGATACCAAGAAAACTGAATTTTGTCTTGGGCACCACATGACAAATAAGATATCAGCAAATGGGAGGGAGTTCAGAGAACAGTATTTGAAATAATTCTGGGTTTTGAAACAGTTAATTTTGAGGAAACATTAAAAGAGCTAAAATATGTTTACCTTGTATAAGAGATGACAAGAGAGACATGATAATGGTCTACAAATAACGGAAGGGTTTAAATACCAAAAAGGGACGAGTATTATTTAGTTTTATATAGGGGGATATAACAAGAATACGGGATGCAATTAAGAAAGAAATGTAGGTTCAATAACAAAATCTTCCTGGCAGTGATACATATTAAGCTGCCTTTTGTCATTTCCTGAGAGAAATGACAAAAGTCCTATCACTGGACAAATTAAAAACTAATTTGGGCAAAATCATAATACATTTATTGTACGGAAGAATACTGCATTGGCAGGAAGATGTATTGGGTGATCTCTTAGGTCTTTGCCATCTCTGATGTCTGATCACTGGTCTACAATTTTTGAGAAGTCGTCTGCTTCAGAGATAAAATGTGCTATTTATTGTGTATTTTGATGTGCTGAATTCAAATATGACAATTAAAACAACTGATTGGCTACTGTTTCTAAGATATTTAAGTTTTTACATTTTATGTCTATGTATATTGTGTAGATAGTAGAGTTTTAATCATAAATTGTAAACCTAGGTCGTTTCATGTGTTTATGGTTGCTTTACATGATAATATTTCACCTGTCCTGTTTATGTAACACTTTAAAAATCAGCAAAAGGGTTATATAAATAAAATTTATTATGAAACAAAAGGCAAAAAACTATTCTGTACATAGTTTAGTCCTATTCAGTGTCTACTCGGCGCTTCTTGGCTTGTCTCTTGTATTCATTAAATGGAGCATCTCTTGTCACTGTCCAGCAATAGTCTGCAAGCATTGATGGGCTCCATTTGCCCTGATAGCGTTTCTCCATTGTTGCAATGTCCTGGTGAAATCGCTCGCCGTGCTCATCGCTCACTGCTCCGCAGTTTGGTGGAAAAAAATCTAGATGAGAGTGCAAAAAATGTATCTTTAGTGACATGTTGCAACCAAGGCTTTTGTATGGCTTGAGGAGGTTTTCCACCAACAACCTGTAGTTGTCTGCCTTGTTGTTTCTGAGAAAATTTATTGCCACTAACTGGAAGGCTTTCCATGCCGTCTTTTCCTTGCCACGCAGTGCATGGTCAAATGCATCATCTCGAAGAAGTTCACGAATCTGAGGACCAACAAAGACACCTTCCTTTATCTTAGCTTCACTTAACCTTGGAAATTTTCCACGGAGGTACTTGAAAGCTGCTTGTGTTTTGTCAATGGCCTTGACAAAGTTCTTCATCAGACCCAGCTTGATGTGTAAGGGTGGTAACAAAATCTTCCTTGATTCAACAAGTGGTGGATGCTGAACACTTTTCCTCCCAGGCTCCAATGACTGTCGGAGTGGCCAATCTTTCTTGATGTAGTGGGAATCTCTTGCACGACTATCCCATTCGCAGAGCAAACAGCAGTACTTTGTGTATCCAGTCTGCAGACCAAGCAAGAGAGCAACAACCTTCAAATCGCCACAAAGCTGCCACTGATGTTGGTCATAGTTTATGCACCTCCAAAGTTGTTTCATGTTGTCATAGGTTTCCTTCATATGGACTGCATGACCAACTGGAATTGATGGCAAAACATTGCCATTATGCAGTAAAACAGCTTTAAGACTCGTCTTCGATGAATCAATGAACAGTCTCCACTCATCTAGATCGTGAATGATGTTGAGGGCTGCCATCACACCATCGATATTGTTGCAGGCTACAAGATCACCTTCCATGAAGAAGAATGGGACAAGATCCTTTTGACGGTCACAGAACATGGAAACCCTAACATCACCTGCCAGGAGATTCCAGTGCTGTAGTCTGGAGCCCAACAGCTCTGCCTTACTCTTGGGTAGTTCCAAATTCCTGACAAGGTCATTCAGTTCACCTTGTGTTATGAGGTGTGGTTCAGAGGAGGAGGATGGGAGAAAATGTGGGTCCTGTGACATTGATGGTTCAGGACAAGAAGTTTCATCCTCTTCCTCTTCCTCGTCTGACTCAAGTGAGAATGATTCTGGTGCATCAGGAACCGTCAGTCCTTCTCCGTGGGGTACTGGGCATATAGCTGATGGAATGTTTGGATAACGCACAGTCCACTTTTTCTTCTTTGACACACCTTTCCCAACTGGAGGCACCATGCAGAAGTAACAATTGCTGGTATGATCTGTTGGCTCTCTCCAAATCATTGGCACTGCAAAAGGCATAGATTTCCTTTTCCTGTTCAACCACTGGCGAAGATTTGTTGCACAAGTGTTGCAGCATATGTGTGGGGCCCACCTCTTGTCCTGATCTCCAATTTTGCAGCCAAAATAAAGGTGATAGGCTTTCTTAACCATAGTGGTTATACTGCACTTTTGTGATGCAAAAGTCACTTCACCACAAACATAGCAGAAGTTATCTGCACTGTTCACACAAGTACGAGGCATCTCTGCTCACTTTGGCTAAACAGAAATGTGTCCCTTTGCAAAATCAAACACTGACAAATAAGAGAGCACGACACTGTATGATTTCTAGAGCTGATATAGGGCAATTTGTTCAGCAGAGTGATGTAAGCTTCGTTATGATTGCATCATCCATGACTTCTAGGAATAACATGATGCAATTCATATCATGTATGACGCAATACCAGCTTCAGATTGCATCATTCATTGTTTTGCCTAAAAAGCAAGTACTGTCCAAACCCAGTCATAGATTTATTCATAGATCCAGTCAAAGATGTATTTTAGTCATTTCTGGTTTAAATTGAGATCCCTTCCCTTTATAACTCACTTATCCTCCGCCATTCCCAAGTCAAGGGTCGTATATACTGACCCAATAGCATATCTTGAAAACTAGAGCCAATCAAAAATTTTAAGCATCATTTTCGTTCTCAGTGACCCAGAATAAGTAAAGTTCGACTACATTTATTTCAGAAGCATTTTGGCTGTAGAGCAGTATTATAAACAAGTAGATATTTCACACTAAGAATCTAATTAAATATAGTAATACTCACAGTCAAAGTTTTCATTAAGTTGGAATTAAAGTTGAGTATATAATAACAAATTAAAGATTAAAGACTTAGAAAAATGTTGCAGTTATTTAAAAAAACAAAAATACAAGAAGAAATTGACAACATTTGGCTCTAAAGTTATGCCCAAAAGAAATCCAAATATTTTAAAGTAATGAAGTTAAAAAGGTGCAAATAACCTTAACTCTGTCCTCCTAGCCTCCTATCTCAATTTCCTTGTTTCTTTCATATCTACTTTATAGGATGAGTTATTCTTGGATTGCAAACTTTTTTTAAAGGCATAAAGAACATAAATTTGGGAGAAAACACCTTGTGTCTAGAGCATAAAAAATGTGCACCACAGAGCACTGGTTCACACATACATATCTTACTCACTGAGATGCTTTGTTATCATACTAACCTTTGTCCTTCTTGTGGAAATTGCATAATTTCTTGATGTGGACATAGGAGATTTATACAGGTAGGTAAACTAGGGCCTGTATCTAATAACACCTCGATAATTGGCAACACATGGACTTCTAATCAAGAGTGATGAAGGATTGCCTTCAGTTTGCTATTTATTCAATCACAAGCTTGTATTACGAGTATGTCTTCTTCAGAGAGCTCTTCATGGCTGTTAAGGGCAGCTAGGACTGGTACAACCAACACTGATCAGAAATAAGTCATTTTGGTTTTTGTGGTCAGTGATGCTGTCAAGGCTGTATCCCCACTTTGAACTTTAGGGTACAAATGTAGGGGCCTGCATGAGGACTTCTAAGCTTAACTACCAGCTTAGTTCTGGTCCGCTGCCACCATTCCCTACCCTGGGAAGCTTTTAGAAAACCTCTCACCAATTCCCTGGTGAATACAGATCCAAACTCCTTGGATCTTAAACAAGAAGAAATTGACCCTTCCCCCCTCCTTCCTTTCACCAACTCCTGGTGAATACAGATCCAAACTCCTTGGATCTTAAACAAGGAGAAATTGACCCTTCCCCCCTCCTTCCTTTCACCAACTCCTGGTGAATACAGATCCAAACCCCCTTGGATCTTAAAACAAGGAGAAATCAATCAGGTTCTTAAAAAGAAGGCTTTTAATTAAAGAAAAAGGTAAAAATCATCTCTGTAAAATCAGTATGGAAAATAACTTTACAGGGTAATCAAACTTAAAGAGCTCAGAGGACCCCCCTCTGTCTTAGGTTCAAAGTATAGCAAACAAAGATAAACACTCTAGTAAAAGGTACATTTACAAGTTGAGAAAACAAAGTAAATCTAAGACGCCTTGCCTGGCTTTTACTTACAATTTTGAAATAAGAGAGACTTGTTTAGAAAGATGGGGAGAACCTGGATTGATGTCTGGTCCCTCTCAGTCCCAAGAGCGAACAACCCCTTCAAACAAAGAGCACACACAAAAGCCTTTCCCCCCCCAAGATTTGAAAGTATCTTGTCCCCTTATTGGTCCTTTGGGTCAGGTGTCAGCCAGGTTACCTGAGCTTCTTAACCCTTTACAGGTAAAAGGATTTTGGAGTCTCTGGCCAGGAGGGATTTTAGTACTGTACACAGGAGAGCTGTTACCCTTCCCTTTATAGTTATGACAGATGCTGTTAAACTTCTTATTATGGCTAGACAGGACAGTCAGAGAGTGGCTTCTTTTTCTCAGGGCCTTCATATTTGGGACAACGTTAAGATTATTTGGGATCCTGATCTGTACTTACAAAGGTTTAGGTTTAGTTGAATCTTCTTTTGTGTTCTAAGGTCTTGCAGGAGGATGGATTCTAATAGGCCATTTCCATGTTTCAACTAATATGATCCTATGAAATAGCTGTATCAAAGATGAAATATGTTTCATAAGCACAGAAGACAAAAGTCTTCATAGATGTGGACCACATAAAATTCAAGTTGTTCTGTGTTAACAGTCCCCAAATCCTTTCTGCATGATTTTTCAACTCCTCAGTACTCTGTACTATCCAGTGCCCATAGCATTTCGTATATACATTGGGCTGACTATCCTGTATCAGGTATCTTTCAATACAATCAAATAAGACTACTATTTTCTTAGATAAATCATATTTATTTTGAAGTTAGGTGAAGGTTAACATATTTTAACCTACTAAAAACCTATAGGGCAAATCACACCACTGATGTATGCCAGTTCTAATATTGGGAGTTTTTCATAATGAAGCATTCCTACTTAAATGATAAACATCCTGTGAATATCAACAGAAATCAATTAGTAGGTTTAACCACCGCAAACAGGGAATGTGGTCTTATATAGGAATGGCTAATAATGGGGTTAAAAAAAAAAAGACCTAATACTGTTTCTCATAATATCCAGCCAACATTGAATTTTCTCTCTATCTTTTATTTATTCTGAGCCAAGAAACAGGAAGGACTGGTAATAGAGCTCAAAAGAGGCTAATATATCCCCACAAGTTTTTTTTCCTCTTTAAATAATTTAGTAAGGCTAGCTCATCTTCTCTTAATGGGGGCATGAACTCCCTATACCTATGCTGAGGATTTTCAAAGCCTTGTTATTTCATTAAAGGTCAAACCAAATAAAATCCTAATGGAGTTGCTGTCAGCTCTTATCTTATCCTCCATGTAACCCTATGGGTACCAGCTTGATCCCTAAAGAAGCCAATCTATGCAAATATGTCCCAAACAATTTATAACATCAATGCATAAATACTTGCAGGAGGATATTAGCCAAGCAAAATACAAACAAAATGGCAGAAATGTCAAAGATAACAAACAGAGACTTCTTAGGCAGTGTGGCTTATGAACTCACTTCACTAAACCCTTACTTAGCATCCAGTATTTTCCCCATATGCTCCTTGAAATGTCTTTACTAGCACACAAAGCATACAATATGTGTACAAGAACAGTGAGGTATGGTATGATCTAGAGGTCTTATTAGCATGAATTTGAAATGGTTGCATTATTCACCATTGGCAAAGTCAACAGTGAGTTGGGTAGGTCATGTCTAACAAATGACAAAAAACAAACAAACAAACAAACAAACCTTTCATTTTGCACCTCACTGGATAAGCATTAAAAAATGTGCCATATATTTTCCATAAAATCTATTTTACAGATATTGTAAAGTGTTTGTAAAATGTGCAATGGGATTACTTTTTTTTGTACCCTTCCACCTGTAAAACCAAGTGTCTTCGTTACTGTGAGGTTTTCAGAAGTATTGGCCTAACTCTTCTCCTATGCAAGTCAACTCTCATTGACCTTATAGTCACAGTTGGGCACTTTTAAAAATGCCACTTATAAATGAAACTGTATAAACCTCTCAGGGAGAGTAACACCAACATACCTGTAAAAGGTAACAGAGAGTCCTTTGGCACCTTTAAGACTAACAGATGTATTGGAGCATAAGCTTTCGTGGGTGAATGCCCACCTCGTCGGATGCATTCACCCACGAAAGCTTATGCTCCAATACATCTGTTAGTCTTAAAGGTGCCACAGGACTCTCTGTTGCTTTTTACAGATCCAGACTAACACGGCTACTCCTCTGATACTTGACTAACATACCTAACCCCCCTGTATAAATGACCCACGATGACTTTTCTAGATTTAGAAATGTTTTGACTTTAAAGTGTTATAAAGCTTTGATTTTTGTGAGACCTCAGACCCTAAACTTTTCACTGGTGCTAGACAGAATTTTGCACGTTGTGGGCATTGGGTAGTTGTGACTTCAGGAGGGTGGAGGGAGAATTCTACATTTGGAGAGAAGAAGAAGAAAACATTTCTCTTCACCTTATCACATGGCCAGCTCTTTCACATGTGAATTAGATATAAAACATATGAAGAAATTCAACACTTCCACTGACTAGAATTCTTTGCACACTATAATACATGAGTTGCAGTCTTGCTCACAGCGAGCTACAATCTCGCTCCATTTCTAAATAATGAGGGTGAAAGATTAATGTTTTTCAGCAGCTAGCAGGCCACCTGATGTGGTGCAGGTAATGTCAATACAAACAAATAACACTGCTCTTAGCTTCTGATGAGAATAGTGAATGTTTATTTGGCATGATGCAGAACTAATTTACATGAAGGCAATGGCTGTGGGAACACTCACTGATTCTGATGACTACATCAGATTTAACTGAAAGAAGCTGTTAAACTTTTCATAAGCCCTATAAATTTTACATACGAATTTTAGTAAAACACACTAGACAAAATGGGGAATAAAATCTGCTGCACTTCAATTATCAACACTTCCAAACTGCCAATTGTTCCTGTCTACAAATTTCATCGCTTCCTCGCCCTCCCCATCTAAAATGCTGTTCATATGCTCATCAAAATCTTCAGTCAGCTCTGTTGTCTGCTTTGCATTTCTCATGATGAGATGCATATCTTAGCAAAAGCTGTTGTCATTTGGAAAATGCATTGTTTTTATTTTTACTAGTACACTGAGCAGGCAGCGCTGCAAGACCGAGAGAGAATGAAAAGCCATAACTTGTATTTCAGGCTTAGATGTTTGGGGTAAAATTTACATCTTCAGGAATCTTGCATTTAACCCCTTCAATACAAGCTTACCATGCACAATATCTCTCCAGCGCTGGTACAACTGTGGTGAACCTACAGGACAAAATAAGGTTAAGGACAAAGCCTCAGAACCCCATTCTGCTTGATGCTGTATTGGGTCATGAAATGCTTCTTTAGATATTGCTGAGGTTTGGGGCAGACCTGAATTGTGGAGGCCATTCTGCATGTGCTCTCTCTCTCTAACCTGTCCATAATGAGGGAAGGATGGTACCATCTGAGTCTACTGGTCCAGCATTAGTGGGAGATCTGTTTGCTACAGGCTGATTTATTTCCACTGTCTGCAGATGGGAGATCAGACTATGTGAAAGTGTTCCTGCTCTGCCAGCTTTCCATGGAGGAAGGCCATGATGGCGTGGACATTAAATAGCATCCTAGAATCTCTGGTGATGGGAGGGGCATTTGAGGATGGTTTGGGGATGTATAAGTTTAAAAGAAAAAAAAAACACTTAGAACAGTGGACTGTGAGCAGACAGGGAGCTGGTTGTGGCTCCCTCATTCTCAGCTGCCTGTCTCCAGGCAGCTTTAATTTACACCGTGGCATAATGTCCTCAGAGTCTTAACACCAACCAAGAATCAAGGAGAACGGAGCCACACTATACCACACCCCTTTCAATTTCTGTCCTTCTCCTGACACACCCAGACCCTCTCCTTAAACCAGGAAGCAAATTTCCAGTTCAGGAAATGGTGGTGCAAACATATGTGACAGCAGATCTGGTAGAGGAGGCCACAGAGCTTCATACTAGTAATATTTCTCTCACCCAGCGGGAATTGGCTGCTTTGAGTCCACTTACCAGTGTGTAAATATTTGACATTCAGTATCCTATCTTAGTCTTTGAGATGCATTAACTCAGTACCTATTCTCATTGCATAAATCAAAACCGTAATGAAGCTGAGGAAGCCCAAGAGAAAAAGGGTGTCACACTGAAAACCAGTGGTGCCAAAATTACACTAATGGGAGCTGTGGACACACAGTGGGATGATTCTGTCACCTACTCTGGCCTGTACAGGGGCCTCACAGACCCTGCAGCGAGGGGTTTGGTACAGGTAGATTTGGGGATTTGAAGGGGCATGACTATAGTGTTAAGCACTGTGAGGGATCTTGTGGTGCTGTGCAGCCCATAGCCAGCCGTGAGGAGGTGGCCATAAATTAGAATAGTCCCAAGGCTGCTCCAGTTTACATTGAAGGTTGTTCAAACCCCACAGAAACCCAGAATCCAGAAGGTGGTCGTTGGTACCCCTTGACTTCCTCTTGGGCTGTGACCTCGGAGGAGATATCTTTGGGGATTAAGGCCTAAATAAGTTTGTTAATATCAGACTGAAGATTGTGAAGATCCACATGGATGCCATCAGCCCCATCCCATTTTATGTCTGCGTTTTCGTGTCATCCATATACAAAAAGGTGGCCTCAGCAGTTTATTTGCTACTGTCCTGTGTTGATCCATTTCTTTTAGAAGTCTAGGGCCATCCCATGCTGAAATTGTATTCCAAGCATGTGACCATCCTCTACCCCAAATATATGTGACTGTCAATAAATCCTAGCTTAAAATTACATTAATGATGCTGCAAGGAAACAATGGCCCAAAATATAAGAATGAAATGCAACAACTGTTTAGACATATACACCAACAAACTACACAACAGGTTGGACAGGAAGCTAGCACTAACATATCCAATTTAATTAAAAGGGAAATTTAGATAGCATGTACTTGGAGTTCAAGAGCTAACACCACTGATCTTGTGAAAAGTGCAGTAGGCGCTTTAATTACCACAAGTCCTCAGGGATGTAGTTTTATGTGGTGGGGAACGATTTCAGTTTTGACTAAGGGAAGAGAACCACTTTACAAAATGACCAACACTACTCCCTGTAGCACCTGGGTTTCTTTAGAGGTTAGTCCAAGTAATGACCTAAGCAAGATTAAGATGCATTTTGAGCCATGACAAGATCACTGTTTGAGATGATATGGCTGTAGCACACAAAATCACTGTTTCTAATCCAGTGATTGCATTTTATAGTGTTTGAGGAATCCATTGCTGCAGAGACTTGGAATGAGGACCTTTCATCCAAAAGCAGCAGTTCTACTACATGAGCTAAAGTACAATTGCAACAGAATGCATATTCTTTGCAGAATCTAGCCACTAGGGGGAAAAATCATAATATGCTGCTGCTCCATTAAACTACATGTGGGTGGTCAGATCATTATACATTGCTGAGCACTTACCTCCCTCATTCCTGCTTCCTGGCTGGTCCTAACCAAATTTAGGAGCCTTCTATGTGTAAGCGGGGGAATGGTCCCGCTATTGTGGGGAACTTTCCTGGCTTCTGCACTACCCCGGTGAAGTGGGCTAGCGAAAGGATCTGAGTCCTCGCTCCCACTCCCTTTACCCAGAGGCCTCCCTGCCCTTGAGGGCTCCCCTTCCACTCAACTGTCTGGCAGAGTCCTCGTAACCCCAACAAGGCTGGGCCCAGGATTCCTGGGGGGGCTCAACCCCCAACCCTGCTGTGGTCACCTAGGACAGGGGCTAGGGTGTCCCCACTCCGGGGTACTCTCTCTGCACTGGGCACCTCCCTGACCCACTGATTATTCCATACAATTTAAAACAAATACAAATTGTTTAATTAACAATTAATCTAAAGAAAAGAATAAGGAAAAATGGGAAAGGTTAAAGGAAAACACATCACCCTGCTTTGTGGCAGGGAACATCACAAACAGTGTCTCTGGACATCAGGGCACTTCGCAGTCTGTTCCTTGTAGGTCCCAGATTTCCGTCTCAGGCCCTGGCTGTGCTGCAGGTATGCTGCGGGTTGGACACTTGCAATGGTGGTGGCCACACACCTCCGGGCTTTGAGTGGTGGGACCCTTCTTCCCAGCGTCAGCCCCCCGTCAGGTTAAGGTCCCCCTCCCGGTCTGGCCTGCAAGGGCCCTTGTCTGGGGGTGTCTTTCTGTGCTGGGCCCTTTGCCCAAGGTCCCCCCTTGGCTGGCCCCACTTGCTCAGCACACCTGGCTCTGTGGCTGCAGCTCTGCTCCCAGCACAGGATCTGCTCTCCCTGCGCTGCGTCTCTGGCTCTGTGGCTGCGGCTCTGCTCCCAGCACAGGATCTGCTCTCCCTGGGCTGCGTCTCTGGCTCTGTGGCTGCGGCTCTGCTCCCAGCACAGGATCTGCTCTCCCTGGGCTGCGTCTCTGGCTCTGTGGCTGCAGCTCTGCTCCCAGCACACGATCTGCTCTCCCTGGGCTGCGTCTCTGGCTCTGTGGCTGCAGCTCTGCTCCCAGCACAGGATCTGCTCTCCCTGGGCTGCATCTCTGGCTCTGTGGCTGCAGCTCTGCTCCCAGCACAGGATCTGCTCTCCCTGGCTCTGTGGCTGCGCCTCTGGCCCCTCTGGATCTGGCACGGTTCTGCTCTCCAGCTCAGCTTGGGCCCCTGCTTTCTCCTTAGCTCGGCCCCACTCAGTCTGACCCAGGCAATTCCAACTCACAAGGAGGACGGGACCCACCCTGGCCTCCTGTCATGCTGATTAGCCTGCCCACCCTGTCAATCAGGCTGACCTGGAGCATTGGCTTCTCGCCATTGTTCCTGGGGACTGTCAGTCTCAGTGTCCTGATTTCCCATCGACCCCTCCCCTTTTAGTGCTGGGAGCTAGCCAACCAAAACACCCCCACTGAATGTTAGTAAGGGGCACCAGTCCCCTTACATATGCCAATTCTTCCCCTCTCCTTTAGTGCTAAACACTCTCCCGAGCTAACAGCACACACTTTCTGACCAAACTGTTCATTCAGACAGAGCTTGATAAACTGATGGAGGGGCTGGTATGATGACAATGGTATATGGCCCACCCATGACTGCTATTAACAAATATCTTTAATGGCTGGACGTGGGATACTTGATGGGAGAACTCTGAGTTTCTATAGAGAATTCTTTTCTAGGTGTTTGGCAGGTGGGTCTCTCCCCTTGGCTCAGGGTCTAACTGATCATATTTGTGGTTGGGAAGGAATCTTCCCCGAGGTCAGATTGGCTGATCCCCTTGGGGTCTTTCGCTTTCCTCTGCAGCATGGGACACAGGCCACTTATTGATTTGAACTCAAGTAAATGGTGGATTCTCTGTAACTTGAAAACTTTAAATCAAGATCTGAGGACTTCAGTAACTCAGCCAGAGGTTATGGGCCTATTACAGGGTGAGTGGGTGAGGTTCTGTGACCTGTGATGTGTAGGAGGTCAGATAAGATGATCATGATTGTCCCTTCCAGCCTTAAAGAGTGAATCTATGTTTTATGGAGCTACAGCCCACCTACTGAGTGAAGAGTACTAGGGTGACGAGATGTCACGATTTTATAGGGACAGTCCCGATTTTGGGGTCTTTGTCTTATATAGAGTCCTATTACCCTCCACCCCCATCCCAATTTTTCACATTTGCTGTCTGGTCACCCTAGAAGAGTACAAATACTTTGTTTTCTTCAAGTAAAATATCAAAAGTAGTATTTGACTTTCTAGTAGTCAATTTTTATAAGCCTAGTGGATAGCCCACTGGACTGGGACTAAGTTATTTTCCAAATTCTGCCACTGACCTACTGAATGACCTTGGGCAAGTCACTTCACCTCCATTTCCCTATCTGTAAAAAGGGGATAATGATATTGACTTCCTTTTAGAGCACTTAGAGATCTACTGTGGATAAGCACTATGTAAGAACTAGGTATTGCTATTAAAGTTTGTGGGTCCTCTCCTTCCTGGCTTGAGCTGTGAATTCTGAACAATCTCTACAGTGGTGTGGTGAATGCTCATTGCCCACACATCTTAAAACAAAGGGTCTGATCATTGTACGTGGATATTTAGAAATCCATCTTTTTCTCCATGCCCACCATTACAACAAAGTTCTGCTCTGATCAAACAAGATAAGGTTCAGAATTTTCATGGACAGCAAAGTACCTATACAATTAAATCTTGGACTGTCTGCTAACTTTAAACTATGCTGTTGAATTCCGTGCAGAAAAGAGGGATTTGTTCCAAGGTAGCATCAATCTCCAAAGAACACTTGATGATTACCTGTTCTGTTCTTTCCCTCTGGGGCACCTCGCATTGGCCACTGTTGGAAGACAGGATACTGGGCTAGATGAACTGTCACAGAGCATGGCAGGCCCCCTTGGCTCTTGCCTCTGCTAAGTCCACAAAGTCTTGGGGTTAATATCTACTGGTGCAGTTTATTCACAGGCTTGTTCCCACCACCATTTTGCCATATACAGTTGGCCCATCACAGTGCGCAGGCAGGCAGGAGGGGCTACCTCCCTGCTTCCACTCCCTGCCTTTTCCCTTTCTTTCAGGCTAATTAGGTGGCAGCTGTTTCTGCTTCCCCAGTTAGGGCCAGGTTATCTCCAGCCAGCTCTAATTTATTCCCCTAAATGGGAGCTGGCCTGATAGAGGGCTGAATCAGCAACCCTTTTCCCAGCACCCTGTCACGTGGATCTTTGGTTTGACCCAATATGGCCTTTCTTATGTTCCCAACAGTACAGAAGGATGTAAGTAGGGGGGGTTATATCCTAGTTCCGGAATTCTGGATCTGAGCAGGATGAATGCACAGCCCCTAGGGCTTTTTTGCTTTAAATGGTGTGGCTCATGAGGTAGGGCATGTGAGTCAAGCAAGGAGGTTCTGCAGGGCAATGTCATGGAGGAGAATATCAAACTCATTTTAATTGAAGTCACATCTGTAGTTCAGACCAAAGGTAAAAATCCTTTATCCAGTAAGATACATCATCTCCTAGGAAATTTGACATCTTCAAAGGTGCCACTTGAAATGTGGCTTAATCTCACACAATGTTAGAGAAATCTCTATACTCCAGATATCATTGTATGTAATTGTGATTTCCCTACCATCTACTTATGCTGGCATTTTTGTTCGTTACTTAGCTTTATCCCTATGATGTCACATTGGTCTCAAACTATATAGAGTATGTGCAGATGTAAGCATGATTTTAATAAAAAAACCTGATGCTATCTCCCACCAAAAGAAATTAGATTTAATTGATACCAACATTTTCTGATTTATAAATGACATAAATTCTCAGTGATTATTTGAGTACAGATGCTCGTCTGTCCTGAAGGGCTTGTAACTGTCATGGGCTAGAGGAATCTGAGAAGAACATGTGAGAATATTTTCTTTCTTCTTCTTTGAGAAGTGCTTTGGGATCTTTAATGGCCACAAAGTACACAGGACTTCATCTTAACATTTATGCCAAGCATTTCTTGCTGCGGTATGACGGAAATGGAAATGGACAGAACATCTCTCCCGCGAGTACTAAAATCTAAATTTAACACAGTTTGAAAATCAGGTGCACTAGGGCAATGTTCTGAAACAGTGTCACATAGAGTCATCTTTGCAGGTGCTGACTACCTAAGGCGCCTTCTTTTCTCTGTGTCTTCCTATTTCTCTTTCTCTGAATGTGTGTTCTGAGCCTCTTCATTTCCATATTTCTGTCAACTTCCATCCCCACAATCCATACTTATTCAAACTCTGAACTTCTCAGAAACCTCAAGAGCCCTAATTCCATCTACTGGAGAAAAATAAACCTCAGCATTTTCAGTGATTTCCAGCAACATAGTCTCCCCTTCCTCTCCCCCCCCCAGCCCCTGCCAAAAGCCCTAAATTCAACCTCCACTATTATTAAGCTACTATCTCCCCCTCCCCATACATTTAAAACAGAGTTAAACATTTTTGCCTGATAAAGTGGATTAAGTTACTGTGACTAGTATTGCATCCTTTAATGTGAGCTGTTTTAGACTGCTTTGTTCTGTTGAGTTATAACTTCTGCTGCATACAGTGCAGATTTGTCTTTTATTCTAGTCTCCATTGTTTTGCAGATTGTTGTTGTAATAGGCATCATAATGGCTAAACTGCTCTAGGAAAACATCTCTGGGAACATGAATTAATTTGTAAAGAAACTGTACCATCCAGCACATTATATTGCCTATTACCTCAGAGAACATTTCTTGCCGTTCTGTGTCTACTTAGAGGGTCTATTTATTTGGAAGCAGTGTTACACTACTTAAGCTCCTTCTTTAAAATATTGTAAAACTGACAGACCATTATTTACCCCTACGAGGTAATCTAGATTTTAAATAGCTAAGAGACTAGTAAATGCTGTAAGACCCATTTAAAAGTTGTAATCACATGCAGCTCTTTGTAACTAATTTAGGCTTTTGCTAACTTTTCTTGATTGACTCCTTTCAATTAGAGGATCTAAACCTTATGGAGTATTGAACTCTAATACGTAAGTAATTAACAATTGCATCTATGTTATTTCACTTGAACTAACCAATATGTGAACACAGACAGGTTAAATAGTAACCAATGAACATCTTATCCCCACCCCCCAAATATGGGAGTTCTTTAACTGGCAATTTCCACAGTTATAAGGGACTCATCCAAAGCTCAATGAAGCAAATAGGAGTTTTTCCGTTGACTTAAGGAGCTTTGTATCAGGCACCAAGGCCCAAAGGTATTTGGATAGAAAGTTATAAGAGATAAGAGATAAGATAGAAGAGATAAGTATGTGTTTTCAGGACCAAAATCATGATGGTTTGGCTGAAAGAAATTATCTTTCAGAGTCAAACTGAGAGAGATGTACTGCCTCTACAGTACCTAGTAGTTGTTTTTCTTTTTGTTGTCCCAGTATGTCTATTGGCCTTCTGGCACTGCCTCACTTATCTGTCCTTAAAGCACAAGAGTCCTACACTCTGGGCCTGATCCAGAGTTCACTGAACTGAATAGGAATCTTTCCACTGACTTCAATGGGCCTTGGATCAGGCCCTATGAGCCCAATTTTCAAATCTGGGAGCCTAAATCAGAGTATCTAATCCCTCATTTGTATTCTCAGACTGGCACTTGGACACCTAAGGGCATAGACAACTTGTGCCTCGCCATACGGGGGGGTTGGGGGGGGAGGGGCAGTGCACAATCTAAAGGGGAGGACATTTGACCTCCCAGCCAGGGTCTCTCAGGCAGAAGTGGTCCCATCCATCTCCCTACTCCGCTGCCAGGGAGAGCGGTTGAATGTGCTGGGTGGGGAGGAGCAGGGAGAGAAGGACAGAGCCCTTCTCCTTCCCAGCCCTCGGCAGGTAAATCGGGGGTGGGGGGGGGCACTCCCCCCCCCCCATCCCTTCCCTACAAGTCGCCTCTTGACTGGGTAAATGTGGAAATGAGCACCTCAACCTAACATAGGCCCCAGTACTGCAATGAGCTCCATTGGGTGGGCTCCGAAGAATTGTTAAATCAGTTATTGTATTTGCCATAGTTTTAATTTAATGTTTTAACTAAGTCAGGAAGCTAAGAAAGAGATCCAAGAAAGTGATCCAAGAAAGGGAAGATGCACTATAGAGTAAGTCCTCCAGGAAACTAAGAGATGCCATTCTTCATGCAGTCTTTAGTTTCCTGGGACACACTTCCTTCTGGAGCAGAAACAAAGCAGCCCAGGACACGGCAGTCATGAACTACAGCTACACAGAGTAGCAGAAAGTTTGTTACCTCATTTCTATATATATAGCTTCTATACATAATAAAGGGTTTATCTTGACACCGCTCTGCTCACTATAAAAATATCACAAGCTACTGCACCCACAAGACTTAACCAGCGGTTCCTTCAGGCAGATTCAGTTGCAGGACCAGGGCCTAAGGCACTCAAGCATGAAAAATGGTCTCTCTTAGGGCAAGATTGTCAGAGAGCAGTTACTTATTCAAGAGATTAACATGGGACCATTTGAATAAGAAACTGCTCAGAAACATGAGTAAGGGGCTCACTATCTGGCCCTAAGAGAGAGTCCAATTTTCAAGATAACATTGGTTTTGATGGGACTACTTTTGTAAGCTCACCGCTGGAGGAAGGGGTTCACAACCTGGCCCTTTGTTAGTGGCGGGGTGGGAGGGGAGGGAATGTAACATATGCCCCCCAGTCTATATGAAACTACACCATCTTGTGGTGGAAAAGAATGCAGGATGGGCACGCACAAGAACTACCTGTGGGAATGAAATCACCCTTCCCATTGCTATGTCAGCTATGTTAGATCCTGAACTCCAGCGATATTTGCATTCTAGTCCTAGGCACCTCTGAAAAGACTGGCATTTTTGTTGAATTGTGTTGTAGTTTTGGAGATCCACTGGGCAATGGTTACTAAGGACAATTACAAGATTAACAATTTATTTTCACATGTTAAATGTAATCTCCACCAACATGTGAACTCAAGTGTCAAGACTAGAGTAGAGTAAATTATTTTTTACATATTAACTACATGTGGTATTTTAGGAGAATCTAATTTTATGCAATCATTAATGTGCCTTTTCTAAATCAGAACCATTAATTCTGTTTACATAAAGTATATTTATCATTAGCATCAGACTTTTTTTCTGGAAGTCTGAGGCAGTTTTAGAAAGAATGAGACTTGTCACACTTTATAGTGAATTTCCATTTTTTAAATAAAGGGTTAATAAATTATTCATGTTATAGACACGAATACCATGCATAATAAATGGTTGTGAGCACATCATTAGAAGGTGTTAACGATGGATTGTTATATGCCGCCTATTTACCTCTTTGACACTAACAATCTATAACAATTGATTAATCATTTATTACTCTTTATAAACTATTTATGAATGGAATCTTAATATAAAGTGTGACAAAAAGACTATTGCTTGGGAAAGGTGCAGCACTGATATTCCTCCATTTATGCATAATATAGGTGTAGTATGTCCAAAGCATTGCCAATTCCCCCACCCTGCCTTTCCACATTTGCTCCCAATGTACTTCTAAACAGTTTTTGATGGACTCCACCTCGGTATGACACAAGTCTCCATACCTGTTCAGTACCCAGAACCTCTGCTGAGGTCAAGGGTGTTAGTTAATGCCAACTGGCATGGTGCTTTTTGTGATATGGACTCCTGTTCTCCAGTATCTACTATATATATAGACCAACTCATTTCATATATGCCACCCAATGCAGCATGTACTTTTTTTTTTAATTACTTTCAGCAACAATTACCTGGGATTTTGACTTTCATGTGAAATGGTTCATATATCATTACCATTCTCCTGATCCATTCAATCTCATTCTCAGAATGAATTTAGAAAACAAGAACATAAGAATGGTCGTACTGGGTCAGAGCAATGTTCCATCTAGCCCAGGATCCTGCCTTCTGACAGTGGCTAGTGCCAGATGCTATGAACAGAACAGTGCAATTGCCAAGTGATCCATCCCTTGTCATCCACTCCCAGCCTCTGGCAGGCAGAAGCTTAAAGAAACCCAGAGCATGGTGCTGTGTTGTGGACTATCTTAGCTAATAATCATTGATGGACCTATCCTCTGCAAACTTTATATAATTCTTTTTTTGAACTTTTCTGAGTTTGATTTGTATGAAAGGTATGTAAGAAGGAAAATGTTTCCTTACCTAACAGAACTGCTGCCAACATCAAGGTCCTGTGCAGTTACAGCACCTATAATCGTCCCAACAGGAGTATCCTCATAAACCTCCATGGTGTACATAGGCTTGCTGAAAACTGGAGGTTCATCCACATCCAACACATTGATCTTCACAGTGGCCGTATCTTTGAATGGACCCACAGAGTGGAATCGATGGTCAAGATGAACATTGGAGGCCTCTACTTTAAAGGTATATGCCTTTTTTGTTTCAAAGTCTAATGGCTGTGGTAAGGAGAGACAAAAAAACATCATCAGATCTGGCAAAATCGCTTTGTAAAAGTCTCTGCAGACTGTACAGTTTAACCTGCTATTGATGTATCAGAGATTGGCAAGCTTAGTTCCCATGCACTCTCAGCAGATTTGAGATCCCTCCAAATAGTTGGATTATAATATTTATTATTAGCATTATGGTGGCTCCCAACCAAGCCCAAGTCCACACAGAAAGGGTTGGGGTAGAGCTGGGAATTGAACCAGAATCTTCTGTATCCCACTCTAGTACTTTAAACACAAGCCCCATTTTTCCTTTCACCACAAGGAACAACAGAAAGAACAGTTATGGTGGAAATGGGTCCAACCCAAAATCCTGCTGTGTAGAGATGGGTCCAAACCAAACTTTAGGGTTTGGCTTGAAATCTGAACCTAGACCCGAATTCTTCTTTTTATTATGAAGAAAAAGCCAGGAACACCCAACAAACCTGAAGAATTTGAGTAGGGGATGTAGTCCTAATCCAGATTTTTATTTTGCAAATTGGCAACAGCTCTAACCTATAGTGGATTGAATGCAACATGGCAGTTTGGGTACAGCAAGCTGTAGTTGCTTGACAGACATACATACTAAAATGGGACTACTTTGATTTGAATTTCTTTCATTATAAAAGAACCTAGTCTTCTTGGTTTTAGTAAAGTGACCGGGGATATCTCTTCTGTGCATTATTGCAGTGATATTCTGTACATTATTGTACTCATATCTAGTCAGAAAGATACAAAAGCTTTACTATCAATACAGCATTTGGCTGGATTGCCTCTCAGGCTTCTAGCATTTTACTGAAACAGCCTTTTCCTGATGTTTAGATAATACTGGCATCTAGTGGCTTTTAGTTATAATAGCCAAGTTTGAAAATTTCAGTTTAAAAGGATATGGTTTTTGAAGAAAAACACTAGGTTACAACTGTAGGATTGCAGCAAGAATAGTTTAATGTTTATATCATTTCCATCATCATAACCATTGCTACATTGTCTCCCAATCAGTTTTCATTTCTAGCATGGGTTTAAACTCTGCCATTTTCTGCCCTTGTCACAACAAGACTGTAATTGACCAGAGGCTGGGCTGGCATAAATAGGAGTAGTTCCATTAAAGTTAATGGAGTTATGCTGATTTACACCAGCTAAACACATTGTATAATGGTTTTAAATCCCGGTG
Organism: Emys orbicularis; assembly: GCF_028017835.1. Taxonomy (NCBI): domain Eukaryota; kingdom Metazoa; phylum Chordata; order Testudines; family Emydidae; genus Emys; species Emys orbicularis. The sequence continues at coordinate 150,689,190 of NC_088684.1, read as the reverse complement.
AAAGGCTTTATATTTTTAACAGACTATATGGCCAAGCTTTTCAAAGCTGGGGACTTAATGTTAAGCATCTAAGTCTATATATGTCATGTAAATAATCAAGCTTGAAAACTTTGACTATGATGTGCTGCTAATATCAAACTGGGCTGTCTTCATTCAGGAAAAAATGCTATTAAGTCAGTGTGAATTTCTCCTGGTTAAGGACTGCAGAATTGGGCTGACAGGGATCAGTTGTAAAGCATGAGTCTAAATACATATTCAGAGGTTTTACTTTAGGCCCAGCCTTATGATTTGTGGGACCCCAGGTTAGCAGCGGGGGGTGGGGGGGAGGGAGGGAGTAGATAGCCTCTAAGGGTATGATTACACGGTGTTTCAAAACCTGTAGCCACGTGTCTCTGAGAACAGGTCTACAGATATGGGCTTGTGCTATGGTGCTAAAAAGAACTGTGTAGAGATTGTGGCTAAGGCCACAGGTGCTGAAGCCCATCTCCCCTCCCTGAGCTTCAGAGCCTGAGCTGCAGTCCAAAATGTCTACACAGATATTCTAGCACCATAGTGCAAGCCCGAGGCAGTAGAACAAGGGTCTGAGACTCACTGCCATGGGTTTTAACACACAGTCTAGTCATACCTTAAGTCGCCTTCCCCTCCAGTGCCACCTCAACAACCCCATATTCCAGGTTAAATGAAACATTTCGCTGAAACCCAAATTAAACATTTAGTTTTGATTTTGAGCTTTTTTTTAATGTTCCAAGTTTTTTAAAATATATTTGAAGGAAATTTCAAAATAAAAATAGTTTTGAACCAAAAAATCCAATCAATTTGTTTTGTAAAATGTCTAAGTGAATGCCTTGATCCAGATTTATGTTTTTATTACTTCAGTGAGTTAGCAACACCAACATGAATTGGAAAAAGTTTGTGTTGCTGAATGTGCATTTTTCACTGGGGAAAAAAAAAGTTTTGGACAACATTTTTTACCTAGCACTAGGCAGGAATAATGTTGGGACCCAAAGAAGTTACTTGTGTTGCAGATAGCCCTGTCTGACTGGATGTCTGCTTCACCATCTCTCCCTGGCATAGTGAGTCTGTAATATGGACTGCCCAGAAACATAAACTGTACTGAATTGAAAGAGTCAAAATAATACATTTTATAGTACTAATAAATACACTAGTGATGAGTGCACTATTTCAGACAAAATACAAATGGCCCAAATGGTGACATCTTCCACTATCTAATCATGGCAATACTGCATTTGCAAGACTGCCTGCCAAATGAATGTAAACGGGATTTATATAGGTCAAAGTATGTCTGTAGATGCCAACTGACTCAAATTTTAGGATCCCCTCCCCCCCCCCCCCATAAATATAATTTTGGACAAGAAAGAAACAAGTGCACTGAAGTGTGGAAGCTCTTAAGCGTCATTAGTTGTTCCCTGTCCTCATTCCTCTTCATCTAGCTGCTTACCTACCCAAAGTGCTCTCAGACATTTCATTTCATTTCATTCAACTCCAGAACAGGCATAGGAAAGATTTGCTTTACAACCTGTAGCTGTATGTAAATGAGATTGCTTGCAGACCTCAACCATGCAGATAATTAGTGCAGGTCTTTCTATACACCTCAAATCTTGGCATCCAGTTGGCGTATTGGGCATCTGTCAGAAAATTTGATGCTTGAATATCCTGGAGCCAGGGCCGGCTCCAGGCACCAGCTTAATAAGCAGGTGCTTGGGGCGGCCAAGGGAGAGGGGCGGCACGTGCGGCAATTGGGGGGCGGCAGGTCCCTCACTCCCTCTAGGAGCGAAGGAACTGCCCCCGAACTGCCACCGCGGATCGCGGCTTTTTTTTTTTTCCCCAATTGCCGCCGCCGGTCGCGATTGCGATCGCGGCTTTTTTTTTTTTTTTGCTTGGGGCGGCAGAAATGCTGGAGACGGCCCTGCCTGGAGCTGCCTATCTCCCAGCCTAGATGTCTATAAACTTTTCAAGTTTTACAAGGTCTGGAATGTAGTTCCTTGGTATTGTTTTTGTGGATGCTTCTCACATCACAAAAGAAGCGATATAGTGCCCTACTCCTGCCAGTTAACTGTAGTATGTTAACATATTCTAGCTGGCAAAAAAATTCACATCTGTGCTGCCACCTGGTGTCTGATCTATGTAACTAAACCCTATTATGCACGTAAAGTTCTTAGTGCTAGTAAAATAGTAACTTTGATGTTCAAGAAATCTCTATTTCTAATGTAATGATTAAAATGCTTTAAAATTAATGAAAGACGTTAATAGACACAAAAATGAGGTTCTATTAAAAAGCAAGGGTCTATGAAAGTTCTGCTAAAAACCTATAGCGCTGAATATGTAATGAGCTCCTTTCCATAGTTTTTTTAAACCTATTGAAAATTCTTATCTGTACTATAGACTTCTATTAAATTTAAATAGACAGTTACAAAAAATCTACCATAAAGAAAGGCAATCATTTTGTTACATTTCATAGGATTTTTCCCATAAGGGAATGACAGTTCTGCTAGCACCAACTTGGCTATTTTTTTCAACCATGTAGCTGCAGAGCTATTATGGGAGCATTTTGTAATGATGTCCTGTCAGTCTCATAACAGAGGAGTTTGGCTCCCTTGGCAGGCCCTGTCTTTCTTCTCTCTGTTTCGGCTATTAGCTACTGTATACAGACTCCTAGTAAAACATTATCAGTGTATGCAGAGCTGTGTATAGCAATGCCACTTTGTAAATACTAAAATGAAATAACACATAATGACAAACCACATTATTTAGCCTCATAGAGGTACCAGGAACTGGTTTATTTAGTGTGAACAGGAAAGCACATCAACCCCTCTGATTTGAAAGTAAAGGTATTTTGAAATATTAGTGCTTCCCTTACCCCATATGGAAGTGAAGGGATACTGAGAAATAATACTCTAATGTAAATTGTGTAAATAAAATGCAATAGAGATTTTTTCCTCCCCAAATAGAAGGTTGTCTAAAATTCTAAAGTTGCAAAACATGCCATAGATTGAAAGTGGCTTAATGAGTTATCCTGATAAGAATGACATAGGTGGGGAAATGACTGTATGTATTCATCTCATTCTCACAAGAAGAAAAAGAAGAGCTCACAAAAAGTGCTGGACAGGCAGCCTCATGACCTCCAATATTTATCCACAGAACAAGTACAGCATGACACAGGCGGTGTGAGCTTCCCTCAAGCTGCCACATCCATATTTCACAATTCTGTCATGGAGGGATTTGGGGATGTGATGGTTGGCCAAGGTTTGAATGAACATAAAATGTGATCTGTTGAGACTGCCAACAAGGAAGTCAATGAGCGCTCATTGGGATGATGTGTTTTTGTAATGTTTCAACACCTGATCCACAGAAATGGGTTGAGATCACCAACTTTAACACAAACTTCCGAAATAACTGACGGATGGTAACTGTTTCCTCCCCCCCCCCCCCAGTAACTACTGACCTGTGCTGGATTTGAAATAGTACAACTAAAGATAAAAGTGACAGGACATGCTGGTCTGTTAAGGAAGGCTCCAGCTCCAACAGTGTCCTATGTTCCTGATGTGTGCTGAACAAGCAGTATGCTAGGAGCTCTGGTCCAAGGGACAGCTAGGAAATGTTAGCAGTTACTTCCAGGATTGATGAGAAGGAACAAGATGTACATATGAGCTCCATTCCCTCACAACAGGGAGAGAAGAAGCAGAAGGAGGAGTTCTTGGTCTTGGGTGGCAGCCTGAGAAGGATCTGAAGCCACATGGCCAGGGTAAAGCAGCCTGCAGATGGCGATGCTTTCAGCGACCCACAGGAAGCCATGAAAAAGAAGGGGTTGGGGCTTACTATTTACATTGCACCTTTGTGGTTTTGATCTTTTTGTTAAGACCCCAGAAAATGTCAAGGACTTTAGACAGAGGTGAAGGAAGTGACCTTGAAGAAACAGTTTGATATCTGGACTAGGTGCCAGCTTCCTTTTAGGGGCTTCCAGCTGGAATGGGACAGAAGCTCTGCCTCACTCAGTTCACCAAGGTGGACATAGATGCTCAGGAGAAAGCCTGTGGCCCAGGCAAAGAATGGGGAAAGGGAGGTTGATTTTGTACTTTGGTATATTTGGACTATCATTATTCCAGAAAGGTGTGGCTTAGTTAAAATGGAGATCTAATCCAACTTCCCAGTGAGAGCAAGTGAGGAAATGGCTGAGTTCCCATGACTATAAGGTAAGATCTCGTGACAGTGTGGCAATGTTTGTTTTTGCATGCAGTGTGCTAAGAATGGAGTTAATCAGCCTTGTAATAATGAATTATGAGCAAAATGTATACAGACAGTACACAATAACAGCTAGAATGTTTAAAGTGAACTGGTGGTGATAGATGTCTAAGCAAAGGATAAATTTCCCAATCATCTATAGGGAGCTCCAAAAACTTTACTAGCCTATACAAACTCCTGCAGTAAATGTTTCAGTTCTTGAACTGCTACCAAAAAAACAACACCACCTCAACCAACCAAACAAAAAAACCTGGCAACACTGGCTGATCTGGTCTTCAGGGACTCAAGAGCTCCACTTCCTGTTTTTGATCACTTAATTAGCTTTGTACTTTTTTAATGACCACCGTCATCTTTCTGATAGCATTCTTTGTTTTATTGTGGGTATCTACCTATGCCAAAGGCTTGGTGTGTCTACTCCTCCTTGTTAAAATGTGACGTCTCTCCATACTTCACACACATGGAGTATCCTCTCTTACAATTGACCGTCTGTGCTATGCTGGATATCAGTGTCTGCAAAAACCCTTGACATTCCCTTGGGTCACCTTAGTTTATAGGTTTTAGTGCTCTTGTAATATATCCTGGGGCATGTACAAGTGTCCTGTCATTAACAGGCAGCACAGTTTATTGGCTAATGAAACTTTTCCTTTTTTGTTACTGTGAGAATTCTTTTTGTTACTGAACTTGTTTGTTTCTGCTGTAGTTTGTGAAGTCCTTTGGGATGAAATAAGCTATATAAATCTAAAAAAAAGGTATATGTAGTGGTGTTGTATCTGTGTTGGTCCCAGGATATTAGAGAGGACAAGGTAGGTGAGATAATATTGTTTTATTGGGCCAGCTTCTGTTGATGAGAGAGGCAAGCTTGGGAGCTCACATAGAGCTCTTTTTCATCTCTGGGAAATGTACTCAGAGTGTCACAGCTAAATACAAGGTGGAACAGATTGTTTAGCAGAAGTAGTTAGCACATATTTCAAGAGCCCATTGTAGGTGAAGTGGTCCATTAGCATCCCTCCAGTCATAGGAGGGAAAGGAAGGGGGGGAGCAGCTGGGGCGGTGGGGGTGGGAGGGAGTTGTTAGAAGCAAGTTCCCTAAAGACAAGGACACACTCACTCAAATCAACACTAGACCCTATTATAACAACAGATGCAAAACCTGCAGACATATCTCCACTGCTATGATGATCAGCACTCCCAGAACACACCTTTCAAGAAGCATGGGTCCTACACATGCCTGTTACATGTGATGTACCTCATCCAATGCACTAAATGCCCCAATAACAACTATGTTGGTGAAACCAGACAGTCACTACACTCTTGAAAGAACGCAGACAGAAAAATAGTAGGAGACAAAAACATCCTCTCACCAGTGGACAAATGCTTTTCACAAAACAATCACTTGTATCTGATCTCTCAATCCACATCCTGCACAACATCTTCAAAAGACGAGCCTGAGAGCTTAAATTCATAACTGCTAGACACTAAATATCATGGACTCAATAGAGACACTGGTTTGATGCTTATTACAACAATCGATACGCCACCAACAACCCCCCCACACCCCAACTGTTTTTTTCCCTCCTCTCTTCCTTTCCTCCCATGACTGCAGGTGTGTTTTATGGACCACTTCACCGTGAATCTGTCCTCTGGTGTCCATGCCTTGCTGTGGCAGGACAGCTTGCATTCTCTAATGATCCCCAGAGTCTGTGTCAGCGGGGATTTTTGCTTCTGGTAGGTTCGACCATGCTGGATTGGTCTGTGGGGGAAGGGACAGACAAAAAAGACACTTTGGTCCTCCAAGTTCGGGGTTAGGCACAGGGCTAACAACCCTGTCCCATAAAAAAACAAAATATGTTACAGGAACAGCGATGGAGAAATCGACCATTATTGTGTGTGATGGCTTTCAGGAGTCAATGACCCGTATGACTGCTAGTGGTGAAAGCCGAAAGGAAGCCACTGGCATGAAGACTGAAGTGCTCAACACCAAGACAAAAACCAAACTTGTTTTTTGTAATGTATGGACAATGTACGAAATAGGGAAGCTAGCTCAGGTCACAGCAGAGATGAGACACTACAGCTTACACATACTGGGTGTCAGCGAGAGCAGATGGATGGGATCAGGAAGATTAACAACAGCCTTGGGAGAAACTTTGCTGTATTCTGGATGGGATGATGAACAACACCATGAGGATGTTGCCAATCTTTTGAATAAGGAAGTGAAGCATTCCGACTTGAATGAAAGTCCATCAGCAAAAGACTTATGAGAGCCAGACTGAAAGGGAAACATAATAATATCACACTAATTCAATGCTATGCTCCGACAAATGACAGTGATGGAGAAGTAAAGGACAAATTCTACCTTACATTACAGGCGGAGTTAGAGACACTACCATGCCACGACCTAACTATCGTCATGGGAGACCTGAATGCCAAGGTCAGTAAGGACAACACAAACAAAGACAGAGCAATGGGAAGACATGGGTATGGCATCATGAATGAAAACAGAGATAGGCTTGTTGATTTCTGTAATATGAATGACCTAGTCATTGGTGGAACCCTATTTCAATATCATGAAATTCACAAGCTGACACGGTGTTCTCCAAATGGCAGAGATAAGAACCAGATTGACCATTTCATGGTCAATGGCAAATGGCAACACTCACTGACAGATGTGAGAAGGGGAGCAGATGTTGTCAGTGACTACCACCTGGTGACAGCCTCCATCAACCTAAAACTGAGAAGTGTGGTCCACCAAACAAGGGGCATAGACGTTATGACATTGACAAGCTAAAGTCCCCTGAAATACAGAAAGCCTTTGTTCTGCAGTTAAAGAACAGGTTTCAAGCACTTGCAGACCTTGATGAAGAGGAGGGGAATGAAGATGAGAGCAACAAGAAGTGGGACAAAGTAATAACTTATACACAGAGCAGTGAAGCCTGTCTAGGCTACAGACAGAAGAGAAGGAAGGATGGATTACACCCAGCACATGGAATACCATAAAAACCAAACGAATCATGAAGAAAATGTTTTAGACACAGAATCCCAGAAGCTAAAGGACAAATACTGTGAGCAGTATAGCAAGGCGCACTGGGAGATCAAATGCCTTGTGAGAACAGACAAACAACATTATATTGATAAGCTGGCAACACAAGCAGAGGATGCAGCTGCTCATGGTGAACAAGAAACCATCTATAAAATGACGTGGCTTATCAGTGGTAAACAGCAGACACCAAGACACACTCTCATCAGGGACAAACAGGGCTACCTACGAACAACAGAAAAAGAACAAGAAATGTGCTGGACAGAGCATTTCAAAGAATTGCTGAACAGGGAGCCACCTAAAGAGGAAACAAACATCCAGGAGGCAGAAGAAGATCTTAATATCAAAACAGACACCCCAACTGAGGAAGAGATCATTCAAGCCATCAAATCCTTAAAAAATGGCAAAGCTCCTGGCAAGGATAACTTGAATGGAGAATTGTTCAAGGTAAATCCTGAGTTAGCAGCATCTATCCTGGCCCCTCTATTTACATCAGTCTGGGAAAGGGAAAAAGTGCCGGATGAGTGGATCAATGGGGTTATAGTGAAGATACCAAAGAAAGGAAATCTCAGTGATAACTGGCATGGTATCACACTTTTATCTGTCCCAAGCAAAGTATTGTGTAAGATCATAGAAGGCTTTTGATAGCATTCACAGGACCAGCTTTTATTTCAACTTTACATGCAATGTTGATCACAGTGAGCTCAGTTTTGAAGTGAAAACAGGAGTACGTCAGGGTTGTGTCATGTCTGTAATTCTCTTCAACATTGCCATCAACTGGGTAATGCAATGTACAACAGAAGACATGTCAAAAGGCATTAAATGGACATCCTTCTCATCCCTTGAAGACCTGGACTTCGCAGATGATGTCGCTCTCCTATCACATACCCAACACCATATACAAGAAAAAACAACTCGACTCAATGCATTCAGCCAGCAAATTGGACTGAAAATCAACCGCAATAAGACAGATATCATGACCTTTAATATTGCCTCACAATCACCAGTACGGATAGAGGATTATGTTTTCACCAATGTAGAAGCATTCATAAACCCAGGCAGCACCATCAGCTAGGATGGTGGAACAAGCCAGGACATCCGGAACACAATCAATAAAGCCAGGAACACCTTCAGGAGCTTACATACAGTCTGGAAATCATCAACATAAAAAAACAAAACCAAACTCAAGCTTTATCAGAGCTTTAACGTACTTTCAACATTACTTTATCGTGCAGAATGCTGGGGAATGGGAAAGTAAAACATATCATACTATCTTCATTCAATAAAACCTGCCTCAGAAAAATCCTCCATATCTTTTGGCCCAGAACAATCTCAAACGAAGATTTATTGACACAGTACAGCCAAGAGGATCTGAGCACCATCATTGTCAGGAGGCGTTGGAGATGGATTGGCCATGTGCTTCGGATGGAAACTGATTCCATCACCAGAGTGCTTAAGTTGCAGTACTTAGGTTGATGCAGTGTCAGCGTAGACACTGTGTTGTTTACATTGACTGTTGCTGCCTTTCCAAAACCATCCCAGAATGACCCACACTGAAAATTATATTGGTGCAAGCGTTCCTGGTAAGGACGCGCACTGCCAAGACAAGGAGTGTAGTGTGGACATGTAAAACCGTTTCAGTCACTGTGGGGGCTGTACAACGATGTAACTTAGGTCAACGTAATTTTGTAGTGTATACTTGCCCTCAGTACATTTCCCAGACCTGAAGAAGAGCCCTATGTAAGTGTGAAAGCTTGTCTCAATCACCAACAACAGTTGGTCCAATAAAACATATTAACTCACCCACCTTATTTCTCTATAAAATGATAGTCACTATCTATGAAACAAAGATACATTTATGTGCATAGAAATGAATAATGATATGTCTAACTACTAATATTTATGAATCGTTTAAAAAGCAGATTGATTAGGATGTTGTTTTTAAGCTATAAGGAATTCCCCCCCCCACACACACACACACTTTTTAGCTTCATTGCTTTCATTTTCCTTGGAGCTATTCCTATACCAACCACACAGTGGTGCTAAATGCCAGTAGGAGCCTCTGACTTGCAGAATGTAACATAATCTGTTTCTTGTTTATAGAATGATCATTGTAATAACTAAGCTTATATACCGGATCATATCTTGAAGCTAAATGGTCAGCAACTCCATTCCGAAATTTAAGATGTGCACCTATTCCATATGAAAAGCATTGGCTTACAAAATCCATCTAGTGCCAGAGAAGCACGAAACTCCCTCTCCTTGTCAATTCACTTGGAATACTGAAGAGAAAAACCTGGCATGTGTCATTTCTGCCAGCAAATACAGCTTTTTACCCAAACAAATTTACAAAGACATGTTCAGCAAGACATGTTTCATTTTCATATAGAAATTGAAAGAAAAAGCTTTATGTGGTGAATAAGAGGTTCTACCATTGGAAACTTTTCATGACAAATAAAAACAAGCTTTACGAATAGCTTGACTGTGTTTTGATACAGCTCCGTGCTGAGCTACAGCAGTGGTCCAGAGATGTTAATAGGCTGTGATACAGGAAGCAGAGAGGGGAAAGCAAACTGGCTTTCCAAGCAGACAATAATTGTTTTGGTTAAGTGGTGGTACTGAGCAAATTGTGATTTTTAGTCAAATAGTTACTGGAGTCTTAGACGAACCTGCACATTAATAGGTCCAAATTTAGCAAAGTACTTAAGCATATACCTAACTTTAAGCATTTTAAGTAGTCCTGTTGAGTCTAAGAATGTACTTTGAACAGTTTTAATGTTGAACTTCACAACAACTAGGCCCATGTGAGTAGTCCCATTGACTATATGCGTAGTGAGCATAACACACATTATAGCACATATATAAGGGAGTTGTGAATGCTCAGCACCTCTGAAAATCAGGACCTAGATCAGAATCCAGCAAAACAGTTGAAATTATGCTTAATTTTAAACATGCAGGTATTCCAAGGAAGTCCACTAAATAAGTGTCTTGATTTAAAATGCATAAATAATGTTGCTGATAAAATTCATGAATAATTTTAGAGGCTATGTGATGGTCCTTTTAAAAATATGTTCCTTAGTGTAAAGACTAACAAGTATGAAAGGCTAGTGTGTTTGCAAGGGATTTCATTGTGCATATAACAATACAGTAACTACTAGTATCCCAGACAGAGGTAATGTTGTTTGGTTTGTACTGAGCATGCTCAATGACACCTGCTGCAGCTGCTGCCCTCTTTCTCTCCCCCCTCCCACTATCAGCAGGTAGAAGTCTCCATAAAAAATGCAGATGAAGAGCCTAATTGCTGTATTTTATAGGAACAATGCTAAGCCAAACTTCAACATGGAATATATTAGCACCCTTTTACTGGGACAATATTCCAGTTAAAATACTCATTCCTGACCCTAAATAGAGGGTGTATCTCACTGCCTGGTCACACCATATGTGTGCACTTATTATAACAGACAACTATGGGAGCAGGAGGTTTTCCACACCTCTGAAAATCCCATGTTGCTCTTATTTATGACTCCCTCCAGTAAAGCACCTAAATCGGTGCACAACTTTAAGCTTGTGAATCTTTAAGCACCCGAGCCATTGAAAACTGAAGGGATGAATCAATGGGAATTTTACTTGAATAAAATCATTCAAAGGGCAAAATGCAGGATCAGGGCCTATGTAAAGGCATCCTTCAGTGAAGAGCCCTGCACTCTGGAATTATTTCTTTTGCATTACTTCATACTACAGAGCAAGAATTCTTGACCTTCAAAGCGTATCTCTAGCTGCAGGCTTTTTCTGGTGGCAAAGATTGAGAGGGGATTTGGGTGGGTTTTTTTAGTTTGTTTATTTTTTTCCTATTCAGTGCCGGAGTTCTGTTGCTTGCATTAAGTAACGTTGATTGGCCAATATATTACAGTGGGGATGTTTTTATTGTTGTAAATGCATTCAGAAGAAAACAGGTAAAGGTTGACAATGCAAAAGCTAAAATAAGTAAATACAGCAAAAATAGTGTGGAGACCCAAAAATAATCAGACTGAGGATTTACCTGTGTCCATGATTTTTTATGAGAGGCTCAATGAGACATTAACCTCTTCCTCATAAGCCAGTATTGAAGTAAAGTTGGCCAAAAAGTGGTGTTTGTGGGAAATTTTTTGTTTTTGAAATTTGTCTTTGTTTCATATTAGAATTAATCTGTTTTGTTGTTGTTGTTGTTGTTGTTTTGTTTTTCTAATTCCCATGAACCAGAAATCCCCCCAACACACAATTCTGTTTTGGAAACACCAACAGATGGTGTTTCGGAAATGAAATCTGCTCTCTGGGAACCTGAGAGCCAACCTGAGAGTGGCTGAATGAAATTGACATTCTTGTTAATTTCCCTGCTACCCCAGAACCCTAGCCTCTAGGCTCTAACAACCCTGAGAGCTCTGGCTAGAGCTAGGGTTCTCAGGGCTTTCAGGCTGCCTGCTGTGAAGCTGGGAGCCAACCCCTAATAAGAGCTTGGGCTCCTATGACTTTCAGAAGTGATGGTAGAGACATGGCAGGCTTCTCTGTCCGGGGGGGAGTGAGGAGGCTGAGTGGCCTGGCTCTTTGACTTTGCAGTCTTCCAGGAAAGCTTTTGTCAATTTCACTGCAAAAGTGCAATTCACAAGAGCCATACAGAAGGGCAGTCAGGGAGCTATCCTTCTTGACACCCCCCCCCCCCCAAACAAACAAACAAACAAACAAACAAAAACAGAAAATTGAATGTTTTGGGTCAAACAGAAATTCTCTCTCAGAAAAATTTAGTTTTGTGAAAAGGGGACATTTTTCATCAGAAAATCATTGCAACAGAAAAATGTTGACCACCTCTACATGGAAGCAACTTAAGATGGTATCTACACTGGCCTTTTTTTTTTTTTTCACTAGTGCAGTTGCATCAGTGCAAACCCTGGTACGCATGTGTTGCTCCAGTGCGGGAAAAATTTTCAAATAGTGCAGCCTATCCCTGCTTCAAATTTTTTTGCACAAGTGCAGTATGTATACACTGTGGTGCAGCTGCATTGCTAAAGCTACACCGTCGTGCAAACCTCTCTCCCTCCCCTCAGACAAAGCATAGTAGAGGCTTAAGAGAAAACCCAGGGCCAGGGAGAATTTAATCTTATCTAAAGCCTACTATGCCTGCTCAAATTTGTTTTTCCAATCAATCATTTATACTCATTATTGGTTCAGACTTAGTATCTGGTGTCCCTCACTGTGTTTTTACAAGTGTGATAGTTCAAAATGTAGTTGTTTTTGAGGTATCTGCTCAGGCAAATGGGTAATCAGAATTTTCCTAAAGTGAGAGATGCAATTTTCCCAATAATTCATCAGTTAAAAATGACAAAAGAGATTATATCCAAACTTTTGCAAATGAAGAAAGAAAAAAAGGCTGTCCTGGAAATGATTAGATATGGAAATGAAAGCTTGAAATGAAAGTCAGGTATTGGGTGATAAACTGCAGGTGACCTTGTCCTTTGATTAAAGGTCAACAAAAGATTATAATGGACGAGAGACCAGCAGGGAGCAAACCGCCATGGTTGAAGTACCTGGAAGGAAGCTCTCCGCATCAGCTAGGTGGAAGACCTGCTTGGAGAAACATGTGGCATAGGCAGGGGTAGAAACCTTACTGGGAAGAGGCTATAAAACTCATCTTGAATAAATTGATAAAGTAAAGCAATGTCAAAATCATAGCAAAATGTTTTGATTGACCTGGAATTACATATTTTCCAAATTTTCATATTATGGGAAATTTTGGCTTTTTGTTCTGAATTGGAACATTTTTTTTAAATGTCAAAATGTCCTGAAGTATGGAAATGTTGGTTTCTGACCAGCTCTAATTAGTACATAAATAAAACTCATGTGCCATGGGTCATTGTTGATTGTGTGTGACACAAGAGGAGAAGTTCTGGCTCCACTGATGTCCATGGGATCTTTGCCACGGATTTCAATGTACTAAGATTTCACCCGATACGTCACATATCATGTTTAGTTGTATGACTCATTTTCAAATTTCAGCCACTAGATTTGTAGTAAATGAATACCTTTTTCAGTTTGATGACCCCTTCCTGGGTGTTCTCATCTGTGGTGATGTCAAATAAATTCCCTCCATCTCCTGGGACAATGTTGTATTCAATTTCTGCATTTTTCCCAAAGTCAGGATCCACAGCTCTGATTCTTCCAATGGCTGAACCAACAAGTGAGGACTCGGGTACTTTCAAATGGAAGATACCTGAGAGAAAGTGTTAAACAATAATTTCTGGGAGTTAACACAATACACCTGATCAGGAAAAAGCATCCTGTATCAAACTAAACCAGCCTTTGTAAAGATTATGTGCTCACAACAATATCAGGTTAGAAAAAGACATGTAGTGTGACAAGTTAAACATGGTACAGTTAAATTCCCAGAGCCCCCAAATATGGGTTTACGAACCCTGGAGAGCTTAATTGTATGTTTTAAAAGTCTGTCTCTATAGCTGACCCTTTAAAAATTGTAGTTAGTGCATGTTTATGAGCATTACTACATAGTCTATTGAAGATGTTTTAATTAATGTAAGCCCTGTGGCCTGAAGACTTAGACTGAAAGGAGGTCAGTACAATCGTCTGTTGGTGAAATGGGAGTAGGTGCTTAAGAGCTGGGACTCCACTGGCAAGGGAGTTGGAGAGCTGGCATCTGTTGGAGAGCAAAGAGAGTAGATGGAAAGGGCCAGGCCTCATTTTACATTTGTGATGGTTCAGCGCATTGCGGTTAAAATTCAGTTACATTTTGAGTATGGGGGACAACAACATGGAATTGACGTTGTTGGGAAATGAAAGGCCATGACACTGATATTAAATATGCCTGGGCTCACCCTAACTGACACTGCTGTCAGGCGCTATTGGGTCAGGGAGCCTGGACAAAGCAGAGGGGGGGAGGGGGAGAGGGAGGGAAAAGACTGTTTTCTGCTATTGGGAGAGGCTGTCTAGTGGTAAGGGCTCTGTCAAGGTCCTAGATATCAATGATCTCTCTCTAAGAGCTGAGCCAAGCCTGCTGTATTGTGCAGTGTGCAGACTGGTGGCAACTTCAAGGCAGTAGCGGCAGCTTGGTGGCAACAGATGGTACAGGGCAGCAGTGGCAGTAGCTGCAAGGTGGTAGATGGTGCCAAGTGGCAGCAGCAGCAGTTGTTCTATGGTGACAGATGGCTCAGAGTGGTGGTGGCACCTTCGAGGGATGGACGGTGTGGAGCAGCAGCAGAGTTAGGCAGCTTGGTCTGAAACCTCAGAAAAAGCAGTAGCCTACCCAAGTGATTCTGGGGTGGGCCTCCCTACCTAGCAATTAAAATAGAAATCATCCCCAGCTGAGTTAGTTACTTGGGCCTCTAACCAGCCCCACAGCACTGACCTATTAGAATCCTTGAACTTCTCCAATCCAGGGCAGCTAACCATGAGTAGGAGCTGGGGAGCAGTTCCAGCACATGTATGACATCTAAAAGACATCAGCCACTCCCAGTGGCCAAAGGAGGACTGAGGTCGGGATTAGTGTTCATACACTTTAGAAAATGGAACCTGGAGCTGTTTACTTCTGCCAACACCTGGAAGAATATTTAATATAATGTTGCAACAGCTAAATTTTGTTTTGGTTGGAAAATTTGATAGAGTTTATCCATCCATTTCATAGTGATGGCTAATGGAAAAATATAACTGCAGTAAGATTTGACCCTGTCACTTTAAATACCAGTAGAGTACCATATCCAGTAAATAGGACAGCAGATTTGTTACAGTGGGGAAAAAAAGATAGTGTGATTTACTTTTTTCTATTTCTCCATGATATTTTTCTCTGTCCGTGACTCACCCCATAGCAACATATGCTTTTCGGCCCCTGTCCCCTGGTGCTCAGCCTAGCTTCCCACTCTGGGCATTGTGACCTGGTGCACCAGGTCATACCACCACTCAGGTTTGGCCTGGCCTCCCTCTGCCATGACAGGGAGGGATGGGGAGGCAGATCAAACCTGAGCCCGCACACCTGTTAGATTACAATGTCTGGAGTGAAGACCTGGGCCCAGCCCCATGGGAGGTAGGAGTGACTCTTCATCTGTTCCCTACCATCATGTCCGGGCTGGGATTAGGGTTGTGGTCCCAGGAGCGGAGAGTGCTGAGTAGAATGGTTGTTGCCCCCATGGTGAGATAAGAAGGAGGACATTCCTTATCAAAATCAGGCAGCTGTCCCAGCACATGTATGGCTCTTACTAAATTTACTGTTAGTGCTCTGGGATTTTTCATAAAATTCAGCCCTATCAATAAGTTATGCAATTTCTAGAGCAAAACACACAAAGCTTTCAGGTATTAAAATATTAGCTACCAGAGGGTGTTCTTACTAAAATTTTAAGGCCAGACTTCTAAAGCTCCAATTGTGCACACCAGGGCTTTTTTATGTTCTTTTTCATTTGAAAAACCAGACAACCATGAATCAAACTTCAATATTCATTCATAATTATACCCACTTGTGTATGCCTATGCAAATTTTGCTCTCACATAAAAAGGTGGCTTGGAACTGAGTCCAAAATCGAAATTAATATAACTTTCATAAAAGGGCTTCTGAATGCATTAATTCCACCCCAACAAATGGCCTAATCTTGCTTCCCTTGAAACCAATGGGAGTTTGGACATTGACTTCAACAGAAGTAGGCCAGTAATCAGGACAATGAGGCTTACCTTGAGGCATTGCTGCTTGACTGAAGAGGAAGACAAATGTCTATAACATTAAGCTTTAGCTTGTCTGCTGCATTATTATTATTGACCTTTCAACAAAACCAGAACAAGTTTTGGCTTTTGTGTTCATTACGATAGTGCTTACGTATTAAAAAGCATGAAAATGGCAGCAGCCTAAGGGCCACTGTAGCTAGCCTAGGCACTGCACAAACACAGAGTAGTAGATGGTCCCTGCCCTGAGGAACTTACAATCTGTACATACCATCTAGACCCAGAGTGGGGGACGGGGTATAACACACAGAGTGAACTATGAGATGGTGACAAATATCATGTTAGTGAAATGATTTTTTTGGGGTGGGGAGGAGAGTTAAGCTAGGAAGGAGACCAGCTAAATGAAAAGAAAAGGGAAGGGAAGAAAAGGGTGAAGGAGTGGCCAGGGGAGAAGAGGGAAAGGTGTGGAGTGAAGCTCAGGTGTAGAGAGACCATTGGAGAGGGGAAGGAAGGGGTTGGAGCAAACAGCCAATCAGCACAGTGCAGATAAAGGCCACTTAAAACTGTTGAAAGTTCTGTGAATACTGTCTAAAGGTCCCTGTTCTGGCTGCTTGTGATCCTAACAGTTGTAGTCTCAGGGTGGCTTCTCTCTGCAATTTTTCCACAGGGATGCATGGCTGGGGCATTGCTCCTAGACTGGGGGTGTGGTGGAGGGTTCCCCTGCATAGTTCTGGGTCCGGGAAAGTGCTGGAGAGGCAGGGATCCTAGTGTTAATACATTTTAGTGAAGCCAAGCTCCTCTCTATGCATTAAGAATAGGGTCTCAGAGCTCTTTTGAGTTGCTGGCACTAAGATTCAATCATATATCATGATACTACAATATGTCTGCTGAAACTAATTTGCAACTTTAGGAGTTCAGTTCAGCAGGCCCATATTGGCCTGGTTCACATTATCACTTCCCTGACGCTCAACCGAACCGGGAAGGTGCTGGACTCTAATTGCGCTGGATCACCGTCTTGCAACTCTCCCACTGTTTTTCCTTTGGCTTATCAAAGGTTTTCATATATTGCTCTTTACATATAGATAGATTAGACCAAACCTACAAACCTTTAATTAAAAAAAAAGAAGTGTCAACATAGGCAGCTTTGACTACATATGATAGAGACCTACGGAAGACTTCACCAAGGCAGTGGTTCAGTCACTCTTGACTGGAAAGGGCTGGGTGAATTCATAGCCCACCTAAAGGCAGGACAGGAGACATTCACAGTATTGAGAGAAGCTGGAGGGCTTCCTGCTTGGGGTTGCAGGAGAGCCACCTTCTTGTTGGTTTTTAACTGCACAGTACATTTGGTGTCAACTTATTCAGCTTTGCAAAATTTTGCAAAGAGAAACATTCTCAAGGGATTCCATCAGCAGTACTAGATTAGGAACAAACCTTTGCTCTCTTGTGAGTTAGCAACACACCGGTAATTATTCATATCTGTACTGTGGTACATGCATTATTTGCTGGCCTAGTTGAGGGGGTACTGTGTAATTACACACTGCCTGCCTTCTCCCTCCCTCTCAGGAGGCGTGGATGTGAGGACACAGTCTGGCTTCCGTGATTAAGAGAGAATCCCCAAGTGTAAAAAATTAGTTGGGTCAGCATCCCCATTTGATACATTACCTGTATGGCTTTGTAGTATGCATGAACTAAGTAGTAAAAGATTGCTCAGATACTTTTTTCACTATTTTTTTCCCTTTTGACGTAACATGCTGAAATCTGCTTTTCAACAAGAAAAAAAATTATGAGGCGAATAACAAGAAATGTCAAGTCAGCCTAGGCTCAGCTATTTCTTAGTGGTACCTCATTGATTTAGATTAAGGAGTAAATTTTGTAAGTGGTGTACAGGAGGTACAATCACAAATCTTATTATTAGTTAATGAGATTTGAGCTCCATGTGGAAAGTTATTGCTAAAAGAAAAGAGAAACTTGACATCGACCAACCGGGTTTTATTTATTGTGCCCCCACTTAGCTTTAACTTTGTTGTCTGAGTTTTCCCCAAATATTTATGGGGAATATCACAAAAATCATTGTTGCAGCATTGCTCTGTACATCCACAATTTTAACAACCATAAAGCAAAGGAACACAAGAGACTGAATTTCCTCCCTCTTTCCCTAGTAGATATATACTTAGTGAGCTGAAAAGCACTCAGATTCATTAAGAACAAAACATTTCTTGATAAAATATTGCGCCTGGTTGTGAAGTGCATGGGACTTATATGGAGTCAAAGAAACTCTACATTACTCATTTCAGATTGTTTAGGCTACATCCGTTTATTTTCAGTGACCTGACATTTTATCAGTTCCAGAAGTATAACAGCATTAAAGCTAGGGTCATTCAGATTAATCTGAAATCGGAAGCAATCTTCAACTCTATCAGAGTCAGATCCCTGAAGATGTACTATGTAACCACGCTTCCATCATGCTCCCATAATAGTACCTTCATAGCATGTGGAAGCGCTTAATGGTGCTACCTTGAGAACATACTTCTAAAGTAAAAACAATGAACGCAAATAATGTAGATTTCTGACAACACAGGAAAAAAAGCATCAACAGAGTATAACTTATGAAAACAAAACTTCCCATTTTTTTTCTCAAAAATTCTTCTTTGTAAAGAAAAATGTGAATTAATATTGGATAATAAGGACTGCTTGTGAAAAAGACCAGAATGACCATTCAGGGAGAGATCTGGCCTGCCTTTAGATTATAATGTTCCACTGTAATGGATTTGCTGTGACACCTTTCTTTTGGTAAATTGTTATTTTCGGTTCTGCCTGAATACAGTCCTGCATGTATTCACTGCACCACTATATTGAAATCAACCTGGGTTAGCAGTCTGTTCAGCCTATTCCCTAACACTCTGGAGACCTTCTGTGGTCCTCCAGAGCCAAAATGAAACATGGGACAAGCAGGACAAACAAGCTTATGCAGAAACTAGTTACACTGCAGAAGCATTTGTCACAAATGGGCAGTCTCCCAGGGCTATGGAGAATAGGGACTGACAGGAGAAACATGCTGATTTCAGAGCAATCTGATTTCCTGTTGTTGTTGTTTTTTTTACCAGTAGCAGTGTGGGCAGGGAGAGGTGAATGTCTGGGCCTTGTGTGGAGAGTGGCAGTGCAAAAATTCAGCACATGCCTGTTCTATAAAGTGGCTAAACATACAGATTTAGCAAGAAATGCTTTTGTATAAGACTTGGTACATGTAATCAGAGATAGGTGCTGACTTTTGTAAAGGGCAGGTGATTATGGGGAACTACCAGAGATACAGCAGCTCACTCCCTTTCTGTTCTCAATCAGCACTAGGTCAGTTTTTAGCTATTTCTCCGTTTGGTCACATTTAGCCAAGTATAGCCATGAAGTGGTATGATTTAGCCACAGGACAAGTCCTGTGTTGTAAGGCCAGTGAGAGTGCAGGTTTCACTATAGCACCCTGTAAACATCCCTCAACCCTAACCTGGCTGAAACTTGTAAGACTGGTGTGAGATCAATTAGATTCAATGTTGGTGGACTTTGCAAATCAAAGTTAGTGTGTCTAATCACAGATCTATATAAACTGTCAATCTCAGCTGAGTTTGCCTGAAACTCAGCCTACGCCCCACAGAAGTAAATAGCCAAAAACAGTGATTCTTTAGTTACAATGCAAGGAGTTCAGGAATGTTTCAGGCTGCAGGCACAAAGAAAGGCAAAATGGTTTTCTACACCACAGCTGTCAATAGCACAAATTGGCAACCTACCCAGTTCTTAGTCTATGTTGTGAGTATGCAGGAGAATGGCAGACTGAGGAGGTATTTGCAGTGTTCATGGAAAAAGGGGGGGTCAGGGCAATCCAGGGCCGCCGGGGGGGGGGGCAAGTGGGGCAATTTGCCCCATGCCCCGGGCCCCGCAGGGGCCCCCACGAGAATGTCGGGGGCTCCCCCCCACCTCCGCCTTCCCCCATCCCCCGGCACCTCAGCGCGCCGCGTCCAGGAGCGGCCCTGGACAGCACTGCAGCGGCATGGCTCCAGCGGGGACTGAGCTCCTCCCGCTCAGAGCCACGTGGTAAGGGGGCGGGGCTGCGAGCTGCAGCCAAGTGGTGGGAGCTCAGGTCCCGTTGGAGCCACGCAGCTGCAGCGCTGTACAGGGCCGCTCCTGGACGCGGCGCGCTGAGGCTCCGGGAGAGGGGAGAGGTGGGGGTAAGCAGCATGGTAAGGGGGCTGGGGCCAGAGGGGTTGGATAAGGGGCAGGGAGTCCTGGGGACAGTCAGGGGACAGGGAGGGGGCAGAGGTTCTGTGGGGGGGCGGTCAGGGGACGGGGATCATGGGCGGTCAGGGGGTCTGTCAGGACTCGGCGGGGGGGGGTGGATAGGGATCAGGGCAGTCAGGGGACAGTGAGCGGGGTGGGGTCCCAGGGTGGTGGTTGGGAGGAGTCTCGGGGGGGGGGCGGTCAGGGGACAAGGAGCAGGATGGGTCGGGGATTCTGAGGGGGGCAGTTGGGCGGCAGGAAGTGGGTGGGGGTCGTATAGGGGGCAGGGCCAGGCTGTTTGGGGAGGCACAGCCTGCCCTACCCTAAAGCTCATTCAGCAGTTTGAGGCTTGCAGATAGCTATTTAACACAAAGAGCCAAGCTGTTATCTTTTCCCTTAGGGCTACCATCCCTTTCACTTCTCAAATGCCAAATTATAGTCTACATTTAATTTCAGTGCCATAGGGAGATTCATGTCAGGGGAGGGTAGCTTCATTTAAAATTAGCCACTTTAGATTAACAGTGATCGAGCCAAGAGAGCCATGGGGGAGGGATCACATGAGAAGAGCAATATCCTACACCACCTACCTCCTTCCCAACCATACCAAGGGAGACCCCCTCCCCTGCATTCCCCGAGGCTCCAGAGGGGTTAATTGAGTGGTTCTCAAACTTTTGTACTGGTGGCCCCTTTCACATAGCAAACCTCTGAGTGTGACCCCCCCCCTTATAAATTAAAAACACTTTTTTATATATTTAACACTATTATAAATGCTGGAGGCAAAGCGGGGTTTGAGGTGGAGGCTGACAGCTCGCGACCCCCAGTAATAACCTCGTGACCCCCTGAGGGGTCCCGACCCCCAGTTTGAGAACCCCTGGGTTAATGTAATTTTAGCACCCTGTGTCCATTCACATGCATGTGCTATTTTGAGCATTTCAGTTTTCACAACATAGGCTCATCCCAGATTCTGGAACAAGCTCAAACGCTCAGTTCATGGAGTATGTACATAAGCTATACTAAAGACAAACCCACAGTAACTGTCTCCAGTTTGTGAGGAAACAGATAAATTCATGGAGGTTAAGTCCATTAATGGCTATTAGCTAGGATGGGTAAGGAATAGTGTCCCTAGCCTCTGATTGTCAGAGAGTGGAGATGGATGGCAGGAGAGAGATCACTTGATCATTACTTGTTAGGTTCACTCCCTCTGGGGCACTTAGCATTGGCCACTGTCGGTAGACAGGATACTGGGCTGGATGGACCTTTGGTCTGACCCAGTCTGGCCATTCTTATGTTCTTATGGTCTAACCTAAATGAACCCAAAGTTATGGAGACAGATATGAGTCAAGGAAGCCAGCAGAGTATCAGAAACCTGGAAACATCTCTGACTGGGACAGGCTCTGGCGTTTGGTCACAAGCTGAGGTGGTTCAAAACTTTTGGATTTTTTTTAAGCAGAATTTTTTTATTGTTTCTTTAAACAATCAAACACAGCAAACAGCAAATATTTGGCCACACACTTCTGAAACCCCAAACCATGTTCAGGTTTTGGCAGACTAATTTCAGCTTTTCAATTTAAAAAAACACAACAAATTTAGAAGGAAAGCAGACACTGTCCGTGATTTTTTTCTTCTTTTTAAAAACCCCTAGTTTTCGATCCAAAATAGTTTAACGGAAAATATTTGTCCAGCCCTTTTAATGAGCTTTAGTGCCTTTTAGCTGATGCTGAGAACCAGTGATACCTTGTAAAGGTGACTTGAAAAGAAGTTTTCTCAAAACTGGGTTTGTGCCGAGATGTGGAAGGTTTTTAAATGTTTATTTTTCCCAGGGCTGCCGGGGGGTGGGGTGGGGTGGCAAGTGGGGCAATTTGCCCCGGGCCCCACAGGGGCCCCCACGAGAATATAGTATTCTATAGTATTGCAACTTTTTTTATGGAAGGGGCCCTTGAAATTGCTTTGCCCCATTCCCCCTGAATCCTCTGGGCGGCCCTGGGGCAATCTTGATACCACTGAAGATCTCAGGCCTAAAGACTAATGAAGAATCTCAGCTGGCCCCCGAAGACACTGACAAGGCCAAGGTGAGGGATGGGAATACAACCACCTGCTACATCCCACCCAGAAAGCTTCAAAAGCAAGGGATGGGATCCCAGATATTTTTGGGAGAGGGACAGGGTTGTGTGAGTGAGGAGAGAACAATGATATTTGACTGAAACTCAGCCCAGGTGTGCAACTCTTTTGGCTCAGTTGGGTTAAGCTTCACTTTCTGAGGCCCGAAACTAGGTGAGTTCTGATGTGTATTGGTTTTCACCGCAAATATTTTTCTATACCTGGAGTTAGTGGATGTGTCTCCATTGATTTCTAGTCTGGACTTGGATCAGAGCCTTTATGCCCAGTCAACCCTTGGTATGCCTGCCAGAAAAGTTGTCAGCTATGATAAGAACAATGGCCTGAGATCACCATTTCATTTCACAAAGACCAGCAAACAGCCATTAGATGGTATTATAGCCAAGTCACTAACAACAGGGGCAGGATCCATACTGTCTTTCAGCATAATGGCTATAAATCTCATTAACAAACCTCTGTGCCTCTAGTCATCCACAAAAGTGCTTTTATGTGTGTAAAATTATCCTTTCCTGCTGTTTCTTCAGCTATATTTTTTTTAGCTTTTCTTTTAAAAAGTAACATCTAAAGCACAGTTTGCTCACTATTAATGCCATGTAATAGACAACCTAACAACATATCATTCCTACTGTAGCTTTCTCTTTGATCCAGATCTCATATGTTGTTGTGGGAGGAAGGTTGTATGTTTGTTTGTTTGGCAGAATTTTCAATTTATTATGAACCTTGAAATGCTAATGTTCAAAAGTAATCTAATTGAAGAGAACCATCCCTCGAAAAATAAAATGAAAACAAATATTGTGCTTCTTGTTATCTTAACCCACCAAGACATCTCAATTATTCAATCCACAATGGCATCAGAGATGTTTGGGCAAGTTTTTTGAGGTGATATTTGCCTGACTTAAGGAGAATCCAAGAAGGATGGTCAGTGTTTGATGGTTACTTGCCTATAGTCTAATATAATTTGTTATTGTACTGACAAATGTAAAAGGTAAAATAAAATAATTACTTGGCACTTACATAGTGGGCACAATTCACATTTTTTTAATCAGTTGTGATAATATTGTTTAAGTAGCTATTCCTTGTACTTATGGGAATAGTTGCTCAATACTATTACAATCTCCCCCTCATAGGACTTTGTCTTATAATAATAATAATTAATGGAGATATCCCATCTCCTAGAACTGGAAGGGACCTTGAAAGGTCATCGAGTCCAGCCCCCTGCCTTCACTAGCAGGACCAAGTACTGATTTTTGCCCCAGATCCCTAAGTGCCCCCCTCAAGGATTGAACTCACAACCCTGGGTTTAGCAGGCCAATGCTCAAACCACTGAGCTATCCCTCCCCCCCCCAAAGCTCTCTTGAAGAGCTTTCTTGGGGGGGGGGGAAAACCCGCATCAATTGCAGTTCATGGGAATTGTGCCAGAACAAGGACTGCAGGATCTAGGAGTCCAACTGACTATTGGGGCTCCTTATGTGCCGAAAGATAGAAACAGGCCTATACACCTTTCTTAACTGATGCCTTACTGCATTTCCCCTGGGGATATTGAGGTATCTTTGAAATAAAAAAGTCAGAAGACAAAGACAAGAGTGGTATTGAGTTCACCAAACTTTTGTCAGCCTGGTTTTAGTTTTACAAAACCAAATTTAATGTTCAGATTCAAGGCCCATTTATCTAAACTTCCATGGGGTGGGCAGATGGGAGGGGAAGGAAGGGCCTGCAGGAGGAAGGCTGAGGCCTGAAACTATGGAACTAGGCTTATCTGGCCTGCTGGTATCATTACCTTTGTGTGAGCTGTTGCTCAGTGACTTCATGGACTACCTGGGGAGGATGGGAAGGGAGTGCTTTTCTGCATGGGAGCCATTACACTAATGCTATGAAAAGAGGAACGTGTGTGTGTGTATATAGTTATTTAATACCAAAAGCACCATTTACTAACACACATGAACAATACAACATATTCTCACAATAGTAAGTTCAATTAAGTTGTTGTTATGCACTGAAAATTGATTCTGAAGTACAGCTTTTAACAGAACAGGTGAGAAGCAGTTCCCCCAAATTATTGTGGATCTGTGCTGCCTGAGAGGAGGGCAAATTAGCCACTTATAACTGGACTATTGCCTTAAATGATATAGGAGAGCTGGCTGAGCATATGTGTAACTACTTGGTGTCCTGTGCAATTACCTGATTTCTACACCGGTTTTTCAGGCATAATTTTGAAAACTGGTTTTGAAAATCTGGTCAATATTTTTGCCTATAGCAAAATATTTCTCTGGTAAGGTAAGCCATATGGGAGAGTGGTCTAATGGACAATGGGAACTCCTGAAATTGATTCTCTGTTCTGCACAATGTAGCACATACCATAGTTAATCACTGTGTGTCAGTTTCCTCACTTGGAAAATGGGGATAATTCAGAGGAAAAAACAATCATAATTTTAAGCTAAGTTCATTACCTAACTTTGGAGTTAATAACCTGTTTATACCAAATAACATTATAGGATAAAAAAGCAAAGCATTTAAAGTATGCAAATAAACAGGTAAGGGTAAAGGGATAAAAAACACATAATCTCTTAAATAAGTGTACACTAAGAACAGCAGTAATGATTACCTGATTCAGAAGGGTCATGGGAGGATAATGTTAATTAATACTTGTTTAGCACTTTGAAAGAGTCCACTGAAGTCTACAGAAAACTCTCACTGACTTCAATGGGCTTTGGATTATCCCCTTTTTTATTTTTTTAGTTTCTTGGTTTTTTTTTTCACAATCTGAAATAAAAGCCATCTAGACTAAAAAAATATGTATTTTCTCTCTTAAATGGGAAAACATAATGTCTTCCATTGACATAGTTTACACCAGAGATTTTGAAACATAAGAACATAGGAATGGCGATACTGGGTCAGACCAAAGGTCCATCCAGCCCACTATCCTGTCTACCGACAGTGGCCAATGCCAGGTGTCCCAGAGGGAGTGAACCTAACAAGTAATGATCAAGTGATCTCTCTCCTGCCATCCATCTCCACCCTCTGACAAACAGAAGCTAGGAACACCATGCATATGGAAGTTAAGCACAAATGCTAACAATATGGTTAGATTTGTTTTCTGTTAATTCTAAAGATTTTAATCAAACATTTCTATGTAAGTATTTCTATAATATGTATAAAGCACCATAAGGATGTATGGTGCTTCATAGACACAAAAAAGATTATGCTCAAAAGTAACCAACCTTGTTTCAAACATTTTCATAAAAAAAAGGAAAAAATAGCTTTGTTGCTGGAGAGTCAACTATACTACCATGGGGGAAAAACACAACAATTTTGTTTATCCCTTCTATAGAACTTAAACAGTATGGTATAGGAGACCACCAAAGTGATAAAAATATATTGCCTGGGATAGGACATGGAGTTTGTGATGCTCTGATTAATATTTCAATACATTGCTTCTTAACATCTTGTGGAAGCACTTTTCATACTTTCTCCATCATTACAGAACCACAAATAACAACATTTTATTAACCCATCATCTTTTAATATTCTTTTCCTGATATCCCACACTTGTATTGCTCACAAGAATGTTTATTATGGAACCATAACTTGCACATCCCCATTACGCACAATTCTACAGTCAATTTCTACTATGGAGAAATGTCCACTTCTTTTCAGCAAACTGTGTGCACAGGGTCTGAAACAGAAAATAAGATTTAAGATGTATCTAGATGTAATTGTCCATATATATGTGATTACAAATACAAAATGTAGTTAACCCTGCTTACGTTATGACTTTTCTGTATGCAGTTGCTTTAGGCTAATTTTCTCTGCAGATTTTCACTTTAAAAATGAGATCTAGTCAGAAAAATAACTCTAAAATTGGGATGGTGGGATTTCACATTTGTTCATTCTGACTTCCATAACAAAATTGATCAGTTTACTGACAATGATGAAAATTTTTCAAACTTGTGTGCCTAAAAGGTGAGTTTCTGCAATTCCCACTGAAGCCAATGAGAGCTGTAGGGGCTCAGCCCTTTTGAAAGTCAAAGCACCTATTTAGGTGCCTAAATATGGATTTAAACACCTTCCTTTGAAAATATTGGCCACCACCTTTTGTATACTGTACAAACTTGCTGTGTAAGTCACCGAAAGAGAAAAAAAAAGTTACCTATCTTTCTGTAACTGTTGTTCTTCGAGGTATGTTGTACATGTCCATTCCACTGTAGGTGTACAGTTGTTGGAGAAATTTTTCCATCAGTGGTACCTGTCAGGGCAGCTTCAATACCCTTTGCTGTTGCATGCCACCACATGCAGGTATGAGAGGATGAAGCTGCACTTGTCAATCCTCCCTGTTCCTTCTGACCGGAAGGGAAGGATTGCAAGTCATGGATTGGACATGTGCAACACATCTCGAAGAACAACAATCAAGGAAAGGTAGGTAGCTGTTTTTTCTTCAGTGACTGAACATATTCATTCCACTGTAGGTGACTCTCAAGTAGATTACCATGGAGGTGGGCTCGTAGTCTATCTGAACAGCGATTGTAGAACAACACATCCAAGACTGGCAGTGTTCCTGAACTGATGGGAAATGGAATAATGAACAGCAAAAGTGTAAACTGACAACCAAGTCACAGCTTGGCAAATATCTCAAATAGGTACTTGTTCGAAGAAAGCTGCTAAAGCTGCTTGTGCTCTTGTTGAATGGGCCAACACTCTAAGACAGGGATCCGCAGCCTTTGGTACGCGGCCCGTTAAGGAAATCTGCTGGCGAGATGGGATGGTTTGTTTACCTGCAGCGTCCTTAGGTTCGGCCGATCTCAGCTCCCACTCACTGTGGTTCACCGTTCCAGACCAATGGGGGCTGTGGGAAGTGGCAGCCAGCACATCCCTCGGCCCACGCTGCTTCCCGCAGCCCCCATTGGCCTGGAACAGTGAATCGAGGCCAGTGGGAGCTGTGATCAGCTGAACCTGCCGACGCTGCAGGTAAACAAACCATCCCAGCTCGCCAGCGGATTTCCTTAACGGGCCGTGTGCCAAAGGCTGCCGATCCATGCTCTAAGAGGCGGCATGACATGAACTAAGTGGTAGCTCAAGCTCAAGAAGAAATCCAGGTGGAAACCCTCTGAGTAGAAACTGGTTGGCCTTTCACCCTGCCTCAGCTGTGACAAATAACTGAGATGAGGGTCTAAAAAAGACCTGGTGTGGTCCAAGTAGAAGACTAAAGCTTTTCTCACATCCAATGAATATGTGTGAGGATTCAGGAAGAAAGCTGGCAAATACATTGCCTGGTTAATGTGGAAACTGGAAGCCATCTTTGTCAAGAATGTTGGGTGAGGGCAGAGGTAAACATTATTCTTATGGAAAACTGTAGAAGGGGGCTCTGAGACAAAAGCTCTCAACTCACCCACGTCCATAGAGGGGTGCAGTAGGGAGCAAGCAGCAAGAGATTCAAATGGTGACCCCATTAATGTTGTTAGTACCAGGCTGAGATCACATGGGGAAACAGGTTTTGCATCTGTGGCTATAACAAATTTAACACTTTTAGAAATCTGATAGCTATGGGATTGAGGAAAAAAGGGTGGAAGGGCGAAAAGCTGAAATACCTGCCAAATGTACTTTAATAGAACTAACTGTCAGACCTTGATGTTGATGGAAGCTTGCACTGAAGAGGCACATTTTTGTTGAAACCAGATAGAAAAAAAAGTTTCCATTTGGCCAGGAGTTAGCTGTCTCCCTACCTGGGGGAAAGGATCACTAGCCTGCTAGCCAGGGCAGCTATCTGGGAGTAAGTACTGTCTCCCCAGCCAAAGGAGACTGTAAAGGAACCTCCAGCACCAGAGGCAAGTGAATGAGTGAACCCCAGAGACATTGTGGGGCTCACCCTCACCAACTGGTGGCTGCCCCACCTGAAGGAGCCTGGGACCACGACACGATGCCACCGAAGATGGGACTCTACAGGAAGGAAGCCACCAAGCAAACTGGAATAGCAAGTCCCAGTGGTGCTGGAACTAGGGGTGTTGCCGCACCCCCTGATTTGGAGTAGTAATAACAAACACCAAGTACATGGTTTCCATCATTAGCACCCCCACTATAAAAATTGTTCCAGCACCCATGGAGGGCCACGCCTCAAACTGAAAGGACTGGTAAGGAGTAACCCAGGGCAGCAGATTCTGACTCCTTGCTGGGAGTCCCTGCTGTTCAGGTGTTGATGTACACAGGGCCCTCGGCTGGGACCTAATGGAGAGGGAGGGCCTGGGTCTCCATACGCCCCTGGCCTTAAAGAGTCTCCTCAACCATGCCAGGGCTGAGAGCCAAGCCCTCTAACCACTAGGCCACCCAGCCCTCCAAACCATCTATTACACTCCCTCTAGAAGGTGAGATTGGACTGACCACTGAAGAATGGTGTCATGAGAGTGGTCCCTGAAGAGGGACATGGAAGGGGATGGGAAGGGAAGAGAAAAACAAATTTAGGGCATATCCCAGATCCACTGTGATTAGGACCCCTCGATCCAATGTGATGTGAGTCCAAGCACAGAGGAATTGAGATAGACAATTGGAAAACATTTGGGTAGGAACAGAGGGGTCTGTAGGAACTGGTATATTGCCCTCGACAAACATGTTTAGTTTGGGCTGCTGGTTTAGAGGAACCTTCTATTGCAGAGGAGGAGGAGATGGGAGGTGGTCACCTCCTATCATTCCTGCCCCTTTTTCTTGACAAGGTATAGGCCAAGGTATAAAGTTCTGATATCTGTGAGCCTGCCGGGGCTGGAATGGCTTCCTCTTTGTCCCTGATGTATAGATTCCAAGTGACTTCAGAATTGCCCTGGAATCTTACAGGCAAGTAGCCAATCATCCAACTTTTCCAGAAAGAAGGAGGGACCTTCAAAGGACAGATCTTGGATGGTCTGCTGTACTTCAGAAGGGAGATTGGAAAACTACATCTATGAACATCTCCCCATAGATATGGCAGATAACATGGATTAAGCTCCTGAGTCTGCCATGTCCAAACTGTCCTGGCCACTAGCTAGCCCTCTTCCACCATCACACTGAATTCCTGATAGATACTTCCAGTAACCTGTCTTTAAACTTCATGATATTTTTACACAAAGTGAAGTCATCGTGAATAAGAGTTTGCTGGTTAGCAATTCTAAGTTGCAGCCGTCCCCTTGAATAAAGTTTACAGCCAAACAAGTGCTGTCTCTTTGACTCCTTCCCCTTCAGTGTCGATGCTTGGTACCCCTGCCTCTCCCGCTTGTTTGATGCCACCACCAAAGAGTCTGGGGGATGGTGAGAGTAGAGGTATTCAAACCCCTTAAAAGGGACATAGTATCCTCTCTGACCATTTTGCTGTAGGAAGGAGGGATCTGCCAGGGTGTTTTGATCAGCTCCAGAATTGCTTCATTAATCAGAAGTTCTACACTGGAGGGCCCTGTCAAAGCTAATATGCCCACTAGCATGTGGGATTTCTTGCAGATCTCATGCACCTGAATGTGTAACACTGAGGTTACCCTTTTAGGCAGTTCTTGGTGAGTTCTTGTAATCCTCTGGTGGCAGTGAATCACTCACCATCTCTACAGTCTCATCTGGTGATAAGGATGAAGACACACCAAGTTGTTGAGGATAATGTTGTCTGTAGTGCTGATAATCTTGGTTCATCCTTGAGGAAGTCAACTCAAGTAGGTGAGGGGAAGTTCTAGCAGGGGGAGGGTCACTCCAAAGTGTCCACAAGGGCCACTGACATGGTGGTGGCGGGCCCCATGCTTGGACAGACCATTGCCCCTTATTTTTTATCTATCTAGTTTTTGCATATTTGCTGAGCCAAGCAACAGTGTTTTTAGTGGCCAAATGGAGCTCTCAGAGCCCACCACTGAATTTGGTTAGCGGGCACTCCTCCACAATGTGTATTTAATCATTGTTTAATCTGTGCCATAGCTGCCGCTTGGATTGTCTCAAAGACCCCGACGGTGCTGGTTGGCTGCACAGAGCCCTGGTCCAGTCTGGAATCTGTCAAGAAGGGCCCTGATATGGCAGGTTGAAACTGGGTGATATTGAGATATGCCCACTCCTGGGACTGACCCCAAGGCTGTGATGGAGGGAATGCATCCCATCTGACATGGAACACACAAGACCCCATCTCCAAGTCCAAAGAAGATACCTCAGAGTAATGTGATAATAGTGGAGCAGATCCTGTGTGGACAGGAAAGAGTTGAGACTGGGGTTGGCAGTACCAGAGATATTAACAGTGGCTTACCTCTGGATTTTACCAGCTTCTTTGATACCAGAAGTGTAGAGGGTATTGATACCATATGCTCTGAGGAGCTAGTGTAGGAAACACAGTCACTGGTATTGGCTGAAACCCTTCCTGCTCCCATGAAGACACTGGTACCAAAAAGTTGAGTAGTTCTCCAGCAGCTGCATATGCTTCCATTGTTGTCAGTACCCAGAATTAGGTTTTGAGTTTGATGTCTTTGCATAGCAACTTCAGGTGTCGGCCTCAATGCCCTGCACAGGTTCCGGAGTCAAGTCTGGTGAACATTTCTCCTCAAGAGTCTCTCCCAGAGTCTTTACCTCTAGATGGCTTTGGTACCAATGATCTTGCTAAATGGGGGACTGACTCTTTGGAAGATCCGTGTCTTTTCTTCAGTACTGGAGCCATACAATGAAGTGCCAAAGGGAGTATGCTCTGAACCCGATGGCTCTGGTGGAGGACGGAGTGCTGCCTCCATAAGGAGACACTTAAATCTCACTGCAAGGCTTAAATCCTTTACAATTGTGACACTTGTCACTTCCCCAAACATTCTAGGCAGCTGAGTTGTGAGTTCCTGACTGACATCAGCTGGCAAATAATTGGCAGGACTGAAGCCCCAGAGCGAGGCATGGCTCCAGTCCCAGTACCAAGATTAAAATTTGGTCCAAAATCTGAAATCTAACATTCACTATACTTTATACCTAACTAGCTACTGAGAGAACATATGATATATATGCAAAGAGTGAGGGAAAAACTTTCAGTATCAAGATGGGAAGCACTCCAACAACAGTCATTGGTGGTAAGAAGGAACTGAGGAGTTCGGGGAAGATGTGCAGTGGCAGAAGGCACTTGAGCCATCCCAACAGATACTGCTGAAGGAAAAAGTTCTCTGACAACTGTGTACTCCTCAGGCACATACCTACAGTGGAATGGACATGTGCAATCACTCAAAGAACAAATAAGAATTTGCAGAGAACTCAATAGAAAACGCTGAAGGGATCACTTGCAGTGTTTTTCTGCCCTCTGGTCTTCTCCTATGGCTTTCTTTGAGATGTGGCCTGACACAATATATTTGGAGCCAGATTTCCAAAACTGCTTAGTTCTCATGTAAACAAATAAGGGGCCAGCTTTTCAAAAGTGATCAGTAGAACTGGTTGGGAAAAAAAAAACTTGCATTAAGCTTTTTTCCACTGAGAAATGCCATTTTGTCAGCACCCAGAATGTTTTGAGTAAATGTATCAGTTTTGAAGAACATTTCTCAGGTCAGGTCAAGCTGGGGGAAGTACTAAGAAGCACCCTAGAACAGCCCAGTGGCTTGGGTAGTCAACTGGTATGTAGGAGACCAGGGTTCAAGTTTCTATTGTTCCTGCTTCAAAGCATAGCCAATATCCCAGCAGCTAGTGAATTCACTTTGGTTTATGATATGTGTCTAAGTTGGGTAATTTTCATTCCATCTCCCTAAATACCCCAGAATAATTTCTTCATACCTCCTCACAGAAAGCAAGCTGGGAAGAATGACTGCTATGTTTCCACCCAGAGGTTGCTGAATTTCTATGAAGCACTTTTGTATATACCCTTCATCCAGAAAACAACTGATATAAGGTATGATTATTAATGAAGACAGTCTCCTGCAATGATAAAACATTTCAAAATTAACCTACACATTCTGCTGTTAATGGCCAGCCAGCACTTAAAGCTGAAGGTAGGGAAAAATAACCCTATTTCATTAACTGAATAAGAATAGACTAATAACACCATCTTTACAAGATACAAATAATATTGATCTTCTAACCACTATTTGGTAAATAATTGCCATTTATGTTCTGGGAATACAATGTGTACTATACCACAGTACTATATTTTATCTATTGACAAATTATCTAAATACTATAGTTATTCATTGCATAATGCCGAGGAACATTCATTTTTTTTTGTTTACCTGCTTTGATGTTGTTGATGGCTCAATCTATCTTGTTTGAGTACTGTAACAGAGGCTTTTATTTCATTCAGTCAATATTCTGAACAGCCTTTCAGAAAGCTTCATCTGACTTACGTATTTTTGTGAGAGCTAAAAATAAAATCAACTCAATAAGAATATGGCAGACAAAAAAAGCAGTAAATGTTAAACATTTTGAGATGATGTATTACCTGAATGTTTGTCTCTCTCCAGATTTCTGAAAGTATTCCTCACATTTTTTTTTCAGTTTAAGTTTTAAAGGTGTCCTTGCATTCTTCAGTTTAAATAGAACTTTTCATTCTTCCAGATTCTTCATGATCAGGAACATACAATGTTGATAGCTGACTATCAAACACAAACAACTATCTAAGCCTTAGGAGTCTTCTGCGAAGACTGAATCAACTGTTGAAGAACTAAGCTGCTCTCAGTGGAAGCTTATGAGAAGTTCTGCTATGATAGGGTGGGTATTCTATTAAAAAGAATTAGCTTAAAGTTAAATGGAAAACTGAATAGAGATTTAGCTACTTTTATTTATTTATATATCCTGGATTAGAGGATTTTTTAAATGTTATTATTTTAAACAAGTAGGTACATCCATAACTGTGAAATCATAGTGCTGCATTTGACTGATGGACAATGTGGCCTTGTTTACTTGCCACAGTACTGAGGCAGGAGACCAAGGTTCTAGTCTCAACGTTGCTACTGACTGGACATGCTGTACAGTCTTGGGAAAAATCACATAACTGAGCTGGGTCTCAATTAGTCTCATTTTACACATGGGGGGAAAAAAAACTATAATACTGTTGTTACCTATCCCAAGTTGTGCTGGGAATGCTAATTTGTTAGTCTGTAATACACATTAAAATCAGTAAGTGCCATATAATAATTATTGCATAACTTCTTCCAATGCTAAGCCCAAAGGTTTCAGGCAGGGTTGGAGCTGTGCTTAGGTGTTGCACAAATATGTAGGAAGACATAGTTCCTGTGCAATGAGTTTAAAAACTAAAGCTCTGGTCTTGCAAACTTTGATAGATATTAGGTGCTTAATTTTACCACTGTGAGTAGTCTAGCTGAACATAAAGTTAAGCATGTGTGTGTTTGCAGGATCAGGGCCAAAAGGGAAGAAAGGAGAAATAGAATCATCTATAAACATTTTAGAGACAGTGGAGCTGTTGGAAAAAATGGAAAAAATAACGTAAAGAACTTTGAAATATCTAAAGCTGTTTCCATTTTACAGGGTTCAAAATGGACCCATTTTTGTTTTTAAAAATTGCAGCTTATTATTTTATTTTATTTATTGAACTGGATTTTAAGGTAACTGAAAAACTTCTATAACCATGTTGATAAAAGTGATCACAAAAATAGGCAAATAGTTTTGATAATGTTGAGAAAATATTACAAATGCTTTTGGTTTTGAAAAAAAATCATTTCAAATTTTGACTAGCTCTAATGTACACACAGACATTTGCAATTTTCTCCCTTGATAATTAAAAATACTCTGTGTAAGATAAGTGTCAACTGTTGCCATCTGCCTTCACCCCCATTACGAACTGGGTCATTTCTTAGAAGCCTCACGGCAGAGGTAAGCCTGGAAAGACTAGTGGCCCTACAGAACAGTTCAGGGAGATCATTCAGTGCCCAAGGGGCAGCATGGAAGAATGCATGAAGGTGTCTGTGTGAATAGCTGACAAACAGGAGCCTGAAGCTGAAGTAATTGATAATGGAACAGAGAAGGTAAGGGAGGGGCAGAGTAATAAGAGAAGAGAAGAAGAGTTGACAAGAGGTGGAGTTGTACAGGGCTTGGAAGATGAAGACAAGAAGCTTGAATTTAATGTGGTGAAATGGGGGAAGCCAATGGAGGATCTGGTCAGAATCAAGGGTAAATGAAATTATTTTAGAAGCATTTTGAGAGAGAAGGGCATTAAGGGAGGCAGAGAGTACAGCAGTAGCATGAGAGGCAGGTGTGGTCAATGTGTGGGTTTTTGTTTGTTTGTTTTTGAGGCTAGAGGTGAGAGACCAGGGCATATGTTGCAGGAAATACTGAGGAGGAAAGAGAGGGATGGAATCTGAGAGTGATGAGGGATGTTAGTAGCCCAGAAGAAATGTGGCTTAGGGGTGGCAAAATTAGGATGCATACAAGAAAATTGTCCTACAATTCTGCTCCATGGTTCATGTGGGAATATTGTAACAGTATAAAGTATTGATTTGTGAATATTTATCCATGCCTCCAAACACCTCTTGATTTTACCACAATTGTGCTGGTAGAGTGAACAGTGAGTGAAATCTGGACATAGGCACACAGCCATAGCCATTACATTAAGGCCATCTGAATCTTTGGTAATAGAGGGTGAAACTGCATGACCCCTGCATGGTTTCCTTATTCAATCTTAGAAATGTTTTGGCCAGCCCCTCTCCCCCAACCTTTTCTTCCAGTATATAGCTTCAGGATACTTCTTTGACTCAAAGTATCTTCAGTGGGGTATGGGGAAGATGTCCTTTGTTCCTTTCTCCTGAAGTCTTTGGAGGCAGATGACTGACACACTGCCCTCATCTAAGGCTCTTCTATATTGGCTTGCTGGCCCATCACCCTCATCAGCAACCTTTGGAAAATGACAATAGACCTCCAATTCAAGAATGTTTCTTGACCACCCTGATCTAAAACTGTAGAACAGAAAACTCATTGCTATACTTTGTGGAGTGGCATGCACCATGGCCCCTCAACATCAGGACCGAAAATTCCAAATTGGAATGAGAGAGCTGCAAAACTATATGAAGGGAACCTGCATCATTTGTTTTGTTGAAATGGCTGAAACAAAACCCCTGTCTTCTTCTAAACTCATAGCTAAATCTTGCATGTGATTTTTATGAGGCACCATGTTTCCAAAGATAATTGAATCCATAAAAAAACAATGACCATTATCAGAAACAGGCAATATTGTTTGTAAATCCTATTCTATTATCATTTGACAGGCTTTAAGACAAATGTGTTTCCTTTCTATACAAAGAGAATAGGCAACTGGAATATGTTGTGTAGAATACATATAGGCCTCATAAGAACATAAGAACGGCCATACTGGGTCAGACCAAAGATCCATCGAGCCCAGTATCTTGTCTACAGACAGTGGCCATGCCAGGTGCCCCAGAGGGAGTGAACCTAACAGGTAATGATCAAGTGATCTCTCTCCTGCCATCCATCTCCACCCTCTGACAAACAGAGGCTAGGGACACCATTCCTTACCCATCCTGGCTAATAGCCATTAATGGACTTAACCTCCATGAATTTATCTAGTTCTCTTTTAAACCCTGTTATAGTCCTAGCCTTCACAACCTCCTCAGGCAAGGAGTTACACAGGTTGACTGTGCACTGTGTAAAGAAGAACTTCCTTTTATTTGTTTTAAACCTGCTGCCCATTAATTTCATTTGGTGGGCCCTAGTTCTTATATTATGGGAACAAGTAAATAACTTTTCCTTATTCACTTTCTCCACACCACTCATGATTTTATACACCTCTATCATATCCCCCCTTAGTCTCCTCTTTTCCAAGCTGAAAAGTCCCAGCCTCTCTTCTGATATGGGACCCATTCCAAACCTCTAATCATCTTAGTTGCCCTTTTCTGAACTTTTTCTAATGCCGGTATATCTTTTTTGAGATGAGGAGACCACATCCGTACGCAGTATTCATGATGTGGGCGTACCATGGATTTATATAAGGGCAATAAGATATTCTCCATCTTATTCTCTATCCCTTTTTTAATGATTCCTAACATCCTGTTTGCTTTTTTGACTGGCGCTGCACACTGCGTGGACGAATTCAGAGAACTATCCACGATGACTCCAAGATCTCGTTCCTGATTAGTTGTAGCTAAATTAGCCCCCATCATATTGTATGTATAGTTGGGGTTATTTTTTCCTATGTGCATTACTTTTCATTTATCCACATTAAATTTCATTTGCCATTTTGTTGCCCAATCACTTAGTTTTATGAGATCTTTTTGAAGTTCTTCACAGTCTGCTTTGGTCTTAACTATCTTGAGCAGTTTAGTATCATCTGCAAACTTTGCCACCTCACTGTTTACCCCTTTCTTCAGATCATTTATGAATAAGTTGAATAGGACTGGTCCTAGGACTGACCCTTGGGGAACACCACTAGTTACCCCTCTCCATTCTGAAAATCTACCATTTATTCCTACCCTTTGTTCCCTGTCTTTTAACAAGTTCTCAATCCATGAAAGGATCTTCCCTCTTATCCCATGACAGCTTAATTTATGTAAGTGCCTTTCGTGAGGGACCTTGTCAAAGGCTTTCTGGAAATCTAAGTACACCATGTCCACTGGATCCCCCTTGTCCACATGTTTGTTGACCCCTTCAAAGAACTCTATAGATTAGTAAGACATGATTTCCCTTTACAGAAACCATGTTGACTTTTGCCCAACAAGTTATGTACTTCTGTGTGTCTGACAATTTTATTGTTTACTATTGTTTCAACTAATTTGCTCAGTACTGACATTAGACTTACTGGTCTGTAATTGCTGGGATCACCTCTAGAGCCCTTTTTAAATATTAGCATTACATTAGCTATCTTCCAGTCATTGGGTACAGAAGCTGATTTAAAGGACAGGTTACAAACCATAGTTAATAGTTCTGCAATTTCACATTTGAGTTCTTTCAGAACTCTTGGGTGAATGCAATCTGGTCCCAGTGACTTGTTACTGTTAAGTTTATTAATTAATTCCAAAACATCCTCTAGTGACACTTCAATCTGTGACAATTCGTCGGATTTTTCACCTACAAAGGACGGCACAGGTTTGGGAATCTCCCTAACATCCTCAGCCATGAAGACTGAAGCAAAGAATTTGTTTAGTTTCTCCACAATGACTTTAACGTCTTTAATTGCTCTTTTTGTATCTTGATCGTCCAGGGGCCCCACTGGTAGTTTAGCAGGCTTCCTGCTTCTGCTGTACTTAAAAAACATTTTGTTATTACCTTTTGAGTTTGTGGCTAGCTGTTCTTCAAACTCCTTTTTGGCATTTCTTATTACATTTTTAGACTTAATTTGGCAGTGTTTATGCTCCTTTCTATTTACCTCACTAGGATTTGACTTCCACTTTTTAAAAGATGCCTTTTTTTCTCTCACTGCTTCTTTTACATGATTCTTAAGCCACGGTGGCTCTTTTTTAGTTCTTTTACTGTGTTTTTAAATTTGGGTGTACATTTAAGTTGGGCCTCTATTATGGGGTCTTTGAAAAGTGTCCACGCAGCTTGCAGGGATTTCACTCTAGTCACTCTACCTTTTAATGTCTGTTTATTTATTCTCCTCATTTTTGCATAGTTCCCCTTTCTGAAATTAAATGCCACAGTGTTGGGCTGTTGAGGTGTTCCTCCCACCATAGGAATGTTAAATGTCATTATATTACATTACAATTTATTACATTACAATACATTACATCTCTATACAATATTGACGGTATCTTTAGTAGGAGTGCTGCACATTGTAATATTGCTGAAGTCAACATGCATATAATGTTCAGTAGTGATAGCGTGACAGCTCCAATTAGATTTAACTTATCCCATTTTTAATAGATTCTATTCAACTTCCTTGGTAAACATTGTACTGTTGATGTGAGGGGCAGTAGGCATTGCATCTAATTTTGGTCATGGGAGTGTAACCCCACAGCACTGCCTGTCAGAACTTGCTTGGGAATCATGCTGAGACACACCTCAACAAAAAGGTTATTTTGGAATCACTAAAGCAGCCAATGATTGACTGACTTATACAGAAGGTAGGGGGTAGAGGAGTGAGGCTTCCTTGTGGGACAATCTGTATTTTAAAAGAAGCCATTATAATTGGATATTTGTGGAGAACAACGTACGTTGTTTTTTTTCTAGACAAAACCATATGTTGTTATAGTGCCTAATCTGTGAGAAGGCTCCCACTGCCTTCAACAGGTTTGGGATCAGGATCACAGTGAATTATTTACAGGAGGATATAAACCTAGATGCTAACTAACTTCAAAAATCTAGAACCAAATTTGGTTTATAATTACTCTGGTGTAAATTCAAGTAACTCCACTTATTTCACAGATGTGATGGAGAGCAGGAGATGAACAGTTCGGTTTCCATTCTATCCTTTGCCTCTCAACATTAGAAAAGTTAAAAATGTTCCAGTGGGCCTTTGCCATCCCTCCTTATGGAAGTAGATTTGTAGGGTTTCACTAGCAGTGATTGTGGAATGAGTAAGGTGCACAAGAGTGAGCCCTTTGGGATATGGGCTCCTGACCCCTAGTAAGTGCTTCAACACATTCCAAACACAGCTACCAATCAATATTGAGATGATAATTTTTGGTGATCAAAAGGTGAAAAGTTCTATGTCATTTTAATATTTCTTTAACCATCCACCACTCAAGTCATTTTACTATTATGCAAACAGCTTCACAGCTAAAGCACCCAAGAGCATGCTCAGTCACATGTTCTTTATTGACTTGCAAGTTATGTGACAAAACTCTTTATCTGAATAGGGTTTTTTTCAGGAAAAGGTGAATTAAGAGGGTGTCAGGATTTAAAGAAATAACTAATCTGACTTCCAAGAGAGACATTTTACGGTAGTCTCATGTTTGCTAGCATTGGAATGAAAACAATATAATTTTAAAGTATTGAATGATTCTTTTTCTGTATGGGGTGGGGGATGTTATCTTCTAAAAGGATATTTATCTTATTAAAATAATATAAACAAGTGTTTCCTTGAACCAGACTGTTTCTATGAGCATTTATTGTTCTATATATAATATTTTATTTCTCTAAATTGCTTTCACGTTCACTCTGTCATCACTGAGCAGAAGAAAGAGGCAGGGCAGCTAAAGCACAATAACATTGCAAATTATGAATTAACCACTTCACTTAATTGGTTTGATTCCATAATGTATAATTTATACCAGCTAATTATACAGCTATTGTCATTTAAATGTTGAAGCAAACGCATCCCATCAACTTCTTCTGAAGCTTATTTTAACAATTGGAAGTCAGCTACAACCATCCTAGAGCCTAGCTCAGAATAGTCTAACACCAACATGTTAAGGGTTAGCAGAAATAATTAGCTTAGAGAAATAATGTTCTGAATTGTCTTTTTTACTTAAACAGTTCTCCGTATGCATTACTAGCTGAGAGAGAGAAGACCCATTAGCTGAAACACACCTGAATGTGAATTGCTTTAATCCAGGCCTGGTCTCCACTAGATAATTAGGTCAACATAACTACTTCTCTCAGGGATGTGAAAAATACTCACCCTTGAGCACTATAGTTAAGACAGCCTTAATCCCCATTGACTAGGGCATGTCTACACTATGAAATTAGGTCTATTTTATAGAAGTCGATCTTTATACAGCAACTGATTTTATACAGTCAATCGTGCACCTCCCCACTAAGTGCATTAGGTTGGCAGAGTACGTCCTCAATACCGTGGCTACTGTCGACTCATGTAGTGGTGCACTGGGGGTAGCTATCCCACAGTCCCCGCTGTCCATTGGAATTCTGGGTTAAGCTCCCAATGCCTGATGGGGCAAAAACATTGTTGCGGGTGGTTTTGGGTGCA
Source organism: Emys orbicularis (assembly GCF_028017835.1). NCBI lineage: Eukaryota > Metazoa > Chordata > Testudines > Emydidae > Emys > Emys orbicularis. The sequence goes on along the minus strand of NC_088684.1, from coordinate 150,649,058 downwards.
TGTTGTCAGTCTCTCCTCCCTCCGTGAAAGCAATGGCAAACAATCGTTTTGCGCCTTTTTTCCTGGGTTATCCGTGCAGACGTCATAGCACGACAAGCATGGAGCCTGCTCAGCAGAACACTGCTTTTGTGACCATTGTAAACACCTCGCGTTATCCTGCAGTATGTGCAGAGCCTAGCTAGGAGCTGCCAGCACGAGGAAGATTGTGAGGAGGACATGGACACAGACGTTACTGAAAGCACGGGATGTGGCAATTGGGATATCATGGTGGCATTGGGGCATGTTGATACAGTGAAACTCCAATTCTGGGCCCGGCAAACAAGCACAGACTGGTGGGACCGCATAGTGTTGCAGGTATGGGATGATTCACAGTGGCTGCGAAACTTTTGCATGCATAAGGCCACTTTCATGGAACTTTGTGAGTTGCTTTCCCCTGCCCTGAAGTGCAGGAATACCAAGATGAGACCTGCCCTGACAGTTGAGAAGTGAGTGGCGATAGCCCTGTGAAAGCTTGCAATGCCTGACTGCTACCAGTCAGTCGGGAATCAATTCAGAGTGGGCAAATCTATCGTTGGGGCTGCTGTGATCCAAGTAGCCAAGGCAATCAATAACCTTCTGCTAACTAATGTAGTGACTCTAGGAAATGTGCAGGTCATAGTGGATGGCTTTGCTGCAATGGGGTTCCCTAACTGTGGTGCGGTGATAGACGGAACACATATCCCTATCTTGGCATCAGACCATCTTGCCAAACAGCACATAAACCGCAAGGGGTACTTCTCAATGGTGTTGCAAGCACTGGTGGATCACAAGGGCCATTTCATCAACATCAATGTGGGACAGTCGGGAAAGGTGCATGACGTTTGCATCTTTCGGAAATCTGGGCTGTTTGAAAAGCTGCAAGAAGGTACTTTCTTCCCAGACCAGAAAATTACCATTGGGGATGTTGAAATGCCAATAGATATTCTTGGGGACTCAGCCTACCCCTTGCTCCCATGGCTCATGAAACCGTACACAGGCAGGCTGGAGAGCAGTTCAACTATAGGCTGAGCAAGGGCAGAATGGTGGTAGAATGTGCCTTTGGACGTTTAAAAGGGTGCTGGTGCTGTTTGCTGAGTAGATTAGATCTCAGTGAAAGCAATATTCCCATTGTTATTGCTCCTTGCTGTGTGCTCCATAATATCTGTGAGAGTAAGGGGGAGACATTTATGGTGGGGTGGGAGGCTGAAGCAAATTGCCTGGCGGCCAATTTTGAACAGCCAGACAGCAGGGCAATTAGACGAGCACACCAAGGTGCGCTGTGTATCAGAGAGGATTTGAAAAACAGTTTAATGACTGACCAGGCTATGGTGTGATAGCTGTGTGTGTTTGTCCTTGACAGTCTTCTGTTGCTTGGGCCATCCCCTGGAGTTGAGTGGCTGGGTGCCTGGAGCCTCCCCCCTGCCCCGTTCTTGGGCATTTGGGTGAGGAGGATATGGAACTTGGTGAGGAGGGCAGGCAGTTACACAATGGATGCAGCAGGGTTCTGTATTCTAGTTGCCTTTCCTGCAGCTCCACCAGATGCCTCATCATGTCCGTTTGGTCCCCCATTAGCTTTGGCATCTCCTTCTGCATGTTCCGATCATGCTCACTGTATGCTTTCCTGGCCTCTGCCACTGAATGCCTCCATGCATTCAGCTGTGCCCGATCAGTGCGGGTGAACTGCATGAGCTCTGAAAACATGTCATTGCGAGTGCGGTTTTTTTTGCCTTCTAATTTGCGATAACCTCAGGGACAGAGTTGATACAGGGAGCATAGAAACATTTGCAGCTGCAGGGGCCGGGGGGTGGGGGAAGGGAGAGTAGAATTTAAGAAGATACATTTCTGAAAACAAAAGGGAGACTCTTTCACAGTGAATCAAGCAATTCACAGCAGCCAGCATATGTGTTTTATGTACCAGGTCATATTTTGCCCTTTCCATAGAGTGCCTGCCAGTATGTTGACATATCACACACACACATTCGGTTTCCAGGCAGCCATGGTAAGCCAAAAGGTATGCAGGGTTGGCTTCTTCCATGTTCATAACGTGGGGGGAATGGTTTAAAACTGCAGCGCCCTCCTTCCCCATAGCAACCAATGCCGGTTGGGTTTGCCGTTTAAAAGGAGGGGCTGTGGTTTTGGGGTGGAAGTGAAGCACACACACCCGCCCCCCACGTGGCTATTCTCCAGGGTGATCCCTTTTAGCCAACTGCAAACAGCCCAGCATAACCGGGGTCTAATATGCCAGGGATCACCAAAGAGAGGGGATTACTGTTCCCTTACAAAAATTCCCCTATTTCAACCAGGTGACCATGAATGATATCACTCTCTTGAGGCTGACACAGAAAGATAAAGACTGAATGTTGCATGAATGCAACTAAAACCCAGGACCATTTGCTGCCATGCCTTGTGCTGCAATGATTCCAGACTACTTTCTACTGGCTTGGAGTGGTAAAGTGTCCTACCATGGAGGACGAAATAAGGCAGCCCTCCCCAGAAACCTTCTGCAAAGGCTTTCAGAGTACCTCCAGGAGAGCTTCATGGAGATGTCCCTGGAGGATTCCTGCTTCATCCCCAGACACATTAACAGACTTTTCTAGTAGCTGTACTGGCCGCAAATGCATCCCAATTGTTCAGGGCAAATCAAACATTAAACACAATTGCTTTTAACCCCTGTAGTGTAGTTACAAATGTGCACTCACCTGAGGTGCCTTCTCCGCCTTCAGTGTCCGGGAACAATTCGCCCTGGGAGGGTATTGGCTCCAGAGTGAGGAAAAGGTCCTGGCTGCTGGGGAGAACGGATTCTCCGCTGCACATTCTCCTCCTCTTCCTCTTCCTCATCCACAAAATCCTCCTCTGTGTTGCGTGAGGCTGCCACCTTGCAGGTGTCCACGGACAGTGTTGGGTAGTGGTAGGGTCCCCCTCTAGAAAGGCATGAAGCTGATCATAGAAGCAGCATGTCTGGGGCTCTGACCCAGAGTGACCATTTGCCTCCTTTGTCTTTTGGTAGGCTTGCTTGAGCTCCTTAATTTTCACGTGGCACTGCTGTGTGTCCCTGGTGTAGCCTCTCTCCACCATGCCCTGTGCAATTTTGGCATATATATCAGCATTTCTTATGCTGGATCGGAGTTCTGCCTGCACAGATTCTTCTCCCCATACTGCAATCAGATCCAGTGTCTCCCGTTCCATCCATGCTGTTCCCCCAACCTGTTCTGCTAAGCTTGCCATGCTGACCAAACAGGAAATGAAATTCAAAAGTTCCTGATGCTTTTCCTGTGTGCCTGGCTAGTGCATCAGAGTTGAAAGTGCTCTCCAGAGCGGTCACATTGGAGCACTCTGGGATAGCTCCCAGATGCCAATACCATCGAATTGCACAGCGCTGCATCTACAGTACCCCAAATTTGATCCAAGTAGGTTGATTTTAGTGATATTCGCCTCGTCGGGGAGGAGTACAGCAGTCGATTTTAAGAGCCCTTTAGGTCAGCAGAACAGGGTTGGTTGTGTAGACGCATTCCTTATAAAATCGACCTAATGCAGCTAAATTTGACCTAACCTCATAGTGTAGTCCAGGCCTAAACTACCATATCTCAGGAAGGTGGATTACCTACCTCCCGATGAGGGAACCGCTCCCATTGACTTGGGTAGTGTCTACGCTGAAGTGCTTCAGAGGCTCAGCTGTGCAATGGTAACATTTTAAAAGTGTTTTTAAGACCCTCAGTCTTCTCCATCCAAAGTCTCATCCTGAGGATGTATTATCTCACATTCTTGATTAAATTGTTCCAGACATCAGCATTATTCTTCCGAAGATGCACACATTTTCACTCCCTCGTCTCTTTGGTAATATAAAGGACTTTTGGATCTGAGAAGATGGTCTCCATGTTTACAAATGTATTCAGTCTTTATCTACAAATCATGCCCAGTAATTTAGAATGGCAGCATGATCAGAAGAGTTAGTCATAATAGACATGTGTAACTCCTATGGAAACATATTCCTACTAATGTAAACTTTAAAACCATTTATCATTCCAGTTATATGAAAGTCCATGGAAGCAGGTTATCTTGCTTTCCAAAATGTGGGTCAAGAGTTACCTGCAGCTCAAACAGCTCAATCACAGACGTATAATGCTTCAAGGTTTTCCTGTTTTCTCACTGGTCCACCTTCATTACATAAAAATACACAAGATGGAACTTGTCTGTTGAATACTTTCAAAAGTGTATTTCCTAAATAAAAATGCCATGTTCTGCAAGACAGTCAATGATCTTTCATCTCTAGAATCTGCTATTCCGTCTAAACCCATCTTGCTCTTTTAAGGAGCCTCAGTGAAATGAATGTGGTGTGTGCCTGACATTTTTTTGGCAAGCTTAAAATCCATTATTTATCAGTGTAAAGTTCCTTCCTAGTATTAATAATATACGCTGTCTCACTTTTGTTGGGGAAAAAAGTCCTAACTGAATTCAGAAAATAAGCCTAAACCTTACTCTATCATAGAATATCAGGGTTGGAAGGGACCTCAGGAGGTCATCTAGTCCAACCTCCTACTCAAAGCAGGACCAATCCCCAACTTTTGCCCTAGATCCCTAAATGGACCCCTCAAGGATTGAACTCATAACCCTGGGTTTAGGAGGCTAATGCTCAAACCACTGAGTTATTCCCTCCCCTATCATAATGAATAGTTTCTCACTCTATAGAATAGTGTGGTGTGCAGCATCTTTGGCAACAAGAGTAGTAGCCCCATTAATGGACCCAATTTTGCATGGTCCTGAGCAACTTTGGTGAGATGCCAAATGCCTCAATTGCCATGGATCATGGACTCCATAAAGACACTGGTTTTGTGTCTCATTACAACAATCTGTAACCCATTAACCCTCCTTTGTCCTACCTATGACAGCAAAGGTGTCAATTGCCCACTTCATCTTGAATGGTTTCTTACAACTTGTTAACTCCTTATGTTTACTAGTCTCTTCCATCTTGTATTTAGCTGTGACATTCTGATTACCTTTCCCAGACTTGAAGAGCTCTGTGGAGTTTGAAATCTTGTCTCTTTCACCAACAGAAGCTGGTCCAATAAAAGATACTATGTCACCCACCTTCTATCTCTCAATTACTATTGAAATAGATGAGGGCATTCAGGGCCTTGAAGGCCTGGGCATAATATGGAGGCTTAACACCAAACAAAAAATATGCACTAGAAATACATTAATTGCGACAAGCCAGGGTGGGATTCACAAAGGTACTTAGGTGCCTAACTCACTGATTTCAATAGGAGTGATGCACCTAAGTACTTTGAGAATTGCACCTCTGTGAGTGACGAATCCATCTCAAGTGGGTGTCCAGATTGAGGGGAGGTCCACACTACAAAATTACTCCGGTATAACTACGTCACTCAGGGATGTGAAAAATGCACACCCTTGAACGACGTAGTTAGAATGACCTAAGCGCTGGTGTAGACAGCGCTATGTCAGTGGGAGAGATTCTCACACTGATGCTAATCCACCTCTGTGAGAGGCCATAGCTATTATGCCGATGGGAGAGTCCCCATTAAGCAGAGCTTTTGCTATTACTGTTCTGAAAAAGCAGTAATTACTTTTCCTTAAACTAAATCTGTTTCTTCTGTGACACACCCAATAAAGACTGTTTCAGTGATGTGGTTACCCCTGATTATGCAAGTCCTTATTGGAAAGGAATACCCCATATCATTCTCTCACATTTTAGCCTTTGGCCATAATAAATACATGTTACTTCCATTACACACTGTGCACCTCAGATATTATTCCCTTCTGTTTCATCAAGAGCTATTGTTATTAATTGATTTCTGACATTTGATATAATAAGAGAGAAAAGCTTTACAACTCTCAGTATGCAGAGGAGAGGAGAAATGTGATCTGTTGATATTTTAACCACTGCACACAGTCTTGACTGGACTAAAAAGTCATCACTACAGTACACATATGAAATAAGACCTTTAAAGCTGTCTTCCTGGAAGTGTAAAAAATAATCTCCCGGTATCTCTATTTTTTTTAAAGTATATTTTGTTCCTTTGTACTTTGAAATGTTTCAATCTATTAAGTCAAATGGTCACATTATAAAATAATTTGGGGGGGTGACTAAAGCCCATAGCAGCAGAGTCAAAGGTACACCTGAAAATCTGCTGGAAGAAGGGCTTTGTGAACTGGGATCGCTCCAGAAACGCAGTGAATTCCATTCCCGAAGGTGGGAAGAACAAATGTTTGAGAGAAAACAACAGTTTCATGAAGACATAGGTGTGATCTGGAGCCTATGTCGCCAAAAAGCCAGTTATATGTAATTACAGTATGTTATGGATTCCCCATCATGTAGGAATGTAACACTGGTCTACAATTTTTGAGAAGTCCTCTGCTTCAGAGATAAAATGTGCTATTTATTATGTATTTTGATGTGCTGAATTCAGATATGGCAATTAAAACAACTGATTGGCTACTGTTTCTAAGATATTTAAGTTTTTACATTTTATGTCTATGTATATTGTGTAGATAGTAGAGTTTTAATCATAAATTGTAAACCTAGGTCTTTTCATGTGTTTATGGTTGCTTTACATGATATTTCACCTCTCCTGTTTATGTAACTCTTTAAAAATCAGCAAAAGGGTTATATAAATAAAATTTATTATGAAACAAAAGGCAAAAAACTATTATGTACATGGTTTAGTCCTATTCACTCTCTACTCGGCGCTTCTTGGCTTGTCTCTTGTATTCATTAAATGGAGCATCTCTTGTCACTGTCCAGCAATAGTCTGCAAGCATTGATGGGCTCCATTTGCCCTGATAGCATTTCTCCATTGTTGCAATGTCCTGTTGAAATCGCTCGCCGTGCTCATCGCTCACTGCTCCGCAGTTCGGTGGAAAAAAATCTAGATGAGAGTGCCAAAAATTTATCTTTAGTGACATGTTGCAACCAAGGCTTTTGTATGCCTTGAGGAGGTTTTCCACCAACAACCTGTAGTTGTCTGCCTTGTTGTTTCCGAGAAAATTTATTGCCACTAACTGGAAGGCTTTCCATGCCGTCTTTTCCTTGCCACGCAGTGCGTGGTCAAATGCATCATCTCGAAGAAGTTCACGAATCTGAGGACCAACAAAGACACTTTCCTTTATCTTAGCTTCACTTAACCTTGGAAATTTTCCACGGAGGTACTTGAAAGCTGCTTGTGTTTTGTCAATGGCCTTGACAAAGTTCTTCATCAGACCCAGCTTGATGTGCAAGGGTGGTAACAAAATCTTCCTTGATTCAACAAGTGGTGGATGCTGAACACTTTTCCTCCCAGGCTCCAATGACTGTCGGAGTGGCCAATCTTTCTTGATGTAGTGGGAATCTCTTGCACGACTATCCCATTCGCAGAGCAAACAGCAGTACTTTGTGTATCCAGTCTGCAGACCAAGCAAGAGAGCAACAACCTTCAAATCGCCACAAAGCTGCCACTGATGTTGGTCATAGTTTATGCACCTCCAAAGTTGTTTCATGTTGTCATAGGTTTCCTTCATATGGACTGCATGACCAACTGGAATTGATGGCAAAACATTGCCATTATGCAGTAAAACAGCTTTAAGACTCATCTTCGATGAATCAATGAACAGTCTCCACTCATCTGGATCGTGAACGATGTTGAGGGCTGCCATCACACCATCGATGTTGTTGCAGGCTACAAGATCACCTTCCATGAAGAAGAATGGGACAAGATCCTTTTGACGGTCACGGAACATGGAAACCCTAACATCACCTGCCCGGAGATTCCAGTGCTGTAGTCTGGAGCCCAACAGCTCTGCCTTACTCTTGGGTAGTTCCAAATCCCTGACAAGGTCATTCAGTTCACCTTGTGTTATGAGGTGTGGTTCAGAGGAGGAGGATGGGAGAAAATGTGGGTCCTGTGACATTGATGGTTCAGGACCAGAAGTTTCATCCTCTTCCTCTTCCTCGTCTGACTCAAGTGAGAATGATTCTGGTGCATCAGGAACCGGCAGTCCTTCTCCGTGGGGTACTGGGCGTATAGCTGATGGAATGTTTGGATAATGCACAGTCCACTTTTTCTTCTTTGACACACCTTTCCCAACTGGAGGCACCATGCAGAAGTAACAATTGCTGGTATGATCTGTTGGCTCTCTCCAAATCATTGGCACTGCAAAAGGCATAGATTTCCTTTTCCTGTTCAACCACTGGCCAAGATTTGTTGCACAAGTGTTGCAGCATATGTGTGGGGCCCACCTCTTGTCCTGATCTCCAATTTTGCATCCAAAATAAAGGTGATAGGCTTTCTTAACCATAGTTGTTATACTGCGCTTTTGTGATGCAAAAGTCACTTCACCACAAACCTAGCAGAAGTTATCTGCACTGTTCACACAAGTACGAGGCATCTCTGCTCACTTTGGCTAAACAGAAATGTGTCCCTTTGCAAAATCAAACACTGATAAATAAGAGAGCACGGCACTGTATGATTTCTAGAGCTGATATAGGGCAATTTGTTCAGCAGAGTGATGTAAGCTTCATTATGATTGCATCATCCATGACTTCTAGGAATAACATGATGCAATCCATATCATGTGTGACGCAATACCAGCTTCAGATTGCATCATTCATTGTTTTGCCTAAAAAGCAATTACTGTCCAAACCCAGTCATAGATTTATTCATAGATCCAGTCAAAGATGTATTTTAGTCATTTCTGATTTAAATTGAGATCCCTTCCCTTTATAACTCACTTATCCTCCGCCATTCCCAAGTCAAGGGTCGTATATACTGACCCAATAGCATATCTTGAAAACTAGAGCCAATCAACAATTTTAAGCATCATTTTCGTTCTCAGTGACCCAGAATTAGTAAAGTTTGACTACATTTATTTCAGAAGCATTTTGGCTGTAGAGCAGTGTAATCAAAACAAGGTAGAACCATATAAATAGTGGCAAAACCAACACTCCTGTGCCATCACTAAATTGTTCATTCAAATATTCTAATCTAATAATAGAAGTTTGTCTTGTTGACTGTCATTTAGCGACTAAGGGCAGGTAATTAGATTCCTGTCTCCCATTGAAACCAGAAAGAGTTGGGTGTCTAAATACGTTTGTGAATCCCACCCTAATAGTTTGGCATGACTACCGAAGTTTACAATTGCTACATGTTTGCAAAGTTTATTGTTTTGAATAAATACCAAGGGCTCAATTTTCAGACTTCCTGAGCACTGACAACTCCAATAATCTTCAAAAAGATCTGCACGTCCTAGTGCTTTTGAAAATCACCGCCCTATCAAACAATCTTTTTTAAATGACCACATTTCTGAAAAGCCTGATTTCAACTAATTTATATAAAGATCTTTGGTACATGATCTCTATTCTGATTCCATGAATATTTTCCAGTACAGACTTAACCTCAATGGGCCCAGATGGCACAACAGAGTTGCACCTGCTTATGACAACAATTATTCTGACTCATAGTACTTTTACCAAATATTATTTCTTTGAGAAATGCCACCTTATACCTTTAATAAAAAGGTCAGAAAAGTCTGACCCACCCTCGAGTGTAATAAGTTTATAATCAAGAGTCATTTAAAGAGTAACAGCAGCTTTCCCTGGATAAAATATATGCCCCAAACTGATGTTATAAAAAAAATATAACTGCTACCAGCTATGGGCCTGGTCTTGCAAGATCCTGCATATCCTCATTTCCCATTGGATGTTTGGCACCTTGCAAGATTGGACCTTGTGTTCTTTAAAACAGTTCTTGTCTTAGCAAAGGTCCATTCCATACTTTTCCATCATGCATTAGGGTTCCCTTCTGTCTGACCTCCAACCCAAGAAATTATTTAAGGGAGTCTTCACATTGATGTTATAAATGGCACTCCTTTTGAAATTAGTGTATGTAAAATAAAACATACTCTTGGGAAACCTGGGTGGGTTGTCATTGACATCGGTGAGAGTTATGTTTACAGTGGTAGTTCCAGCTAATCCTCCCAGCTGTCCTCCCATATCCTTGGCTTGGATGAGGACTTGATATTGTTCTTTGACCTCTCTGTCCATGTTTGGCAAAGCTGTTCTTATTACACCTTGGAGGGAAAAAAGAAAAAAGAAACACAATACATATAAACCAAAGCCTTGGCAAAGGTTTTGTTTACAGAATAATATTCTTTCCTATGTACGCTGATGGTCAGATTCCCCAAAGAGTTCATCAACTGGCATTTCCCATTTAGACACCTGAATGAAGTGCTCAGATTTCTAAAAAAGCCCAGCAGTCAGCAGCTCCCATAGAGAGAGACACATTGATTTCAATGGGTGACCAGAAGGAAGCTTGATTACACAGTAGTATTTCAGGGCCTGTCTCCCCCGCCTCACTTTAAATAAACAACATTTTGGATGGTGGATTAAGACTGACAAGTCATTGACTAGGGATGTGAATGAGAAGAGAGTGAATGTCTCCCACATCAGAATGGAAAAGGCATAAAGGGCAATGTGGATAAAAGCACAGAGACATGAGTGGGAGAAGAAGGGGTGAAGGGTGGACAAAAAAAGTTAGAAAGAGGTGAGTAGACATCACTACTTCTCAGACTGTCTCTATGCCTCTCCTGCATTTGAAACAAAACATCCACTATTACCACCAATGTAGTGAGCTTCCATTGGACAAGACAACGTCCCTTCTGTACAAAAAGTAGTGTTTGGTTACAAAACGTATTGCTGTTCTTCTGATACAGCGATTACTGAAAATGCTCAGGCGCTTTTTGAATAGGGTATGGTAAATATCCTACCTGCAGTTGCAAACACACAATTAGTCATTAATCAATTGTGTTTTAATCTTGAGTGACTTTGAACAGTTGGCATCTAACGACACCTTCTACAGCGTTCTTTCAGTTATGTTAAAAATGTAGGATCCTGTGACCAAATTCATGGGAAAAGGAATGTTACCTTGTCATAAGACAACACCGTATAATGCTATATAATTAAACAATATCTCTCAGAAATGGTTCGATGCAGGCAGTTTAATGCAGACAGCCTGTGTAGTTACAAAATAAGCCAGTTGGAGAGGGATTATTATTATTTCAGAAATTATTATCTATGAACATTAGGCTGGTTGGTTTTAAAATCTATCTTTTCCCCTTTTGTTACAATGTACACAGAGTGATAAGAAAAAAACATCTCTCTTGGGATGCTTGTTATTTCTTTGGCAATTAACTCGTGTGTCAACCAGTAAGAATGGAATCAATTAGTTTATAACGCTTGTTAGGAGTCTAAAAATAACTTTGGCTTGGATTCACCACTGGTTCAACAGATCAAAAATTCCTAATAAATTGATTGTATAAGAATGAAGTTTTCTTTCATTTGTTACATTGATGATAATAGTAACAATTATTGAAAATAATGTACTGACTTCTTCCTCAGCATGGCAGTTAAGGCACTAAATAATAACTAACGTCTGAAACAATTAAGCACATGTGTACATAGTCTTGAAACAAGTGTTGTGATTCTTTTATTTTCAAAAACTCAATGCTATTCAAAAGGTTCCACTTTTCAAGGTAGAACTCCTGGAGGTTAAAGCTCCAGGATTATAAAAATAACGGAAAATACATATTTAAAAAGTGAATAAAATAGTAAAAAGCCCAACTAGCATCATTAAAAATGGTAGTCATTGGAGACTGAAAACAGAAGGGGAAGTATTTTCAATTTTTGTTTTTTTTTTGTTTTTTGTTTTTTTTTTAGTGGCAAAAGTCCTTTTGTAAATTGGACTGAAACCTCTTCCCCGTTCCATGATTTTAAATCCTGAAATGTTTTACAACGTATTTCTTATACTCAAGTCCAGGGAGTAAACAACTATGGAAATTAATTGTTCCCCTTGTTATACTAACAGAAGAGAGCAAAATAATAATAGTTAAATAAATAAATAAAATGGAGGTGTGCAGCACTCCATGGAACAAGCAGAGAATATTTCACGAACTAGAGGTGCAGTTCACCTTGATTTTTACATTATTTTTTTAAGATAACATTGGTTAGTTTTAAATCTGTTAAAAATCTTCCTAATAGATTACAGTACATAAACAATTGGCTGTCACTCTAGCAGTGAAGTGCCTAATCACCCACTGCTTTTCCTGTCTGGAAGTTGGAAGCATTCTGTAGCTTTTCCCATAAGAGATTTCTGTCTCTAATAAAAATCAATGAGAATAATTTAAATGTCAAAAATAGTCCAATGGCAATATTTTTCCTTCACTTTGCACTCTATATTAAAAGACTAAATAAAAATGAAAAATAACCTTTTCTATAAAAAGGCATGTGTTTTTAAGGATGTTTCAGAGAGCACATTTAAGAATCTCGCTAGAGCAATTCATTATATGGAGTAATGATTAACAGGAAAGAAGCCATTGCATTTCTTCTTCCTCTTCACAAAAAATATTAGAATTTTGAAATCAAGGCTTATTGTAATGAACAGATCTACATGGATTCAGCACTGCACTGAATGTTCCCAGCTTTTACCATTTTAAATCTGTTAGCGTTAACCAAGAGGGCCGCAGAATTGAATAATATTTATAGGGTTTGTTTTTTTTTTTGGTTGGTTGGTTGGGTTTTTTGCAAGGAATACAGATATTGAATGTGAACTGACATACAACGTCCCTGACGTTGCCAACAGACTGACAAGCATAAGCTCCTATCATGAGTTCTATGCAGACAGGCCTTGCACCTGGACTGCCCTCCAGGGATATTAATGGAGAGTTGGGGGTCTGCCCACATGGAGGATGTGAGCGTCTGCACCTGATCTTGTAAGGAAGTTCATGAGTTAATACTAATGTGTGCAGTTCCCTTGGTGTGAATATAACCCCTCTAGTGGCTTGCATATACCCTTGTATATTGCAAGTTAATGTTGCTCAGAGTAGCATTAATCTATATGCTCATTTCTGATATAAGTTCCACTTGAGTAGCATGTTCAGAGGGGTTGATGGTGGATGTGTGATATATGGGGTTTCCCCTCTGCATGACTTTCCCGGGCTCTTCTTGTGTAAGCTTTGCCCATCTGTTCCACTCAATACTGAGCAACAAAAGGCAGCATATACCCCAAATATATACCCCAAAGAGCTAAAACAGTTCAGGGAATGCTGGTGGGGATATCATCAAGTGTTACATGAGAAATATAGACACCTGAATTCAGCTTGTGGCTGGTTAAAGCTTTTCAGTTCACTTTTAAATTCCTCTCCATTTCCCACGAGATTTAATCCAAAAAGAAGCATTAAGGTTAAGATTTTTTTCCAGGTGTCTGAAAAAGTCAGATTTTGATTTTCAAAGTAGAGTCATCGAGCCAGCCTGCAATATGATCTACTGCTAAATGGAGCATGTGACAGAGGAACGTGACCTTTGGAGATTCTGCACTAACAGTGTCGTGCATCTCCCATCTTCAATTATTGATTAATCTGTGAGAAAGTCTTTAACATGCCATCTGACATTCAAGAACAGCTTCACTGGGAGAAGAAGTTCCATTTGTTGAAAGGGGCATATGGGTGACTATTCCTGTACACATTCAAGATATAGTTTGTAGCATTTAGTGTGTACATTCTTGGTTCTTTCACTGAATTATTAATTATAGAAACAGGAATGGCATTTAAAAATATAGAACACGATAAAATATTGCAGTCTCCCTTTCTCCTCTGCCAACACATCTAACAACCTCAGACCAATATCCTGTGCCCCAGCAAAAGAAGAGGGCAGGGACCAATGAGCTGTCCACATTCTCAAATTAAAAACATGCAGCACAAGAATCACTGCTAAAAGTATTCTTCATTCTAGGCAAGCAGACTGCAAATTGAGTCAATAGGATGAAGACTTGAGATTTGGAGTCAAAACATCCAGGAAAAAAAAGAGAGAACACACAAACTGAACAGTACTTAAAGACAGAAGTGATCTTAACAATGTGGAAGTAAGAGTGCATCAGAAAAGACCTCTTCAACACATACATACTTTAGACATTCCAAACTATATGGCAGGTTACAATTTATTCAAAACCCAGTCTGCGAACAAAGCAAATATATGACTATGTATTGGCCTTTGGGTGTATCAGAGCATTAGGTATTTATTTCTATACACCCCAATAATGCTGCCCACTTGGATGTTTAATCAAAATTTAAATGTTTGAAAGGGAAATGATAATATTGTTGCTGATGAAACATTTACCTGTCTTAGGATCAATGGAGAAGTATGGTTGCCCCTGAAGAATGCTATAAACCACTCTGGCACTGTTTCCGTATGTTGGATCGTCAGCATCTGTAGCTTTAACCTGAAGCACGTATGCGCCTAGAAAAAACAATACAGGAGTTTTAATTTCCAAAAGAAAACAAAGATCAGGAATACTGCTGACATATATATAGCTTAGCCCCTTTTGATGAGGGCATTTGCTGTAGCTCCTGCTTCTTTGGAAACAGGAAAAGAACAGTGTAATGTTTCAGCACCACACTGACATAAATGTAAGTAGCAGTTGCAGCAGATGGGGAAGGGAAGGCAAGATGGGCAGGCACCCACTCTTTAGAAGACGCTTACCAGCAAGTTGGAGGGGAGGGGTGATGTGCAGGAAAGCAAGCCAGTTGCCCACCCTTGGAAATGTAAATAGGTGTGGGAGTAACAGGATAATCAATTTCCCCTCCAAGAGATGTCTAAAGGCAAGGGAGGGAGGGAGCTAGAGAGGAGGGTATTTCTTGTGTGCTTTGACAGTTTTAACCACACTCACTTGGGACCACACAGTTTACCAGTCTGGCTTTGAGCGTTTGGATTTGTATAGACACCAAACTCCAAATGCAACTTGGGAGCTCCCACACTTTGCAAACCAAGATCATCAGCAGGGTTTGCTGACATTCATGTGAGTGCTCAGCACCACTGAAAAACAAGCCACATATTTAGGTGTCTACATTTGGATATAGGCGCTTAATTTTAGACAAGCTTGTGTATTTGGACCTCTTTGTCCACAGGTTTAGTAACACAGATGACACTAAAGTGCTTGATACCCCACTAAGTTGGAAACCAGAGTTTCCATGGTGAGCAGATATACAAAAGTAAGCAATATTTGTGGCTGTCTCCCTTGTTTCTAATAACAGGGATTCTACAGTTATGTTTACGAATAATATTGGTTCTAAAGACCTCACTTACAATAATAATAATAATAAGATTTCTCCAAGCCTGAAAAGACATATTAAAAGTGCTGGGGGCCTAATCCTGATCCTGCTCCTGCCATGGGCATTTTGCCATTACCAATAGCATCAGACCTTTGAAGAAATTTATTTATTTATTTACAAAAATCTTCCCTTCACACATGAAATGGACACTGGTGAAAATATAGTGCCAGATTTAGAACGTGGGTGCCTAAAGTGCACGTTGAAAGCTAGACACAGCTCATGGCATGTGCAAAACCAACATTTTTGCACCCAACTGGCATTTGCAAAGTAAAATTTATAAGCTGGCATTGAAACCAGTATTTAGGCAGGCAACCACCTGATCTGCCTGCAGCCAGACCACAAAATACCATGAGAATTAGAGCGCGGCCTCCTAGAAGAAAACTTTCTAGTGCTAGAATACAAGTCCAAAAAGGAGTCTGTACATTTTAGAATTAACAAAGTATTTTATTTACTAAGCTGGGTTTGAAATCAAGGCTTGAGTTTTGTTTCATCTACCTGCCTTGGTCAGCTTCAGATAGGAAAACTGCAGAAATAGAGTACTTGTTTTTATATAGTTTTATCTGACACTTATATCAGGCGTGTTTACAGTAAGATAGTCTGCCTTGTGTCCATACATATAGGGATACTCATAGAGTAAGTTTACTCCATTTCCCCTCTGTGTCACATTGAGAAGTAGTTGTAAAATGGTGGTCTGAAGAGAACTTTAGGGTGGTCTACAGAGAGCAAACTGGCTATCCCTCCACGTTTCTGATGCAAAAGTATATTACTTTCATATTATTCCTCCATGTAGTTAATTGTGGTAGTTGCCAAAATGATTTTAAACAATCACTTATACAGGGGGGAGTGAATGGGAAGGAAGGTCACATGACACGGTGGTCCATCATACAATCTTTCTGTTAGGATGGGGTGTATACTACAGCAAGTTTGAGAACACCTGGCATTCCCTAGACAATACCCAGGGAATACTGCAAATGCTGCAAAATTATTAGCTATAAAGGCAATTGGAAAGTTTTTAAGCATCATCATTGTACTAGCACTAACAGTGATATGCATGTCAACGTTTATTTTTCTTTAAAATAAACAGCTGATCTGATAGTGAAAGATAGTCCAATATAGTCAAGGGAAAAGTTTGAGGTGATTTTTTTTAAACTCTCCTACACAACTCTACTTATGATTGCCAGCATTGCTGGAGGAATTGGAAGTGGAACTGATAGTGAAAATAAATTAACTGCTTGTTGGATAGTTTTGTAGAGTTGCTACACTTAGGGTACGTCTATACTTACCCGCTGGTTCGGCGGCAAGCAATCGATCTTCTGGGATCGATTTATCGCGTCTTGTCTAGATGCGATAAATCGATCCCGGAAGTGCTCGCCGTCGACGCCAGTAATCCTGCTCCACGAGAGGAGTAGGCGGAGTCGATGGGGGAGCCTGCCTGCCATGTGTGGACCCGGTAAGTACCTTTAAGTTCGAACTAAGATACTTCGACTTCAGCTACGTTATTCACGTAGCTGAAGTTGCGTATCTTAGTTCGAACTGGGGGCTTAGTGTGGACCAGCCCTTACAGATGGTCATTGGCCAAAGCAAAATGTTAAGGTGCCACAGGAGATTTTTCTGTACTACACTGATGATCATGGCGAAGTGTGAGAGTTCATGAAAAGCAATTTGATTAGCAAGACCAGTTATAAAATAATGCTGGTCATGTTTACAAGGTGAGGGCACATTAATTAGAGTCAACTTTCAATGAAAGGAAAGATTAGGGATGCAGTAAATAAAATAAAACTGCAGAGATCATCTGGACTCATTTCAGAAGAAGCGTGAGGTTAGTTTTGATTTGCTGAAGGATGGGGAATGTCACATTTTAGAGACCATGAGGTGCCACAGAAGATCAAAGTCATAGTTCAATATAATGATTATGGAAGCACTGTATACTCAGACATTTATGCCTAAACTTCTCATCTAATACAAAATCAAGATAACAGAATGTGTGCTATGTAGCTCTACTGGGGGGCAGTGGAGAGGCATTGGGTATGGAGGTTCTCTCTGTATGCCAGGATAAGGATCAGCATGTTTTACAATACATACAAAACCTTCCATGGACTCTCACCACAGGGGGATGGAGATAGAGGGGTCTATGTAGCAGGGGATCTGCCAGTCTCAACCCTGTCAGCACTTGCTGGAATGCAGGGAACCCCAACAAAGCTGAATTCTGTACTAGGGAAGGGGAATGCATAGGGATTGCATGGTATATCCTTCATAGTGCCACCTGAATCGTGCCCCTCAACTCCCACCTTGAAAAGTAGAACTTCACTGGTTCTTCTGCCAAGGGACCACTAGCATTGCAGAGGAAAAGGCAAGATTTTCCCCTTACTGGTTAATTACACTAACAGGAGTGCCAAAAAAAATATAACACAACCCAGGTTATTCACAATACACTAGAACATTAATTCACATCCTCAATCCAGCCACAGTCATAAATCTTGATACTAAACCAGGGCGTAACCTATAGGATAAATATATACTATGTATTAAGTTGTAGTGATTGAGGACTTGATGACTCATGGGATTGGGTAAAAAGACTGTGCATTTGGGTTCCACAGGAACCTGAATAAACAGAAATATTTAGATACGTTTGGGATGTGTCAGTATTTCAATTAGAGTTTACAGTTTCTGTGAGCTTTTTGGAGGGGAGATGCTCAGGAATTCATTTATAGGGCTAGTAAAAGTGTGATCTGTATGACTTTAGGTATTCCCTGATCCATTAAAGAAGCTAGTAAAAAGTAAACCCCAACTACTTATACAAATAAACACAAATACAAGTAACTACAACCCACATACAGCCCTAATTGCCAATGGAACATGGAGCCTTTTATCTTGAAAAATGCCCTTATGTCTATCTATCCATTCACATATCCTCCCCACCACACAGTATCTTACTATCTTTCCACCATAAAATTCCAGTTTATTCCATTCTTTGACTGAGGGAATGTTTCTTTGTGTCATTCCCCCCCTTGTCCTACCCTGCTACTTTCTTTCCTCATACAGCTGGTTTTTGTTCCCATTTCAAACAACAAACCCAATCATCTGATTCCCTGAATCCTGAGGTTTGAATTAGAGTTGGGTGATTTAGAGGTTTGATTTAAATAAACATTCCAAAATTTGTATTCTTACTGAAAGCTTGGCTGGTCCTTCAGGCTCTTTCTCCCCAAACAGATCTCCTCCTTTGAACCCATTCCCTCCACACTATCCCCTAAATTTCAGGTTGGTTGCTGTTGTGAGGGGAAGAGAAAAGGAGTTGGGAAGCTCATTTCAGACTTCAATAGCATGTTTTAAGAGAAGTAGGAGACTATCTACCCCATATAGGCAGCAAGAGTATCTGAGTAACAGAACAAAGCTCTTTCCCAACATTGACAAAACAGTAGGGGGGCTACCTTGAATTTGTACCCCAGAGTGAATAGCTTTCTACTCATACCCCAGAGGGAGAGGTACATCCAATTTTTCAAAAATGGTGAATTACATTGGGGCTTCTGAATATGTGTCAGCTGATTTTCAAAAGTGTTGGGCACTAAGTAGGTCCCACTGAAATCAACCAAGATTTTAACCTTAACTTTAGGCTCCTGTTTTCGAAAATCTTGGCCACAACGGCCCCCTCATATGTATTATCAGAACGGTTTTAGGGGGCTTTCAAGCACTACGGCATAGCCCTCCAATAGTTGAGTTAAAAGAATAACTCCTTTATTTTTATCATCTAGTTGGCCAGCTACCAGAAGGGGATGCAATGCACATTTTGCCAGTGTATTACATAGATAACTTTTTTGGATTGCTTCATGCACTCTGGAGCTCAAAATACCAGAAATGTAATGTCTTGCATTTGAAAATACACCTGAAGCTCTATTACGGATTAATATTTAGAAACTCTGCTTCAATACAGCTCACATACACCTTGAAAATAGTACATAACATTGATCCATTCCCTGGATTTTTTTCCCTTTAGCTGAAATTCTAATACTGTATTGAGCTTGCAATTTAAAATCAATACTAGCTGATACACTCTAGCTGCAAATAGGAAAAATATATCATAAATCTGATTTTACTTCAAGACATTTCATCAAAAAAAATTACTGGTGTTGATTTAGTTAATCAGTAACACTTCGTTTCTAGCCTTTACAACTACAGCATGGCATCTATAATTATCACCATCATTGGTATTATTTTTAATCATTAGGTGCTCAGTTCATAAGATAGATTTAATTATAGTGTACTTTATAGTACAGCTTCCGATATGCTAGTTTATACTCATAAAAAGCAAGGCAGACTGTGGTCAGGTACATTCATAGAATCATAGGAATGTAGGGCTTAAAGGGACTTCAAAAGGTCATCTACTTCAGCCTCACCTGCACTGAGGCAGGACCAAATATATCTAGACTGTCCCTGGCAGATGTTTGTCCAACCTGTTTTTTTAAAAACCTCCAATGACAAGGATTCCATAATCTCCCTTGGAAGCCTATTCCAGAGCTTAATTACCCTTATAGTTAGAATATTTTTTCCTAATACCTAACCTAAATCTCCCGTACTGCAGATTAAGTCCATTACATCATGGCATAGTTTCAGTGGACATGGAGAACAATTGAACCTCTTTATAACAGTACTTAACATATTTGAAGACTGTTATCAGAGCCTCCCTCTGTCCTTTTTTCTCAAGACTAAACGTACCCAGGGTTTTCTTAACCTTCCCTCTTAGGTCAGGTTTTCTAAACCTTTTATCATTTTTGTTGCTCTCCCCTGGACTCTCTCCATTGTGTCCACATCTTTCTGAAAGTGTGTTACCCCAAACTGGACAAAATACTCCAGAAAGGGGCTCACCAATGTCTAGTAGAGTGGGACAATTACCTCCTGTCTCTTATGTATGACACTCCTGTTAATACACGCCTGAATGACATTGGCCTTTTTCACAATTGCATCACACTGTTGCCTCATCTTCAGTTTGTGATTCAGTATAACCCCCAGATCCTTCTCTGCAGCATTACTGCCTAGCCAGCTTTTCCCCATTTTATATTTGTGCATTTGATTTTTCCTTCCTAAATGAAGTGCTTTGCACTTGTCTTTATTGAATTTCACCTTGCTGATTTCAGACCAATTCTCTAATTTGTCAAGTTCATTTTGAATTGTAATCCTATCCTCCAAAGTGCCACCAGTTTGGTGCTATTCTCAAATTGTATACACATACTGTCCACTCCATTAGCTAAGTCATTAATGCAAATGTTGACTAGTTCCAGATCCAGGAGAGACCTCTGTGGGACCCCACTGTTACATTTGACAAGTCTTGCAGTCTTTACATTGGTCTTACTTAGGCAAAACTTGTATAGCTTTCATGAGCCTTTTGCCTGAGTAAGAATTTGATCTTTTATTTGTTGGATTACACACAAAATGTTGTCTCACATTCATATTCTATGTATGTAAGTTAATAGAGTGACACCAAGGATGATTAGGGCCCATTATCCTTATACAACATTACAGTTGTGATACAAACTCATACAAAATAAAGAAATTTGGAGTTAATAGAGTGCAAACTCTGCCTTTAACTCAACCCATTATGCCTAGCTATTACAGCACATGCAGCATAGTATTTAATTTCACACAGTGATCTGAAAGAAAAGAAAGTCCAGCACAAAAGAGTCTTAAGATTCACTAGGATACAGCAGTATAACATTGTTTAAGGGCTCAATCCAATGCCCAGTGAAGCAAATGGGAATCAGATTGGAACCTCACTATATATTCCCAGACAAACAAACAAACAAAAAACAATCCCCCAAAAACCTATGTTATGGTGGATTGAAGGTTGAATGTATGTATCAGTAACACTGAAGGATAAAAACATTATAGCAATATTGCAATTCTCGACAAATCAAGCAGTAAAAACCCAAGAAATTTAGCAGTTGCAATTAAAATAAATCCAAACATACTTTGGTAAGAAATGCCCTATTAAGACACAAAACAATATTAACTTTGTCCTGCAGTGATGTCATGAGTTAACGATACAATTATGATTGCATTTCAGTGTTTGCAGTCCCAAATTAGATTAAACTGATTTTATTGGGCACGTTGGTTATGTTCATATTTTTTCTCCGACTATCACTACAGACAAAAAAAGGTGACCATGCCATTTGACCTGCTCATTTATCTTTGCTGCATGCACGAGGCTTTATACACATAAGTATTAAATAAAAAGAGACCAGAGTGAACCCAGCTGAAATTAGATTCAGTCCCTGGAGGTCCTAATCTTTAACATTGCTAACAGTTGTATCATGTTAAACAAAAGCTTTCTGCTGGAAAAATATTTTGGACTGTTAGAAAACTGGCCATGGTTGTGAAATATTGATAGGACTGCTGATAAAGGAAGCACCAATAAAAATTGTTTCCCCTGAAAAAGAACCTGTTTCTGAAACCTGTTCTATCTTGAAGGGATTAAGACCAATGTTTTCAAAGGTGGGTGCCCAAAATTAGGCCCCTAAATTCATACCTATGTTTAGGAACCTAAATAAAAGTACCATGAGTTTCAAAGGAAATGGAAGTTGCAGGTAGTCATAACCTCTGAAAAATCATGCAGCTTAATTTGGTGCCCAAGTATCAATGTAGGTGTTTAATTTTAGATGCCTATATATGTTACCTTAAATTCCTTCTCACATACTCTCTCCATACACACACCAGCTAAATTATTCAAAATAAGGTAGAACTGGTGAATAATAAACTGTTTTATTAAGGCAAACACTTAGTCGTGTTTTCCTCAGGCAAGTAGATGCAGGTAGGCTTGGGAATCCCAACAGTAGTGTGTGTTGGTTTTGAAAAATAATATCTAGACATTATTAATTCGCCTGCCAACTCCCCAAAAAAACAAACTTGAGAACATGTATAGTGTGTGTTTTTCAGCGAGGTCATTTCTTGCTTAGTTTTTCTTATGTAGCTTCATTGGTTCTTCAACTACTCACATACATGTCCAGTAACAGGTTTTTTGAAACTAGTTTCTCATCTTTTCAATGTTATTAAGCATTGTCCATTTTGCCTGACTAACAAATGTACTGTTTTATAGTAAAGCATAAAAATAATTATAAAATCAGCCTTTATAACTTAGTTATTTCTCCACTCAATAATACAGTGCAATATAGCAGCAAATATTCATTGTCTACTAAGCAGTGATCGAGGGTTAAATTTATTACATCCCCAGGCATTTTAATAAAAAACATCATTTTATTTTTCTATCTTTATTAATACACAAACATAATAAAAGGGACAAAATAAACAAACTATAATTTCTTCCACTGTAGATATGTCAGACTATATTCAGAATAAAATGAAGTTTTATATCATTAATATTTGATCTGTAATTTGGAAATCTTTGTTTTAGAGATTGTAAAATACAGGGAAACAGACTGATATGCTTCAGCCCTTGCTCTTTCTTTTTAAGGGTGGGAAAAGGCTAAATTAAAATGCTATGAAATGCCAAATAACTTTAAAGGCTTAAGAAAATGGACATTCTAATGGTTCATCAGGAGTATTTTTATTTTAAAGTAACAGCAAATGACATTGGAGGACTAGTGTATTTCAGATGGTTGCTTCAGACATGTTGATTCTAAATGGAACAGGATCATGACCCATGACTTAAACCACTCTGACCAAAGATAGAGAAAAGTATTGTAAACGTTCATGAGGGTGATCTTAGGATGGCTAGGAGAACTTCTATATAGAAAGCCAAGGGTTGTGCATTGTAAAGTGGATGCTCATGGAAATAAGGACCTTGAAACAGAAGTTAAAATCAAGATTACTGCAAGTAAAGTAGGTGCTCAGAGAAGTATCTCACACAGTTTGGATCTGCAGCATTTCCAGCCCTTGGCCCACCCAGCAAACAGAATGCTGATACTGTCTGATATTATGGCCACAAATAATTCTAAAAATTAAATGTTCATTTCTACAAGTACTAGGGGACTACTCATATGCTTAAAGTGAAGTATGTTTTAAAGTGATTGGCTAGATCAGGCCAGACTGCTCAAACCTATAAGTATTGAGCCAAAAACACACAGAAACTTGTGCCCTAAATGACAATTAATCCAAAGTCTCCAGAAATGAATGGCTAGTGCACTAACCCTTGGTACAATCTAGTTCACTACAGTACTACTGTAGCCATGTGTGTCACAAACCTCATTGTGGAAATAGCATGGACATTTGTGGATCTGGAAAATCATTACATTGTAGCAAATACTTGTATACAATAATGAGAAACATTCGCAACACAGCATAAAACTGGGGTGGTTTACCTTTTGTGTGATTTTTTTTCTTTTTTTTAAACATACAGCTAACCACCAGAAAATAGCTGTTGAGCTTTTTTATTTGCTGGACATTATTCCTCAGAAATGAAAAGGGATTATTTGAAAATCATAAGGTCACAGAATTGAGAAGTTAGTTCACTGGGACCAGAAAAAAATATTATGTATTTTAGGGGTAAAAATGAGGTCACAGGACTAATAAAGTTTTCATAACTACTATTATTTAAAGTTATACAATTCCAACAGAAATAAGTCTCTAAAATTAAAATAAAATAAAACCTGCATAAAAAAGGACTAATCACCAAGCCTTTTCTCACCAGTAGCTTCTACCAGAGCCCATAGCATCTCTGTGCACATCTCAGGTTGCTTCTCTCAATATGTTTTTTTTCACACAGCTCACCTCTAACACATTGAAGTCCATGTGACTTTAGGAGCCACAATTAGTGAGGTGGGTCAAACTCTCTATGCCTTGCAGCACAAAAGGATCCAGGTAAGGGCTTTGACAGTACTCAATTATAAGAGAAGCGGTTCCTCTACAAAACATATCTTATAGGAATCTTCCATTCCTCCTTCAAATATGGATTAGTTTGACCAACACTCAAAAAACCCACCCTAGGTACACTAGTTCTAGCCAGCTACCACCCAGTGTCAAATCTTCCATTCCTGATAGAAGCTAGCCAAAGGCAAACTACAAGCTTATCTAATTCTAGATCAGGCAGTGTCTGGATTCTGGCCAGGATACAGAACTGAAACTGCTTTAGTGGCACTGATGGATGATCTCCTCTCCTATCCATGATCAGAGGACAGACATCCACTCTTTTCCTGTTGGTCCTTTCTGCAACATCTGACACTGCTGACCACAAGATATTGCTGTCTCACTTGAGAGAGGTGGAAAGGGTTCAGAGTAATGCACTACAATGGCTCCAGTCCATTCTGGATAGATGCATCCAACAATCAGTGATGTGAAAATACATCTCCACCACAAGACCCCTCACTTGTGGTGTTTCAGAAGCATCAATTCTCTGTCCAGTCCTTTTCAACATATATATGCAGCCACTAGATAAACTGGTCAGACAACATGGACTCAAGTGCCCTGAACATGCAGATGACACATAGCTCTACCAACCCTTTACTACAAATAACCACACCACTAGCACCAAGATGGCCAACTGCTTAGATGAGGTCAGCTCATGGATGAAAAACAGCTGGCTGAAGCTGGCCTGAGCAAGTCATGGGTGATACTGGTGGGAAAGCATTTTGAAGAGTTTTCAGCAACAGTGCAGTCTCCTTTGGTTGACTGTACACATCCAAAATTGATCAATTCAGTCTGCAGTCTAGGAGTAGTCTCAGATTCTTAGCAGACACTAAGATCTCGCATAGCAGCATCCATAAGTAATGCTTTCTATCATCTCCAGTTGGCTAGAAGACTGCATTCCGTTCTACAGGATGAGGATATGGCTTCATTTATTCATGCCTTCATCACTTAACTGGACTAGAGCAATATGATATACTTGGACATGAAGCCTTCAGCACTTAGGAAACTCTGGCTAGTACAGAATGTTGTAATGCATCTCCTTAGTAACACAGGCTACCATGAGCACATCAAACTTGTCCTTCACTCTCTGCACTGGCTTCATATAGAATTTTGAATGAGGTTCAGGGTCTCAGTCCTTATGTCCAAAGTGTTCCATGGCCTGGGCTCAGGGTATCTAAAAGGTTGCTTAAAAAATCTTGGCTGAAGACCATGGTCAACAACTTTGCTCCTTTAGCACAATGGACCTCTCTGCAATAAGGGTAAAGTTAGTCTGTGCAGGAGCCAGAATTTTCTTGTGGGCTGCTCTGAGATGGTACATGGAATCCCCCAGGATCTAGGGACCACCACAAACCTCAATACCTTCCACTGAAAATTCATGGCGCGTTTCTTTTACCTACCCTCCTCCTAATATAAATGCAAAGCAACATATATACAAACAAACCTAAAACCTCAAGAAAACATGACTCTCTACTGCACATGCTTCTCCCTTGGGGAGAGAATGATCTAACAAACACTATGTAGCAGATGTGAAGTCACGCTGTTTAGTGCACTTCTGGAAGGTGCTCACATAATATGGTGGTAATTATACCTCTAGTTTCTTAGGGCTCGTTTCTGCAATCTTAGCTCATGGGGGCTCAATGCTTACTGTTAGCCAATATATGTTAGGTCTAGTATACGCCACATCAATAGGTATCATCTGCATAGTATTAACACAACATACATTTATATATATATATATATATATATATATATATATATATATATATATATATATATATACATACATACTAGGGCTGTCAAGTGATTAAAACAATTAATTGTGAGTAATCACGCTGTTAAAAAATAATAGAATATGATTTACCGGTAGTTAAATATTTTTGGATGTTTTCTACATTTTCAAATATATTGATTTCAATTACAACACAGAATACAAAGTATACAGGGCTCACTTTATATTTATTTTTATTATAAATATTTGCACTGTAAAAATAAAAGAAATATAGTATTTTTCAATTCACTTAATACAAGTACTATAGTTCAATATCTTTGTCATGAAAGTTTAGCTTAACAATGTAGAGTTATGTACAAAAAATAACTGCATTCAAAAATAAAACAATGTAAAACTTTAGAGCCTACACGTCCACTCAGTCCTACTTCATGTGCAGCCAATCGCTCAGACAAACACATTTGTTTACATTTGCGGGAGATAATGCTGCCCACTTCTTGTTTATAATGTCACCTGAAAGTGAGAACAGGTATTTGCATGGCACTGTTGTAGCCGGCGTTGGAAGATATTTACTTGCTAAAGATTCATATGTCCCTTCATGCTTCAACCACCATTCCAGAGGACATGCGTCTATGCTGATGACGGGTTCTGCTCAATAATGATCCAAAGCAGAGTGGACCGACACATGTTCATTTTCATCATCTGAGTCAGATGTCACCAGCAGAAGGTTGATTTTCTTTTTTGGTGGTTTGGGTTCTGAAGTTTCCGCATCGGAGTGTTGCTATTTAAGACTTCTGAAAGCGTGCTCCACACCCTGTCCCACTCAGACTTTGGAAGGCACTTCAGATTCTTAAATCTTGGGTCAAGTGCTATCTTTAGAAATCTCACAATGGTACCTTCTTTGCATTTTGTCAAATCTGCAGTGAAAGTGTTCTTTAAAAAAACAACATGCTGGGTCATCATCCAAGACTGCTATAACATGAAATATATGGCAAAATGCAGGTAAAACACAGAGGAGGCGACATACAATTCTCCCTCAAGGAGTTCAGTCACAAATTTAATTAACGCATTATTTTGTAACTAGGGCCATCAGAATGGAAGCATGTCCTCTGGAATGGTGGCCAAAGCATGAAGGGACATACTAATGTTTAGCATATGTGGCACATAAATACCTTGCAATGTAAGATACAAAAGTGCCATGCAAACATCTGTTCTCACTTTCAGGTGACATTGTAAATAAGAAGCGGGCAGCATTATCTCCCGCAAAAGTAAACAAACTTGTTTCTCTTAGGGCTGGTCCACACTACCCGCCCAATTCGGCGGGTAGAGATCAATCTTCTGGGATCGATTTATCGCGTCTCATCTGGACGCAATAGATCGATCCCAGAAGTGCTCCCCCGTCAACTGCGGAACTCCTCCTCGCCGAGAGGAGGAAGCACTGTCGACGGGGGAGCCTGCCTGCGCCGCCTGGACCCGCAGTAAGTAAATTTAGTTCGATCTAGGAAATGTCGACTTCAGCTACGCTATTCTCGTAGCTGAAGTTGCGTTTCCAAGATCGATCCCCCGCCCCAGTGTGGACCTGCCCTTAACAATTGGCTGCACAAGAAGTAGGACTGAGTGGACTTGTAGGCTCGAAAGTTTTACATTGTTTTGTTTTTGAGTGCAGTTATGTAACAAAAAAAATCTACATTTGTAAGTTGCACTTTCACAATAAAGAGTTTGCACTATGGTACTTGTATGAGGTGAATTGAAAAATACTATTTATTTTATTATTTTTATAATGCAAATATTTGTAATAAAAATAATGTAAAGTGAGCACTGTACACTTTGTATTCTGTGTTGTAATTAAAATCAATATATATGAAAATATAGAAAAACATCCACAATATTTAATAAATTTCAATTGGCATTCTATTGTTCAGCAGTGCAATTAAAACTGCAATTAATCGTGATTAATTGTCTTGAGTTAATTGTGTTAGTTAACTGTGATTAATCAACAGCCCTAATATATATATATATATATATATATATATATATATATATATATATATATATATATATATATATACACACACACACACACACATATATAGGGAAGTTATGTTAACTGAATGTATTATGCTCTCCCCATAATTCTGTTCACCCATGTCAAGTATCTGACAATACTTTGCAAAGCTGAAGTAAGTTTTGGCATTTGAAACTAGGAAGCCTGTCAAAGCCAAGATAGATGAATGGTGTGTCCCTGCATAGGTTGGGAGGTTCTTCTAAGCCACCTAGTTTGGAATGTAGCATCCAAAACAGATATAAAAACAAGCTAAGGAACCGGTACAAACTCGTGTGTTGAATTTTCGTGAAATGTAAAGAGTTTTTGTAACTTATAAATTCATACTGCAAATACTACTCACTGACATGTATATCTTTAAAACACAATTTCTGTGTAAGGTGAACACGTTGCAAAAATTTGCTTCCCCAAAGGAAGATATGTTTGTCTTCTTTTCATATGGTACTGTTTTGTCTTCAGACAATAAATTTGACTAAGTTTGGTTATTTGATCTCTTGAACATTTTTAAGAATGAACTGTGAGTGTTCTTTAGCAACACCTTTTAGTAAATATGCTCATGACTAGTTCCAACTAATCACTGTGAATAAGGACTGTACCTTCAGTTGTCAGCTATTTATATATGCTTGTTTTTTGTTTTTGTTTTGTTTGTTTTTTCAGCTGCAACTGGCTGTACTGATACGCCATCACCTCATTTGTAAAAACTCTTCCTTTCTATGTTTATACATTTTGTGTGTTTGTCACAGTGCTGGGAACTGAGGGTGCTCAGCACCTTTGAAAAATCAGGCCAATTGTACATTCGTTTTTAAGTTTTTATATTTTTCATAAGGGCACTGAGGGAGAAGGGAAACGGTAGCCCAGAAACCTCACACTTGCAACAATATTCCTCATCAATATTTCTCAGAATAGCTGCCTGACATCCAAAACAATGTTCATCTTCGTTTCTGAACTCAAGCAAAACCTAATCAACATCTGCCTACCTTGTTTTTTTTTTCCTCTTTAGAAAACGTGGAGAGTAGATTTATGACTCACTGCAGCACTACATTGCAATTCAGATCAGGACGCCCCCAGTCTCAAAACACATTCCCCTGACCTGTCATTGACAGTTTCAGCAAAGCTCCAGCATTGTGTGAGCGTGTGCATCTGTAAAGAGAGATGCTGACATTGCCCTTGTGGGGTTTATCTTTTATAGGAAAAAAATTACCAATAATATGTTCTGAAGATATACTCTGGAAGCTGACTCCTACATAAGTAATATGAGGAAGAAATATTTTACTTAGAGAGGCCTGTTTCTAGCTTATGCTTTCACGGCTGTGCTGCCCTGATAATAACACAACCTTGCTGGCTCCATCAATATCTTGAATACTAGACAATTGGGAAGGCATACTCTTGTCCTGTTTTGCATTCCAGACAGCACACTGAATATAATACTTTTTTCACTCTTAGCTGTCAGAAGGAGCCATGTCCACAAAAGCAATGCTGCCATACCCCATTATAATTGATGAAGAGTGGCAGCCTTTTGCTAATATCTTCAGTGCACCCGCAGCTAGCGGCAATTGGCACAAGTTTCAGTGTTTAGTGCATGACTAAATCTATTTCTAATATCTCCAGAATAACACAAGTTGATTTATACTGCTGACAGAGCGGGGAATGTGAAGGCTGGAGTTCACAACAGGTTTAGTTAGGCTGCAGCAAAAGTACACTCTGATTACATCTACAAAACATTCAGTTTTGGATTTCTTGCAAGTTGGTTGTGCACACAAACCAACATTTCAAGGCAAAACTCGAAGAATATGCCCCAAGTAGTTTAAAGGGTAAATCATTCATGGCTGAACACTTAAGAGTCAACCCATTACCTCACTGGCAGAAATATAAATTTATAACACTACCTTTGCATTGCAAATTGTTGAGGCCAGTTCCCCTTTTCCCCTTGGATGCTGGTAGCTGGGATGGAGGTGTGAGTGGAGGGTGGAAAACTATAACACTAGGATCTTTGTTTTCAGACAATTGTATTATTTAGAGACTAGTTAGGCATTCATTTTTTCTCTTCCGTTGTGATCAGTCAAATATAAGCCACTAAAAATGTGTCTAAGCTATTGGTGACTCTGTCTGCTTGAATAATTATTTAATTTAATTATTTTTTATTAATTGCAATTATTTATTTATTTATAACGCAATCTAGCTGTATACACAGTCCCAGGGCTGCCATAACATTTACATCAATTGCACATCTGAAGAAAGCAAGGAGCTCAAAATAGCAGTTAATAAGCTGTACCCAAAAATGCACATGAAGAAGCAGCTGGGTATAAATAACTGCTAGAAATAATGCACTGGGAGAGAAGCACAAGACCCAATTAGGAAATACTAGGTTTGCTACCCAGCCATTAAAAATATATGCCTTTTTAGAGTGATTTGTCCCCTCCATTCTCAATTCTGTGGACTATGGCACTGTCACTCATGTAATTTAAATGTGTGAAAAGCCAAAACTACCCCAACTGCCACTCAGACTGGTGTTTCAAAAAGAATAGAATTTAAGGAATAGAGAAACCTATATTTGACATTTTGCTTGTTTTTATCATCATGATCAGAGTGGCACCGCATTAAGCCATGATTTCACCAAGTGGCTTCACTACGTGCCTAGCTTTAAACAGGAGTTGTCCCATTCATTTGGAGAATTGTAGTGTTAGAACCATAAAGAGGACTTGGACTCATCATTGCAATGCCTAATTTAGGCACCCTGATGCATAGTGGCAGCCACAAACTCTTGTTAGAAGCCCAGGCTCCCTGTACAATACAGGGAGTGAGATGAGTACCTAAAAAAAGGTGCTGGCCATACCCCATCACCCAATAGCTCTGTGGTTACAGGACTGTGATGGTCTACATTATTATGTTCACCACTTTTAGAAAACTATGATAAATCTTGTACAAAGTGTGCCTTGTGAGGTATCATTTGAAAACTCATAATCTGGTAAAATATGTGCATCAACACTGAATGTAAAGTTACAAGATTCTGCTGTACAGTATTGTTGTAACATGTTCCAAGTTTAAGAAAAGCAGGCCCAAACCAGTTTTTCAGAGACAGACACACTAGCACTCCCAGCCAAGTGTTAAAGAGCTATCACCTGTTTAAGCATCATTCTCCAGCCAGGGGAGGGTGTAGACAAAAAATGACATTTTATCACAGGGATGGTGCAAATGTCACATCCACAACTGACTGTGTGTCACCATGACTCAGCAAAGATGTTTCTAGCACAAGGAACTGAATTATGAAGATGGGAGGAAAACGCTTGATTGCATTCTTCTCTGCTCCTTCATCTCTGCTCATGGCATCAATGGCTCTCAAAGAGCTGAGCTAAGGGGGAGGGGTCCCAGGCTGAAAGGAGACCCAGCCTGTGATATTTACTGCAATGTATGGTGAGACAAAAGCTTTTGCTTTTATGTTCACTTAGATTGTTACGTTTGGTATTACTCTTATTTTCTTTTGTAACCAATCCTGACTTTTATGTATCATCATTTGTAATCACTTAAATTTATCATACTGTATTATCTTAACCGGTGTGTTTGGATTAAAGTGTGTGGGAAACTCCATTTGGGATAACAAGGCTGGTGCATATATTATTTTCCTTTGATGGAATGACAGACTTTCTATAAACTTGCATTGTTCAGTAATGAGCTGGAAAGTACAAGGTGCATATTTTTGGGGGAACAAGGCTGGAATTAAGAATTTGTGGGTGTTTCCCTATATGTAATTAATGAGTGACAGGTCAGAGTGCTCATGTATTTAGCTGGGAATGAATTTGCATGCTGAAGGGTGTGTAAGCAGGCCAGGAGTGGATGATATGACAGCAAAGCAGTGTAAAATGCACCCCACACTCAATGTTCCCTCTAATTTTTTACATCCATGTGCGGAATGAATTTTGTTATGTGCACCAATATGGCGGTGATGTGTGACACATCACTGCCATATTGGTGCACATAACAAAATTAATGTGGTGGGGGTGGGGCCGAGGGGTTCAGAGTGTGGGAGGGGGTTCAGGACTGGGGCAGAGGGTTCGGGTGCAGGGGGTGATGAGGGCTCTGGCTAGGGGTGAAAGCTCTGGGGTGGCGCTGGGGATGAGGGATTTGGGTGTGAGAGGGGGCTCCGGGCTGGGGCAGAGGGTTGGAGTGCGGGGGGGTGCAGGATCTGGGGTTGGCCCGGGGATGAGGGGTTTGGCTACAGTGACTCCTCCCAACCCCAGCCCAGAGAGGACTCTTCCCACCCCAGCCCTTTTTCACCGCTGCAGCTTGGGGCCAGGGGAGAGGTTCTTCTCCCCCGGTTGCGGCAGCTCCGGTGGGACTGGACTGGGCTTTCCGTGAACAAGCGGCGGACTGGCTTTGAGAACCACTGCTCTAACCAATGGACCGTGGGATAGTGTAGGGTGGGCTTCTCATGATGTCTTCTGCTGAAGCTTTTCAACTTTGTATACAATATTTAAATAGTCATTGGGCCAGAGAGAGAAAAAAATGGCACTATAGTCCCATGGTTAGAACACTGTCTGGGGAAAAGCAGGGTCCAGACCCTGCTCCAATAAATATTTAAATATGGGGGGGGCACCACCTCCTCCTCAGCAATGTTTTGCATGAGTTAGGTGTGCCCTAAGAGTGTCTATCAGACTGGGCCCTGCAGGCTAGATAGCTCGTGGGGGAGACTCTAAGTTTGAGAACCTTTCTGGGATTTAGGCACTGAGCTGTTTGGTACCGGCAGAAACTTAGGTGCCTACAGCAGTGGTGGGCAACCTGCGGCCCATCAGGGTAATCCACTGGCGGGCCACAAGACAGTTTGTTTACATTGACTGTCCGCAGCTCCCAGTGGCCGCGGTTCACCATTCCCAGCCGATGGGAGCTGCGGGAAACGGCAGCCAGCACGTCCCTGAGGCCCGCGCTGCTTCCCACAGCTCCCATTGGCAAACCGCGGCCACTAGGAGCTGCGAGTGGCCGTGCCTGTAGGCAGTCAATGTAAACAAACTGTCTCGTAGCCCGCCAGTGGATTACCCTGACGCGCCATGTGCGGTCCGCAAGTTGCCCACCACTGGCCTACAGGGTTAAACAGCAACACAGCAGGGGTTTTGAGGATCTAAATTTTGGACTTAAGGCACCTAAAGTGGCAGTTAGGTACCAAAATCCCTTAATGGATTTAGTTCTTGGTATTTTGGGGTGAAAATATGCAGCACAGAATAAAACCAAAGGCACAATTCACCTCCATAAAGCAGTATCAGCCTCACCATGATCAAAACATGCTTCTCAGCAAGCTTGAACAGAGGTTGTGTGATTACCACACTTAGTCTGTTCAGTGGGGACTGTAATATACTGGAATTGATATCTGGCATTTGAAAATTAATGTGACTAGATGGTTGTAATGACATTCAAATACACAGCATTCATTATTATATGCTGAATGCCTTTCAAAATCCATGCCATCCTCCAAGTACCAGCTGAAACAGTACCAATGGATGAAATATTTTAAAACCATTTAGGCACCAGCACACACTTTTCCCATCCAGTAGCTCCCTGGAGACCTTGAAGGTGTGACAAAGGCCTTTAAATTGTGACAAACAGACCTAAATTGATGGACGTGACACAGAGCACAGGAGGAAGCTTAGCATAACGTTCATTTCTTTAATGCGTAAAGTTGTTCATGAGCTGAGTTTCACACCCCAGCATTTCAAATGTCAAATAATTTACACAGTACTTAATAGTGAGATAACTGCAGGTTTACACAGGACAGAAAGAAATATGGGTCTGAAATAAATGTCATCCATAGTGTGTGGCAGTTCAGAAGACTTTGCCTTTATTTGTGATTTGCATTCGATACAAGCATTGTGCATGAAGGCTTGGTTGTTTGAACTGTTTAGTCCAGATTTTGAAAGTGATTACAAATAAATGCATGTATCAACCACTCAGGAGTCCCAGATAAATAAAGCTTGCAATTCTGGGGTAGAGTTGCAAAAAACTCATTGTTTCCGTGTCGCAGGGGTTTACCAGATTCTTTTTGCTAATTTTGTTTGCTTAGACCAATATTTCCAATCCTAGCTCATGAGTGTGGGTGCCCAAGCAGGACACCTTATGATACCCAGCTTTTAAGAGGATGGGGGCTTAGCACATTCTGAAAATCAGATCAAGGGGTTTTGCTTGCTTTGTGTTTCCTTATGAAAGCTTCATACTTTGACGTTCCCCTCTGGTGTTATCTGGACCGGTGATCTGCTAGGTCACTCCAATCCTTGACTCTGGGAGCCAGCCTTATCCTGCTCTGCTATGAGAACCCCCACTCCTAGGCTGTTCACATACAGCCTCTGGCATGTAAGCTGCTTCTTGGATTGTGCAACCGAATGACACTAGCCAATATCTCCAGTCCCAGACACAACCCTAGGAACCTCCATCTTGCAGTGTCAAGTTATGCTTGCTGGACGCTGCAAGCTTATATGAGTTCATCAAGTTAACACAGAAATTGATATGTACCAAGCTTGTTATCCCAAGGGGAGTCTCTGACATGCTTCAAACCAAGCACACTGCTTTAGGTAAAGTAAACAAACAGATTTATTAACTACAAAGATAGATTTTAAGTGATTATAAGTGATAGGCAAAAAGTCAGAGTGGTTACCAAAAGAAAAGGAAATATAAGCACGCAGTCTAAACTCTCGACCCTATTAGACTGGGCAGCAACTAGATTAAGCAGTTTTTCCTCACCCCACTGGATATTGCAGTCATTAATATACAGGTTTGTTCCTTAAACCTGGGCCAATCTCCTGTGTTGGAGTCTTGTCTTCTTCTCAGCGTCTTGGGTTGTTGCAGCATAGGTGGAGGCAGGAGAAGGGCCCGGTATGTGTCCACTCTGTCTGTCTGTTTTATACCCTCAGTCCATGTGCTTGGGGAGCACAAGTACAGGCATGTCTTGGGGGCATTGCTGAGTCTCTCCAGGCAAGGTTGAGCAATTCCCCTGGTGTAGCCTCATGCAGGTGAGTCATTGCATTGTAGCTCC
Organism: Emys orbicularis; assembly: GCF_028017835.1. NCBI lineage: Eukaryota > Metazoa > Chordata > Testudines > Emydidae > Emys > Emys orbicularis. The sequence goes on along the minus strand of NC_088684.1, from coordinate 150,614,240 downwards.
CTTGCTGGACAATGGTTGTTGATGGGTTGTTTGACACCCCACCCTGGCATTGGTTACTTTCCTTGCTGTTGCCTCTTGGGAGCTAAGATCTGGCTGATTCCCCAAGTTACAGCATGTTTTAGTGACCACCATACAACACAATTCTCATAACTTCATATGCATTAATGATACACATATATGGATAGAGAAATGACTTTCAGCAGATCATAACCTTTCCCCTGATACCTTACAAGGCATGCTTTATATGTAAGGTCACTATTATATGAAAATGAGGAATATGGGGGTTACAGTATGCTCCCCCAAGGTATAGAATGTCACACATATATCTTTAGTCTGGGGCTCACACAGTTTCATGGCCAGGCAGAAGAGATTCATATGCAGATTTGTTGCTGAATACAAGTCAACTAGCTACTTGTTTCTTAAAAATTACATGGAATATTCTCTCCCCCCCATGTTGTTATGTTTGTGCTAAAATACTATGCGCAACCACACCTGAGATCAAAATCTTTTAGCCCATAGAATCATAGAATATCAGGGTTGGAAGGGACCTCAGCCATCTGTCCCAGGGTGCTCTGCTCACCCCTGGTCTGGCACCTCCTCCTGATCACTCTGGGGATTAGCTCTCAAGGCTAATGCCTCCATCTGCAATTTGCATGCCATCACTCTGACTCTGGTCTGCAGCCCCTCTCACTCCAAGACCTGCAGCACCCTCTTTCTGAGTTAGCCCTCCAGCTAGGTCACTCAGTGTTCCCCCTTCCAGGGTTCAGTCCATCAACAGTCCTAGGCATTTCCCCCCCATTTACTGCCCCCACGCCATTCACTCAATGGCTGATAGGGGAACCCAGGCCTGGCGTCTTCTCCAGGTCCCAGTCCAGGGCCCCTAGATCAGCAATTATAGGCCTCCTCTCTCTAACCTCACTGCTCCTTCCCTGGACTGCTTCCTACTCTCTGGCTCCCCTTCTCTCTCTGGGTGTGCCAGCTCCAAGAACCCTCTCCCAGAGAATGATAGCCCTTTCTCAGCAGCTATCCCAATCTGAAGACAGCTTCCTGGCTTTATGAGCCCCACCTGTTCTACACAGGTGAGTCTGTTCCTAATTAGCTGCCTACAGCCAAAAGCTCCCCTGGTTGAAGCCTAATTAGCTGATTTGGCCCTCCTGTATGAATTCCACTCTTGCAAGGCTAGTGTGGGGATCTCACAATATCACACTATCATAGAGATGATGCTTGATATTTAGATGACTCAGGAATGGATTTCTTATAGAATGGCACAGATTCACTTCTGGTCCCACACTGGCTTCTGCTTCTATAAACACTTGGTGGCTTTAAATCTGCCAGGCATGAGACTGCTGCAGAATATAAGAAGATGAAATCTCCCCTCCTATGGTGGGAGGTCTTTAAGCAGACAGAATAACCCTAAGTGGTGCTGGTTGGGAAGGGGGCTTAGATGCGGTAGCCTTAGAATGGAATGCATCACCTCTGCAGTTTCTGTTGAGACACAACTACAATTTAAAGTCACACCCCCTTGGTAGAAACCCAAGGGAAGAGCAGATGGCAAGACCCTCAGACAGACAAGAAATCAGCTGGTGCAGAGAGGTATAATTTACTCCTCCCTCTGCCAATATGCTTGAATCAAATCCTATCTATTCACTTTGAAATTCGCTTTTTCCTCACAAAAACTTCTTTCCATGTGCCAGAAATTCTCATTTCCATCTTTCATTTGCTCCCCCTTCCTTCCCTCTCCAAGTTAAATATTAATGTATAGATGATCTCAAGACATATTAAGCAATATTATTCATGGACCGATACACAGATGTTCCTCGGGATGTTGATTCCAAACCTGCTAGTTGTCTTGTTACCAGCTACTTAAGATTTTAAGCTAAATCCTTCATAAAAGATACAGCACGATCTTCCATTTGAGTTTGAAATATGTTCTGATGATTCTGCTTTTGGGTTGTTGGGTCCCACTCTCCCCTCCCCAGCTGCAAATTGCTAAGCCTTCTCAGAGGCAAACTTAGGCATGATGTTCACGTGGTAACAAGCAAAATTATATTTTGAAAGCAATGCTGACTATTACATTATATAGTGCACAGAACAGCATATACCACTGGTGGAAGGTGTTGATTTTGTTTTAATTTAACACTAACATTTCTTTGATGGCTTACCTACCACTTTAAGTGCAAAGTAATAAAGGAGCAATAGGACTTTACTGTACAAATCTGCTTGTACTAAAATTGAAAATTCTTTGAAAAGGTCATCTTGTGTAGATTGACTACATTGATCATTTTCTATTCAGTTCCATAGGAATTTTTCATATCCTCCTGTTTCTTCTGCTCTCCAACCAGGCAGCAGCTGGGAAATAATAATAATAAAAGCCAAAACCTTGTTACTGCAGGCTGAACTGCTGGGAGCTTCATGAAAATCAGTGGGGTCTCACCCAAGGGTCCTCTCCGGTGGAGCAGCTTCTGAGATCATGACTAGATTGTAAACAACCTATTTTTTAAATATTTTAGCCTTCAGTGGAAGTGCAGATGTGCATTTTAAGACCTTTTTTTCATCCTCGAAGACCACTCTTGGCTTTGAGATGTACATGAAGCCCTGAAGGAGTTTGTTTTACATTAATCTCTTCCTCTATCCCTCTTTAATAGCTCTTAAACAAACAAACAAAGCATTTTTTGCTTGACAATTATCCTGAATACCTACGGTGAAACATTCAAAATCATTGATGTTGGAAATTTTAACATTGACTTCAATGGGAGCCAGCTTTGGCTAGCATTGAGGGCATTTGAAAATCCTTTGAAATCTTTAGGGATCATTGGAATCATTTGAATAATGTTGCTATTTCAAATCTAAAGAAAACTTCTTTGATAACCATTTTTTTTCAAGAGTTACAATTTCACTTTCCAACTTCACTGATTCCCTCAATTGAGAACTGAATTGTACAATAGCTAGCTAAACTTAGTAACAGGGCTTGGGCATAATGCAACATTTTATTTATGGTTTGTTTTTGTTTTTTAACTTCCAAAGATTTGGGGCAAACAAATACAGACTGAATATCACATAAAAGCGATGTATACTGTAGTACAATAGAACATTCAGCAGTAATTCTGCAGCAGAACTTCTTTCTCTTTACTTACATCTGTGAAACTTCTCAGAACAGATGGGCTGTGTGTACACACACGCTCATGTAGTAGTGGGGAGGAGTTGCTATATTGTCTGATGTCTGAATGCAGTCATGCCTCAATTTCCACACCCTTTCAGTAGTTAGTTTTATCCTCAGTCAAACCAAAAAGTCCCCTATTTAGGGGTAAAAAGCCCAAACAAAATGAAAACTCAAATCTTCCACCCAACTTCCTGTTCATCTTCTCTCCTCTTTGAGGTGTAATGGTACTTCACTAAGTCTCTCCCTCTGAATGCAAGCAGTTCTTTCCCTTGGTTGCAGGGTATAATTGCACCATGTCTGGGTGGTACCCTGGTGCTCAATGTGCCATACCTCTTGCTACCATGGACTCTGTCCTGAGACCCTTAACAGTGAAGGGACTGGCTGAGCCAAACTCAACCATTCCTGTTTTACTTTCCCCCATGTCCACTTTCTACGCTTGCCTATTTTCCTCTGAGACTTCCTACCAGACACTTTCCTCAGGATTATTCAGCCAATCTCCTTCCCTGACTCTCTCTCCTCTGGGAGCCCTACTGCTGGCCTTGGCCCAGACTCTAATCAATGGAAAGTCCCACCAGCAATCTGCTGCTTTCCCAAAGTCTCTCTGCAGTAAACAGAAGGGAGCTCCTTGATATCCTTGTCCCCTTCCCCAGCATGCAGTGCTTCTAGTCTTTTACATTCTCCTCCTCTGTTCCAAAATACCTCGCTTCCTCTCTTTGCCTCCTCCCCTTGGTTATATTTTTATTGACAAATTTAATTTTTTGTCAATCCAGTTGGAAACCTAAAAAGAAGATATCAAGTTTTCTGAGCGTGTATTGTATGCAAAATGATTGGCACAGCTCTACCAGTTAGTCTTTCCATGTTAATGTCCCATGACATCCATTGCCAACAACAGACTTCATGCCAAGATACTAGGAAAAACTAGCATTACTGTGACACTTGAAACAAGGTGGAATTTTAAGAGAAATCTAAGAATTGTCAGGTCACTTCTAATGGTTTGACATTTAATTTGAGCATTTTGAATTTCTCTAAAGGTGCACCATGCTCTTCCTAACATCAAAAGCAAAAAAGGAAAACAATGATCACTTCAAGGAGAGGTGTATACGCAAATAGTGGAGAAAATAGTCTCATTCATCTCTTAGATAAAGATGCTAAATATGAGATGTAGAATAGAGTCTGGTTTCCATGAAATTTGGTATGCATGTGGAGGTTGTTGTGAATGAGGGAATATACTCTTTGGCCATTATGTAAAAATGTTTAATTAATTTTCTTAGTCAGTTTCAATGTGTTTCAATTTCATTCTTTGGTCTGTTGGGGATCTCATAGGTGACTGATTTTGCACCTGAAATTACAATTCTGTGTAACTGAAGCCACATTGTAGCCTCATTAGTACAGCATGTCATATTTTGGTTCTGATCCTATAATCTAAATCTTGTTAAGACTGGAAATTTTTTTTAAACTACCAAAATTAGTATCTGGGGTTTTTGTTTGTTTTTATCCACTCACGTCTGACATGGGTGATGAAATCTTTCTCCATTGGATTATTTTCTTAAACAACGTTCATACTTGTGATAAAAAGTGATCAAAACGTTTAAAACACAGAAGTTAGTATTACAGAAGTCACAAAGTCCTTGGGGGTAAACAGTGTAGAAGGCAAACCATATCTAAGCAGTTCAGCTTTGTATTTTCTTCTTATTTTCTGTATCTTCTTTATTGGCCATGATGAATATTGTGATCAGACAAAACTAAGCCCTTTACTCCTTTATTATTTATTAATAGCTTTGTATAGATGGCTTAAGGAAATGCCTGAGAAATTATTTTATTTTTATTAGATTTATTGCCATCTGAAATATTTCCTAAGTGACATTTATTGCACAAACAATACTCATGTTAGCACCACACAACACCCACTCAAAATGTGGTGATTCTATTGTCACCTACTCTGAGTTTCCTCCTCCTATAAGTTAATTCCCACCTCTTCCAATAAAACATTCTAATTCAGTGCAGCAACAAGGCATTCATTATAATTTTCAACAATTCCTTTTATAGGATGAGTTTCATACCATGAGATGGCGCCATTTTCCTAGCAGGATATAGAACATATGCAAACTCTTCAGTTCTTACTCATATACTATATTTAATAATCGATATCTGCCTGTTTGCTATTTAATCTGTGTCTTGTATATTTATGAGTTCTGTGTCAATGTTTATTTACAGGTAGTAACCAATCACAGAACATATTTCACAAGGAAGAGATTACCCAGCATAACTCTAATTGTCAGATGTGCTTGTTGTCATTTTCTTATTTTCATCATTTGCTAACTACTTTCCTTACTTTTATTCACTTAGGGCAAATTCTTCCCTACCCTCTGCACTGCAGAGCTGCTATGCTCTGTACTGGATACTGTACATTGACATGAATGAACGTTCAGCACACAGCCCGAGTTCAGAACACATGAGAGATCATAGTGGCAGGTCAGAGAAAGGCATGCTACCCTGAGATTATCACTTATGTTTCTACACTTGAGGTTAAAAGAGTAAATATTTTCTTAATAAAAAATAAAGATCAAAACATTTAGATAATATTCCCCTCTGCTGATCAGCGGCATATCTGTGTGATGGGCTGAAGCATCTCTGCTCTGCTGAAGTGGCAAAGAGCCACACTTTTGTCACTGTCACTCTGTATTTTCCCTACAAAATATATATATATATATATATATATATACAGAGATGTAGATGGCCAAAAAAAAAAAACCTCCACCAATTCAAGTTTTTCATGTATGTATTAGCTAGAAATGTCTTTTTCTTTGCCCACTGATATGTCTAAAAGATACTTTTAAAATGTTTCTCTTTTGGCTTATCAAATTCAGCTCTGCCATGAGATGTATCTAAACATTAGAAAGAAAAATTGCACACTTTTTGCTGATGTGTTGTTATTTTAAATCACTTTTTAAAAAAATTATAACTATACATAATTGAGGAGAAAGATTATATGGAACTTTTTGCATCAACTGTGTTCTCTCTTTTTCACGTGCATGCACACGTGCACGCACATCTACACACAGTTGAAATAGCAAATAAAAGCCTTAAAGAAAGTGCAAAGGGGCCCAATTCTCATTTTCACTAACATCCCTTTACACCGCTCTGGTAGTATAAAGGGCCATAACATGAGCATAAATATAATTTGCAACCATTTTAAGGCCCTTTTACACTGCCAGAGTGGCATAAGGGGGCCCTAATATAAATGAGCATTGAATCCTTGGAGTAAACAATCCAGTGAGATAAAAATGTGACTTTGAAAATGCACTTGTCACTAGACACAAAACTTGATGCACAAGTGACCTCTTTAACAGGATATATGTTGCTAAAGGCCATTAAGAATCTTTACATGAAAACATGTTGTGGTAAAGGACAAATAAGGGACTTTTATCATTAGCAGTGGTTTTTAGACCTTATTCTCAAACTGATAAAAACTGGAAATGACTTAGAATCAAATATCAGCTCAAGCAAAATTAACCAAGACCCCACAGAAGTCCCCATCCAGACTGTGAATTCTGTTAACACCTAGTCTCCAAAATCTGACCATCATAGAAGGGTGATCCAATTGTATTTGATCCAGGATATACTGTACACACAGACACACAAAATTGATCTGTCAGTCAAAACTCCCATTGATTTTGATTGGAGCAAAATCAGGTCAATGTTTAACAATGACCAACAGCATTAACTAGATTTTTTTTAAAGAGAAGCCTAAAGATTTTTATTGTTTAAAAAGCTTTTGCTATTGATCTTGGGAAGCTGAACCATTTCATAACTTAACTTCAGTGGAACTTTATACTATGCCTGTCTTATTTTAAATTGCTTGTGGTTATGACAAGGTTTTTATGTACTGGCAACACAGATCCAAATAGTATTACATTTGTAAGCATGTTATACAACTGAAAGAGCAATAGTCTGGACCAGTGTTTCTCAAAAATTTCAGGATTGCATCCCTTTATTCAAAGTCAAAATTTTCCGCAACAGCCTTACTATAAAAGAAAGAGTAAAAGTGTAACAGTGATAAGTCTATATAATTTATTTGATTTTGTTTGTGTACATGCATGTGTGTTTCAAATTGTGGACAGAGAATACCTGACCTTGAAGGGTAAGGGAGTGAGACGCAATATATCGATCCCCAAGAGATCAGTTTCTACCCGCCAATCCGGGCGGGTAGTGAAGACCAACCCTAAGTGTTGAATGTAGAAGTCACAGAGGACCTGGGACAGCTCTCAATTAAAGGGACACAGTCAAGATAGAGCATATTGAAAACAAATACTCCTCACCAATATTGCTAATAGAAAATTAGTCCATTGAAATGAAATATTTTATTTTTAAAAAAATCGAAATTGACTTTTCATCATTTTTAAATAACGTGTGCACTTGTTCTGCTTCACTCAAGCTTGGCTGCTGGACTAGTCAGGTTCTCTCATCCGTTTCACGGTCTGATTTTTACACACCAGTACAATGTTGCAGTGTTTGGGCTTCCAGCCCCAGAAGGAAATATTCACTGGGCCCAGAGACGGGGTAGAATATACAATACTACCATTTTTTAAATTGTATAGGAACAATCACCACCATCAGCAATGTTGTTTACGGCATGTTTTACAAATACTACCCAGAGGTAGCTGCATAGTGGTAAATGAGCTTTCTGAATGCAAGACACTACAGACCTGAAGGTTGCTAATTAAACTGTATCCTCAGTATAACAAACAATCTGGGGAATTTATGTTGCCTTAACATGGTACAAGAATGTATTTTCTATGGCGATAATCCCTCTTTGCTGAACATGGAGCCTAGGGTCCTCTCCTAGCTGATGGACTGAGGATTGTCTGTGCTGTGGGGTTTGTCAAAGACAGAATGGATGTAACTGGCTTCACAATTACTTGCTTCATTTTTAGCATGGCAGGTAGGTGAGGAGGGCTGTTGGGTGACACCATATTAGGACTGAAGACGAACCACCTAATCATGAACTAATATAGTCACATTAAGCATGATACATTGCACTCTCATCCCTTACCATCAAGGGAAGTACTCCTGTTCTTTTTATAAAGCTTCAGTAAGTAGCATCAAATGTGCTGAAATGCTGACACTTCTTTCATCCCTATTCCTCTTCAATAAGGGCCCAAATTCAACTTCCTATTAAGTCAATGGAGAGACACCCCCACCCCACTGACTTCAGAGCAAGCTGGATGAAGCCCTGTGACAGCATACAAGTGACTGATAGCACAACAGACTGGACACCATTATTGTAATCACCTTTTTATGGGGAGGGGAGTAAACTTTTTTGTTCACTTCAATTGGGAAGAATTCCCTTTAGCACTGTTTGTTATAATGAAATTATATGGAATTAATCTAGGAGATATAGGTGAAAATCATCCCTCAGTGCTGCCATTCTCCCACGTGCAGGGCCAGTGCAACCACTAGGCGGACTATGTGGCCGCCTAGGGCGCTAAGTGGTTGGGGGCGCCAAAAAGCGGTGCCCCAAACATTTTTTTTAAACTGCGGCGCACAAGGCTCCTGCTGCTCCCCGCCTCCCGGCTCCAGAGGGGCTGCCCACGGCGTGGCCAGTCCTTTCCCCCGGGAGAGCAGCCGGCGGCCGAGCGGGGAAGGGGAGGGTCTAGCGCTGGCAGCTGCGCCTTCTTCCCCGCGCCGCAGGCCGAGTCGGGCTCCCCACCGCCCCTGGGGCTCTCAGCCGCAGCGGCAGCAGGCTCGGGCGCGGGGGGACTGGCTGCCTGTGCCACCGCTGAGAGCCCCGGGGGCGGCGGGAGAGCCCGGTTCGGCTCGCAGCACGGGGAAGAAGGCGCAGCTGCGCTCTGCTCTTCGGGCGGTGAAGCTGGGTGTCTACTCCGCCTGCAAGGTACCTAGCTGGGCCGTGGGGAGCCGCATGGCCCGCAGAGCGCCGGGGGGTGGGTAGGTCCAGTCCCTGGCCTGGGGAATAAAGTATGTGGTAGCAACCTGGACACCCCTCCCCCAGCCAGCGCCACCCTCTCCAACACCCACCGACCAGCTACCTTCTCCCCTGTGCACCCCCCGCCCCAACAACCCACCCTGTCCTGCCACTTTTGCCTCTGGGCAACCTCCACCTAGCAACACCCCCCACCACCACCACCACCAGCCACAGTCACCTTCACCCCTGCAATAACCTCGGGACACCCCCCCCCCCGCCATCTCCCTTCTGCCCACTCCTCCCTTGTGCAAACCCCTCCGTGCCACCTTCACCCCCCTGCAACAACCCCGGGCACAGACCCCCCCCTGCCTGCCAGCCCCTTGCAACAAACTCCTCCTGCCCACTTTTCCCTTGTGCCACTCCTCCCTGCCACTGCACCCCCTGCAACGAGCCCCTTTTGCCTCTTTGCAATCTCTTCCCTGCCACTACACCCCGCCCCCTCCACCTCTTGGCCACCTCCACCCCCTGCAACAATCCTATGTACCCCCCTCTCTGCCACCTTCATCCACTGGAAGAGTCCAAATACGACCCCCCTCTTTGCAGCCCCCCCGTACCCCCTGCACTTTGTGAACATCTGGGCCCCTGGGGGGAACTTGGCCATAGGAAGGTGGGGGCTGGAGATCGGAGGGGGAGCGCAAGGTGGAAGTTTCGCCTAGGGCGCAAAATATCCTTGCACTCGCCCTGCCCATGTGGCTGGTATTCCAGTCTCCATGGGCTGAAATAGCAGCCACAACCCCAGTTGAACAGGGTGTTCGGGTGACTGGATGTGAGAAACACACATCCCAGGGCCCCTTCCCTGTTGAATCTCTTTTGATGGCCTTCAACACAAGTCTATGCACAAACTCGTTCCATGGCATCTAGAAGGTGCATATGCACCCCATATAGCCACTCTACCTGCACTTCACCCTTTTGGTGCCTCTGTGCATGACTTACATGGTTCTGTAAGCTTTACCCTCTGTACCATGTGTGAATTCCACTGTCAGTGCATTCAGGTAAGTCTGTTGCTAGCAAAAGCTAAACAAAAGCAAATCCCTAATATTTTATTAGGATTCACACATCCCATTTCCTCTTCAAAGCCCTTTACACTCATTAACTATTGAAACAAGTATATCACAACACGCCACACACACACCTTAAATAACTGTGTTTAAAATAAACAAATTACGAGTGTATTTAAAGTTTTAATCTAAAAAGAGCAAAGCAACTGCAGGACATTGATTCAGATTTCATAATTAAATTCACAGAGGAACTTCAATCCACACCTGTACTTACTTTATTTTTATTTTCTCTTTAATCTCCGTATATTTGAATTGAATCAAATTAAATTAAATTTGAAGTGACACCCTACCAGCATAACTTCAGCCCCTGGCTCTGCTTTCCTTATGTGCTGATGGAGAGACTGTGATTCCTGAAAGTGTGCTCAGATTTTTAGGTTATTATATTAAAATCTATACACTACTTTGGTTTTCTTTTCTTATTATAAATTTGACTAATTAAAATTCCTTGGGCAATATTCTGTTCTCAGTTTCATGCATGCAACCCCACTGAAGTCACTAATTAACATTTAATCAGATACCCAATAACTTCTTCTTAGGAAAAGAAGGTAAGGAAGGGAGCAGGAGGAGGGAATGAAAGGCTGGAAACCTCAAATGAAAGGAGGATTAATCAATGCAAATAAATAACATAGGGTAACTGATGGCTGAATTTGAGCTCTTTCTTCTTTTCCTAACTTTGATGACTTTACATTCATAATAAGCTTGGAGTTTCTTTTTAAAGGGCAAAATAAAAATGAGAAACTGCTTAGTTATGATTCCACTTGAATAGCCCACTGCTGTTATTATTGTGGGGTAAGATGCTAGGCAGGTGGGTGGTGGAATGTCTGTTAAGTACGTACCCTGGTAAAAAAAAATGGATCCATAATTCCTTACCATTTGTAACAGTGGAACTGTAATGTAGGTGGGGTACAGGCATTTTTATCACTTTCCCACCTATCCCCAAGTGAAGGTGGTTAAAAATATTTACCCCATCTTACAGTACAGATACCACCATTGCTATCACAAGCAAAGCTGTTTTGGTAGCGCATTGCAGATCTGAATTTTGGTAGTGTAGTCATAGCTTAACCAAATTGTACTTTCACTATGCAAACTATGGCTACACTGCAATCCGAGGTGTGATGTGCAGTTTGGATAGCCATACCCAAGCTAGTTTTTATTTAGTTACCACGCTAAAAATAGCAGTGAAGATGCAGTGACATGGGCTTCAATGCAGGCTGTAAAAGCCCACACAATCTACATGGGTTTGTACTTGTGATGCTAGTCCATGCTGCTGCTTCTTCACTGTTATTCTTAGTGAACTAGCTAGGTTAAAGCTAGTGCTGGTACACCTACCCGAGCTATAGTTGTACCTTTGCAGTATAGACATAGCCTGACATTATGAGCCCCATGCAAAACAGAAGCCATCAAGCTGAGTCCTTCCATTGACTTCAGTGGGCTTTGGATCATGGCCTGTAAGAGCTTTTTGCTGTACATGCAGGAAAAGTATTTTTCACAGTTTTACTAGTGTTAGGAGTACCTCAGAAGGTTCAGAGTTTGGGTTTGGATCAGATAATGCCTCGGGAGTCTGAAAGCTAATCCAAACCTTATCTGAATCTGTTGAGTCTTCAGAATTGAGTTTGAAATCTCATGAGAAAAGGCTCTTTCAAGAAGGTTTCCAATACTCTACTTCCAGTCGGGCTGGAGATATTGAAAAACACCCTTTGTTAATGATTTTTCTGCATTTTTTTTTGGCACCAGTCTCAGCTGGAAAACTGGAAATGCAGATGAATGTGCAAATATTAGAGAATAAAACTAACCAAATATTTCAGAACTTTCCAAATAGTTTGGATTTGGTTCTAGGATTTATTTAGAGGGCCTTTTGCTTCTTGTTTCCCCATGACCTTGTCTGTCTATACCTATTTTTTACTGAATATTTAAGTATCTCTTTATTTTGTACTAAGATTGACTTTATATTAGTTTCAGAGGGGTAGCCGTGTTAGTCTGTATCAGTAAAAACAACGAGGAGTCCTTGTGGCACCATAGAGACTAACAAATTTATTTGGGCATAAGCTGTTGTGGGTTAGAACCCACTTCATCAGATGCATGGAGTGGAAAATACAGTAAGCAGGTATAACTGTACAGCACATGAAAAGATGCCACTTGGTAAGGCAACTCCCATCTTTTCATGTGCTGTATATTTATACCTGCTTACTGTATTTTCCACTCCATGCATCTGATGAAGTGGGTTTTAGCCTACAAAAGCTTATGCCCAAATAAATTTGTTAGTCTCTAAGGTGCCACAAGGACTCCTCGTTGTTTTTACATTAGTTGTATACTTATGTCCTGTCACAGGGACTCAAAACCCTGTATTGGCAATATAGGTGATGGGTGTGTTCCATCTTTAGCTTTTATAATTTAATAATAATGACAAATGAATTCTAATATATCCTGAGATAGAAATAAATTCCCACACTGTAATGGGTTAGCAATTGGCCCTCCCCCTTTGGCTCAGTGGGAGGTCACTCTGCCTCACTGCATCACTGGGGCACTGTCCAGTATCAGGGAATTAGCGAATCAAGTGCCAGGGCTTGAGGCCCCTTTGGCGGGGTAGGATAGAGCAGCAAAGCAGCTCAGGTCCTCAGGCAGGGCACAGCAGCAAACAGTGTAAGGAATTCAGGCCCTGAGGCAGGGCATAGTCATAGGCAGTCTTTCTCCTGGCTCAGGCAGATGGCAGACACAGGCCTCTGGGACTCAGGGGGTAGGTGGCCACCCCACGGGTGGGGCAGACTCAGGGGGTTGGGGAACCAAGGCCTACCCTACTACACCGGGTCCCAGACCAGGGCCCTGACAGTGGCAGAGGGCTCCACCACTGGATCAGTGGGGATCCCACCAAAACATGCTGACTTGGGTTCTGACAGCAAAACTGGACTAAAGTCAGGTTTCCCTAGGTACTTCCTAACACAGTTTGGCAAGGGGTTGTGTAGTCCATGGGCCGTCTGTCTCATTGGACTATTTGGGCACTGGCAATCCTAGTCACTACTCTCCGCTCTCAGCTTCCTCTGGGGTCAGGGTGCTCCTTGGTTCGGGAGAAGAGCCCAGGGTCTGCAGCGGCCTTGGGACATCTGTCTCCTTCCAGGTTCAGGCTCAACTGGGCTAGAGGCCCTGTCTTTTATACTTCCTGTCCTGCCCCTTAGCTTCTGGCATGAGGGGCAGGCCTCACCTGGCTCCACCTACCGGGGAGCAGAGAGTTGTTCCTTCCCCTTTGGCTCAGTGCGAGGCCACTTACCCTCACTATACACACTTATAACTCTGCTGTCCATCTGCTTTTCCTATGGGTGTGATATCGATAAACACAAACTTGCCAAACATTCTACACTTCCATCTGTTAATAATTAGCTCGTGTATACTACTGTCTCTCACACAGTGCCCTTAAAAGTGGCCCACAGCTTGCTGCTAGAAACCTAAATACAGTAAATTCTCACTTAGCATTGTAGTTATGATCCTGAAAAATGCAACTTTAAGCGAAACTATGTTAAGCGAATCCAATTTCTCCATAAGAATTAATGTAAAGGGGGGGCGGGGGGGGCTAAGTTCCAGGGAAATTTTTTCACCAGACAAAAAACTATATTATATATATATATACACACACAGTATAAGTTTGAAACAAACAATTTAATACTGTACACAGCAATGATGATTGTGAAGCTTGGTTGAGGTGGTGGAGTCAGAGGGTGGAAGAGGGATATTTCCCAGGGAATGCCTTACTGCTAAATGATGAACTAGTATTCGGCTGAGCCCTCAAGGGTTAACATGTTGTTGTTAATGTAGCCTCACACTCTACAAGGCAGCACGAATGGAGGGAGGGGAGACAGCATGGTAGACAGAGACACACACCCTGTGTGCGGGAGAGAGAGAGAGATGTGCATTGCCCTTTAAGTATGCTGACACCACTCTAAGTACATTGCCTTTAAAAAGATCAGGAAGTTGAGACAGCAGCTGCGGCCAGCAAGCTCTTTCCGTCCTGAGCCCTGTCATGTCCCCACCCTGCTCTATGTGGAGAAGAGGTAAGCAAGGGGCAGGAGTAGGGTGGAGAGGGACACCCTGACATTACCCCCCCGCCCCCCGCACAGCAAGCAGGAAGCTCCCGGAAGCAGCTTCAAGGCAGAGGGCAGGAGCAGCACAGGGCAGGTGGGGGGAGGGACAGCTGAACTGCTGGCAATTGATAGCCCGCTGGGTGGCTGCAGCACAGGGAACTTAGGGGAGCAGGGAGCTGATAGGGGGGCTGCCAGTCCATCCTGGTTCCAAGCCCCCACCAGCTAGCTCCAACGGACTGCTCTTCCTGCAAGCAGTGGACAAAGCAGGCGGCTGCCAAACAACATTATAAGGGAGCATTGCACAACTTTAAACAAGCATGTTCCCTAATTGATCAGCAACGTAACAACAAAACAACGTTAACCAGGACGACTTTAAGTGAGGAGTTACTGTAACTACATGCTCAAAACCACACAGAAATATCAAAACATGGAACCCAATGAAATATATCTCTATAGTCTGGGATTTACTAAACCGGACGTGGCTTGCAAATACCTATTATCATTCAATCTGTCACAGTTGTTGGCACTTATCAGTTATAGATGCATCCATTCTAGCTGCTAGGATCGTATGGTATGTTCACTGATTCCACATGAAATAATATTCATTTACTTTCACTAAGTTTGCTTTGAATGTTCGATTATGACCTACGTGGCAAAGCTGAAATGTAACTTTCATTTGCAATTTTTTTACAGTTTTATAAAATCTCACTGAATTATCTATGGCACCTGTAATAAAGCACTATTGTAAAATTATGTTTAATTACTGTAATAGTTATATTCAACAGTAAAATGAAAGCATCACTTGACATATGGTCTGCTTTATTTTCTAACAATCTGGAAATATGGATCAGAAAATAATGTTGCACTACAAATCTGAGATATGGTAAGAGAGTTTTCTACTTTAAAGCTTATTCTCTCTGGAAAGAGGTGATGACGTTTGGGAGTGGGGAACTAGTGTGGGCACTTTGTCATGAAAACAGTCATCACCTTGGATGTTGAGTGAAACGTTTCAACATTTGCAGTAAATGAAGCATGGAACACATACTCTAAGGCATGACAGCCAAATGACTGGGTAGGTAAATATTCTGTCTTGGTGCCCTTTCACTGTCATATACCGTTAAGCATTGAAACTGTGGTTCTGCTGTGAAAAGTAACTATGAAAAATGGCAGCTTCCTGCTTCCTATGTTTTCAGAGTCACACTTGGTCACCTTACCGACTAGATTAGAGTCCACTCCTGCTTGTTACCTTCATTTGTTCTGTACAGCTAACATAGCTATGGGAGTGCAAGCAGGAGCTTTACATCTCACAGACAGAATTGTTCACTAAGTGTCAGTAGCAGAATCTTAATGGTTGATGCATCATGAAGAATAAAGATGATGGCATTGAAACTTAATTCACAATTCCGTTCATGGTAATAATATCTCAGAAACAATAAATCAATATTATCTTCTTCTTATACCTTGCCTAGCATTTTAGCATTTTAGCATTTTAGATTAAATCTGCCCTTGATAATTTAGAGTTTATGAATAAATAGTCAAAGAACAGCTAGACTAGTTCAAAGTTTGTGCTAAATGTGAGGAAAAAACTGAAACACCGTAAGAAGAAAGAGCTATGGAGTTCTGGAAGGAAAAGTTTCTCCAAATACACACCAAGCTGGCAGTGCAGCTGCTTAGTTCCTGCCATCTGGGTGTGTCTAATTAGAAACTACCTAGAATAGGCTCTCACAGAGCTATTAAAGGAGAAGTTCCACAGCAGATGCTGCTTTGAATCCCTGAGGGCTCAAAGATAAGGCTGCAAGAACCTGTGGATCACTGAGCATTGGGAATATCATATCACCAATCATGGGGCTGTTGTACAATGCAATGTTCCTAAAAGAGCTAACTATCACTTGTGTTTAGAATTTACATGAAACCCTACAGGGAGTGATGATTACAGAGAACAGTGAATATAAAGAAAGTGAAACAACATATATACAGCTTCACGCTGCTAATTTAGACGCACCACAGTTTAGGCTGAAGTGGGTTTTTTTTCCTTCCTTTGAAACCTGATTTTCAGCTTTTAATATCTCCATTTCAAATCAGATTGAGCTTACACTGAATTTGTGTACTTAATTTCAAACCTTTATTAAAAAAAAACACCCTAAAATAATTTTGAAAGGTTAAATAATGTTTAGGTCTGCATCAGGCTAAAAAATGTTACTTTTTTTCCATTCTCTAGCTAAAAATGGGCTATTTTTTATTAAATGTGCCAAGCTAGTCTGGACTAGTACTTTCATAGTTATTTTGATATAGTGAGTAAGTACTTAGGGTCCCCGGCATGATCATACACGGGGCAGCTACCCTGTCCCACACCCCATGCCACCATGGCTATGTTTCTATTTTTAGCATGACAGCTTGATCAAAGCTGGGGCCTGTATGTCTACCTGAGCTGGAAATTACACCTCCAGCTTGAAGTGTAAACATACCCTAAAACTAGGTCTATGGCCTATCCTTGCAGCAGAATGTAGAGTACAGATATTGTATCTGTGTTAACTGGGCATGCAAATAGCAGTGTAGACTGCTTAGGAGAGTAGAATACAGACACACCAGCACCCTAGGTTCTCCACATGTCAGAACCCTACATGACTTTCTACACACCCAAGCAGTGCCTCTCATGTTAACACTGTTATTTTTAGAAGTGTAGTGTTCCACTGCCTCCTCACTGCCAGAACCTTTCCCTGGCAGATGGGAAAAGCTATGGCCAGGAGGTGACAGTGGGGAACTGCTGCTGCCTCCTCCCAGCTACAGCCTTTCACTGTCATGTGCAGCTTGTTTCGGAACCCTGGGTGATGCTCCAAATGGTGCAGACCAAGATAATGTCTGTCACTGTATTTTTAATTCTCTATTTCTGAATCCCCAAATACATTTATATATATAATTCATAGTTAAAAGGTGGTCTTATTGTGTTTTTTACAGTAGTCTTATGAGAGGCATCCTCAATAATGAGTAATATTATATGACTCTCTCAGAAAGCAATATGATTTATTTCACCAATCTGGCCTGTTCCTCTTAAAATCCAGTACAAGAACTTTTCAATACCACCAGCAGCCATTTACAGGCTCCAGTAATTCGGTGGGAATTTCAGACACCTGAAAGTTTAATTGACAGGCCTTTTGACCAATGGCATAGTTAATTGCCACGTCTTAAAAGACCCCAAATTAGCATAATCCACTGTTGTGAGTAAATTTGGAGATGAAATGAGTTTAGTGGCCTCAACTTAATCTACAGAGGAAAAGTGCCCAGAATCACAAATGTGGTCAGAGTGTGTTATGATTTTGTTAGAGTTAAGCATGATGGAGAGCTTATGCTTAGGATATGCACAAGATTGAAATAGCATGCTTGTTGCAAGAGGGGACCAGAAAATGTGTTGGCAAAACAGGGTGGTAGAGATTGCAATGCACCTGTCTTTTGTAATGCCTGTTCCTTGCGAATGCTGTCAGTTTGGGTAGAGTCGAGCTTTCAGGAGCCAGGCAATTTTCTTCCTTTTACTAAAGAAATAAAACTTCCCTCCATGCCACTACCTTATCCTGTCATTTAAAAGGTTAATAATGGTTGGAAATTTTAAAGGAACAACACTGTTAATAGTATTTGCATGCCAAATATATTTTAACACTAAAAAGTTATACATATTATAGTGGGATCAGCAATAGCACATTCCAGTAATGATATGCCCCTACATCCGGGATTGATGGCTGGGAATCCTACACTTGAAAACATTCTGATAAACATGACACATTGTACATGGTCTCTTGCCTGCTCCGTCTCATGTCTGTTCTTTAGAACAATATTGTGCCTGCAGAAAAGTTTGTCCAACCTTTGTTCTGTGTTATAAGGGAGAGGTAACCATGGGTTTAGATTGGTACCACATATAAATACCCCAAGTACCCTCTCTCTGGAAGTCCCAGTTTCCTATGACACAGCTGAAGTGGTATTAGCGCCACATGCCTCGTTACATCTCAGCACAGTGATTGATATCTTTGTGCCACCAAAAGGAGGATTGAAAGAAAGATAAATAGAGTTTATGGGCACTTTTGAATGCCAACAAGCGAATGCCTTGGAAACATCGCAAGACAATCTAGAGGTGTCCGAATGCATATGCTGCAGAATGAATGTGCAGCCTGCAAAAAATAAATGCAGTGGCAGAAATTGGCACCAGAAGGAACAGTGAACAAGGGTGAATGTGACAAACTTCAGTTCATAAGTTATGCAGTTGCTCCAGGAAACAGGCCAACATGCAAAGCGGAATTATACATACTGGTCACTGCCAGGGTATGAGATGACACTTGATGTGGTGAAAAAAACAATGAAAAGTTACCATGAACTTCAGCCTGAGAAACACTGGCAAATCAGGAAGGCACCCAAAGAATTTGGTTCAACATTCTTAGTTTAATCAATGTGTCATCAGTTTGGGTTCCTTTTATTCTATATGTGTAATGGACATGCAGAAGGTGCAAGTATTGCCAGTGCTTAAAATCTGAGGTCTTGATTCAGCACAGCACTTACACAGATGCTTAAATCCCACTGACTTTAGGGGGACTTAGGCATGTGATTAAAACTGAAGTTAAACATGCTTAATTTGTATTCTGAAGAGTGATCAACTTAAATATGTTCTTAAAGTAAAGTATATGCTTAATTTATTTGCTGAATTGGGTTAGAGACCTGTATGGATATTTGGGAAAGATTGAAAATGTGCAAAAGAAGGAATATTTGGTAACGTTTTCAGACATGCTAAGTTATTTAGACACATAAATCCCAATGAAACTCAGACACACAAGTAATTTAGGTGCTTTTGAAAATGTTGCCTATTGTCCTGTCAGCACATGGGAGATCTAAGTGTACAACTCCTATTGACTTTACAATAGCTACCTTCATAAAATCACCAAATATAAATCGAAGAATACTCCTTTTAAGCAAATATAGAGCTGAGAAATTCTGAAATTTCCCAACCCCCATGGAAAATTTCAACAGCATTTTCAGTGAAAACTTCCATGGAAAATGTCAACTTTTTGGCAAAAAATTGAACACTGAAAATGTTCAGCTGAAAATTTGTGATCTGGAAATGCCACTGTAGTGCCTCATGGGAGTTATTATTCAGCTGCCTCATGCCTCCATTCTTATCTATGGGCTGGGGTCCCTGGTTGGACTATGTCTCCCATGATGCACCACAGTCTCCCCTCTTGCTAAGCTACCATGGTACATAATGGAAGTGTAACTCTAGTGCATCATGGGGGATTTAGTCCAGCTAGGGAACCCAGCCCACAGAGGAGAATGGGATCATGAGGTTCCAAAAATACGACTCCCATGGGTAACCATGGCTGAATTTCTTAATCGAAACTGTGTTGGTCAAAACTTTTTGCTTTTCAGCTGTTCATTTTTTTTCTTTTTTTACAAAAAGTCAGACTGAATTTTCTGAAGAAATCATACTTTCCTTGAAAAAATTAATTTAGCTGAAACCCCACATTTCTGTCACAAATCAGTTTTAATGGAAAATATTTGACTAGCCCTATGCAAATAGCAGTGGAATGTCAGAAGCCCAAACACTAAGATGGGGAAATAAAATATAATTCAGGATACCCTGAAGAAGCCAGAAGCCCCATATTTGGTATCAGCATATCACATAAAGAAATCTCAAATCCAGGTATCAAAAAGTTAAAGTTGCTACCAACAATACTAATGCACAAGAGCATTTTAGTTTCTATAGTCTAGATGATAATGATGTGATTTTAAAAGCATTCCTATAACTTGTTCACCCGTCTTCTTGATGATAGAAATACATATATAAAATGTTATGTTTGCTGTTCTCCATCAAAGAAATCTCATGACAGGGAATCAGTATCTTGCTAACATAGCCTGTGAAGAAGAAAAAAGAAAGTGTGACCCCTGAAGCTCCATGACAGTCAAAAAGAAGTGCTGTCACAGACTTTTACATGTGTCTGCCTCTTACCATAGGAGAGAAACTGAAACATACTGTGGCGCTGACAGAGACTGCTGTTGCTGCAATACAGAAGAATTTTGGAGCACAGCAACTGTAGGTAATGCTGAAAAACAACCATGATAAGGTGAGATCCTCCAATCCTGCTATCTAGTTACTTATATGGAACTCATCACTGCCAGATCTGAGCCATTCAGCATCTTTAATGGATTTTATTCTCACAACTCCTGTTAGGTAGGGAAGTGTATTGCCCACTCTACAGAGAGGTGACTGAATTCCAGGGTAGATTACGTGATTTTCCCAAGGTCACACAGGAAGTATGTGGCTGAAACCAGATATCCTTCCTATTAAAGTTTTTGACTGAATGAAAAGTTCCTGAAACATTTTGATTCAAAATGTCTAAATGTTTCATTGTGAGTCAGTCCAATTTTGAACTGCATCTACCTGAGTTACCATGCCTCATGGGGGTTGTAGTTAAGGTGTCTCATGTCCTCATTATCTCCTAAGGGCCAGACTCTCTGGCCAGACTACAGCTCCCATGACGAACTGCACTCATAGGACTCCCAGGATGCACTTTGGCAGCTCAGCAAGAAAAGTGAGTAATGGAAAATATAGTCCTGCCAGGGAATCCATCCCATAGGGCATGAGATGACTGATCTAAAACTCCTAAGGCTATGAGATGTCAAAGCAGCTCAGGGGGACACAGATTAATGTCAACCCAATCTGAAACCAAACATTTTGTTTTAATTTTCCCAAATTAAAAAAAAAAAAAGAAAATTTGCATTTTCCATGGAAAATTTTGAATCAGTGGAAACTAAATTTTCTGTCAAAAACATTTTGATGGAAAAATTCTTACCAGCTCTAATAACAACAGAACATGAAGTTCAGCCTAAACTTACTTCTGAAGCCTATCTGTTCCTGAAGTTTCCTACAGGACTTCTCTATCTTTGGCCTTTGTTCCTTTTGACCACAAGACCACACCCAACTCTTCTGGTGGTAGGAACAGGCTTGCACTGGACACAATGAGTCAGCAGAACTTTTTGCTGTCTTTATGCTGGATTCTAACTAACTAAAAGGGAGGGTCAACAGAAGAGATTGACATCCCCATACAAGGACCATTTGTTTTGGGTAACCATACCCTTGTAGCCACATAAAATAAGAATGAATACATATCTGGCCTCAAGCAAAACATTTAAGTACACTCCTATTCAGCAAATCACTAAGCACATTCTTAAATCCACTGAAATCAATGGGATTTAAGGAATGGACTGTTGAATCAGGGTCTTAAAGATTAAATGTGAACAAAAGTCATCAGAATTTATTGTTAGAATGATTTAAAGATGTGTGGTTATGTAACAGGTAGTTCCGTCCCCTTTACACTGTTCTTGCCTGTCTTACTTTTGCCTCTTTCTGGCTCTGCTTCCTACTCTCCCTCTACTGACTAAGGGCAGAACAGGAAGCTGGGAACTTCTGAGATCAAATCCCAGCTATGGCACTGATTTCCCCTCTATAGAATTGGGTAAGTCACATATCGGCTTCAGTTTCCCCATCTATGAAATGGAGGCAAAAATACTTACCTACCTCTCAGGGTCATTGTTGTGCTACAGAAGGATAAAGTATTTTTTTAATTAACAATAATTATTAATATTTGAGAATTCAATAGTGCCTTTCCTCCTAGGATCTCAAAGTACACCTCTACCCCGATATAACGCTGTCCTCAGGAGCCAAAAAATCTTACCGCGTTATAAGTGAAACTGCGTTATATCGAATTTGCTTTGATCCGCCGGAGCGCGCAGCCACGTCCCCCCGGAGCACTGCTTTACCACGTTATATCTGAATTCGTGTTATATCGGGTCGTGTTATATCGGGGTAGAGGTGTACTTTACAAATGTTGATGATTGGTTAAGCATCATAAGATCTCCATGAGGTTAGCCAGGATACATTTTGCATTTTTTTTTAAATACTGCACTCTTCATTTCAGTTTTGTATATAATTTTTTTAGAAAAGATAAGCATGTTTTAATATATGCCCTTTGAAAAAGGAATAAGAAAAGCCACTGAATAATGTAGTGAGTTGGTATGGCTCCCCGGCGCCCCGGAGGCGGAAGAGCCCATCCGGAGGCCGCAGTGGGCGGAGCCAGGGAGCTCTGAGCCCGCCCCTCCTGGGGTCAGGGGGCGACCCGGAAGTATAAAGGCTGGCCCTCAGAACTCAGTCAGGCCCCAGCCGCTGAAGAGAACAGACGTCTCCAGCCTAGCTCGGGGCTGGGAAACCTCTGCAGCCCGGGGCGGCCACCGGGAGCCGCCGGGCCTGCCCTGCGCCTGCTACCCAGAGGAGCCGCCGGGCCTGCCCTGCGCCCGCTACCCAGAGGAGCCGCTGAGCTTGCCCTGCACCCGCTATCCAGAGGAGCCACCGGGCCCGCCCTGCGCCCTCTACCCGGAGGAGTTGCCGGACCTACCGAACGACGCCTGGCCAGACGAACCCATGGTCCAGGATCCCCCCGAGGCCGACACCGGCCCCCAGGTAGGCCCAGAGGGGGAGAGTGGAAGTAGCCCAGGGGCAGCCGACCCCAGTCTGGCTGCAGCATTACCACAGCCTATGTCAGTGTGTTGCAGCCAGGATCCCCACTGACTAAGCAGCGGGCCGTTTGCCGCTGCTAGGGCCCCGGGCTGGGACGCAGTGGAGTTGGAGGGCCTGCATCCCCCCTGCCACCCAACCCGTGAGTGGCAGTCTCCCCCTCTCCCAGGCCTGTTGAGGCTTAGTTTATCCTGTTGCTCAGCCCTGACTGAGGGCCTGAGCGCCTGCCCCAGCGTTTGTTGCCCCGCCCTGACCTAGGGCCTGGGTCTAAATGCTTTATATTATTGCTCAGCCCTGACTGAGGGCCTGAGTGCCTGCCCCAGCGTTTGTTGCCCCGCCCTGACCTAGGGCCTGGGCCTACATACTTTATATTGTTGCTCAGCCCTGACTGAGGGCCTGAGCTCTTGACTCAGTGTTTGTTGCCCGCCCTGACCTAGGGCCTGGGCGTAGATACTGTGTTTACTGTCGCTCAACCCTGACTGAGGGTCTGAGCCCTGCCATAACGTTGGTGCCCGCCCTGAGCCAGGGTCGGGCTGACTGTATCTTTTCAGGATTGCAAGGGCTGCCGGGGGAGACCCTGCAGCCAGACAGAGTACCCTAGCCCCAGTGGGTAGTGAGTCGGTGTGGCTCCCCGCCGCCCCAGAGAGGGTCGAGCCCCGGCAAACACTTGTACAAATACCAAAATCAGTTGGGTTCAAAGGGACACAGAGATGAACTGTAGATGCCTAACTGTCTGTGTCTGCCCACTGGTAAGCTTGTAGCACTCCTCATTCATTATTATTTTAGTTTCTTTCATGTTACAGGTTACTTTTTACAGTAACCCCAAACTTACTGAAAACCATTATTAACTTTTCATACAAAAAGAAAAGGCTCACAGCAAACAGAAGACAACGGCAGTATAGGGCATGCAAATAACTCCTACGCATGATGCAGGCGTGAACATTTAAATAGTTGTACTACATACCTCCATTCTTGAAGAGTTATAACTATGATGGACAGACAATATCTAGATTTGTGTTTTGCATTGTAGAAATTATAATGACAGATAAAACCCCCTCATTCTTGTTAGAGCTATACTGTGTGTGCTCTGCGATAGTTTTGCCCCCTACTTTGCATTTTTTCCTGTTTTGATGATCAAAATCATTCCCCTCTGGAGACCAGATAAAACATTGCTTTAGTTTGCACAGTGGCAAAGGATTAAAGAAAAGAAAAGAAAAGAAAAAGGGGAAAAACAGACTAATGAAAAATAAAGCTCAAATTGTAAAAAAAAAAAAAAAAAAAAAAATTGCCCAGAGTCTTTGGATGTCATCCAGGCTGGAGTGTGATTTCACCCTCCTTTAACTTCAGTGATAATTTTATTCTAGTAATTTGTCTTTGTAAGCCAAAAAAGCTCCTTTTATCTTGTTTACATATAGTCACAAATTCTAAAATACATAGCATCATCACATGTATTGGTGAGACTTGATATAAACAAAATATTCAAGTACTGAAATACTGAAGGTGAAAAAAAGACTTTTCTATACATTCAATAACTAACCTTTTTTCTAGATACCTGTGACTATTCCTTAGGTCATACAAACAAATGTCTTTACTTCTTCACTAAATATTTTCTTAACATGTTTTTGTATATTTCTAATAAAGATGGACCAAAAGTGCTAACTTCCAGATCCTGATTTTAAAAGACAATGAACAAACAAAAACCCAGCACCACCACCATCACCAAGGGCCTGAAGTGTCTGCACGCTCAGGTCCACGTCTTCCGCCTCCAGGCCCTACAGAGGCTCCTTTATGGTGCAGGTAGTCCGGCGTGGAGCGTATTGGCGCACACCTTCCTGCACTGCTTCCGAGGGCTCCGATATGACCGGCAGCTCCTTTGTCTCCATCCGAGTGGTCTTCCGCGAGGCCTCTCCGGGCTGCCGGTCTTCTACCAGGACCTCCTCCGGACCCGGAAACTGTTCTCAGTGACCAGGTCCGTGGCGGCCACCGTGGGGGCAGATCTCCTTGCGGAGCCCCTGCTACACAACCCCCAGCTCCGTGTGCAGGTGGCGGAGTCCCCCATGGTGCGCCAGAGGTTGGTCCTGGCAGAAGTCACCAAAGTCGGAGACCTCCTGGACTACGACCGGGGAGACTGGCTGGATCCTCTGACGCTCGCTCAGCGCATGGGGCTCTCCAGACCTCGTACTCCCCGGCGCGTACTTCAGGAGGTGAGGGCCGCTTTGCCGCCCGCTGCTCGGGACTATCTCGACCGGGTCCTGCGAGAGGGCACGCCCCGCCCACCCTCCACTCCGAGCCCTCCAGACTTTTTCATCGGGCCCCTGCCCCGTGGACCCAACCAGCCCCCTCCCCGTCCCTTCGCCATGAGCCGGCTGCACCATCTGCAGCCGGTTCTGTTCCGGACCGCTCCAAGGAAACATCTATACATGCTCGTGCTCCATGTTCTTCATGTCCTCACCCTCACGTCCCGCCCCGATACGAAGTGGCGGGACCTTCTGCCACCTTTGGAGGGTGAGGAGCCCCGGTGGGCCAGCCTTTATTCTGCTCTGATCCCGAAGCCCACCGGGGATGTCAGTTGGCAGCTCCTTCACGGAGCCGTGAGCACGGGCGTGTACTTGGCGCGGTTTACCCCTATCCCAGACACCTGTCCCTTTTGCGGCGTGAGGGAGACCCTGGCGCATGTTTACCTGGAGTGCGCCAGGCTGCAGCCCCTATTCCGGCTCCTCACGGATATTTTGTTAAGATTTTGGTTGCACTTTTCTCCTCACCTTTTTATTTCTTTGTGGGGCAACGGATAGCACTCCCTATCCGTTGCCCCACAAAGTCACGGGACCTCCTGGTCAACCTCCTCCTGGCCCTAGCGAAACTGGCCATCTATAAAACCAGAGTGAGGAGGTTGGCCGATGGAGTCTCCTGTGACTGTGGGGCATATTTCAGGTGCTCCGTTCGTTCACGTATCCGAGCAGAGTTCCTCTGGGCGGCATCCGCTGGCTCCCTTGCCGCTTTCGAGGAGCAGTGGGCGCTGTCCGGGGTTCTCTGCTCGGTGTCCCTGTCTGGTTCGCTTCGTTTGACCCTTTGACCTCACTCCTGTCCCTGTTCTTTTATTAGTTGTCCCCCGTAATTTTTTTGGTCTCCAGGTCCTGTGGACCCCCCCTTAGGCTGGGGGGGATCCTTTAGCAGTGGGCGGGCTTTGCCCGCCCACTTCCTGGATCCCAATAGGATCACCAACAAAAAACAATTTGGGTGCATGTAGATCCCAGGTTTTGTGTTAACCCATTACTGAACTATGGGCCAGCTGATAAATTGAGATCTGGGGCCAGATGCTGATCTTCCACTCGCAAGGTTGAAGGGTGCTTAGATCCAGGAGTTATAAGAGCTGATCCATAATCCAGAGAAAATCAAGAGGAGTCTTCCTATTCACATCTATGTGTGTTGGGTCTTACCCTTAATGTCTGATCCAGTCCCAATGGAAGTCTTTACACTGATTTCAATGGGAGCTGGATCAGCCCCCAGTGCAGGCCTGTCTTTAGTATCTATCAAATCCATGCATTTAGGACCATCTATAAATACATTGCTAAAATTCCACTTACTGATTGTCCAAACTGTATTTCTTTCAACCCCTTTCCCAGATTAAAAGAAAAAAAACATTCTGGCAGATCCCATGTTACTGTCTACTACAAATTGGTAATCTCTTGACTGATTACTCAGAACACAGCTAGAGGAAACTAAAATATCATTCCTCTTGTTAAATGCCAGTACAAGGACAATAAAGTAAAATAAAATAAAAACAACTAGGCACTTCCTCTGGCACAGATACTTAGTAATAAGAGTTGATTTTTCCAAACTAAGCTTTCTGCCTGCCCGCCTATTTCCCAGTCCTTTTGGCACTGTATCAATCAAAGAGTGGATACAAGTCTTTTCTAAAGAAAAGAAAATGACAGTGATGCTGAACCTTTTTTCAGACACTGCAATTTAAGTGTAAGATCAGATAGCAAAAGAACAGCTACACAACCAAGACGGGAAGTAAAAATGCTATGGAGTGGATGTTCATGGTTAGGAATGAGCTTTATGCTCAGGAAATGATTGGTTATAACGTTTGTTTGGGTCAATCATTATTTGACTGTTTAATGGCCATAACACCTTTCCTTCGGTGTTCAGCTATGGGCTATTGCCTACCTCTTCATTCTACAGTTCCTTTCCTTCATGTTTAATTTCCTGATTGCCTCCTGCACCCCCCCTCTCCCCCCACACCCCTTCACCTTATTTTCTCTAGTGTGGATCTCCTCCATTTCCCTTCCCCGCCCATACGTTGCCATCTTTGCTGCATCGTTTTGGATTTATGGATGCAACAAGTGACACGTGCACACAAGCATTGTAATGCATACTCCCCCCTGACAACTTAGGTACTTATACCATCCCGATTATTGTTGTATCTAAGCACTTTTCTGTCTCCAATGTATCAACAACACCCCTGTGAGGCAGAAAAGTACTATCATCCCAGTTTTACAGATGGGGAACTAACATGCAGGGAAACTGAGTCCCAGATCCACAAAAGTACTTAGGTCCCTAAACCCCAGATTTAGGCACATAAGTACCAGATCTGGCTCCACTGTGATCCACAAAACTCCTGCTGAAGTCAGTAGGTGCCTACACTCACTTTGGCACTTATGTTTCCAGGTTATAAGTTTCCTAGGAGCCTAAGTTTCTGCCTCTGAACATGTGCACTGCTGTCTCCCTTTAGGGGTCTGGCTGCTTAACTCCTGCCTAAGCCCCAGAGCAATCTACCTACTGGAGGCAGATATATGTTCAGCTGCCTAAATTGTGTGCAGGGCTTGATCCAGTAGGCATGCTCAGAGGCCGCCTACCAGCTTGGGTCCCATTCAAAATCTGGACAGAGGAAGAGGTGGTGGTGGTGCCCGCCTCATAACTTTTAGCCCAGTGAAAAGAAAGTTCACACAGAATGTGAGAAAGCCAGGTTTAATTCCCTCCTCTGCCTAAGGAGAACAAAGGATTTGAACAGGGCTCCCCCATAACTCTCAGGAGATGTCTCTAATCACTGAGCTATTCTGATGTGGAGATAACATCAAACTCTCCTGTTGAAGCTGTTTCTTTGTAGATAAATAATGAAAGAGTGATTGGAGCAGGGGGACTGGATCCAGGGTCTCCCAACTTCCAGGTGACTGTCCTAACTATTGGACTACTGAGTCAATTCCTACTTTCTTTTGCCCAATGACTGTTCCACTGTGGATAAGTTGGATTTAAATTGTCCTTGGGTGTGCATGTGCATGAGAGAGAGCGAGAGATTGAAAGTCTCTGTGGTCAGGACACCCACCTACAAAGTGGGAGACCCAGGATCCAGTCCCCTTGCTCCAATCACTTGTTCATTATTTATCCACAGTGGAACAGCTTCCACAGGAGAGACTGAGGGACCCCCATATGAGAATATCTTAGTGATTAGAGAACCCTCTTCAGAGGTGGGAGACCCCTGTTCAAATCCATTCTCCCCCTCATCTAAAGAGGGGAATTGAACCTGAGTTTCCCACATGCCACGTGACTGATTTAACCACTGGGCTAAAAGTTATAAGGTGGCTGAACTCCCACCCCATTTTATGTGGTGTGAGAAAGGTGCCTAAACTCATTCTTGTGAGAAAAACCTCAGGCACCTAAACTGAACACACCTTTCTGTCAGCATCTCTCCTATTGGCTAGTTTAGGCAGCTCCCTGCCTAGAGTACTGTCTTTTGTGAATCACATGCTTAGGCACTTATCTCTCCCCATTCATTGTACATGGAACCTAGGCACCTAAATCAAGCTTTGTGGATAGCAGTGTTGTTCCTGTGATTGTCTATATGTCATGACACTCAGCATTGTAATACCCAACACCCTTTGGATTCTGCCCCAAGTGACTTGCCCAAGGTCACACACAAATTCTGTGGCAGTGCAGGGAACTGAATCCTGATTGTCTGGGTACAAGGCTAGGGTCCTAACACCAGACTATCCTTCCCCTTCTGGGACATGTGAGCAGGAGTTAAGTCCTGAAGTTACTTGCAGATCCAAATCTCCAGCACTGCAATATAATCTGCTATGCAATAATTCTAGGTTCACAGAATCAATTAGCCTTTCTCTAGATTGTAAAATTAACCTACTTATAGATATAGATATAGATTTTAAAGAAAGCTGTCTACAAAATGGCCCCTGTTAACGTGATTTGCCTTGAGTGTGAATGGAGCATAACATTTTAAAAGTGGTGATTGAGGACAGCTTTCAAAACCATTAAAACAAATTGCTGTTCCTTCTGCCTTAATTGCAAACTTCACTATAAGAAACTACTTTTAAGATATAGTTATTTAGAAAAGATTTCTGAACACAGCTGATTGTGAAGTCTCAGCAACTATTACACAATATAAGAAGTATCCAGAAGCTCTACTTCATTATACATTTTTAGGTCAAAAAATTCTAATTTGGGTTTCTAAAGTCAGGCATCCAAATCAAATGTGCCTAATATTCACATAGGCATAGTAGATGCCACTTTTGAATAGCTGGTGCTAAGGGCCAGATATTTTAAGGTATTTAAACACCTAAAGATGAAGACAGGCATCTTTAAATCCTAGTGGGATTTTCAAAACTGCCTGAAGGCCAGATTTTTAAAGCTCTGTAGGTATTACTGTGCTCAGCATTGTAGTGCCTAACAGATTTAGGAGTCTACATCTCATTTTCAGAAGGGGTTTAGGCACTTAGAAGCCTGAATCTCATCAAGAGTCAATGAGATTTAGACTCCTAAATGCCTAAATTCCTTTGGAAAATGAGATTTAGGCTTCTAAATCAATTAGGCATTGTGACACTGAGAACCTTTAAAAACCGGAGACTAAATGCCTGACTCTCATTGAAATCAATGGGTGTTAGAAACTTTTGAAAATCCTACTTAGGCATCTTTCTGTATCCTTAGGCACCTAAATGCCTTTAAAAATCTGCCCCTAGGAGTATATCTATGAAGTATTTTGGAGTAAGCAGGACCTAACACCCAGCCTGGATTGACAGATATGGGTTAGTGGGCACTGTAAAAATAGCTGTCTAGACAGAGCTTTGAAATTGCGGGTCAGGCTGGAGCTCTGGCTCTGAAGCCCAGGAAGGAGGTCGGGCATCAGAACCTGAGTCTCAACTTCAAAGTGCTGTCTATACTGCTATTGTTAGAGCAGTAGTAAGAGCCCAACTATCCCAAGTCTGTCAACCTAGGCTGGAAGGTTCACTCCACCTCACCTAGACATAAGTGAGGATGGCATGGTGCGGGTGTCAGCATGGGCTGCACCACCCTGCCTGACACCCTGAAGTACATACTCACTTGCAGAGCCTACATTGCAATGACCTCACTTCTATTTTTAGCAAGCTACCTAGACTACAGCTAGTGAGAGTACATCTGCATGAGCTACAAATCACACCAGTGGCTACAGCATATAGAGGTACTCTGTGCTGCCTTATTTACACTAGAGTTTTAGAGTGTCAGTTAGAACATATTAGCTAACACATTCTGTCCTAGTTAAACACACAGAGCTCCATGCATGCAGTGGCCTGGAAGGAAGGATTCTTTCCCCACAATCTTGCAGCTACTCCCCCCGTGCACAACCAGCTTCTTGGGCTGTGTTTTTGGGCCAGCATATAGGCCATAAGTAGTTCAACACCTCTCTGTTATTTTAAGCTGCCCACCTGAGGATTCTGAAACACATCCCTGCATTCAGGTAACATTCAGTTCACAGTGATAATGGCTAGAATTTTAGCTTATTTATTGATTTGATTTAAATAAAAGCTTAACTGATGTAGAAACCGATCAGCTCATCAGGGCAGCGACTGTCTTTCATTCTATGTCTCTATAGTGCCTACCACCATGGGGTCTCCAGCTTGGTTGAGGTACTTAGGTGCTACTGTAATAAATAATTAATATTAATAATAATAATAATTAATAATAACCATCATCACAACAAGTAAGTGTATCTGTCATTCTCCATACAGACTCTGTATAGGCAAATGGATATGTGGAGCACTCCTCAGGTTTTATCAGTTTATTATATCAAAATCCCACCCCCCTCCCGTCACCCCCGCTTTTAGAGGAAAGCAGGGTTTTCCTACAGTAATAGCAGTTGGAAAAGCGCTGGAAGTCATGTGAGATCATCCATTATTTGAACAGCAAGGTGTTTTGTCTCACTGGATTATGTTCAGTGATTACTGTTGGTTTAGATCTAAAAAACTGTGAACAGAGGCTTTTGTAAGCATTACATGTAAGCAAAAAGCTGTCTGACAGAGTTAGGTTTTTGTTAGGGATGGAGGACATGGAGTGGAAGTAGCAGGAAAAACTGGATGAGTTTAGAATTATTGAACCAAAGAAGTAGCAAGAGGGGCTGCTAATTTGACCATCTGGGTCTGTATCATCTCTCACAGGAGTATAAACTGCAATGGTGAGCATTTGAACCTGCCCTTCCAACATGTTTTTTTTTCTTCTGAATTCTTTCAAGTCTGTTGAAAATATTAGTTACCCTATTGCTAAAAAAATGGAGCAGAAATATAGCGGGTTCAGAGGCAAGCGATGAAAATAATCAGAGGTGTGGAAAGACTTTCATATTAAAAGAGTTTTAAAAGATTATTACTGTTTAGTTTTGAGATGAGACAAAGAGTATAAAATAATCAGTATTACAGAGAAGGTAAACTTGCTGTTCCTACTTAACTTTCTCATAGTACAAGAACAAAGGGACATTCAATTAAATTGATAGGTAGCAAATTTTAAAATGATAAAAGGAAATAATTTTTAGATAACACATAATTAACCTGTAGAACTCTCTCCCACTAGCGATCACCAGGCCAAGACTTATGGGAAATTTAAAAAAAGTATAAGACATTTATAACAATGAGTTACACTCAGTAGGGTTAAAAAAATGGGATATAAATTCTTAAGGCATAAGTCAGTAATGGTTGTTTGGATGAAACTCCCTTATTGGCAGATTATTGCATAACTATCTGCTTCAGGGTTTTTGTACCTTCCTCTGATGTACTGGCCTCTGCCAGAGAGAGCATACTGCACCACCGATCTGATGTTCCCATGTCATATGAATCCTGGGTATCATATTATGAGGTATTTCAAGTTATTTTGGATACTCTTTTATACCAGATTAAGTGATGAAAGCCTCTTTTTTTTTTAATGTTCTAACATAAATAAATCTGCACTGGCAGATGAACTACATGATTCACCAGATCTTTTCCAATTGTAGAATCCATGATAATATTGTTACCATATCAATATTTGAGCTTTGTATTTAGACTTATAACTGGATTTGCATCCTAGAAATGGTATACCCACTTCACTGGGTCAATTGCCAGAGAAAAGAGCGACTCCAGTGAACACCATAAACTCTGAAGAATAGTGTAATGGTGTTGTGAATTTAGTTGTGAATGGTCAATTTCAATGGTATGCCTAAGGTTGCTTGAAACCTTATTACCAGTCAATAACAGGTGTGAACTGGTGTTTGTGTGTCAGACATTTCCCACTGCATGTCCCTTTGTTTACTACATGCTTTTAGCCTTCTCCCTTATGGTTGCTATTTGGTGGTTGTTTATTCTTAAAGCAGACTATAACATAAAAGTAAATATCTCCCAGCAATAGGGACTGGGTGACCCTGAGGACTGGTAATGAGATCTACAGCCATTCCTTTCCTGATTGCCAGTTTGAATCCAACACAGACCATTAGTTACTGAAAGTTACTATTGATGGCTGTTCAATGGCTTCTGTGAAGAGAGTTTTGTGTGCCCCAATTAGCTCTACCTCAATACAGCTATCATCCTTGTTCCTCTCTGACCTCAACACTTGTTTCTCCTCTTTCTCTGCTCCCAACACCCTATCCTTATCCTTAGGGACTTCAACCTTCCTACTGATGACCTGTCTCACTCCTGCTTCCTGCTTGCTCTTCTAAATTTTCACTTTCAATGTGCAACTCTGCACCAGGACCCCCACTGGCCTCACCAAATATTCCTTTTACTCTCATTCAACTTCAGCATTCCCTTTCTCTGATCTGTTTTCATACCGCTCATGCAGGGAGAGTTCTGTCCCCGTTATGTGTCTGTATCCTCTTTCCTTTCTCCTTCTGTGACACTGGATGTGGAGAATATTAAAAGAAAAACCTTCCTGAGTGACAGCTGCTTTATATTTGGTTGATAGAATGTTATTATCATTGAGGACCCATGGATTACTAAGTAGCCTAGACGGGGATGAATGCTGGGGGCCAGCAAAGAAGAGAAGGGTGATCCTTATGCCTTGTGATACTTTCTTGGCGGTGCCCAGGACTATGTCATCTTGTTACCCTCCTGCCTCCAGAGAGAAGGAGACTTGATGGTGCTCAACTGAATGTCAGCTCCCTGACAACACCAGTCTGTTAGCCAGTCCAACAATCTCTACTCCTGAGGGAATTCTGTACCAAAACATTAAAAATTCGGTAACAAAAAAAATAAAAATTCTGCGCACAATATTTTCAAATTCTGCAAAATTCTGCATATTTTATTTGTCAAAACAAAACAATATAATCACACCAGTTTCAATTATTTTTGGTGATTTATTTCAAAATACCTGTCAGCAAGTATATCTGTAACTATACAGACAACAAAAAAGATTCAGGAAATGTTTTTTTGACAAACAGTCATGTTACTAAGCCTATTAATACAGAACTCTGAGTAATAATCCATTTAAACTACAATAGAGAACCATATTTCCCACAACCCTCAGAAGCAGTGCAAAGGCTTGGGGGAGTCAGGGCTAATGGAGGAGCTGAGGGAGAACGAAGTAATTGCTGGGAAGGAGCCTAGGTGTGAACTTGGAAGGTTGTTGGATATGGGTGGGAAAAGTATGGAACAGGGGTTTTTTTTGGTGTGGGAGGGATTGTTAGGGAGCTTCCCCCATGCAGACCTGGCTAACCCCTAGCCTCTCCCATTTAGTTAGGCACATTTGACTATATCCCCATGTGTCCCTGCACCCCCAGGTGTTCTTGCACCTCCTGCCCACATGTCCCTCCACCCCAACTCAGACACCCACTCTCCCCATCCCCATGTGGCTCTGAACACCCTGCCCCCATCACCATGTGTCTCTGTGCCCCCACTCAGCAACCCCACTGTCCCTATGTGGTCCTGCACACCCTCCCCCATCAAATCTCAGAGGTTTAATTTATTAATTGGGGATTCTGAAATAATTAATATAGCCAATATAATCAATATACAATCAATAGATCAGGCAACACATGTGAACCAAGGCAAACAGGTTTCTGCCAGACAAAGGATGTATATTCACCTATTTGTCAACCCTGCCTTAATTTAGACTTTTAGGATCATATTTTCTCTGTGTGTGTGTACACACATACACAGAGAAAGCTAATTATATATTATGAGTATATAAATTTCACGACAGTATTAATTATCAGTGTCACTTCAGCTTTTACTGCAGACCTCACATGACATTCTTTATGGATAAGTACAATGAAAGTAGTGTGCTAAGTGTAGTGAGTTTGTCAGGCCTGTTAGGAGTTGCTATTACAGAACAGTGAAGCCTTTGTCAACTTGTACGAATCGGTCTCAGTGTCACACACCTATTGTATATTAGAGAAGAGCCACCTCGAGCAGAAGTAAGACACAGAGACAGACAGACAGAGGCAGCTCCAGAGAGGATAAGGGAAGAATATTGAAGTCTGCCTCTAGGTACCACTTTTATAAAACCCTTATATATTAAATAATTAGCTAATTAATGGTATTATAACATACACTTGTCTTGTTAAGTTCCTTTCCATTCTTACTCATAGTTGGGAGAAAAAACACTTCTTATTCTGAAAATCTTAATAGTGGTGGATCAAATAATAAAATGCTATTTGTGTAAATAAATAGTTGCTTTATTTTATCCTAGAGGTTTGAGATTCTTTCTTAAGGACCTTGGGTTGATGATTTATTTAAACATTTCTGTTGGGTGTACTCTACCCAGCATAAATTTCAGATCTCATTTTCTTGTATTGTACATCCCTATACTTGCAGTATTCCCAAAATATCCATTTACACATCTCTCCTGTACATTTTCTCACTCATCTTCCCACTTCCTTCCAAACTATGCCTTATGCCTGAAACACCTTTCCTATTTGGGTATGCTAAATAACTACCAGTTAATTCCAATCCCTCTTTAAAATGTGCTTCCTCTATCTATACCAATTCCCTAAATACAGGTCAGCTCCTTCACTGTCTTGCACTTTGTGCAGTCATTCAGAATACGGCAAAGGGAGTGCAAATTGGATCTAAACTGTTACCATTTTGATTTGGTATTATTTCAAACCCACTTTTTACTGATGTAAATGATTACATATGGTGCAGAGCAACAGAGAACCAAGCCTTAAGTCTTAATATTCTAGTTAAAGAAAATGTGACATTCACACCACTCAGCGACTGTGCCTTCTCCTTGAAATCCAGAGTGTTGTGTGTCTGAACTGCATTACCTGTTTCACTTTGATTATAAACTTCTTGGTGCAGTGATTGTGTTTTCTTGCGATCAGTAGGTGGGATTGCAGCCCATCTAGACAGATCTGAGCTTGCTTTGCCCTAGCTAGGCAGCATAGGTGGCACAGGCAAGCCCCACCCATCCAGAACCATACGTACATACTCAAGGGGCTAGCCATGCTGTTCTGACTTCACTGCTATTGTTACTCTAGATAGCATTGTACGTCTACACATGCTGCAATAACAGCTCCCGAATGCTGTATAGATGCACCCTATGTTGTGTACAGTGCTAAGAACAACAGCAGTGCTCGATAAACGATAAATAGCAATGCTCTCAAGCCATTTCCTAGTGGGATGATGTGCACATAACAAAAACCACAGCCATCATTGGCAATTTGAGCTGGCCAGAAAGGGGAATTTCCATTTTGCAGGAAATTCCGGATTGTTGATGTTTTGATTTCTATCGGAACAAAACATCAACATTGTGGAATTTCCAGCAAAATGGAACTATCTTTCTTGGTGCTCCCCAAACTGCTTGCCGGGCAGTGGGGCAGCTGGCTGGCTTACCGACTGGCTGTGTGCCTGGCTGCCCAGCCAGACTACCCTTCCACCAGCCAACCAGTTCGGCAACAGGCGAACTAGCCAGTTCCCCAGCTGGGTGAACTGTCTGGCTCTCTGGCTTCTCAGACAACTGGCTGGTGGGTGGATGGGATGCCCAGTTCCCCTGCTAGCTTGTCAGGCAGCTGGCAAGCTTGCCAGTCAGATGGGCTACTAGCCATCCTGTCTGGTTTCCTGCCAGCCCAACTGCTCCCTAGTTGGCTAGGCAGATGGCTGGTTGGCAGGAAACCAGACAGGTTGTCCAACCAGTCTTCCTTCCTGGTAAACTTCCATCAAAAGTTTACACAGAATTGACATGTTCCTGCTGAATATTTTGATTTAGTTGAAACCATATTTTCCACTAGATTTTCCAGTTGTTCTGTGGGAAATTTTTTGATCAGCTCTGTTGGCAACCTTATTGGCCAAAGACTGAAGGGGCACAGAGTTTAAACTTTCATCACATCTCTCTCTAGATCAGGGCAGGGTGCTTGGGCAGGGCAGCATGAGGGAAATCTTCATTGCTTCTGCCCATGTTGTATTTGATCCTCAACAGAGGACTCACAAGCACTAAAGTGCACAGGCAGGCACACTTAGGCATGCCGTTTAAACAGATTGCACTGTATTCTGTCCCTCCTTTTTATAATTTTTTTTATGGATTTTAAAACTTTATTTTACATGTAATTTGTCTAAAAGATCACTTTTATGTCCTACACCTGGACTATATATTGTAAACCTCTTACACCCCATAAACAAAAGAGAATTTGTCATTTTCACCATGTTTGTGATCAGTGATTTTCCTCTTTAAACTCTTATTAATCCAACTACTTGTGATCACTTTCTTGTCACTTTGAGTCTTCCTGGGATTGTAGCTAGTTTGTCACATGGAGTTATTTCTACACCCAGAATTAAAGTAATTAATCATGTATGGTTTGCTGATTCCCATTTGCTTAGCAATCTTGAGAACATTTTGCCTTCTGCTTTGTCCTATTCTAGGGCTGCTGATGACTCGATTGATTCATGCAATCCATCAGTGTCTGGTCTTTTGGACCAGCTTGCCCTAATGCTGCAGATGGTTCATGTCTGCTTACTCTTTGGTGTTTACTGCAGAATTATACACTCAAAAGGGGGGGGGGGACTGCAAGGGGGCGGAGAGAATGAAGATGCGCCTGGCGCCTATGCTGTATATCTATTATAATCAGTTTAAATCTCAGCTTGTTCTCATTATCCACAATGTCTTTATGAGGGTACCATGACTGGGACATGATTGCTTGTCATAAACTAAAAGCTGAGTTGTGACAATGAAGTCTTGCGCTTGATTTCTTGTGTGAGAAATATAAATAGAAGGAAGCTAATAGGAAAAAAAATAGCTCAGTAGCTGGAAAGCAACTTTAAAGAAAAGTGATGTTCATAGCCACTCAGCCAGTAACTGGAAAAGCAGTTTTTATAAAACATATTTAATGTTTACAGGCACTCAGTGGCTGGGAAAAGTAATACTTTTAAAATATGTTTAATGTTTAGAACTATTTGGTGGCCAAGAGAGCAGATCCTGCTAAAAAGATATTTAATGTTTAGAGTTATTTTGTGGTAAGAAAAAAGAAACCTTGTTAATTTTTAACATTTGTGCTGATCAGTGGCTACTAAAGCAACTATCGATACATGTTGTATGTTTAGAGACGCTTTGTGCCTGTACAAAAATAATTCCTACACATCTCAAGCCAATACCAAAGCATTGCAGTATCTTTACCTCAACAATAGTGTCAGTGACAAAAGCAGCACATACCCATAACTATCTAATACAACCTCTCCTAGACCTCAGGATGATTATGCGTACCAGTACTCACTACTCAGCAAGCAACTGATATTCAGCTTATCAAAAGTGCGTAACGTGTCCATTCAGTGTAAAAACAATAATTGACTCTCAGAGCCAAAATGCTAGCTGTGTACAGATGAGTTTCAAGGTCTGGGTCTGAAGATCCCTGAATTTTGGGTTGATGAGATCCAGTGTATTGGCTGAACTATTACACTGAGAAGAGCCAGGAGCAAAGTTTGGATCTAGGTTTGTATCTGAACTTCTCCAGTGCTGAGAGGGTCTTCCAAGATGGGATTTTGGCTTGCCACATCTCTAGTTAAACACACCAAAAGTCTGTCCAAATATAGATGAGACGGCTCACATACCCATAGGAAAAGTATATTTCATAATGTTGGCAACTATTTGGATGTGTGTTTTTACTACATAATGCTTTTTGAGTTTTCACATCCTTCAAAATGTTGAGGTTGTGAATTAGCAAGAACTGTTTAATCAGTTTTCACCTAGCTTTAGTTTTAGTGATTTCTCACTTACAATCATTGTGCTCCGAGGGGTTTGCAGGACTCAGCCCAGTATGGCTTCCATTTTCATTTCAGATGGGCTCACAGTAGCCAGTATTATTTGTCATCTTTAAGGCCTTTCATAACTTTTAACGCTGTATCTATATGTTCTGCTAATCTATCATGATATCAAGCCCTACTTAGTTCCACCAGCATTCCTAGCCTTTGCGCCCTACCTGTCTTCTTCTCCCTTAAACACCTCTGTGCTTTCTTCTAGGGCTGCTCCTTGTGCATTGGAAAATCCAAGCAATCTTGACCTCATCTTCCATCAACTCCCTCCTCTGCTATGAAGTTTATAAGACCCACCCTGATGATCACGGCTAGGCAATTGACAGACAGTGCTTTTCCTTCCTTTCTTTTCCCTGCTCCGTTCCTCTCTACCTCCACTCCCACTTAAAAAAAATGCAATATAAAAAAGCAGTGGCAATTCTATATCAGGTTTACTGTCCTGTATGTTGTATCCTCACCCCCTAGCCTTAATCTGTTTTTTTTTTTTTTTTTTAACCTGTAAGCCTTTAAGGACAGGAACTTTCTCATTTGTATTTGCAGAGCACACAGCACAATGGGGCCTAGTCTGATTGGGATTTTGGGGTGCTACCAGAAATAATAATATGGGCAGCTGGACTGATGTTTCCTTGTTAAATACTATTTTGGCTCCCCAGAACTGCTTGGGCACACTGTTCTAAGTGAGCTGACCTTTGATATTTAAAAAGCGATTACTTGTTATTATGGTGATATTATGGTGAGGTGGATCATATAAGTGAGAATGAGCTAAAGATAAAAACAGAGGGATAACTTTCCTGGGCCAGCAATATGGTGAAGAGACTTTACCTTAATTTAGTATGAATGTATGGAATGTCTAGTATATGCCCCCGTAATTTTATCTGTTGGTCCTAACAGAGAAATGTGCATGTTTTCTCACATTCACCTTACTTCCATATATAAACATGGAATCCTCTGCATTTTTTACTAACACTAATTAGTTTGCTTATTGATCACTGTAATTCATCTGGATGGTCTCTATGTCTCTTCTTGGTAGGCAATTAAAACACTACACCCTGGGACCAAGTTAAATGCAAGAAATGAGTTTGTAGGCACTATCCATCATATAAAAGAGCTGGGGAGCACAGAGAAGGGAGAGATAGATACCATGTCATCCCACCTGCCCTACTGTACAGTATGGTCACCTTCATCTATACCATGGCAAATAGAATCAAATTATAATTATTCTTTTGAACAACATACTACGCATTCAATTATTTACGTATTTAGTTTTAAATAATAATTTTTAAAAATGCCGATCCAAGTCTCTAGATGCCCTAACACATCATTCATAATACAATCAAATCACAGCAGCATTGAACTAATTATTTCAACAGGCATGCTACTAGCCAGCCACTTACAGAAACTCCTTTGCACCCCTCCTTCTTGGTGGGCAACATACCCTCAGACTTCTCCAAAAATCTTATCAAACAGATGTTTGTTGCAGCAAGCTCGGGAGGACGCCAAATTTAAAACATTTATATAATAACTTTAGTATCATTGTGGTGGGGCAGGTGCCCCACAGAGGGAGAAGAAGGGGTTAAAAGCAGCACCAGGGAGACTGCACAGAACCCATGAATCAGGAAAGAGTTTATTGAGCCCACCAATAGGGGGAAGGCTTGCTGGAGCAGCCAGTCAGGACCGGCGAGGACCATATATAAAGGGCTGCTCAGCAGAGCACAAGGGAGTCTTTCCCTGGAAGGCAAGGGAGGAGGACTGGCTGCCTGAAGAAGTGCCATAGCTAGAGCAGTGCTGGGTAGGGGCAGTGGCAGCAGAGTGTGAGGGTGAGGATGAGCTGCTGGCTGACCAGTACCAGGCTGGGGCCTTGCTACAAGGGCTGAGAGGGTGCTAGGACTATGGGGGAAGTGGCCCAGGGAAAATAGGCAACAGGTTGGAGGAGGGCAGTAGGTAGCTGCTGGCTATAGGGTCCCTGGGTAGGGACCTAGAGTAGCGAGCGTGCCTGGGTCCCCCCCTTGCACCCCACTTGCCAATGAGGAGAGTGGCCAGTATCCAGACTGTAGTTTGCCCCTGAGGCGAGGGGCTGGACCTTGGACTGCAGTTGGCCACTGAGGCAAGTGGCGGGACTAAGGACTGCCAGTCCCCTGCAAGGGGGGAGATACCGGAGTGAGGGCACAGCTGGAGGACCATGCCCAGAAGAGGACGCTGCAGTCCAGGGACGATGCAGGTCCAAAGAGAGGAGACAGCAGTCACATCAGGCATGACACCATTAGCTAAAGGTGGACTAGAAGGGCCGAGAGCTAATTCCCAGAATGGCCAGCAAGAGGCACCATGGTGGTAAGTCCTGCTTTATCACAATCATGGTACAGAGTGAGTACTAAAGCTATACCAAATAGAATTTTCAAGTAAAACAATAATATAAATATTTTAGGGCACACATTTTTAGATACTTATTAATTAAAAGCTGCGGAGGCAGAATAACTCCCACTGTCAAGGACAACACTGGCAATATTTTCTTATAAATGGGCTCAATTACACACACACATGCCCTGCCTCCAGATATCTTTGAATCCCTTATTTGTGCATTTCTGTATGTGTTGGTTTTGGTTTTTTGTTTTTGTTTACTGTTATGTGTGGAACTCTATAACTTAATCATTAAAGTCTTTAAAAACAGAAACTTCTGAAAGTGTTCTACTATTTTAAAATAAATAAATAATGATACTACTTCTTGCACCTTCCTCTGAAACTTCTAGTACTGACTACTGTTAGAGACTGGATATCCGAGTAGATGGACAACAGGTCTGACCTAGTATATGACAATTGATTTACATTCTAATCTTCTTTCTTTGCAGGTTGTACAACAATTTAGAATAGATACTTTGCAGTCCACTGCAATTTTGGAGAGGCAATAGTATTAGTAACCAAACAGTAAACAAGAAACTCTGGCACCCTCTGAAAAGTATTTCCCTAAGGAACTCCATGTTATTCCTTTAAGTATTCAGTTGTCCTTTCTACGAGAACTGCTTCACCATAAACACTCTATGAATAAACACTTTTAACTTGCTATGTAAATCACCAACTGTCAACACTGAAAAAAGATACTGAAATCGATTCATTACAATGTATTACCTTACATACAAGGGCTGTGATGGGAAAGTATCAAGGAAAAAGGAAGTCCTCAATGTGCACAGCAGCCTGTAGAATGTAACTTCTAGCTGAAGAGAATTCCAGGGGAGAAGGCCTGCGAATGAGTGTACTATCCTCATGTCCTCTGCATCAATGAGCTTCCAAGCAGAGTCAAACAAAATGCTTAATCTCAATGCAGTTTAACAGTTGAGTATATAAGATGATAAAGGAAGCTGTGACCACTGGGGGATTTGTACATGGTATCCAGCACCTCTAATTTCACCTGAAAATGAACCAGTGGCCAGGGCAGAGGTCAAAGGACAAGTGTAGAATCTTCTTAGCTGGGGACCCTACTTAGAAGAGAGGAAGCTACATCCTGCACAGTTGAAACTGCCAAGAGGTCTTCAAGGTTTGTCTCAGGTAGCATCCACAGAGCACCAATAACAGTGGTAAGATTTGCATCTGAGAAGAAAAGGCCCAATTTCCTCATGTATGAGGATTTATGTGCCTACTGGGTTAGGCAGCAGCAGAGCAGTGGATATTTGAATGTCAGTGGTGCCTACTTTTTGGACGTGGGCATCTACAAGGGCAGTTAGGTACCTAAGCCCCTTTGTGAATCTAGCTCACAGTGCTTAGTTCAGTGTA
This sequence comes from Emys orbicularis, assembly GCF_028017835.1. NCBI lineage: Eukaryota > Metazoa > Chordata > Testudines > Emydidae > Emys > Emys orbicularis. The sequence continues at coordinate 150,572,195 of NC_088684.1, read as the reverse complement.
ATAGACATACTGCACAGCAGAACCTGAAAGCAGCTCCTCATGCAATAAGACATCTGGTTCTATTTTGTTAGTTTCTATATAAACATACCTATCAACAATAGGGGAAAAAAAGAAAAGAATTCCCTAATCATGCAAACAGTGTTATTGGTCATCATTTCTTTTTGTCCTTTGGTGTAAGATCATATCCTGTTAGCATCCATTTACTATCTGATGCATCCTCTCATGGGAACTATATTTTGAACTCAAAAATCTAACCAGTCCTTTCTATTATTAACTAATTGAACTGCATGTGCTTTTTTAGAACTCAGTGAACTTCTCTGAACCCACTTGTTAGGTCAGAATGATATGATCTGACTGCCTGATCATATCACATATACAAATTTCATATACATCCCAGTTAATTCCATAGGACAATTTAGGTAGCTGGCTAACCCTTTTTTGCCCCCATGATAGTCTATCCAGTCTCCATTATATGTGCTGTTTGGTTAGGGGTCCAGGAAAAGCCGTCTCTACAGTTTCAGAGTTTGACAGCCTTAGCAATTGTTCATACTTGGAGTTTTAAATTATAGCCTAGGAGGTGATGAGCAATTCTGATTTGTGAATGTGCTAGGAAAAGGGGAAGCGGTTTTGGAGTGAGTGCAGAGGGTAATAAACAGCAGCAACCAGGCACCCTATACACAGATATTTGAAAGCTTCTGCCCCCTACCCCATAAATCAGAACTAAGCAAAATTATTGTTAGTCAGGTAGTGATACCTTGGGAGAGAAACTGGTTCTTGTTGTTTGAATTAAAATCCTTGTTTCTATCCCCAAGTTGTATGGATAGCTGATCATGATGTGAGCACAGTTTGTGACCATTTAAGAGCCAGATTGTGACTGTTCCGGTGGATGCACAAAGTAGTGGGGACCAGGCACCAAGAGTCTTTTCCCCATTGTACCACTGCACAGGCACCTGTCATAATCACCCTGAGTGCAAAGACTGTGTGAATCTAGCACCACCATGTGGAGCAGGGGTAGGAGATAGCCTGGTGCTATGGTTCCATGCCAAGTCTCTGCTCTGGATAACTGAGCTGGTACAAGGAGAGAGCACACTACAATGTGCAAAACACCCTTCCTGTTTGCATTCCTCACAAAGCCATGGACCCATTTTATTTGAGTTATCCTGGTGCCTACTGCTGAACAGCCCTAAACATACTTTCCCCCAATCCTTCCCAGTGCAGGCTATGACTTAAATCCCTTGGTAGCCACTTATGCATTAACTGTGGGGAAGAGAAGAGATTTGAATGTAAGAAGATAATGCTAAAATAAAATTGAAATCTGTATATTCCTAAGAACAAACCCAGCCATTTTCTGTGTTCTAACCATGAATTTTAGGAGCTAAATTTCCCCTGCAGCTTCCTCAGTAGGAAATTAACATTGAAAACCAGTAAGTAGGATCTAGTTAGTTATCAAGAGGTGTATATTTATTACTCACCCACTGGAGACATTTCTGGTACACTGGCAACATATGGACCATCTAGGAACTTTGGCTCATTATCATTAATGTCCTGCACTTTGATGATGAACTCTGATTCAGGCTCCAGTGGTTTCCTGGTGTCTATGTCCACAGCCTGAGCACGGAGTGTGTAGAAAGGCTTTTCTTCTCTATCAAGGCTCCTTATGGCGTGTATGTCCCCTGTGGTCTCGTCGATGGTAAACACTGTGCCAGCTCCATCTCCTGAGAGGGTGTATTTAACAGTGCCCGCTCCCTTGTCCAAGTCAGAATGAAGCTTAACAACAGAAAAAAAGAAGGGGGGGGGGAATATTAATGGATCATTCTGTGCTGGAAGACAGATTATTTTGTGCCCTCTTAATGTCTTCTAGGTATAAGAGGAAATGGCTGGCAATATGCCAAAGGTCATTTGTATCATTTACTAATATCTAGGAAGGAAGTATTTCAAAATCCTAACTAATTAGAGCCATGCAAATTCCTTAACATAAAAGCTCAAATGCACCAGGTTTTGACTACAAATTTAAAGCTAAAACCAAGTTCATCAGAAGGTTGGCTACCACTTTAAGCAAACCTCGGCCTAGTTTAGAGCAAACATGAGCTGATTTGCAGTTGCGTGTCAAACACATGACATTCATTTGGCTTTTACACACATGCAGATGTTGTGACTGAGTTTTGCTTTTAGATGATAGGTTTGTTTAAAACTCCAAACTTCATTTAAAAGGCATAATGAATTTACTGTGTTATAACTTGGTTCTAAGCAAGCCAGGAATCTGAAATTAGAACTCATTCAAGGTCAGATTCTACCCTCACTTATACCCATGCAACCCCATTGACTTCAATGTTCAAATATTAATCATTTAGCACACTCCCTACTGTGAACTACAGTAGTTTCATTATATCCTGTGACACAGCAACCACTTGGCAAAGGGCCGCCTGCTCTTTACAAATATCTCTCACCTCAGACCTCACAATCTCACTACACCAAACACATATCTTACAGGATATTTACCCATAAAGTATCTAGAGAAATTATAATAATTGCAAGATGTATGTACAGGTAATATTTTTAGGAATAAAATAAAATTAGTCACTAATGGATAACGAGCCTCGGTGATGGCCCTTTTGGGCAGGGAGAAGTTGCCCCCATGCCCTATTTAGCCAGTGACGCAATGCAAAGCTCAATTGTTTAGCCTTGTGCGATACTAGGACTTTGCCTCTGGTGGTTTCCCAATAAATGACAAACAATCAAAATCAATTGCAGGTAAAAATGGAACTTTAGAACAAGAGAGAGATTCACCCTGTCTGTGACTGTAAACAAAAAGACTGTTTTCAGTATAACACAGGGAGGGAGAAGCACTGGTGAGCCATTTGCTGAGGAAGCCCCTTGTGGAGCATGGTGGGGGGAGCGCATGGATGTTGGTATTCTTGTTCCTGTGAAACCAGCCAGCTCTGCAACAGACTGAATTTCGGGGGGGGGGGGGGACACCCTACTTTATTAGCTAGGAAAGAAACTATTGATACATGTAGATCCAGGTGTTTGGTTTTGTTTTGTTTTGTTTTGTCTTGTAACCATTTATTTCCATCATGTGCTCTCATTTCTAGTTAAATCTGTACCCTTTCTTTAAAAAACAACAATCCTACTTTTGTTTTATTGCAAGTGCTGAAATGTGCTGGTGATTTACAGAAGCAATGGTTTAATGTGAAACTGGTAAAACCACCTCAACGAGCAACGGTTGCTATGGTGGCGGGAGAAGTTTCCTGCCGACATAGCTCTGTGCACACTACCACTTATGCCGGTGAAACTTATGTTGCACGGGGGGGGGGTGTGTTTTTCACACCCCTGAACAACATAAATTTTGCCAGCATAAGTGGTAGTGTAGACATGGCCTAAGTGATTTTCCCCACAGAGCCCTGGTCTACAATACAAAATTACTTTGGTATAACCACAAGCGCCAACTTTTGTTGGCACTGGTGGGAGCTCGCGCCCCGCCCCGACTCTGCCCCCTCCCTGCCCCTATAGGATCCCTCCCCAAATCCTCACCCTGGCCCCGCCTCTTCCCCAAGTGCACTGCGTTCCTCCTCCTCCCCCCCCCCTCCCAGGCTTGCCACGCAAAATAGCTGTTTTGTGGCACAATTGCTGGGAGGGAGTGGGGAGAAGCAGGACACGGTGGCCCGCTCAGGGGAGGAGGTGAAGCGGAGGCAGAGGTGAGCTGGGGAGGGGGGGTGGGGCGGGGAGCACCCACGGAGTCAACATCCATGGGTATAACTACATCTCTCAGAGATGCGAATAATCCAGACCCCTGGTGATGTAGTTATATTTACCTAACTGCCGGTGTGGATGGCGCTATGTTGGCGGGAGAGCTTCTCCCACTGACATAGCTACTGCCTCTCATGGAGGAGGAGTTATTAAGCCGACGGCAGAATTCTCTCCTATCGACTTAGAGCATCTTCACTACAAGTGCTACAGCAGTGCAGCTGCATCCATGCAATTGTGCCACTGTAAATCTGTAGTGTAGACCTGCCCTCAGAGGGAAAACTGAGGCTGGAACTCAGTAGTTTCCGCCTCACAGTTCCGCACATCTGCCAGCCCGTTGGAATGGTAATTGTTTATTCTTAATGGGATAAAAACCCAAACTGCAAGATTTCTGGCTCAAGGACCATCTTTTTTTTTATTTGTTTGAATAGTGCCTAATAGAATAGGGCTTTAATCCCTGTTTGTGGGGACAGGAACTACCACAATAGTAACAATAAATAATATCATCAGGTTTCTTTTGTACATGCTGATATCGGTTTCACACTCATATTTAAGATGAAGCTAGAAAACTTTAATGGATGCCCAAAGTTATGTCACAGTAGTCTGAACTCCCTGGTTTGCCATAGACTTAAACAAGGGGTGACATTTTAGATGCTACTAGTCCCATCTAATAAGGTGTAAGCAGATCTGCTGTAATGGACATAGCCTGGAAAAGACCTTTCAAGATGCTTCAGAGTGAATTTCCTTAAACCGTGCAGTCAGTTATAGGCTTTATTTATATTATGCATTGTAGAAGGCAAAACACAATAGAGAAAACATGGAAAGTGAAAGTAAATTATACCAAAAATGCATTACTGAGAACTAGCTAAATGGTCTCAGTAATGGGGCAAGAAGCTGAGTTACAAAGGAAGCGGTAAAGACATTTATTAACATTTATAGCCCATTCTTCTCTTGAAATTGAATCTAGGTTCTTGTGACTCAGGAGGAGGTCATGGTTTGTGGGATAGAAAGAGCACTCACACAAACAGATTCCCCTTCCTAAGCTTTTTTAGCCCAACCCTGCTCCTCTCTGAGGTAATGGGTACCTGACCCTGCATCTAGCTACCCTATAGGTGGGGTTTAAATTACCTCACCACTTTAGCATAGTGTGTTCCTCCCATTGTGTGCTAGGTATAAAAAAATTATTAAAGCTAATGTTAAAAAAATTACGTAATACATAGGTTGAGAAAAGTGTTTGTACCTATGGGTATAGGGCTTAGATTATCCACAAACACAGAGTTTGTTTTAGAAAGTCATATGATACATAGAGTACATAATCAGCAATAACCCAAATTTAGGTGAATAAATTTAACAATACTGTTTAGATATTTGATTCAAAGGCAGCTTATCCACCCGCTGCTGAGAATCAAACATCCCCTTTGTTTGTGAAATGAAAAGATAATGGCTGCAGCCCTGAGATAATTAATGTCTCTCTCTTCATCACGTAAATTAAAGTGGTTAGTGACCATGCATCCTGCTGCACCATTATACTTTGGTCAGTTAAAGCTGCTTTCAAATGTAGGTTTAAAGGCATTTGAGGAGTACAAGAAGAGAAAACCAAAATGAAAATGAATAAAACAGAAAAATCTTAATATGGCACAGAGAATTGCAACACTTTCTGCATGTATGTTACTGAAATTAAGGTATGTTTTTTGTATCTGTATCATGTGATCTGAGCTGTTCTAGTAGCTATGACGAAGGAGGGAATGACACAAGCCAAATGTTTGTGGTTTGGAAACAGGAATTTGCAAACAGGGAGAGCCACACCAACCATAATTTCTCTTCCCCTCTGGCTTTGGATCAGGGATGGTAGACTGTGATTCCTATTTGCCAGTTGGAGAATCCATGACAGGCTAATAATGAACCAGACATCACTGTACATGGTAGCTATGAGTTTCCATTCTACCAGAGAGGAATGAAAAATTGCTGTTCTTAAAAGTGGCCCTGGGAGAAAAATATAAAGAATATGGAGGGGGGGGGGAAAGAAAATAAAGGTTTCTGAGAGAATGGTTGAGTGAAAAGCAGCTTAAATTGGAAGAGAAGCACAACTGCAAATTAATGTGGTTCGTTCAGACACAATAGGCCTTGCAAGTGTTATATTTTGCAGCATTACAAGTTCAGTTGTCAAAAATATGTTCACTGCGTTCCATACTAGCAATGGGCTAGATCACCAGTCAGTGTAGCGCCATTACTTTCAATAGAGTGATGCTGTTTTGCACTAGCTGAGGACCTGGCCCATTATATTTATTTCATCAAGCTGTTTTGTCCTTTGATTTTGCTGATGAAATCCATTATTGGACAATAGGCAGACCTGGCACTTACTTTTAGTCTATTTTGAGCTATACAAATTATGAGGTGATTTGCAGATATACAGTGTCTCCCTAAATACGATAAATCATCACTAATCTCAAATGAACCAAATTCTCCAGCAGAAAAAGAGCACATTAACCAGCTGCATCACCTAGCCTTAATCCCACTGAGTTCCAAATTCACTTAGATTTCAAATAAGAAGCTATTTAAAAAAATAAACAAACAGTTGTGTAGGTGATGGAACTATAGATCTGCATCCAGACAGCTGTTTGCTATTGGTGGTGGTGTTATTGTTGATGTTCCCCACATCAGCTCAGATGGTGCGTGAAAATCAGATGCCAAGAGAGCGAGAGAGAAGACTAGGATCTGCTGGGTGTGCACAAGAGTACAGGCTGATCTTGACTTTCATTGCTTTAAACTTTACAGAAAGCAGTTTAGTCTACAGAATAAGTGCTTGCTATTCTGTATCTGATTTATATGTTGCAAAGTGTACTGCACTGAAAGAAAAGACATTTATCCTCGTCTAGTCCGAGTTGAAAAGTGCACATAAAAATTTGAGAGAGCGCTTTTTCTATCACTGTGTCCAACAGTAATTTTGTTTCATTCCATTTTTTTCTTGTGGCTTTTATTTATTTTCTATTTTCTATTTCCTGCTTTTCTGCTCTTTGAGCAAAGCTAAAGGGAAAGAGAATAGACCCCTCCCCTCAAATCTTAACTCAGAGCATCAGCTTTGTTTAAATATTGGAGTGAACTGAATTTACTGTACAGTAACTACAAATTATTGCATCCATGCCAATTTCCTTTGCTATCGTGTTTTCTTTGTAATTCTTGAGTATTAAAAAAACCATGAAGCTTTGAACACATGAAGGATTCATTCCCAGCATTATTCAAATTAGCTCTCTTGCTCTCTGTATCCCAGTAACATAGAGATAATTTTTAATGTCATATCGTTGTTTAGGCAAAGCTTTCCCATATGTAAAATTAAAGATTTCTTACAGCAAACACTGTTAGTGCAGAAAATCATGAATATTTCTCTGTATGACAGCAAATAAAGACAATGATTAATAAAAGGAACTCTAGAATCTCTCACTTATCATGACACACATATCATACCATCATCTACTGATATATGCAACAAAAAAACATGTACCATTGAGAAGTTGGGTGTTAAAAATATCAGCTGTATATGATTGTTATCATGGAGATACTTGTTAAGTACCTTTGCTAAATGTACTTGGACATTAATAGATTATCCTTAGTCAATTCATTATTTTATAATAAACTCCAATAAAGAGAGTGAATGTCTTCCATAGAGGATTTGCCAAAAGAGATCAGGATTTGCTTCATCCACTCTAGCATCCGATCTTAGGCTGCTATCTTGTAGCTAATACTCTGCTTCAGAGGCGGTGAAAATCACCATAATACACATAGTCACCTATGTAAGGCATATGTACATTGAGTTTATCTGGGAGAAATTCTTTTTCTGAGCCCCACAGGCATGAGCTCATGACTTTAAAAATGAGATAAGATTACTGCTATCTTAGCAATAAATTTAATGGGTGATCATACAATTGCTCACTCCCTTTGAAAATAAAGTCATGGTATTTGACTTCATGTGAACTGTGAATTCACAGGTTTATTATGCACCATACAGTCACCCGATTGAATTAATTGCTGAAGGAGATCAAGTTCTTCTACAATATCTCCTAGCTGCAGTAGAACATTGTAAAGGCTTGACTGATGAAAAAAGTCTCTGGCTGCTACTTCTGTTAATGAATTTGTGCTATCCTTCTAATGAAGGAATCTCCACTTTAGGAGGGTCAGGATTCTGTCTTTGGTATTCCATATCATTTAACCCCATGTGAATACATATCCTGGGTTATACCTTATGTGATTGCCACCAAACAAGCAACATGAATACCTGTAAGCAAGCTCAGTCGCTAAGAACCTAATGCAGGAGCAAGCTCTTCTTTTGCAAAATGCAAGCTGTTTAACTTTTATAAATACCTTTTATGCCCCTACTGGAAAACAGTTACATGTTTCTACATATGCAGTGGTTTTTGACAAGACTGAACTTTAAAAGAGCAAGAACACTCATAACATCTGAGAAAAAAGTAGATGTGCTGGAGTATAGGAACTTAAGAACACACAGCTGGCATCTGATGACTCTCTCAGGAATACCAACATACTAGGTCCCAGTAAAGCACATGCTGAAGTCTCGCTGACTTCAGTAAAATAAGTACATGCTTAGGTGTTTTACTGAACAGGGATGGAATTCAGCATTTCTTAAAGTTAAACGAGTGTTTAAGTACTTTGCTGAATGAGGTCCTTACTGCTTCAGAAACTTAACAAATGTGTTACAGCCTTACGAAGTCCATACCTGTTCTCAGACAATTTAATTATTCAGCATGTTAATTATTCCCACACACTTTATGGGGCATATTACACTGGAAAGTGCATAAAACTTCAGCAAGTGTGTCAGCCCTTATACTTCATAAGGTGCACAGGAGTCGTGGCACAATTGGCAAATAGTCTTCAGGTAGTAATGTGGATTACCAGTGTTTGGTCCTTGGAGATGTTCTCTTGCTCCATTCATGACATCCGAATAGTTTATATTAATCCTCTCAGAAAGTCAACACAACTTTGAAAGGACCAGTGCACATTTCCTTAGGTAGGCAAAAGGCCAAATTCACTTCATAAAGGGCAAAGGAACTCTGATACAGATGCTGAATAATTAAGTTGCTCATACACTCCTACACATTTTGTAAGGTGTACAAGGCCTGTTATGCTCTTGCCAAGATTATATGTAGTTTACAAAATGCGCAGGAGCTGCAAAATGGATGCTGAATAATTAAGTTCCCCGTGGATTTGTGAGCCTATTGAATTCAGTAACAGTTCTGAAAAGAAAAAGAAAAGAAAAGAAACCTCTAAAAGCAGGGGGGGGAAACAAACACCTAAATCAGACTCCAAACTAACAGATGCAGCCTCTGTTATACTCTGATATGCAAGGTTATATTAGCCAAGTTCATAAGGTTATCTAAGGGTACAGACGAAAATTCCTATAGCAGACTAACTCTTTTGATGCTATATTACAGTGCAGGTTTGGGCTGCAAAACAGTATGTTAGGTGTATACTCTTCATTGTTAACCTTCGCATGTGAGCGCCAACCTCCTCTTTATACAGCCCATGCCTAAATCTTCTCAGTCTTTGCCACTTGTAGCTAGTTTCATTTTTTATTATTGTAAGCAGAGTCAGAATGGGCTCTACCCTGACATCTAGTGGTGAGCTGTGGAAAAGGATTCCAGGAGCTGATCTCGTTTGCATGGGCACACCCACCCTGCCTAGCATGATGAGACTACTTGCCCAAATGGTCACTTTGGCTGCTGTGGGATCCCCAGTCTCTTTGTTATTGGGGCAGGAGTGATAAAGTGCTGTTATCCTGGTTATGTGAATCAAGGACAGTAGAACTGTACTTGGCATTTTATGACGGAGGGACTCATTCGCTAGGCAAAGGACATGGGTTCCAAAACCCAGTGAATTGAGAGAGGTTGGGGATAAGTATTTGTATCTGGTAGTATTGGCCCTGAAACACCACGTTGACCTCTTCTCTTTCCCTCTCTCCATTGTGTAATAACAGAGCTAATTTTGATTCCATTAGGAGTCTTGTTACATGCTGCAAAGCTGAAATCACTGATACCTAGGTCTAAGCATTAGACTTACTTTGGGCTTTTGGTGCACCAGCACTGAGGTTTCCCTACTACCAGCTGAAATCATTAAAGAGCTGAAGTTACTGCGAGTTCTGTTAAGTGTGGGGGGAGGGGACCTGAAGGCATACTGGTGAGTGGCTAGCGGGGCTCCTGGTGAAGACTGCAGCAGAAGCCCACAGAGAGGTGTGGCAATCGGCCATCAACAAGAGCAGGGGAGCATGTAAGCTGCCCCCATACCTCCCCACCTTCCGCCGAGGCTGGGAGGCAAACTCTGCAGAGGAACTTCTGAACTCTGGGGGGGCTGCTCTGACTAAGGACAGAAACTGTGGTAGGGGTGACTTTTGGGTTGCTGGATTTAAGACCCTGAGGGGAAAAGGACACTGCCAAACTTCCTTGGGGGTGCGTCTTTTGCTCATGGTTTGTGTTATGAATCCTGTTTGTGGTGTTTCCCCAACATAATGCCGCATTGTTTCCCTCCTTTACTAAAAGGCTTTTGCTACACTCAGACTCTGTGCTTGTGACAGGGGAAGTATTGCCTCTTAGAGGCACCCAGGGAGGTGGTATATAATTGTCCCAAGTCACTGGGTGGGGGCTTGAGCCGGTTTTGCATTGTGTTATTGAAACAGAACCCCTAGATATTGAACCCAGCCCTTGTTGCTGCCAGCTCTGATGGGCAGAAGGGTTACATTATACAATTCCTCCTGCAGGATCCTCCTTCCCTCTCCCCTTTAATTACTCTCTCTCTCAAACACACACACACACACACTCACTCACTCTCTCTCTCTCTGTTACTTACTTATTTACTTTTACTTTCCTCCTTGCTCTATATCTCCATTCTCCCACTTCTTTAATAAGCTGTGGAACCACGCCAGTCCAAGTAACCAAAGCAACATAACTGAAGCTTAGTGATGAAAATATGGAATGGTGGCTTGTGTAGAGGCATGAAAATAGTTAGCTGTGTAAGTTAAGGCATGGGGAAATTAATTGTTGTGTAATGTCTGGTAAAATGATGGCTATGTGAGCGATGGCCATTGCAGAAATCGGAAATATAGATAGTCTTGATACCAACACCTCTGAAAATTTCCAGTTTGGATCCAAATCTATCCTCTCTGTTTAAAGATCTATATTGTGTACATATTTGTATTAGCAAAAATCACTAATATCATGGACCGAACAGAGACACTGGATTTATGACTTATTACAACAATCTGTAAGCCACTTAAGCCAAACACACACACACACACAGCCTTCCCCCCCCCTCCCGTTTTCCCCCCTATGATGGGAGAGGTATTAACAGGTCATTTAATCTTTTCCTTGAATGGTACCTTGAATTATGTGTTAAGGGAAACTAATGATGACTATATAGATAGTAAGCACAAGAGAGTTTGTTTACTTAGATTGTAAGCTCTTTGGGCCAGGGTCTGTCTTTTTGTTTTATGTTTGTAGCGTGTCTGGCACAGCGGGGTCCTTGTTCATGACTGTGGCTCCCAGGTGCTATGATAATACAAATAACAAATAATAAAATAACACCAAAAAATAACCAGCATTAATAAAATGTGTGAAATCAGCAAACTATGCATTGATCATCACCGTGGCCATTTTGTTTTGGTGTCATATACCTTTAGCTGCTTTTCCTGGTGTGTGTGTGTGTATATAATTATTACATTTTATTATTATACAGGAAGATTGATTAGTCTTTTCAAAGATTTATAAAAATAAACAGCACATATGAAGCATTTAAACAGCCATTTAAAGTAAAGATTATAATACTTTACATATGCTATCCAATAAAGTTTCTGATGCTATTAGCATTAGACAGGAATTAAACAACAGGAATTAAACATCTAACCCATTCCTAATTATTTCTGTTTGCCAAACAAAGCTGAAGGTTATTTATATTTAAATTAAACCACCAATTATCCAATTAAACAAAACATTATCTCCTCCTGTCACAAAGGTTTAATTTAAGTACAGCAATTCATCCCCAATTTTTCCATTAAGGACTGCAGCTGCCTTTTAATAACAGTATTGATTAAAAAAAAAAAAGACATTAGGGAAGAGACAGCACTATACCTGATCTGACCTGGCCCTGATACTGCACAGGTATCAGTTATCATGGACCTTTATGGCCCCAGGAACCCATTGTGGAGTCTCATTGACTTCAGCGTTAGAGCCTGTTTTTTTCCATAATCACAAGTGTGTTACATTCTGGTGCATTATCGAGCATGCAGCAATAATTCATGTCATAGCACAGGGATCGGCAACCTTTGGCATGCGGCACGCCAGGGTGCTTACCCTGGTGGGCTGGGCCAGTTTGTTTACCTGCCGCGTCTGCAGGTTCGGCCGATCACGGCTCCCACTGGCCGTGGTTCGCTGCTCCAGGCAAATGGAGGCGTCGGGAAGTGGCGGCCAGCACATCCTTCGGCCCACGCTGCTCCCCGCAGCCCCCATTCGCCTGGAGCGATGAACTGCGGCCAGTGGGAGCCGCGATCGGCCGAACCTGTGGACACGGCAGGTAAACAAACCGGCCCGGCCCGCCAGGGTGCTTATCCTGGTGAGCTGCGTGCCAAAGGTTGCCGATCCCTGCCATACCATAAAATACATATTTTACTTGTTCTACATAAATCAAGATTGGATGTTTTTCTAAAAGCTCTTCTCTAGGAATTATTTTGAGGAAGTTCTATGGCCTGTGTTATGCAGGAGGTCACACTAGATGATCACAGTGGTCCCTTCTGGCTTTAGAATCTATGAAAACATGATTACCCACAGATATGAAAAATGTACCTCTAAATGAAAAAATGCAGCACTAGTAACACATATAAAGAGTAAAAACAAACAAACAAACAAACAAACACCCAAACTCTAGTCAAGAATTACTTGGTTTTGTAACTAGATTTCCTCATTTATTTAAAATTGGAACACACACACATTTTTATATGCATACATACACAGACAGAGAGAGAGACAGACAGATCTGGCCTTATTTCTTACTAATCCTATTTTAATACAGTATGCAATTACTTCTGGTGGTAAATTATTTTTACTGGATTCAAGTAATACAACCGTGACACATTTATTTATTGCTTGGTTTACCTGAATCCATACCAACATTCATTTCTAGTTGAAAAAATAAGATTTGCTAGGGTTCTTTCATCTCAGCTCAAATCCAATACATGTGAGTAGTGATAGAGAGATTTGACCATCTGATGGAGTGGTTGGTAATTAACATGAAAATGAGTGTGGTCGTCTTACCAACCCAAGTGTTCAAAAATCATGTGATAGGCTTACAATTCATATGACTTCAAAAATAATAAGCTTTAGATTCTTTTTGTCATCTTGGTTTTTAGTCTTTTGAGTTCATGGTCCCAAGATTTCCTCTGCAGCTGTAAAGGCTAGAAATTTCGTTATAGTTTTTTATAATTAAAGCCAGCAGTCCCATAACTGAATCTCATGACTCCAGGAACTGAGTCTTTAAGAAAAAGCACACCAAAGATCTCAAGAGTTCGCAATACTGCCACAGTCTATTTCTGGTTAGTCAGGTGGCAAGCTGTGCTTATTGATCCTAACTAAGATTTGTGTACTTTTGTCATTCCCATCTCCCCCCTGCTGTCACCCTGACTCCCTTTGTTTTTCTCATCCACCTCTTATGTTTTGTCTTTCAGAATGTAAGTGTTTTGGAACAGGGATTGATTTTCTATATGTTTGTACAGCACTTACCCCAATGGGGTCCTGACATGGTCAAGGCCTCTAGGCACAACGACAATATAAATATTTAATAACAACAATACATTTCAATGGAAAATTCCAATATGGTTTGCTAGTCACTAATATACCATATATACTTGATCATAAGCCGGTTCGTTTATAAGCCGACCCTCCCAAGGTGAATAAGTAAAAATGGAATTTTTTTATAGCCCATTCATAAGCCGACCCTATAATTCAGGAGTCAGCAAACTTTGGCTCCTGGGCCATCAGGATAAGCTGCTGGTGGGCCGAGATTGTTTGTTTACCTCCAGCATCCGCAGACACAGAGGTAAACCTAAGTAAACAAAGGCGCGCCAGCTGCTTACCCTGATGGGCCAGGACAGCAACTGGTGGGGAAATTTTTTTGGGGGGAGAAGCTGGGAGTCAGGGGAGTAACCGCTGTGACCACCCCCCACATGACCCTACCCTAGCCCAGGACCCCAACACTCTCCCCATCCCATCCCTTCCCACCTTATCTGGGGAGGGCCACAGAGGATGTCTCTGTCCTGGCTGGAGCTGCCCTGGCAGGCTGGGCGGCGCGGTGGCTGCCTGCTCAGGCAAGCCACACCAGGTGGCGTGGCCGCAGCCTGCTCTGAGGGGCGGGGCTGAGTGGCACGGCTGCAGCCTGCCAGCTCTGGAGCTGCAGCTGCTTCGGAGGCTGGAGGGAAAGCAGCGTGGCCAGAAGCGGAGAGAATCTGGCCCCACCTCTTCCCTTCTGTCTCTGCTGGCTGTGCTGCCTCTCCTTGCTCCCTCTCTTTGGGGGAGGGGCTGTGTCCCACCTCTCCCTCTCTATACCCATTCATAAGCCGACCCCCTTCTCTGGTGCTTCCCTTTTTTACTAAAAAAATTCGGTTTATGAACGAGTATATACGGTAAGCACCAATTCAGGAAACACCTCTGTTGAGGACAGCACTTGGCCACATGCTTATTTTTCAGCACACACTAAAAGGTAAGAATATAATTAAGTGTTGTCCTGCATATGGATGGACTTACACATGTTTCAATGCTTTCCTGAATCAGAGCCACAATGACTGCACTATAATATGTGTCATGCAATATTCATTGTAAGATGCAGCTGCAAGTGGAAGACTATTGTACGTGTTTAGCAACATCATCATGTCCGCACAAACCTAATTTATTTGAAAATCTTTACAGTCAGACAAGATAACTTTACAAATAGATTTGTTCCCTACAAGATAAGGCACCTTTACTAGCTCTGCAGTTTTACTTGCTAAATTTAACTATCTTGAGATAAAAGAGGAGGCAGCACCATGTGGGCTTTGAGTTCAGGGCCTGATTCTGATCGCAACAGTGTAATTCCACTGACTTCAGTGAATCAATGTACATTTCTGTACAGTTTCCAAGAACTCACTTTTAAACTTGGGGTTGGTTTTAAATGACAAACATGAAACACTCCCCAAACCTATTTTTGTTTTGTTTTAATTTTTGCCACCTGGCCAGGTGCAATCTGACCTAGGCTGTTTGCTGCTGATGCTGTACAAATAACTATTCAGCAACTCAAGCTTTCAGTGCTGGCTTACAGCCATCTTAAAAAGGGTCTGATACCACTGAAGTCAGTGGGAAATGGCGGGTGCTTATCTCTTCTCAAGGCCATTGTGCATTCACTACCACCACCAACAGAAAAGAGATACTTGAACTCCCACTGCCCCCCCCTCCAACAGTTTAAATATCCACTCTGTTAACTAGTTTGCTTTTGATGATCTCAGCAGAACATCCAGCATTTGTGCTCATCTTACAATGATCTCCCTGACTTCTCCACATAGGGATGTAATGGCAATAATTTACACAGGGGCTACTAATTTCATTGTATTAATGAGTTTCATATTTAGTTTAAAAAAAACCTCTCTTTTTATTCATTAATATGAAATAGCCACCAAAATTAACAGTCAGCTACACAAAAGTGGATCCAGGGACCTAATGCAGAATTTAGGTAAAGCATGCTGTGGAGCACATGGGGCCTTGTCCAAAATTCTCACTGGCATGGGTCTGCAATTTATGATACACTGACTGCCTTGTGGCTGAAAAGTCAGGACCAGATCCTCACCTTGTATAAATCAGTATTTTCATTGACAGCAGACTATTTGATTTACACCCATGGAGGATCAGGCCTCATTCAGCTCTGTCATAGTATTTAGCCAGATTTCAAGTGGGTAGGGAAGAACTCAACTCTGATGGTTGAAGCTGAGGAATAGAGGAAGGGCTACTGTACTCAAAAGAGGCTTGTGGGGGTGAGGGAAGTCACAGTTGTGACCAGAAAATATCACCCTACAAATAATTTTTATTTCTTCTTTGAAAAAAGTGGATGTAATAAATTGGAACTTAAAACCGAATTCCATATTTATGTTGTTGGCTATGGCCCGGGTCTACAGAAAACCCGTTGACCTTGCTATAATTAAAATGGCAAGTGTAGAGCTGCAGTACAATTATTTATTTAGTAATAATGTGCTTAGTTCTTACCTTATTGTAACAGAATTCACTGTATGAATATCAGAAAAGAACTGCACCTTTTTGTGTCCCAAATACTAGCAATATATATAATTTTACAGCATGCTCCCCACTGTAACACATACATAAATTATGAACAGACATGAAAATATTATTTATGTTCCATGAGTAAATATAATAGAAACATATACGTGCTACTTCCAAAGCTCTCATATTAAACTTATTAAATCTTTAATGAAAACTTAAAATACACATGTTTAGAAGACAGTCTATGACTTTGATTGATTGACATTTATGATGATTTTCTTTGTGAAAAGAGATTGCAATTGCTCATGAAGATAGGAACAAGGAGGAATGCAATAGTGTAAGTTGCTACTGAAATTAAATTGCTGGCCAAGTTAGGTTTCTTCACTGTAAAATGATGTCTTTTTGATCATGTACTGAAATTACAAAATCTGATTTCTTTCAAGGATGTGTGAAGGTGACCTATTTTCTGCAGAATGATATTGTATGGATGCCTTAAGCTATAAGATATAAAATCATGTCAATGTGCGTTCTTTTCCTCATTCCTCATCAATTAACTATGTAGGTTTTACAAAGGAAATATCATTAACAACAATGGGCACATACATGAATTTCAAATTATGTATAATTATAGTTTACGTGTGAGATTTCGCACATCATCTCATAATGGGTCATGATCATAAACAATTATTTCCATTAGATTTAACTGCTTAGGACACCTGTAAAAGTTGCCCAATGCTGTAGCCTTTCCTTTCCCACATGAATTGTACTGCTGACTTCAGTAGGAATACTTCTGTTAAGGCTGCAGGATTAGGCCACTAAAATATGCTGCTAATATTAGTTTGGAATAACAGCATGGTTTCTGCTTGTGTCCAGTGTAAGAAATATTGACAAATAATAAGAAATTCAGCTGAGAAAGTAATATTCATGAGACCTACAGTCGGACCTAGAATTTTTTTACCTCTACAAACATAAATAGAAAAATATGAAATGTTAATGATCACATGTAAGCCAAGGAAGAACTGCGATTATTATTACAACCGAGGGGTGAAAATTCTTTAATGGACCAAATTATGAGTCCTAAGAGAGAAAGGATAGTCCAGTGGTTAGGGAACTAGCCTAGAGGAAGACTCAGGTTCAATTCACTGCTCTGCCACAGACTTCCTGTGTGGACTCGAGTCAGCTGACCAATGTTAGGGAACCCTGGGTTTGAGCATCTACATTGTATTTTAACCATATGTCAAGACTTTTCTAACCTGTGCTCAGACCTAGGGCTCTGGTGTACATACTGCAGTGTGCTGACCCGAGTCAAACTAACCATACCGCAGAGTCCCTAGTTCCTGCCCTGCCCCCGCCCCAAATGTGGCTGCTCTAGCCCTAGTAGCGTGGTGCACTGTGGGAAAACTTTACTGCCCACCCTGCATGTTACCAGGAAGCAGCTCACTTTGCAAAAGGCTTGATTTGTTTGCTCTCCATTGCAAACCCAGGAGGCTCTCTGACAGTGTGCTTACAGACCAGTGATCAGAAGAAAATGGGTTAACAATGACCTGAGTTGCTGCCATTTGCCGGGGTAGGGAGGGGGCGAGTGAGAGGTGGCTTTCATTTTCAATAGAGTGTATTGCAGATTGTTGGGGTAGAGAGGACTAAGGAAGATGTACTATGGAATTATGGGATACTTTTGGCTGATTCCCACACCCAAGTCAAGTGGGGCTTCATCTATGTTGCAGAGCAATAGAGTTTGGTCCCTGGGTCCTGGATTAACTTGATTTTGGACCCTCCAGCCCTGCAGGGTCCTGAGACCCTGGATCGGAGCATCGTGTTAGCGCAATTGCAGTGTAGATGCAAGGGGCATTAGGCTTGAGTCTGGGCTCAAGCACAGGCTTACATTGCAGTGTAGGAATACCCTTAGCCTCTCTGTGCCTTAGTTTTCCATCTGTTAAAAGGGGGAAATAATACTTCCTTCCCATGGGTGTCGTGAGAATAAATATGTCAAAGACTGTGAAGGCTTTGAGATCTACTGATGAAAAAGCACTATATAAGAGCTAGGTGGTATTACATAGATATAGATTAAAGCAGTAAAGGTAAATAAATGACCTTGAAATTCAGGGCTTGCACCCTTGTAGCTATGTAGGTGTCTGAAGAGAAATGATATTACAACACCCTCCAGGGGTGCACAGATTTGTGAGGCACTTCAGCCCTACCTCCCCTTAGTATGAAGCAGTCTTGTTTGTGCCTGCTGTAGCTCAGCTCTCTGAAACCAACACCATCTGGCCACACAAACACTGTCTTCCAGGCCTCTGCACACCTCACTCTCTACGTTCAGCTTAGTAACAGGCATACCAGCCACCGAGTCCCCAAAGCATTCCCTCAGGAGGATCCAGCCCTGTCACTGGACACTCACAGAAATTACCAGGTAAGCTGTCACTGATGAAAGAGTGTACTCACAGTTTGACTAGTACAATTTAGGACAGATCCTTTTTATAACAAGACAGCACTGGAATCTATTTATAGTGAAAATGAACGTAAGTTTATTAACAAGGATAAGATTGAAGAGTTAGTGAGCAAGGATAACAATAACAATAAAAGTATCAGAGGGGTAGCCATGTTAGTCTGGATCTTTAAAAAGCAACAAAGAGTCCTGTGGCACCTTATAGACTAACAGATGTATTGGAGCATAAGCTTTCGTGGGTGAATACCCACAAGAAAACTTATAACATGCAATCCTAAATCTACACTTACCAATAGTTATCTTTCCTATTTAATAAAGTATATTTCCTCTCAAGGATTCAGCCTTTGACAGAGCCACTGGTTTTCAGGCACAACCAAGATCCATGTTTTCATGAATACCCCAAGCCCTTCAAGGGGTTTCCTCTGTAAATGGATGACAGAATGTTTTTTGCATCTCCTTATATTTTCCAATAATCAATGTTTTCTCCTCCCAAAACAGATTGACACCTGTGGTTCTCTTCCTGGGTGTTGGCTTCAAGGTGTCTTCTCATACTCCTGTTTGTTTCACAATCTCCCCTCCCCTCCCCCATATCAACCTTTTTTCCTGTTGACTTTCACATATAATTGGAGATTCTATCAGGGCCGCCCAGAGGATTCAGGGGGCCTGGCACTTCGGCGGCGGGTCCGGGGGTGGAAGGACCCCCCGCCGCGGGTCTTCAGGGCACTTCGGCGGCGGGTCCCGGAGCGGAAGGATCCCCCCGCCGCCGAATTGCCGCTGAAGACCCGGAGCGGAAGAAGCTCCGGGGGCCCGGGCCCCGCGAGAGTTTTCCGGGGCCCCCGGAGCGAATGAAGGACCCTGCTCCAGGGGCCCCGAAAAACTCTCGTGGGGGCCCCTGCGGTGCCCGGGGCCTGGGGCAAATTGCCCCACTTGCCCCCCCCTCCAGGCGGCCCTGGATTCCATTGTGTTGGCTTCGCAATGCTTAATTTACAACAGGGATAGGTGAATAGACATGCTTTGTCTGGCAGAAAACCTGGTTGTGAGCTCTGCCTTGTTACAGACTTTAAAGCATAGTTTCAGTATGTACATGTAACGCCGACAGACTCCGGTCATCAGTGGGCAGGATCGAACGGGGGACCCCAGGAGCTTAGTGCATGAGCCTCTACCACATGAATTAAAAGCCAACTGGCTGTTAGCTAAGGCTGTAGAGCAGACTCATTTTATCTCTCCCTTTAAGTGGTCTTGCAACTACTAGATAGGACAGAACACCACACCCAGAAGGTGTGTGGGTTACATATACACAACTCCTTATATAGTATTTCACAATTATATTAGCCACCAGTGTGTGTCTGGCTTTCATTTGATACCTTACCAGACACTTTTTGGATAAATAATATGAAAGCAACATGTTGGGTACAGTGAGTTTGTCAGGCCTGAGAGGAGTTACTGTTTCAGAACAGTGGGCCCTGTGCCAGTTGGCACTGAGGGAGTCTTAGGGTTCCAGATGTCATACTGTTGTGTGTGTACTGCACCTTTAAATGTGCAGGAGTCTCCCTGCCTCGGGTAGGGGGCCGTTTAAGGCAACTACATTTTGTGTTTCAGTTCAGATTAAGGAAAATGACAAGGAGATATATGGAGAAAAAATATAATGCCCGGGAGAGAGAGAGAGCGAGCGAGAGAGAGAGAACAAAGTGATCTGCTCTGTGCCATTCTGTATCTGAAGTGACAAACAAAATGGCAGCTGCCTCACAGCTACCACTGTGGTTGACAGGGAGACTTCTACATATTTAATGGTGTAGAACCCACAAAAAACATCATTTCCTTTTAATCTCTGAAGTCCCAGTTTCCCTTATGGTAAGTAGGGACACAAAGATTACTGGAGAGAATCCTCCTGCATTTCCACAAATATACCTTTGTTGAAAACTGTGGCTTGCCTGACAGAATGCAAGCATGTTACTGTGACTATATTTCAGGGGAAAGTTCCAGCGGAATCTCCATGACAAAAGATTCAGCCCATATTAACGTGAATGGGAGGCCCTGCTCCTACATCAAGGGAAGAAAAGATCCCTTTCACTTGAAGATGAGGAGAGAGACTTGCATATGCACTGTAATTGTGTGGTCCCTTGACTCCCTTTCAGTAAACACAGCTCTTGGCAGCATGCACTGAAACAGCATTGATTTAAATCCACTGCATTTGTAGAAGTCAAAGATTTTAAAGGGATTATAAAAGCTTATGCTTAATTTGACATTGATTGAGACTAAGTAGCAAATAAATCTTTCACTGGTTTGTTTATTTATTTCACTTTGTTGTTAAATTCTACTAAGATTGTATGGTGTTCTGGAGCAAAAGTCTTTTAATTTGGGCTGGTATAGATTAAGAGTCCTTGATTTTGATATTTGAATTATGTGAAGTTATGCAATTTTTTATCTTTTTTTTTTAATTTCTCTCTTCACTAATTACATTCCAAATAGATACAATATCTCTTTTCCTCCCATACCATTGAATTTAAAAAACAACAAGATATTATACAAATCATTCATTTTAAAGTGCTGTCATTTAAAGCATCTAATTTTTGTTGGATAATGATATATCAGAACATGTAGGGAAAAATAGAACAGAAAAATTCTGCTTCAATCTGCCTGTCACAGTTTGACATGGCCTGGAACAGTAAATAATTTGACCAGGTCTCGTTCTTTTTGAACCAGGAACAAAATATCAGTTTATATTGGATCACAAAGTTGAAAAAATCATTTTACTGAATATAGTAATGAGAAATTGTCAAGTACTTTAATAAGCCCAAAATAGGATCTGCCATACAACAGCATAATCTGCTGTGGAATGTCCTCTGTATTCTAAATCTCTCTCACACTCTCCTCAGCTTTTTAAATTCCAACTTGGTCAAAAAATTAAAAGCAAAATAGCCTGTCAGCCAAGGTCTGCTAGATCTTAACCCTGCATGGTGGTGTGAGGATAAAACCTGCCTTGTGCCTCTCTGTGTAGGATTAGACACAATTACAGCTCCTATGCTCCAGGAGGGCACAGTCCATATGACTCTAGAAGCCCTACTGGTGCTAGACTCTCCAGAGGGGGCAAAAATGGTCTTTGGTCTTAATCCCCCACCCTGATTTCCACAGGTAAGAAGAACTGACACTTTACATGATAGGTTTCAGAGTAGCAGCCGTGTTAGTCTGTATCCGCAAAAATAACAGGAGTACTTGTGGCACCTTAGATGTAAGCTTTTCCTGTCCTCTGTCAAAGGGTGGAATAATAGCAGCACACTGTTGAGCTGTGAGAGTCATTGTGCCTAACTCCAAGAGTTCCCACTTAATAGCGTGCTTCCACACAAACACGCAATAGTCTTGCCTAAGCAAGCTTAGGCAATAGCCTAAAACACTGGGCTGTGACTCAGGGGATCTGGATCCAATTTCCCACCGTGTCAAAGATTTCACTGTGTGGCTCTGAGCAAGCTGCAGAATCTCTCTGTGCCTTGGCTTATACTCAACAAAATGGGGATAACGTTTCCTTTCTGCCACCCTTTGCCTATCTTGTCTAATTCAAGAAGAACTTTGCTTAAATATAATCAGAGAAAGATATGACACTCAAATCCCATAATAAATAGGGAGGCTTTGTTGGTTCCTTGGATGGTTGTTTAAAGCAGACTTCATTGTACCAGGGGCCTTGCAGTAGAAACGACAGACCACCGCTGTAGCACTTCAGTGTCAATACTACCTATGCCAATGGGAAGGGTTCTCCATCAGCATAGCTAATCCACCTTCCTGAGAGACAGTAGCTAGGTCAACAGAAGAATTCTTCCTTTGACCCAGCACTGTCTACGCCAGGGGTTAGGTCAGCATAACTCTGTCTCAGGAGTATGGATTTTTCACATGTCGGAGAGACGCAGCTATGCTGATGTAAGTTCCCAGTGTAGACCAACCCTAAGGTATCTCACTTATTATTTGCAATTACATCCTTCTTAACTGAGGCTTGTTCTGCACTAGAAAATTAGGTCAGTTTAACTACATTGGTCAGGGGTGTGAAAAATCCAGAGTTAAGCTAACCTAAGTCCCCATGTAGACAGCATTAGGGCGATGGAAGAATTCTTCTGTCAACTTAGCTACTGCCTCTCAGGCGGGTGGATTATCCATGCCAACAGAAGAACCCCTTCCATCAGTAGAGTGATTGGGAGAGATGAATAAGACTGGGACTTTTCAGTTTGGAAAAGAGATGACTACGGGGGGGGGGGGGAGGGATTGATTGAAGTCTATAAAATCATGGCTTTTGTGGGGAAAATAAATAAATAAATGGTATTTACTCCTCCTCATAACACAAGAACTAGGGGTCACCAAATGAAACTAATAGGCAGCAGGTTTAAAACAAACAACAGGAAGTATTTCTTCACACAATGCACAGTCAACCTGTGGAACTCTTTGCCAGAGAATGTTGTGAAGGCCACAACAGGGTTCAAAAAAAGAACTAGATAAATTTATGGAGAATAGGTCCATCAATGGCTATTAGCCAGGATGGGCAGGGATGGTGTCCCTAGCCTTTGTTTCCCAGAAGCAGGGAATGGGTGACTTGATGACTACCTGTTCTGTTCATTCCCTATGAAGCATCTGTCACTGTTGGAAGACTGGATCCTGGAATAGACAGACCTTTGGTCTGACCCAGTATGGCCATTTTTCTGTTCTTATATTCAGTATAGGGAGTGTCTAAACTGAAGCACTACAGTGGTGTGGCTGCAGGGGTGCAGTTGTTTCATTGTAGCATTTTAAGTGTAGTCAGGCCCTAAGATACTGGTCATGTTTTTGGTACTATCCAGCCCAAGATTTAAACTCTTACATTTATTATTATTCACTAATAGTATATTTTGTCCATGTTTGCAGTGTTGTTGTAGCCGTGTTAGTCCCAGGACATCAAAAGCTTCTCTTTCTCGTCAACAGAAGTTGGTCCAGCAAAAGATATTACCTCACCCACTTTGTCTCTCTAATTCTTTCCACACATTTATTCTGTACTCAGGAAAACCTCAGCTTGGCATCTGCCTGTAGCTCAAGCACCTTAATTGGCTGCAAAATTGTATTTAACTACACATCAGTGAATGATGTAATATCAGAACGGTCTTTGGCAGAGATGGGTCCAAAATACAAAGTTCAGTTCTAAATCGAAATTTGCACTTCTCTGGAGTTTGTAGGATACAAATCTGGGATTTGGTTCATGCTCATCTCTAGTTTGATTAAGCCAGATTACACTATTAGGAGCACAGAGTTATCATACTACAGAAGAAGTTTTGTTAACTGCATTTTACTAGTGCCCCTTGTTCTGCACTGCAAATGAGCTTCCAAGTGTCAATCTCGATCCCATTGATATCAGTGAATAAATTCCCATTGACTTCAATAGGGCCAGAATTTCTCTTCAAAACTTTTACTTGAGATTTAATTTCTAAACAGCCATGTTAATAGTACAAGTCACACACCAAAACATAACATTAATGAAAGGAGAACATCAGCCTCTCATTCTGTTTAAAACAGCCAAAATTCAAATATTTCCTTCCATTATAAATTCAGTTATTCCCTCACTAGCCATGATGTCTGATGCTAGTTGCTGCCATGGAGGATAGGCAGCTATGGAGGCAGCAATGGCAGCTGGGGTGGATGGAACTGAGCTCTAATGGCCTCTCTGGTGATAATGTCAGGCACTGGAGGTGGAAGGGAGTTGAGTAGTTCTAGCAGCAGAGGCTGGATCAGGACTCAAGTTCTCTTACCACTATGAAGATATTGCCGTTTGGGGGTTATAATGGAGAAGTTGCTCTGGAGGCAGCATCAGTGGCTAGAGCGGAGGAGAGCAGGGTTTCCCCTGACTGGGAGCAGCTGTGAGAGGGACAGTTTGAGAGAATGAACTCCTCGGGACTGAAACAGTGTCCTACTATGTACCTGTACAGTGCCTAACACAAAGGGCCTGTGATGCTAATTAAGGCCTCTGAGTAATACAAACAGTAATAAGTGGAGGCCCCAACACCACCTTAAGAGAGGTGTGTTGTCTTGTTTCCTGGGTGGTTGGTTTCCAGTCTGATCAGCTGATGAACTTTGCACCATGGATCATCTAAAGGCCCGTGAGTACAGTTTTAACAGTGGCTGCTTAACAGCAGAGTCAAAACTGAAGTACTGTTGCTTAAAACAGGTTGAAATAATAGGAAGAAGAAGAAGCTGCCACAGAAAGAGCAGCAGTGTGTAGCTGAGGTGGTTGGAATAATGGGGACATTTTAGATGAAGAGAAAGGGAAATATACGGGAATTGCATGCTTTGAAGCTCTGCTTGGTTTGCGTTCCATGCAGCATGATGTCACTGGATGACCCCATTATCATTCCACATGCAGAACTACCATAGAAATCAGAGGGAGCAGAGTGCATATTAATGGCAGAATCAGGCCGACTTATCAAGAGAGCTATATTCAATTCAAGCTCCAGTAGAAACAGGAAAACATATCAAACGTATGGATATAAATTTCATTTCCAAGCTTTTGCATATTATAAATAAGAATAAAGAGTATGATCCTGCAGTGTTTTACTCATGCGTTAGCACTATTTTTATGGATAGTATCAATGATTTCAATGAAACTTTGCATGTAGAGTGCATTCATACAGGTGAGGCATGAAGGACCAGTGAGTGTAGTAAATATAAATAAAAAGAAATAAATACAGCTATATATAAAGTAACGGACATTGTATAGTTGGCATTTTTATCTAGTTAGTCTCACTAAAATATGTTCTGGCAATTTTGCAGGCACAAATAAATGTCTCTCTTACTGGAGTGTTTCAATCAATCTACTTTCAAAACTGATAAAAGCAGACTCCTGAGGTATAAGTAAACTGCCAGACACATTTTGTTCTTCAGGTTTGGGGGGTTTTGTTTGTTTTTTTTTAATCAAGCAGCATTTATACTGGACCATACAGAATGTTATGCTATTACAAAGATTCTGAATGCATTATAAATCCCCAAGCATTTCAGTTGTTTATAGGAAAATCAACATAATGATGTTTAAGTGCTCAGCTGTCCACTTCCTTTCCTATGTTTATCTCTTCATAGTCTTTCAGATAGCAGTGGACGAAAAGTTTTGAAGAAATTCATGTTTTTCCATCAGAAACTGCAAAATATAATTATGAATTATTTCTGTGAATCCTTTTATAATATGTACCTGAGCGCTAATAACCAAAAGAAAAAAAATATCCTCCATGGCTTGAGACTGAATAGCATCTTCTGTATAGCAGTGTTTGTTTGTGTGTTTTTATTTTTTTTTAAATGATTGGCTATTTATTGTCTCTGCTGGTTCCCAGGCTATCCCAATACAATTGTATCAAAATTTGGTTGTTGAATTTATGTTCTCTCAATGTACATAAACAATTTTCTGTCTTTTCATGTCTTTGGGCAATTCTAAACAACCGTGCTACTTCAGCGCAGCTGCACCACTCTAGTGCATCTTATGAAGACGCACTCCGCGAGAGGTAGAAGCTATGTTGGCAGGAGAGTGTCTCCTTTTGACATAGTGCGATATGGACATCACTTTAAGTTGATGTAATTTACGTCACTTGAGGGGGGAGGGTCATTTTAACATCCCTGAGCAACGAAAGTTACATCAATTTAAGCAGTGGTGTAGACAAACACTGCATGTTTTTAAGGAATAATGAAAAATACCCAGAGCAATTAGTGGAAAATAGAGTGTAATAGATTGGGAAATTAAAGAGCAGTATGAAATGGAACAGTCATAAGTATATAGATCCATTAAGACCTATGGTTTCTATACCAGTAGTCCTACCAATATTCCTTTATCCTTATGAGGCCAAACTATGGCCATCTCCAACATTGCTGTGGTGTGGAGAGAGGGAACAGACAAGTTATTACTCCATAGTACACAGAAAGCAGCCATAATTTGGCTACAGGTGATGAGGCACATAGGAGAAGAGTAGAGCAAGCTGGGAGGGATGTGTCTGGCTGTGCCCAGCCATCTTGCCGACTGACAGGTGTGCTCTGGAGAAGCTGTGGTTATGCTTGTTCTACAGGTACACCAAGTCCCTCTGCATGTCCTCCCTGGAACATCTAGAGCCCCTAGGACAGGGGTTGGCAACCTCTGGCATGCGGCTCACCAGGGTAAGCACCCTGGCAGGCCGGGCCAGTTTGTTTACCTGCCGCGTCAACAGGTTCGGCCGATCGCAGCTCCCACTGGCCGTGATTCACCGCTCCAGGCCAATGGGAGCAGCGGGAAGCTGTGGTCAGCACATCCCTTGGCCTGCACCGCTTCCCGCCGTGCCCATTGGCCTGGAACGGCGAACCGCGGCCAGTGGGAGCCGCGATCGGCCGAACCTGCAGACGCGGCAGGTAAACAAACTGGCTTACCCTGGCGAGCCGCGTGCCAGAGGTTGCCGACCCCTTCCCTAGGATTTAAAAAGGCAAAATCTCTCCAGGCACCAGAGAGGCATAATTGTGCCCATATGGTGATATCCTGGCCCTAGTAATGTCAATGAATCTCACCTTTGGTTTCCTGAAAAGTTGCTATAAAGCGTATGATGCCCTTTCCCTCTGAAACAAATAGAAACAAAATAGGGCTATTTTGGTTTTCTTACTCAAACTAATAATCTTCTTTCTCAAAAGTGCTAAGACTAACTTGTGTCTTAGGGGAAAGTATTAATTAGAGACTAGTTCCGTGTCAAAACCACACAAGTGACACAGGATTTTGATAGAAAACCATGCAATGTCCCATGTTTACAATCTTTTATGCATATTTGACTAATGGTCTGAGAGTTATGTTAGGAATAAAAGTTGATCAAGGGAAGATTTGCACAGTTCTAGTAATAATCCTTCTCTTAGACTGAAATGATTCTGAAGTATGTTTATTGGCACAGGAGTTGTTGGTTATATGGGAGTTGGCCTTATCTATATACCAATGCGCATGGGAGGAGGGTTTCTCTCACTGGTAAGTAGCTATAGATATTGACAGTCAGATTTGCCTCTGATGAATTCATCTGGGTTTGATGAAGTTTCTATTTATGAGAAAGGCAGCCACATCTCCAGAAGCTGCAGCACACCTTCCCCTTTGTTCATAGTAGGAGAAATGTTCCCTCTAGATCAGGGGTCAGCACCCTGGCGGGCCGGGCCAGTTTATTTACCTGCTGACGCAGCAGGTTCGGCCGATCGCGGCCCCCACTGGCCGCGGTTCGCCGTCCCGGGCCAATGGGGGGGGGTAGGAAGCGGCGCGGGCGAGGGATGTGCTGGCCGCGGCTTCCCGCAGCCCCCATTGGCCCAGGACGGCAAACCGCGGCCAGTGGGGGCCACGATCGGCCGAACCTGCTGCGTCAGCAGGTAAATAAACTGGCCCGGCCCGCCACGGTGCTTACCCTGGCGAGCCGCGTGCCAAACGTTGCCGACCCCTGCTCTAGATAGAAGCTCTTCATGCCTCTTTGAATCCAAAATCAGAATTGGCTATTAGATAATAAGAGTTCATGAGCTGGAGACCTTCTAGGCAGCATAGAACACCTACTCCCATTGCTGTCTGAATTTTCATTTTCATGGATTTACAACACAGTCCCCATTATAGGTGTCTTAAGAGTCTTACTCCACATATGGAAAAGTAGATTAAGAAATATGCCTGCTATAAGCAAGTATTTTTATTTGCAAAAAGCCCCACCTCTGGACTCACTACTAATATGTTAAACTTCATAAACAAAATAGTGCAGGGATATCAGAATACAAACTGTGGATTGTAGTTTTTTTGAGGTATTGAGTGGAGTGATTGCTCTTTAAAAATAATCCTTCTAAATGCAAAAGATCTATGATAAAAACAAATCTCTGCATTCTTCCTATAGAGCAAATAATATATTTCACTCACTGAGGAACAGAGAACTTGTGCTACAAATTAGCTTGGCTAAGCTAACGCATTACACCATCCTTGCTGAAAGATAATGAATCTTAACCATACTTGAGAAGACAGCTATAAAGAAACTACATGTTCACTAATGAAATCACAGAGCACTGATAGCCATTTGAAATTAGATTAGCTAATCCTAAATTAATTAGCATATGTTTGTTTATTACTTTAGCAATATTAGCACCATAAAAAGATCCTTATTTAACAATGGGAAATAATGAAATCTAATTTACATAGGACAATAAGTCAATTACTGTAAGGACCCAATTTCTTCATGGAACTTATTACGTAAACTAACTTTGGTTTTGTTTCATGCAAATTAAATTAGAGACAGGTGGTTGCATTGATTGGCTAATGAGTTTGGAGAAAATTAGTTTGCAAGAAAATGCAAATCCAGGTTTTTTGGGGAAATATTCTAGTTAAATATTAAAATGTGAAAAGTTACTGCTTGTAACTCCATTAACATAGGAAATAAAACTTCTCTTTAAACTTGATACAGAGGATTTATAATCATCTATTTGAAGAAATTATATATAATGAAAGTTCTCATCAGAGCAATCTCATATTCAGGGCCAAATCCAATGCAAGAGGTTGGGGCTAGGTCTGAATGCTCATGTTATCTAGAAGGCAAGGTTTGTAGCATCTATGCAGCCCCTCCTACAGCCTCAGGGAAATAGATCTGACCCCAAAAGTCCACACTGAACACCCACTGTGGACTCTCCTGCTAGGCTGTGCTCCATAGCTTTATTGTCATTTATATTGTAATAACATCTGAAAGCCACAAGCAGGGCTCGGGGCCCCAGTGTTCACTATTCATATAATCTAAGGACTTGACCCTGTACCATCTGAAAGCCACAAGCAGGGCTCGGGGCCCCAGTGTTCACTATTCATATAATCTAAGGACTTGACCCTGTACCATTGAAATCAATGATAGTTGTGTCACCTGTTTCAATGAGAACAAGGTCAGGCCTTGAGTACCTGCCCACCATTCCTCTCCTGCCAAAATACACCCACCTTTCCATGCCCCCTGTCCATCTCTGCACAATAGAACAATCATCTCTATTATGGTGGGCCACATGTAGATCTCACTTAGAGTATAGGATGTAGCCCAAATGCTAGGTCAGGGATTGGCAACCTTTGGCACACGGCCCGCCAGGGTAAGCCCCCTGGCGGGCCGGGCCGGTTTGTTTACCTGCCGCGTCAACAGGTTCTGCCGATCGAGGCTTCCACTGGCCGCGATTCACCGCTCCAGGCCAATGGGGGCTGCGGGAAGCGGCGGCCAGCACATACCTCAGCCTGCGCCGCTTCCCGCAGCCCCCATTGGCCTGGAGCGGCAAACTGCGGCCAGTGGGAGCCGAGATCGGCTGAACCTGCGGACGCGGCAGATAAACAAACCGGCCCGCCCCGCCAGGGGGCTTACCCTGGCGGGCCGCGGGCCAAAGGTTGCCGATGCATGTGCTAGGTTTTCCAACAGACTGGCTAAAAACATGAAAAAGTAAAGCACTCACTTATAAAGTACATTTTTAAACATTTGGCATAGGGTCATCACTCACTGGCATGCAGCTGGCCTTGCTTTGAGCACTGTAAAATATGCTTTGACAAAAATTATATAGCATAGATGAAGAAAAATATTTAAACAAAAATAAGCTTTTGATTTACTATACCTGTGCCTTAAAAGTGCATCTTTTTCATTTTAATAATACATCTACAGGAAGCACATATTGCTGTTATGGGATCTCAAGCACCTGTCACAACATGAAATTTTGTGCTATAAAAGTACAAATAAGTTGTGCCCCAGCACAACATCAACCTTCTGAGGGTGATGCTTTTGTTATAACAGAAAGCAATTAAACTCCATATTTTTTTCAAATATTCATTTGGAGAGCAGAAAGCAGGTGGTGAGGCTTCTGCTTAGAAATTGGACGTTCATAAATACAGTAAGCTTTTTTTTTCTAATTTATTAGTTAACTTCCTCACCTGCCCAGACT
Organism: Emys orbicularis; assembly: GCF_028017835.1. Taxonomy (NCBI): domain Eukaryota; kingdom Metazoa; phylum Chordata; order Testudines; family Emydidae; genus Emys; species Emys orbicularis. The sequence continues at coordinate 150,541,814 of NC_088684.1, read as the reverse complement.
AGCTAATGCTGATTAATATGTTTGTTCTGTACCTTGACTTATCCACTGTACATTAGGAAGGCAGAATTAGACAGATCATAGTAAGGTAAAGGAAGGGTATTAAGATGAAAATCTGGTTGAAATATTATTTTTTTGAGAGCAGTGTTTTCACTACTGGAGCAGTGGGGACCTCAGGAAAAATGAAAGCAAAATAAAATAAATTTTCCTTCCTCCCAATGCTATGTACAAGTCACAGCTGACACTCTAACATAGTAGCATTTCCATCTTCCTGATGAAAGATCTATATGTGAGCAGCTGTGCTAATGCCCCAAACCACTGATGAGCCATATAGGGCTTGCATCAGCCACTTATTAACAAAACCAGAATTTGGGCCATACAAAATAGAATTCCACCTTTCATTAACATATCTAACCTTTTTATAGAGCTTCATAGCTTTTAAGGCCAGAAGGGAGCACCAGGTTATCTAGTCTGACCTCCTATATATCACAGGTTATTAAATTTTACCCAGATACCTCTATATTAAGCCATAGGAAACCTCAGAAAACTAAGCTCCCTGTCACAGACAAAGAACAAGAGAGACTAAGGTGCTACCAATGCCTGAAATACATCCATGTGATCCCAGTAGGAAAACCATACCCCATGCGTCAGAGGAAGGTGAGAACCCCTGTGATCCCTGCCAAACTGATCCGGGGGGGGGAATTCTTTCCCAACCCCAGATCTGAAAATCAGTAAGATTCTGAGCATATGAGAAAGACCCACCAGCCAAACATCAATCAGAAAACAAAACAAAACAAAAAAGATTATCTGTACCACTTCTGAGCACTGGTCTGCTCTGTCCTATGTCCCATCTCCAGCTGTGGCCAGTCTCTTCTGCTTTAGATGAAGTTGTAAAAAAAAAAAAAATGCATCTTGTTTCAAGGTTGAATTTGTCTAACTTCAACTTCCAGCCACTGGATCTTGTTATGTCTTTGCCAACGAGGTTGAACCCCCTCCCCCCATATATAGTGATCAACTCTCAACCTTCTTTTTGATAAGAAAATAAGTTGAACCCCTTAACCCTCACATTGTAAGGTTTGTTTTCCAGCCCCTGGATAATTTTTGGGTCCCTCCTTTGAACTCTCTCCTGTAATTCCACATCCTTCTTGAAATGTGGACACCAGAACTGGACACAGTATTCTGGTAGTGAGCTTACCAATGCTGTGTACGAAGGCAAGATCATTTATCTACTTCTACTTGCTGATCCTCTTTTGATACATCCAGGGATCACATTAGCCCTTTTTGCCACAGAATTTCACTGACAGCGTGTGTTGAGACAACTGTCTATGATAACCCCTACATCTTTTCCTTGCAATGATCACCCGGAAATGATAAACAGAGATAATCCAATTGTAAGAGTGAGAAGAATATGAAGCCAGTCTGCATGTCATCAGAGAGAGGCTGATGGGATGAAGGGACTACCCAATGTCATATAGCAGGATAATGGCAGAATCTTGGTACAGAACCCAAGTTTCCTGATGCCCACTCCAGTGCCCTATCCATTGGCTGCTTTCCAAAACCAGACATAACTTGGCAGTTTTGGATGAATGTCAGTTTGAGTTTGTGTTTTGTGTTAGAACAAACAACAATGTGAAGATCAGATGTGTGAACTTGTTTGAATCAGAGCCACCTAACTTCACAGAGCTTTCATTGGAAGCATTTAAGAAGGGAATGTGCCACATCAGTCTTAGTCACTACTCTAGCTAATTCAGGAGAAGAGGAACAGGGTCAATTAGATATATCAGCAGCCCCTTATCCTTCCTCAGTATGAAAGTAGGTCAACCCAATGAAGGCTTGAGGATGGGAATAGTAAAGAGCAAGAAATATCAAGGATCCAAAGGGACTCTGAGAGGGAAATGTGGAGGATCAATCCATGGGGAAAGAACTGGATGAAGTGGTTATTAAAACTTGCCCATCACTAATAGTTACATAGATGAATAGATGGAAGGAGGGATGACTGTATTTCTGATTCATTCTTTTCCCTGTAAGGGAAAAATCAAAATGTGATCAAACACACATAAATCACATCTCCTAGATTCTGCATTACTAATAGAGGTTACAAAACAGCTAGTAAATGTTTCCAGACAAAGGGGCAAATGGATTATACATGTGGAAAATGACAAGTATTTCAAAAATACACATTTAAAAAGGAACATGGAAAAGAAACCAGATGGAATTTTAAACTGGATTCTAAGTGCAAGAATTCTCTATCAAGGTTTGTGAATAATATATGCATCCCTCTTTCTGTCTCTTTTATATATATTAAAAAAACTTTGCAAGATTCACTTTTGTATTTTAGATGCAATTATAATGAATAATTTCATTAACATATTTTCAGGAGAAACTATTGCCTTTAGGAATCAGTATGCATTAAGATCTTTCAAGCTTTTTTTTTTTTAGAATGATTTCTACTCTTCATAGCCCTTTTTACATTTTTTTCATATGGAAAATAATTTTCTCTTGACAAATTCGTTATTGAGTTGATCTCCTTTTCCTTTTCTTTTTTTAACTGAACTTTGCCTTGCATTTCTTTCAGTATTTCAACAAAAGTCCATCATTTCATTGTTTCCTAAATTAAGTTTATCATCACATTCTTTTTTCATTTCTCATTTGCCCTGCAATAACCTATTCACATTAATTTTGTACACTTACCAGCCTCTAATTGCTTGCTGCACTAAGGTCTTGTCTTTACATTGTTGTCTTTCTTGGGGCAAAACCCTTTCCTTTACCTCATGTACCTTTCTCATCCTCTCAAGACAGTTATACCAAGCACAGTTCCCAACATTCACATGGTAAATAAGTGCCCCGACTTTCACAGTAAGCCAAAAATCAAGCTCATCCCATTTCAAAACAAGGCCAAAACAAGCCAATCCCTAAGAACCCCAACACTCTATTGACTAGATCCCTCCGGCGTGCAGTCTGGGACTGTGGTGGGCCCGCTGTGCACCCCGACTCTCTCCCCCCCTTGCCCCTGCTTGCCGGGAGCCGATCAAAAAAAAGAAGCAACAAGCTACAACAAGCTACAAGCCAAAAACTAGCCAACAAGCAACTCACAAGCCAATTAAGCCAAAAACAAGCCCAATTTCTGCATTTTTTTCACAGGTTTGGCATGTCTGATACCAAGCTACTAGACAAAGGTCCTACACTCAACCATGCCCAAGCTGCACTCAGATGTATTGGAGAGTGGCAGCTAGAGAAAGCGCATTACAGTTCTCTGATTCAGGGCTGGCTGGCTGGTGCTGTAAATTATGGCTGTACGTGGACAGCCCTAACTTACACCACTAGTATAAATTCTCTCACAGACTTCAGCAGAGGATAGAACATGGCAGAGTCCCTTCCCTATCCCCAGTAGACATGCTCCTTCTCCTTTTCCATATTCTGGGGTGTTCTTTTAAAATTAGCAAATTTAAAGGAGACTGGTGACTTAAAAAAATTACAGATGTGTCTGAGGGCCCATCCAGCTTAGATTTATGCATATACTTGAATTTAATGGGACTACTTATGCACTTAAAGTTAACTATGTACATAAGTCTTTGCACAATCAAAGCCTATATTTTAACCAAATACTTGTTATAAGTGTACGTGTTTCCTTAGTTTTATCCAGTTGTTTACTTTGTGATTGGCAACACTTTGCATTTTCAATTTCACTCTTTCCCTCAATAATCCATTAGTTAGGGCCAAGTCAAATGTTCATGGAAGAATATGGAAAGACTAACGTTGACATCAATAGGTGTTAGATCTGGCCCATGTTCTTTGTGGGGGCTTTTCACACAGCAACAGGAGACAGAAAAACATGTTTTAAATAGAGGAAAATGTAACTGTAAAACCATCAAACAAACAAAAAGAAAATGGCAGAATGGCTCCCTAACTCAAATTAATTTTAACTCTTTTTTTTAATTGACTAGATTAAAAATGGCAGTCTTTTTTTTTAACTCTCCCATAAAGGTAACTTGGGCACATACATTCATTCAACAGTATTCTCAATAAAATATTAATGGCAAAGGACTAAAAAAAGACTCCACATAGTAATCATATAAATTACTGTATAGTGAAGTTCTATATAGTTTCTCCCCTTTCTGATGATATTTGGCATTAGCTCTATAGAGTACAACTAAACACCATGTGAGACACAAAATATTGAAAAGATTGGAGGGTTTGTTTAAACCTTAAGCAAAGAGGAGCTGAATCTGAACATGACAATGTTCATTTAGCCCTAAAGTCAATCTGTTTAACACCTTCATACTTGATTTTGATTAACTGGGAGAAAATATTAGCTAGCTCTTGAATTCTAGGTCTTTGAAAAAGAAAAAGAAAAAAAAACCACATTTCCTATTATCCTGACCATATTTCACTCTTTTAAAGGAAAAGAAAAGGAAAGACCCAGTTTATTCAGTCCAGCATACAACTCAATGCATCGGTGATTATTCCTTTAGTTTACATCTAAATTACAATTTATGGTATCTTCTCCGTAAGTAAGAATATACATTTATTATTGACTGCTTATAAAATTAGTGCTAGTATATCATGAAATGAAGTGGAATTCGATGGGGGGAATGAAAATTTATATCCTTGTCTCTAACTGAACACAGATTCTGTAAAATGCATTTGCATTAATAAAATCTGCCAAAATGTGTAGGGTATTGGCAACATTTTGACAAATGTCACCATTATCTCTTGCACGGGCACTGTTTTAGGCCCTTGTTCATCCTGTCCTTTAATTTATATCACCCATGCACATTAAGATTGTAAATAACTTCAGCTATTTAAATACATAATCATGATATAATATCAATGGTTAGCAAAGTCCTTGCATAATTTTGCATGTATTTCTTTTTTAAAACTTACTTTCTTCCTGCAGTGCAAGCTACTTTAGTTACACTGGAGACTAACTACTGAAGCAAAAAATGTGCATATTCATCTGGCTTACACTAATATATGGATTTCTCCATTGGTAATAGTCATAAAAATGGAGCTGACATCCATAAATGGAATGAATGAGTTCTTATTTCTAGTTTTGTGGATTATGTGCTGCTAGTTAGTAATTACTTCTTTTATATAAAACAACTGACTTGTGGCATTTGCATCATGTACTCATATTGAGTACACAACCATTATTCTCCCATTATACAGGACAATAAAAATATGAAATAAAGACTATTTTCAAAAACTACATAACTGTAGGCCGATCTACACTAGGAAAGTAGGTCAGTATAACTACATCTCTCTCTCAGGGTATGAAAAATCCACACCCCTGAGTGACACAGTTAAGCCGACCTAACCCCCAGTGTAGACAGTGCTAAATTGTTGGGAGATCTCTCCCATTGACCTAGTTACCACGTCTGGGGACAACCCTTCCTGTCAGCATAGGTAGTGTCTTCACCGAAGCACTGCAATGGTGCTGCTGCAGTAGTTTAAGTGTAGACAAGCCCATAGTTTGTTGGAAAAGTGATATCATTGATCAAATAACGATTGGGTGGCTCATTATGTATGTGATTGTTTCCAGAAGTTGCTATTATTAACACTTGAAGATTATTTAACGAAATGATCAGTTGTGCCAGAATCATTTAACATATTTTTAGCAAACAATTATTGCAAATACTGTAAAATCAACTTTTGGAAGTTGGACACCTCTTACAGGAAGTAAATAAAAGGCAACTTATCCAACCAAAATAAGGGGAAAAAAACTAAAGACGCAATATGAAGTGTAAAGGAAAAATTGAGTAGAATATTATGATTTTAACTGCACGGTACTTTTTTGTTGCATATTTTTCTCTTGTTCGTCTAATACTAGTGTAGTTTAGTGTGATGGTTCAGGCATGTAGACTTGTTGGAGATGACAATTTCCCTCTCTTCCCCCCTCCCTTCACTCCCTGGAGCTTAGTTCACCTTGCAGTTGTAAATTTGGTACTGTTAATATCAAGTTGCCTGACTTAGAAGCTGCACACTGAATCTAATAAGAACCATAATTACTGGATTTAGAGAAACCTCATCAATAAGCCTTTTATTTAATTTTCAACAGGGCATATCTCCTCACCAGGGTAGTTGCCAACCACCAAATTGTAGGCCGTCATTCACATAACACACACTATTTTTGGTAAGACAATTAATAAAATAAAGCATTAAACGTGAATGAAAAACACAAGGCCAAATTCTGCACTGATGTATATACCCCGTGCCACTGCACTGAATTTGGCTCTCTAACTATAGTATAGATAGGAGGTACGAAGGATGGTCTATACAGAGCATTGGACTATGACTCAGGAGACCTGGACACGGTTCTGACACAGACTTCCTGTATGACCTTGGGTAAGTCCATGAATCTACCCTCTTCCTCAGTTCCCCATCTGGGAATGTGAGGACAATGACTGAGATATTCAGAGACGATAGTGACAAGGCCCATATATATATATATACCTATATGAATGCTTACATTTTATAGAGAGGGGAATAAGTGCAATATGTAGGGCATTTTCATGTGGTACACTCTCAAATATATATAAAATACTTATACTAAACCTTACCGTAATGTTAGTGTCTTTTTTTTTTTTTTTAAGTGAACCAATAAAATATTTACAGGTCTGATTCTCCACTGCCTTGCACCCATATTTTATACCTGTGCAAAATGGGTGGAAAATGACACAGCATACAAGTAGCAGCAATTTATATCCAGTTTGCACAGGTATAAATTATTATTTAGGGACACAAAGCAGTCAAGAATCAGACGCTATAAATCCCCCATAGTATTTGCAACTGGAATACTGTAGTATTATGTGAGCAAATCAAATCAGTCTAGCTTTACTTTATATTTTGTGTAAAATATAACAAGTTTTTTAACCCTCCCCTTTACAAAAAAAAAAAAAAAAAAAAAAACATAGGTAAGGATTGTTTTGTGTCCATTTAATTTTTAAGGTATATGAAACTAGTCTGTACAGCACAAGAGCTATTCACGAAAAGCAAGTATTGTAAGTTAGTTCTATGATTTTCTATTTCTTGACAAAACTGCAATGTATATATATATATTACTGAACTGGTCATTGTTTCATCTTTGCAGCATATTTATGACAGCTGTTAAGCTGCTCGAATGCCAGCTGCCAGAATTAATTAGGATTATGTGTGAATCTTCTTCTGAATCCACAGACATTCATCGATTTATTCAAGGTCTCTACCACTGGCATCAATTAGGGTTAAACTAGAAGCAGTTACCTGCTGTCAGATTGATACAGCTGGTGTTGACAACTAAGGGCTATTAATTGGATTTTATTATTGTCTCGAAAAAGTGTTCAAGATTTGTACATTGCCCTAATCATTAAAATGAGATTTTTTTTTTCCTGGCTTTCACTTAACCGATATGCTTTTGTTTTCAGAAGGAGGAAAACTTATTGCAAGAACAAACAGAAGGTTCCTCACAATACAAACGGTGATTATGATGATTGATCAGACTGCATAGAGAGGAAGGCTCACTACACCTCCCTAATGGATTACTGTGCATGCAAGTTATAAATATGTGAATGTATGTGTGTGTATACACACACCCACACACCGCTCAATATTTTCAGACTTGGTGATTAAAATCCATATGTAGGCACCAAAAGAAAAAATGGCCTCATTTTCAAAGGTGCTGAGCACCCACAAACCCCACTGTCTCCAGCGGCATTATACTCCATATTTACATTAAATTGAATAGAATATTTCAGAATATGGTCCAGGGCTCCAAGTTGGTTAACAACTTGCTAGTTCATTATTGCTAAGAAGCAACATGACTAGCAGGATCCTAACAGAACATTGGCATCTTCTCAACTCGGTGATTTAACATATTTTCCAGGGATTATTTTTTTGCTTATGGCCATAGACAGAGTTAAAAAGGGTGTCCTTTTCTAATTAAAACAAGTTTATTGACATGCCCCACTTGAACCATCTTTACACAGAAAAAAATCATCATTATGCTTAAGCCTCCCCTCAAGCTTCTTAAAAGAGCTCCTGGGAATTGGGCATCAGAGTACATTTTTAAACAGTCATAGGAGTACAGAGAATCAGAAGTCTAGTATAAACATCCCTTATAGACAAGAATGTTTACTCAATCCATACATTCAGCACATACTATTGGCAAAAATTATCTGGTGTTTACTTTGCATTTTGGAGTTTTCCTCATAAAGATTCACAAAACGTTGATGTTAGTTACGTAAATTAGATGTATTTATTTTTAACTGCACATGAGTTTCAAAGTGTGATTTGTTTAAAATCCATCAAATCTAAGGGCCTGTGGCATGAGAAGTGCTCAGTACCTCCAAAGGGGTGCTCAGTAACCTACAAGATTGAGCCTTTAGTGAACATCCATTATCATCTACTATACAGTGCTCCAAGTAACAGAAGGGAAAGGATTTGGGAGAACATCACCAGCAAGTGAGCCTAAAAAAATAATTTAAAAGGATGGTCCATGGAATGTTGTGGGAAACTCCAACACCTCTTATGGACCCTTTGAACTTACCAGATGAACAAAAAGTTCTTCCACAGAAGCAAATAGGAGACAGGTGTGCCTTATGTTCACTTCCTCTTACTTATTGCTATTTATTGTATCAAGAACAGATACAAGGGGCCAGAGTTTGATCCTTACTCGTGTTGAGTAGGCCTTTTTTCATGAGTCGTCCCATTGGCATTATAAATAAGACTACACCATCTAAGAGTGCAGAATCTATCATAAGATGTAGGATATCACAGAGCTGGATTTGATATAAAAATCTAAATATTTAAATAGATAAGAAGAATAGAAACATTGTAATCAAGATAGCAGCATGGAGTCATGACATCCACCTTGGGCCCAACCCTGCAAAGTCTTAAACACCTTCAACTCTCAAAGATTTCAGAGGGAATTGGAAGATGTTCTTGGTCACAGATCCTAGTGAGTTCCCCTTCCTGGCCACCTTTAGGATAGCTGTGAAGGGAACCCAAGCCTCTGTGCTCTGGATCCCTTGAGGTGTGTTAAGCTTCTGAACAGAGTCCAGCCACTATCCCAATCTCAGAGTATTTAGGGGGCAGACCTTCTCTCTGGCACCTCCTTTCTGAGTGTTGAAACCCGCTGTTCAACCACGTAGCCCCTCTGGGCACAGCCCTGACCCCTCTGACTCACCAGTACTTAAACATACCCCGCTCCCAGAACACCATCCAAAAGGTGTGAAGCTTCTGATTTGCAGTTTATTTCCATCAGGGACAATCAATAGTTGTGAAGCAGTCAACACACAAACACACACTTTGTTCAGTCTATCGACTTTAAGTTCTTTATACTTAATCATGAAAAGCACAGGCTAGTACAGATCACACATAACAATAAAACATTCTAAATCCAATGTCCCTCACTAGCTCACCCTTCCTTCAGAGAGCATCTGGGTTCCATCAGCCAGGTAAGCAGGAAGGCTATTCACCACATTGCCTATCCTGCCCTTGCAGCAGCCTTTATCCCATCTTACTCTGGTACAAGATGGCTCTCACTCCCAGTTTCCTCCCCTCTTCCCCCACGTGAGTCCCTGTATAGACTCCTGTTGGGGTCTCTTGCTCCTTTTGTTCGCCTGGTAACTTTCCATTAATTGCAAAACCCCCTTCCTTCCAGACACAAGTAGGAAGTATCTTCTGCCAGCTAGAGCAGAACCATTGTCCCAAGATGTGTGTGTGTGTGTGTGTGTGTGTGTGTGTGTGTGTGTGTGTGTGTGTGTGTGTTTAATAGATGCTCACCATTGTCTCTGGCTAATTTAAGGATTGCTTCACAAACATATAGGCTTTCCATGACACAATAATTTCATGATACAATCTCATAAAATCATCCACAAGTCAGAACTTGATAGAACCCCCCCAATTCATCACAGTTCTCCCACAGGTAGTACTCAGGACCTTATAGGATATGGCCAGTTGTCTCTTGACAAAGCAAATAGCATTTATATGACACTCAGGCCTGGTCTACACCTCAAACTTTGATTGACCTATCTACGTCACTCAGGCATGTAAAAAATTCATATCCTTGACACATGTAATTAAAACGATCTGAGCCCTGGCATAGCCACCACTAGGTTGATAGAATAATTCTTCTGTCGACTTGCCTATCATGTCTCAAGGTGGTGCTTTTATTACAGTGACAGAAAAACAATTTCCATCACTGTATCAATTGTCTGTACCACCAGTGCTAAAGCAGCATAACTGCAGCACTGAAGCTGGTAGTGTAGACGTAGTGTAGACGTAGTGCTGGTAGTGTAGACGTAGACTCACTTAACACTTCCTTAAGCTGCACTGTACTACAGTGCTCACTATTAAAGATTCAGCATTTACCAAACAGTTGCCACATTGTGTTATCTGAGATACTGCAGTTATTTACATTCTAAGTACAGGAAAATGTCCTGTTCTAAGTATGGGGAAATACTGTGGAATCCATAATCATAGTTAAGAATTTTGAGTATGTAGGATAATTCTTGGGTAGAAAAATTTCAATTCAAAACTTGAATTGACTCCTATCTGTCTTGATCATACTTCTATACATAGGGCTGGCCTCAGGATTTTATAAAGTCAACCACATGATTTTGGGGGAGCATTGCCAAACATTTCTGACTTTTTTTTTCTTAACAGAGATGACCATCAGACATCTAGTGGAGGATAAGCAGAGCCAACTTACTATTACTACTAGTAATTATCTTATTTTTAGAACTGTGCTGGATTCTATCACTTAATTGCCAACATGCAAAACGTTTTCCAATGGCCAATTCTCTACTTCGTTGGTGTGGCGCCAGTAAGCCACTAGTCACAGGAGGGTAGTGTGGGCAATATTGCCAACTCTCATTATTTTATCACTACTCTAGCAATTTTGTGGGTTTTTTTTTTAAATTGGTCTCATGAAAACATGATGAAAGACTGCCAACTCATGAATTTTCTCTTATTCAAAATGGTCACCATCTCCTATGACTAGCAATAAGTCTGAAGTCATCAAGACGGCTGCCATTTCCCTATAGACTATCTTCTTGTGGGAGCAAGGCTAGCCTTAAAATTGGCTGTCACATCCCACTATTTTCAATGAGATTGAAGCAGCCCACAGACAAAATGGCTTATGGCTGCTACTCTGTGGTTCAGGGGGCTGGAGAAGATATAGGGACTGTGGGGAGCAGCAGAGATGAGGCACTGTGAAAGGTATATGGGGAGAGTGAAGAGGAGCAGGGCACTGTGGGAGCAGAAGGCAGATTTAAAGGTTGCAGAGGAATGTGGAGGAAGGAGAGAAGCTAAGAGGGAGTCAGAGGACAGTGGTGGGGATGGGAGATGGCAGCTCCACCAGCCAGGGGGTAGCGGGGGATGAGGGGTATCTCCTCTAAGCAGCAAGGGTAGGGCAGTGGTGCAGTTTTGCCTGCTCTCACAAACTGATTGCAAGCCATGGGATTTAGGTGCCTGCAGGAGGAGTGTTGCACACTGAGCTCTGACTTCATGTATGACTCTTTAGGAGAGATTCCTGGGGCAGGGAAGGGCAGAAAAATAGGGAATCTTGGAACTCATTGTGGTGCGACTTGGTGTATTGATATTGGAATCTTTCTGTACAATAGATTCATATATTCAGGGACTTTAATGCCAGAAGGGACAATTTTGATCATTTAGTCTGACCTCCTGCACATTGCAGGCCACAGAACCTTGTTCACCTACTCATATAATAGATCCATAACCTCTGGATGAGTTACTGAAGTCTCAAATCATGGTTTAAAGACTTCAAGTTACAGAGAATCCATCCTTTACACTAGTTTGAATCTGCAATTGACCAGTGCCTCAGGTTGCAGAGGAAGGCAAACCTCCCCTCCCCACAAAGTGTCTGCCAATCTGACCCAGTGGAAAATTCCTTTCTGATTGCAAATATGGTGGTCAGTTGGACCCTGAGCATTTCGGCAAGACCAAACATCCAGACACCTAGGAAGGAATTCTCTTTAGTAATTCAGAGTCCTCCCCATTTATTGTTCCATCACTGTCCAGGGAGATATTTGGAACCAGCAGTCACCGAACGGCTACATGCCATTTAAGGCAGTTTCAACATACCATTTCCTCCACAAACTTATCAAGCTCACTCTTGAAGCCAGTTAGGTTTTTTGCCCCCATTGTTTCCCTTAGAAGGCTTCCAGGCTCCAGAACTTTACTCCTCTGATGGGTAGAACTTTCATCTAATTTCAAGCCTAAACTTGTTGAGTGCCAATTTATATCCATTTTTTCTTATGTCAACATTGGAGTTTAATTTAAAGAATTCCTCTCCCTCCCTGATATATTTATCGAGAGCAATCATATCTTTAATCAGCCTTTGTTTGGTTAGACTAAACAAGCCAAGCTTTTATGGATCTCCTCTCATAAAATAGGTTTCCCATTCCTCTGATGAGGAGAAATCACTTCTCTGCACCCGTTCCATTTTGAATTAATCTTTCTTACACATGGGAGACCAGAATTGCACACAGTATTCCTGATGAGGTCTCACCAGTGCCTTGTATAATTGTACTAATATTTCCCTATCTCTACTAGAAATACCTTGCCTGATGCATCCTAAGATTGCATTAACCTTTTTCGCAGCCACATCACATTGGTGGATCATACAACTAATTAACCAATGAACCCACCCTCGTCTTTCTTGTCCTCTGTCACTTCCAACTGATAAGTCCCCAGCTTATAGCAAAATGTATATTTGTTAGTTCCACCGCGCATGACTTTGCACTATTAAACTTCATCCCATTTCTATTACTCCTATTTTCAAGGTCATCCAGATTTTCTTGTATGAAATTCCAGTCCTCCTCCATATTGGCAATACCTCCAAACTTTGTGTCATCCACAAATTTTATTAGCACAGACCACTTTTTGTACCAAGGTCATTAATAAAAATGTTATATCTTTGATCCCAAGACCAATCCCTGAAAAACTCCACTAGTAATCTCTCTCCATCCTGATAGTTCACCTTTCATCATGACCCATTGTAGTCACCCCTTTAACCAGTTCCTTATCCATTTTAAATTTTCATATAAATCCCCATCTTCTCCAATTTAACTAATAATTTCCTACATGGAATTGTATCAAATGCCTTCCTGAAATCCAGATAGATTAGATCTACTGCATTTTCTTTGTCTAAAAAATCAATTATCTTGTCAAATAAAGCGATCTACCTTTTGTAAAACCATATTTCATTTTATCCCAATTACCATTTACCTCTATGTCCTTAACTATTTTCTCTTTCAAAATTTGTTCTAAGACCTTGCATACATTGGGATCAAACTAAGAAATCTGTAGTTTCCCAGATTACGTTTCCCCCCCTTTCTTAAAATAGATTCAATATTAGCAATTCTCCAGTCATAGAGCACAACCCTCCAAGTTTACAGATTAATTAAAAATCCTTGCTATTGGGTGTGCAATTTCATGTGCCAGTTCCTTTCATATTCTTGGAGGAGATTATCTGGAACCCCCAGTTTAGTCCCATTAAGCTGTTTGTGTTTGACTTCCACTTCAGAAGTGGTAATTTCTACTTCCATATCCTCATTTCCATTAGCCATCCTGCCACTACCCCTAAACTCTTCATTACCTTTATTAAAAATGTAGGCAAAGTATTAGTTTAGGTCTTCGGCCATGCCTAGATTATCTTTAATCTCCACCCATCCTCAGTGTTTAGCGGTCCCATTTCTTCTTTCCTTGTTTCAATATATGACTTCTGTGTAAGATTATGAACCCTATGGGGCTGTGTCAGGCTGAAAACTCCATTTTGAATGTGGACCCTTTTGTCTTGCCTCTGGTCTATTTGTATCCATGTTGGGTTGAGATTCCAAAGGCTGGTGAAAAAAGAACAACAATAGAGGGCAACTGACCAAGTCCCCAAACATTAGAAATCTATTCACTATAGACAAAAGACTGGTCCCTATTCAGGGGAATTGGTTTAGCAGTGGGGGAGGTCACCTTGGCAATGATGTCACCTGGAAGGGGTTTGTGCTCATGTGATGAAGCTGGCAAGGGTATCACCTGACAGAGGGGGACTAAAAAGATTTAAAAGGGCAGAAGCTGTTTTGCTCAAGGGCCATTTTCCCCCAATGAATGAGGAAAATTCAGCCACACATGATGCAGCCCACAAGCCATGCACTGAAGGAGGAGTCTGGACAAACCAAGGGACTCTGACCCCAGCCCAAAGAATGCCCTGGAGTGGTGAAGGAACTGAAGCAGGAACATGTATAGTATTTATTGTTTTATATGAACTGTACTCTTCTGTGCTTTACATGATTAAGTAAAAGAGCATTAACATGTTAGACTCTTTGCCAAGGGTGTGAACATGAGTTAACTTCTTCACAACTGCTGTTTGCCCCTGAGAGTGCTAAACTGTAAACCGGGAGCTTCACACCTTTCAGTGGAGTTCTGGGAAGGGTATGTTTAAGCACAAGGGAGTCTGAAGGGTCATCATGGTATTCAGAGGTGTTAGGTGGTTGGGCACCAGGTCCAGCTATCAGAAGGGAATGCCAAATAGGAGGCCTGGGTTCTGTGAGCATGCCTAGCATCACAGGGTTGGGGCAGTGGCTGGACTTCGTTCAGGCCCCAGGGGCTTAATACATGTGAAAGACTTTGATCCCCTTGCAGCAGTCCTAGTGAGTGGCTGGAAGGGGGCAGATGTTAGGATCTGAGAAGCACTGGGACAGAGGGAGGCAGGATGGGGGAGCTGGGGAAGAGGTGCTCCTGGATCAATGGTAGAGAAGTCCTCTGGGATATCAGGAGACAAAGTGTTGCTGCTGGGTAAAGACAGCAATAGGAAATGGATGGCAGTTACTCTCTTCTCACCTCTAAGAAAGGGGAAATGCCTACATGGCATGTGGCCCATTGGCAAATGCCAGTAGCAAAAATCCCCAGGCAGCCGAAGATGGGACACTAGATGCCAAGGGCTCTGAGATATTACAGAGAATTCTTTCCCAGGTATCTGCCTGCTGCATCTTGCCCACCTGCTCAGGATCTAAATGATTACCATGCTTGGGGTCAGGACGGAATTTTCTTCTGGGGTCAGATGGGCAGAGACCCTGGACTTTTTTCCACCTTCCTCTGCAGCATGGGGTACGGATCACTTGCAGGTTTAAACTAGTGAGAATGGTGGATAATCTGTAACTTGAAGTCTTTAAACTATGATTTGAGGACTTCAATAAGTCATCCAGCGGTTAAGGGTCTATTACAGGAGTGGATGAGAGAGGTTCTGTGGCCTGCAATGTGCAGGAGGTCAGACTAAATGATCACAATTCCCTTCTGACCTTAAAGTCTATGTGTCTCTGGAGTCTCCATCTGACCAGTGAGCGAGAGAGAGAGGTGTGCATTAAAAGTAGATCTTTCAACCTGAAATCATATCACACACACACACACACACACACACACACACACACACACACACACACACAGAGGCAGAGGGGATTAAAAAGTCAAAAGATCAAATAATGCTTTTAGGCATTTTTTTTTTAAATCTCATTTTTTGGGGGCTAATCTTTATTTTTGAAGGTCTGATTCATCATTTTTGATCTCTCAGGTTGGCAATAGTGTGTATGCATCCTTGTGAATGCAACGATTCTCTACAAACATTAGCTAATTTATCACAACTCCCGATTCAGAATCATTAAATAATATCTTCAATTTACATGTGATGAAATTGAGGCAAAAAAGCTGTCAGCTGGCTGGAAAAGGCCAGCATAGAAATTAGTATTAGATTTAGGATTAGAATATAGAAGAACCTTTCTCTCAACTCTGTACTTTCTCCACTAGACCAGACTAGATCATGCTATTGAGCTGCTGCTCCTTGTAGCCAGAAGCAGCAGTGACTGCTCAGCAGGCAGTTGTCGGAGAATGAACTGATGGTGGTTCTTATGCCCTCAGTGGCTCTGTGGGTAGCACGGATACACCTCAAGTCATTGGTTGATGATGACTATCACTGGGCAAACACCACAGAAACACCCTGGTCATCCACTAATCACATATGTTGCCCTGCACCATTGAGACACCACTAAGGCCAGGTCTACACTACCGCGGTAGTTCGACGGCTGGCAATCGAAGTTCCGGGTTCGATTTATCGTGTCTGGTCTGGACGCGATAAATCGATCCCGGAAGCGCTCGCCGTCGACTGCGGTACTCCAGCTCGGCGAGAGGAGTACCGCGGAGTCGACGGGGAGCCTGCCTACCGCGTGTGGACCGCGTCTGAACCACGGTAAGTTCGAACTAAGGTATGTCGACTTCAGCTACGTTATTCACGTAGCTGAAGTTGCGTACCTTAGTTCGAATTTGGGGGTTAGTGTAGACCAGGCCTTAGACTTCAGCCTACGGAAGCTTAAGGGCTCCATAGCAACTCCATACAATAAACTAGTAGAGAGAACTATTTTACCAAATACATGATTAAACCAAACAATAATACAGCATGGAGCATGTGGAGATATCATGTATTGTGTGAGAGGCTAGTTCTGCCCCTTTCCACTTTTGATGCCTTCAGCAAAATAAATCTTTTGTATTTATTTTGAGTGATAGCAATCCATATAATTAAAACCAATAAACTAAGAAGAATCAAAACAAACCACAGTAAGTAGCAAACTAACAGTAAGTGCTGATGACAGATTAATCCAAACTGCCATTCAAAATTATGCTTGCTGTATTAGTTAGAAACTTTATCACTACTAGCAACGGCACCAGTAAATAGCTGAAGCAAGGTAAGAAATTAAGATAGATTACAAATTATAAATCCCATGGCAAGTGGTATGCAGAAATGGAAGCCAGGGAGGTTTGGTAGCATAGTGTTTCTGTTGGAATCCTGGCTCTATTGAAGTCAATGGCAAAACTCCTATTGACTTCAGCAGGGTCAGTATTTCACCCCTTATTTCCATTAATGCCATTTCTGTAGCTCCCGCTGCACCTTTCTACTGCTGCAATTTCTGCTTCTGTTCAGCATCATTATCTTTTATTCTTTAGGGTTTTTATTCAAAATTTCATCTCATATTATTCTGTTTTCATCCTGTTCCTTTACTGCCCTGTTCACATTTTCTAGTACAGCCACACAATAAAAACCAAGATCCTTTTATTAGTGTGTTTGTGAATTTAGGTTGCTGTACCTTAGTCCAAAGGAAATTAAAATTTAAACTAGAAACTAACAATTAAAACAACATGTAATTTCATTTCAAGTTCAAACGTGTCCATTTCCTTCTGATTCTCTCATCTATCCATATATGCCCTTGTACCTCACCTATCTCTTACAAAGAATATCATCATAGTCAGCCAGTGGACTAATTGCCTTCCTAGTAGCATTAAAGCAATCAGGTCAATTTTTGTTTTGACAGTTTTCTTTCCCCACTTCTGTCTCTGCTTCTTACAAGTTTCACCCTTGACATCAACAGTTTTGTTGTACCTGATGAAAATAGCTGATGAGAGAGGCCCTCGCCATGTAAAGAACAGTAGTCTACAAAGTATCTTGGGCAATTCCAAAAAGGGTGTTGGAGATTAAAACTGAGACTTTGAATGTGACTTGATGTTGTATGGGAGCCAGTTTACTGAGTGAGGTGTTGAGAGAAGATGTTTTGAGCAGTTGGCATGCCAACCCAAAGGCTCTCACGCTTCAAACACTCATGTAACAGTGAGAGCTGTTGATCTCCAAGTTTAGATTAAAGCTAAGACATTAAGATGAACTTTACCACTGAACTTCATATAAAATGGGATGTTTGAGTTGTGGCTCCTATGTGGCTCCACAACATTGTGCACTAGTATCCTTTGGTGATACTGAGGCCAGCAGAATAACATTACTAGTATATCTGAATTCTTATTACTTTGGATTTGTATCTATAAAAATTCTACTGTATGGTCTATTCTGAATTGCATCTCACTAGATTCTATTAAATCTTTTAGGTATAGTTTTTAGGGCAGTATTATGGTATCCCATTGATTTGTATCATCTCACCATGTTTCAGTAATGCCTATTAGGTTATGACCACCTTCTATTTCAAGAAACCCTAGTTTTTACTTATAAGATTCTTGCATTGATCTAGGGATTGTGGGACATTTATTCATTTTTATTTTTAGCTGTCTAGCTATTTTTATCTCCCTAGCCTGACACTCTTTTGGTTTTCCAGAATTTAATTTCGTGATCTCAACCTGTTCCTCCTTCAGTTCTGATATAATTTCTGTTTTAATCCTTTATTGGACACAGAGTTGTTTTTGGATTACCAGATGTCTATGTCTAACTTGAGTGTTCCTCAATATCTGTCAGCTTTTCCTCAGCATCTAGATTAAAATCCCCTTCAGACCTTGCAAATCATCTCTGCCAGCAGTCATGTTCCACTTTGGTTAAATTAGAGCCCATCCCTTATGCATTCACTCTTATTGATCCACAAAGTTCCCAAGTGCTTTTAAATCCTCCTCCTTCACACCATTCATTGTGCTTCTGACAATCCCACATCTGTCTGAACCTGCATGTACAAACAGAAGCATTTTAGGGAAACCTACTACACACACAAATAGCCTTTTTTCTAATCATCTAAATTTAGCTTCCATGAACTCTCTCCTACACATCCTTAGATCACAATCACAGGCTTATCCTCATCACCATCTAGTAGTTTGTGTCTAGATGTCTCATGAGATCGGTTGCATCCAAGCAGGGAAACCACTGAATAGTCCTCACAGTCACAACACACTCTGCTACCTCTGACTGAATTCCATATCACCATTGATTGCTGATGTCTCACAACCGTAACCCCTCTCTTTTGTGACCTCCTTAGTGTGTGAGGAATGATCATTGATCAGCCCCCTTTACCTCTATCATAAAGTGTGTCCCAACTCAAAGAGTTTGTCCTCCCATTCCACCTGGGTCTCCCTCTCATCATAAATCCACTTTTTTGTCCTTTCCTGAAACAAATTAAAATGAAGGTTTCATCTGGTTTGTTTGATCACCACATATTTTATGTAATTCTTAGCAATATAAAAATCACAGGCAGAAGCTGTTGCTGTGATAGATACCTGGGTTTCTAATTTTCCACATAAACTGCCCGATATCAAGTTTTAAAGAAGCAAATCCATTAGATCAACAACAGCAGCAACAAGTGTGTTATATTTAAATCACAATCCTTTACAACATGCTTCAGTGATACTGTGTTTTAGAAAATTCATACAAAAGATAAACTTACAAAGGGAAACATTAAAAGCAAATTTACGTTGCTACTGGGAGTTTATGTATTTCTACAGCTCTACTTTACAAAATTCCATTCCACAATTTCATGTGCATCTGTCAAATATATTGTGAGTCTTGTGTACTTTATGCAATGAACAGGATGCAAAACTTTCAAAATCCTCCATTTTTCACTACTTAATATTAAAGGAGAGATGTGAGGTCAAATGGTCTGAGCATAGTCACATGAGTTCTAATCCCAGTGCTGATTCCCTCTGTGATCTCGAGCAAGCCACTTAACCTCTCTTCCTCAATTTTCCCATATCTAAAACTGGGATACTGCTGCTCTGCTAGTGAACTTCACAGAGACATTGTGAGAATTACCTGATTTTTTGTAAAGCCCTTTGAAGATTAAAAGTGCTAAGTATTATTAATGTCTCATATATTCTTAAAAGAAAGTATATGTGTTAGGAACAAAGCAATCATCACAACAATACCCACAAGAGGCATATAGCTAAGAAAGAACATCACTGATTAAGGGTTTATCTAAACGTAATTGGAGGTGTGGTTTGCAGCTTCTGTAGACATACCTGCGCTGACCTCTAGTTAGCTCACTAAAAATAGCAGTGAGGATGTGGTGTCATTGGCTTCAGTGTGGGCTGCACAATTCCCCTGGCCTCCTGGGAATGTACTTGCTTCTAAAACCCTCATTGTCTTGACCTCACCTCTATTTTTAGCAATCTAGCTAGATTTCAGCTAGCATGGGTATGTGTACATGAGATGTAAATCACAGGCTGGCTGCTGTGTAGACATACTCTATTTGAACAGAAGCATCTAAACTACCAAACAAGAGTCCCAATTTTAACCTCCAGTACATTGGTTCATCTCCCACTGAAATTTGTGGGAAATTTCATCCATAGGGTTGAAAATGGCCATGAGAGTTTCTGGTGGGGTTAGAAAACATGCTGAATAGATTATTAATAGAACTACTGCTGTCTGAAGCTGTTCATTTAACTTTAAATGCAATTTGCCCACAATTCTTTATATCCAACAAGTGAGTAACTGGGATGTCCTTCTCAAGGGATTGAATTAACATATGTCATAAGCAATAGTCCATGGAACATCATCTCTTTTATCTCCTTGAAAGTGACATCATATGAATGACTAATGGGAATGATACAGAGAGCTCTTCCCATTTCTTTTTTCAGTAGCCTGTTCTCATTTGTGAGTTTTGAATCAGATGTGCTAGCACAAAAGCTGTGTGACAGCTGGCAAATGAAATGTTACCATGGTATTACTCAACAATAGAAATCTATTACACATATAATTTAAAAGAAAATCAGATTAGCCAAGGCACATGCCTCAATAAAGATTTAGACTAAGATTTTTGTTTAAAGGGCAATATGGTTTCAAAATATACGTATGGACTTATCTTCCTTTTAATTGTATTGTTTTATTTCCTTCAAGTGAATGTAGTGTTTGTAAACAGTGTCAGATTAAGTGCCCCAGAACCAGAAGTCTTCTATTTATCTAGAGGAGAATTATAGCACATGCCGTTCAAGCTTCCTTCCCTATGCGTCCCCATCATCCAATTTTGTTTTGGAGGCATCAGCCTGTGTGAGAAAGGGCAGTTCACTCTCCTGGAACATTCTGTCCTTGGTATCTCTTCTGAGCCTGCCAACACAGGCACCAAACATGCTGGTGATTTTTGTAATATTGATATCTGTCCATCATGAAATGGGCTGATGCCAGCAACTCATTTCCCATTAAGAGTGTGTGTGCTCCAGTGTTCATATTTCATGTTTGTTGGCCAGATTATCAGGAACCATAAAGATAATTTCCCCAATGGCTCCCTGGTGTGGACATCTGCCTTCCCACACTGGTGTAGAGGGAACAGCAGGGGCATGACTGAATGCAGAGAGGGCATAGTGGAGCAATACGGTGTTACACCTATCCTGCAATGGCGTAAGGACCATTAAGAAACTTATATCCAAGGACTGCTAGCAGCTTTAAATTGTGTTGGGGCTAGAGCTAGTCCTGAGGATCAGGGTCCCCGCATATACCTCACCCTTCTGTGCCAAACAGAGGTCTGAGGAGAGAATCTTGCCCTTTGTGTTTATATATATATATATATATATATATATATATATATATATATATATATATATACACACACACACACACACACACACACACGGAAATAAATCAATTTCATTTGCTGTGCTTGATGTCACTTTTCCGCATCTTGAGGCATTAAAAATTACAAACATTATTTATTTATACACACACACACACACACACACACACACACACACACACACACACACACACATATAATGTTTATGTGATTTTTAATGCATCAGGATGCCGGGAAAGTGACATCAAGGACAACAAATGAAATTGATTTATTTCTACAATCCAATAAGCATGCAAAAATCCCCCTGATTTGCACAAATAGAACGCAGGGCAGTACTGGGCACAATATTTGCATTTTAATCTAGAACTGCTATAGAGACTTCCCTGAGTCTCTTGCCTGTAAATCTGGCAGATTCTTACTGTGCTCCCACACTACTGTCCAATACGCAGGCACAGGATTTCTGAAACTTTGATTTACTGTTCCATTTACAAAGGCCAAAGTGTGTTGTCAAGAGAATTCTTTACGGACAGCTTTGAATGTGTCAACGTTAAGCACTATTTCAGGTTCTCTAACTGTGAACTAGCCTAATCCCCATCAGTTTCTACAACTATCTTTTGAAATGCAACCTGACACTTTTTAAAATAGTTTCCTGAAAACCAACATAAACTGGATTGAGAGTTTTGGCTGATAATATCTGACATTACTGCTGTAAATCTCTTCCGTTCTGTTCCAGGTGGCTTCCAAAATTAAGTAGTCATCCCTAAATGTTTAGTGAAATTGGCAGCTGATTTAATAAGCACATTAAACCTTTATTTATAAATTACAGAGATATTGTTAGTGCTGCAGTTCTATAATAAGCAATATAACCAACAGTGCACCCATCAGAGAATTGTCCTGTTATCCTGGCTGGAAGAAAAAGATACAAAAGCTGTAATTCCAAGCACAAAATATAGTATTACATGCCAAATGAAAAATCCTGGACATTCCAATGCACTTAATAACACCTTCAACAGGGCCGGCTCCAGGCACCAGCCGACCAAGCACGTGCTTGGAGCGGCACCTGGTAAGGGGCGGCCAATCTTGGGGTGGTGGGGGGCGCTCAGAGTTTTTTGGGGGGGGTTCGGTCGGGCGGCTCAGCGGCGCTCGGCAGGAGGTGTGTGTGGCGGCGGGGGGGTTCAGCAGCGCTGCGCTCTGTGGGGGGCTGGGGGCTTCGGCGGCGCTCCGCGGGGGGGGGTGTGTGTTCGGCTGCGCAGCGCTCCGCGGGGGGCTGAGGGGTTTGGCGGTGCTCCGCGGGGGACTGGGGGGGTTGGGGGTGCGGCGCACCACGGGGGGGGGCTGGGGGGTTCAGCGGGGGGTTCGGCGGCACAGCGCTCCGCGGGGGGTGTTGTCGCGGTGCTGAGGGTGTGTGTTATGGTGGCGCTATGGAGGGCGGCACTCTTTTTTTTTGCTTGGGGCGGCCAAAAAGTTAGAGCCGGCCTTGACCTTCAAGATATAATAAAGTAGTGCTAAGTCAAGAATTGCTTCCCAAATATACAGCTTTAACTTGATGCTAAAGAATCATTACAAATAAAGCAAACATTGGATTTTCGAAAATATTTAGGAACTCATTTGTGCACCACATGCAAAACCTGAGATATATCTCCACTGCCACAATGATCAACAGCCCCCCTCAACACGCTTTTCAAGATTCATGGATCCTACACATGCCTATCACAACAAATGGTGTACCTCATCCAGTGCTCTACATGTCCCAATAACAGCTATGTGGGTGAAACTAGAGAATCACTATGATCTTGAATGAACTCACACAGGAAAATGATAAAAGACAAAAACACCCCATCACCTGTGGGCAAACACTTTTCACAAAGCCATCACTCTCTGTCTGACCTAAGAGTCCTCATCCTCAAAGGAAACCTGCAAAACACTTTCAAAAGATGAGCCTGGGAGCTTAAACTCATTACTCTGCTAGACACATAAAATCATGGACTGAACAGTGACACTGGATGCATGGCATATTACAACAATCTGTAATGCACTAACCCCCTCTTTTTGTCTTATGACTGCAGAGGTGTTATCGGGCCACTCTAACTTGAATGGTCCCTTAGCATATATTGTAAGTACTTATACTAAAAATCTGCTGCATTTTGCTGTGATGCTGAGAGTACCTTTCCCAGACTTGAAGAAGAGCTTTGTGTGGCTTAAAAGCTTGTCTCTCTCACCAACAGAAAGTTGGTCCAATAAAAGATACTACCTCATCCACCTTGTCTCTCCAATAGAAGTTTCATATCATCCAGTGGGGAAATGTCTGTGAATATCCCCTTCCCAATTGGGTGTGCATCCCTTGCTAGTATTCAAAAGGTTAAATTACTGCTCTAGATATTTACTCTATTTACTATACTTTCAGTT
This sequence comes from Emys orbicularis, assembly GCF_028017835.1. Classification (NCBI taxonomy): domain Eukaryota; kingdom Metazoa; phylum Chordata; order Testudines; family Emydidae; genus Emys; species Emys orbicularis. The sequence goes on along the minus strand of NC_088684.1, from coordinate 150,518,106 downwards.
GGAGATTATATTTATAATTTACTATACTTTCAGTTGGAGATATACTTTCAGTTATATATATATATATAATCTCCAACTGAAAGTATAGTAAATAAGTAAATAGCTGTATATCTAGGATAGAGCAGTTAATTTCATATATATATATATATATATATATATATATATATATATATATATATATATATATATATACACACACACACACAAACACACACACACACACACCAGGGGTCGGCAACGTTCAGCATGCGGCTTGCCAGGGTAAGCACCCTAGCGGGCCGGGCCAGTTTATTTACCTGCTGACACAGCAGGTTCGGCCGATTGCGGCCCCCACTCGCCGCGGTTCGCCGTCCCGGGCCAATGGGGGCGGCGGGAAGCGGCGCGGGCGAGGGATGTGCTGGCTGCGGCTTCCCGCTGCCCCCATTGGCCCGGGACGGCGAACTGCGGCCAGTGGGGGCCGCGATCTGCCGAACCTGCCGCGTCACCAGGTAAATAAACTGGCCTGGCCCGCTAGGGTGCTTACCCTGGCGAGCCGCGTGCCAAACTTTGCCGACCCCTGATACACACACACACACACACACACACACCTCTACCCTGATATAATGCGGTCCCCCGGAGCCAAAAAAATCTTACCATGCTATAGCTGAGACAGCGTTATATCGAACTTGCTTTGGCCCCACTGCTCCTTGTCCCCTAACCGCCCCCTCCAGAGACCCCCTCCCTAATCACCCCCAGGATCCCACCCCCTACCCAACTCCCCCGACCCCTATCCACACACCCCCGCCCCCTGACGGGCACTCACCGGCAGCGGCGGGAAGTGGAGCAGCCCGGCCCCAGCCCGTTCCACTCTGCCAGCTCCCAGCCGCGGCGCTCCGCTTCCCGCTGCTGGTGAGTGCGGGGAGGTTGGGGAAAGGACGCCCCCGTACTCACCGGCAGCGGGAAGCAGAGTGCCGTGGCCCCAGCCCGCTCTGCTTTCCTTGCCCCGGCCCCAGCCGTGTCGCTGGGGGTGGGGGGTTGGGGAAAGGTCCCGCACTCACTGGCAGCGGTGGAAGCGGAGCAGCCCAGCCCCAGTCCGCTCCACTCCTCCAGCTCCCAGCCGCGGCGCTCCACTTCCCACCGCAGGAGAGTACGGGGGGCATCCTTTCCCCAACCTCCCCACACTCACCGGCGGTGGGAAGCAGAGCACCGTGGCTGGGAGCTGACACGCTGATCCGCCGGAGCGCTGCTTTACCGCATTGTATGCGAACCCCTGTTATATCGGGTCACGTTATATTGGGGTAGAGGTGTATATATATATTTGGAGATAAATGCTTATGATGGATAAAATTCTGCCTCACAGAGGTAATTGATAATAAGCATAAAGTAGAACCATACATTGTTTCAATACATGATCAGCTCAAACAGTTTTCATGTCCTGGAATCAGATCTGTGTTTTCTGCCTCAATTTTAATGAGGCATTCATTACCTTTTCTCAATTATTGTGTGTTCCACGAGCAGATCCTTCATATTTTATTTTTATCTTCTAGGTAGAAGTGGCACACTAGGGGCACATTTCCTTAAAGTGTACACTAAGTACTCAAGATGCATCAATATTACTTATCTTAAAGTGCAATTATATCCATACACCTATGTGTGATAAAGAACTCCTCTTTCCAGCAACTTGAATCAGTTAAAAAAAAGACTTCAGAATTAAAGACAGGCCTGGTTAATCTGTAAATCCTACTCATGACCAATATTGCTCCTTAACCATAATGGTTCTTTTGGTTTGACAAGTAAAGATGCACAAATGTTACCCATTGTTCATGCAAGCCTAATATGACCCAGGTATCCCTTTGTCAGTCTAAAATTGCCCAGAATTATTAGCCAATCATCTTACATAAGATCATAAAGACCTATGAGCCATGGTGGTGCTATGTTAGCATCTCTGTGTGCTGCGACAGAGGAAAGCTTAGCAATCCTGTACCACGGGAGACGATGTGATTTAATTCATCCCTTCCTCTGTCCTATATAGAAGATGCTAGAGAGGAAATCCCATTGCAAGGTTTTACGAGAAACTATAATGTACAACTGTAGCAAATTTGACTTCCACTGGGGAGGAGATACAGGGTTTCTCACCTCCGTGTGCTCAGAAGATCAGGCTTGTGTCAGATCAGCAGCACTGTAGTATATCAGGATTTTTCAACTACTTTGATTTGATGCTTGTTTGACAAATCCTGTCTCAATCTCAAATAAACAATGCTAAAGTAATTTGAAAAACCCAATACAGAATACAATAAGATATAAAGCTACATTGTTTATCTATCCATGTCTGTATACCACTCTGATCACTACAGTGTGTGAGCAACTTTTCCTAATGTCACTAAACACTGCATGACTCCAGGAACTATAGGTACAGTAAATCTCAGACACAGCATCAAGGACCAAATTTTATCATCATATTAGTTTGCTTTTGTGGGGGCTGGGGGAGGAGGGTGGTAAACAGGTTCACCATGTTACCTTTTGTGTTTTGTCCTCATTATATATATTTTGCATTTCAAAATTGTATCTATCTCTATTTTAGGATTTTATTAATGCCCAAAGCTATAATATTTGAACACATTCCACTTTAGATTGGCAAAGCAAAGTCCCTATTGGATTTTATGGAGTCTTCTATTCTTCTTTCCCTGGTTCTGAGGGGTTTGCTTGGGGCAGGAATGGTAGAGAAGTGAAGTTGTTGAAAATATCATTCAGGTTACAGTTAGAATATGGTATTCATTCCCCACATAGACAGAACCATTTAAATTTAAAACAATGATGGAAAAAAAATCTCTATGATAATAAGCTGAGAGTCAATGCATGATGCTGCATTTCTGCTGCAAGCAAAACTCCAACACTCATTTCAGTGGCAGTTTTGAGTGCCCAAGGAATGAATCATTGGCCTCTGACTTCCAGTGAGTAAAGTCCTGTGGTCAAAGTAGAATTTATGCATAACAGAAGAGAGGAAAAATATTAATTAGGTAAAACATCACTCGGTCAATTTCCAGTGCATCATACAGATTTTGACGTATCCTACTAAAACTTAATTGGAGCTGTTAACTACTCCTCCAACCTCTGTGCAACTCTGAACATTGACTGCCGGATACTTTAGGTTGTGTCTTATCTTTCATTTCTGAAGACACTTTTCTCACCGTTGCCCCCACCCCACCCAACTGGTTGCCAACTTATTCATGCACCACAGAAGAAATAATGATCAGTGTAACACACACACACACACACACACACACACACACACACACACTACAAGAGCTGCATCAGATTAATATATTTGTTTGAATCATGTGATATGAGGCAACCTGTCCACCTGTCAGACATGCATGGCAACAGTAGAAATGATCAGAAAGTGAAGCATATGGTACCATAATATGATTTGTCCTTAACAGACCAAAAACAATTGTTTGCCAAAAACTAATGTGAGTAATGGTACCCAAACACAGAAATGACAGTCTAAGCATACAGTACCTAAGTATGGATCAAGTGGCAGTATGCTTGTCCCTGGGCCCTAGAATGGCAGGTCCAAATCCAACCCCTGAGATTGATCTTACATCTAATTCTAACAATGAACAGCAATATAATAGATCCTACTAGGTTTAGTTATACATACTACACCAAAATGTTTCAGAATTCCCAGATTTATTTTATCTCCAAAGCAAGGGATAAGAAAATTAGTCCAATGTGAACATAGATAGTAAAGGTTATAAATCTGTGGATAAAAAAATATTGATATCCACATTAATTATATGCTGGGGTGGGGAGTTGTTTGTACCCTAGTATTCTAACAAATAGGGTCTAATTTTCAGCTGATATAAATCAACATAACTGCACAGAAACAAATGGAGCTATGATAATTTACACCAGCTGAAGATCTGATCCCTATACAGTATGTAAACTGCATTATTAATAGCTTTGTTGTTCTCTTTTCTTACATGGCGACATGTACGAAACACCAAAATATAGGTTATTTATTTATTTATTCATTCATTTATTTATTTTTAAGCTGCAGGAAAAGTGAGGGACTTTCTAAATGTCAATTTAATTTGAGCACAGTTTTGCATTCATATTTTGTATGATCCACCAGATACACAAAATATAACGCCAGAAGACTCAGTTTAACTTTATGGGAGTTGGGAGGGGGAGGGAAGGATGGAGAAAATTCATCCTGTCTAAAACGTACACATTTATAGCTTATATTACTATCTGTGTGTCACTTCAGCATTTAAAGAAAAAGTAAAAAAATTACCTTTCCCACATACTGGGGTTCAGAGCCCATGTATTCCTCCAGCACAAAAAACTGATTCCATACCCAGCCTCGTTTGACCCGCTGGGCGGATGACCTCCTCCCTGGCATTGTGACAACATTTTCTCTCGGCTGTGCTTCTAAAGTCTGTTGTAGTTGTGGATGCAGTGGTGTTAGGAGACCTCCATCAAACAGGACCCAGAGAAGCAGGGATAAACAGTTCCTTGTAAGCATTGGCAAAGGCTTCCCTACAGCAAGTAATAAAAACTCCAGCACTTAATGTAGAGCTGTAGAATCCAGGTTTGAGGTGTCTGTGGCCTCCACCACTTAGCTTCAGATTTTATTGCGGAAATGCTAATGCAGACATTAATCCTTCTGATGACAAGGTTTTTGCCGCATTAAATTCCATCTAAAGGGACCTATAAAAGAGATTTACATGGCAACATTAAATTATGTAAAATTACATTGAAGTGTTCATCAAAATTCTCACACCTAGTTAGTTTCCTGAGACACAGAGAGAGAGAGGATCAGAAAGCAGAGTTTAAAAAACTAGTACTATTTTGCTGATAGCATTGAGTTGCTGTAGGATACTGCACAGTAACTGTAGGAATGGTTCATTGTTACTCTGTTTAGTATTACTTTTGTGTCTGTCTGAAGACAAGTGCTCTTTTTGGCCTAGTTATCAAATAAATTTGTTACACCTCAGCAATTTCTAATATATTTACTCTTGATTCATGCAGAAAATACTGACGTATAGTGTACCAAATTATGAAGAGGTGGGATGCTGTACTTTTTTAAATCTCCGCCACAAAACATAAGCCTTGGAAACATTCCCCCTTTCTTACCATAACTGGAGCTATACACAGACAGCTTTGCATTGAACCTTATTCTCAGAGACATGAAAGTGTGTGAATTCCACAGGAACTAAAAAGGATGAAAAGGAAACTATGCCAATATAGCAGAATAAAATAAAACCACTGATTCAGAATGCATGTGTCATGATTGGCGGTCTCTTATCAGGAGAGGCCTAGTGTTAAATGGCAGGGATGTTGCAGTTCAGGAGTGGGCTGGGTCCTTAGCTGCTACCAGAATAAAATAAAATAATAATAATAATCATAGGGGGAAAACAGCAAAAGAGCAGCAAATGGGGAAAACTGCAAAGCTGCACACACACACACAAAATTGGTAATGCAAGACACTGATACACATTTACACTGACATATACCAAACCTACAGATTAAAAAATAAATCAGCACAGTAACTATGTGGCTGAGACAGAACTATCATATCAAGGGAGCTATTACAATTGTAGTGACCCTTGTAGCAGCCAGATGCCAACAATGAAAAATCATATTGTCTGACTGTGTGCTTGTCTCAGTGAGTCATATTAAATACATTAAACTGTGAACCCCAGTGTAGAATATTTCATATGACTGATGAAAAAAATGTTGTGTTTTCCAGCCAGTGTAATTACAGTGGTGTTCTTTCTCCCTCTCTATTATTTTTGTATTTATAAAATTCTTTGATTCATTGTCAGTAGTTAGTAAAATGGCAATGGTAGAAGGATGCAAAATAAGCAGTTACAATATTTTTTTTAAAAATGGATCAAATTCAGCCCAACTAAAGTCTGAGCACAGCTACCATAGGAGTCTTTGCACCAAATTCAGTGGGATATAAATGGTGAAAATTAGCACCCACATCACCTACATATGGTCTGATCCAAAGCCTATTAAAGTCCATCTAACGATTCCCATTTACTTCATTTGGCTTTGGGTCAGACCCATACATTTTAACTCATGCCATACCATCCCCAACAAAAGCTAGCTCTCTTGTAAGTGAACTCAGGTCTCAACAGATGAAATGAGGTTCTCAGTTTCACTGGTGAAAATCCACAGAATCTGCACTGGAGTCAATGCAGTAACTCTGGATTTTGGAATTAGGTAAACGTCACAACCTGTCTGCACACAGCCCCATTGTGTTGGATTTCCACTAACATTCAAGCAACTGAAGTATGCTTGAAAAAACGCTCAGAGAAAGTGAATTTTCTGCACAGCTAAGTATTCATAGGCAGCAAATGTTTCTTGCTATGATGATGATGCTATGCTGGTGTAATTGTCAGGACTAGTCCCTTGGCATTTTTATGGGGCCCAAGTATGTCTGTTTGGCATCTCTCCATCCTGGGCTGATATGACTGCTCCTTCTTCATTGTGTGCTGCTGATGGCCAGCAAAGGCAATCATTCTATTTTATATGGGACACTGCTTATTTTCATGGCAGGGAAGCAGAGTTGTTTTCTGCCTAACTTACACCTTCAACCATCATGTATTTACAATACCAGCAAGACTGAGACTCCGATGGAGATCTTGTGGACAGCAAAGATAGGTTGTTCAAAAGTTCTATGTATGATGTTCTAAGGCAAAATGCAGTTTCTCAAGCATGCTGTAAATTTCTTCCAGGGTTTAAGAGAGGTTCATTTTAAATCTTCAAAAAACAAAATGCAATTTATATCACCATGGAATTTACCACTGTTATGGCCATAGTGTGCCATTAATTTTTAAGCAGAAGTCTTCACTGATTTCAGTGAAGACTTCTGCTTAAAAACAACAACAACAACAACAACAACAAAACCAATGCTGCAACATGGCCTTTAGTAAAGAAGATACTGCAAGCTACCTTACTGGATATATTTTCTCATGTACAAACAATGTTAACAGTTATTTTTCCTTGTGCATAATCTGATTCTTTTCAGTAATCATGATGCAGTTATTATTTCTTAGGCCTGGTCTACACTGGGGGGGAGGGGGGAATCGATCGAAGTTACGCAATTTCAGCTACGTGAATAACACAGCTGAAGTTGACGTACTTAGATCGACTTACCGTGGTGTCTTCACCGCGGTGAGTCGACTGCTGCCACTCCCCCATCGACTCCGCCTGGGCCTCTCGCGGCGGTGGAGTGCAGGAGTTGATGGGAGAGCACTCAGGGATCGATTTATCACATCTAGACTAGACACGATAAAGCGACCCCCGCTGGATCAATCGCTACCCGACGATCTGGTGGGTAGTGTAGACATACTCTTAGATATAGGCTCAATTCTCAATATAAAAGACACATAATTGGGAGGTTAGGGAAATGTAACAAACTTTGAGAATAAAAGAAAGTAAAAAAACCCTACATATCCTAATCATAAAGGATATTTTCTCTTCTTCCCTCCCCCCAAAACCATCACCACACTGGACTCATTGCAAGACTTAAAGAGCAAACAAAGACATGCACAGATATTAATAAAATGGGATATTAAAGTGCAGTGAAAAGGTATTTAGTTAAAGTGACTGCTTGATCTTTATTTTCAGAAAGGATTAAAGTTTGATATTTGCAGTACGGGAAAAAAAAGGCACAAGCCTGACCCAAACAATTGGTTTTAATAAAGATACTTTCAAAATTTATGCAAGACATTTCTCTTTTAGGTCTCCAGAACTGAATATTCTTCGGTAACAAAGGAAAATTATTGATTGTCAAACTTTAATATTCTCTCAAACTTCCAACCTACTTTTTATTTGTTGCCTTCTATTGACACCAGCCATAAGAAAGGACTTCATTGTACTATAGCTCTGCATATGCTCTCAATATTGGTACACATGAAATTCATTTCTTTTAACGGCTTTATTTATTGAACAGTTCAGGTGACTTTTTGTGCTTCCCTCTTTAATGCACATACAGTAGACAGCGTTGTGTTAATCAATAATTCAGTTCCAGGGCTGCCAGCTCCTCGTGCCTCTCTTGCTCTGCAGTTGCTGAGTTTTTGCCTAGTTTGAATGACAACATCTCAACAACCATGGATCATCCAGACAGAAAACCACACGTCCTCTCCAAATCCCCAGTCCCAGATTAGAGCTGAAAATAAATAGTGATAGAAAAAAGCTCCAGGAGAAGCTAAAAATCATTCCATACTCAATTTAACAGCTATACCACCGTCCTTTACTGAGGAGGCTCTACTCAATACATTATAGTTCTCCCAGCAGATCTCGGCCTCCGGCCACATCCGTCAGCCAGGGAGCTTTTAAAGTGTTATATGGCACCAAAAGTAATGCAAAGAGACTGAAGGACTCTAGTGAAAGGGGAACAGTTCCCCGTGGCTGGAAGGTTGGTATCCAATACAAATATATGACTTTAACCCCTTCTCTCTTGGTCTGTTCGCCTGCTTTCCAGCATCTCAGCTGCAGTAGAATGTTATGGCATTAGTTTGAAGCCCCAGTGTTGCTGACATCTTTACCTGTGTGTGCGTGGGGGGAGGGGAGGCAGGAAGGAAGGTGATGACAGGAGTGATATGTGGAATTGAGGAGCAGCCTCCACATCAGCTGCAGCAGAGTTCACCATGAGAAAAAAATCTGTATGTGGACAGGACCAGATCTTAAAAGATGTCTCTTTAGCAGACACATTTCCCACTCTTTTGCATGAATCTTCTGCTAGATTACACTTGAGCAGTGGGAGATTGAGGCAGAGGGTCAGGGGAAAGGACAGAATAGTTCTTTAAAAAAATAAAACTTTTTGCTGACAGTACCAGAGGAAGACTGGCAGAACTGACAAACAGCTAGTAAATTTAGCAATGCATTGGACACTCACTTTGCAATTCAGAAACTGATGATGTACTTAGAGCTGACAGAAGTATTTCAGCCAATTTTTTTTTGTCACCAATAAAAAAAAAAAAAAAAAACCCCTCCTCCCCCCACCAAACAACCAAGCAACCAACAACAACAACAAAACCCTGCAGATTCAAATAAACCAAAACCTGTGAATTTGAGTTGATTTTGGCTAAATGTTTCAGTTGAAACAGAACAGGAAATTATTTTTTTGGAAATGTCCAAATGAATCCTTTTGATTTTTCAGACTAGATTCACAAGAGGATTTAGGTGCCATTCACAAAAGAAGAGGAACAAGAGCCAGGATACTTGCCTGGGATATGGGAGACCCAAGTTCAAAACCCTGCTCTGAAGCAGGGACATGAACTTAGGTCTTCCAACCCAAATATTCTATGATTCTAAGGGATCATTGTGCTCATCCAGTCTGACCTCCTGTATAACACATGCCAACTTCCCCAAAATAATTCCTAGAGCAGAGCTTTTAGAAAAACATCCAATCTTGATTTAAAATTGTCAGTGATGGAGAACCCACCACCCTTGGAAAATTGTTCCAAAGGTTAATTAATCTCACCATTAAAATTTACGCCTTACTTCCCATCTAAATTTGTCTAGCTTCAACTTCCAGCCATTGAATCATGTTACACCTTTCTCTACTAGACTGAAAAGACCTATATTAAATATCTGTTCCCTATGTTTATACCTCTAGAGTGTAATCAAGTTACTCCTTAATCTTCTCTTTGTTAAGGTAAATAGATTGAGCTCCTTAAGTCTATCACTATAAGGTATGTATGACACTCTGTACCCCAAAGCAACACCCTGGCACCCTCATATTCACCATGGTTGTATAATTATTATGTGTTTTGCACACAGTATGCCATGTACGGTATCATTTTAAAAGTCTTGCTTTGTTGAATATTGTGCTATCACTGTATGGAAAGTTATGAAGTTTTGCTATGTGTGTGTTACTGAAATATGTTGTATCACAGGATCTGTATACAATGAAGTCTTCTCATAGGGAGCATGTAAACAATGGTCAGAAGCATAGATGTTTCCAGCAAGCTGGAAGGAACTACAAAAGAGGGGAAGTGGCATCATCATTTGGCCTTTCTCCCGCTTCCCCCCCCCCCCAAGTCAACACCTGGAAACACGTTTGGAGAACAAAGACTGAACTGGGGAGGCAGCCCCAGGTTGGAAAGGAGAATCCCAGCTTGTGTATTAAGCAACTATACCATCAGGGTGAGACACTGCTTGATTTAAATCCTGTCTAGTTTATAGAACTCAGATTGCAATTTTACTTTTTATTTCTTAGGTAACCAACTTTAATCTGTAAGCTTACTACTTTTAATCACTTAAAATCTACCTTTCTGTATTAATAAATCTGTTTTATATTTTACCTAAAACAATGGGTTTTGCTTGAAGTGCATGGGAAATCTGCTCAGTGACAAGAGCTGGTGCATGTCCTCTCCACACTGAGGGAGGGGTGGACTGGGTAATCAACTTATACGGGCCAGGCTTCTATCCAGGGCAAGATGGTACAGCTCTGAGATCTTAGGCTGGGGAGCTGTGGGGAATTGGCTGTAGCCTCTCTATTGTTGGTTCATGAGTGGCTGGCAAAAGCATTCATGTAACTCACTTGAGTGTATCCCTGCCTGTGGATGTCGGTGTAAGTGCAGTACTGGGAGGGATTTTCAGCTTGTCATAGCATTACAGTGTGAGCAGGAGCCCAGGTTGGTAAAACAGAGGGCTTAGCAGCACCCCAGTTCCTGATTGCACCCCGGGGAACCTGTCATAACATGTTTTCTAATCCTTTAATTATTCTTGTGGCTCTTCTCTGAACCCTCTCCAATTTATCACAACTCTAATTGTTTTGGGCAAATAGGTACTATGGCTCTATATTTCTGTCTATATATATTTACGTATCAACATTTTATGTTTATTGAATTGTGGTTTGGGTTTTTTTCAACTATGTCCTGGGCCCAATTTTTAAACCTGGATGCCCAAGTTTGGTGCCTAAGTCGTAACATTAAATATTTAAAAGTGGTATTCAGGTCTCTATGTGCCTGATAAATATGCAAGGGGTATTTGGGCAACCAGTTTAAGTGCCTTAGTTTGAAAATTGGGCCTAGCACACTTTTGTCTAAACTCTGTGCTCTGTTCACAAGTCTGGTGCTCATCTAGCCACCAAGCCACGTGTCGAAGTGTGCTGTCCGATAGTTAGCTTCCTATACAGTAGATATTAATGCAGAAGGTTAGATTTTTATTTTGTTGAAAACCAGTTTCCCCTCACAGTCCTATCTGGACTTAAATATTGTTACTTAAGTCTTTAACCTGCAGAGGAATCTGCAGGGGGAGACCCCTTTCAGAAGATTGGAACCCTAAAGAAGTCAAAGGGACATCATTCTCATGGACTCCTTTGCAGGAGTGGGGCCTTATCCTTTTTTCATTTGGTTACTTTCCCTGACCCAACTTCTCTATTAACGGTGTACCTGGCTGACTGCAAATGGGAATGTTCCAAAGAAATCTTGTTCCTATTTACCCTAGTCAATAAACTGTGGGTAAAATAGTTCAAGACTAGAGCCAGGCATAAAATAGATTTTCTATCCCATGACAAGTTTTGAGATTTGGGAAACTTTTCTCTTCCTGGATCAGGACAAAACGTCATTTTTTGTTTCAAACTGAAAATCCCCCAAAATTCAGTCTGGGTCAATTAAAATGTTTAGTTTGGATTATTTTGAAACTTTTCATTTTGATTTTTTGTTTTGATTTTTTGTTTTTTTTTCAATGCACTACATCTTAAATTTCAAGATGATTTCAACAGTTTTCCAAGTAGAGAAATTCATTGAAACTGATACTTCACTGTGAAAAATTTCAGTTTTGACAAATTAGCATTTTTTATGAAAAAAAAGTTGTTAAAAAATTCCCAACCAGCTCTACTCATAACATGCAATTGAGAAATTGAATATAATAATTTATTAATAATATCAATTAAATACAGTATTATTGTTACTACTTGAAACATTCCAACACTTGAATTAAATTAAGTTGACAAATAATGAACAGCTTGAATGAAGGACTGCTCTAAGAGTGGAAGCACCTGCATGCTACAACACTGCCATTGCAGCCTTTAGCATAACATATTCTGGTACAGAACAAGAGGATATCCTCTCTGAGCTTGGCAGTGGCTACACCTTTTTATGGAAAGGACAATCATATGTCCTTTGTGACCACTAATCTGCCCATAATAGTCAAATATATAAAGAACTTTGAAACACAGACCTAAATTAGCTTTGTTGTTTATAAGGTAACTGGTGGGGTAAAAGACAGCAGATGAGCTATAGTCCCATGTAGACTAACAAGAAACACTAAAGTTCCATGAAGCACTCAAAACTGTCTTCAGTCCAGCAAAGATGATAATTGCACCACTATGAATGGAAGTGAATTGCTTATTGACAAAGTATCCATTATGCGCTGATGGTGGAAACATTTCAACCACCACCTTAATCATAAATCAGTCATTGCAAAGAACAGTTTTTGCTTATGTGAAACACCAGCTAATGCAGAACAACCATCTTCCTACTCATAAAGAAGTTTGAAAAGTCTTGGCAATAGTGAAAAATGATAGATCTGTGCCAGATGGAAAACCTACTAAGATGTAAGAATGTGTAATGGCTGACCATCTGACCTCATTTATCTGCAACATCTGGAAAATAGAAATAGTATTGCAACAGCTAATAGATTTTGAAAAATATTAGAATGGAAGGATGGGCCTGGGACTCACAAGGTCTAGGTTCAACCCCCACTTTTGCTACAGACACACTTTGTGACCATGGGAAAGTCACTTAATCTCTCTGTGCCTCAGTTCCCTATCTGTAAATACTCGGTTAATCATATTCCTACAACCTTTTCTATTTAGATTAGCTCTTTGGGGCAGGCAAGGTCTTTTACTGTTGAGCAAAGGGGCGGGGAGGATTTTGATTTTGTTGGGGGCTGGTCGGTGCTTCTGTATTACAAATTATAATAAATAGAAGCCTTGATGCAGTAAAGAATTTAAGCATATGCTGAACATTAGGCATATGAGTAGTCTCATCCCTGTTCATCAAAGCACTTCAGTATGTGCTTAACTTTGAGATTACCCACCTGCTTAAAGTCAAATGTATGCTGAAGTACTTTGCTGACCAGGGATGGGATTACTCAGGTGCTTAAAGTTAAGTAGATGCTTAAGAATTTTGCTGAAGTGGAGCCAATGTTAGAAAAGTTCTTGTCAAGAGACTAAATAATAACATTATATAGACAGAATCAGTACAGACAACATACCAGAATCACAGTGCAATTGTCAATTAGAACACAACACTATTAAAATTATCTTGTTTGCTTGGTCAATACAATTGGAAAAATGGAGGGAACAAGAAAGTCTTTACTGACCTAATAACAACCTTTGAAACAGTGAGGTTTTATGGATTTTGGAGGCTTCTGAGAGAGAAAAATACGGATGCCTGCATGGCATGGTCAACACTGTCTGTTGGCATAATGAGGATGACTCACATGATTGGATAAATCTATTTAGACAGAATTTATCTTGCAGATAAAATAATACCCGATTATTCTGACAATACACATGTTGTACACAGGGTGGAGGACTCACTGTCTTATGGTTATGTTGAATGAAGTCTCCTGTTGTTGATCTCTGTGTATGAAGATTAGCTTCTGTTCAGGCAACCTCTTTAATCAGTTTAATGCGTGACAAACCATAAATGCAGTGGGAATTCCTAATACCGAATTAGGGCCAAATTCTGATCTCAGTTACATTGGTAGAAATCAGGAGTAACATTGGTGCAAATCTGGATTAGCCTACTGAGTTAGAACTGGTATAAAATGAAGCCTTTAATCTGTGTCTGACTGTTATTGTAGCACATTCAGAGCAAGACGAACAGATAATTATATAATGTTCTGGGATCCACTCTGTAAATCTTGACTTGATCATTAACATTACAAAAATAAGTGATAGATGAAACCAGCATCCAACAAATAAGGCAGAGACCATTTTTTTGTTCTGTGTCTGTTCACAGTAGGGCCCTGGTCCATGACTGGGACACTTAAGAGCTATTGCAATGCCAATAAATTCTAATGATAGACTCATCATGCTCCAACAAATGGCTCTGAAGTGTAATAGGAAAAAGAGGGATAAAGCTATTGTTTTGAAGATTCTCAAAAACAAACAAACCTGTGGCTGTGTACTATTGACTGAGGTACAATTGGGGTCGACCTAAGATACGCCGACTTCAGCTACGTGAATAGCGTAGCTGAGGTCGGCGTATCTTAGGTCGTCTTACCTGGCCGTGAGGACGGTGGCGAGTCGACCGCTGCCGCTCCCCCGTCGACTCCGTTTCCTCCTCTTGCGAGCTGGAGTTCCGGAGTCGACGGGGAGCGCATTCGGGGATCGATTTAGCCGCATCTAGATGAGATGCGATAAATCGATCCCCGATAGATCGATGCCTACCCACCAATCCGGTGGGTAGTGAAGACCTGCCCTTAGAGTAATAGTAAATTATAGCTGCCAGATAAACCAATTAGTGACAAAAAAATAAATGATGGAAAGAGACTGTTTGGAAATAGTCAATGTGATTACAGAACAATGTACCACCTCTGTCTACAATTAATTTTCCACATCCAATGTATCAACCTCATCAGCACCACCAACACATCTATCTAACCCAGAGCAGAACATTTAAGTCTCAAATGTAAGACCTAAAACCTGCATTTTTCAAATGTGAAGAGATAATCAATTTTAATCCACAAATATGCATGAGAATACCTGAGCAGGAGGAGTGGAATCAAAAGAATAGGGTGAAGCTTTCATTACAAACCTGAAACAACACTCAATACGATTGGTTCCTGGTTTCATTACCAAGTTGACACAGCCCACTAAGGATGACAAGTAAACCTTGAACACTAAGAATTCAAGACAAAGCCTGCATTTCTATCAAACTCTTATGTAACTCTACAGCTTAACTGCCAGTTCATTATGTGTTTTTTTAAAATACCTAATAGTAATGTACGCTTTTGCCTATTTTCTGAAAATAGTCAAGTGATACACTGAAATCACCAGTCTTATTTCTGTTCTGTTTTACATCAATGTCCATGCAATGTTGGCCTCCTCTCACAAAAAGTACTAACTCTCAGAAGAGAATCTACAGCCACTTGGTCAATGATCTAGAATCTTAAATTTTTGATAAATTACAAACATTTTCATTTCTGGTAGGAATCTATCAAAGTCAAAATGTGCACACTCGTGAAACCATCCTTCATTTGATTCTGTCAGCAGCAATGTTTTAAGATAGAGGGGGAAAATATCAAGCTCTTTCAGCAGACTAATAATGTCTATAAATAGAAACTTGAAGACAGCAGGCTATGACTGAAAGGTGTTTTTAATTTTACAAATAATATGTGAGACTGAAATGAATCAGAGCCTATTTGTAGCCAGTTATTCTGAAACATGCAATATTGTAATTTTTTAGGAGGGTTGTATCAGGTTATCACGTATTCTAGTAAAACACACATTTTCAGTTAAGTTCTTCTTTTACTAAAAGATTCTCTGATATAATTACAATGATCTGATATAATTAATCCAATTACATTAGATTCCTTCATAATTCCCTTTGCTAGGAAAATTACTTTATATAATCAAAATACCCAAAGCCAAAATTTTCAAAAGAGGGTGCTTAAAGTTAGGCATCTCAATCCACATTTAAGCATTTCATTATAAGGGGACTGATTTTCAGAGGTGCAGCACGCATATAGCTCCCAGCAACTTCTATGTGGCTAAGTATGGACTGAGGTATATAACCTTAGACACCCATGTGTGGAAATATTGGCATCAGCTTCTAAGGGAGTATTAAAATTAGGGGGGCAATGTAAATAAGGAATGTCTATGACCCCCTAGTCCTTATTTTAAGAGATTTTTAACCCTTTGATCTCTTTCTAGATCAGATACTTGGTGGCACAGCTAGATTTTTATCTCACTTACAATTTGGGTTTCCTGAATAGTCCAACACTATTGGAAGAAATCTGTTATCTATTTAATTCCATAGGCTGATACCCTCTCCAGGGTAAATTGACAGCCTGTTTGCACAAAGAGCTAGAAGCCATCACTACTTATCCTGTGAACATTACAATTTAGTAAGCATTGGGTTGAAGAGAAGGCACAGATCTTTCACTAACTTCAAGAACATTCATATCAGGGTTCTGAACTAATTTAGCTCACATGGGGCATGCTCATAAGCTTAACACAAACATTAGCATAGTCACTCCCATGCTATCAACATGTCATCTGTTCTCACAGGGTTAAGATTTGGTCACATCTGTAGATCTATCAGACCAGATGCTCAGCTGTCATGTCATGCTCAGCTAAGTCTCTGGTCTACGTCCCTTCTTTGAAGATTGATATATCAAAATAGAACTTTTGTGTTTTGAAAGTGTCAACAATGCCACTGTTTTTTGCAGCTTATACTTTTATTCTTTAAAGCTGGCAGTCCTTTTCTTCGGCCTGGCAGCCATTGCCACATGAATATTGAAGGATAATGTGTTAATAAATAAGGCATGCACTTGGTGATTGGCTCACTGCTATGACCAAAGACGGCTCTGGCCACTGAAACTGGCAACACTGGTCCTAACTCGAGATTCCAGCCAATTATAAATGACTCTAATCAAAACAAATCTCCATGTTTTGGTTGTCCAATTTTTCAAAGCAGGAACCAAATGTGTTTCAGAGGGAACCTAAATATCATGAAGGCCGTGAA
Organism: Emys orbicularis; assembly: GCF_028017835.1. Lineage (NCBI taxonomy): Eukaryota > Metazoa > Chordata > Testudines > Emydidae > Emys > Emys orbicularis. The sequence continues at coordinate 150,501,400 of NC_088684.1, read as the reverse complement.
ACACCACAGTATTCTCATTTCTCCTTTACAGAATTTCCACTACTGTCCTTGTAGGAGATTTCCAGATTTGCAGAACAAAGTTAGCTACTAAACAGCTAGACACATTTAAAATAACTATTTTACATTAACTCTCTAAGTAAGGTAGAACAGGAATCTTGTTTGACCTACATCATTAGAAACTCTTAAATGTCTCTGGTGTACATACCGCACATTTCCCAGTCTCATGACTAATGAATTGAGTAATTTCACAACAGATGCTTGCTCTGGATTTCAGCACTTAGGGCCCAATGCAGACAGCATATGGTGTGAGAGAAAGAAGAAATAAAAAGACACATTTTTTGACAGCTTTTAATGCAGTATCATTCTGCTTCTTGTCTAAAGAAACAGCCTGGATTCTTACAAACAAACACTCCATTTACCCCTCACCTTTATTTCTTTCAGTCAATTTCAATGCATTTCCCTCCAAATATTTGAAATATAAAGGGGAAAATGGAAAATGAAAGTATTATAAAAAGACACAGGTGTATACTAATCCAACAACAAAACTGAGAGAAAATTATAGCAGGCTATTTATTTTTTGCAGTCTCTCATTGTCTGACACTTCCTTTCTCCATATGGTAAATGAGCTGTCCTGTATATTTTTTTTTTTTTTTTGGTATGAACATATATTCACACTTCCACTCATGCAGGTAGCTCCTTTAATTTCAGAAATGAATACCTCTTAATGCTCTTTTCTCTCACTCATTCTGTTTGTCTTCTGTCACATCTACACATCCTCTCATAGTATTATACAATGAATACAAGAAATAGGCATTTTACAGTGAACTGAAAAAAAAATCACCTTCTGTCATAGGTTTCACCCCCACTCTGGACTTTAGAGTACAGATATGGGGACCTGCATGTGAACCCCTAAACTGAATTACCAGTTTAGATCTGGTTTTGCTGCCACCACTCCCAAGTTCTAACTCCTTTCCCTGGGTAGCTTTGAGAGACTTCTTCACCAATTTCCTGGTGAACACCGATCCAAACCCTTGGATCTTAACACAAGAAGAATTTAACCATCCCCCCTCCTTTCCCCCACCAATTCCTGGTGAGTCCAGATCCAATCCCCTTGGATCTTAACACAAGGAAAATCAATCAGGTTCTTTTAAAAAAGGCTTTTAATTAAAGAAAAGAAAGGTAAAAGAAACCCTCTGGGAGATAGCATACAAGCTGATCTCACAGACAACAGATTCAAAACACAGAGGATGTTCCCCTGGGCAAAAACTTAGTTACACAAAAAATACCCAATTTGATTATTCCCTAATGCCCAAGACAAGTTACAAAGAAATAAACATAAACCTATTTATTTTCTTCACTAATACTCACTACTTGATAAGAGGCTGAATTCTGGAGCTTTCCCACTCTGGTCAAAACTTAAACTGAAACTAAATAAAGGAAACTTCCCTCCTTCCTTTTGAAACATCTTATCCCCCCATTGGTTCCTCTGGTCAGGTGTCAGCTAGGCTAGGTGAACTTCTTAACTCTTTACAGGTAAAAGAGGCATTAACCCTTAACTATCTGTTTATGATACCTTCTTTACAGGCATTGCTACAACTATAGGATATTTTTTTCCAGCACTGAACTGTGTGTCCTGCCAATAAGGCAGAGATAAAATAACGTTGGTTCAAAAATGGATATTATAAGGCTAACCTATAGTGATGGCCATAAAAGTCAACATTTGCAGTTAGCAGTTTTACCTTATACTAAGAATAGGAAACACAGAGACACCAGTGAATTGTAACTGCTGGCAAATATTGGCCATTGTAATGGCAACCACTGCATCATTCGGGGGCGTTCTGAGGCTTAATGCATTATGTTGGTTATATAGAAGGTCAGACTAAAGGATCTAACAGTTCCTTCTGCCCTTAACTTCTATGCTTCTATGTACATAAAGATCCTTGATATCTTCAGAATGACTTTTAACAATTAAAACTGTTTTCTTCCAAATCATTCCTTTTGGATTCAAATCTAATATAAATACAGCTATATGGTTATGTATGTGTTTATGTTATATATAAAACTAATTCAATGTAAGTAATCGGAAGTCATGTCTGCTTATTGTATTATTTTTTATAATAAGCATAAATTTGTCTTGTTATTGTACTTTGCAAAACTGCGGTTTAGAAATGAAATCAATAATGCACTTGGACAGTTAAGACTCAGTGAAACAAAGCACAAAAATAGTCCCTGGTGAAACTATAACTTAGCTGAACTGACAAACAACAGCATTATGGGGAGAGGATAATGTCATACCTGCAGTATTATAGATTGTAGCCAATCAATCAGATATACTGTAATAACTAAGGTACAATCCCCCTATTATGCTAAAAAAAACCTGTGTTTCAGTCTCAAGATATGTGGAAAGATAGGCAGATCTGTTTGGGAGCAACTTAGATTGGCTCCCCCGTAAAGAGGGGTAGACAAACCTCACCTTGGGATATAGCAAATAAATAAATAAAAGCCTTCCACAAAGAAGCATAAGTATCAGAGAAGAAGCCAGGGAGAAAGTGGTAATGCTTTTAGCACCAGCAAAGCACATACAGAGCCAGATTATGCCATCAGTTTTTAAGCAATATCTGGGTCCCAGTTTATGCCCATTCTCCCACTGGCTCCTCTCCAGGGTCCCCATGTCCCACCACTCACGATTACACTGATCTCTTTTCTCTTTGCCCTTTGTTCTCCTGCTGTTGACTACTGGTGAGGAAAAGGCAGGCAGAGAACTGGCAGAAGAGATCAGCTCCTACCTGTGCCCTATTTATGGTAGGGAAAGAAAATGCTGCAGCTGGGCTCTGTATAGCCATTGTCTCTTTTCTAGGGATGCCATTCATTTCAAGCTCAGAGTTTTCTATGTTTCATACAGATTTGGTATCCCTTCATTTTTATTGTTGAATCTTAGTTGTGGAAGCAATAAAGAAGCATGGACCTGATTTTTTTTTTAATAAAAATTTATTTACACTAAAGGAAGGAATCCCATAGTATGTTAAGCTTTGTGGATGAATAATTTGTTTTGCGTTCCTCCTTCTCTGCTTGTGTCATGCTTTATGTTCCACATTTGGGCTGTGGCTGTTCTCGAGATATGCTGCTCAGAAACCAGTCAGAGTGTTACAGGAGTGCTCTGTAAATGAGTGATGTCTATACAGGTAAACACTTAGCAAATAAAGGGCCAGTAGATGGTGCTCAAGAATACAAAGCATAGATCCTGAGTTTTAAATGATCAATGGAACTTCATGTTGTGCATTGCAAATGGTTTCCACTGGCAGCTCTTTACATGGAGCACTTAACACGCACAAAGGTCATATAAGCTATTGATGGAAAACCTTTTTAAAATTTTAGTGGCATATTTTAATGTGGTTCCCTCAAATTGAAAATTAGGATGCACATTCCCGGCCTGTCATAACTGTGCTTCTGAATAGAAACTTGGCAGATAAAAGTTTCAGGTAGTAGAAGGGGTGAATTCTCATATGTGAAAAGTAAGGTGGCTTTATTCACAATTTATATATATATATTTTTAAAGTTTTCCTTTGATTTCAGGAGCACATAAAGCTGTTTATTTGGTAGAAATAAAGACAGGATTTTTTCTCTGAACACATATATTTATGTAACCCTTCTGCCAGGAGCTGCCATACTCACTAGGGCTGGACACCAATAGCTAAGGATCCTTCTTAAACTAATACACCACAATCTTGAGCTCACAGCCTGAATTTCTGAGATCACTAAAACCCTTTCCTGGGAACCCTTATATTTCCCCCACTTGCAAACACTGAGCCTGAGTATGAAAAAATAACTTTATTAGTGGAAAATGGAACTCAAAATCAATATGGGAAAATACAGCAACAATATATCTATATGAATGATAAATATTATACTCCCCCATGATAATGATGGCAGTATATGAACTCTGTTCTCCACCCACAGGTCCAACAGGCTAATGTCCCGTTACACCATCATTTCCCCTTTCCACATCCCCCATCTGTTGAACCCCATTCATGTTTTGGTGTCTGTGGGTAGCATAATTCCAGAGTTCTGCAGTGGACTTAGGCAAGCCTGTCTCCAGACCCTTGGGAAGCACTGCTCGGTCCTCTCCTGAGACTCCACCATTTAACTCAGTGATAGTGATTTCAACTAAGTAGGAAGGGCCTCTCAGGAATTCACTCAGCTCTGCTGTGGCTTCAGTAAAGAGATGCATCCAGTCCAAGAGTCCTCCCAGTGGCACAAGATCCTCAATGAAGGTGAGCCAGCAACATATATGACCCTTAATCACACTCCTTATCACAAGGTAAGTATCTTTTCCTCCCTTCTCTTATTTCAGTTCCACTACCCAACCCAACCAATTCTGAATTTGTGTGCAGTTATAGTGACTCTGTAACCGTGTGGGACTCACCCCTGCGGCGCCTCCTGCTGGTACCTTCTGGGAATTAGCTCTCCAGCCATCGAAGCGCCCTCTGCAGTCCGGTGTCCCGCTTTTCCTGGCCCCCGTGTCCCTCCCAGACTCAGTGCCCCTTGCACGCCAGGGTGCTGCCCCCTGGCAGTACACCCCTCAGTCTTTGGGTCTCCCCTCCCCGGGGAATGCCCACCCACTATCCCCGCCTTGCCTCAGTCGTAGGCTACTACCAGTCACCAACTAGCCCCCGGTCCCTGGGGCAGACTGCAGTATAAGCCACTCATCACAGGCAAGGTTGGGTTTGGACTTGCTGCCTCTACCTATAGCGGAGCTGCCCCTCTGCAGCCCTAGTACCCTCTAGTGGGCCCTTACTTTGGCCTGCAGCCTGGGGCTCTGCTAGGCTGGAGCTCCCCAGCTCCCTCGCCCTTCCCCAGCACTGCTCCACCCTCGGACTAGCCTCGGTACCTTCCTCAGCTCCCCAGGCAGCCTGGTCCCTCCCTCTCCAAAGACTAGAGAGAGAGTGTTTGCTCCTGGCCCACTGCCCTCTTATAAGGGCCAACTGAGCCCTGATTGGGGCGTGGCCACAACTGAGCCTGCTTCCCCCCTCAGCCTGGGAACTGCTTGCTCCCAGCCACCGCCCTCTCCTGGGCTGTTTTAGGCCCTTTAAGGCCGGAGTGGGTGACCAGCCCGCTACAGACTCCCAAAGCATCACTGGAAAAATTCTGGGTATAAAGGTTATGCAAATGAAGATCTCGCTGTAGCTGTATTTCCCCCTGTCCATTAATACTTGAATTCCTTCCGCTCTGGAGCTTCTGTGCATCTGGAATTCTGGGTAAATAATTAGAGCTGCTCCATATGCATCTGGCCATTCTTCCCTCTGTTCATCAGCATATGGGGGTGTGATGGGTTTGGTCTGAGGGATCCTCTTGGGATTGTCACCTAATGTGTTGAAATTACCTCTGAACCCATTTTCCTTGCCAGCTTGGGACTCCAGAACCCTGCCCTGTTGAGCCAGACACACTAGCCCCTGCTGCAACACAGACTCAGGGTCTGGGACAAGCCCCCAAAGCTGCAGACTTTAACCAAAAACAGCTCAGCAGGTTACCTCTCCAGCACCCAGACACCCAGGTCCCAATGGGATCCAAACCCCAAACAAATCCATTTTACTCTATATAAAGCTTATACAGGGTAAACTCATAAATTGTCCGCCCTCTATAACACTGATAGAGAGATATGCACAGCTGTTTGCTCCCGAAAGTATTAATCACTTACTTTGGGTTTATTAATAAACAAAAGTGATTTTATTAAGTATAAAAAGTAGGATTTAATTGGTTTCAAGTAATAACAGACAGAACAAAGTAAGTCACCAAGCAAAATAAAGCAAAAACATGCAAGTCTAAGCCTAATACAATAAGAAACTGATTACTGGTAATATGTCACCCTCAGATGTTCCAATAAGCATCTTTCACAGACTAGACTCCTTCCTACTCTGGGCCCAATCCTTTCCCCTGGTACAGTCCTTGTTAGTTCCAGCAGACATCTCAGTTGGTAAGCAGGGGTTTTCTCATGACTGGCAGCCCCTTTTGTCCTGCTCCACCCCCTTTTATAGCTTTGGCACAAGGTGGGGATCTTTTGTCTCGCTGGGCCCCCACCCCTCCTTCCAAATGGAAAAGTACCAGATTTAAGATGGATTTCATTATCAGGTGACATGGTCACATGTCACTGTAAGACCCCTAGTCTCCATTCCCCATGGGCTGGCCCACACATACACAGGAATGATTTCAAGTATCTAAGGCCACTTACAACTGACTGTTTCTGGAGCACCCTTAATGGCCTCCCCTTACTATGTTTACATCAGTGATACAAGTTTATATCTTATTCTCCTAACTCCAGATATAGAAATAATACATGCAAACAAATAGGATGAACACACTTAGTAGATTACAAACTTTCTAGTGACACCATACAAGGGGTATTTAGCATAAAGCATATTCCAGTCATGTCATATTCATAAGCATATTTTCATAAAGCATATGGAGTGCAACATCACAGGAGGAAACAAGCTTTTCACCATCGAGAGCTTCAGGCCACAGCATTTACGTTTACACAGATTTCCACACACGGAGCCAAAATCATTCCCACACACATTCTGAAGTAAGAACCTAAGTGGTTTAAATTCTATCTTCTTACTTCCCCATTAATTTTCTCTCTTTTTTCCCCGTTACACAAAGAGTAAGGACTCAAAAAGTTAAGTCCCATACCAATAGATGAAGCAAGACAAAAGTCCTTTCTTTATTTACTTCCTAAATGTGCCTTCTGAGAATTTTTTTCTTTTCCCAGTAGAACTCCTTGCGTGACTTCACTTCCTTCGATGCTTAATTAATTATTTTAATTCCTGGGGTTTGGGAATAGTATGTCTGGGTTTATTTCATTTTTAACCCCCTCTATGGTTTACAAGAACATTTTAGTTGTGAGTGACATAAGCATATATATACACACACACACATATATAAATACATACACACACACACTTTGGGTATCCACATTTTTTACATCTATATGTCGATAGATATAGATATAGATATAAACATTTGAATACACAAAGTATAGGTACCTAATTTAAGCATCTAAATAAAAGTGACTTGATTTTCAAAGATTCTGAGTACTCACATCCCATGCTGACTTCAGGTGCCTAATTTAGGCACCAAGGTATTAATATTTTAGATGTGATTTAAGTACATAAAAACTCTAAAATTCTTTGTGAGGAATGGTGCTATGTATGTGTAAATAATACAATAATAATATGGATATTTAAAAATAAATATTAAATGTGGTTTTATTTAGGAATGTAACATTTACATTTAGTTAAAAAGAATAATTTCTATACTGTGCATATAACTTTTCCATCCAATATATTAGTCTGCTGTATATTAAAATGTTTTGAGCTATATTTTTGCCATATATGCAGTTAGCAGAACTTGGCTGGTGACACAGATGCTATATGGATAATTTTCAAACTTTAGAGTTAAGATTGTTTGGAGGTTTTCTTTAAGCATATTAGGAACATTCAGGTTCATCAATAGTCTTAAACAAATTATTCAGCTGCTCACCTCCCTGGAGACGCTAAAATAATTTGTCAACGTTTAGATTATTCAAGAATATCAGGTGGATAATTCATCCTCCATAGAACCAAGTATTTCTTTTTCTGCAGTGTCAGTAAGATGTTGACAACAATCAAGAATATGAAAAATAATAAAAAATTCTCTCTTAAAGAGATTCCAGCTAGACTGCTTTTATTTCCATGCCTCGCTTTAGCTAAAAGTCCCTCTGATGTTTGAGCTTTTGATATTCCTGGGAGGGCTTTCTCCCCAAGAGGACTCTTGCTTTCCATTACAAAAAGAACTAAAACAAGTCTTTGTTTTTTACCTTATTTTGATGCACATACATGTTTGTGTATGGGTTGTTGCATTAAAGGGTATTAAAAATTAAACCTTGCAACTTAGAAATTGAATAAAGTTTTACTTTTGAGATTATACCTACAATTATTGGCTTTATTATCCCTTTGATGGGGCAATGAGAATATAATACAATAACCGTACGTGATTAACAAGAACTTTTTATTGATTCATCATTTGCAACATTGTTTGCTAACTGGTCAGATACTTTTTTTTTTTCCTATTTACTTGCTAGTCTAACTGGAATTCCAATTCTGAACATGTTCAACATGGAACAGAGATAAACTTAAACATGTGCTTAATACTGTACAGACAACATGACCCCATCAGAGGTCCTGATTTAGCAAAGCACTTAAATACATGCCTAATTTTAAACACATGCTGAACTACCATGAAAGTACCTGTGTAAGAATTTTGCTGAATCAGAGTCTTAATTAACTGCATTCACTTCTCCATTTCAAGGGATTATTGAAGAAATCACAAGTTTACAACACTGCTACACAAGACACAGCAACTCTAGAAGTAGCCCTGCACAACATTTATCTATCTATCAAAGAGTGAAAGCTGAAGAGAGGACTCCTTTTAGAGACTAAGAGGGGAAAAAATCAATACTAACCAGTTAACAAAAAGGAAGTGTTCAAATCAGCAGTAGTAGGACGAGTAGTAGCAACTCCATACCCTATTCATTCTTTGTTTCATGATTGAACTTGTGAATGACCTGAGAAGTTTGTGGGATTTGTAGAAGGGATGAGAAAACTAGTGTGTATAAAAGAAAAACAACAGGAAATTTTGCCCATTTTTAGAACTGTTGCTAAGGTTCTGAAATGGACAGATAAGTGTTTTACATCTTCACATTCTGGCTGGAACAGTAAGCAGAAGCCTAAATACCATTACAAACATGTTTCTCACAATGTATCCATCTGGGAGTGGCCACAATGGAAATCCAAAAGCAAGCTTGTTCTTTCCAAATAAAAACCCAGTTTTGCAGATGCAGTAGTTTCACTTTAGCACTAAAGTTTGGGATAAGTAGCCACACTTTAGGATGCATATCCAAAAGCAAATCAAACTCTGAATCATTTTAAATTTGACTGTATTTAATCCATAGAAGCATTTTGTACCCAACAATTTTGTTTTCACAATGTCTTTATGTTTAAGGATGACATTCCAGTCCAGAGGTAATTATAAGGCAGTACGTTCCCTAGTTACATTATTTGAAGCATTTATATTTACTAGAGCAGTAATACTGCAGGTTTTTTTTTAATAATGCTAATTGTAAGGTCACACTAAATGACCAGTTATTGTAAAATGTTATATTGAAATACCTAAGAGGCATGATCCAATTATCATTTGTTTGCAAAGTATCTGTATCAAGGGCAAAATAAATGCTAGCTTGAAAGTCTGATTGGTGGAGGGACAAATAAAAGTGTCACCAGACTTGTCCTATTTAATATCTCTCAGTTCGCCTCATCATCCCTTGAGAAAGTGAGCAGAGGGGAAATAAAACCTATCTGCCTTTGGTACAGCATCCATGACTGTAATATCTAAACAGTACTAAAATAATTCAGTGTTTAATTGGTGTATTTAGTATCTGGAACAATATATTGGGGAAAGGTCAGAAGCTATGGTGTCCATGTTTGAGTTGGACAGTAGGATGGAGAGCTCTATGGGAAGTAGACAACTGGAACAGAAAGAATGACTATATGACTATTTCTTACTAAAATGTATGTAACTTCTCTCAACCAAACAATGGAAAATGATTTGCATACTGGACCATTATTCAGAAATAATTTGAACAGTGATTATGCAAATCAGGACTCTTCAGCCAGATGACAGAGATTTACATATTTTTCTGTTACTGAAAAAAAGCCATTCCATAATTATGCAAGTGAACCTCTCAGATAGGGTGCAGAGAATTGCATAATTGCAAGATAAATGTACAGTTAGGGATGAATAGCTGTACAACATCCCTGGACTAGCTGAGGTTATTCCATTTTAAATGGTGTACAATTCTATGCAAGAGAGTCCTCCTAATGTGTCAATAAGGTGGGCACACACACACACAGAAAATATGCCACTATGGTAAGAATTTTACACATGGCATTTTGGGGAGGAAAAGGGAAATATCAGTAAATGAATAGATTAAATGTGCTATGGTCCACATTTTCAATAAGTATTTCATCTATATTTAGGCACTTGACTAAAGGTGACCTGATTTTCAATGGTGTTGTTGGCCCACAACTTCTATTCACTTCAGTGGGAGTTATGGGTGCTCAGCACTTGTGAAAAATCAAGCCACTTATATAGATGCACATAGGTATATTCCAGGCATACAAATGAATCCGTAAGTCTGACTGAAAGGTGCTGATTGCAGGACTAGACACCACATCCAATCCCTGAGCTGGCCTGGGACTTGCACAGACCCTGAAGCAATTTAGAGCAGCCTCAGTGCTGCTTTTAAGTTTTGTCCAGATGTCTACTGACCCAAGAGGCCATTCTGGGGATCACTAGAACACAGCAGAATGCAGGTTACACCTCTTTGTATCAAATATATCATCTATGCCAGAGGATCTCAGGGGTGGTGGCATAGATTTGATGAAGCAGTCACTGGCTGGGGGAATTGCCAGGTAAAGCTATTTTTATGGCCTGTATGGCCTGCTCATAGTGAGGGTCCTGATGTGGCCCATACACTGCATGCACGTATCGTACTAAGCCAGTACATATATAACTATGAGCGTTGTGATCCCTTTTGTAGTAAAAAGGTGAAGAAAGTGCAAAAATCTTCAAAAATAAATTACAAAAGTGAGTTGAGTAAATAAAAACATAGCCTGAGACTTGAAATGTTTGTTTTTTAATTAATTGAAATGGGTGTGGGTAGAAACATTTAGAGATTTTAAAACTTCAGATGCTTTACTGAAAAATATGTGTAGAACTATAGTAAGGAGCTAAGTAGTCTGCAAATGTCAATCAAACTTTTCCAAGCATCTTGAACTCTGAGATGAAGAAAGTATGCTCCCACCAGGTGCAGCTTTTTCCTTCATGCTTCAACATCTACAGAAACTGAGCCTCACCAGACACCAGATTTTTATATTTCACAGAAATTACTATTCATTTTCTGTGTAACTTATTTTGATTTTACAAGGCAGAATCTATTCGTATTTTAGCTACTCCCTGATTCCTCTCCTCTCTCTGGGCCGCATTTCAGTTTCTGGAGTTTTCAGGTATTCTGTGAGGCCATTTTTGTTTTTAAATTTGGCATGATAGCAGGCCAAGCAGAAGGCTATAGCTTTGTACAGGTTTTGAAGGCAGGTTTCGTAGTAAATTGTTTCACATTTCAGCATACAAGCCCCAGGCACATTTGGTCCTATATTAGCTACTGATATACCAGCAGCTTATATCCTGCTTTCAAATCAATTACAGTGCATACAGGATATATAAAGACAGACATATCCTTCAATCAATGTGTCTACAGTGTTTGGAGCTGATTTAGAATTAGGAACTGCATACTCTTTCCTACTGAGGAGTTAAGCTGAGGAGATACTCTTCATTATCATAAATTCTTTCATGGTAGGTCTCTCCCAAGATGCTTCCCATTATCTCACTCAAAGTCCCCAATTCAAATGTTGGTCAAAGGTTTGAAAACTGCTCACTGGTCCAATACTTTCACCCATGACAACCTTAAACCTGTACCTTAAGGGTGCCCTGATTTTTAAAACAAAACAAAACAAACAAACAAATAAATAGAAAAGAGGAACTGCTCTGGGGGAAGTCCTAGAGAGTAAGGAGAGAAATAGGAACCAAGTTCTGAATGAAGAAGTCCAGCTGGACAAAATAATGGATATCTTGGTTCTCTGGTAATTGTGAAAAATGGGGGGGGAAAGTTGGGATCAAACTGAAAATATTTTTTCAAGGATTTCATTTAGATTTTAAAAAAAAATGTAAGCAAAATTTTGCAACAAAATGTCAAATCAAAACATTTTGATTTGTCTATGTTTGCTCTCTTCCCCTCCACTCCCCAAAACCCCACAATTTGGCAAAATCAACACGAATGCATTTTTCACCAAATAAAGGTTTGGACATAAAGGTTTTTTAAATCTCTATTCAGTATCCTCATTCCACTATGGCTGGAAAGGGTTCGGGGGTTGGGAGGAAGAGGGAAACATACAGAAAGCTGTGGGGCTCCCCAACCAAACTGTGTGTGGGGGGGGAAGTGTTACTGTGAGCCCCCTAAAAAGTACTATTGTAGGAAGCGTGCTCCAAAATGCTATTTCACGGGTTCTCGCCCCAAAAATATTGTTGCAAGGGGAATGCTACTGCTGCTGAGCACCCCTCTCACCAGATCCTTCTACCACACACTATCTAATAGCAATATAATGAAACAACACCTTTACTCATATTCACCTCTCTAATCCATACATCATCATCATCATCATCAACAATAATTATTTGTATTACCATGGCACCTGGGAGCCCTAGTCATGAACCAGGACCCCACTGTGCTAGGCGCTGTACAAGCAGAACAAAAAGACAGTCCCTTGCCCAAAGGCCTTACAGTAAGTGTAAAACAAAAGACAACAGATGGATACAGACAGATGGGGAAGCACAAGGAAACAATGAGACAAAATTGGTCAGCATGATAGGCTGCAGTCTCTGCACACAAGCAGCATAACTCCTGTCAAATTTTTTGTAGGCACCATCGCAAAGGAGAGTTTTAAGGACTGATATGAAGGAGAACAATGAAGTAGCTTTGCAGGCGTTTAGAGGATTCCTTCCAAACATCAGGTGCAGCACAGTAGAAAGCATGAAGATGCGTTTTTTGAAAATTTAGCAAGTGGGCATTGGAGACTGGCATCATAGGCCGATTAGAAGTGGGAGTTGATCTTTCAATAATGAATGAGAAATGATAGGAAGATGTGCCATGAAGGGCCTTGAAAGATGGGAGCAGTTGTTCTGTTCACACACTACAGAGTAAATTGGGGAGAGTGCACATGACTTCCAGAGTTCTTTATGAGGCTAACTGAATCAAGGTGCTGGCTCATGAAATCAGCAAGAATCCAAGACATATAAATAAACCCTCTCCACCCAACACAAAAATTAGCAGGTGTAAACAATGTGTGAAAACAGAGAACAATAGATCTGATTTTAAAATACACTTCACTGTGAAGTTTATAAGGTGTTAATAACATAAGTAAGGGGGGAACCTGTCTTAAAAAATGACATTCAGAGTTGGTGTCTCTTGTAATCTAAGTGGAATGGCCAAGTTTTATCTCCAAGCATTAAGATTAGTGCTAGGACATGAGCATTCTTTCTCCCAGAGAAAAAAGTTGATTTTCCTGAGAGAAAAGCCCAAGCTAAGTATTACAAATTCTCCTTCCCTTCTCTTATTGATTAATCTGCACTCTTAGGAAATCAAGGAGAAAGCTGCAGGTCCCTTAATTTCTTCAGCTTTGTTCAGAATTGCATCATTTATTGCAATTCATCTGACAATCCTCTCCCTTTAGTGGAATGGGACTCTCCTGTCACAACTGTTGCTGCTTAAGCTGGAGTTTTCAGACTGTTAGATATATTTTTCTCTCTCTGGCTCTTTTTTTGGGGGGGGGGTAATAGGCTTTGTGTGTGTGTTTTAGAAAGTGGACCTTTTGGATTAGGGCTTTGGTACTGAGAACGAGACCTTTGGTACCAATGAGAATGGTACTGAGCAGAGAAAAATATCAGTAAGATTAACTGCTGATGTTGAGGGCAATGGACATTAAGAATTAAGTGTAATTGCCCATCTTTAACTTGATACTAAAACTAAGCACTTCTGTGGAATATGAAGCCAATTCTTGACAATTCCAGCCTGACAATAAGAAGCCAATTCCTCAAGTTCTTAGTCAGATGGGAGTTGTTCCCCAGCCCCCAGATTTGCACACTGAGGAGAACATATATGGTCTCCCTCCTCCTGCATAGAAGGGAGAGGTAACTGCCTTTCCAACACTGTTCCCCTCAACATCTAGATTCCATAGAGGGCATACTGTGGGTCCAATATCTGTGCAGACTGGTGGAGACTTTGGTCACATCCTTCCACTATAAAAATAGTGCATAATAGAAAACTATAGCATGAAAAATTATGCACACTTATTTTCTACTGTTTTGCTGTTATTCAATTTATTCCATAACTTGGTGCACTGCTACCCTCTCAATAACACCTTATGGCCCAAAGATTGTTTTCAGTTCTTACTTTTCCATTGTAAAAGCTAAATCTGGGCTTCCAATTAACTTCTAGCAATTAATGGGGTGTGTGGGGGGGTAAGACTTAAATGGCCAAAGGGCTACAGAAAACACATACAGGTTCATGCAGGAAAGGCAGAAAGGGTAATGTAGATTAAGATGCCAGAGGGAAAACAGGGATTTTAAATTGAACAGGCAGCTTTAAAACCAGTCATGATTCAGCTGTGTAAAAAATTTTGTTTCCTCCAAAAATATAAAATTAAAGATGAAACAGTCACTTCCTATCCAAGCCAAACCACAGTGCTCAGCACCACAGCATAATTGAGGTGGCTGAGCTGCATTGAAGCTTTAAGAAGCTGAACTGGGAGCAATTTCAAGGCCCCTTGTTCAGTTGAAGATGAGATGAGATGTTTAAATGAAGAAACCCAGCACAAACGGGTTGGGTGAAGAAGATAGTAACAGTTTAAAATCATCATGGCTTTCTTTTCACACGCTCAGCCATGCTTTTTCCTCCCTCCCCCTATTAATATTTTCACAAGGCAATAATTGAAATAAGAAACTAAAGGGGACATATTTTCTTCCCTATTCTATCTCCTTTGCACCAGCAACACAGAAGATATTAAATCTGGCCCCAGATCTCCTAATGGAGACAAAAGTCATGCAAAGGTCAGGAGGACAAATGGTCAAAATACATTAGGCTCTGGCTATCCCCAGATGGTCACCTGTGTACCATTCCCCACTAGTGCATGTTAGACCCATTCCTATGCGTTGGACCTGGCTAGTGAATCAGTCCCACAACCAGTCCACTGACTGCTTCTTCATCCACCTGCAACACCAAATGGATCTTGCCTGTTGCAGTGAATCTAGCCTATTTTACACAATACATTGGGAATTCACCACTTCTGTGTTTATGGAACATGGCCTTTGCCTTCAGGTCAAACAGCAACCTAAAGCATGGTGATATCTTATGACACATGCCATCTCACATAACCTTGCTTCATTAAGCTATTATCACAAATCGTGTGTGGTTTCCCCCATCACAGGGCTATTAGGACCTTGGTTATTTATGTAAGTTAAGCTAAGAACAACTTTGGAAGACAGTACTGCCAGGGATGTTGAAGTACCAGGGGTGCATACTTTGAGCATCCAAAACACTCCAAATCAATGTATTTTAAAGGACTAGAGGATCAATTTCCAGGGCTGCCAACAGGAATTTGCACTAGCACTAAATTCACTTTAATAAAAATAAAACCAAGCCCCAAATAATGAAAAATACTTGGCTTCTGTGTTATCTTTGCATAATGAAGCAGATAATGTATTGAGCAAAATACTCTGGTGAAAATTATCTTGGAAATCTCAACTTGATTTTATGCATTTTCCAGAATAGAAACATATCTTTACATATTGGCATAAATGCCAGGATTATTTTATGTGACCCCGGAAATAACTTTTAAATCAGTTCTCATAATGGAGTCATAGTCATTATTCCTCTGATTCTTGGTGTACTAATAGTGCCACACATGCTGAGGCACTATTTTAATCTATGTGTCTGAAATAATAATCAGACATTACTACTTAGTGCATCAGGGCCAATGTGTATAATATGCTGTCCTAACTGTGGAATTTTATTGAAGCAATAGGTTGTGACCTAATGTTCATTACACTTCGTTTCTGAGGTGCTGAAGATTGATGCACGAGCCAAAGTGCATTACTGTTTTCAATGAACCTTTACAGTTATTAGTCACAACTTTGAGGCTAATGGAATTAGTCTGTTAGTGAGATTGATGTCCAAGGTTAGATGAGTGGATGAGCTCCCGTTCTTGACCAGAAATTATTTGCCTGCTAACAGTTAGAAAAGGAAATAAAAAAGGGTAAAATGGAAGTTGAAGTTAGAGCTAGCAAGAACACATATCAGATATACATTATAAAGAGCTAACAGTCCAAATTCTCAATTTCATGAATTTATATTTTGCTACAGGTTGGATTACATTTGTGTGGTACTGAAATAAAAAATAATGGCATAAGAAATCTTTTTCGTTCGCCTGTTTTCACTTAGTTTTTTGGAGTACTATCTTATGTGAAGTAGACTATAACAACATCACAGGTGACGCAATGAAAGTTAATAAAAATGACTGCAAAGTTTCTCATGAAACATGATCAAATGAGATTTGCAAAAAGTAAATCTGTAAGTCATCTCTGGGGAATCTGAACAGCTCCCTATAGTTAGAAAACCACAAGCTACTTATCATCTTTCCTCGATTGCATATTGTGATGCTTTAACAACCTGTCACTACAAAATATATAAAAGCACTGTATGTAATAGCATAATGCAACAGTCTTCCCCTTCAGGACACACATTTTCCACCTCTTCCACATACATGAAGCTTTTTCTTCATCTTACTGACTCAGTTCAAAGATTCAATTCTCCCTAGAATTGTTTTCATTCGTGTTTCTTTACATCACAGAAGAACTCAGATGATTGAATAGATTTACTGCTCAGAACAATATAGAATGGGTATTTTTGTTTGTTTTGTTTTTGTTTCCCTTTATTTTCCAGTAGATTGTTGGGATATTAATTGCATACTCTTGTAAAAATATTTCTTGTACCACCTTTCAAATCCTTTACATTATGTAATCCTTTTCTTGTTATTCTTTAGATCACATTCTTCTTCACAGAAAAATCCATGCAGAAATACAGCAGAGAAAATATCTATAGAAAATGCATGTCATCAAAAATCAAGGTCATTCACTGAATCAAAATTCCTGAGATATGCCTGCTTGTTAACTATATTTATAGGTAAACATTTTATTTTTCAACTTTCCATTTGTAATTACTGGTATTAGAACTTTTCCTCAGCTCTCTGTACTGGAAATCCTACAAAAGGAAGAACGTATTATGTCTCATATTTCTAAGACAGCACAAAACTTGTTTCCTCATAATGTTCTCATTGGAATTTCCTAAAAACAAGGCAGTTCCCCGTTTTATTTCTGGAAAGGTGGTGTGGAATGAGATACAGGAGAAATGAGACAGGGACATATTCCCACAGAAGTCTGAGGAATCCCCTATTGAGCAACATGTTTTCTGGTAGGGAAAAGTGAAGTAAAGGACTCTAAGAAGTGAAAACTTCCTTTTCTACTTGGGACATTTTTTATGTGATTTGTTATTTTTGGGAGGTATGCTGACAATCAGAAGTAGTTGGAAAACACTGTTGAAATGGCTGTGTCAAAAAATGCTGTTTCAAATAAACCTGTTTTTTTTCAGGAAATCTCATCAATTTTGACAAAGTTTCACTCTGCAAAATTGGAAGAGATCTTCAATATTTTTTGGAACAGAATGTTTCAATTTTTTTATTCAAAACAACTTTTCATGTTGTTTATTATATATAAAAATAAAAGTGGTCAACATTGAAACAAAATGTTTCAACTGAAGTAAAAATAAAGTTTTTTTGATAGTTAATTTTGTTTTAAAAAAAATAGAAATTTTGCCTTCTTGTCATAATTTGGGCCTGATTCTTTTTTCTCAAAATCTCAAAATTTTTCATCGGATGGAAAATTTGTTTTCTGATTAGCTCTATTGAGAGCTGCTCAAAGTTCAAAAGGTAGAACTGGTCTGAAAATGATTTTCATCCTGAATAAGCTTTTGGTTGGGGGAGAGGATGCCTTTAGTTTTTGCTAAAAATTTTCCACAAAATACTTGGATTAGTTGCTGAAAAATCTAAAAAATGAAATATTCTGGGGAAAGATAAGAATATTTCAGCCAAAAATGGGAATGTGTGTCTCATGGAGTTGTAATTTGCTTCTCCTGTCCCCATTCTCCTCAATGGGCTGGGCTCCCCACTTGGACAACATCTCCTCCCTTTTGGTGAGGAGAAGCAGCACATGATGGATATGGTGGTTGTGGAAGATGTAGTCCAGAAGGGATCCCAACACATAGAGGAGAATGAGGACACAAGAAGTAAACTACAAATCCCATGAGGTACTTCTTCTATCCTCATTCTCCTCTATGTGTTGGGATCCCTTCTGGACTACATCTCACACTACGTACCACAGCCACACTATCATGATGCGCTGCTTCCCCTCACCAACTCCATGAGACACACATTCCCATTTTTGGCTGAAATATTCTGGCTTTCTAAATCTTCCTATCGAAAGCAGACACTTTTTGTGATGCAGAAGCAGTTAAGAGAATGCCAAGCTAAACAGGCAGCCCACTACAACAAAGGAGCCACAGACCAGAGGCCACTATGCACAAGTGAGTAGGGCTGAGTCCAACCATCAGATAGTCAGACAAAGAAACATCAAAAGGCAACAGGCCAAGCTGCAGTGGACACAGGTCAATTGAGGTAGCTACAGACTCAGGGTCAGGACAGCAGTGGAGATGAAACTGAAGATAAGTGTAGAGTAGTGGCAGATAGCTGATGCACCTGGGCAGACGGGGCCATACCCAGGACCTGGATGACATAGAAAGAGCCTCAGTCATCAGCTGGTCCGATGTAGTAGAGTCAGAAGAAACAATGTACATGAGCACCACAGAGGATCATCAGAATACCAACCTACTGACTGAAGGGATCAACAGTGTAGAAACTGATCTCCCACCAACACAAACAAAAAATGGCAAACTCGTTTAAAGACCAGTACACTTGAAGGACTATGAGTCCTAAGAGGCTACAATGGGATGGTGTTAGCAATGTCCCTAAGGTGGGCAATGTACTAGTAACATCTGACCCCCATAAGCCCCCATAAATGCTGTCACCAAAAACATAATAAAATTGTTAAAAAGAAACTTGGGGGGGGGACACAGATTACAGGAGGCACCAGGAATTCAGCCTATGTCATATAACTAGCTGCAGATGCAGCATCTCTGTAAATAGTTGTCTTAATAAATGGCCAATTTAATTTTACAAGCATGGAATCCTTTCATATTATTACCCTGAATGCAGTGCATGAAATACCCACCTTCCTCGGAGCTGACAAGCACAAAGCTTTCTCCAGTTGCATGCTGCCAGTCACAGCTGCAGCTTCCCTCTTGGCAAGTTGCACCTGCTAACAACATGGAGGCCAGTAGCCATCTTAAAGAGTCCAACAACTCATCTTCTGCTTTCCCACATTGTTTCCCTACACATGCACACTTCTCTTCTTACCCCTCAGTACTACTTGAAGTAACACAACAGACTTTAGATGTGAGCCAAACGCCATGGAAGTAAATGAAATTTCTTCCATTGACTTCAGTTCATCCCATCAATATCTGGCACTCCTGATGCATAGGAAGCTTCTCTACCAAGTCAGGCAAAAGGAAGATTAAAAAAATGTGCTAAAAATGTAGCATGCCTTTGGACACTGAAATATATGAATAATGTTTTATAAGATTACAATTTCAACAGGATTTAACCTCGGGCTTTTGAAAAAATAGCAGATCCTTTATCCATTATATTTCAATTAAATTAAATTTTAAAAATGAACAGAAGCATTATAGAGTCAGATTCTGATGACAGTTAGACTCACGTTAAAGTAGAGTAACTCCACTGAAGTCAATGTAGTTAGTCTGAATTTGACATAGCTCTAAGTGAGATCAGAACCTAGCCCTATAACACTTTTATTTCTTCTTCTTTTTTTCCCAAAAAAATAATTCTCTATTCATTCACAATAGTTTTGAACCTAAAACAATACCTGCACATTCCCATAGCTGCTAACCAACAACTTTGAAGTGTAATGAATAAAGTGTCTGTTCCATATATCCAAAGTACTTACTTAGAATCCTGTTTAAAATAATAATAATAATAATAATAATTCTAGATTTACATGGGAATAGCTATCAGACTCTCACCCACAAGCATTTTTCACCAGCCTTCACAAAGATCTACATGAATATACATTTTTCTGAAAAACAGAATTAATATTTTTGGCCTTTCCTCTCCAACAAAAAGCAAGGAGGAGGAGAATTTTCTTTATATACATTTTAGCTACATGACAAATAGAAATTAGTGACGGAAAAGATCTTGAAGGTAATTATATTCACCCACTATCAGTTCAGGGCTGTTCCCTAAAGTATAGTACCTAGTACATTGTCCTGTGCAGATTTACATCTCTCAACCAATATCCACGTCACTTGAGAGACTAATCTACAAATTAATAGATCTCGTTACCAGAGATTTTTTTCCCATTACTAGTCTGTCTAAATTTCTAGTTCATTTCTTTTTCATTTTTCTATAAATGGGGTACCTATTAAAATAAGTTTTTTTTTTAAGATTAATCAGTTTTAAGTGAAGAAGAGATCATTCTGATCCTGATCTCCTGCACAACACAGATCATCAATGTGATTCTGAGACATGGTATATAGTCTTTGTTCATGACAGGCTTGTATGGTAAGATCATGGACTTTTTGCAAAAATCACAAAACTAAAAGTTTAAGTGGTTGGCATGGTCAAGATCATGCCATAGATTCTTCATCAAGGTCCTTATCCTGCAGTTATTGTGTCCTCAAAATTCCCATAGTCTGGAAAAAGAATACAGGCTAATGCTCCAAATTTGTGAGCCTTTGCAGAACAGAAGTTTGGGTTCTTAGGGCTTGTTTTGTTTTTCGGGGTGTGTGTGTGGGCTCAATGTTTTTCTATATGACTACTGTGAATATTGTTATGTTGTGCATACAGATGTTTTTAAATAGTCCTATATGCATATAGCAATGCATACAATTTTCACCATTTTAGGATGACAAAATAATTACTGCTTTCTATTATTGAAGTCATTTTGAGTGATGTAAGTAAATCAGTCAGAAGTGTATTAAGAGGTGATCTTTTCAAAATAATCAGGCGTCCTTTACTTCAGTCTGACTTGGTTCTTTGCCTCTGTTTGTCTGTTGGGGTTCAGAAATCATTTGTAAGATCATTTTCCTACCAAAAAGATTCACACAGATACAAGCAACCTTCCACAGAACTGACAGGAGACTTTTCATCATTCAACATTTTTTATCCCCATCCTTTTTGGAAATAAAAATTCAGGCATTTTGTGGGTTGTGAAAGACTGAATGCAGTGTTAATATCTGCTGAGGCCCTGTCTTAGATAATCAGTTCTACCCTTTTTGAGGAGAGGTACCTGCAATTATCATATGCCAATCCACACAGCCAGTTTGAAAAGCCTGACCTCATGCTCATTCAGATTCCATGAACTGAAAGCTGACAGGATACTTGCACATCATCTTTAATAATCAGAGAAAGCAAGGCTCCTTGAGCATTGACTTGGATGAAGAGCAAGATTAAAAATGGTTACAGAGTTCCACATGAGTTATTAGCTGTTAGCTTGCTGTAAACATGACTAATGGATAATGGAATTAGCTTGGCTGAGCAGAAGTCACTCAGAAGAGCCAAACACATCCCTTCCATCATTAAATATTTCTTAGGAGGGGGAAAAGAACGTCTGTGTGTATGTCACTTTGGGAGACCGGGTGGGTTGTAACATTGTTTGAAATAGAATTCTCTCAGGGAATGCACCTTTGATCTTTACACAAGCAGTTGGAGGATGGGGGAAAAATAAATAGTATGGAGGATGGGACATCATAAAAAGAAGTGTCTCTGTCCTCACTCACTTCACTTTCATAATGTCCTGTCAGAAGCTTTAGTTGCGTTTGTCATTGCTTCCCCCCCCATACATGGTTTTCTCTGAGACCTTTGCACTTATTATCCTACTAAATGCTTGTCCCTTAAAAGTAAAGAACATGTTGATTTCTCTATAACACTCTTTACTCTCCTTATAAGCAGTAGCAGACTTGATACTCCATTATTTAGAGCTGACTGTCAGAGACTGGAAAACTTTCCTGCACAAGCTTGTAGGTTTACAGCTATTTGCCCACTGTATTTTAAAGACGAGCAAGCCTTACAAAAAAAAAATCCTCACCTCAGTTACACAGATATAAATGCAAATGATCTCCATTAATTATAGTGTAGTTACTCCAGATTTACACCAGCATAACTGAGATCAGAATCTAGCAACTGATATTTAACATTCAAATTATATATATATCTGTGAAAAGTGCAAAATCTATGTCCACACACACCACAGCATGGAAGAAAGATAGGAGGAAGGAAGCATAAAATAGACACTCGTGAACCATTTTACTTTTCTGTAATAGTGAATGGGAAAGACAGACAGACAGAAAACAGACATAAATGGAGGAGAGAGAAAGAGAGGTACAGTGAGGACTGAATCCTAAAGCAACTGATAGTTCTCATCCTGGTCCCATGTACACCAGTATAAATCAGGAGGAATGCCATTGAAGTCAATGGAGTTGTATCAGTGTACAACTGATCTTAGAGATCAGAATCAGGCCCCTTTTGTCTGGTATCGTCGGTCAGAAAAAAAGAAGGGGGAAAGTTTGTGAAAATATTCGCCAGAAAATCCTTTGCCGTTTTTCACTGAAAGCATTATCCGATGAGGATCTTGAATGACAACACCTAATCTTTGTGGATCATAGAGACTAGAAACACTGTTTTTACATGAAACTTAGATTCCCAAGCAAAAGATGGCAACATCCAGTAAAAAGTACTATTATATAAAACCACTGTAAAGCACTCTATTCACTTCTTGGGCAGCACTCCAAGTTCCCAAAATCAGCCTGGGACTTCCATTATGCTACATGCTGTACAAACACACAAGGAGACACGATACCCACTCAGCGCTGCAAATTGAACTAACTTTTCCCATGAAAATTGCAAATTTTGCATAATTTAAATGAAAATTAATACATCAACTAAGTTTCTTTGTGGACAATTGATCACCTGAAGAAACCTATGAACACTGGCAAATCTTTCGGAGAATCTGGCATGAGATTTGCATTTGTCCTAAAAACTCAGTGACCTCCATGAGGACCCCGGTATAAACACTGTGGTTTCTGCATGCTTCCACTCTATACACATTGCACTATTCTATCTACTGTAAACAATGGTTCTCAACTAGAGGAACAACCTAAAGTGATCATGAGGAGAGTCCCAATGAGTTACCTAGTGACTCAGGGATTTTGCAGTTCTCAGCCTCTCTGTGTAACTGCTTTCCCACTTTTTCTTCTGCTGCTGCTTTCACCCACCCCTCAATTCAAGAGCAGCTCCTCACTCATTCTCTACACACTTACCCAGCATTCAGCTGTGCAGCCAGCTTCACAGTCTCATGAAGCAGCATTTTCCAACCCCTGTAGAGTCAAAGGTGAGGGAGAAGCCTCTTCCATGCACCCACTTTTTTTATATACAACCCATAAAACAACTGAAAAACTGTCCAGTGAACCTAATCCCACAACTTTTTGCACCCACAAAGAATGACAGGCTGTGGTAATTTTTCAGCCATTTTGTAGTTTGAGGAACACAACAACAAAAAAATGGCTGAAAAACCCACAGTATTATAACCTAAATGCACTCAGTGTTGTCAGTATATAGATTTTATTCAAATGTTATTAAGACACTGGGTTATCTCTTTGTTTTGTGTGTTCTAATGTGTATTTTGGTGGATGTGTATCTCCTCAGTACACCAGTGATCAGAAACAGAGGTCATCTCATACTCAACTGGGATATAAACTAAAAAAGTTAAAATTGCAATAGTGTGTTTGTGTCCATCTCTACACTCATCCTTACACTCATATGTTCTGCAGATTCTAGAACATCAGATAGCTCTATAGCCATGATGTTAATAAGTTCTCTGTTGCTTTTAGTATTAGGGAACTGTCCAGCAAAAAACAACAACAAACAAACAAACACAAAAACAAAAAAACGGTCTCTGACAAACATGAAATCTGTTCTGAATACTAAATATTAAAAAATATATATTACAAGTAAACATCACCTGCAGCCCTTTATCTCTTCCTTCTCCTGCCCTGGGGGGGGACGGGACTGTTAATGGACCAAAATCTGATGTAGAAATAACAAGAACTTTACAATTCATTATTATAGTTACTTAGAAAGTAGTATGAGGAGTATTTGTGCAGTATATTAAATAGAGAAACATATGAATAGCTAAAAAGTTGTTTATATAGATACAATTATTAGCCATTCCAAGCATAACTCAATTCATTATGTAATCAGGGTCTGAATGCGCTCTCCCCTTAAAGCTAGCTGGGGAGGGGGAAAGGCTTCAGGACCAGACTGTATTTACATGAACACACCCACTCTGCCTAGGTATCCAGCAGACAGAGCTGTGTTGCCAAAATGATAAACTTTGGTTGGTACTGAGTTACAAATCACTTTAGTATTGAATGCAGCGGTAATGAATTGCTGTTGTCTTTATTGTATGAGTAACAGGCAGCAGAACTGTACTTAACCTGTCCTTTTTGAGGGGGTTACCCTCAACTGAAATGAACTCTTTAAGCAAAGGGCTCGGATGCCAGACCCTTGTAAATGGAAAGAGGAGATGTCCCTGCCTGGAGGTTGGACTCTGCCTAGGCGTGAGTTTAACCTGCCCCTCCCTGCTGTTCAAAGATAGAGCTAATTAAGGCTCCATCAGGAGTCTTTTGTTAAGTGACAACTAGAGCTGAAATCACCACTTGGGACAGTGTTTCTGCCCAGCCTGCTCCAGCAATGAAGTTCCCCCACTAATTGCTGACAGTCACTGAGAGCTGAACATCACTAAGAGCTGGATGGAACTCGAAGAGACTGACCCACAGAGGTCACGGTAGAGAAGCAGGTGGCAGCAAAAGGTAACTGTGCAGCAGAACAGCTGGTGTGGAGGCCAGTGCAGCAGCGAGTGGCTAGTGGGGTGGCCAGCGGAGCAGCTGGCCAGTGGAGCAGTGGCTGCCTGGCAGGGCGGCGATGCCAGAGCAAGCAAGGTTCCTTCTGCCCCCTTACCCCAGTGGGAGGTGAACTCACACAGATGCACCTTTGAACTCTGGGACTTCACTGACCAAGGACAACCACTGTGAGTGGGGTATGGCGAGGGAGAAGAGAGGGGCAACTTAACGGAGCTTTTGGATGTAGAACTCACGAAGCTGAGGCAAAAGACACTGGCCAACATATTCTGGGGTGGATGTTTTGCTCACGGTTTTATGATTATGAATCCTTCTTACTGCATTTTCCCTAATGAATGCTGGGTGTCTTCCCTCCTTTCATTAAAAGTTTCTTTTCTACACTCAGACTCTGTGCTTGTGAGAGGGGAAGTATTGCCTCTTAGAGGCACTCAGGGGTGGTGTGTAATTTTCCCAGGTTCCTGGGTGGGGGCTCGAGCAGGTTCTGCATTGTATTGTTGTAAAGAAACCCCTAGATATTGAACCCGGCCCTTGTTGCTGCCGACTACACCTGGCAGAAGGTTACAACTATAATATGGTAAAATTCAACGGCCATAAAAGTATTTCTATCCAATGTATATAGTGCTATCTGTCTGTACATCCATGCTCCCATATATTTTCATTAATAACTGTTTATCTGAAGATCTCATAGCACTTTATAAGAAAACATTCATGAATAAAAACATCACACCAGGCCTATCAGGAACATGAATATCAGGAGCTTCATTTTACAGAAAGAGAAACTGACATAGGTGATATATGATTTAAGTCTGTCTGGGCCAGTATGATTATAACAGAGCTGGGATTAGCACTCAGATGTGCTGAATTCCAGTCCAATATTTTAACCAATTGGCAGTCCTTCCTTATTCTTGGAAATACAGATGAAAAGATTGAGTTTAGAAGCCATTTTAAAAGCAATGTGACCTTCTAATCTGGTGGGCACAAAATTGCATTCATAGTTGCTAGCATTTACAGCCATGTGATCTGTAGGTGTAAATGTTCAATTTAGACTTCTGAGGCAGAATTACTGAAATGGAATTATCTGTCATGTTAACTGCTGGCATGCTGCAAGACTTTCCAGGTACGTAGAGCAAAATTAAAAGCATGTACTGTCATCTATCAGGAATGTAAGTTTGAGGCACCAATATTTCTATGGAACAAGGGCATCTTAGAATAACAGCACCACATTCTATGACAGCATAGAAGCTATACCAGAACCAGAACCAGCACTGATGAAGTTAAGATTTATAGGGAGAGTTTCTTTTTCTAAACAAGGTAAACTTTGTGTTTGAACTTACTGGACTAATAACAATGTAAAAGATACACCTCTTCCCCGATATAACGCTGTCCTCGGGAGCCAAAAAATCTTACCGCGTTATAGGTGAAACCGCATTATATCGAACTTGCTTTCATCCGCCAAAATGCACAGCCCCGCCTCCCCCCCCCCCCCCCGGAGCACTGCTTTACCGCATTATATCCAAATTTATGTTATATCGGGTCGCGTTATATTGGGGTAGAGGTGTATAACTATTTCACTGGAAATGCTGTAAGTTATACACAGATTTGTTCTTTATGCTGTTCATAATTGTGTTATGTCCTGGAGGGGGGGGGAGTTATACCTGTTAGATGGAATTAAGCTTTGTAGATTATGCAGGTGAATTATAACAAAAATATTGCTGAACTCCTCTCTTTCCTGAAAGTAGTGAGTGATTTGCTCCCATAACACCTCTGCTTACAACAGTTAAGGTTTAATAGCACTGTGAAGAGTCACTGGATATAGCCTGTCATTACTGAACTATAATGTATAATCATCCTGTACCTTCACTTTTGTTTTTAAGAGATGTGATAATTTAGTGAACTTTATTCCTTTGTCTCTTTTGATGCTTTATTAATCATTGTAAAGATGAACTGGTTAAATTAAGTTATTGAATAGTATGGTATTACCATTAATAGGAGAGCTACATGCTGATCAAAGAAAGAATAGGATCCAGTTTTGAATAATAAAACAATCTATCTTAAATATTTCTAAGGTGCTTTGTGGTATTCAAACACCACACCCAATTTAAATGCCAATAAAAGTTTTAAGCAGAAATAATGAATATAGCATTTAGCAAAAATGTTCGTTAAACTTTATTCCCTCAGTTATCCAGTGTACAGGGGCGGCTCCAGGCTCCACGCTCCAAGCGCGTGCCTGGGGCAGCAAGCCACGTGGGGGCGGCCTGCCGGTCACCGTGAGGGCGGCAGTCAGGCTGCCTTCAGCTGCATGCCTGCGGGAGGTCCGCCGGTCCCGCGGTTTCGGCGGCAATTCAGCGGCAGGTACGCCGAAGGCGCGGGACCGATGGACCTCCCACAGGCATGCCGCTGAATCCACGTTACCAGCGGACATCCCGCAGGCACGCCGCCGAAAGCTGCCTGAGTGCCATGCTTGGGGCGGCAAAATACATAGAGCCGCCCCTGACAGTGTAAGTAAATGGTTTTCATTGCAGCTATACAAACCCTTCACATTTAAATCCCTCATCAGATGAAACTCTCAGGACAATCAAGAAAATCTCAAAGAAAACCTTGGCTGGCTCAGAACCATTCCTCCCAATAATAAATCCCTCTTAGACAATATTGTCTTAGTTCCCATCTGTTCTTTGAGAGGTCTTCTTGTTGGGAGTGAGAAGGGCTGTAACTTTTCATCCCATCTGAACTCCATGGACAAACTGGTTGGCCCTCCCTCCCAACTCCTGAGGATTCAAAAGACAGTTGTTTGACTGACTCTGCATTAGGGGAGGTAGCCAATAGGTCTTTTCTCCCTCAACATCTAGTTTATATTTTTTGATGAAGGGTCTTCATTATTTTTTCTTGCAGCTGTGACACCAAGAAATGTTTCTCTTGTCCCACTGCTGCTATGTATCTAGGACATTTACATCACTCTGGAGCAGACACCCCATAACATGCTTTGGGACTGTCCAGAAGGGGGACCCTTTATTAACATGGCACATTTTGGGGGAAGAGGTAATCCAGCTCTCCATTGATGATACCAGGAAGAGGCCACCAGTGCCTTCCCAGAATGTCAGAAACCCTGATGGAGACAGTCAGGCTTCAAATAATCCTAATGTTAATTAAATTGTGTAGTCCACTTAGATTTAATAGAATTATGTAAGAGATCACTAATGAGAAAGATTTATTCGATTATTCAGTCCATTTTCCCTTTTGAATGCAACATTCCCTACAATATATATTTTCTCTAATATACCTTCAGGTTATCTCTAGATATGGTAATATCATTTTTTAAAAAACCTTGCACACAGACAGGCCTCTGAATTAGAGAAAGGTTTTATATTCAGTTGTTTTACATCCTTTACTATGTGCAGTTTTCAAATATCCCTATATGAGCAAGGTTTTCTTGGAATGTTTGCTGAAAAGTGCATTTTGGGCCCATCTCAGGGATCAGAATTCATTTCGGGCACTATGGAGGAAGTTTATAAAGTTTAAGTAATCTTGTTGGGGAATAGAAACAATGCTATGCAATTTAGATGACCGTGACTTCCAAATCAATGGAATACTAGCTATTATAACAACAGTTCACATAAGGCATTCAAAAATGAGTAAGCATTATTTCCCCATTTTACAGCTGAAGTAATGGAAGCACAGCAAGGTTAAGTGAATTGCACATGGTCATATAGGAAGTCAGTTATAGAGCCAGAAATATAATCCAAGTCTCCTGACCAGGGCCGGCTCCAGGCACCAGCGGAGGAAGCACGTGCCTGGGGCGGCACGTGCTAAGGGGCAGCATTCTGTCCATTCTTGGGGTGGCACAGTCCGAGCGGCTTTATTTTTCTGCTTCGGGCGGCAAAAATGGTAGAGCCAGCCCTGCTCCTGACTCAGCTCTAACCTTATACAACAATGCTTTCAGGAAGTCTCATAAGAAAGCCCATTCTTCCAATTTCTCTCCCAAGCAGAATGAGTTTGGACAAGATCAGGAAAGCTTCAAGTATTCACCCAAATATTTAGCAACTCATCCAAACCAAACCTCCAAATTGACTGCTAACGATTCCATGACAGTAAGTGGTTACTTGGCAAGATTCCCCATCCTCATCATTATGGGATGATTTGTTATATAAATATATAATTTTATAAATAGTACCTCACAATTCATCTCACACCTAATGCTTTTTTAAGACAGTTTTATCCTCAAAGGCTTGTAAATGGTCTTCAACAAGATGCAAATGTCATTTTTGTTTCTTCTTGAGCTTCTATCAAAAACAGAGTTAAAAGATTTTTGTGTGGCACAAATTGGGGGCGGGGGGGATACTCACACTAAAGAACTGCAACTGCCAATCCTGCAATATCCCCTGGAAATCTGTAACATTCTCTTATACGGTGTAATTCTGTTCTCCTAGGAAATGGTGGAAATAGTAGATTCCAGTGCTTAATTTGTGCCAGGGCTGAGCCCTGGCACCTCTAGGCGTGGCAGTTCACAGCCCCAGCACTTCTGGGCTTGCGAGGTCAGTTATGAAAGTGAAAATATTGCTTCAGCCCCGACACCTAATTGCTTGAGCCCTGGCACCTCTTTCATTACAAATTAAAGCACTGGTGGATTCTTTGTAACTTGAAATTTTTAAACCATGATTTGAGGACTTCAGAAACTAAACCAGAGGTTGGGGGTCTATTATAGGAGTGGGTGGGTGAGATTCTGTGACCTGCAATGTACAGGAGGTCAGACTACAAGATCATGATGATCCCTTCTGACCTTAAAGTCTATGAGTAAGTCCCAGACCAGTTGGGTGCAGGAGTCTGGTAGAAGGCAAATATACTGGCCACTGGATGAATAGTTTTCTGTTCCCTGAGTGACCCCAGAGCAGGGGCTGCCCTAGAGCAGGAACCTGCTAGAACCAATTAAGACAGGCAAGCTAATTAAGACACCTGGAGCCAATTAAGAACTTACTAGAATCAATTATGACAGGCAGGCTAATCAGGACACCTGATTTAAAAAGGACCTCCCATCAGTTAGTGAGGGGCGTGCAAGGAGTGGGGAGTAAGAAGGCCTGCTGCTGGAGGACTGAGGAGTAAAAGCCTTATCAGGCTTCAGGAGGAAGGTCCTGTGGTGAGGATAAAGAAGGTGCTGGGGGAAGGCCATGGGGAAGTAGCCCACGGAGTGGTAGCTGTCACACAGCTAATACAGGAGATGTTGTAGACAGCTGCTATCCACAGGGCCCTTGGCTGGAACCCAGTGTAGAGGGCAGCCCTGGGTTCCCCCCATCCCCATATCTGACACAGGAGGAGTTGACCTGGTCTGAGACACACACCAGAGGGGAAGGTCTAATTTGGAAAGGGATCTGGCCTGTCCCTGACCCACTAGGTGGGACAACAGAGACTGTGGTGATTGTTCTCCGTTGCCCCCATGCTGGCCAGTGATGAGGTTAGCTGAGTGAACGGCAGGTTTGAGCCTCTAGCAAAAGCGGCCAAACTGAAGGCTGCCGTGAATCTCTGAGGTGAGCAAATCTGCCAGAAAGCGCAGGACCCACCAAGGCAGAGGAGGAACTTTGTCACAACACACACAAACGTGTGTATATATATATATATACACATACACACACACACCAGCTGCAACTGTTCCATATATTCAGTTTTTACTGTTTGTTTTCCTTCCACACATAAAAGGACCCTACAATTTGCAATAATTAAAAAATTAACTAAAAAATGAGAATTTCTTGGAGTTGGGGGGGAAGGGGGTGCTGTCTATGAAGGGGCAGAAGAACTACTTGACTCACATGGGCATTTCTTTTGGCTTGTGCTATGAGAAAGGGTGAAGATGTTGTGGAGGAGTCTAGGAATAATACAAGACAAAGTGGAAGGCCAGTGACATTTGTGTCTTAAATTAGTGGTCCAGTGTCTTTAACTGAGCAGTGATGTTTTGCAGAGTTTAAACCTCTTGAGACTTTTTTCACTAAAGGTCCCCTTGGGATAGAGAGAGAAATGTGGCTGTCCAGGGCCTGGTCTCAAAGGCTCCTGGCCCCTGGAAGATGTCTCTGAATATGTCTACTCTGCAGCTAAACACCCATAACCGGCCCATATCAGCTGAATTGGGCTCGTGGGTATTGGGCTAAGAGGCTGTTTAACTGTGGTGTAGATGTTTGGGCTTGGGCTAGAGCCAGGGCTCTGGTACCCTGTGATGGGGCAGGATACCAGAGCTTAGGCTCCAGCCTGAGCCCTAATATCTACACCACAATTAAACAACCCCTGATCCCAAGCCCCACGAGCCCAAGTCAGCTGACATGGGCCAATCATGGGTGTTTAGCTGCAGTGTAGATATACCCTCCAAGGTAAGATGAGACCAAAACCGATCATTTGCAGGTTTTAGTTGATAGTGAACTCAACTAGCAAGTCATTTCATTTCATTTCAGCTTTGAAGGAGTATGTGAGTACAAGCATATACCATAATGGCATGATTTTTTAAAAAATGTATGCAAATAGGTAAATTGAGAATTCTTTGTGAAAATGTAACCAGTCGATCTGTGTATGCTACACACCCCCTCCTGTGCCTGATCCAACGAGTACAAGAATCTCAGGTTGTGAATCTTTAATTCAAACTTACAACTTTAATGCTTTTGGACCCCAGTTCAATCCATAATGTATCGGCCAAGTGGGGGAGGAGGGTTCAGCTAAGATTCAAATTCCTTGCACCTCAGATGCTTGGGATGAACTTCCTCTGTTCAGAGGAACAATGCAACTCACTGACAGTATGTGTTATGGATTTCCCCTCTATGTTCCATCCACAAAGAGGATGTGGAACCTGCTACAGCAGCCACCTAGAGAAGCTGGTTCTTAAGCTCAAACTGCAGAGACTTGTGCTTTGGTTCTATGGTTCAACCTCCAGTGCCAGTGAAAATGGCAGCCATGACAAAAACACCAGCAGCCTGGTCTGCAAAGAAGGAACAAATGCTGGGAATATGTTCTTCAATTCACAATAGCTCTACCAAACTTCATTTCTTCATTATAAAGACTGATTGGGCAAAGAGATTTAATTATGTCTGGGTAGTCTCTCCTAGAGTCTTCCCTATTATTTTCTGTGTGTGTGTACGCACATCCACACGCTTGCATTATCTCATTTTACTGGGCATTAACCCTTCTCAACTCTACTTTGGCTATCAAGTCACAACTCTAACCATAGAACTAAAAGTGATTTTCTTTGAGTTGTTTGAGTTGACATTAAACAGATAGGAATACACTCCAGATGAAACAGATACAGTTATTGTATCTTTTTCAGGATAGTGCCTTTCTACCTCACAAGGTATACTATTGGGAGGCTCAGTTCACTAAATCTTTATAAAAACCTTTGAAATCTTCAGATGGGAGTTGTTACAGAAACCCAAAGCATTATTGTTGCTTTTTAAATTCTCCCTACAGAAATCATTTTGGTCACAAAAAAACGTTAATGCCTTCATTTTTAAACTTCTAGCATGCATGCATGCGCGCGCGCACACACATAGCTTTGTGGCAAACATGAAACAAACCTAACACATCTCCCCTTATATGTCTGGACCCAGGAAATGTACAGTAGGGATAGAGTTAGATTAGTGACACTGTGGGTTAAGTAAAGTAACCACCTAGAAAAAGCATGAAACCTGCCTTAAAACCCATTTGAAAATGATTTTGTGGCCTCAGCCTATTGCACAGTAGATTTGTGTCCCCATCACAAAGCCACCATTCTGTTTCATAGAAAACAGTGAACTTCCTGAGCCCTAAAGCCAAACTTGGGTGCCTCAAGTTGGATTCCTAAAATCTTATAAATAACCTAAATAAATAACTTCATTTTCAGAGGTCCTGTTGACATTAGGATAGAGTTGTAGGTGTCAAAAATTGAAAAGCAGGCAACCTTTATTTAAATTTCTTTCTAGACAAGGATTTACACAAGATTCTTGCTCTGAGGCACAGAACTTTGGAGGGAAATGGATAAAATGTGTAGCAACATGGGGGGAAAAAAGGTATAGCTGATATTTTGTAGCAAACGTTTCCCATAGCAAAATAGACACTGAATTATCTCTAATGTTTCTCTGAGATATGTGTTTGAAGTACCCATTCTCCCACTCTCCTCTATGGGCTGGGCTCCCAAGCTAGACTTTATCTCTCAAGATGCATCATAGCCATGCAATTGCCATGACGCACCACCTACCCTCACCAAGAGAGAAAACCATTGTGCATCATGAGATATAGTCTGATCAGGGAGTTGGACTATAGAGAAGAATGGGAACATGAGGTACTCAAACTTCAGCTCTTGTGAGGCACCACAGCATATTTCTGATTCAAATTACTTCAGTTTTCAGCCACAATATTTACAGGTTTGATTCCCCTCCCCCCCCAATCAACATTTTCCATGGGGAAAGAGACCCCATTTCCCAACCAACTCTAATCCCATCGTGTGAGGCATTTTACAAACACAGCACAAGATTGTATACTCTTCCTGATTATCTAAAAATAGATAACATGGACAAAAGGCTGCAGGAGAAAAAGTGCCACATAGAGATGAAGTGACTTTCCCAAGCTCACACACAGGTCAGTGTCAGAGTCAGGAACGGACCCCAGGTCTGCTAGTTCTCAGTTCACCAAACCATACTGCTTCTCTCTCTCATATCTCTTTGTAATAAAGATCCACATCATGGTTCTAAAGAAATCACTATTACAGATCACATCCCTAAAACTCCTCTCTTTCAATCTGCTGCCTATAGTGCACAATGCTGATATGTTCCAATGCGTAAATAGACACTTAAAATCATCCACTTTTGTATCATAGAATTATAGAATATAACTGAGTTTGTTACAAACACTCACGGAAACAGTAGGCTCTTTAAAGTGTGTGTGATTGCAGATGTACAAGCAGGGTGATGTTCTAACATACAGAAAGTGTCCCTTGTCTGATTTGTATTTTGTCAAGCGATTGTAAACCAGACAACCTGAAACAACTGCAAACTGCTGAAACTACATTAAGAGTTAGACCTGGACAAAAGCCAAGGAGTTTCCTGAGTATTTGGCTTATCCTATATACCTTGCTCAGCTATACAGTCCTCCTGAGTGCTGTCCTTTTACCCTCCATTTCCACGTCTGTTTCTGTATTAGACTGACCTACCTTCTTCCTCAGCTTTAGGTCTGTACTCCACAGCTCCCTGTGCGAGTCAGTCCCCAACATGTAATAAGGAGGTAGAGGTAAGTGTAACACAGGCAGAAAGAGGGGGTAAGGACTTAAGCGGTTGAAAAATTTTACATGAAATGTCATATACTGGACTGCTTTCACTTTTCTGAAGCAGTTAAGAGGTTTAAAGCTTTAGAATATGCCAGAATACTAATGTAAATGGCACAACTAGTTGAAAACTGATATATATTTTCTAAAAAAAGGTTTCAAATGGAAAAAAAAAATGGTTGTGTTTCAACGTTTTAGTGGAATTTTCCAGTCCCATTTGTAGTGGAATTTTCCAGTCCCATTTCCTGTCCCATACACACTTAAGGGATTATTTATTTATTTATTTATTTATTTCCCTCTCCCAATGGAAGAAAAGAAGTAAAAAAAGAGGGTCACGTACTGTGGTCAAGTATGAATAAAAAAAAGTCAATATTTCTAAAGATTACAATATATGTCAGTTCTCACCACTACTGTATCTGTATTATTGTGCATGCTTTGGTATGTTTGTTTATTATAGAGTCATAGACTTTAAGGTCAGAAGGGACCATTATGATCATCTAGCCTGACCTCCTGCACAATGCAGGCCTCAGAATCTCACCCACCCACTCCTGCAACAAACCCTTAACCCAGGGATCGGCAACCTTTGGCATGCGGCTCACCAGGGAAGCATCCCGGCGGGCCGGGCCGGTTTGTTTACCTGTCATGTCTGCAGGTTTGGCCAATTGTGGCTCCCGTTGGCTGCGATTCGCCGTCCCAGGCCAATAGGGGCTGCGGGAAGCGGCGCGGGCTGAGGGATGTGCTGGCCGCCACTTCCTGCCACCCCCATTAGCCTGGAGCAGTGAACCGCAGCCAGTGGGAGCTGCAATTGGACGAACCTGTGGATGGGGCAGGTAAACAAACCGGCCCGGCCCTCCAGGGTGCTTACCCTGGCGAGCCTCATATCAAAGGTTGCCGATCCCTACCCTAACCTATCTCTGAGCCATTGATGTCCTCAAATCATGGTTTAGAGACTTCAAGGTGCAGAGAATCCTTCAGCGAGTGACCCATGCCCCATGCTGCAGAGGAAGGCAAAAAAACCCCAGGGCCTCTGCCAATCTGCCCTGGAGGAAAATTCCTTCCCAACCCCAAATATAGCGATCAGCTAAACCCTGAGCATGTGGGCAAGACTCACCAGCCAGACACCCAGGAAAGAATTCTCTGTAGTAACTCAGATCCCACCCCATCTAACATCCCATCACAGGCCATTGGGCATATTTATTGCTAATAGTCAAAGATCAATTAATTGCCAAAATTAGGCTATCCCATCATACCATCCCCTCCATAAACTTATCATGCTTAGTCTTGAAGCCAGATATGTCTTTTGCCCCCACTACGCCCCTTGGAAGGCTGTTCCAGAACTTCACTCCTCTGATGGTTAGAAACCTTCATCTAATTTCAAGTCTAAACTTCTTGATAGTCAGTTTATATCCATTTCTTCTTGTGTCCACATTGGTACTGAGCTTAAATAATTCCTCTTCCTCCCTGGTATTTATCTCTCTGATATATTTATAGAGAGCAATCATATCTCCCTCAGCCTTCTTTTGGTTAGGCTAAACAAGCCAAGCTCTTTGAATCTGCTTTCATAAGGCAGGTTTTCCATTCCTCAGATCATCCTAGTAGCCCTTTTCTGTATCTGTTCCAGTTTGAATTCATCCTTCTTAAACATGGGAGACCAGAACTGCACACAGTATTCCAGATGATGTCTCACCAGTGCCTTGTATAACGGTACTAACACCTCCTTATCTCTACTGGAAATACCTTGCCTAATGCATACCAAGACTGCATTTACTTTTTTCACGGACATATCACATTGGTGGCTCATAGTCATCCTGTGACCAACCAATACTCTGAGGTCTTTCTCCTCCTCTGTTACTTCTAACTGATGAGTCCCCAGCTTATAACAAAAATTCTTGTTATTAATCCCTAAATGCATGACCTGCACTTTTCACTATTAAATTTCATCCTATTACTACTACTCCAGTTTACAAGATCATCGAGATCTTCCTGTATGATATCCCGGTCCTTCTCTGTATTGGCAATACCTTCCAGCTCTGTGTCATCCGCAGATTTTATTAGCACACTCCCACTTTTTGTGCCAAGGTCAGTAATAAAAAGATTAAATAAAATTGTTCCCAAAACTGATCCCTGAGTAACTCCACTAGTAACCTCCCTCCATCTTGACAGTTCACCTTTCAGTATGAGCCATTGTCTCCCCTTTAACCAGTTCCTTATCCACCTTTCAATTTTCATATTGATTCCCATCTTTTCCAATTTAACTAATAATTCCCCATGTGGAACCATATCAAACACCTTACTGAAATTGAGGTAAATTAGATCCACTGAATTACCTTTATCTAAAAATTCTGTTACCTTCTCAAAGAAGGAGATCAGGTTGGTTTGGCATGATCTACGGTTTGTAAAACCATGTTGTATTTTGTCCCAATTACCATTGACCTCAATATCCTTAACTACTTTCTCCTTCAAAATTTTTCCCAAGACCTTGCATACTACAGATGTCAAACTGACAGGCCAGTAGTTACCCGGATCACTTTTTTCCCCTTTCTTAAAAATAGGAACTATGTTAGCAATTCTCCAGTCAAACAGTACAACCCCTGAGTTTACAGATTAATTAAAAATTCTTGCTAATGGGCTTGCAATTTCATGTGCCAGTTCCTTTAATATTCTTGGATGAAGATTATCTGGGCCCCCCGATTGAGTCCCATTAAACTGTTCGAGTTTGGCTTCTACCTCGGATGGTAGTATTTGCCTCAGTCTTTAATGAGGAGCTTAGGGATAATGCCAGGATGACAAATGGGAATGAGGATATGGAGGTAAAGTATTTGTTTAGATATTGGGCCATGCCTAGATTATCCTTAACCTGCACTCCATCCTCAGTGTTTAGCGGTCCCACTTCTTCTTTGTTTTCTTCTTATTTATATGGCTATAGAACCTTTTACTATTGGCTTTAATTCTCTTTGCAAGGTCCAACTCCACATGGCTTTTGGCCTTTCTCACTTTATCCCTACATGTTCTGACTTCAATAAAGTAGCTTTCCTTGCTGATCTCTCCCATCTTCCACTCCTTATAGGCTTTCTGCTTTTTCTTAATCTCTTTTTTTCTTCATCTCTCTGAGATGCTTGCTCATCCAGCTTGGTCTACAACTCCTGCCTATGAATTTTTCCCCCTTTCTTGGGTTGCAGGCTTCTGATAGTTTCTGCAACTTTGACTTGAAGTAATTCCAGGCGTCCTCCGCCTTTAGATCTATAAGTTCTTCAGTCCAATCCACTTCCCTAACTAATTTCCTTAATTTTTTAAAGTTAGCCCTTTTGAAATCAAAAACCCTAGTCACAGATCTTTTTGTTCATCCTTCCATTTAGTTTGAACTGAATTAGCTCATGATCGCTCGAACCAAGGTTGTTCCCTACAACTATTTCTTCTATGAGGTCTTCACTACTCACCAAAACCAAATCTAAAATGGCATCCCCTCTTGTTGGATTCCTTCACCAAGTAGCTGCTGAACCATCAGCTATCACATCCAGGAAAATCTGAGCCCTATTATTATTACTAGCACTTGTCCTCCAGTCTATATCTGGAAAGTTAAAGTCTCTCATGATCCCACAATTCCCATTAGTATTTACTTCATTACAAACATTAAAGAGGTCTCTATCCATATCCAAATCAGATCCCGGTGGTCTATAGCACACTCCAAGGACTATCCCAGGGAGGCTCTAGTAGCTTTCTTCCCCAATGTGATTTTTACCCAGACAGACCCTGTCTTATCCATTCCATCACTTCTTATTTCTTTACAGTCTACCTCATCATTGATATACAATGCTACTCCACAACCTTTGTCTTTATTTCTGTTTTTCCTAAACAGCACATACCCTTCAATACCTGTACTCATGACTACTATTCCACCATGTTTCTGTTATCCCTATAATATCTAGTTTCACTTCCTGCATCAGTAACTCTAGTTCCTCCATTTTGTTACCTAGGCTCCTCAAATTGGTGTACAAACATCTTAATTTTTGCTTTTGGCTTCACTCACATTCTTTACCCGATTAGGCACAGACATTCTACCGCCAGTATCACCTATTAGACTGGTATCTACACTACCCTGCCTCCTTATGTCCATTCTCCTATACACGGCTGTATCATTTCTTACTTTTTCTTCCCTCTCAATGTTAAAATCCGGTGTGGAGATTACCTGGACATCTCCCAACAATCTTCCCCCAAATTCCTAGTTTAAAGCTCTCTTAATCAGTTGTGCCAGCCTCCATCCTAGAAGTCTATTTTCCTCCCTACTCAGGTGAAGTCCATCCCGAGAGAACACTCCTCTGTCCATGAATGCCTACCAATGGCCGTACATCGCAAAGCCCTCCTAATAGCATCACTGCCTGAGCCATCTGTTGATCGTCATAATCTTGTCACACCTTTGTTGCCCTTCTCTAGGAACAGGCAGAATCCCACTGAAGATCACCTGAGCCTCGATTTCCTTGAGCGTCTTCCCCAGCCTGGCATAGTCTCCCTTGATACGTTCCAGTGAGAATCTAGCCATATCATTTGTTCCCACATGAAGGACAATCAGTGGATTCTTTCCCGCTCCCGTTAGGATCCTCTTCAGCCTCAGGTCCACATTCCGTATCTTAGCACCCAGCAGACAGCACACCCTTCCGTTCTCTGGATCAGCTCTGGTTACAGGCTTGTCTATTCTTCTCAGTAAGGAGTCCCCAATCATGTAGACCTGCCTTTTCCTGGTGATGGTGCGATTCTCCGGTCTATCCCCTGTTCCCTCTGGCTGCAAGTCCTCTCGATTCCTATTCTCCCTTGCAATCCTCTACAACCCATCCTGTATCCTCCTGGGGCTCATATTTGCTGTTGTTGTCTCCCATTGACTCTTCCCCTCTTCCTATAGAACTATCTGTTCTTCTCTTCTTCCTTGCCCTCCCACCTTCAGTGACCACCTGCTGTGCCCCTTCTTCATTTTCCAACTCCGCAAACCTGTTCCTGAGCTCTTTCTCCTTCACTATCCCGTCTTCTCCTCTGCCTGGTTCTCTTAGTCACATGCTTCCACTGTCCACTTTCTTCACCCAGCAGTCTCCCCTCAGAGTTCTTTGGTACTGATTCCATCTGCAAGTCTGAGCTTTTCCCTTCAGTCTCCTCATGTCTTTGCTCCATCATCTGCTCGAACCCCCTTCTAAACTCAACCAGAGTTTCCACCTGCATCTCCAATCCTCAGATCTTTTCTTCCATCAGCTCTATCAAGCAACACTTCATGCAGACAAAACTCTTTTCAGGTACCCCCTCCAGGATCATGTACATACCGCAGCTTCTACATCCAGTCATCTTCTTTGTGTCTTCCACTGCTTGGGTCACTACCCACTACCACTGCTGCCTCTGTATCTGTCATAGCCTTCCCACCTAAGTCCAGCCTCTACAAATGCCTTCTCCTCCAACAGAACTCCCACTCAAACTCCTCTGTTTACAGCTCTGTTTGCTGGCTCCTGTGCTGCTGCAGCTGTCTCAGTTACTTGCTATGGATTTAGATTAAAAAAAAAAAGTTAAAGGAACCAAGCAGGAAAGGTGAAACAATGACCTAGATGAGATGCATTCTAGCAAACACAACAACCATGTTTATAGCTGTGAGGAGACAACTTCTTGGATCCAGCCATTATGACAGCTGTTTTGCCAAGGCTGAGAATCTGTAGACCAGTGTCTTTGGATCTGTTAAAGGACCTGCCCTACAGAGAGGGAGTGGGGAAGTTGTCAGCTGCTGCAGGCTGACACAGACTAAGAGCCGGGGTCTCCCAGAAGCAGGCTGTAACTTAGTCTCCAAGAGAGTAGGGGCACAAAGGCTAAGTCATGCCTCCAAGGACTGGAGGGAAATGCTAAATATAAGCACGACATGTATAGGTCTTGGTTGTTTTAAATCCATTTCTCTGAGTGCTGTGACCCATTTAGCAAAACAAATCATACTTTGGTTTGAAAAAGCTGCTTTTCTGACACTGCATAGTGTTACTGTCCACAGGCTTACAATGGGAAACTCTTTCTATTAGGCCTGCTAGCTATCACAGTTGGCAACCATGAGGGAGCAACCCAGAGACCCAGTCAGAGAGTGGCTGGATCCTGGGATCCCATTCCAAAAAGAAGTGGAAGCTCAGTCCTGTCACTCAAGAGAGTTGCATGCAGGGAACTGGAAAAGAGCCTTGGAAGGAGCAACCTACCCATGGACCCCGACTAATAGCATCTGAGATACCACTGATTTCCCCCATACTTGGGGGGGGGGGAATTACTATGTTAACTGTTGGTTAATATTGTATTTATAATGTTGACCACTATAGTAACTACTAGTACACTAGAGCAGAAATTGTCATATTACACTTTTGATATCAATGACGTGTATTAAGAAGCTAAACACAATGAGTGAAATCCTGACCTTACTTAAGTCAATGGGAATTTCACCACTGGCTTCAATGGAGCCAGGATTTACATCCCAAAAGTTAGTGCATATTAGAAAAGAGGTAACAATGCTCCATTAAAAGACATTGAAGCCTTAGAAAAACCCTCAAACAGCAAAAAACAAAAGGAAAAGGAAGACGTGGAATGAGATCAGCAGTATGAGAAGGAACTTGAAAGAGAGAACTACTGAACAGCTATGCCAGCTAGAAGGAAATGAAAATTACATAAGCATGGAGATGTCCAAATCATGATGATAATGGTTATTTTATTTAATTCCCTGTACTTGCTGAAGCAGACTCTGTTCAATTAACCTGCTGAAGCTGAATATTCTATTTAGCCCATATTACAAATTCCACAACACTTTTAGCCAGCCGGAGAGCTGACACTTCTCCTTTTCAGCCACACAGGATTCCTTCTTTTCCAATGGTGTGCAGTTTGATAGTGCTATAATGCAAATTAATTTTGAATAATTACAGAAAACTAAACAGTACAACTTTAATTACAAAACCCAAAGCTATCAAAGCCACCAATCCATTTAGCATAATTGGCAATGTCCATTTAGGCCTTAATAGAAAGAAATAGGCGGTGCACTGTCGGATTGCCCATTCAGCTCTGCCAACAGCTGCTTGAAATATGCTTTGCTTCCTCTAGTGTTATCACTTCTACCCTTTCCGGAGGTATAAAATTCACACACAAGAAGTATACAAAACTGTCTAGTTGGTCTTAAAAATCTAAAGTTAACTGTCACTCATTCTTCCCTAGAGCCATGGATCGCTGGATCCTACTTGACACATAGTTCTGTACTGAGATTGTCATTATTGATAACAAAATGCTGACAACCAGTGGGACTCTCAGCTCTTATCAGAGAATGCTATCCTGATGGAACACCCACTCCACTTTGGCAACTCATAACAAAGACCTTCAGAGAGAAAGAGAAGGCTTTATTAATGCATAGCAAACTCTCAGACATGAACACTTCACAATAATAACCAATGGGACAATTGGGGCACGTATGAAAATCCACATGGTTTATAGCTTACTTTACAGAAGAGCTTTTGAAATATATGCATTGCAAACTGTAATATATAAAAATATTGTGCACTTTTGTGCCTGCCATCTGAGGATCTCCAAATGTAGATTTCTTTTATTAGACTCTTGCACTCAAACCCTTTCCTAAAAATGAGGTTCTCACTTTAGATTTGTTGGTGCAATAACAATACTCTGAAGTCCTAAGTGCCTTTTCTAATGCAGGGAGATCAAAAATAAATGAAAACCTTTTGTCTTAAAAACTTCTGCATTCTGACAAAGCAAAGTCATTTAAAAAGAGAGTACATTTAAACTTGTATACTATATGGCCATTTGAACAGTATGACTTGAAATCCTCCTGGACTATTTGGAGTTTCGGATAGTGCCATAAGTCATTCAAAACTTAATTTCCTCTAGTTTTCCAATGAAGTCCTATATTTGATCTATGACATCTACGTCACAACAAACTGGCCATTCTTAATGTAACTGTGCCTCAAACACATGCTTCCACTAAAGAAAAGTATGGTATGAAGGATATTTGGCCCGGTGGTATGGGACTACAATCATGAATAAATAAACTGAAAATGACATAAAGAGCACTATGAAAAATAGGAACATGTTGAACAAATATAAATCATTGCACTAAGCCTTCAATTCGGCAAGATACTTAAGCACATGTCTAACTTTTAGCCTGTGGTAGATCTGTGCCTGTGCTCTCACCCGCCTGGTGAAAAGGGAGTACTGGGGACAAGGAAGGAGTGTGACTGAGGTCCGCTCCACTACTCCTTTCCTCCACTGGCATGGGGCCAAGTGGAAATGCAATTTTGAACTGGCTGGCAGCAGCAATAAGTATCACTGGGGCCAGTGCCAGCTCCAGCTTTTTTGCCACCCCAAGCGGCGAAAAAAAGAAAAAAAAGAAGAAGAACCCGATTGAGCTGCCGCCGAAGAGGAAGACAGCGAGTGAAGGACCTGCCGCCGAATTCCCGCCGATCCGGACGTGCCGCCCCGACAACGGACGCACTGCCGCCCCTTTCTATTGGCTGCCCCAAGCACCTGTTTCCTTTGCTGGTGCCTGGAGCCGGCCCTGAGAGCCAGGAAGTCATAATCAGCTCCCTGATGCCCTCCGCATAGAGCTCAGACAGAGGGGCAAATTTGACTCTCTATGGATAAAATCACCTCCCCATGGATAGAATCACCTCCCCAAATCCCCAG
This sequence comes from Emys orbicularis, assembly GCF_028017835.1. NCBI lineage: Eukaryota > Metazoa > Chordata > Testudines > Emydidae > Emys > Emys orbicularis. The sequence continues at coordinate 150,458,663 of NC_088684.1, read as the reverse complement.
TTTACCACTTTCACCACCCCTCCTTGTTCAAAGACATCCAAAATGTCACTTCTTCCACAGAGTCCATAAAAATAATGTAGGTTATGCTGGAGTTTGGAGGGGGGGAAATAAAAAACCTGCACAGTTCTCATTTTCCCAATGCCCTTATCTTCTATGTCTATCTTTAAAATCATACATTTTTGAGGCACAACTGTCTTCATTTTTTATGTATCAGAGGGGTAGCCGTATTAGTCTGGATCTGTAAAAAGCAACAGAGGGTCCTGTGGCACCTTTAAGACTAACAGATGTATTGGAGCATAAGCTTTTGTGGGTGAATGCCCACTTCGTCAGACGCATGTAATGGAAATTTCCAGAGGCAGGTATAAATATGCAGGCAAGAATCAGTCTGGAGATAACGAGGTTAGTTCAGTCAGGGAGGGTGAGGTCCTCTGCTAGCAGTTGAGGTGTGAACACCAAGAGAGGAGAAACTGCTTCTGTAGTTGGCTAGCCATTCACAGTCTTTGTTTAATCCTGATCTGATGGTGTCAAATTTGCAAATGAACTGAATCTCAGGCCTTGGCTACACTGGCGCTGTACAGCGCTGCAACTTGCTGCGCTCAGGGGTGAGAAAACGCCCCCCCCCCCCCGAGCGCAGCGAGTACAGCGCTGTAAAGCGCCAGTGTAATCAGAGCCTGCAGCGCTGCACGCTCACACGCAGCGCTGCAAGCTATTCCCCTCAGAGAGGTGGAATACTTACAGCGCTGCGAGAGAGCTCTTGCAGCGCTGGTGGCGCAACTACACTTGCGCTTCACAGCACTGCCGCGGCAGCGCTGGGAAGTCCTGAGTGTAGCCAAGGCCTCAGCAGTTTCTCTTTGGACTCTTGTCCTGAAGTTTTTTTGCTGTAAGATGGCTACCTTTACATCTGCTATTGTGTGGCCAGGGAGGTTCAAGTGTTCTCCTACAGGTTTTTGTATATTGCCATTCCTGATATCTGACTTGTATATTATCCAATACCAAGCACAGGGTCACTGCCAGATAAATAATATCCATATGATGGAGAATATCTATGCTGATATTACTCTGTTGCCAGTTGGGGGCTTGAGAGAAGCAGATCACACAGACACAGTGCAGAGGCAAAGACTGTGGAATTGAAACTGGGGTTGCCTCCTTCATCAGAGATACAAACAACCTGTAGGGGTCAGACCAAAATGAAATAGAGGTGTGCAAATCTACTGTTGCAGTAGTAAAGCCAAAGAGAAATGCATGAAGTAAACCAGACTTCCTATTACAAAACTATGTGTAAATGCAGCCTCAGCATTACAAAATGACATTTAAAAACAAAATAAGATGTGCACATAGCAAGCCAGTGTTATTCATGGTAAAATGCAAATAAAGATACTGATGAGGAAATGTCAACATTTTCAGAATTTGGTTCAGATAAACATGTGAACATAGACTGTATAACTAAACTCTCCCAACATTTGCAGTCCAAACAGTCTCGGCACTTCTCCCCTCCCACTAAAAAGCCCTGTGATAGACCTTAATTCCATGACAACCTCTAACCATTATCTCCCTCAATAGCTCCTATCCAGTGTTGTCTTCAAGGGGATATGTGACCTGCTTAATTTACCTGGTGTCTTTTCATATGGCTGGTTTGCTCCCCTTCTGGTGTATTTTGGGATTGTAACCCCAAGCTCCCTCTTACACGGTCCTGAGAAAAAAATCAAAATGGCTTGTGCTAGGTTTAACCAATCAGGAATTGTGAAGAAATGCCAGGAGATACTTTAACCGGGTGATTAAGTAAATAAATAAATTAAATAAATAAAAGTCTACCAACCCAGGATAAACTTGAAAATGAAACACAAACAATAATCTGTCTTTGAAATTTTTGCGAAAACTCAGATAGTGAGACAAAAAATTATCCTAAGGGAATTGTCTGTGGGATCAAGTAGTTCTCTGTCCCTCTTTGACAGCAAAGATTCTGAAAGAAACACCCTCGTAAGCAAGAATTTTCCGGGAATGGCACTAGTTGCTAACTTACTGCTTCCAGAGTGTATCCCATCACCGATCAGCTCCTACTACCATACAATGCCAAAACAAACCATTTTTTCACTATTCCACAGACTGTGAACCTAGTTTCTAGTTAAATAAAATATCCCTCGTGATTTTTTGTGAGTTTGTTGTATTATCTCTTTCAAAATTCTGTGCTCAATATTATGCTAATAATATTTTGCACTTTTATAGTGCCGTCTGTCAAATACATTCTCAAACATTAATGTATTTCCACAGAAACCTTCTGATATAGGGAAGTACTTGTATCCTCATTTGTCAGATGGAGAAACTGAAGCAGACAGAATTAGCCCCAATTTTTTTAGAAGAGGCCTCTCATATTGGGTGACTAATTTTAAACATCTACCTCAATTGAGGAATCCAAAACAAGGGACCATTTAAAAAAAAATAGGCCAAGTGATTTACCCTAGCTCACAAGGAAGTCTGTGGTAGGGTGAGGAATAGAGCACAGATTTCCCAATTCCCAGTCCAGTGCATCAACACAAGACTGTCCTTCATTTTTAGTGTTCCTGCTACATTTGAGTTGACAGGCTACCTATTTTAGAGTTAATGGAATAATACTAATTGAAGCAGCAGTATTTAGACAGGTCACAACATATAAATAGCACTACATAGCATCATGCAAGTTCTGTCATGGCATAGCCGTGTTAAGATATTTCCCAGCCCCCATCCTCCTCGACATGAAACATCCCAAGATAAACAACAAAAACCATCATCATGAATTATCTAAATGCTCCATCAATAGGACGGGAAACTGCATGTTTAATACACCATTTAGAAAAGTTAAACATTAAAGTTAAAAGTGAAACATTTAAAATAAATTAAACTCATATATGTGTAGGGTGTATATTATTACACATTAATAACTATTGCCATAACCAGAGGGAGACCATTTAAGGCATGGTGCTACACATATCTGTTCAAATAGGCATTTTAGTTAAGCAAACATTTATTACTTGTGGATGGGAAAAATGGGGGAGTACACAGTAGAAGAGTATACTTTTTTAAAGAGCCATTGTCATTGGCCATTTTGCAGTGTTTATTTTTAATTTTTGTCACCACAAATAGATACAGATTCAGTATGTTCATTGTAAATTATTGCATAAATAGAAAATAAGTCCCGCTGACAAACACTCAGTGATAAATAATGTCAAAAAAGAGGCAATATCATTTTAGTTCCATTGTTGATCAATATTTATTATTGAAGTGTTCAGATTATAATTCGGAACACCTTTTAAGTATGGTTTTAATGGTTGCTGTACACCAAGTAGTCCTTCTATAGAGTATTTGAGTCTTGTACACTGCAAATGCTTATTAGGTTATTTTATATACTAAATGAAGGCCTCAGTATTGCAAACATGTATGTGCTTAACTTTACTACAATGAGCAGCACTATCACATTAGTAAAATTAAGCATGTGCATTCATGTTTTGCAAAATTGAGGCCCGAATTCTCCAGTTGACTGCATGCTGGCCATGAGGTGTGCCTACATGCTCTTCAGTTGCAGGCTCAGCATCAAAGATTCATATTATTCTATAGGAAGGCTATGAGAGTAACTTACATGAGTTTGCTTTCCATGATTCCATTGAAAGTGTCCACTCAGCCCATCCCCATTGTAAAAGTAGCAGAGAACTCAGATTACAAAATCAGTTCTCTGAGATATGTTTGGATACCTGGGAGTCAACACAGTCCCTTTGCCTCAGCATTCCCTCCAAAGTCCCATTTGTCCCTTGGCAGTAGGTCTGCTTTGGGCTCAAAGATTTGTTTAGTCTAACCTAACATCACTTAGAGGGCAAGATGGACACCCATATGTAAGAAAAATAGTATGTCTTTACTCCCTGAGTTACAGAATGATATTAAAATTAAAGGACACAATCCTACAATTGAGTGTGCATGAACAGACCCTTACACCTGCATGGAGTCTGAATGAAGTTAGTGTGGCTCCATATGGGCACCAGGATCCATCGGGTTGGCTCTGATTTCAGTACTGGGGTTAAAATGTTAGACTGGGATGAGAAAATGGTGTCATAGAATATAAATCTAAACCAATAAAGATAAATTTCTTATGGTTCTGAACCTTTTTCAGCTCAGGATCCATTTGTAAAACTTGATGGCCTATCACAATCCAGAGACTTCCTTGAGGCACCCCAGACCTGATCCCCCTCATGCACAAGGGTTCGGGGTGGGATGGGGGGTGGAGAAGGGGAGGTTGGTGAGGAACTCGGAACTAAGATTCCAGATGTTTCAGGCAGATGTTAACAGCTGGGGACCATCCCCCAACAACTGGGAGGAGGCATGGTGCGCTAAGACAACCCCCCAAAAATACACAGCCCTTCACCTCACAGGCCATGGAGGACAGAGGGTAAGGGTTGGGGAGATTTGGGGGTCCTGAAAGTGAAATAGGGAGGTTGAGATGTGTGTGCACAAGTAGTGAGGAAGGACTGGGAATTCTGGGGGTGCTGGAGAAGGAATTGGGGGTGAGTATTATGAGGGAGCAGTGGGAGACTAGGGGAAGGATATGGAGCAGAGGGATCTGTGAAGGGGCAGTGAGCCAGATCATCTCCCAAAAAACCACTCACCTGGAATGGGGGAGGTATACATTGGGGTGCCCATTCTAGGGAAGCTTGGGGGCACGATAGGGGACATGAAAGATGGGGTGTTACCTGGTTGTGGGGAGGGAGGTATATTGGGGGGGCTACTTACCCGAGACTGGTCTTCCCCTGTGGGACGAAGGGGCAGGTAAGGGGGAGCAACCCCCCGCCCCCCAGGCCACCTCCCATGTGTATCCCACAGCAACCTGCTGTGTCCAATGCAAACATACACCAATCACTCCCTCCTGACTCCTGCATTGTGGGGCTGGCTGGGCTGGGCTTCCCGCTCCAGGCATTGTTACCTCAGGGGTTGCAGCACCATTCAGGCTTGGCCCAGCCCCCTTAAGGTGCACCAGCCAGGCCAAACTTCTCTGAGTTGTACACAGGGTCAAAACACCTTTTCCTCAAATTTGGCCTGGCTAGTCCCCCATCATCATGGTAGAAAGATGGCTGGGCCAAACTTGAATGGTGCTGTGACCCTGAGCAACAGGTTGCAATGCCTGAAGTGGGGAGCTGAACCCAGCCAGCCCCACAATCCTTTCAATCATTCTGGCAACTCACTATTGGGTCATAACCCATCTATTGAGAAACCCTGCTCTAGAGAAAATCCCCTGTCATTCCCCACTTCTGTATTCAGGGTTGGCCTAATTTGCAAAATAATCTATCCAAGTACTAATTCTGTGGAATTTCTATATAACAAACTATATGTCCATCATTCCTTTATCATGCCCAACAGCATTAAACATCACATATCCTCCCATGACATATCCATCTGAATCCATGAATATCAATAATCTTGCCCTGTCATATTACTTTCACCACCCACTCTACTCCTCCGCCCACCTCTACATTATTACCAACAGAAATGACAAGTACTAAAAAGAATGACTATAGAATATTCTGCAACTCATCTTGTTAGCAGCAGTCTTCTTTGTACTAGTAGAAATACTCAGATGAGCCAGCCCTGAACAATGCAAACCTTGTGCAGTATCTCAAAAATCAATGTATGATCTCCTGCAGAAACCTCTCTCACTCCTTCTTTGTTTGTCCTCTCTCTTTATTAAAGGAAAATTGTGAAAGCTAAATTCTCCTCTCTAATTTGTAGTAGTCAATTAGAGAAGTGTTCAAATTTGCTTTATTTAGCTTCAAAGATAAGATTGCTAGCTGGGTTATATTTTATATTCTTTGAGTATCTGGATGTGAATTGGAATTCTTCTCCTCAATTTACAATACCTGCACAATTTGGCCTGACCCAAATTCATGGGTAAAGCCATGTTTCTAGAATATATTCGTTTGTATCTAATTGTTTGAGGGCAGAGTTGCAATAAGTGATGTAAACTGTACAATGACAACTAATTTTCACAGAAAAAAATAGTAATCATTATCCCCAAACTATAGTGGCTTGCTTTGCAGTCAGGTATAGGCAGCAGAAACCAAACCTGCACACTTATTTAGAGTTGTCGCTATCTTTAAAAACAATCCAAACAACCTGGATGTAGGCACACATGCAAATATACATAAGTTGGCTACACAGAGCCCCCAGGAATACATTAGCACAAGGTCAGAACTAGCTTAATCTGGACCTAACGTAGGCAGAGTAATGAGCCGCTGACATACCACCATGGCATATATGTTTAATCAGATTAAATGCTCCTGAGATGTCCAAAGGGCAGAATGAGTCATTGCATATGCCTGAAGACTTTGATGCACAGAGCATCTCTTGTTCACAAAACAAATGTAAGTGCCTCGTCTCCCTTCTCCATCATAAATAATTTCTGCAAATGCCCATTCTATTTACTCCTTTTGCTTTGATTACTTTGGCATTCTCTTTCAAAAAGAAAGTCAATCATATTGGTTCACCTCTTCGAGCTGTCTGTTATATTTCAAAACCATGTCACTCTATATTTAACAGCTTCATTCCAGTTTTTGGAGTAATTTAGCCAATGTAATGGTCTCTGGTTCAGTTTGAAACCCACAGACGCCAAAGAGGACATGTATCTGTCAAGAATCTGTGAATCTCATCTGCTTTATTTATGTATATTCTTTTGGCTTTGGTTAGAAAAATTATCTTCCCCAACATCGGATCACCTCATCATGTGAGTAGCCATCCAAAGTGTTGGGCCTCCTAACAAGCTCCATTTCGCTTAAGTTTTTAACTATAAAACTGTTTATTGATGGCTCTGTCACTTAACCTATTAACCAGACAAAATATTTTTGACCCAACTTCCTTTTGTCTACTTTAGTTAACAGGAAAATTGTGCCCTATTGTTTGTGTAAATAAGAATTCCATATGCACTTTCTGTCCACACCCTTAAAAAGGGGGGGGGGGGGAAGAGCACTGACTCTTTGGCCATCTTAATGTGAAAATTGATGTTTGATGATGTTAGTCAGAAAGTGACTATGTAAAATAAATACCTGTTCACTGCACAGATGTGCTCCCTCTGTGAATTTACAGCTATCTCTGTTTTCTTTAGTGAGAAAAAAAGGCTTTTCCTACACTATTTCTAGCTGGCAAAGCAGACCCTAAACAGCTGTGGGAGAGTGATCTGGATTCTTTTTTTGGCTCAGGCAACAAGAAACCTGTTAACTATGTTCCAAATACAGACTCTTTACCTCATGCTGTGCAGACATACACCTTAACTATACCGATAATACACTTCAGGTGGGATAGAGTTACTGGCAATAGTGTATGAAAGAAAACAGCTTGACCTTCAGACTTCAGTGTTAGTTTGCACGGCTGGCCAGGTTAAGTACATCAGCATCATTTTACTTTGTAAATGAAAAAGGTTGATACTGAAGCTGCTGAATGACCAGAACTGCATTTTAAGGGCTCTGTTCTCACACTGGCAAGCCTGCATTACTACTATTAACTTTAACATATATATCCCATTTGTGAACCAAATGCAAGATTGCTAACCACACCGGCATTTTCCTCAACCTAATCTTAAATAAAGCAATGAAGTTCCCATACAATGCTTCCTCAGCTCTCGTTCCCTAACATCCCTACTCTATTTGTGCTAAATTGATGATATCTTCATCATCTGGACCCATGGGGAGAAAGCCCTTCAGGAAAATCCACCAGGATTTCAATAATTTCCAGCCCACCATCAACCTCAGCCTGGACCAGTCCACACAAGAGATCCACTTCCTGGACACTGCAGTGCAAATAAGTGATGATCACATAAACACCACCCTATACTGGAAACCTATTGACTGCTATACTTACCTACATGCCTCCAGCTTTCATCCAGACCACATCACACAATCCATTGTCTACAGCCAAGCTCTAAGATACAACCACATTTGCTCCAATCCCTCAGAGACAAACACCTACAGGATCTCTATCAAGCAAAACTACAATACCCACCTGGTGTAATTAAGAAACAGATTGACAGAGCCAGAAGGGTACCGAGAAGTCACCTACTACAAGACAGGCCCAACAAAGGAAGTAACAGAACGCCACTAGCCGTCACCTACAGCCCCCAATTAAAACCTCTCCAGCACATCATCAAGGATCTACAACCTATCCTGAAGGACAATCCCTTACTCTCGCAGACCTTGGGAGACAGGTCAGTCCTTGCTTACAGACAGCCCCCCAACCTGAAGCAAATACTCACTAGCAAGTACATACCACACAACAAAAACACTAACCCAGGAACCAAACCCTGCAACAAACCCTGGTGCCAACTCTGTCCGCATATCTATTCAAGGGACACCATCATAGAACCTAACCACATCAGCCACACCATCAGGGGCTCATTCACCTGCACATTTACCAATGTGATATATGCCATCATGTGCCAGCAATGCCCCTCTGCCATGTACATTGGCCAAACCGGACGGTCTCTATGCAAAAGAATAAATGGACACAAATCTGACATCAGGGATTACAACATTCAAAAGCCAATAGGAGAACACTTCAACCTCCGTGGTCACTCAATAAACAGACTTAAAAGTGGCAATTCTTCAACAACAAAAACTTCAAAACCAGACCCCAACGTGAAACTGCAGAATTGGAATTAATTTGCAAACTGGACACTATCAAATTAGACCTGAATAAAGACTGGGAGTGGATGAGTTATTACAAAACCTAATTTTACCATACTAATTTCCCCCTACTGTTACTCACACCTTCTTGTCAACTGCTTGAAATGGGCCACCCTCATTACCATTTCAAAAGTGATTTTTCCTCCCTTGGTATTCTACTGTTAATTGAATTGTCTTGTTAGACTGACCCCCCACCTGGTAAGGCAACTCCCATCTTTTCATGTTCTATGTATAAATATACCTGCTACTGTATTTTCCACTCCATGCATCTGATGAAGTGGGTTCTAGCCCACAAAAGCTTATGCTCAAATAAATTTGTTAGTCTCTAAGGTGCCACAAGGACTCCTCGTTGTTTTTGCTGATACAGACTAACACGGCTATCACTCTGAAACCCTACATCACCATCACTGTCCAGATGATTCTAGTGGTCCTGTGTAGTACAGGTTACTCTTAAGTTACATGCTAGACCACAAGTCAGAGAAGGTAAGGGTGATGTAATGGGTCACCATATATCCTCTAACCAGAAATGCAGAAGATACCTCACCCCAAAGGCAAATTCATCATCATGAGTTTAGATGAGATGCAAATCCAGAGACAGGACCCGCATGGAAATCCTAGTACCCTATACTTATACTGGCCTTTTATTAGAACTAACAGAGCTACTATCAAACTCAGCTCTCGAATTGCCAAAGTACATCATCTTGGAAGGATTCAATACAAATGATGATTACATTTTTTAGATGTCCACAGGAGTTTGACATACTAACCCAGTCTGGACCTCATATCCACCAGGGGACTCTCTGAAGTAGTCCTTAGACCCACTCATGCTGTAGGACACGCTCTGAACTTTAGCCATAGTACAGTTAGTGGAAGCACAGTAAGTAGAGCTGGCTGAGAAATGTTCTCCTACCCACTTCAGAAAAAAAATATTTTTTTTGTTAACAGTCCCTGGGGGGGAAAAAAAAGAAAATAATATTTTCCATTACAAACTGAAGAACAAAAAGCTTCATTTTTTGACCTAAGATACTTTTAGAGACAAATTTGTTTAATCAAAAATAAATCAGTCTTAACAGTAGAATTATAAAAACAACATAATGAAATTATTTCAAAAGGAATATATAAAGGAATGTGCCAAACTACTGCTAGTAAAAAGACAGATAGTAGAAAAAAATGTTTTGTGAAAATCTGGAAAAAGAAAGCATTTTCATTCCATTTGACATTTTTTCAGGATTTTTTTGTTTTGTTTTTTAATGAAAAGTTTTAAAACTTTTTAATTTGGAAATGGTGAGGGAAATACTACTATGGGAAATAAGTTTTATATTTTTACACTATTTCACTTTTCCCCATTAGGAAAAAAAAGCACAAAAAAGTAAAAACAAAAATGGAGAGAAAATGAAACTTTTCTGTCCACAATTTCAAAAAACATTTTAAAAATTGTCCAATTTTTTTTTTGGGGGGGGGTGGAGGGGGAAGTGTGTGTGGCGGGGTGGTGGAAATTCAACAAAATATCCCCCCCCCCATGAAGGACTGTTTTCAATGAAACCTCATTTTTCATTGATTTTTTTTATACCACATCTATCCTAAACCCTTATTTATTACCTAAATAAATTGCCTGGATTTTAAAAAGTGCTGGGTATCCAGTATTTCCCAATGAGGTCAATTTAAGGTGAGTCCATTAAAAGCTTTTTTTGAAAATAACATTAGGGACAGTGAAAAAAACTCATCAAAAAACTGTTTTTCAGTGGTTTGACTAAACTCAATATTTTGCAAAAAGTGGTTGCTTTCAATTAAAATATATATTTTATTATATATATTAATTTAAAAATAAATTGGCCAACCTTTTTGGTTTGCTTTTTCAAATAAAAATAATCTAAATTTTCCATGAAAAAATACAACCAAAAATAAAAATAAAAAAGTAAAATAAAATAAAATAATAAATAAATAAATATATAATAATTAATAAACTTATTTTCTGACCAGCTCTATTGATTACTTAAATATTTTTGTCAGCACTTATGGTATATAGATTTTATTTCAAACTTTTGCAACAACCTTTCTGTATTTAGGGATGGAGGCAGTCAACTACAAAACTAATGTAGGTGAGAATTTAGGCGGCCTACATATGCCCACAAATAATATTATTACTCGATACACCTCTACCTCGATATAACATGACCTGATATACCACGAATTCGGATATAACGCGGTAAAGCAGTGCTCCCGGGGGGCGGGGCAGCGCACTCCAGTGGATTAAAGCAAGTTCAATATAACACGGTTTCACCTATAAAGCGGTAAGATTTTTTGGCTCCCGAGGACAGTGTTATATCGAGGTAGAGGTGTATTACACACTCAGTAAGTAGTATGTTTTATAAGACGGCATTCATATGGTAAAAACAGAGGAAAACTCTGTACTAGTAGATGCTGCACAGGTATAGAATAATGTAATTTTTTAAAATCTAAACAAAACATTTTAATTGCAGTCCAAGTAATCCATGTAAACAAATTACTTTCAGAAGAGTCCAAAAATATTTTATAAGAAGTCAAACGGATCAAAATAAATAGAGAATATTGGGGTTGGGGGAAAGAGTTCTTTTAAGCTCTACCAGAACTGTAAAATTGATGTGAGTTTAAGTTTTTTTAATATGGGTAACACCAAGGCCATAGAGCAAAACTAAACATTTTAGTCCAAAAAAGATTGGAAAGGGGAACAGCTACACCAGATACTACCTATGGACAATACATTTATCCCCAAATAAGTTTAAAAGCAGATTTTCCAAGATAATATAATTTCAGGGCAAAATTATTCCTTCCCTTATGTGGGTGCAATACCAAGGGAAAAGTGAGGTCCCAGGATAACCTGACTCCCAGCAATCCATAGTTCAAGGGGGAACACCTGTGCTGCCAGACGGGTGACATTACTGCCACCATCTTGCTCCCACTGTATGTCAGAATGCAGCCAGTGCTCTTCCCAGTGCAGCCAACAATTTACATGATCAGGAGACCTCTCCCCCAGTCCCAGAATAAATTATGCTTTTCAAAAGCACAGTATTTGCAAAAAAACATATTCCCCGTGGCACCACCGTTGTGTGGTGCACTTCCTTACTTTTCCTAGCATGGTTCAGGCTGTTAGGAACCTTAATGGAGCCCACACTGTCTGATATCATATGCACTACACTATTTTTATAGTTTTATACAAATACTTAAAATGTTTTGACAGATTGTGTTCTAAGAACATTTAACTGAATTTCAAGTACCTAAAATCACATAAGTTTTTCTGATGCCATTCCAGTTGATTAGCTATAGTACAGACACATGCTCAAACACAGCAAATGGATATTTATAGTTTGTAAAATTATAAAGATGACATTAAGAGATTCAATATAAAACAATGTTTTCACTCTCTTGAATGTATGAACCTGACTAGAATTCAGTCTTGGGTGTTTTCTTTTTAATTCCACAAGACACAGGAAAATAAATCTGAATTCATTAGTGGACACCATAAAAAGCCAATTTCTACTAAAATGTGCTACTAGCCTTCTAGCTCAATAGAAATAGGATTTATATCCTACTTATCTATTTACTACTGTAAGGCAGAAGAAATATTACAATATTGACCCTTCTCCCTTTTGATCTTTCTCCAAATTGATAAAACACTTAACAAGGAATGTTTTGTTGCCATTGCTGGAAATAAACCAAACTACAACGGAACAGTCAACGTCTCTGAGAGGTCTGTTCTCCCATCCATGTATACACATGCCTTCTATTAACACTAATGAGAATTACCCCATGAATTACGGATGAGAGATCAGGCCCCTTAATTTGTTTAGATGAGACCCATTTTAATCAGTGTAGGCCACACATAATATTGTACCATGCTCGTGCGGCTGGTGAGTCAACGCATTTGAGGTTATCACTTTATATTGTAAGGGCTGCTAGCCAGGCCAATAATTTTAAACAGAAGCATGTCAGAATGTTAGTCAAGGGTAACATTCTCAGGGTATTTATCCCCTGAAGGAAAAAAAGCCTCAGGGACTTGGAATGACTTTGTAACAGTAAACTACTTTGGACTGAGTGAATATGATAAGCAAGATTCAAACCTGACCCCATGGTACCAATGTCTTGCAGCTGACACTGTTTCTATTATATTGGAGACTTTGATTTTGTTTATTAAAACACAGGTCAGCAAACATCTAGTTCTCATGACGCTTCAACATTTTCATCACCTTTTACCCTCTCAGTAACCTGATGTTAAGCTCAGTAAAGACATTTGTTCACAGAACAACCATCAAGGGAAATCATTTAGAAGTGCTACATAAATAGCACCCAAACACAGTATACAGAGTGAGATAAAAAAGAACTCAATGGAGGACATATTTCTTTATGCCACTGACCTCCATTTGAGAATTGCTGTCAGTCTCAATGAGGGGAGGAGAAAAACACTCCCATGCCAAAGTGTACATATGCCACTACTTCTCCCTTGTAATGGAGATAATTCTCCCAAACCCACTTCATACAGCTCAGATTTTCCCTCAGATGCAAGGGGGATATCTCCCCAAATGACAACAAAAACTGACATGTATTATGATTTATAGAATATATTAAGCAGTGGAAGCATTCTAGAGATCACTTAAGTCTCTAATGTTAAGGGCCAGATTTTCAGAAAGGGTGTGTGAATTTGGACATGCCATTAACATATGCATTTGAAGTCCACAGGACTTTGCTCAAGCGTGTGTCCACTCATGCAGATCCAACTGAAGGATTAGGACCATGTATTTTTCCCTGATGCCCCCTTCAACATTTCTCCTCCCAACCCTAGTATGATGTTGTTACTCCTACTACCATGGGATGGCGATCTTCAGAGCACCCACTTGTGGCCCATCCTGGCCCTGCAAGTGTGCTGCTCACAGTACCCACTCATGCTCTTCCAGTCAATCACCCAGGCCAGTTTAATTCAAAGCACATAACCTCTTTGTCAGGGTCAAGTTCATTAACTCTATAGAGAATAACTCACTTCTTTAGTCATTCAAGTTCACATCCATTCTGAGTCCATGTAACTGTGTCTAGGACTCCCTGGTAGATTTTTCTTGCTCCTTTTCAAGAAGTCACCTTACCCCCACAACTCCATTACTTTCACCACCCACTCCATGAAATACAATCAGTAACTCAAGACACGAGAGTCCCCAGCTCTCCTCCTTGAAGCTGTGGACTATTATTTAGACAGTCCCTGTGTCTCTCCTGAAGACAGGAGTCTTGAATATTTGCTTATAGAATCATAGGGAATTACTGGAACATTGCAAGTAACAACTCCAGCACACATAGTCAGGACTGAATTTTCTGCTAATTCCCCGGATCAGATACAACACCACAAGGACACACAAGACAACAACTTAACACTAAGCCAAGGGTCGGCAACGTTTGGCACGCGGCTTGCCAGGTTAAGCATCCTGGCGGGCCGGGACAGTTTATTTACCTGCTGATGCGGCAGGTTCGGCCAATCGCGGCCCCCACTGGCCGCGGTTCGCCGTCCCGGGCCAATGGGGGCGGTGGGAAGCGGCGCGGGCGAGGGATGTGCTGGCTGCGGCTTCCCGCCGCCCCCATTGGCCCGGGACGGCGAACCGCGGCCAGTGGGAGCCGCGATCGGCTGAACCTGCCATGTCAGCAGGTAAATAAACTGGCCCGGCCCGCCAGGGTGCTTACCCTGGCGAGCCGCGTGCCAAATGTTGCCAACCCCTGCACTAAGCTAAAGATAAAACACAATCTCTTAATAGATGCTGTCTCCACTGATCATTACACAGTATTGTCATCTTCAATAGATCAAAAATCATGAGTCAGACCCCCACAAATCATGAGATATTTTGTAAAAGATTATATTATGGGGGTTTTTTTAGGTCAGTCTCTTGACTTTTGAACTCCCCCTGCCCATCCCCAGAGTATGAACAATTAGTGTCGACCACTCTCCCACATGTACTGTATAATATGATTTTGGCCCCTGCTACTGGAGTTCTCACCCCCACCTCTGTCAGTCTACTGCCCAGCAATTAATCCTGTCCTCCAGTCCCCCACCAGTTCTGTCCCCACCCAACCCCACTTCAATTCAGCCCCCCCCAGTTCAGTCCCCCGACCCCATCGACCCCACCACCACCGTCAGTTCACCCACCCAGCACTCACCCTATCTACTCAGAATCCACCATCACTACAGCCCCTCCATCTCATCAGGCCCCACCCTCCTCATTTCAGCCCCCTTGCAGCCCCAAGGCCACAGTTCAGCCCTCCCAGCCTCACCTCTGCTCCTCCTAGGGATCTTCACCCACAAAGGCCTGGGGGGGCTCCAGTGGGATCCAGTCTCTCACTTCTAAGGCTGACAGCTGAAGCCAGCTGCGCAGGGCTGACAGCGAGAGCTCATGAAGAGGAACTCCTGTTTTCAGCCTGCAAAGAAGGGACAGCGGAGGCTGACAGTGAGACTACCAGCCAACTGGGGCTGACAGCAATTTCTAAGTAAAAGTAAGCCTCATTCATGATCTCAGGATAGAACTCGCAAATGTCATGATATTATTTTTTATTTTCAGTCACGGCTGAAAAAAAAATCCTGACATTCAAGAGTTCTATCGTGAAATCGTGAATGGACCTTAACTTTTACTTAGAAACCATGTCTCTGGCAATAAATTTGTGAGAGTTGGCATGTCTGATTATAAGTCCCCCAGCTCTTCTCCTTGGAACTTGGGGTGGAACTTAGGCCAGCTGTAGGGCCTTAGCCAATTTTTCTGTCAGCTGGCTTCTTTTTCACCAATTATTCTTCAGGCTCAGAGGTTTCAACAGACTAGCCTTCTCTAACTGGTGTCTCTCCTGCTATGTGGTAGGAGGCAGCATATACGCTGGTCACCTTCCTAAAGCTCATCCCAGTTAGCTGGGAGACAGGTGAGCCTTGTCCCACCCATTCTGCACACTTCTTGGTCCTGGACCCTTAAAGAAACAGTAAGAGGATTTCTTCCCAAATAGGTGCTGTGCATGGTCTTGTTCACAGAGAAAGACTATGTTCTTTGTTCACAACAAAATTTATCTTTCTGAGGAATTCACTCCCTTTTTCCCATCCCACAGCTGCGACTGTCTCCCGACCTACCCTGGCATCACACTCCCAGAGGCTGGCGCAGATTAGGCGTAGAAAGAAAAGGACACGGGACGACATGTTCTCAGAACTTATGGGCTGCTCCCGAGCCGAGGCAGCCCAGCAGACCCAGTGGAGGGAGAACATGTCTCAAATCCATCGAGCACACATTGAACGGGAGGAGAGGTGGTGGCAGGAAAACCAGCAGGCGACTCAACCGCTGTTTGGACTAATGAGGGAGCAAACGGACACGCTCCGGCGCCTTGTGGATGTTCTGCAGGACCGGAGGCAGGAGGACAGAGCCCTGCTGCAGTCTATCTGTAACCGCCCTCCCCCGCCAAAAAGTCCCATACCCCCCTCATCCAAAGTACCAAGAAGGAGGGGCGGTAGAGTCCGTGAAAACTCTCACTCCACCCCTGCAGACTGCTCCAGGAGCAGAAGACTGTCATTCCCCAAAATTTGAGAAGTCCTTTCCTTCCCGCCTCACCCAAGCCCCCGTCCCAGTTTCATCCCCTAACTGTGTAGTTGCTAATAAAAAATATGTTCCTGTTAATTACTGTTTCCATCATGTTCTTTTTGAGGAGAGTCTGTTTGAAGGGGGGGAAGGGGGTTGGTAATTGGACAGGACAGTCACCTTTACCAGGGTACAGACACGGGGGCAGGTTCAGCAGCAGGTCACACACACATTGCAGTCACTAGGCACCCTGGTCAGCCTGGGAGGTGGTTTTCATGTTCTGTGTGTGTGGGGGGGGGGCTATGTGACTTTGTGGCGGGGGAGGGCGGTTAGAGATCTTATGCAGCGGTCCTTATCCTGGATCACAGAGCCATGCAGCAGGGGATCTGTAACCATCCTCCCCCTGCCACAAAGTCACATAGCCCCCACACACAGAGTCCCGAACAGGAGGGGTGGCAGGCTCCGTTGAAACAACCAGTCCACCAGTGCGGAGCCTGTCATTCCTGGAGTTTAGAAGCGTCCTTTGCATCACTACACTACACCCGCTCCCCACCACAGTCTGCGTCCCAGTTTCAACACTTTACCACGAAAACAGTAATAAAGACAACTGTGTTCATTAACAAATTTCCAGTGATTTTATTTTTAAACGTGTGTTGGAAAGGGGGGAACGGGGTGAACGGGGTATGTAACTGGAGAGGATAGTGAACATTTACTGGGTAAAGAATGGGGGCAGGTTCAGCTTCTCTGTAAACAAACTTAATAGTCACAGGTTACCCTGCTCACTGAGGAACCTAGCTTTCAAAGCCTCCCGGATGCACAGCGCGTCCCGCTGGGCTCTTCTAATCGCACGGCTGTCTGGCTGGGCCTAATCAGCAGCCAGGCTATTTGCCTCAACCTCCCACCCCGCCATAAAGGTCTCCCCCTTGCTCTCACAGAGATTGTGGAGCACACAGCAAGCTGCAATAACAATGGGGATATTAGTTTCGCTGAGATCAGAGCGAGTCAGTAAGCTTCTCCATCTCCCCTTGAGACGTCCAAAAGCACACTCCACCACCATTCTGCACTTGCTCAGACGGTAGTTGAAGAGTTCTTTTTCACTGTCCAGGGCGCCTGTATAGGGCTTCATGAGCCAGGGCATTAGCGGGTAGGCTGGGTCCCTGAGGATGACTATAGGCATCTCCACATCCCCAACAGTTATTTTGTGGTCCGGGAAGTAAATACCTTCCTGCAGCCGTCTAAACAGACCAGAGTTCCTGAAAACACGAGCGTCATGAACCTTGCCCGGCCATCCGACGTTGATGTTTGTAAAACGTCCCCTATGGTCCACCAGTGCTTGCAGCACCATTGAAAAGTAGCCCTTTCGGTTAATGTACTGGCTGGCCTGGTGGTCCGGTCCCAGGATAGGGATGTGAGTTCCATCTATAGCCCCAGCGCAGTTTGGGAATCCCATCGCGGCGAAGCCATCTATGATGTCCTGCACGTTTCCCAGGGTCACTACCTTTGACAGCAGTACCTCAACGATTGCGTTGGCTACTTGCATCACAACAACCCCCACAGTAGATTTGCCCACGCCAAAGTGGTTCGCGACTGACCGGTAGCTGTCTGGCGTTGCAAGCTTCCAGAGGGCTATGGCCACTCGCTTCTGGACACTCAGGGATGCTCGCATCCGGGTGTCCTTGCGCCACAGGGCAGGGGACAGCAACTCACAAAGTTCCAGGAAAGTTCCCTTCCGCATCCGAAAGTTTCGCAGCCACTGTGATTCATCCCAGACCTGCAGCACTATGCGGTCCCACCAGTCCATGCTTGTTTCCCGGGCCCAGAATCGCCATTCCACAGCATCAACATGACCCATTGCCACCATGATGTCCACGGCGTGGGGTCCCGTGCTTTGTGACAGGTCTGTGCCACTCTCAGACTTCATGTCCTCACCGCGCTGCCGTAGCATCCTCGCCCGATTTCTCAGCATCTGCCTCTGGAAAAGGTGGATGATAAGGTGCGAGGTGTTGACAACAGCCATAACTGCAGCGATGGTCGCAGCGGGCTCCATGCTCGCAGTGCTGTGGCGTCCGTGCTGTCACTGACCAGAAAAGTGCGCGAACTGATTGCCCGCCGGCGCTTTCAGGGAGGGATGGCGGGAGTGACGGTTGGATGACGACAGTTACCCAAAACCACCCTCGACACATTTTTTTCCCCAGAAGGCATTGTGGGCTTGACCCAGAATTCCAATGGGCAGCGGGGACTGCGGGAACTGTGGGATAGCTGCCCACAGTGCACCGCTTCCAATGTCGACGCTTGCCCCGTTAGTGTGGACTCACAAAGTCGAATTACTGTCCTTAGTGTGGATACACACATTCGACTTTGTAATATTGATTCCACATATTCGATTTAAGTAAAATCGAACTACTCTCGTAGTGTAGACATATCCTTACAGAGTTTTAAAAATATCTACTTATTATTATTTTTGTATTCCTTCCCCCCATAGTGCCAACTGCATTTGCTACCAAGTTCAACTTTATAGGGCTCAGAGGAAATGATAAATGACGCCCAAAAAAAGACCTAAAATACACAATGCTTCAATTTTAAGGGCTAATATTTTGCCCACCCCCCATCATTAGAAAAAAATGCCATCCTATTGGAAAGGTGGGAATGTTCCCTTTCAATGGTATGCAAAGCTTCCGTTTCCAGGCTTCATTATACATGAGATGTCAGAAGTTTATCCTGCCAATAGTGCATGAGTAAGCATTGCTCTGCACTCCTATCCGCACAGTCATATTTGGGGCATAATCAACATTTGTGGTGAAGGAAGTATCTCTCTTGTGCTCCCCAACCAACACCTTTTTTTATAATAATGGCAGGTATTTAAAGCTGCTCAGAGATTTGCAATACAAGATGTAGCTCCAGCAGATCTGGATTCATGTGCAGAGTCCAGCTGAAGTGGCCAAAGGTGCATGATTAATGCAATCTATCACATCTTTGCAATTTATCACATGGCTCTCACAGGAAAATACATTTCCCTTCTCTCACATAGCTCTAATTGCTTTCTTTGCCTTCAACACCATTTTCTCCTTGGACCATAAGTGGTGCAATGAGCAAGAGAAGTGCAGTATACACATTTCTTTTTCAGTCTGGTGAAGATTAAGTATTTTTTAAAGAAGACAACATATTACGCCACTGAGTTCTTTATGTGATAATATTTATATAAAAGTCAATGCTGAGATTCACATTGCACCTGTTGTAGAGTAATACAATAATTTCCTTTTGAGCTATTTATTCATGCTAGCATGTTTAACGAATTTTGCAGAAGTTATTGCAGGATGGCAGTAAAGAAGAGAAAACTGGACTGTGGAGCTATGCAATTTAACACTGGTAATACTGAGAAAATAACTAGCAATTAAAATGTTAACATTACATACAGTTTCCTTGATTTATGAAGGCATTAAAATGAGAAATTGTTAAAAACATTTTAAAGGGAACCATATTTTAGTTTACTTTAACCTAAATGTATACAAAGAGCCTAGAGCTTTTGAAGCAAAAACATTATTCACATTAGACTGAGGGACAAATAAGCTTGAATGTAAACAAACAGTGCTTTCACATTAAGTTTATCTTAATTAGAGTCAAAGAACTCATTCTGATACGTCTTAACAAGATGATCCCAGTAGATATCAGATTGCATGTTTAGTAAATACATTCATCTTTCATCTCTGATGATCCAGATTCAAGTCCACCAAAGAAATGAACCCGAAGGTTACAGTCTACGTTCTAGTAGGGGTTTGTCCACATCTCAAAACCATTATGCATTTTTAAGCAAACTCTGCACATCTGTCAATTTCTGCTCAGGACCATGCTATTCTGTCCAAACTGGGTTTTCATACTGTACCCACCCACCATAGTATCTGAGCACCTGAACTTGCTGACAAAGAATTGCCCACTTTCTGCCATGCTATTAGTCTTTTGCTTGCCTAACTGGTAAATTCTTCATCCGATTTAAAATGAATCAACTGTAGCCCAGAAAAGCTCTAAAAATTCACATAGAAATTAAGGCTTCCCTGGAGACAAACCATTTAATTAATCTGCTTGGTTTGTCACCATCTTTTCATTTAAATATTGGAAGATGCAAGGGTACTGAGAATTAAGAGAATGTCAGATCCTTATTCTGCTCTGAAAAAAATTATGTAAAACCTGCTGAGATTTACTGGTCTGGCTTCCACTCACAGAACTATTCAGCAGAAAAGTATACCAAGCCATGTAAGTATTTTGGTGATGATGTACAGGAACTTCCCACAGAGAGCTGTTAGGAAGTAGAGCTGATGCTAAAAACCTGCTCTGCTGAATTTTCTGCCTCAGAAGATTTAAAAAAACATGGTGTTTTGCTCCAGCAGAAGCAATTTTTGGGAGCTGACAGGCAGACTTGCCAAAAGACTGGCTGGTAAGCTGTTCCCATTTGTTTTTAAAATATCTAGTTTCCTGACAAGTGGGATGGTGAAGGAGGGCGGGGGGTCATATACAAACAATATATATATTTCTCTCTTTAACTCTTTGGAAGGATGCTATTAAGGATGTCTATATCTAGATAGGGACGAGCTACCTTTTTCGATGAAGCTTTTGAAGACCCTCTGTGGCATAGACATCAGCAAGCTCTTTGTGGAATCCACCTACAACATCAAAGATGGGTTTGAAGCATATTTTTATATCTATGTTGGGGAGCAGTGGTGGGGAAGCTACTTTCTCTCTAGTCCCCCTCCTTTTTTCCCATTCAAAAATGGATGAAGCTGATAGGTTGCCAAAGAAAATAATGCAAGCACAATAAAAGTCAGTCTAACCCAGAGGTTGCCCACCAACTAGGTGGTGGGACATCATACTTAGGGACATGGCCAGGTTGTGCTTAACGGAGGAACAAGCATGGTTAGGAATGAATAGTGATTCTGTATTACTCCCCATGACTGCCAAGACGCCCTGGAATGAAAAAAAAAATAATGATGTCAAGTTTCCACCCTGTGTATTCACAGACAGACCAATTTTGTGAGGAAAGAATATAAGCTCTTTAAGGCAGGGAACATCTTTTGTGTTTGAATTGTGGGGCTGCAGCCTTCAGGCACTACCATGACTAATAAAAAAATATAAGTATTTGTAGAAAATAAAAATCAAGTCCTTCTACTAAATTTAAGGAATTAAATGTGACTACTTGCTTTTGCTTAACTATAAGTACATACTTAAAAGCTGTGCTAGATTAAGGTGCATGCAATCTCTTATCTTAAATTTCTCCATCTCACTATCTTCACAGTGATCATTCAAGGACTGATCGGATAACATTTGTAAACTTCAATATAAATGTTACCTTTATTATTATTGAAAATCTCTGTTAAAGATGTGGAAAATGTTCTGGCAGTTTCAGATGAAATAATAGATAAAGTCTATGAGTCTAAGGCCAGAATGGACCATCAGGGTCATCTAGTCTGACCTCCTGCACATCACAGACCATAGAAACTCACTCACCCCAACATGTAATAGGCCCATAACTTCTCACTGAGTTACTGAAGTCCTCAAATGTTGATTTAAAGTTTTAAAGTTACAGAGAATCCACCATTTACTTTAGTTCAAACCAACATGCTGAAGAGGAAGGCAAAAAAATAAAAAATAAAAAAGAAAGAAAGAAAAAGACAGGGTCTCTGCCAATCTGACTGGAAGGAAAATTCCTTCCCAACCCCATATATAATGATCAGATAGACTCTGAGTATGTGGGCAAGACCCACTAGCCAGAAACTTGGAAAGAATTTTCTGTAGTAGCTCAGTACACCCCATGTAGCATCCCATTGGAGACATTCCCTAATAGCAGTCGCAGATGGGCTATATGCCATTGTAATAATATGGACCTCATTATTCCATTCCCTCCATAAACTTATCAAGCTTAAAACAAGCTAGGTTTTTTTTTGCCCCCACTACCACCCTTGGAAGGTTGGACAAGAACATCACTCTTCTGATGGTTAGAAACCTGTGTCCAATTTCAAGCCTAAACCTATTGATGGCCAGTTTATATCCATTTGTCCTTTTACCCTGTTCTTTTAGCAATGGTCCTTAACTTAAAGAACTCCTGTCCCTCCTTGGTGTTTATCCCTCTGAGGTATTTACAGAGAGCAATCATATCTTGCCTCAGACTTCATTTTGTTAGGCTAAACATACAAAGCTCCTTAAGTATCCTCTCATGAGGTAGGTTCTCCATTCCTCTGATAGTCCTAGTTGCCATCCTCTGCATCTGTCCCAGTTTGAATTAATCTTTCTTAAACATCGGAGACCAGAATTGCAAACAAATATTCCAGATAATGGTAATAAAACTTCCCTATCTCTTTTGGAAATACCTTACCTGATGAATCCTTGAATTCCATTAGCCTTTTTCATGGCCATATCACACTGGCAGTTCTTATTCATCCTATGATTGACCAATCCCCCCCCACATATTTCTTCTCCTCTATTGCTTCCAACTGATACATTCCTAAGGTATAGCAAAAATTCTTATTGTTAGTCCCTAACTGAATGACATTGCACTTTACATTATTGAATTTCATCCCATTTCTATTACTCCAGTTTTCAAGGTTGGCCAAATCTTTGTGTATGATTTTCCTGTCCTCTTGCATAACGACAATACCTCCAGCTTTGTGTCATACACAGATTTTATTAGCACACTCCCACTTTTTTATTCCAAGGTCATTAATGAAAATGTTAAATAAGATTGGTACCAAGGCTCATCCCTGAGGAACTCGACTAGTAACCTCCTTCCAGCCTAACAGTTCACCTTTCAGCATGATCTGTTGTAGTCTCCCTTTAACCAGTTCCTTTTGATACTCATTACTTGCCATTTTCTCCAATTTAACTAATAATTTCCCATTGGAAACTGTATCAAATGCTTTACTGAAATCCAGGTAGATTAGATCTACTGCATTTCTTTTGTCTAGAAAATTTGTTATATTTTCAAAGAAGGAGATCTGGTTATTGAGGCATGATCTACCTTTTGCAAAACCATGTTGTGTTTTTATCCAAATTACTTTTTACCTCTATGACCTTAACCACTCTTTCTTTAAAAACAAAAAAACCCCATATGTGCGCACGTGCATACACACTACCTGACAAAACCTCCACACTCACCTGCCCACAAAATCTCTTTTAGAAACACCCACTCAGACTCCTTCATTTTCAGTTGTGTTTGCTGGCTCCTGTGCTCCTTCTCCTGTGCCATTGGTTGGCTGCCTTTTTAGACCTGCTGATTATGGATACTATGCCATAAAGTTATTCCTCGTATTAATAACTTCTCAGTTTTATACATGAGCCCAACTTTGTAGACCCTGCACAAAGTTCTTCTATAGCTCAAAACTCTAGACTGCACCACTAATGCATCCCAAGTCTCTTTCACTATTTACACACACACACACACTATTGATATTAATGGAAAAAGTTCAGTATCTCCCATCACAAGGTAATAAAACTTGACTATAAATTGTTGCTTCATTGCTACTAATAACCATTAAACCTCTGATAGAAATTGCTGCCTGCTGATTAATCTATGCTTTTTGATTTTTTGAAAGTTAACACAAAATTTCTAGGGTTAGAGGTGTTGCAATGGCTTGAGTTATTCTGTGCTTGGCTGAACATATGAATTCCATGGGAATTTTACTAGTTGCCCTTCCCTTAGAGCTGAATAAAACTTTAGATATGAAACCCAAATTCAAGTGAAAACTTATCTGGTCCCACACTTCTTTACAAGTTTGAAACACAGCCCACAGGCAGTTTGGGTTGAGTTTGGCCTTGTGTTTTTGTACAATTTTAAATCTGAAACTCAAAGTGAAACTCAGAGAGAGTAGTACATGTGAACAAAAGTCAAATACAAGTTTTCTATGAACCATCATTCTAAGCATCCACCCCATAATACTTTGTTCCTGAACCCAATTCCTTGCTTGGACATCCTGCTTCTGAAAAATAATTATTTCCAGAATGATGTTATTGTAGCAGAAATATTGACTATACAAAGTAGAGGGTCAGCAGGTAATCTGGGACACCATGTGTGTATACAGGTAAGCAGTACTATAAAGACAACCTATTTATGTGGTGTGTGTTTCTCTGCTTCTTTCAGGACAGGTCGTCTATATCACAAAACAAATGAAATCTCAGGACTTCAGGGCATGTATTTAAGCACTGCCTCTTTCCTCCCAAGATCCTTAGTTTTGAGTTGTCTCACACAGAGTGAAGATTGGGATTTTGCCTCCTGACCCTCTTCACTCAGCTAGCTTTCTCACTAGTACAGCTTTCATCTGTTGACGAAAGAATCAGAACAATCACAAATAAATTCCTGTAACTGGTGGATTTAGGGTGAAGTAGTGCAGTCCACTGAACTAGTTCTCTCTGTTCCCTTTGTGGGGCTTTGAACCATTGTTCAAGGCAATCTTAGAGATCCCAGTTGGGCTCAGTCTATTTGACCTTCTGATTTGCTTTCAGGGAAAAAGCACAGTGCAGCCAGGTGCCTCTCATTCAGAAAAGCCATTCCTCATAGAAATGATGCCTTTCATAAGACTGTATAAAGCCTCCCATTGCCACAGCTTTTGGAGCGCCCCAGATCACTCCTCCAAAAATCTCACAACTACTAAAAAATGCATATAAGATGCAGTTATTAGAAAAGGCACATGTTAAAGCATTCTCTACCTCCAGGTTCTGCTAGTCTTCACTATATTGTTCCTCCTCCTTAAATCAGTCACGGAAGGCAATTCCTAGTTTGGTTTACATACTGATCCTGACTGGGGAAACTTGTCTCAAGCATCTGAGCTCCACTCAGTTCAAGTCCCGGATGTTGGTGTACCACCTTTATAACTGACCACTGCTTGGGCTAATAGTAAGGCTTGAAACTGGGACCTTCAGCACTAACATCATGAGCCTCTATCCCTTGCACTAAAGGACTAAGTACTTTAGCTACAAGTAGTAGCAGAATTATGTCAACTAGGCCTTCGCAGAGGACAAAACTCTCCTACTTTGAGTTACCTATAGTCATTCCACTACTGGTAACATGATACTTATCCTTACAGATAGGTTTTGGGTCTTTCACCAAGTCCCAAGGGTGGCCGCAACACCTCCCAATCCTCACCGTGACAGGTTATCATGTGACCTGAATTCATATTTTTATCACTGCCTTTTGCCAAGGTACTTCTTTTGCATATGGATCATATGTGTGTGTATGTGTGAGTGAGAGAGAGAGAGAAAATACAGCCCTCAGTGTTTCACCTAGGTAAAATCCTAGAATTTTTTCTCTCAGGAAGTTGGGTTGCTGTTTTTGTTTTTTTGGTTGGTTGGTTGTTTTATATGGGCCTGTCTTTCAGTAAGGTTAAAGGCTAAGCTTCAGCCCTCAATGCTATAATGCTGTCTTGGTTAATGTCTGCACACCATGCTGGTAATGTAAAATAAGATATAAATGCTAAATATTGTTATTAAAAGACTCAGACTGCCTGTAAAAATATCATATCACCCACTGTCCCTAAAATACAGTCTATAGCAGTGGTTTTCAAACTTATTTTCTGGGGACCCAGTTGAAGAAATTTGTTGTTGCCCGTGACCCAACGGAACTGGGGATAAGGGGTTTGGGGTGTGGGAGAGGCTCAGGACTGGGGCAGGGGATTGGGGTGAAGGGTTGGCACACGGACTTACCGCTGGTGGCTCCCAGTCAGCAGCATAGCCAGGGTGCAGAGTCAGGCTTCCCACCTGTCCTGGCACTCTGGACTGCGCTGCACCTGAAGTGACCAGCAGCAGGTCTGTCTCCTAGGCAGAGGCATGCAAGCGGCTCCATGCAGCTCTCGCCCGCAGGCACCATCCCCCCCCCAGCTCCCATTGGCCGGGAACCGGCCAATGGGAGTGCAGAGCTGGTGCTCGGAGTGGGGGCAGAGCATGGAGCCCCATGGCCCCCCCGCCTAGAAGCCGGACCCTCTGCTGGCCACTTCCGGGGCACAGCACGGTGTCGGAACAAGTAGGCACTAGCCTGCCTTAGCTGGGCAGCACCACCGACAGGACTTTTAATGTGCTGACCAGAGCGACCAAGTGCCTTACATGCTGCGACCCAGTACTGGGTCACAACCCAAACTTTGAAAAACGCTGGTCTAAAGAGCTTTATTGAAGGCTTACCTTAAACCTTAAGGCTCTGTTTCTGATTGCTATTGTTTGAGAGAGAAAGCCAGTGAACTCTCCCTCAAACTGAATTCTCTAAAGATGAGATGGTTCTGGGTACTGTTCCTTGTTTGTGCTATCCCGTTTTCAAGGCAAATATCATCATAGTTAATTGCATGCTAGCAGTTCTCACTGGTACAAGCATAGAACTCCTATGCCAGTGCAGTAGGCCTGATGCTGCCAAAACTAACCTAGTCTCCCATTCATCCCCTTTCCCCTATTCCCTTGGCCTGTGTGCTCCTGACAGATTTCCCAAGTCACTTCAACTCTCTTGTTTCAATGGCAATGATATTCTCAGTAGCTCTCACCCTGCTGCAGGTATTGGGGGATAGGAGGATGCAGAGAGGGGACATCTGAACATTTCACTAAGAAACTGTATTCCCCCCTTTTTTTGTCTCTCAGTCTAATGAAGCAGAGAGACAGCTTCACTGTCAAAAGGGATTACGAGGATGACAGTGAGTTTCTATTGTAACAAATCCAGAGAATTTTGTGTAGGTCAACAGCTGTTTATCCAGCATGAGGCTCCTAGAAAGAGATTTAAAGCTGAGTATTAAGAGCACTGATCTGTACCTTGATTACTTACTTTGATATATACCCTGGTAGCTGATTAAATTTGAGTAAAGTATTATTTTGGCACTAATTTTATATGCACTTCTGTATTACTAGTTTACTCTGATAAAGTACATTTGGTATTCACTTTTGGAGTGGGAGTGATACCTTGTATTCCTCTTTAATGACATACCTGTGATTTCACTCCCTACTTCTGATAAGTGGCTAACAACCAAATTGAGGTTTTGTTCTTAATGCTTACAACAGTAGCTGTTAGAGAACTTGGGAGAAAAGGACTGCCTAAAGGTTCAATACAACTTTCATTGAAGTCAATAGGAAGACCCCAATTCTATCAATGGGTGTTGAATTACACACTAAATTCACACCAGAAAAATCCAGCTGTTACTTTAGTTTCCCTGCCTGTTCAGTTTATGACATGAACAGAAGCTCAATCAGTGTGAAATAATTAGAACCAGTATCATTTGCAGCTAAGTAGCCTCTTTTCAGCATTTTTTACAGACAAGGCCACTCCACCAAATAGAAAGGGACATAGGGAGAGTAGCTAAGAGTAGTTAGCAATTTGTGCTAAGACCAACATGGAGAAGACAAGAGAAAAATTCTAAAGGAAGCAGGATATGGAGCCTTTCATTTGCAGTACCAATGATCGCTGTGAGATAAAAAGATTAATGCCCAGTGATGTGTTAATTTTAGGGAAAGGATTATTTGAGAGGAAAAAAAAGTAAAAGAGATGATTTCACAATTTTCATACAACTCTACATAACTAAAACAAACTAGTTCAATTATACATGAAAGTTATAGCAGTACTGTAGATAGAGGGATGTCTCATTTCAGGGTCATTTATGTGGGGTCATGGGAGCATACAAGGGGCATTAAATCCTCCCCCTACACTCCCTTCTTGGAACAATTGTGGTCCCTTTATTAAGAGGAGCACAGTGTCTGCTCCCTTCACAGTGCCCTGGCACCACAATCTGCCTCAGAGGGAGACACTTTACTTCATCACCCTGTGTAACTGGGTTGGGGCAGAAAGGGGAGCAGATTGTGACATCCCAAGGGTGCATATTCCACTGTGCATCAGAGAGCTAGGGAAAAGGTTGAGAGTGTGACTCCTTGAGGCATAATCCCTCATTGAATTACCAGTGTGCTGGGATGGCTCTGCGTGGCTTCCAATGTAGGCCAGTGAAATGCCATGACCTGACTCATACTGTGTTATATCCACCCCCAAATTTTAATGCATGGTTTATTTTCTTTTCTGAATTATGTTCCTGCTGAACTTCAAAACAAAATTGTGAAACAAATTGGTTTCTTCTTAGTGATTACACATTGCAAAGGTTCAAATTAATTGACTTTAAAAGAGTTTGCAGTGATTAACTCAGGAACATATTGCTCTGTCATGGTCAGCCTCACTTTGTTTTCTCCCTTGAAATTGATATTTCATGTTAAGAGCTGCACGCTGTCTTAACACTCTGCTCTCTGCTTCAGTGTGCCAGTAACTCAAGGTCTTTGCTGGGAAATTCAAACTCACAGCAACAAAGTCAAATAATTGTCATGAAATTGGGAGCAGACGCAGCCTCCTGATATTGACTAAATGAGTCACATCAGAGTTTCAATAATCCATAGCTGTACTTTCTTTTTTGAAAATTTTTAATTTTTAGGGTTACTTGCTGTTGAAAGCAGCAATAACATTGATGAATTTGTGCGAGGAGGAGACAAGATGCATTTCAAGGCCAGCTCTTCTCAAGTTTTAAAGACTTAGCTCTGTCTCCTTTCTTCCTTGAAAAACTCCAATGAAGTCAGAGGGATAGATCTGCAGCTGAGGAAAAATTGGCATAGCTGTAGTGAAGTCAATGGAGCTAAATCCATTTACACCAGCTGTGGGTCTGGCCAAGGAAGTGTTTTGCCATTGACCTCAATGAGAACTGGACCAGGCTCTTAGTGATGAGATATAAATAATGACAACAATTTTGATTAGATTTCAAATACATATTGCATTTTTTTATGTTCACTACCACTAGCAATTTCACCTCAAATACCAAAGCACAAAAAACAAACCTGAAACTGTTGTGTCATAACTGGGCTGAACAGGCACAGATGGGCTAGATTCTGATCTCAGTTACACCAACGTCAATCTGAAATAACATTGTTGAAGTCATTGGGGTTAAGCCGATAAAACAGAGATCAGAATCTGTCCCATTGTGTCAACTGCAGAGAGCAGTCTACAAGCTGCATAAAGTTTTAGTGTGTTTTCAAACTGCAAATGCTAATTGTGACCTTGGTCTTCCTCAAGGAGAAGCCCTTGGAAGGACTGATACCTTGAACATGTGGAGTAAAGAGGTGAGCCAGCATCTTTTGGAACAAAGGAATTAAAGGAGCAACATCATAATTACCTGAAATGGTTAACTTAAATGTGCCGTCTACTCCACTTTTCCTCATCAGTTGAAGCTGAAACATGGATTTAAAAATTTGCAAAAGTCTAAGTAAAAAGGAAATTTAAAATGGAAATGTGAGGGGTCTGATTTGGAAATGCAAACTCCAATTTTGCCTGCACAGTTTTGTACTCACCGATCAGGTAGTCAAATATGTAAATTAAGTTGTTTTCAGCAGCAAAATTGAGCCTGCAAAATTTAAGGTCAGGTTTAGGCATTTTAAGAATCAGACCTGTCTATGACATGTAAGAGCATATGTAATCTACCAGCTCTGCAGTACAGGAGATCTGGGTTCAGCTGCCAAACAACTAGATCTTGCAGTCCTCATGCAACCAAAACTCTGACCGTCTTCAAAATGAGTTTTTGGTGCACAATGAGGGAATAATGCCAAGCTCTGTGCACCCATGTGCACAGTGCCAATCATGTTGGTTGGTACTAGAGCTGCTCAAAGGACAAATACCTATTTTTGAGGTGGGGGGGAAATGAATCTTTTATTTTAAAGTGTTTTTTGAAATTGACTCAATTTTCTGCAGGAGTTTTTAATGTTTTCTTTGTTTTAAATTATATTGAAAACATTTTTGAAGGGGGTCAACATTTTTCATTTCCTGAAAATTTTTCACAAATAATATTTTTGAAAAGGAAAGAAATCTTGCCAAAAAAAAAAAAAAAAAAGAAGAAGAAGAAAGAAAAGGAAACAAATCCCTGAGTTTTCCCTCCAAATATTTCAGTTTGGGGGCAAAAGGCCATTTTTCTATTAACTCTTTTCACTCCACAAAATTCCAACCCACTCCAGTTGGTTCTAAGCAGGGGACATAAAGGAGGACTGGAGTCCTACTTACACACATATGGTGGCCTCCTTACATATAAGGTGCAGAAGGACAGTGATCACTATTTCAGACAGTAGGATGGAACAGCAGCCACAGAGGGGTTATACTGCCCCATGGTTTGAGTGGTGAATTCCTTCCTCCTCAAACCACACAGTTTTATCCTTTGTGAAATGGGAACAAAAAAGAATGGATTTTCCCCTTTCCACCACCACCACCCATTATTTCGTGTGTATATATATATATATAATATCAATATGTCCATGTCACAGGGTCACTGCCTCCCAAACACTCCTGCCTGACTGCCAACCCACTCCTTTCCAACCAGAACAAGGAGTAATGGTCTCAAGTTGCAGTGGGGGCGGTTTAGGTTGGATATTAGGAAAAACTTTTTCACTACGAGGGTGGTGAAGCACTGGAATGGGTTACCTAAGCAGGTGGTAGAATCTCCTTCCTTAGAGGTTTTTAAGGTCAGGCTTGACAAAGCCCTGGCTGGAAGGATTTAGTTGGGGATTGGTCCTCCTTTGAGCAGGGGGTTGGACTAGATGACCTCCTGAGGTCCCTTCCAACCCTGATATTCTATGATTCAAGATACAAATCAGGCCCCTTCCCCTTCCAAATTTTGTCTTTTTATTTTCTCCATCAGAGTTATTAGACACAGAACAGTCTCTACCTCACCTGGGTTTCATATAGCTTTATCCCTAGACAAATTAGAGGATTGGGCTACAGGAAACCTGATGAGGTTCAACAAGAACAAGTGCAGAGTCCTGCACTTAGGACGGAAGAATCCCATTCACTGTTACAGACTAGAGACCGAATGGCTAGGAAGCAGTTCTGCAGAAAAGGACCTAGGGATTACAGTGGACGAGAAGCTGGATATGAGTCAACAGTTTGCCCTTGTTGCCAAGAAGGCTAACAGCATTTTGGGCTGTATAAGTAGGGGCATTGCCAGCAGATCGAGGGACGTGAGCATTCCCCTCTATTCGACATTGGTGAGGCCTCATCTGGAGTACTGTGTCCAGTTTTGGGCCCCACACTACAAGAAGGATGTGGAAAAATTGGAAAGAGTCCAGCGGAGGACAACAAAAATGATTAGGGGGCTGGAGCACATGACTTATGAGGAGAGGCTGAGGGAACTGTGATTTTTTAGTCTGCAGAAGAGAAGAATGAGGGGGGATTTGATAGCTGCTTTCAACTACCTGACAGGGGGTTCCAAAGAGGATGGATCTAGACTGTTCTCAGTGGTAGCAGATGACAGAACAAGGAGTAATGGTCTCAAGTTGCAGTTGGGGAGGTTTAGGTTGGATATTAGGAAAAACTTTTTCACTAGGAGGGTGGTGAAGCACTGGAATGGGTTACCTAGGGAGGTGGTAGAATGTTCTTCATTAGAGGTTTTTAAGGTAAGGCTTGACAAAGCGCTGGCTGGGATGATTTAGTTGGGAATCCTGCTTTGAGCAGGGGGTTGGACTAGATGACTTCCTGAGGTCCCTTCCAACCCTTATATTCTATGATTCTATGTTCTTAAAGCAAATATAAAATTCCTTCATCCCACCAGAACTTCATACAGCTTTACATCGTGTCCTCACAGTAAACAGAAAATCCAGGTAGAGCAAATGATTTTCTATGGCATTATCCAGGACTCTCAGCAAGCCCTCTTCTCAGAAAGCCCACAGCTAGCTAGCTAGCTTTCTTTCTCCCTAGCCCAACCTGAACTCCTACCAGACCCTTTCCAGCCTCTGGCAGCTTTCCCTCACATCTTCTCCACTGGGCTTCCCCCCCGACCTTTAGAGAGGCTAGCTATCCTACATGAGGTCGGACAGGGGGTGCTAATTAGTCACAGGTGGGCTGGACCTCGCTCCCAATAAAGGGGCAGAGTCCCAGGGGACAATTTGTATAGTAAGGGTGTGATATTTTATACCTTGGGGGAGCATCTTGTAACCCCCATATTCCTCATCTGTATATATAATTGCGATCTTGCATGTGAGGTATCAGGGGAAAGGTTATGATCTGCTGAAAGTCATTTTTCTATCCATATATGTATATCAAATTAATGCATTTGAAACTATGAGAACTGTGTTGTATGGTTGTCATTAAAATATGCTGTAAGTTGGGGAATCAGCCAGATATTAGCTCCCCAGAGGAGGCAGCAAGGAAAGTAACCAATGCCCGGGTGGGATGTCAAACAACCCATCAGCAACCATTGTCCAGCAAGGGAGCTACAATTCAATGACTCACCTGCATGAGGCCACACCAGCGGAATTGCTCAACCTTGCCTGGAGACTCAGCAGTGCCCCCCAGACATGCCTTGACTTGTGTGTTCCCCAAGCACATGGAATTGAGGGTATAAAACAGATCACAGGCGCCCCATGCTGGGCCTTTCTCCTTCACTCATGTACACTGCAAGCAACAAGGACATTCTGAAGACTCCAACTGAGGGGACTGGCCCAGATTTCAAGGGTGAAATCTGTGTACTATGAACTGTAATATCCAGTGGGGTGAAAAAAACTGCTTAATCTAGATATTGCCTAGTTTAATAGGGGTGAGAGGTTAGACTGCATGCTTATATTTTATTTTAGTAATTAAGTCTGACGTTTTGCCTATCTTTTGTAGTCAAATTTGTTTTACTGTTTATCTTTACCAGTGAGTTTGTATGAAGTGTGGGGCAAAACTGCTCAGGTTTGCAAAGGCTAATGTATGTCCACTTTCCATTGATGAAGTGGTGAACCAATTAATAAATTGGCATATTCCTGAGGTACCATACTAGGAGCTGGCTGGTGCCTTTCCCTGTGTGATTCATGAGTGGCTCCGGGAGCATTTATGCAATCTAAATGGGTGTGGGTCTCTACATGGGGTTGTGCTGAGTGATAACAGCACCTGGAGGGGTTTGCTGCTTGTCACTAGCAAGGCAATGTGAGAGACAGCCCAGGCTGGAGAGAGTCCCACAGTCCCAGGCTGCACCCCAGGGAACTCATCACAGCTACAGAACCAAACTGTAAACCTGTAAATGATGGACCACACCCCTAGTTCCAGCACCTATGCCAGGCCCACCAGCGATAGTCCAGCAATCATTCCCAAACAATAATTTCCATGACTATCAAGTATTTTTAGGCAGTTCTATAACTTGCTTTCCTGACCACACACTTAGAATTATTTTAGGAAAGGTAAATCTACTTGGCATATTTGTGATAGCACTCTTGGCAAGGGGAATGCGGGAAAGAAATTTATTTCAAATTGCATATGCCTAAACGTATCTGCCACTTTATAGTGGGTGTGTAACCCAATCAATGAGAAATACTGGTATTGGCTGTAGAGTAACAGCTCCTATCTGTGTTCAACTAATTCCATGTGGTCAAGGAAATAGAGAGATTTACTTCATTTATTAAAACAATTGGAAGCTTTACTTTCAAGATCATGCATAATCAGTACTATCTCAGGACTCCAGCTTGCACCCTAAACAACTGAACTTTGACCACCATTCCCCTTTAATGGGTGGTATCAGTACCATCTCTCAGGGAGACAGGCTTCTCCATCTGAGAGTCCATTTTGACCCCAAATGCATTAACCCAGCCTGCCCACATTTCTTCCTGTGTTGTCATATAAAATGTACTCCACATGAAATAAGGAACATCGACCTTGAAAGGAAAGGGAAGAAAGAAAAAAAACATTCAGCAGCCCAGACCGAGATCTAGGCTCTGTCAAAATGATTTCTTATTCCATTTTACTGAAGCAGTGCCATGCTTTATCACTTCTGAGTTCATGTCTTACAGCTGAGGCAGCCCACTTGAATTGGTAAGTTGTTTAGTTAAAGTATACATGTGCTATTCACATTGTCAATATGATTTAAAAGGAAAGAGGCATTTTGCAGGTGAAATACAGCTGCAACAGTCATAGGAAACTGGAACCCAAAACATTAAACCATCTATAATTAATTGCTATGTGTCTCTCTAAACTTTTCTCTGCATTTATGGGCAGTTTACAGTTAGACTTGTGGTTTGAGATGCTGGTGGTGAATGGTGATGGTACCAGCTTCAGATCATTTGGGAGCTTTTGCTAAAGTCTTTCACATGTTTACATAAATAAAATGGGTCTGGTAATCTTAGCTAAGTCTGATGAACTGTCACCTGCATCATTAAATCACCACACAAATACATGCACATACACTATGGCATAACTTGCAGCAGAGCTGAAGTTGCTTTTTGAGTATAAACTGTAGTTGATGGACACTTCAAAACAAAACAGAAAACAAGTCACTGAAATCCTTAGTTTTCAGCCATGAAAGTTAATACTTCATTACACCTTGCTCAGAAGCGGTTGAATTTATTTATATATATTTTATAGAGGTGGTCTGGGATGCTTAACTTCGGCAACACAGGCAGGGTGCTGCTTTAATATGAAGTATCAGTGGCAGTAATAGTGCAGAGTAATTCTCTTGAAGTAGAAATATCCCTATTAAAGTCCAACTGAGGAGGGTGATTTGCCCAAAGAGCAGAGAAAGCAAAAGCCTTCTTATTGCAATTTGCAAATAAGTAAACTCAGATCTGGAATGCTAGACATGCTCCCCTAACTCTATTTTAATTTTGTTTTAATGTAATTGAAAAAATCTGTGGAGCCAGTGTTGAAAGTTGTGCTCATTTTCCATTACATTATAGTACATCACCAAACAGTCTGTGCATTTCATGTAAATTAACAACATTATCAGACTACAATGAATATGAACACTCCTCCATCTGTAAGTTCTGAAACGTGAATAAATAAAAACTTGAAAGTAATATAGATGAAGGTGCTGACAAAAGATCTGTACAAATTCAGAACTAGGTCAAAAGTGAATGCATTAGTGCTCAATATAATTCCATCTGAGATTTTAATGTTCTCTTTCTCCTTTTGTTCTTGCTGCCA
This sequence comes from Emys orbicularis, assembly GCF_028017835.1. NCBI lineage: Eukaryota > Metazoa > Chordata > Testudines > Emydidae > Emys > Emys orbicularis. The sequence goes on along the minus strand of NC_088684.1, from coordinate 150,423,513 downwards.
ATTGATTACCTTTCAGTAAAGTTTACATGTTATCATTAAATGTTAATAATGCATAAATATTAAGCACATCATTGTAAACTTAGCAACACTATTAATACCCTCAATCTTGGTAGGTAATATTAGAAGTTACCAAGATCAGTGTCAATTGTCAGAATCATAAAAACCCTGTCATTCTGAAATTGATAGCTATAAACAATAGTTATGGTGCAATTCATAATTAATGCATTCATCTCTTTCTCTGCGGAACTGCATAGAAGGAAGAAAGCAGTGTTAGAAAATCATAAATAATTCCACTTAAAATTCTTTGTTTTGTTTTTACAACATACCCCCTTTTGTCTGTCTATATATGGCATTTCTAAGGTATCTGTCACCACCTTAGTACCTTGGCATATTCTGCTCTGCAGTTTGTTCAACAAAAAGCAAAATCAACCTTCTGAAGCACAGATGTTACTGTTAGCTTCCCCACCACAGATCCTTGTCAGGCAGGGCATTGTTAGAGAAGCAGGCAAAGACTTAAATATGCATTGCTGCTCTAGATATTCAATCCCACTAGGTGACAACTGCTAGTTAAAGTATACATGTGCAGTAAGCTTTACAACCCCCTAAGTGTGCTAAATCATTGTGTTGGCTCAAATTTGTTTTTTAAGAGCTTTGCTGACTTCACAGCTGGTGAGTTGACACTTTCCATCACTCCACCACTTGGCAGCAGATGCCTCTCACTTATGCACAGATGCTGAGTATCCACCCAACCCTAACATTAGCCTTGTGTTCTGAACTAATTGGGCCAACACAGTTGTAATTAAGATTTCAATAATTAGAAAACTAACATGATTACTTTCACATTTAATCCTCAGATTGTATCATTATACTCTTTTTCTGGAATTATGGTTGTTGATACCTTCTTATTTCTTTGTGACCTGTACCCTCATCAGCCTTCTAATCAGTGGAGTAGTAAATTATTTTGAGGATGATAATTATAATAAAATGTTTTTAAAGAGGATTGGTGGACAGCAATCTTACAGTGGTACAATAAGCACTTTTGATTGAGTTTGTCTTCCAATCAATTTGCCTTTTGTATGGGTTGTCCCTGAACAATTTAATAGAAAGACTTTTTACTCTGTGATTTTTCTAATATAGAGCATTTCAATGCACATGGGTGCATGATACAGAGGAAACTGGTTATCATGGACTAATATCCATCTGACTTGATGTCTGTTCTAAGTTGTTGGACAGTGGGGAGTTACTTTCCAGCATGGGAAAACAGCTGAGGGGAGAAGAGACAGAGAGCTACTTGGGAAGTCTGTCCTCGTAAAATGATGATTTCAGTACACCTCTACCCCGATATAACGCTGTCCTCAGGAGCCAAAAAATCTTACCGCGTTATACGTGAAACCGTGTTATATCAAACTTGCTTTGATCTGCCGGAATGCTCAGCCCCGCCCCCTGGAGAGCTGCTATACTGCGTTATATCCAAATTTGTGTTATATCGGGTCGCATTATATTGGGGTAGAGGTGTATTAGCAGACAATAGCAGGGAGTCTTATTTGGAGGACAGATCAGTGAAGGGAGTAGGTGATGTAAGGGAAACCTTTAGAGAACTGAATGAAGTCAGGAAAATGTCTAACCAATACATGAAAGGTGTAGATGCCATTCCAAACCTTGTATACTTTGGATGATAAATTTACTAGAATGAACTCTTTAAAGTTCATCAGTCACTCATATACATTGTGTGTGTGTGTGCGCGCGCATACGTGTCCCTAATCTGTCTGAGATATGTTTCTAAACACATCCTCAGAGCCCAGATCAGCTCCTGAACACAGATATTTCCATCTGAAAATGTTAAATCCACAGCAGTTGAGCTATTTTAACCTTTGAATGTTTATCATGATGCTTTATAACTACAGCAGATAGTTTCTGATTGCTAATGTATGTTTGTAGTTTCTAATGCATGTTTCTGGCAGGGTTGCTAATGTATGTTTCTGGCAAGTGTGGCATTTTATTTTAAAACTTTCTTCTCGATAAGTAAAAAAATATGGTACATTTATATAAGAGATACACCCTTCACACAATCTACACACTGGTTTTATAAAGCACAGGGCATCCGAATAAGATTGTGAGATATGTGCTCTTTCTGATGGCTGACTTTGGGACTCCAGACCTTTGGTTGCATGTCACCATATAGGAAGTCTGGTCTTTTTTATTTAAGCAGCTCTTAAAGTGTGGACAAGGGCAGACACTTCATCCATAGTATTAGATTGAAAATCAAATTGAATTTAATGGGAGTTTTGTTTGAATAAGGAATACAGTATCAGGCCTTAACAGAGTTAGTTGATTTTTTCCTGGAACTAATTCAGATCTTGGCATTCAGCATCACTCAAGAAGTATTAAGAAACCTACCAGACTGGACCACATGTAAAGATCCCTTCAGCAATATAGACCTAAAGAAACGTTGGGTGAAATTCTGGTACCATTAGAGTCACCCTTTTTTACAACTTCTATTATTGTAGCACAATATATTTTATTAAACTCCTTTAAAACACCTGGACATGTATCATAAATATTTATAGCTGTGTTGTTTGATGGCCAGAACTGTTTATTTCTTATGGTTTAACCTCAACTTTAACTTAAGTTGGAAAATGAAAATATATCATCTGCAGTTGAGAATGTCTTCAAGTTCCCCCTTCCCTCCCACCCCCTGAAAATGTCAAGGTAAAGAGCCCCTTTTAATAATGATGGATGTAAGCTAGGCCATTCCAGTAGTCCAAAAAATATGTTGTCTGCTTAGATACATAAACTATTAACATGGAGTACTATTGAATATTTTGTCAGAGACTGCAGGGCAATAAAAATAGCCGAGGGAAGGTTAAAAGGAAATGCAGGAATTCCTAAGAAACAGAAACTATTCATAATTTTAAATATTTCCCATGAAAACCATCCAAACCTTTACTTTTTCTGTTCTGTTTATGCATCTTCCCCTTTCATCTCTCCCACTAATGGAGTATACTAAGACTTGGAAGGATTTGATGCTGATCAACATAGATTTAATCATACACAAACACACAAATATTTCCATCGATAATAACAAATTTAAGATAGGCAAAGTCAGAAAAATGCTACTTGAGAACTTATTAGCATTTGATTTAAGCATATTTATTTTGTGTATTTTGACATGTGATGTTGGCAATTTGTATTTTAACAGTTACAAAGCTATAACTTTTTGAATCTCAATATCTACTGTTGTTAAATAAATATTGTCTCATCCTCTTAGTGTCTGCCCATGCCCATAATTCCCTGCAACTGTGAACATTTAAAATCAGTAAAAATATAGAATGCTCAAAAATAAATATTGACATTATCTGTCAAAATTATTTAAAAAAATACAAATTACATTCTGCCAAGCCTAAGTATATAATATTTGATATATAGAGATAGACCCAAGATAAAATCCCAGATCTCAACAGGCTTAAACTTTATGGAAATACAGACATATTTTGCAACTTGAAGTTATCTCTAATAATATCATGGTAGAGATTCCAAGAACTCCAAAAATAATGTCAAATAAATAGGGAAGTATGGTCAAGTTTTTCCTACATAAATGGAATAACAATTTTAAGGGGGGGGATGCTTCTTTGGCTAAAGAAAACCTTACCAGTGTCAGGCCTGGACTGGCTCAGGATGCTTGGGATGCTGAAAACATCATGGTATATGTGGGAAATGACTTGTGATTTATTGCCTGGTCTATTAAATAAGTGATACTTCAAAGCATGGTATCTCATGAATCACTAGGGATTATAAACTGATGCTACTGTAACACAGTTGATCCAAAGGTGACTGTTACTGCTCCCCAGTTAAAGTTCCTTTAGCTTGTGTGGTTGGGGTCTATTCTATGGAGCTATAAGTCCCAGGCAGAGCTGTATAATTAACAGAGTCATCCAGCTTCAGTCCCAGCTGCTGACTCAACCAAAAGGGTTAGTAAGCTATATGCCATTGGACAACCAGGAATCTCACTCAATTAATGATAATTGTTCCCAGTCTTGGTAGTTTGTAACGTATCAGATTTCAAAATCACATTGTTATTACCTTCTAGTCCTTTTGCTCCCACTTACTTTCCAACTTGATTTTAAACACCCAATACCTTGAGAGCTGTTATAGCTGGAACTAATGCTGAATACTCTCGGATAGCTTTCAAGTAGCATAAAGCATTAATATCCAGCTCTAGGAGTTGGTAAAAATATTGGCTGTGAAAGTAATGCTGGAATTGAAGTGTGAGGAGAAAGCAACATAGTAATTAGAATTAACCTATTTTAAATAATGAGTGGGAGTTCATCTATTATTTCGCCCTAACATTTTTTATTATTTTTCAATATCAATTATTTAAAACCTGAGTAATTTCACAAACAAAATTAAAGATATGTTAATTTGTGCTCCAAGAGGCTGCAATTCACTCCTGCTGCAAAGTCTAAGAGGCTGTTTAAATAGCTATAGGACCTGGTCCTTTAGTTCAAGCTATAGAGGCTCATGCTTTTTGTTATGGCCACACCATCTTCAATACCTGGTGTTGGACAAGTTAGTGGTTCTCACACAACCACATTAAAAAAGTTGGGATGGCTGTCCCCAGGAGTGAGAATGCATCATTCCAGCATAGTCACCTTAATAAGGACATAAATAGAATGGTACAACCATTGATGGAGAGAAGGAGAACTTGTTCCCTTCCCCAGCTTTTTACCAATTTGCTACACCTGGTCAACAAAGTAGAGAAAATATTGGATGGGGATGGAAATAATGACATCCACTGAACTCCAGGTGGGGCTGTTGCAGTACTTCTTGGATGCGGAAACAGGAATTGCTTGTGATGTCATGATATAAGCAGCATGGGAGTCAAACAGCCACTCAGACTTTGCCAGGAGAAGGAACCAGCCACAGCCAAGGGATAAATATGCACTTTTCAATCAGTTTTATGAATCAATTGAAGTTCTGAATAATTAACTTTAATGACAATAAACCTATTGGACTAAAATAGCCCAATAAACAAGGAGGGGACTTACACTTTAAGATCTAAGATATTGTGACTTCCCAGGGCAGAGGAACAGTTGGACAGATCACTGAAATTATTTTAGCACCAGTAAAGTTTTCTAAACATTAACCCTGGGACAATGACCAGATTGAGGATAGCTCAAACGAGTCATAGTAGCACTGCCCTGTAAGCAGCAATGTCACTCAGCTGTATGCAGCAGTCTCATCTCTCAGTACAATCCACACAGCATATAAGGTGGGTTTCTCCCTGCAGTAGTGTTGGGGACAAGCAGGGTAGCTGGTGTGTGCACCAGGGAGGAAGCAAGCCCATACTATAGCATCCTGGACTGTGACCCACCATCCCACCCTGGGCAGAAGCATACACTAGCAATCAAAAGCTATCTGCTGCAGTTATAAAATATCATTTTAAAGGTTAATAAGAAAGTAGCTCAGTTGCTGCGGATATGTTTAGATAAAAATATGTGAATCTCAGGAGTTTTGAGTCTCTGTGGATATCTATCAAATTTATCTACAGAGCTGGGTTTTTATAGTGTATTCATCATTCTCTTATAATGCCTTGCATAAAGGGCCTGATACAGCTACTACTGAAGACAACAGGACATTAGTGCGGGTTTCATTGCATCTTAACGCAGGTTTGATTTCTCCCAAATCATTTTTTTGGCCTCTATGGTACAAACTTTAGCCTTCTGACTGCCATCTTCTGACCAAGATTTCCCCGAGTTTCATCTGCTGCCTTAAGGATCTCTTTAGGAACACGGTATTGGACAATCAAAAATACTTGGTAACTTCTTTCCAACTTTTTGTTGGTGGACACAAAATCTATTTTCATGAAATGGACAGATCCCTCTTTGCCTAGGTGAGAGCGTTGGACAACAATCCTACTGCAGTATGGTTCCCTTTATATCTGCACAGAAGAGTATATATTGTAACAAAGAGGCATCAATAAATCTCACACTCATTATCAAAGAACATTTAATTCCTTGGACACTTTGGAAAGTTTTAGAATTTAAACTAGTAAAACCCAACTTGTTTATAGCTATATAACTCCAAAGCATAATATGCTGATGCATCAAATGGTTGTTTTGCATTTATTTCCTTTTCTGTACATTTATGTTTTAGTACACTTTGGTTTTTGTTAATATTTCTTATCTTCTAAAACATATCTCTGGTTATTTATTAATATATCTTACAACTGCTTATCTTTGCATCTGTAATCCTGGTCCTTGTCAAGATAAAAATAATTGTATAGCTCTGTACTTGTTTTTGTAAAATATTTTTTTTTAAAAGAAGAGGAAATAATATAATAAAGAAAAAGCAAGATGTCTAATTAGACTTCTGAAAGGACATAGACTCCTAGAACAATAAACATGCTTACTCCCCACCATCCTTCTGACAAGAGATATTTCTCTATTATCTTTGTATTATGTTTCTTCTTAGATCCTAGTCACAACATTTATCTTAGTGTTATGGTTCTCTCTCCCTTTTCAAATGTTTGCCTCCAGGGGTACTGAAACTACTAAAATACATTGTATTTGGTGGATCTGCATTAAAAATCACTTCTTTCTGCTGACAAACAATTTAAAACATCACATTTTTGCCTGGCAAATTGAACTTTTTTAAATATATAGAGAGAGACCTAGAGCCATCTGACCCAAGTTTATTTTTCTCCAACAATTGCAATTTCCATTTGGGAATATTATTGTTAAATATCTGTGATGGAGATACTTTCAAAAATGTTATTGTTTACTTTCTATTGATTTTTAAAACATGCCATAAGAGAAAATGTATAAGAACAAGTCATAAAAAAGGCAACTTAATTATAGATATATCAGAGATAATGGTATAATTATTTCTCCAAATGCATGTTAGGAAAAGAAGAATGATCAAAAGGCCATACCACATACAGATGCAGCCTACATGTATACAATATTTTGTATTTTTAGGCAGTATGCAGAATGTATTGTTTTTATGTTATTGCACCAATTATTTATATAAACATGGGGAGAGACTCTTTGGATTTGCAATTAACTTATCCTTTCTCTAATACAGCATCTGTCCCAATAAAATGTTGAAGATTCAAAATAGGTGCCTGGTAAAGAGGGGAGAAGATGAGATACTCAGTTACTGCAATGATGGGGACAATATAAGGACCTAGATAGATAGAATAGACAAACTTTGTGTTGTGCCTTGTATACCATGTGTGACTCTGCACTGAAACTGGCAACTGAAGTAAGCTACAGAGGACCAGTTCTGTCTGTTACTTATCAGAGGAAGACTTACATTAAAATGAATTTGTTACATCTTGGATCATAGTTTAAATTATAGTATATTACTAACTATCTGGGCATGATGAACCCAATTTTGACTCGTTTCCCCCTCCCCCCCACACACACACAATGACTGATTTTCTGTATTCAAGAAAAATCTAAGCACACTGAATTTAATCATATAGTTGCATTTGGTAAACTGTAATCCCAGCTAATACACATGGGAATCTAATCCTGAAAAGATCTGAACACCTGCAAAGCCCTGTACAATCAATGGCAGTTCTGGGCATTCATCACCCCCCTTGGATCAAGCCCTCTGTTAGTCCAACAGAGAATTTCTGAAAGATACTAAAGTGCATGAATTTCTGATTTAAAATATGCATGCTCATTGATCACAAATAGGGCAAAAAATGTCACACAGTTATTATAGAGAAAAGGGAGTTGATTAAAATAGGTGACCTTTAGAAAGCATTTGCAAAAAATGTCTACTGTTTGTTAGAAGATAGCGCCCAAGGGAGTCCCAGACTGGGTTCAATTGAATAGTTTAAATAACAAGCTTAGAAAAAAATGTGGGATTCTATGTTTTTTTGTGGGGGGGGGGGTTGTGGTTTTTTTTTTTTTTTTTACAGGAAAATATATTTCTTTGGAATACATTCTTAGTCTTTTTTTTTTAACTTGACCTATTAATATGTTCAGATGGTTGGCCTGATGGCTATGCTTTATTCTGTCACACAGGACACCTCATTTGAACCCAACCTAAGGTTGCTCACTTTATGGGCTGGTGCAGCTCAGATGTGTCATTGACTTGACACACTTGGGCTCTCAGGGTTAGACAGAGTGACAGGTAATTGCTACATCAGTGCAGCGTGTGATGGCTAATTCAAAGTGGCACTGGTGATGGTCTTGAAAGCTCACCCATTCTGTAAACTAGATAAAGGGCACCACAACTTTCTAAAAGAAAGAAGTCATGTTATATAAGAAAATGGTTGTTCCTCAAAATAAAGTGCAAGATTCTTAATGCCAAATCTTCACAGATGGGCAGTGAGTGCTAAATACCAAGATGGAAAAGTTTACCTGGGATGAATGGTAAGGACTGAACACAGAAAAAGCACATAAAGTTAGTTATATACTAGCCTCAGCAAACCTTTAATTTGCAGACATAGATGAGTTGCTATAAGAGAAAAGCAAATCTTTTTTGACATTAACCATATAATATTTTAGTTAAGTTTAGTTAACTACATCTCCCTCCCCTTACCCAAATTCCTCCACTCCCCCACTTTTTGTACATAGCTATTCCTCAAGGTAGCACCCAGTTTCAAAGGCAGAAGGGCCAAAATACTGAAAGAAAAACTGTTCTCATGTAAAGTCCTGCCCAATGTTGTAGGCCTAGGAGGTTTGCCTAAGCATTCAACTTCAGGGTGGGAATCTGAAGCAAAGCTGAACTTTTTGAGACATGCATATCGTTAGTCAGTACAATGATGAATGTCCAGTTAAAGGCAGAGGGTCTGCTTCTGATCATAAGAGTAATTCAGAAGTAACTCCAGCGAAGTGAATAGGCTTGCACTGAGGTAACTTCACACTGACTAGGTCCATTATCTGTTCTAGGGCACACATGTTTTATCAGACAATGGAGTAAGAAATACTGTTTTCGAAAGAGAGTGCAATGAGTTCTTGTTATATTTACCAAGTTAGTTAAAGATTTAAAATTAGATTTACTGTAACCAACTAGTAAAAGAACTTAATATTTTTATTAGCATTTTAGTTATAAATGCAATAACCATTAACAAGCAAAACATTCACATATTCTTTTGAATGGCTATGAAAAGGCTTTTAGCTTTTGCTGGATAATGAGCACCTCAGTTAAATGACTAAAATGCTGCTTTAAATGAAAGAGCTTTTCCAACAAGCTTGTTGAAAATATAATCTGTGAAATGCTTTGGTCATAAAAATCCTTAACATGCATATTAAATTAAAGAATTATACTCAGGCTATTCAGACCAGTGGAAACCCAGTCAAATGTATTAGTCTTATTCTCCCTCCACTCCAGTTGCTACAAATATTCTTAGAACACCACCATTAAATTGTACTACTTGATACATGCATTCCATTCACCAATATTCTTTTTTGTTTGCTTTATTTTCAAAAATGGGAAAAGTGAAACTTGCGACCAAGCCATATTTTAGATCACATCCTGGAACACAGATATCGAACTAAATACAAAATAGATATATGAAAGACTGTAACATGCACAAACAGACTCATTATGTAAGAAGATAGAAATGCCAAGTAGATAATTCTTAGCAAATGCACCTTCATATAGTCTTCATATAGGCGCTTAACAGAGTTACTCAAACTACCATTTCAATAATGCCCAGAAGCCTTGCACACTTTAAAATAATTAATCTGAGAAGACTGGATATCTCAAGATGTTGAGAGAGGGATACAGAACACAGAGCACTGTTTCAAACTGGCAAAGGCAGGTAGTGATTTTTTTAAAAAGGCTATGGTCCAATGTCTGTACAGTGGCCTTTGTGAAATGAGTCAGTGTTTCAGGCAAGTTTTTGGTGGGAAGCTCTCCACCTCACTAATACTACAATTAAGACTGGCACTTGCTGGCAGTCTTGAAAGAATGGCTAAGAAATGAATGATCACAGATTCTCAATGACCTGTCAGTCCAACTGGTGGGTTTTAGGGATCAGGGTCAAAACATATTGGAAGGGCCAGGTCAAAACAGATGACTTATGAATCTCTACCTGAAGGGAGGTGGGGGGAGGGAAAGAGGATTTTGGTCTCCAGAGCTATTATAATGAGTAAATAAATAAAATACTATTTATCAAGAGTCACTTACTATCGTATTGTCAATATGTTTGGTGTGTTGGGCAGAGTGGTAACATTATCAGTGATAGACTGTATTTATGACTGATCACAAACTCATTAAAACGCTGGAAACAGAAACCTGGTGCAGGGTTCCCTTTAATTCATTGTTCCTAACAATCTTCTTTAGAGGATCTTCCACTGAGTACATCAACTTTAGATTTGAAGGACTCAGTCTTGTGAGGTTCTGGGCACTTCCTGAAAGGTGTTAGGCAATCTTCACTCTGAGTGAAGTTAATGTGAACTGAGAGTATCCAGTATATCAGAGGCAGAAACCAGCACTTTTCACGATCAGGCTCACAAGCAACATGATCAGAGTGTTGGAGAATATGTGTCCTGTTAGTTCCAATACTGGGTTTTGTTTTATTTTTTTTGGAGAGTTCATTTTTCATGGAGAGGACACTAACAGAGTAGTGGTGGGGCAAGTAGAATGGTAAGGAAGGGGTGTATTTAAAGAAACAAAGGAGTGGGGAAAAGGATGGATAGGAGGAAATGGGAACAGATAGAGTAGAAAGATATGGGAGATGGAGGAAAGGGAAAGAAAGGGGAGAAATAGGGGATGCTGTGAGCGGAAGGATGAGAAGGAGCATGGGGAATGAGGTGCTATATCAGAGGGAATTGGTAGCCACAGAGAGACAAGAATGAACATCCAGGAAACAAAACATGAAAGTGACATGATTTCAGTTTCAAAGGTTTCAATGACAGCGGGAGGCTGCTGGACATGTGAAGCCCTGCTGGTGATGGTGTTGCTGCTCCTGTAAGGAGTTCTACGGGGCTGGAGCTTCAAAGCTGCCCTTAGAGCCTCTCTCTCATTAGTCTTGAGCCTTTACATGGTCTGTGGGCTCAGAGAAGGGAAGCTGCTGGAACTCGGTGCCCCATAGCATCTCCAACATAGTCTTATTTCTCTTTTCTCATGCCCATCTACAATTATATAGTTACCCTTTTTATTCCTTGGCATGAAATTGTTAACTTTAGCCATTAACAAGAATTTCCTTTTTTTTTTTTCCACACTATCATCACACTTGGATCAGAAGTGTGCCTTGTTGCTCTACAATGGGTATTGTTATGTCTGTCTGTAGATAGATCTCATTGCTTTTACCTCTGTGTTACTTTAACCTCACTGGTTGTCAAGCTTCCTTTAAAGAAGCCCCAGATATGAAAGTGTGAGTATCAGATACTAATTTCAACTGAGATGAGCTAGATAGCAAGCTCTATCTTCTGTCAGTAGTATGAAAGTCAGCTTGAGGCAAAGATTTGAACACTGGCCTCATTCAAAGACCTAGAAAGAACTGAAATAGAGCTGAAACCTATATATAACTCTTAATGTTACTTGCTATGGCCTTATGGTCAAAACAAAGGCCCCAAATGCAGAAGACCTGGGCTCTATTCCCAGCTCCGCCGCTGGCTTCTTATATGAGTATATCACACAACAGACGTGTGTCTCAGTTTCCCTATGTACTGTGTTTAATGGGAATAATTATACTCTCCTTCATCCCTGATCTGACATTGAAAGATTAATGCTTATAAAGTGCTTTGAAATCCTCAGATAGATCGCTGCTCAAAATAATTAGTATTGTCTTTTATTTTTTCATAATGTGAAGAAGATTGTATGGGTGGAATCTGCAGGTGTTTGGAGAAACATCCTTACATTTGATCCCAGCATATTAAAAAGTGCTCTTCACTTAAAAACAGAAGGTGCATCTGGATTTGGTTTGGTTTTTAAATACTCTAATAACTGAAATACAAGGGCATATGGGTTTAGAGAGCCACAGACATGATGAAACAAAATGTGATGCTTTTCTTTCTATCTACTTCAATGTCTTTGATGGAAATGGAACAAAACCCATCATGTCAAAGTGTTTAGAGTTAGCCCTTGCGAAAGACCAGACAGGAAGTTGTTGCTGTTTGCATGTGAGCACACAAATCAGCAGCTGTGTAAGGAATGCTTATTCTCAAACCTAGGGAACTTTTCCCTGTAGAGTAATAGGGTGTTTTCTTTTGATTAAATTTTGGATGGATGTTTTGACTCATGTATATTCATACTAATTATGTTGAGGAGCCATTGATTATTCATGAAACACAGTTCAGTGCAGATAGCTAGAGTAGGAGCTTGATTTATCCTAATAAATCCCCTCCCAGCCCTGGTCAAGACAAAATATCCTCTCTGGGGAGAAGCAGCACGTGCCTGAGTAAATATCTCTTCACTACTACAAGGGCTGAGAAATGGGCCAATGTGGCAAACCAAACTAGTTGTCAATGCCTGTATCTACCTCCAAAGGCAACTCCATTCCCAAGAATACAACAGTTACATGTTGACACCAGTCTCAGATACACTGCCTATGGAAATTAATATTTTCAAGAATGAGACCATACTGACAGCCAATTAAGATTTTCAGGGCTTTCAGTACATTCCCCAAAACCATAGTTCAGTTTCACATATGCTTGCATTTATGAAGGCAGGATGGAAGAAAGGAAACTTTTCACCAGCTCCAGCCATGAAAAGCTGATGGGATAAGCAGTAAACTTGTAGATAACTTTTGTTTCAGGGGGTGGGGAGGTTAAGAAAATCTCTCCAAAAGTGTGTCTACATATTTAATGTATGACAAAATGCTATTAATGATATTGAAAATAATGGTAGCTGATAAATTATATATGGATATTTGATGCCTGCGAAAATGGTTTTAGTGATGTTTACAACACTATTGGCTGAAAAATAAGGAAATGTAATCACACTTTTAAAAACTATCTAGGGTATATTCATATGAAAGTAAGATGTGAAATCAATTAACTTTCCATTGATATCACAGGGATTTTCTCTATATTATGACAGATTTTTAAATGAACATTTTATGTTCCCTTTTTTCTTCTTTTTTTATTGCCCTCCCAAGTAACATGCTTAATACAACAGATCTTACTTTGGGTCTCTTGCTGTGTTACAAAGTTTGGACAGTTTAACCAGCTCCTCACATCTAGCTCCTGACTACGTGGACATTAAGTATGGACTAAGCTGAGACCATCAAATTCAACTCACTTTAGACACATTAGGCTGGCAGGCTAACAGCACTCACTGTAAACATCCCTGACTTTTTCTTAATAATACATTTAATCTTTCAAAACATCCTCTTTCACCTGTTCTCTGATGATTAAGATGTTTATTTGAAAAAGAACAGTTTCTTTCTTTATTTTAACATGTCATGCTGCTTCCATCACTCTATGAAGGATCAGTCCCCATCCTTTTAATCAAAACAATGATTCATGTCAGACTACTTTTTCGCTGAAAGCTATAGATTTAATTCTCTGACCACTCACATAAGAAACAGCCCTCCTCCCCAGCATAGCTGCTAGTCCTGCATTGGAAACTGTTCAAAAACATGTCAGATGCTTAGTATAATATCTCAGACTCCTCAATGGCATTGCTAAACTGGGAAGCTGCACACATATTCTCAACTCACGTTTGAAATACCCCTTTCTCATTTAAATACTGTGGAACTTTGAAGCCTGTAGACTGAGTTTCCACTTGAGCATGAACAAACCTGTTTAATCAAAATTAAGTTATCTTTGCCTTGCAGACTCCTTTAAATATATTAAGGGCAAAGAAGAAAGATAGAAATAAGAAGGGTGGGGAAGAGAAGGGGGCAAACACACTAATTATTTTTGCAAGATTCAGAAGACCATCTGATCAGAAATATTTCCAACAGTTCAAATGAACCTGTCTAACAATCTTATTCTCTTAAAACAATAGTTTCATTATGGGACACTTATCTCTAAACTAAGGCTTTTACTGACATAACAAACGGACTGTCTTGCTGCAGTGCAGAATGTCAGTTTACTCAGTTAGAACTTTCAATGCAGAAATTCAGCATGATGCAGTTCCCCCAGATAAAGCAGCACTTACCTTAATTGAAATCCTTTCTCTGATAGAGCCGAGGCATCAGTCAAATCAGCAGTGATTTGGGGGCAATCTAAGTTTTCTATCAACACCCTCCAGGTAGCTGCATACTGTACTGCCTTTTTTCGTTTGTGTTGAACTCGTCACTGTCTAAAAGAGAGAGAGAGATAAGCTGAAATCCTCAGAGGTTCCCAGTGAGTGAGAGAAAGAGTACCAAAGCAATGTTTCTTAACATGAGATTCTCAGCAAACGTGCTCAGGTCTGGAAGATCCTGTAACTGCTGTGATAGGCTCCTGTCATGTCCCGGGAGCCGTGGGATGATCATTGACCTGATTAGCACTGAACACTCCCCACACGCAGAGAAAGCATTGAGAGGATTGGTGAGTTGCAAGGGAATTGGGAAAGGCACCAGGGCCACTTGGGAATCTTTTCTCTTTCAGACTAATGGATATGCTGCAGCTGAGGCTGTAATTTGTGAGGAGGTTATGTACAATGTTAACTATCTAAGGACTTAAACAAATGTGCTTTTGCATGCTGTTTCTCAAGGTGCATCATCGTGCAACATAAGGTATATCTGAGTAATTAGAGACTGATGTAGCTGTTTTGTAATATGAGGCTCACTGTATGTAATGTTCTGTAATCTGGGAGATAAAATAAATTCATACACTTGCCTATGACCCTGGAAAACAGAGCTCAGTTCCAGCCTAGAATAAATGAAATGAGTTTGATGGGCTTGTGTTAGCCCCCAGATTTGCCTATGTTAAAAAAAGCAGGCTAGACATAGTAAATAATCATATTTGACAGCTTAAATAAAACAGATTAACAATGCTGAATTATCATTTCATTACAGAAAGGCCCCTTCAAAGAAGCAAAGTGTAGAAAGGCACATTCACTTCCACTAGAATAGTATAAGAAGCAAACATAATATAAAGCAACTAAACTTTACAGGGCTTGATTTGCCTCCCACACCACTGTAAATCAGGAAAAAGTCCAATGGACTTTAGTTGGTATTGGTTAAAAACAACCTGGTTTCGAGCGGAAGTGAGGGCAGCTATACAAAATATGTATCTATATATAACAAATGGAACAAAGAGGAGGATGATAGTAATGAATATAAATCAGAAGCTAGGAGTGATAGAAAATTGATAAGGGAAACAAAGGGACATGAGGAGAAATCTATGGCTAGCAGAATAAAGGACACACACACATTAAAAAAAGTTTTTAAAGTGTATTAGAAACAAAAAGAATCCTAACAGTGGAATTTGTCTGTTACTAGATGGAAATGGTAACATTATCAGAAATAATGCAGAAAAGGCAGAAGTGGTCAATACATATTTTTGGTTTGCATTTGGGAAAAAACAGATTATGCAGTCATGCATTATGCACTTATGATGATAACATTTTAGTCTGACTTTTGTAGCTGCTGTTTATTATCCTCCTGTGGTAGTAGTGGAATGACAAAACAGCAAATCCAAATACCTTGCATCCAAGAGTTTTAGAAGAACTGGCTGACGAGCTCATGGATCATTAATACTGTTTTTCAATAAGTCTTGGAACACTGAGGATGTTCCAAGAAAGGTAATGTTGTGCCAATATTCAAAAAGGGTAAACAGGATGACCTGGGTAATTATAGCCATGTCAGTCTGACATCAATCCTGGGAAAGATAATGCAACAGCTCACATGGGACTACATTAATAAAGAATTTAAGAAGGGTAATATAATTAATACCAATCAACATGGGTTTATGGAAATTAGATCCTGTCAAACTAACTTGATATCTTTTATTGATGAGATTACAAATTTGGTTGATAAAGGTAATAGTGCTGATATAATATACTTAGGGTACATCTATACTTACCTCCGGGTCCGGCAGTAAGCAATCAATCTTCTGGGATCGATCCCGGAAGTGCTCGCCGTTGACGCTGGTACTCCTGCTCCGCGAGAGGAGTACGCGGAGTCGACGGGAGAGCCTGCCTGCCGCGTGTGGACCCGCGGTAAGTTCGAACTAAGATAGTTTGACTTCAGCTATGTGAATAACGTAGCTGAAATTGCGTATCTTAGTTCGAAGTGGGGGGTTAGTGTGGACCAGCCCTTTGAGTTCTGTAAGGTATTTGACTTAGTACCCTACAACATTTTGACTAAAAAACAAATCACATTAATGGATTAAAAGCTGTTTAACTGATAGATCTAAAAATATCATTGTAAATTAAACTACACTATTTAACACTTTTATCAATGACCTGGAAGAGAACATAAAATCATCACTGATAAAGTTTTCAGGTGACACAAGAATTCAGGGAGTGGTAAATAATGAAGAGGACAGGTCACTGATACAGAGCAATCTGGATAATACAATTTTTAATGTGGCTAATTGTAAATGTATGTAACTTGGAATAATGAATGTAGGTTATAGTTACAGGATGGGGAATGCTATCCTGAGAAGTAGTGATTCTGAAAAAGATTTTGGGATTGTAGGGGATAATCAGCGGAATATGTGGCCAAAAGGACTAATGCAATCCTTGGATACATAAACAGGGGAATCTTGAGTTAGAGTAGACGGGTTATTTTACCTCTGTATTTGGCACTAGTGTGACTTCTGCTGGAATACTGTGTTCAATTCTGGTATCCAAAATTCAAGAAGGATGTTGGTAAATTTGAGACAGTTCAGAGAAGAGCCACGAAAATTATTAAACAATTAGATGACGGACCTTATAGTGATAGACTCAAAGAGCTTAAACTATTTAGCTGAACAAAGAGATGGTTATGGGACGACTTGATTACAGTCTATAAATACCTGCATGGGGAATAAATATGTAATACTGGGCTCTTTGCATACAAAGGTATAACATGATCTAATGTCTGGAAGTTGAAGCTAGACAAATTCAGACTGGAAATAATGCAAACATTTTTAACAATGAAGGTAATTAGCCATTGGAACTATTTACTGATGGTCATGGTGGATTATCCATCACTGGCAATTTTAAAATCAAGATTGCATGGAATCATTTTCTGGAAGTTCTATGGCCTGTGTTATACAGGTGCTCAGAGTAGATGATCCCATTCATCTTCTGGCCTTGGAAATCTATGAATCTGTGACAAATTATGGTTTTAAATAGGTGGAAAACCAATGTAAGGAGAATCAGGCCCATTATTGTATTGTTCTTAATACACAAAACTCTACTGGTATATTTAATAACACCAGTTAAACAAAACTAGAATGCTGGACAGAAATTGCATAGATTGTGGCGGTAACAACTTCCACAGTTTAACTGTGCATTGTGTGAAGTACTTCCTTATATTTGTTTTAAACCTGCTGCCTATAATTTTCATTGGGTGATCCCTAGTTCTTGTGTTATATGAAGTTATATACCCTCATGCTTAAGGGTATAAGCCAATTATTAACAGCAAGGAGTTAGGAGGGAAAAATCCCTTTTGGGCAAGTGATTCCACAATTCCAATTACAAGATTTATTGCACTTTTTTCTGAAGCATCTGATATTGGCCACTGTCAGAGGCAGAATGCCAGAGTGGATGGACCACTGGTCTGGCTCAGTATGGTAATTCCCTAATTCCCATTTCAGATACCCCTGTTGTTGACTTTTAGTAGCAACCATTATTGTCTTGGAAAATACCCTGGCCTGCTACTATGCTTTAGTACTTTGATTTATTAATAGTAAAGCTTCAAAGCAACCCACTATATCACTGTTCAGGTTACAGAACTCACAGTCAGAGGCTATTAGGTATTCATTTTTCATTAAAAATTACTTTGATTATTATGGCTACAGCATTTCATCAGATACGTGGTAAATGTTGATGAATATTCTTAAGTCAGACATTTGTTTGGATGGGAAGAGCAAATGTGATGTCAAAATAAATACAGCAATGATGGGCTGGCCTGGTGAGAGTGTACTGCACTTCCATTTGGGAAACCTATTTTCAATTTGCAGATGTCTTCTTCCTCCGTAGCTAAGAGGGGTGAGGCGTATGATGGAGGGGGCACACTAAACACTTGACAGGATGCTGAAGGACTCACAGATGACTCCAAAGTGGGTATTGTCTAGTCCATCTCGGCTAGAAGGATGGTGACCATGTGTCACCTGAAGGAGTGACCCAGGATAAAAGTCAAACAAACAAAACAAAACAGTTTTAGTCAACATGATCTTTTCCTCAAGGGTTAGTGTTCATCAGAAAATAAAAAGAAAATATCCTCCGGCTTGTGCTTCAAGCCAGTCCTGTAACCCCTGGATGTGAAGCCCTCCCTTTTCAAGGGTATTCTTCTCATTTTATCTTCCAAGCAGCCATTCTTTTAGCCTTTCCCTGTGCAAGGACAGGGCAAAGGTCGGCTAGGATTAACATCTTGTTCACTTGGACCTGCAACCTGTAACACCATGCTAAAGTGAAGTAACCTCAGGGCTTAATAGGAGAAATGAGGGGGGGGGGGGGAACCGCCTTGTCTTTCACCTCCCCAGAGTAAAACATAACCATAACAAACCTATTAAATTTGTTGAAAATACTTCCCAATAAACTGCCCAAGCATTACTGAAGACAGACAATCTTCATATTCTTGGGAAATTCAGCACTCAAACTTTTCCATGAGAGTTGGGAGCAGCCAGGCTGGCTACCTATCAGCAACACCTGAAAACTCCTCTTGCTGGTACTTTTGACTCTGGGGGCTAAGTGCTTAATCCTATTCATATTAACATCAACACAAAGTTCCAATTGACTTCAATAGTACAGGATTAAACTCCACAATCTCAGCAAGCATAAAACAGCATAGCTGCATTGACATCAGTGGAGCTACACATTTTACTCTAGATGAGGATCTGACCCTAGGACTGCGGCAACTTCTTATGAGATAGTACCATATATTCTGCTGGACTCCATACATCAGCACCCCTTACATCCATGCAAATTTTTTTAGTTTTTGATGTAGCCCATTTTACAGCCTCCTTTTCAAACTGCCTGGACTTCATGATGTACAGCCACCATGGGAAGCTTCTTTTGTATCTAGCAGCACTGTCAGCATGAACATTCAGCACTTTAATTCATCTCCTTGTCCAACAAGCTGTTGAGGTTAAGTTAAAGATGTTACCTAGTTGGAAGGGAGCATCTGGCTTCTAGCCACACTCAGTTGAAACTGCTTGACTCATCCACTTTTCCCTGCTGGTAGCTATAGGAATCTTGTTAACTCCAAAACACACTTGTCCTTATCTGCCTACTGCTCCTGAACACAATCCAGGAACAATCCTCACTAACATCCTTCTTTACCTAGGCCAGGCTTCTAAAGATAAGGGTAGTTGTACAAACAATTGCTGCAAGACATATCAAATTATTTTATTTAATGAAATGCAGGACGTGAATTGAGCTGGCACACATTTGCTAAGCAGGGTCATATACTGAACCATACCAGTTCTGATACTTTAATTCCCTGGGGGCTGGCCCACAATGTTGGAGACGTCCAAAGGGAAGAGACAGGGCAGGGATTTAAGAAAAGTTCCATGAGGTGCATGGAGAGAACACTTTGCAAATGCTAAAGCACGAAACCTCAGGGTAGGACAGATTTTGAAGTGAAGCTGATGTCGGAAGGCAAATGGTGGCTGCAACACCGAGTGCTCCAGGTTGAGTCAGGTTTTGGAGCACAGTCAATGAGAGGAGACTCAAGAGAAACAGGGAAGAATGTAAGGAATAGGGAGAAAGGGGAAAAGAAGGATGGAGGGACTGGAGCAGGAGGGCTGGAACAATTTGTATAGTTTGGGTGCTGAGAGCCATTGAACCAACTTGTAAACCCTGTATATGATGGAAATCAGTTCAAAAAGTAGAAATGTGGAGAGGAGGACCCAATAAGAGAAAGAAAGGAGAGGGAGAGAAGCAGGCATCAGGAAAGGATGAAGAAAAAAAAAGTCTGAGTGGCAGAAGTATCAGGAGGCTGTAAAGAGGAAAAGACGGAAGGAGACGAGATAAGAATGGGACAGAAAAATATAATAAGAAGGAGATAGCCAAAAAAGTCATCCATGATGAAAGAGAAAATGATGAAGATGAAAGTGGGAAACAAAAATGGAAAAAGAAAACCACACGCTGTTAAGGGTAGCAAATATAGTGGGTGCGTGGGGAGGAGATTATTTAATTATTCACGTATTTACATTGCTTTTATTGTATTTCCTTGGCAGAAAATCAGGAGTAGAAAGGAGGAAAAATCTACTTTAATCCCAGGGTTGGCGGATGTAGGAAACCTTTTGGTCAACTGAAGCTGGTAAGGAGTGCTGAGAACCTAAAGGCAGCAAATATTTTGTGTATGGGATGGAGGAAGTGTATTACCAATGTTTCTAGTTCTCCAGATCAGACACAGAGGGATTGGACAATCAGCAATGGATACAATATAAACAAAAATAAAAATGAAGATCTCCCTATTGGGCTAGCGATAAAACCCTCCCCGGCTAATAGCACTTACTCATTTTCAGACTAAAGTGGGCTGCTATTGCCTTAGGTTCAATTTTATTTTTGTTATGGGAAACTCATCCACTGTGTATCATAAAAGATTTTTACAGTGCTGGTTCAAACCATCAATTAAATGCCAGATAGTGACAAAACCAATATGAACAATAGACAATTATTTGACTATGTTACATGCCTAGAGTACTATTTACAGCAGGATATTATAGAAGGCAGCTTTGGTGAAACATAGTATCCTCTCTTCTAGGGAGAGAAAGCCTTTTATTCAGGAACTCAGTGTTAGCCAGTGGAATGCACCCTCTGCAGGACAGGTGGAATTTTGTGTTTTATGAAGAGGGAGGAGAGGAGGGAAATTTCTGCCAGGTAACTCATGTAAAAGGGATTTCTTGCTCCCTTGCATGAGTGTGAAGTACAAGTTGCAATTTACTCCTAGGATTCTCCTAGGCATTTTTATAGCTAAAGCCAGCTCTGCTACTACCTGAGAATAATACATTAAATCAAACACATTTTAAGGGCCACATTTTCAGAGTCATAAACTATCATGCCAGTCCATTTTTTCAGAGGAAAATCTAGGATGTTCAGCATTCTATAGCATGCAAAGAGGGTCACGTCTTGGGACGGGAGAGCGCCTCTCCCTGACTTAAGGGCAAGAATATTTCAGGTATTGTTTGGTTTGTGTAAAGAGTCAAACCACTACTGGATAACAGATTCAAAACCTCAAGTACAGCAAACTTCCTAACAAATAAATATTGTACAATGGTGCTCTGTGTCAGTAGGTATTTTTCTTCCTACAACCTTTTCTCACTTCCAAGCCTCAACAATTTTCTTTTGTATCATAAGGTGTCTTTTCTTCCTTCAGACTCATTTTATATAATATCTCATCATTTATTTATTTTTTTCCTCTAAAACCCTCAGCTGTCTTTCTTCAAGACACGTTTTTTATCCTTCCGGTATTTTCTTTTTCCATCATGTTTACCTCTCTAATCTGCTTTCTGTCCGAATCTCTCCTCATCCCTTTTTTCTCCACCATTTTCCCTTCCTGCAATTTCCCCTGCCCCCGTAAACACCCCTTAGTCTTCTACTCGAAGGATTCTTTCCCCTGGTCTCTCTCTGTCTTGGGTGGAAGCTGTGTGGAGGAGAGGCAGGGGAGAGGAGATCTGTGCTGCACTCATTCCACGGGTATGCAGCACCCCTTTCCAAGGAAGAGGAGGAAGTTTGGCAAGATGCATTCTCACTCCCTTGGATCCTTTGCAGCACTCCCTCAGCTCATCTTCAGCAGGACCCAACCAACAGGAACTGGGACATTTGTCTGTTGCCGAAATGGGCTGGACTTTTCTCTGTTAGTCTGACTGTGAAGCTCTATGCATCTGTATCTCTGTCTCCCCATTCAACCCATTAAAATTGATTTCTCTCTGAGAGCGACAATAGCTCTCCAACTAGAAAGAGCAGCTTACTTCTGCATAACAAGTAAACAGAGGAGACAATATACCCTATTGTGTTATTTTGTTTTGAATTACAGGGGACAAGGCAGATGAACTGATGGGTCGATGGGAACATTGGCCACAAGCTGAGTTGTCCATTAGATTCTACACACCCTCTTAAAGCTTTGCAGTGGCTGGCCAGTATCTAGTTCACTTCCATCTGTCAGAATACTCACATTGTAACATTGGAGGGTGATGCTGGAAAAAGAGATAAGGCAGAGATCGCCTTCTAAGCGGTCTGAATAGTGCAGAATTTTCAGAGCCTTTAAGGAGACACAATCCAGATGATTACAATGTGATGGCCTCTGTGAGTCCCCATACAAGCTATTACTTCTACAATGGCTACACTCTCTCCAAGAATTTAATTGGCTGTGGGACTCTCATCTTGGATTTTATGGCCCCCTTATGGTATCCTCTGATGCCAAGGAACCATGAAGTTATCAATCTGGGTAACTAGAGACAGCAGCTGTTCAGTGATGCCTGAGTCTGTGTAGCTTTATTTTTGTTAATCTTGCTTATCTTCATCTCCCACATTAATCCCCTTAAATCTGTCCTGTTTCAAATAGTGTCATCTAGTAGCACCCTACTAGGTAGCTGTATATGCTGCTTTGATTAGGTTGTCTGTCCTCTCTCATCCTCCTGCACAAATCCCCAAACTGTTCCTGTAACTGATGCCTACCCTCATTATCCTACTGCTTCCCTGCACTGGAAGGAGGGTCTATACTGGAGGCACCAAGTGATCTTCAATAGAAGTAAATTCCAAACCAAACCCAGGTCGCCAAGCATTTGCAATCATCTGGTAATTAGACTAAGTGGTAAGAAGGTACCTATAGATGAAAAATGTTATTCCAATTTCTCCTCTCCGCAAACATGGTTTCCAAAGAGACCTATACATTTATGAATAGAAATGCTTAAAAGTTCAGAAAAAAACTAGGGCCACATTGTGACAGGCCATTGCGTGGGTGTGAGCTAAGGGAGGCAGGGAGTGGGCATGGAGCTTCCTTCATTTTTGCAGCCCATCCAAGGCCCTTAATTATAGGCAGCAGGTTTAAAAGAAACATGAGGAATTACTTCTTCACACAATGCACAGTTAACCTGTGGAACTCATTGCCATAGGACGTTGTGAAGACCAAAACAGTTAGGATAAGTTCATGGAGGATAGGTCCATCAATGGCTATTAGCCACAATGGTGAGGAATGCAACCCCTGTCTCTGGGTGTCCATAAACTTCTGACTGCCAGAAACTGAGACTAGAAGGGAGGCGGTGGATCACTTAATAATTGACCTGTTCTGTTCATTCTATTTGAAGCGCCTGGCCACTGTCAGCAGACAGGATACTGGCCTGGACAGACCATTGGTCTAACCCAGTATGGCTATTCTTATGTTCTGAAGGCCCTGTCACAGTTGCAGTCCCTTCACAGACTGCTTTCCCTCAGTGTGCCTTTAAGGAGTGTACACAGAGGAGGCTGGCAGGGTATGTAGGACTTCAATCTCCATCCACAACGGGCTGAGGAACAGTCTGCATCATCCTAAGGGATGGTACAAGGTGTACAGCCCCTCTTCATGTTGGAACTGCGCTTCCATGAGGCACAATCCCTCCCCAATCTCCCTACAGGGTGACATGGTTTCACCCCACCCAAGACCAGGGTGAGTACATAAATACCACAAATTGGTTGTGCCTTATGGAATGCTCCAGCTGCAGAAGACAAATGAATCATTTACAATATGTTTAAAATAATCTCCATGTTAATAATGATACCTTCCTCTGAACAGGCATTATCATTATGTGATGATATCCAAATTGGGCCATTAGCCTCTCTTTCCCCTTGTCCTGGCCACTGAAGAATGAAAGATACTTTAATTATAGCACTACGGAATTACCTCCAATTGGGGATGGCGGGGGGAGGGTAGAGCATAATCAGAATACAATGCACAGACTCTAGAATATTACTTTAAAATACTTATTCCCAATATCTCTCACAGTTCCACTTGCATTCGGAATGAAGCACTACATTTAAAATACATATATATGGGATCAGATTAAAAACAAAAGACTTACTCAAAGTCACATTTTAGGATTTATTGCCCTTGTTCCCCCCTTCACTGGGTCACAGTTTTTCTCTCTTTGCTTTATAGATACTGGGTGGTATGAAATGAAATCTTCTAAGGACAGGATATTCATATTATATTAAAAATTACACATAAGCTGTAATGTGTATATTAGCCTGAATAAAGAATGCCACCCATACCATATAAGTACTGGTAGTGATGCCTAGTGGCTGCACTGAGACTCAGAAGACCTGGGTTCTGTTCCCAGTTCAGCCACTGGCTACTGGATTGCCTGGGGCAAGTCACTTCCTGCTCTGTGTCTCAGTTTCTCCATCTGTAAAATGAGGATAATGAAACTGACCTCCTTTGTAACATGCTTTAATATTTACTGATAAGAGCACTATGTAAAAGCTAGGTATTATTATTACTCATATCTTCCTGTCTCCCAATGCAAGTATATTGTGCAGAGCTGCATTTAGCTAAAGTCCTGTGAAAATCACAGATTTTTTTTTGTTTTTTAAGAAAATTCATAGCAGTGTCATGGGTAAACTAGCAAATTTCACTGACTAGGCACAGAATGCAGTCAGTGAAAAGTCACAGCTGAATTTCTTTGTATAAAACTCACCTCCGAATCCCAACTGAACTGCTGAGATTTTTCAAACAGCAGGGAGGCTGAAGCAGGCTTCCCCACACCCTGGTCACATACTCAGTGTGGTTCGTAGTGCACAACAGCAACATATTGAAGGAGCAGTTTGGGGTTTCACATAAAACTGACAAGAAGCCCTCGTGAACTACTGTTGTGTGCTACAAGCCGCACGGGGCATGAGACCAGTCTGTGTGGATGCCCGCTTCTGCCACCCTGCTGTAGGAAAAATTGAAGTATTGAAGAATTTCACAACTTCCATGCAGTCTGCGAAATCGCAATTTTCACAGGGCCCTAATCAGTCTGAATCAGTAGAAACCCCAGTATCACTTATTTCCCCCTCCTATTTAAGAGAACACTTTTGAGAATAATAATGACACTACTTGGCCTTTATCTAATGCTTTTAATCTTTAAAGTGTTTTTCAAATACTAACTCACTAATTAATCTTCACAACCCCTCTTATTCCCATTATATAGATAGGAAAGCTTTAGCAGAGAGGTTAAGTGACTTGCCTGAGGCCACAAAGGGAATAGTGGAGGAAAGTAACAAAGGGAAATATGGATTAACTAGTAAGAAATGAAGGCGGATGGGACAATTATGGTGATGTTTCGGCAAATAGTACTGCATCTCCAGTGAGGAGTTTAATTTGTCACTGGAGGCCAGACAGTGCCAACTGTACTATGTATTATGCAGTTGCTCAGTATTCCAAAGCCTGAACAAATAATAAAAATGGAGATGACAAATTAAATGTATATTTTAAGAAAAGCACACTTCTGCAACATTTGTAAACAAAATGCTATCTGTTCTTAGGTACCAGCAGAATCTTAAAATACATCCTGAGCACAAAATGTAGGTCAGGAACTTGGGAAATTCCTTCTAATTTATTTGGCATTCCATTTGATGTTGGGCTTCATTTCCTATACACTGAATTAATTGAACACAAAAACTACTTAATATACTATGAAGACAACTTATGCTGCATGACTAGAACTTTTGTACCCAGATCCTGTTCCTCTTCAAGGGGTTCATCCAAAGTCACTGGGCTTTGGGTCAGATCTCAAGTCAGGTTGTGTGAAACCAAAGGCCTACAAAACAGTTTTCCAGAGGCAGAACCTCAAATAATAACCATTTAAATTTGCAGCTATTCCACTCAGATATTTTTTTCCACAATACACATTTCCCTTTAATTCAGACCACAGTGGGGTCTCCCTGCTTCCTAACTGATTGCCTCAAAAATCACTCGCTGCTCTACTAGACAAACCCCAATTTAATAAGATGATTTTGAACACCCCCCCAATACATGTTGGATAAATGGGGTTGTGTTATTGTATGGGAGAGTAAGTCGAGCCAGTCAGAACATTTGTGGTCATTAGGGCACTGGCCCCGGGGGGGTGTGAGACAGGTTCAAATCCCTGCTCTGCCTGGTTTGGTGTGATATGGGGTGAAAAACTCCATTTGTTGATTCAGGTGGAGGAGGCACTTGAACCTCTGTCTCTCCAGGGCCCTAAACACCAAGACACATGCATCTTCTTGAAAAGCTCGGGTTTCAAAGATTTTGTTTTCATTCCAATGCAGAATGATAATACATTTTGAAATCTCAACATTTGCCATGAAATTCAATTGTTGTCCTCTAGACAGCTCTAAGAGCAGGTAGCCATACCATGTTTATATGATCTATTCATGTAGGGACCAATTCTGCCACTCTTACTCGTGTGATTTAGTACCTTGCTCCACAAGTAGCCATATTAAAAAGAATTCATTGTGCAACTATTCTGTGGACCACTTACACTGATTTCAATGGGACTAGCTGCAGACCAAAGTACATCTCAAAATAAAGGGGGCACAATTATTCCCTTAGCCAATACTGATGTCCTCAAAATTTCACCCAAAGTGTGTAACACTGCCTGTGTTATGGATAATAATACAATAAATAAAATAATAATAATAATAATATCACAAATCTTAGAAAGTTTTAACCTCAGTATCACTCTTCTCTACTTCTTCATCATTTATCTTCTCTTCTTCTTTAATCTTTGTCTCTTCTATTTCTTGTCCCTTTTCTTTCTGAATTTACTTTTCCCCCCACTTCATTTTACTTTAATATTAACACATGGGCAGAGGGCCAAACACAGAGAGGACTTGAGTGGGCAGAAGTCCACAGACATGTGGAGCTGCACCACTTAGAATAAATGATAGACAATTTTAGGGCCAAATTAATCATTGATGTATCCTATGGGCTTCTTTGACAGTCAATTTTGGAATTTATCTTATATTTTTCATTGTTAAAAGGGCCAAATAAGTCTGCTCTTGCACATCTTTGGGAGGGAGAGACCAGGATCCAAATCTGCATTGTTCTGATTCAACACATTCACAGAATGACTGCACTATTTAACCCTGAGCACCATTCAAGACTTTTAGCAAATAATTATGTCATTGAAAATGCAAATATGTCAGAACAACAAGAGAAAAATATAAAATATCTGCCAGCAAACTGGAATATACAATGTAATATTCATTATGGCCAAATCCAGCAAAGCCAAAGCATGCGTTTAACTTTAATCACATCAGTAATCCCTTTGGTTTAGTTGGTACTATTCACACACTTTTTTCTTTGCTGGACCAGGAGTTATATGAAAAGAAGACCTTGTTTTGTTTTTTCTTCTTTTTAAATTACTCCATAGCTTCTAATAAAATTGTGCCCAACCCTGCAAACACTTACTACTCTGTATAGCACAATGCCTTGTGAAAAATTTGGTTACAGAATATGGCCTCAAGCTAGAAACCAAGTGATAACATTTCAGAAACCAAGGAGTAAAATTTTGGTGGGTATATATAGAAGAGACACACATCTTTTGTTATTGTTAGAGATTCTGGTTTGATTATATTTATTGAATCGAAACAGAGACAAATTTGGGGCTCCTTTGGTTTGTAAATCGTTCTGTTCCTAATTTCTTTGAATGTATTTGTTAGCCATAAATATTTGTCACTTAGTTCAGATGACTGCTTTTCAGAGTATGGGATTTTCATAAGGTGTTCATTTTGACTATTCATGATGTGTGATTGAGTGAATGATCTATTTTTTCCCCTGATTAGATAGCTAACTTATCATCAGGAGAATGCCAAATAACACTTCCAATACAAATACATGAAACTTATGGGTTTCACAAACATTGAACTCCGGTGGTCAAATGAAGATTTGCAAATAAAGAATAGTATGACCTTACAAGTAACAGTGAACTGAATTTGAGTACTTTATCCATGAAAACACTTGCAAATTAGATTTTCATTATTTGACCAGCCCAAATTTATAAAGTAGGGTGACCATATTTCCCTATGCTGAATACGGGACACCTGGTAAAATTACTCGCATTCCAGCAAGTTCAACGGCAATCAATCAGAACTATGCAGTACAAATTAACCCCAAGTTGACTGAGCCCCTGTTAAAAAGAAATACTGCATAGTTGGATTCCTTTTATATACCTTCTTATCTTTAAGGCTTTAGGGATCACACCGGAAGGGGTGACACAGACACACTCCTGTACACTTCTCTCACATAGGTGACCGACCGACCCAACCCGACCCTCCCTGCCCAGCACTCTCCGCCCTCCATGCCTGGCTGGGCCCCTGGGATGGACCCTTCTCTCCTGATACATGGTGCCACATCTTCCTGAGGCAACACATGGGGGAGGGGCATGCAGGGTCACATGCCTCCCCTTCACAGATTTCTTCCAGGGTTCACACCAGAATGTGGTCAGCTTCAGCCTTTAGGCACTGTGTGGGAAGGAAGGGATGAGAGCTACTTCCAGCCACATGGCAGGAGGAGGTGGGGACAGGAAGACCTGGCCCATGTCTTTGCAGAGCTCATCTCTCCCCTCTCCCCCCCACCCCACCATGGCTGGAAGCAGCTCTCGACCCTTCCTGCTCACACAGTGTTGAAAGGCAGCTAACACCTCCAGGCTGCTGCTGGTCACCTACATAACCCAGCCGCCTCCTGTCACATGGTTACAGCACAGGCAGGAAGGGGTTAAGCCCTAAGAATTCATTGTGCACCAGGGCCCAGGGAACCTGACTGCAGGGGCTTCAGAGAACCCGACCAGAGAGGTGACTCAGCAGGGGAGGATGCCTACGGGATAGAGCAGCCTCACAGTCCCTGGGGGCAGGACCCAGGGCGGGGTCAGGTTGTGGGTGAAGAGGGTGCTGTGGATCCTGCAGGGTCCGGGCAAGAAAAGGCTGGAAATCGCTTCCACCCTGCCACTCCAGAGCTTAACAGAGGGGTGAAGAGGCCAGCCCTTGCCAGTGCTGTGCAGGGCTTTGGCACACGCAGGGCTCAGCCTCTCCTGGCCAGTGCCCCAGTTTGGAGGGTTTGGGGCTTTCCCAAGGCACTGGCCCAGCCAGACGCAGTGGGTGAAGGAAGGAGCCTGCTAGCCAGGCTATTGGAGAGCTGAGCACTCTGCCCAGCACTGGGAGTAAGACACGTCCCACCAGGGGGGATATGGAGGAGCAGCGGGGCTGGGAGGTGAAGGGGCAGAGCAGGGAGAGGACAGCGAGAGGGGAAGCATGTAAAGGATGATGGGTGGGCAGCAGAGGCAACACGTAACCAGCCACCGCCTGGCACCTGCCCACACTCAACAGCCACTGCAGCTCACAGAGCTCAGCCAGTGCTGGTCAGAAATGGGACAGGGAGCAAGGCCCTGCTGGCCGAGAGCCGGCACGCAGCGAGGGCTGCATGGATGGACCAGCAGGGGGAGCAGCCACTAACCTTGCACACCCACCCCCCTCGTCGGCCACTGGACCCCCCACACATGCTCACCACTGGTGGGTGGCAAGCAGGGATCCGGCCAGAAGCAGGAATGCCAGTACTGATGGGGCAGGGAGCAGAAAATAGGGGACAATTTGCCAGTTTTTAAGAAAAAGTCGGGACACCTGCAGGAGGGATTAAATACAGGACTGTCCCTTTAATATGGGACGTCAGGTCACCCTAGTAATGGCTATATTAATGGAACTCACAGAGTAGGAAGGTTAGCAGCACAAGTTTCCAATAAAAAGACGCTGATTTTCAAAGGCTTCCATCTCAATATGAATGTCTGCATTCTGGGTAACTTTACATGTTGGTTGTTACTGAATGGAGATAAGGCCTATAAAAATGTAATCCGGAGTGTGATTGAGGGGAGACGGGGCAGAGACAGGGGCCTGGGGAACATTCTGCAGCTGTTTTGTATCTTGTATGGAGAGAGGGTGGAGGAGTTGATGACTGTAATGCTTTGCCTTGACTATTCCATTATTAGGAAAAGCAATTGAGTTTTTCTTTGTTTTTTGGGGGTGGGGGTTGGTTGTTTTTTTAAGTAAGACACTCAAATAGAATAAAAACAACAATTCTGAAAATACTTTAATAGTTTTAATATAGTTGTTTTCCTTACTATTTTTAAGCAGATGACCTGTAGGAAGGTGAAAGTCAAACAGACGGGGAGTAAGTGAAAGAACACTTGATGGTGTGCAATAAAGTTTGCATTGTCTTGAGTTTGACATTACCACATTACTCAGTGTGAGTTACAGCAGTCATTACAAACAAGTGTCAATACAATCTTTATACTGCATCACATCATCCTGGATTTTTAGTTATGCCACATTTAACTGAAAAGATACTTCCGATTTTTCTTAAAATTGTAATATTGTGTTAATTTCCATATCCCACTGCCTGGAACATTGGGTTGCCATAAGCACAGTACCTGACATGTTAGGTAGATGGAAATAAAAACAGCAATACTGTATTAGAAAAGAGTCTGAACATTTTATAGAATATTTTCCACCCATAAAAAATAAAGTGGCGATCCCTCAAAATGATGCTCCTTTCCCGTCAAATTCTCCTTCCCGGGTCACTACAAAGTTAAAACCTCTTGATTCCCATTTTTTCACTAACTCTACTTGTCAGCGTTTGGGCTTTGTTTTCCATTAAGTTTCATACAGTCATTGCCGCGTTATGTGTGTCGGTGTATTATGTAGATAGCTGCAGTTAAGGCTGTAAATTGACTGCAAAGGATAAGGGTGGAAATATTCGGACTGTGGATGCTGGAAAGGAGATATGAAAAAGGACTGGTGAGAGAACATATGGATGAGCTATTGAATAGAGCTGGTCAAAAGTCAGAATTTCCCTTCTGTGGAAAATTCCAATAAAAATAATAATTCTGTTTCAGAATGAAAAGTAGAAATTTCAATTTTTCCTGTGGATGGGAAACATCAAAAAACCCTAACCCTGTAGGCACCTTAACTTAGTGATTAAATTTTCACTGTAAAAGCCTAGTAGACACCTAAATTTCTGCCTCTGGGCATATGCACTGATGCCTCAGGCAGGTGTCTGGATATCTATAATCATACCTTAACCCCATGTAATCCTCAAACAAGGGGAAAATAGATGGGTGAACACCTATTCTGCCTGAGGGGCCTAATCCAGTAGGTGTGTTCAAACCAAGCCTAACTCCACGTAGAATAGGGGTGGGGGGGGGGGGTTGCGGGAGAAGGAGGTAAAGGCCTCCTATGTTATAATTAGGGGTGTCAAGCGATTAAAAAAACTAATCACGATTAATCGCACTGTTAATAAGAGAATACCATTTATTTAAATATTTTTGGATTTTTTCTACATTTTCAAATATATTGATTTCAATTACAACACAGAATACAAAGTGTACAGTGCTCACTTGATATTTATTTTTGATTACAAGTATTTGCACTGTAAAAAAACAAAAGAAATAGTATTTTTCAATTCACCTAATACAAGTACTGTAGTGCAATCTCTTTATCATGAAAGTTGAACTTACAAATGTAGAATTATGTTAAAAAAAACTGCATTAAAAAACAAAACAATGTAAAATTTTAGAGCCGGCAAGTCCACTTAGTCCTACTTCTTATTCAGCCAATTGCTCAGACAAACAAGTTTGTTTCCATTTGCAGGAGATAATGCTGCCCGCTTCTTGTTTATAATGTCACCTGAAAGTGAGAACAGGCGTTCTCGTGGCACTGTTGTAGCTGGCAACACAAGATATTTATATACCAGATTTTGGAAGACACTTCAGATTCTTAAATCTTGGGTCGAGTGCTGTAACTATCTTTAGAAATCTCACATTGGTACCTTCTTTGCATTTTGTGAAATCTGCAGTGAAAGTGTTCTTAAAATGAACAACATGTGCTGGATCATCATCCGAGACTACTGTCACATGAAATATATGGCAGAATGCAGATAAAATAGAGCAGGGGTGTAGCGAAGCGGTGGGATACCCTACAGCCCCGCGGAGGGACGAGCCTCCCCTAGCACCAACATGGGCGGAGCCAGTGGGTCCTGTGCCCGCCCCCCAGAGGTCACGGCGCAGGACAGGAAGTAGAAAAGCCCCGCTGCAAAGCTCACTTGAAAGCCAGCCGCTGGAGAGGCCAGATGCCTGTGGCCTAGCTCCGGGTTGGGGAACGCCGGCAGGCTGCGGCCGACCCGAGGACTGGCCGGGCCAGCCGAGCCTACCCCTTGCCAGCTACCCCGAGGAGCAGCCGAGCCTACCCCGAGGAGCAGCCGAGCCTACCCCGAGGAGCAGCTGAGCCTACCCCTCGCCAGCTACCCTGAGGAGCAGCCGAGCCTACCCCTCGCCAGGTACCCTGTGGAGCAGCCGAGCCTACCCTTCATTGGTTACCCAGAAGAACCGATGGTGCTGGAAACCGCCGAGGACACCGGCCAAACCCAGGTACCTTACGAGGGGGAGTCCGGAAGTAGCCCGGGGGTAGCTGACCCTGGCCTGGCCGCAGCAGGGCCAGAACCAATGTCAGTGTGTTGCGGTCAGGATCCCCACTGACACAGGATCCCCACTGACACATCCCCACTTCTGCCACTGCTAGGGCTCAGGGTTAATCCCCCCTGCCACCCCACTCACGGGTGGCAGTCTCCCCCTCACACCAGATGCTCAGAAGCCTGTGCTCTAGACTGTTTGTTGCTGCCCCACCCTGACCTAGGGCCAGGGCTCATATTGAACTATTGGCTCAGCCCCTGCTTAAGGGCCCGAGCTCCTGACTGTTTGTTTACTGGCCAGTCCTGACCCAGGGCTTGGGCCCATAGCAAACTATTGCGAGGCGGTGGGATACCCCACAGCCCCGCGGAGGGACGAGCCTCGGCCGAGCCCTTCTACAAGGGGACATACAATTCTCCCCCAAGGAGTTCGGTCACAAATTTAATTAACACATTATTTTTTTAACGAGCGTCATCAGCATGGAAGCATGTCCTCTAGAATGGTGGCCAAAGCATGAAGGGGCATACAAACGTAAATACCTTGCAATGCCGGCTACAAAAGTGCCATGCAAATGCCTGTTCTCACTTTCTGTTGACATTGTAAATAAGAAGAGGGCAGCATTATCTCTTGTAAATGTAAACAAACTTGTTTGTCTTAGTGATTAGCTGAACAAGAAATAGGACTGAGTGGACTTGTAGGCAGTTATGTAAAAAAAAATCTACATTTGTAAGTTGCACTTTCATGACAAAGAGATTGCTCTACAGTACTTGTATGAGGTGAATTAAAAAATACAATTTCTTTTGTTTATCATTTTTAGTGCAAATATTTGTAATCAAATAATATACACTTTGATTTAAATTACAACACAGAATACAATATATATGAAAATGTAGAAAAACCATACAAACCTTTTAATAAATTTCAATTGGCATTCTATTGTTTAACTGTACAATTAAAACTGTGATTAATCACGATTAATTTTTTTTAGTTAATCGCATGAGTTAACTGCAATTAATTGACAGCTCTAGTTATAATCTTTAGTCCAGTGGTTAAGGCACTGGAGAAATAAGGTCTGTCTCAGCTGCTATGCCTTTAATATAATAAAAACTACTTATACGATAAGGTATTTTATAGTGTCATTTAGCAGTATTTGCATTAGCAAAACAATATTAGCACAAAAAGCCATTTTAAAATATGAACTATCAGTATGAAGTAACTGGAAAGAGTTTTGTACTTTTTGTGAAATTAGCTTTATGTTTTATTCATAAATTTATGAAATTTTGGAATGATGTCTCTCACAAGGTTGTTACTGACAACTTAATTGAGCTTCAAATCTACACCCAAAAAATCAGTGTCATGCAGCACAATGCTATGTATCTAGAGCTCAGTGGATAGCCTTTCATACAGGTGTTTGCTGGTTCTCAGACTTTGGTACCTGCAATTAAACCACCGTTATCAGCACATATTTAATTAACATTTGTTAATATGATCTGAATGTTGCTGATGCCAACATTTTCAAGTATTGGAGGTTATTATGAGCTAGGCATGAAACTGTCACTATTATTTTTAGCATTCTTTATGTTTCCATATGGTTTGGCTTTCTACTCTTCTTCCAGAATACAGTACATAATTATTTTTGATGCCTTTTTTTATTACGTAATTAAAACTACACAAATGGAATAAAGTAAACTAGTTCTATCACAACTGGCATTTGCACAGCGGCACATTTGCAATCAGCTGAAAGTATGTTTGTCCAATGTCATTAATGATATAAAAGATACAAATTACTTATTTATGATGAATATTAATAATAAAATATTAATTTCTCCAAGAAAATACAGTATAAATAATAAATAATCCTGATCTATTCGTGACCAGGACAGCAGGATTAGATTTCTCTAAAATAATTTAGAAAATAATTCTACATATAACCACATATGTGAAAAAGGATTCTCTGTCCTTGTAAGCATTGGTAAAATACAAATTTCAGAACAATGCTTTCAGAACAACCTCTGTGTAAATATCTGCATGGGAACTGTATTGTAATTTTGAATTAACATACTGTACTGTACCTTAAAACTGAGTTGTACCTTCAAAATGAAAGTGTCATAATTTTTCACAGAGAAAATTCTTAATTGACAAAAGAACCTCAAAGTCTAAAATCATCAATAAAAGACAGGAAAGAGAACCTGGAGGAAGTCAGTCCAACAATACAAACACACATTAATCCTTATATTATTACAGGCTCCAATTCAGGAAAACATTCCTTGACAGGAAAGCATTTAAGCATGCGCTTATCATTAAGCCTTTGCTTGAGCCCAATTGAAGTCAATACTTTCTTTAATCAGAGTCATTATTAGCAAAAGTATTGTTAGGGAAATTAACTAGAGATGGATCAGAACAAAACCCTGGATCTGAATATAGTTACGGATCCAGAGCCAGAGTTTTCAAGTTGAACCCAACTCTAACAACTTAAATTTGCATAGCATCTGTCATTCCAGAGAATCCCAAAGAGCTGTACAAACAGGCCCTGCTTCAGTTACTTGTGCATGTGGCCTTTAACTGATCTACTTACTTTGTATTCTCCTGCTTGCTTCCTTTCTTTCCCCTATGTCTTCATCCAACCCATACCCTTTACAACCTTCTTCCACTCTTGGATTAGTAACTTCGCCTAGGCTTCCCCAAAAGATAAACCACTTTCCCCCTCTCATATCCCCCAAAATACCTTTCTCCTCCTTCAAATACCTTTTGTTCAAAATACATTTCTTCCATATAGCTTTCCAATTATGACACCTGCACCCTTCAAACTCATAATGTCATTTGCTTTATTACGTGCCTGAACCGTTTTGCCTGGTTCTTATTAGAGGCTGATCCTCCATACACTTAATACTAGGCATAGTTGCAATGACTTCAGTGGAACTATAACTGGTAGTAAGCTCTACACCTGACAGTAAGGGTATGTCTACACTACGAGAGTAGTTCGATTTTACTTAAATCGAATATGTGGAATCGATATTACAAAGTCGAACGTGTGTATCCACACTAAGGACAGTAATTCGACTTTGTGAGTCCACACTAACGGGGCAAGCGTCGACATTGGAAGCAGTGCACCGTGGGCAGCTATCCCACAGTTCCCGCAGTCCCCGCTGCCCACTGGAATTCTGGATCGAGCCCACAATGCCTTCTGGGGAAAAAAATGTGTCGAGGGTGGTTTTGGGTAACTGTCGTTATCCAACCGTCACTCCCGCCATCCCTCCCTGAAAGCGCCGGCGGGCAATCAGTTCGCGCACTTTTCTGGTCAGTGACAGCACGGACGCCACAGCACTGCGAGCATGGAGCCCGCTGCGACCATCGCTGCAGTTATGGCCGTTGTCAACACCTCGCACCTTATCATCCACCTTTTCCAGAGGCAGATGCTGAGAAATCGGGCGAGGAGGCTACGGCAGCGCGGTGAGGACATGAAGTCTGAGAGTGGCACAGACCTGTCACAAAGCACGGGACCCCGCGCCGTGGACATCATGGTGGCAATGGGTCATGTTGATGCTGTGGAATGGCGATTCTGGGCCCAGGAAACAAGCACGGACTGGTGGGACCGCATAGTGCTGCAGGTCTGGGATGAATCACAGTGGCTGCGAAACTTTCGGATGCGGAAGGGAACTTTCCTGGAACTTTGTGAGTTGCTGTCCCCTGCCCTGAAGCACAAGGACACCCGGATGCGAGCAGCCCTGAGTGTCCAGAAGCGAGTGGCCATAGCCCTCTGGAAGCTTGCAACGCCAGACAGCTACCGGTCAGTCGCGAACCACTTTGGCGTGGGCAAATCTACCGTGGGGGTTGTTGTGATGCAAGTAGCCAACGCAATCATTGAGGTACTGCTGTCAAAGGTAGTGACCCGGGGAAACGTGCAGGTCGTCATAGATGGCTTCGCCACGATGGGATTCCCAAATTGCGGTGGGGCTACAGATGGAACTCACATCCCTATCCTGGGACCGGACCACCAGGCCAGCCAGTACATTAACCGAAAGGGCTACTTTTCAATGGTGCTGCAAGCACTGGTGGACCATAGGGGACGTTTTACAAACATCGTCGGATGGCCGGGCAAGGTTCATGACGCTCCTGTTTTCAGGAACTCTGGTCTGTTTAGACGGCTGCAGGAAGGTATTTACTTCCCGGACCACAAAATAACTCTTGGGGATGTGGAGATGCCTATAGTCATCCTCGGGGACCCAGCCTACCCGCTAATGCCCTGGCTCATGAAACCCTATACAGGCGCCCTGGACAGTGAAAAAGAACTCTTCAACTACCGTCTGAGCAAGTGCAGAATGGTGGTGGAGTGAGCTTTTGGACGACTCAAGGGGAGATGGAGAAGCTTACTGACTCGCTCTGATCTCAGCGAAACCAATATCCCCATTGTTATTGCAGCTTGCTGTGTGCTCCACAATCTCTGTGAGAGCAAGGGGGAGACCTTTATGGCGGGGTGGGAGGTTGAGGCAAATAGCCTGGCTGCTGATTAGGCCCAGCTAGACAGCCGTGCGATTAGAAGAGCCCAGGGGGACGCGCTGTGCATCCGGGAGGCTTTGAAAGCTAGGTTCCACAGTGAGCAGGGTAACCTGTGACTATTAAGTTTGTTTACAGAGAAGCTGAACTTGCCCCCGTTTCTTTACCCAGTGAATGTTCACTATCCTCTCCAGTTACATACCCCGTTCACCCCATTCCCCCCCTTCCAACACACATTTAAAAATAAAATCACTGGAAATTTGTTAATGAACACAGTTGTCTTTATTACTGTTTTCGCGGTAAAGTGTTGAAACTGGGACGCAGACTGTGGTGGGGAGCGGGTGTAGTGTAGTGATGCAAAGGACTCTTCTAAACTCCAGGAATGACAGGCTCCGCACTGGTGGACTGGTTGTTTCAACGGAGCCTGCCACCCCTCCTGTTCGGGACTCTGTGTGTGGGGGCTATGTGACTTTGTGGCAGGGGGAGGACGGTTACAGATCACCTGCTGCGTGGCTCTGTGATCCAGGATAAGGACCGCTGCATAAGATCTCTAACCGCCCTCCCCCGCCACAAAGTCACATAGCCCCCCCACAAACAGAACATGAAAACCACCTCCCAGACTGACCAGGGTGCCTAGTGACTGCAATGTGTGTGTGACCTGCTGCTGAACCTGCCCCCGCCTCTGTACCCTGGTAAAGGTGACTGTCCTGTCCAATTACCACCCCCCTTCCCCCCCTTCAAACAGACTCTCCTCAAAAAGAACATGATGGAAACAGTAATTAACAGGAACGTATATTTTATTAGCAACTACACAGTTAGGGGATGAAACTGGGATGGGGGCTTGGGTGAGGCGGGAAGGAAAGGACTTATCAAATTTTGGGGAATGACAGCCTTCTGCTCCTTGAGCAGTCTGCAGGGGTGGAGTGAGAGTTTTCTCAGACTCTGCCGCCCCTCCTTCTTGGTACTTTTGGTGAGGGGGGTATGGGACTTTGTGGCGGGGGAGGGCGGTTACAGATAGACTGCAGCGGGGCTCTGTCCTCCTGCCTCCGGTCCTGCAGAACATCCACAAGGCGCCGGAGCGTGTCCGTTTGCTCCCTCATTAGTCCAAGCAGTGTTTGAGTCGCCTGCTGGTCTTCCTGCCGCCACCTCTCCTCCCATTCAATGTGTGCTCGATGGATTTGGGACATGTTCTCCCTCCACTGGGTCTGCTGGGCTGCCTCGGCTCGGGAGCAGCCCAAAAGTTCTGAGAACATGTCGTCCCATGTCCTTTTCTTTCTACGCCTAATCTGCACCAGCCTCTGGGAGTGTGATGCCAGGGTAGGTCGGGAGACAGTCGCAGCTGTGGGATGGGAAAAAGGGAGTGAATTCCTCAGAAAGATAAATTTTGTTGTGAACAAAGAACATAGTCTTTCTCTGTGAACAAGACCATGCACAGCACCTATCACATGCGCACTCAGGACAAGGTTGAATTATCGGCCTTCGCATTCAGTGCCTGGGGTCTTGCAGTGCAGATCAGACAAGCGGGACAGGACAGCAGAATTTGGGTAGCAGGCTGACATGGTAAGCCATAGACTTGTGGCTGCTTAAAACTTTAATAATAGCACTGGCCTCCTTTCACGGTCAAAGCAATGCTCCTAGCGTTGGCCAGTTCCTGCTGCCAGCAATCCAGCAAGCATGAACTCTGCCCCTATCCCACCCCCTCGCGGCTGTCCCAGGGAAAGATCCCTGTATGCTGCCCCTCTCCCGACTCCACCGCGTGGCTGTAAACTGCCGGTTACAGTTCTGTAAAGGAACAGGCAAGCAGTCCCAATACTAACATTCCCCTACCTAATTCAAAGCAGGTCACCATGAGCGACATCACTCTGATGAGGATTTCAGAGACCGAGAAAGAACGGATGCTTCGGGAAAGCCTGCAAAGACCAGGGCCGTATGCCGCCCTGCTCTGCAAGGCAATGATCCCGGAGTACTTGATGATCTCCTGGCGCGGAAACGTTTCCTACTCCGGAGGACACAATAAGGCCGCTCTCCCAAGGAACCTCATGCAAAGGCTTTCCAATTACCTCCAGGAGAGCTTCATGGAGATGTCCCATGAGGATTTCAGCTCTATCCCCGGACATATAGACCGAATTTTACTGTAGCTGCACTTGCAAAGACTAAACAGTAGAGCGCCTAGGGCAAACCAATCATGATAAACCGGACATTGTTAGATTTTTTGGCAGTAGTTGCACTGCCAAGGACTGAAACGTTAAGCGCCTAGGGCAAACAAATCATGAAAAACCCACTGTTAATATGAATGTTCTGTTCAAAATAAATGTTTACATGTTTAAAACACTTACCGACTGATCCTTCCCCTGATTCTGGGTCAGGGTTAACGCCTGGGGACGGTTGGTAGGGGATCTCTGTGAGGGTGATGAAGAGATCCTGGCAGTCTGGGAAATCAGCGTTGTAAGCGCTGTCGACTGCCTCGTCCTCCTCATCTCCTTCCTCATCTTCCCCGTCCGCTAACATCTCCGAGGAAGTGGCCGTCGACAATATCCCATCGTCAGAGTCCACGGTCAGTGGTGGGGTAGTGGTGGCGGCCGCACCTAGGATGGAATGCAGTGCCTCGTAGAAACGGGATGTCTGGGGCTGGGATCCGGAGCGTCCGTTTGCCTCTTTGGTCTTCTGGTACCCTTGTCTCAGCTCCTTGATTTTCACGCGGCACTGCGTTGCATCCCGGCTGTATCCTCTCTCTGTCATGGCTTTTGAGATCTTCTCGTAGATCTTTGCATTCCGTCTTTTCGATCGCAGCTCGGAAAGCACAGACTCATCGCCCCACACAGCGATCAGATCCAAGACTTCCCAATCAGTCCATGCTGGGGCCCTCTTTCTATTCTGAGATTGCATGGCCATCTCTGCTGGAGAGCTCTGCATCGTTGCCAGTGCTGCTCAGCTCGCCACAATGTCCAAACAGGAAATGAGATTCAAACTGCCCAGACAGGAAAAGGAATTCAAATTTTCCCGGGGCTTTTCCTGTGTGGCTGGTGAGAGCATCCGAGCTCGGACTGCTGTCCAGAGCATCAACAGAGTGGTGCACTGTGGGATAGCTCCCGGAGCTATTACCGTCGATTTCCATCCACACCTAGCCCAATTCGACATGGCCATGTCGAATTTAGCGCTACTCCCCTCGTTGGGGAGGAGTACAGAAGTCGAATTTAAGAGACCTCTATGTCGAACTAAATAGCTTCGTTGTGTGGACGGGTGCAGGGTTAATTCGATTTAACGCTGCTAAATTTGACATAACCTCCTAGTGTAGACCAGGCCTAAATGTCTGCAAAGTCAGGCCCCCAGACCACTGGGTTCTTATATCCCATTTTTGTACAATGCAAAGCACAATGTACATTCTCAATATAAACAATTTAAACTCACATGCGGAAGGTTCTATCCTCAGTTATAGCAGTGCAACTCTACTGAAATTAAAGTAGGCAAGAGCTGGATTTGGTTCTGTATATCCAGAGAACACGTCAATCACCACTGTAATGCAACTACTTCTAGGTGAAACCATGACAGCTGTCTGAGGGCTTGTCTACTCTGAAAAAATAGGTACGTTCTTAACTCAGGTTAGTTAACCTACATTAGCTAACCTGGTTTAAAATAGCAGTGAAGACATGGCAACTCAGATTTTACCTCAGGTGAGAAGCTCGCGTTCAACCTCAGACTCCCCAACGGGCTTTAACTCAAATTACTCACCTGAGCTGAGTGGCCATGTCTTCATTGCTATTTTAATTTGAGTTAGCTAACCAAGTTAAGAACACATTTTAATTTAATTTATAATTTATAATTTAACACACTTTTTCCACCCCAATGTAGACATATACTCCCTGCAGAAACACCAATCAACAATTTGGGCCACTACCTGAAAACATACAAATGGCAAGTTAACAAATATCTTCAAAACAAACAAAGGTGCCACATAGTCAAGCATGTAACCAATAAGAAAAAAAATGAGGCTAATTTGTATTTAACATATTCTTTCACAGGTTGGTCCAGAAAAGTCAATGGGACTAGTCATAAGAGTAAGGGATTTAACAGAAAAGAAAACTTAGAGCCTGACCCAGAAAAATATATGCAAGTGAATATCTAATGAGAGCAGCAGCAAAGATTTTAAAGAAACTACTAGTGTGTACTCAAATTGTGGTATATAATTTGCTTAAATTCTTCATAAAGTAAAGCATTGTATTATGTTAATATCTGCAAGAAATCAAAAATAATGTTAGAACCTGAAAATTAATATTTTCCTCTTGATAAAACATCTATACACACCTGGGCACAGATTCTTCATAATGCTACACCTTGCATAGCCTTCTACATCAGCATAAAGTTGAAGGAAAATGTTACATTCTACTGCAGTAGGCTTTTATTTCCACTTTTCACTGTTGTAAATGACTACACACAAAGCTGGGCAACTAAGAATCAGATTCTGTGTGTTGCAACAATGACTTAACCTGTGACTATTCATGGGAGCAAAGATTTTCACTGAATTTGGCTCTCAACGTGAAACCAACACATTTTTGAGTTTTTTGAAAGTACTACTTTGGGTGCAAAATGTATGGAACTGCACTTCAGAGTCTCACAGAAGTGTTCACAATTAAAAATATTTTTACACCAATGAATACTTCATATTGTTATTAAAACTACATAAGACTCAGTCTCTGTAGGCTTCCTCTGACTGTGTGGACACAAAAAATATAACATTTATAATAAAATAAAATTAACAACACAAAAAAAAACCCTTATTTCTAGTGTGCTTTCTTCTCCTTGCTTGCCAAGTTTGCATGACTCTGGCGGCCTGGATGATTACCTGGGCATTCCACAGTGTCCTTTACCTTGTTGTTATGCCAGATGTTAAACCAGGGGTCGGCCACCTCTGGCACGTGGCTCGCCAGGGTAAGCACCCTGGTGGGCCGGGCCAGTTTGTTTACCTGACACGTCGGCAGGTTCGGCCGATCGCGGCTCCCGCTGGCCGCAGTTCACTGCTCCAGGCCAATGGTGGTGGCGGGAAGCAGTGGCCAGCACATCCCTCGGCTCGCGCTGCTTTCCGCCGCCCCCATTGGCCTGGGTCAGCGAACCGCGGCCAGTGGGAGCCGCGATCGGTCGAACCTGCCGTCACGGCAGGTAAACAAACTGGCCCGTCCCGTCAGGGTGCTTACCCTGGCGAGCCGCGTGCCAGAGGTTGCCGACCCCTGTGTTAAACTGAAGGGCATTACACTACAATTCCCATCATCCATTGCTGTCCTAGCCTGAACCAACTTTGGCTGAAGAACCAATAGCTAAAAATAATAAAAAATACTATCCACAGCTGTGCTCACTCAGGACCCCAAAACTCTGTACAAAAA
Organism: Emys orbicularis; assembly: GCF_028017835.1. NCBI lineage: Eukaryota > Metazoa > Chordata > Testudines > Emydidae > Emys > Emys orbicularis. The sequence continues at coordinate 150,381,197 of NC_088684.1, read as the reverse complement.
TTACTGAATTGAGATTCACACAACAACCTTAGAGTCACATATATTTTACGCCCATTTTATAGATGGGGAACCTTGGCTCAAATAGACTAAGGCCAATATGTCCTAGCTTGTTTTCCTATGATTAGACACCAAAATCTATATTTAGGCATCTAAATAAACTGTCACATTTTCAGAGGTGTTGAGTACCTTTATGTCCCACCATAGGTGCTGGAGGTGTTGGGGGTGTTGCCACACCCCCTCGCTTGAAGTGGATTCCATTATATACAGGTTTACAGTTTGGTTCAATGGCTTTCAACATCCACACTATACAAATTGTTTCAGTGCCCCTGTGTTCCACTGAAGTCCATAGGATTTGTAGATGTCAGCAGCTCTGAAAATACAATTACTTTTATTTAGATGCCTAGATGTTGCTTTAGGTCACCACCTTTAGGCAAAGAGGTCTGGAATTGGTGGTCGAAGTGACTTGCCCAAGCTCACGCAGTTAGTCAATGTCATACACAAGCGATGTGTGGTGTTCCAATGAGTGGTTTTAATTTATTTTGTTTTATTTTTAATCTTCTATGAGTTTGTGCTCACATGTCAATACATTGTAAGATCTTTCTGCCATGCGAGTGGAAATTAGGTTGTGTGCCCAAGTTGACCATTTTTATCCTTTGTAAAATGACACAAATATTTTATAGTTTGCAAAAGCAATCTCTACAGTTTTGCCCAGGTCTGACATTTTAATGTGTGTGTGTGTGTAAAAACTTTCCATGTGTGCTCTAGATTAGAAACAATATGGAAACTGATTTTATCTTAAATCAAAGATACCATTTTGCTACTCCTTAACACTTCTTCCATGGCTATTGTTTTATTATGAGGTAAATTTCCAGTACAATACTCTAGAAATTAGCCACTCAACTCCCACTGTAATGGGAGTTCTTCCTCTAATTAGCCATGAAGCACACTGCCAATGTACAGACACCCTGCTGTAAGTCCAAGGTAAGTGAAAGCTAAATGGTATGGGTATAGCCAGCAGGAAGAGAACATGCACAAATTCAGAAAATAAGTGAGGGGTTTTTGTTCCCAATAGCAGGCTGATTTTGAAGTTTTGTCACAGGATAAACCTGTCATTTTTGACAATGATGTGTGGGGGAAAAGAAACAATCATAGGTAAAGCTGCAAGAAAATCATGATTTTTTGGTTCAAAAGTTGCAGACACAGTTTGTTCAAGTTGCAGTTTTGGTGTGGTCAGACATCAGCAGTTCAGTGTGGCACTAGGAAGACACTCCCCAGGCGGGCTAGTCTCAGGTTTCCTCTCAACTTGTTTCCTGATGAGAAATTAAGACCTCTCTCCTTTCCATACTCCCCACAAGGAGCAGCAGCCCTGGGCACACACCCACACATGAATACTAAAGCACCTGCCTCCAAAGCATTCAGTCCTACCTGCCATAGCAGGGCAGCAGCACAAAAGAGAAGCCATATGTCCTACTTGGCTCTCAAAGTCAAGAATAATGGAGGGGCCAAATTTGAATGGCGTTGTGACTCCGTGTACCAGGTCACAATGTCACTCACTCAAATTTGGTCCAGCCACCCTTCCATCATGACAGAGGGGCAGCTAGGCCAAATGTGAGTGGGACTGTGACATGACACATAAGATCGCAACACTATTCAAATGTGCAGCAACTATAAAATGTTTCAGTGTGTGTTAAAAGTTGAAGCTTCCATAACAAAACCATGGCCCACAATTTTCTGACAGCCTTAGTTATAAGTAGGAATTGTTACTTCACTCATAAGAGATCCATGTGAATTTTGCGTGTAAATATAGCATCTCTGCTCTTTGGGGCAATAAGGGAACATTTCCAATTTTATTCTGTAAATGGCTTGCCTTCAAAACTGTGTAACCATACTCAGTATAGCCCTTCCCAAAACTATTACAGCACAGCCTTGTGTTGAACCCAAAGAGCTTGTGAGGAAGTTGATAGTGGCCAGCTGGAGACAGAAGGTGAAAAATAACTAGAGGTCCATTTCTTCATCCATAAAGGAGTGTTACAGAAACCATGCTTTCACATGAAATAGAGTAGCTCTTTTCACTGAGGAACTGACAGCCACACTCCCATATAATAAGCAGACATCCTACTGTGAAGCACATGTCAGGAGTGCTCCTATAAAGCTGATAGGACAGACATTCCTCTGTACTGGAGATGCTGAGACATAAAATGCTATAACCTATTTAAGCAATCTTGGTCTCATCATTATACATCAATCAATCAGACTGAGACACCAACTTCCCACTCCCAGAAAACCAACTTCTACTCTTACACACACTCCCCAAACACCACCTTTCAGGCACTAGGGAATGTCCATGTAAACAGAGCAGCTCCCTTTGAGAACATCCCCGGAAACCTTCACTGTGAGATGGGCTTTTAAAAAACTTCATAGCCTAGTTTTGAATTGAAATAACTTACATTAAAGAAAGAAAACGATTATGACTACAACTGTTGGAAAAACTTAGAACCATTTCCCATTGAAGAATGCAATTCCATCAAAATTGAAACACTGTGAAATTGTGTTGATTTCACTGAAATTTTATTCTTTCGGGAGTGGAGAAGTCCAATGATTAAGAAACATCTCGTATCAACATTTTCAGACCATGTTTTGATTTTTCATTTTGAAACAACTTTTAATTTCAAAATTGTTTTATTTTGTCAAAATTGAGATTAAACATTTGATTTCACTGAAAAATTCTGATTAATCCAAAATGGTTTTTTTTCCCCCAAGAATTTTCCATCATGGAGATTTTTGAAATTTTCAGGTTGCTTTCCAATTCAGAATAAAGCCAAATGAAATGCTTCAATGTTGTTGAAATAAAATATTTCAATGGATCTCAGGGTTTTTGTTGTTGTTGTTGTTGTTCATAATTTTCTTTCACAGAGAATTTTGAAGTGTTTGCATTTTGTTCCTAACTGGAGCCAAAACAAATTTTGAAATTTCAAAATCTTCCATGAAACAGTATTTCCATTCTCTGCACAGTTGAGATTATAGTGATTTTAACTCTGCCCATTCTTATTATCGTGAGAAATTCTTATTGTTAAATTCTGGCACAAATGACATCAATGGCAAAAATCCCATTGAATTCAACAGGGGCAAGATTTAACCCATAAACTTATACCTTATGCCAGTGTTTCCCAAACTTGGGATGCCGCTTGTTTAGGGAAAGCCCCTGGCGGGCCGGGCCAGTTTGTTTACCTGCCGCGTCCGCAGGTCCGGCCGATCGCCTGGAGCAGCGAACTGCGGCCAGTGGGAGCCGCGATCGGCCGGACCTGCGGAGGCGGCAGGTAAACAAACCGGCCTGGCCTCCCAAGGGCTTTCCCTAAATAAGCGGCATCCCAAGTTTGGGAAACACTGCCTTATGCCATTTTCTTTCTCTCTTTTTTTACTTTTCTTTTTTTTTTTAAACCAGCATAAGAATGGGAAATTGGGTCAACTAAATCAGTGGAGTTACCTGGGAAATAGAATTGTCTTATTAGACATATCCAATGCCTACAAAATGCATGAAAAATGGAAGTATGCAATGCTACTGTGCATCCATTTAAATGTTCTCTACTTTGGCTGGCAACTAAAGTTGTAAAAGCTGTGAAGGCAACAGTGAATTTTTAGTCACATGGCAAAGGTCAGATTAGCATAGTTTACTGTTGTTTGTCACAGGTGTATAGCATTGCTCTGTGTAAAAAGATTGTAATGAGAACAGAATATGTAAGTACATGAATCCACTCTCATGATAATGATTGTAATGATAATTGGAAACTGTACAAACAGAACCAATCCTATTGCAATTTAAAGATGTTAATCTCATGGCCATTCCCAGTTTCAATCTTCTTGTTTTCAGACTGAATAAAATGCACGTAGAGTTTATGTATACATTTAAAATAGGAAATAGCACACCTCAAAACAATCATTACATCTAATCTACCCAGCTGTCATAGTGCACACATATTAGACAGACAAGTATGTACTAGAGAAGTATGAAATAATCTCAGCACACTGTTGCTATTGTTTTAACAAAGCGTTTTGTGCTATATTTCTGCAGCATTAATAAACACCGATAAGTTACAAATTATGAAAGAGTAATTCCATTTGACTTATTCTAATGAACCTCTTTCTTTTTAATTTAATGGGTGTGAACCACAATGTTCCAACATTCATTTCCGAATAGTGTGATGAATAATGGTTATTAAATTAAATTTTAAAAGATACTGAGCATCGTTACAATGCCACATAGGAGAAACACAAATATCATGCACTCTATTTTAAAATACAATACGTACGCTCTGTGTGTGTGTATCTTGCAATTGCAAAAGTAAAATGTAACCCTAGAACCTACATTTTCATTTATTTTCCCTAGAGATGTAAACAGAGAACATTGATTTTCTTTTCACTTTCAACTGTGTAAATTGGGATGAACTGTAATCAGTCAACCTACATTAGTATAATATTAGAGCAAGTGATATCAGGAGCAGGACCTAAACCATGTATGCTATTTATGAAAGATCCTTTGCACAATGTTACCCCATTAAATTAGAAACAACAAAAAGATACAAATTCCTAACACTCTGGTATACAGAGAGGAAATAAAATAATAGCTTTGTCTTTGAATTGCTTTAGAAATGTAACTCTGTGACATATGGAAACATGAAGTTCATCACTCAGCATTATAATGAGAAGTGCTGAGTCCCTCCAATGAAATCCAAACCATTCTCAACTCCCCCAAAATCAAATGAAGCTGGATAAAATTTTCAACTGTGCTTTCTTTTCCAGCAAAAAATTCATACTTGGCAACACAAAATGTTTTTGTGAAGTCATGTTAGTTTCAGGGAATTGTTTATTTTGGGGGGGGGGGATATTTTGATTTTTTTTAGTCTGAAACAAATTTTTGTTTTAAAAGTTCCTTTCACTTTATTTTTAAAAATTCAAAAACATTAAAATATGTTTATTTTGGTTCAAGCAAAACATTTCATTTCATCCAAAAATGCAATTTTTAAAAACTTTTCAATTTGCCAAAATTTTCAATTCTTATTGTTTTCAGTTTGACACATAAGAACATAAGAACATAAGAACGGCCGTACCGAGTCAGACCAAAGGTCCATCCAGCCCAGTATCCTGTCTACCGACAGTGGCCAATTCAGGTGCCCCAGAGGGAGTGGACCAACAGGCAATGATCAAGTGATCTCTCTCCTGCCATCCATCTCCATCCTCTGACAAACAGAGGCTAGGGACACCATTCCTTACCCATCCTGGCTAATAGCCATTAATGGACTTAGCATTTAAAAGAGAACTGGATAAATTCATGGTGGTTGTTATAGTTCTAGCCTTCACAACCTCCTCAGGTAAGGAGTTCCACAAGTTGACTGTGCGCTGCGTGAAGAACTTCCTTGTATTTGTTTTAAACCTGCTGCCTATTAATTTCATTTGGTGACCCCTAGTTCTTGTATTACGGGAATAAGTAAATAACTTTTCCTTATCCACTTATCCACAAGATTTTTCTTATTATTATTTTTATTATACTTCATGAAATTATAAATGAACCGAAACATCACCAGTTCTACTCCCAAGTCCTACTGCCTTAGGAATGGACAGGAGTTAACGACATTCATCTCTTCACCAAAGTGGCTCAGCATGTTGCAGTGAGCCAAAATACTGTAATGTGATTTAGCTCTTGCTCAGACAAAGATCCTATTGAGTTCATCTGGTTTAGTGAGATTTTTGTCTGTTGAAGGACCACAGATTTTGGACCCATGAAAATGATTCACACAATATGTGTTTCTCATATTTGTATTTCTAACAAAATAGTAAAATAATTACAAAAAAAAAATATTCTAGGGAAGACTGACCAAAAGGCATACAATAAATGTACGCTTTAAAATACTGCCATGTGTAATAATATGAAACTATGGAATTTAGTTTCCATATACCCATAAAACTTAGGCTGTGTCACAAAGTTAAAACACCATATATTCAGCACATAATATCTGGGAGGTGAATGATGAAATTTAAAGATACTTTCAGTTAATTCCTAGGATCAGTACTTCAAGTACATCATTCAATATTGTGGGTTTTCTGCATCAGCAAGAAATGACAGAGTGACATTTTCAATAACATTGCAAAAATGGCAAGCACACTTGCATTTGAATACAGAAGGTTTTGAGGTTTGTAACAGCTACATAAGGAAAGACAAAGACAGGATGCTGTTTGGACACTCTTGATGTACTCTAAAAGTCATTAGTTCTAAGAGGAAACAGAAAATCTGTAGCAGCTTCCTTGAATTTTGTTCTGTGTTCTCTTGCTGTCACTTCCGCAGCATCAAAAAGCTTGTGGGATAAGGTAATTTTAAAAATAACAGAAGCGTCCATAGCCACCAAACTGTTTGTTCCATTAATAGCACTGCAAAATGGTCTTTGGTTTTAATTATATCGTTTTAATTTTCCACCAGGGTCATAGGTCTGTGGGCTAATTAGCATACACTTTTGTTTGTTTGTTTCACTTCCTTACTTAGCCCCTATGTTTAAGATGGATCAATTTCCCCATCCCCTCTTAGGTGATCTTAAGGAAAACAGAGTGACCTAAGCTTCATTAGGTATCATGTTAATTGCAGAAGACCTTGTATTTCACCTTCAGTAAAATCAAGAGAGAGGAGCCAGAACTTCATGAGGGGGATGATCTGTGGCTTCATGAAATGCTTTCCCCAACCAACCAGAAGAAGACTGTACAATTCCATTGGGTCAGGGCTTCCTGGATCAGGAAAAAGGAGTGTCTGGAAGGGAGATGCCAGAAGCAGCTGAAAACCACAGCAAGCTGCTCTCAAAGCCTCACAAAATATCCTAATGGTTATCAGTACAAAAGTTAATGCTACTCTAAACATTAATATTGACTACTGTAACTAAGCATTAATATTGCAATTGGCATTATGTTGGCACACTATTATTTATTACCCATGGTGTGGTAGGTGCTTGACATGAAATGGTCCTTCACACTTTTCAACAGTCTCAGCAAAGAGACTAAGGACTGAATAGGCATGAAGACTTAACCATCGTTTTACTTCTAGAGGTGCTTCTGCCAGATCGGGGTTTTGGATATAGGCAAGGCAGTGTAGGAAAGCTGCATTGACACTATTTCTGTGGATAACACAGAGGGCTTTGGTTTTCATGGCTGACAATCTGGTACCTTTCAGAAGCCCTAAGGTTGCTCATAAAGAATAAAGAAAGAGAGAGAGGAAACAAAGGAATATCATTGCAACCTTGTACACATCACTGATGGCTCAATAAACAGAGAAGCAGACACATTATTATTGAATACTAATTGCTTGTAATAAGTTACAAACTTGCATTAAGTACCTGCTAATGTAAGGGCTGCACCAAAGCAATGGACAATCCACATTTAAAGTAATGGAGAAATAAAAGCTTTGGAGATAATCTTACATTGTGTCCCACAGACCATCAGTGACATATTAATACATTTTAATAAACTAGAAGCCCTAAAATTTATATTTTGTTATAAATACATTTTCATAAATTAGAATCCCGAGGTCCTTTAGCATTTACACCTGAATGCTAAATGTTAAAATGCTGGATGTGTTCTGCAGCATTTTAAATTAGCTGGAAATCCATACTCTTCAACTTCATTATTTTAATATTCAAATACAAACTCATTTGAGACAGACTATGAATGACCCAGGCAAAGGTGTGCATGAAGAGAGAACTCAAGCAGTCTTCATGTTTGCATGGCCTGACCCACACAATTGTAGTCCTTATGTAGTCCTCCAGGAAGTCCAGCCTATAGGAGACAATGGGAACTTGAACTACAACTCTCAGAAGGCATTGCACTACAAGGGAAAATGCTATTTAATTTTTTTGTTGAACTAACTTGAAACTGTTTTGAGTCAGTTAAAACACCCAAAATATTCCAAGTCAGGTCTAGCAGACCCCAAACGAAATATTTTAAATAGATTTTCCTGACAGAAAATTGAATTTTGATTTTCCATAGAGATGGCATTTTCTGTCAAAAAATCATCCCAATGGAAAATTCCTGACCAGCTCTACTCAGAATGAATGTCTCCTACCATCATTTCAGTTAATAAATGGAAAACCCAATTGTGTGATGTGTTGTCTAAGGAAAAAATATATATATATATATGATTTGTGCACTGGACTAGGGCTCAGGAAATCTGGATTCTATTCCTGGCTCTGCAACAGACCTTATTGGAGACCTGGGGCAAGTCTCTTCACCTCTTAAAGCCTCAGTTTCCCCTTCTGTAAAATGGGGATAACAATACTGACCTCCTTTGTAAAATGCTTTGAAATCTACTGATATATAGAGAGCTAAAATAAGAGAGATATTTTTTGCTATTTATAGAAAGGCATGGCTACTTTTTGTCATAATATTTTGGATAATATTCAGAGTGTGAACAAATCTGTAAGCCTCACTATCTTTTCTCTTTATTAATAATCTCTCTCTCTTATGTCTCTCTATGCCACGTAGACATACGGCCCTTCACCACTGCCTCTCTCCTTTGCCAGTCTCCCAACAAGGCACTACACTCCCACCAGCATAGCTCTTAGTGTCATGGGGGCATGAACACCTTCCTGCTACTTCAAGGTGAAGTCCATGGGGAATGCTTAATTAATAATATATTTTTGTTAATAAGAGCAATGTTTCATAGCAATGTTTGCAAATGAAATATTAACTGCTTGAATTAAATGCATTGCAAGACTTCGCAAACTAGCAAAATGTAGGTTAAAGAAAAATATATTAAGTAAGAAAATGTATAAGAAATGATACCTGGATATTATGCAGGATATTGTACAGACAAAGTTTTATTCCATTATGTTAAAATACAATCTGTTCCTTTGGACTCCGGAGTTTAATTTTTTAAATGCTAACTCCCTTTTCAAGTTCACTGCATAGGAAAATAGCCAATCTTCTGACAGACAGAGTATCGACACCCTGTTGATTAGTTCCTGGAAATTCATTGAGGTATAGTCTTAACAATTTATGGATAAGTACCTCCTCCTATGCCCCCAGGGACATATGTATAAGGTAGAATTTCAATATCGAACTGCTTTATTTCCAGACCACGTCATCACCCAAAATTTTTGCCAGAGTGATCTACTCATTTTTCAGGAATCTGTTTCTATAGTAACTGTCACAATTCAAGGGTAACTGCAACTTTATTCTCCCTCCTTGGTCCCTTGAGGGCACCCATTTAAAGGTTTCCGACTTCTAACCATCTCCTCTCTTGGGCAAACACCGGTATCTCTTTCCCTCTTGACTGGGGGTTTTAAGGCTGCATACCTTACGCTATGATACAACCAGCAATCCAGATTGTGTAAACGGTGCCTACATTTTGCCTTATCTCCAAGGGCTACAACCAGTGAATTGCAAGAAGTTACAAGTTAACACACTCAAGCACATTTATTCTTAAGGTAAAATCGTAAAAGAGAAAATTTATTAAAACAATAAAAGAACCTACACATGTGCTAAAAAAGCTTACCAAAGGTCACCCACAACTCCAACATACTGCTCTGGTAGGTTTTACTACTTCAAAATCCACAACTGTTTTTTCCCCATGGTTAGAAGTTCATATCCATCTTAGATCCAGAATCAGAATAAAGGCTGGGCAAAAGCAATCATTTCTTTATACAGCTTGGGCCTTTGATATTAGCCTTCTAGAAAAGGTTATCAGAAGACAGGGACCCCTTTCCTCAGGGACTAGATTCAAAAGTCTGGGTTTTGCATAACTGGAGTTGGGTAATTTGCATGAACCTCCCCCTAGGGAATCGCCAGAAAATCTATCTCACATTTTTTGTTCCAAAAGTCCATGCTTGTCAGGAACTTTTTCAATGTAGTGTATTGAACTGCCAGATCTTACATAAGTCACATCATCTCCCAGAAAAGTTACATATAATCCCAGATCAAAATAATATATAAATGAAATACAATAAGGTCTTTCAAGGATATTGCAGGAAACTGCCATATCTGTCACAGTGACTTTCCCAACTTATTGGTGGCTTTGTTTAAGTTATTTGTGAAGTCTTAGGCAGAGTATTATTTTAAGTGTAAAAATTTAATGTAGCTACACAAACAGTAATCCTAAAAGGGGTGCAATCCTTTATATAATTGCAATAGAATTCCCATTCTGGCTAATCAACATTTGAAGAGTTAAGTGCCTCTCACATTTCTTTGTACCATGATTTTTCCATTAAAATGACTCCACAGAGTCAGCTGTAGTTCGAGACAGACTAGAACAATTACAAAATTAACGTACATTTGTTCCTCACAGGCCCACACATAGATGAGAAACAAGTCAGCCAACTCTGACCACCCTCTTTCCCAGGATCTACACTGATGGCTCTTCCAGGACCCATCAGTGGAGAGATGTTTTGTTCTCCCACTGCACATACACACACAACACATTCCAACGCCAGTGAAAAGGGAAACTTAATCGAACTCCGGCAACCCAACAAAGAGCTTCTCTGGGACAGCCACAGGCGGTGGAGGCCTGCCATGAAGCCAGTTGATACAAGTGGCTCTAGAGCTTCCAGCAGAGTTTGGGGAAACTGGATGTTATAGGTGTCAAACCCTCTGCTTCTTTATGGGGGTTGGGTGAGGAACAAAGCCCTCTTCACAACAATAGAATTTAGAAGACAATCCACACAGAGAACTTTGCTGATATTTCCTCTTCTCTTGACAATCTCCCATAGGTTTTCCAGTGGGATGGGAGTATCTGAACCGCAAAAGTTGTAAGTACAGGTTAAATTAGTGAGAGTTTTAGTGACATTCATACTTTGCACATATACTGTTCACATACTATTAGGAAAAAATAAATAAATCGTTGTCATCACAGAGTAAAATATTTGCTTCTAAAATCTTGGGGAACACTCAGAACTACAAGTATTAATAGTAACAGCTCCTCAAACTTAAACCACACTCAGGGTGTATTTTCACTATAATTAAACACCTGCAACTCGCCCATGTCAGTTGACTCATGCTCATGGGCCTCGGGCTCTAGGGCTGTAAAACTGCACTGTAGACATTCAGGCTTGGGCTGAAGCCTGAAGCCTGACTCCATCCCAAACCCAAACCTCTACACTGAAATTAAACACCAGCAGTGAGTCCAGGTCAGCAGACATGGGCCAGCTGGAGGTGTTTAACTGCACGGCAGACATATCCTTATAAGCCTAAAATTGTTATGGGGTCTAATTTTTTTTTTTTTTTTTAAAGAAATGACCAGTGATTTAAGATACCCATCTTGAGATTAGAGCTGGGTGGAAAGCAATGTTTCCAGCTAAGAATTTTTGACATTTGAAAAAAAAAATCCATCTAGAAACAGATGGAAAAGTTGAAATCCCAAATAATTTCACAAATCAAAAGTTTTTTGGGAAAAAAATCAATTCTAGCCAATCAAAATGTTTTATTTCATTCTTGATGTTTTCCCAATTTTTAAAAAAAAACTTTTTAGTGTCAATTTATTAAAATTTTGAAATGAAAAGTCATTTTGACTCTACAATCTCAAAACTTTTTTTAAAACCAAATATTTTGAGTTTGATGTTTTCTCGAACTTGACACCGTTTCATAAACAGTTTTGGTGATGATGAATTTGCATTTTGGGGGGTTGGGGGTGGAAAGTGTTGTTGAAAAATTCCCAACTGACTCTATTTGAGATTCCTTGAAGGTGTTGGGAACCTTCCTTCTGAAAATAGGTCTTTGTTACAATGTCTCAATTTGGGAACCCAAAAACTGAGGGAACTACAAAAATTAAGGTCTTTAACATGAGTACATTGTACTCACAAGCTATGGATTCCTCTTTGGTGATGTCAGGTACAAATCTGAGTGAGACATTGCATTCAAAGCCTTGCTCAATTAGACACAGCTAATCTGATTTTACCCAGGCAGTCACGCTGTGTATCTGAAGATGTACTCTGAACAGAGACCATACCCAGATTATTGGATCACACTAATATTTTCAATGTAATAGCCAGGTTGGTATTTTGTTTTTCTTTCCTCCTGCATGCTCATAAGAATTTTGAAAATAGTCAATTCAAATCAAACCCATCTCTTGCAAAAAGTGATACCAACAGCATCATGTGGAGGTTTTACAAGAATATGAACATGGAGAGGTGAGTTATAGAATATCAGGGTTGGAAGGTCATCTAGTCTAACCCCCTGCTCAAAGCAGGACCAATCCCCAAACAGATTTTTGCCCCAAGTCCCTAAATGGCCCCCTTAAGGATGGCACTCACAACCCTGGGTTTAGCAGGCCAATGCTCAAACCACTGAGCTATCCCTCCCCCACTGACAGCAAAGAGCTTGAAGACTTATCATTTTGGTCAAGTACATTTGCCAAAATAAAAAAAAAAAAAAAAGAGGAAGCCTTTCCAATGACTCATAGAAACTTGAAAGGCAATGGCAAAATAATGGCAAAAACAAAATTAGGATAACAGAGCTGTTGAAAAGCTGAGGATAGGCAAAACCCAAGGCAACACATGATGGGGAGAAATGGGGAGTCACGTTCTCCCCCGCTCCCAGATTTGCTGTTTGGTTTGTACTGAGCAAGCTCAGTAACACTGCTGAAGCTGGCTGCCCTCACTCTGCCCCCCCACTATGGGCAGGCATGGGTCGTCTCTGGACAAAGCCCTTAATACGACATTTATTTTTGCAGTAATCCTGTGTCTTTTGTACAGTGGAGTGCAAGGTTGTTGCATTACAGTACAGGTGTGAGCAAAAACTATATGTGGCCACAGGTCAGCTTAAGTACTAGGAATGCAAGGAGCTGGCAGCCTCAACTTTAAATGACTTCAGGGAGAGTTAAGCATTCTGAGCACCTCAAAGGAGCTGTCCCTGTGTATGGTGAGTAGAAATCAATCTCAATCCTAAACTCTTAAGAGCACAAGGTAAAAATTGACAAGCTGTGGGGAGAGAATTTGCATGTCTGAAGACACAGCCTAAGTGTGATTCTCAGCATGCAGATGATGTGCTTAGAGGTGTATGTCTCTATACCTGCTTATAGGCAGGAATTACTTGATTTGAGCTCATTAATAAAAGATTTGGGTCTCTTCCTGGTCCTGCATTTTGCACTCTTGGTTTTACACATACAAATTAAACATTCTGCGCCTGCTCAGTGCAGACTCAAACTCTTAAATGGGATGATGGGAGGACCTCGGGATTCTAATTTATGAAAATGTATTCATAACAAAATATAAATTTTAGGGCTTCTCGTTGATTAAAATGTATTAATATGTCAGAGAAGGATACAAATGTATTCACTTAGTGATATTACTGGAAAAGGGAATTCTGGTTTAGAGATAAAGGGCTACAGTCAGAGGTGAGTGTAAGTATAAAGGGAGTCGAAGTAGATGTAATTTACACCTTCTGCTGCCCCCACAGCGTACATACACTACATCAATATCACATTCTTTAGACTCCCTCAGACAAACATTGACTTCACAACATGTAACTTTGTGCCCATTTACTGACTCTGAATCTGTCAGAATATGAGTTGGTATTACTCAGAAGCTCAGAGTCCAGAATGTGGAGGGTGGGGCAATCACACAAAAAGCAACTAAGAGGAGGGTGCAAGAAAGTGTCATCCAAATTAGGCCAACCCATATTTTAACGTATACCATCTTCTGACTCCTTGGCGTATCATTTACGCTAACTTTGATCCCTTACATTCACTTATGCATGGAATCTCACTGAGTGTAAGGGAGTCTGAGTTTATGTAAGGGAGTATAACTAATCAGTTTATACATCTTCTCTGAGTTTGGCATGAAATGTGCAATATCGGTCATGTATAAGGCAGTTAGGAGATTTGTTTCTTGTACTATTAAAACCTTCCAGGATTCTTGAATTGAGATAAATATTAGACAGAGTCATGTAGGGGACAAGGGAACACTTTGGTGAGTCTTACCATGTAATTCAAAAGTGCCAAAGGGACATGTCCTGGATTTATATTGAATACTGGTTAATTATGAGAGGAAATTTTCTTCTGGTGCAAATTTGTGGAATACTTCAACCAAGTATGGTCAGTACAGCCCAGAGATAAACTACTTATATTTGAATTGCCTGAGATGTGAAACTTAAATATACACCAAAATAATATAGTGAATGCCTGCCTATAACAAAATAATATCTGGATCAGATTTTCAACTGGTGTAAACTGGTATAGCCCCATTGACTTCAATAGAAATCCGCCAGTTTACACTGGCTGAAAATCTGGCCTGTTGTGATTTCAGGATGGGTGCCCTGATGAACTATTTTTGACCCACTCAGTAATACTGAATATATGCAGAATATGAATGTTTGCCAGAGAATGCCCCTCTCCATCTCAGCAGGAAGGAAGTTTGGTCTGACTAGAACGGGGATGGCCAAACCTTGGGAGGTGGAGGGGAGAGCTCATATCCAGATATACTCGAGCTGAGCCCCTCTTTGTGCCTCAGAGTGCAACATGTAGGAGTATGCCTGGGGATGGGGCTTCTCTGCCTCCCATTGGCCAGTTTGGGGGGATAATAGAAGCTGATTGGTTCTTGCAGACCCGTCCTTCAATTTAAAGCTTTCCCAAGCAACTGAGAGCAATCTTGCTGTATTCCTGCCCCATCCTCTCTCTGTGTAATTGAGACATCTGATTGATCACTTGCTTTTTGGATAAGGAAGGATTTTTTTCCCATTGGGCCAAACTGGCAGGGGTCTTGTGAGTGGGGGTGCGGTTATCTTTCTCACAGCATTGTTGAGACAGAGTTTAGGTTAAAAGGACTAAGAATAGGAATCTTAGTGCTAGAAGAAATGTAGGTATGTTCAGTTCATCACAACTTGTGGCTGGTGTACAGGGTGAATAAAGGCGAAATGGGCCACCACCCAGATTATAAGTGAGCCCTGGAATTTGGCTGAGGGACCTTTTGCCTGTAAGACAAATGGAATACCTCAAGTCTTTGCAGACTGAGGTTCCTCTTTAAGTATCTTCCACCCTCTTGCCAGTTGGAGGGCAAGATGAATCAGAAGTGAGCTGACTCCTACCTGTTAGACTCTAGGTCTGCCCTGAGTTATTGGTTGTATGGTGGGAGACTTGGAACCCAATTAAATACCTGGTATGTGAGAGAGGGGTGGATAGTGTCCCTCGCCATGGTTAATAAAGTTGTAGCCTGTTGGCACTTAAATCCATCTCTCTTTCTTTCTTTCATTCACCTGTGTGTCCTGATCAATGTTAGTTCCTGTCATAATGATCTGTTAAAATCTGCATGGAATTATTCTAAGTATTTTCTGAATGCATGTCTATATCTCACAGTACAGTTCTATTTTTCCAGTTGAAATTTATTTTAACAATATAAAACAATCTTCAATAATGCTGCTCTTCCCCTTCACAGACTACAGGAAATATCATATTTTAATTATCATAGGAGGAACATTCAAGTTGAACAAATAAATTATTACAGTCCTTACTGATTGCCTCTTTTAGGGAAAACAAGACTTTGGCAACCAAAGACTAGATTCTGCTATCTTTTCTCATCTTAAGCAGTACTTTTTTATTTTATATTTTTTGAGTACTCCTAATGAAAACAATGAGGCTACTCAAGAAGTAAGGTACTACGTAAAGTGAGTAAGGGAAGCACAATCTGCCCCCAAGTGGGCAACATGCCAGTTTATATGCATTCACATCCTGGAGTTTTGTTACTGTTAGATAGCTCTGGCTTGATTAATGTATTTTGAATGCTGTAATATGCCATGCAAGAGCAATCCAAATTCTCAGTTAATAAAGACAGCACTACCTCAGACAAATCACAGACGTATCATATAATACACAAAAACCCTCTGAACACAGTAATGAAAAAAAAAAAAAAAAAAAACCTTGAGCTGGAAATATACCTTACTATTGAAAATGTGTTCTTTAAATGGAGCTTAATGCTCATCAGAGAACTTTAAAGAAAAAACAGACTGTAGAAAAGAGAATAAAAATCTTTATTGAATTATTTTCTAAGTTGTGGTTAACTGACCCCAAGATTTTTTTTAAAGGCAGAGATATGGTGTTTTAGGAATGAGCAAATCTCACTCAAGTGTACATAAGAATACAATATCTTTCTGTCAAGACCAAATAGTACAAAAAAGTAGATGTTTTGGTCTAAATAAACTGCTCTGTCGGTCATTTCACTATAGGGTGTCACACATTTTCCATTTTGGATTAAGTTTTTAATGACAACATTTTTATTTCAGAACCCAAGTACCAAGAGATTTTCACAAGCAGAGATGGACTTCTTAAAATAGTTTCAATTGGAAAAGGAATGTTCTTCATTCCAGTGGTAATGAAACAAAAGATGGTGCAGCTGTCATTTTACTTTCTCTTGCTCAGAGGGTATCATTGCATAAGTGAAGCTAAGCAAGCCTTAGTCAGTTTGATTAGATTGAAGCTGTCACCTCCAGGGTCACCAATGTTTGGAAATAATCCATAGTGAATGAAATATAAAAGCAGAGAAAAAAAAATCCAGTGAGTCACGAGAAGGGCATTAGAACACTTACTGGGTAGACTTCTGATATCAGTGCCCTGTTAGCTACATGATTAAGAAAGTATCAATGTTTCCATTAATAACTCCCCATTTATAAATACAATGAGACATTAGTGCATGTAATTACTAGTTTTAGGCTAATCCTGGAAAATGCTGAACAATCTCAGGCCCGATTGACATCAACAGGAATCAAGGTTGCCCAACAGCTCACAAAGGTGACCATCACCTTGTAGGCTTGGTTCAATCTTCTGTAATTTTAACGGAGAACATAACTTATCTACCATATACAGTATATATTCACACCATTAAAAAGTCATCCCTTGTGAATCAGGATATCCAGGGATGAAGCCCTTGCCTGTTTTGGATGGGAAGAAGCCAACCATCTCCAATGGAACAGTTGGTCAGCATCTACATAAGCCAACATGAATGGAGCTTCCTGCTCCCTACATGGGAAAAACCTGCAAAGGGGCAAACTAGGCCCTTAGTTTGTTTATCTACTCTGTTTATTCCCATACATAAAGGGAGCTCATCCATTGCTCTGAGCACTGCCTACAGAATCTCACTAACTCTCCCACAGCCATGTTGGCTCTTCCGTGTGAACAAGAATAACTAGTTAAATCCTGTTTCAGTCAATAGTGTATGCAGATTGGACTCAGATCTGTTGACTATGGAAGGCTATTTTTACAGTCAATTTTCTGCCCCAAACTGCCCTTTAAGATTCAGAAAGGGTATTTCAAAAGGAATGTCTTCTTTGTTAATCTGGAAACAGATATTTTTAACAAGAAAAGGCACCCTTGAGACACTGCCTCATGGCTTCTGGCTTAAATGGAAAAACAATTCTGTACATGACACCAATTCAAATGGTAAATTTATACTGCAAGATATAGTTGCAGAATGACTAATTTGTGTTTCAAATAAAGATTGAATCAGATTCCCCATTTCATAATTTCACATATGCTGCTGATGCCTATATATTCTCCTCTGTACCTTTCAAAAGAGGGACATAGCCTGAGGAACTAATTGTCCTCTAAGCGTCTTTAAATAAGGCTGTCCCTGTTTCCTTTGAAGGGAACTTTGTTATTCAGTGATGTCGGTGGGCTTGTGTTATATGGTGAAGGTGGGAAAAAAAGATGAGTTACAGGGTGCGAATGTGTATATGAAATTTATTTCATGAGGTAGTCTCAATAATTCATTAGTGCTGGACTCTCCAAGATTATTCATAATATTTGCACATCTCAAATAAGATTTATAAGTATATTAATATAAGAAAAAGGCTGATTTAACTGTTTGCTTTATAATTTCACTTGTTTCATTCCAGCTCCATACTCCAGATGTATATAAAACAAAATTCATTCTTTATCCAGCCAGGCTCCCTCAACCAGAAATATCAAATTTAAAGAACTTATGAACCATGAGTCCTTTGGTAATAACATGTAAACATACTATCATTTACGGTGATAACTAACATAAAATGTTTCATAAATTAATTTAAAATAACTAAAACTATTGCTGTAATGGAATTTCTTAGAAATTTCATATGTGATATGCTTTTAATGATTTAATTATATCAGTTTATTTTATCTTTTCTGATACTGGTGCATTTTTGTTCAAACACTTACATTGTCATCTTTTATTCATAGCCTCACTTCAAACAAGCTTAATTGTAATCAATTTCCAATACATTAACTTTGACTTCTGGATAATTTCTTGCTCTTTTTCTCTTGTCCTTCCTGTGTAGGTGTGATCTCTGTTCCTCTCCTCTTTCTAGAAGTTGCACCTGAGTAAGGACTGTAGTACTAAGCCAACTAATTGAGAAATTATCAAAAAAGAGTCAGATGACATGTCAGATGCCAGAATCTTGGATCTTGTCTGCTCTTCACATTCATTAACCATGGTTGCATACACATACAAACACAATGATTATCAGCTGGGACTGAACTCAGAACTTTCAACACAAAAAGCACAGGCCCCTTCCAACTGAGGTAAAGGGGAATTGCATTAGTTCTGAGATAGTAGTAGGCTATGTAGTCGTTGGGACCAGCCACTGGAGGACACCATGGTCATATACATTAGGCCACTATACTACACACTGATGAGGGAAGTACATCCACATTCATCCAGCTGAGCCTCTGTGTGGAGCACAAATTACTCCTATCCTGCTCCTAGGATACTTCAGAGGTGAATGTAAATACCCTGAATAGTCCCAACTCCTTCCTCTTAAAGAATTGGTCTATGATTGTTATGGTAACAGTTCATCCACCTACAAAGCCCTTACCTACAAAGAAAGTAACCCAAGGCTCAAAATCCTCTCTACCTGGCACCTAGTTGAAGTCATTGGGAGAGCTTCTGAAATACAGGCCAAAGTGCTAGCTGTACGCAGACAATATCCTTCTCTACATCTCGAGTTCAAATGCAAACAGCCCCAAATTCCTGATGTCTCAATGTCCAACCAAAATCTGAACTGAACCTTTATGATGAGTAGTTAGGTAATGCTCAACCAAGACTGAGGTGATGCTAGTGAGGAGGAAGAAGCAGTCTGTAGAACTGTCATGTCATCTATAACAGGGATCGGCAACCTCTGGCACGCGGCTCGCCAAGATAAACATCCTGGCGGGCCGGGCCAGTTTGTTTACCTGCCGCGTTGGCAGGTTCGGCCAATCACGGCTCCCACTGGCCGTGGTTAGCTGCTCCAGGCCAATGGGGGCGGCGGGAAGCCATGACCAGCACATCCCTCGGCCCGTGCCGCTTCCCGCCACCCCCATTGGCCTAGGATGGCGAACCGTGGCCAGTGGGAGCCACGATCAGCCGAACCTGCCGACACGACAGGTAAACAAACTGGCCCGGCCCGCCAGAGTGCTTACCCTGGTGAGCCGCGTGCCAGAGGTTGCCGACCCCTGATCTATAACCCCATCCAAGAGTGCCTGGTGCTAACCTGTTAAGTAGGTTCATATCCCTTGGGACTTTTTGGATTCCGCAACACAACTAGATATCCAAGTAGTCAAGGCACCAAAAATTACTGTTACTGGCCAAGGTGTTGCATCTCTTCTTATCAGACAATGATCTAGCACTTTAGAGAAAGACAGAATTTGACCCATTCATGAGGAATCATCACAATTACCATGCGGCATAAGACTGGAAGAAAACTCCAGGGTCATCAAGTCCAATCCCCTGCTATCATAGGCAACCCCATCATACAATCCCTTTAATAAAATTTATCAAGCTCCATCTTAAAACTAGTTAGGTTGTTTGCTATTACTACTCCTATTGGGAGGCTGTTCTAGAATACCACTCCTTTGATGGTAAGAAACTTCTTCTATTTCCCGCCTGTTTATTCATGATCCATTTGTTCTTGTATCAACATTGTCTTTTAGCTTAAATGGCTTCCCCCCGCCCCTGATATATTTATAGTTAGCACTCATGTCTCGTCTCAGCCTTTATTTTGCTAGGCTAAGGAAGTCAAGCTCTCTTAGGCCTTGGCTACACTCGCGGATTCACAGCGCTGCCACGGCAGCGCTGTGATGCGCGAGTCTAGTCGCGCCGCCAGCGCTGCGAGAGCTCTCTCGCAGCGCTGCAAGTACTCCACCTCTCCGAGAGGAGTAGCTTGCAGCGCTGCGAGGGAGCATGCAGCGCTGCAGGCGCCGATTACACTGGTGCTTTACAGCGCTGCACTCGCTGCGCTCAAGGGGGGTGTTTTTTCACACCCCTGAGCGCAGCAAGTGCAGCGCTGTGAATTGCCAGTGTAGCCAAGGCCTTAGGCTCTCCATTCCCCTAAACATTCTTTCTTGAAATGCGTGACTAGAATTGCACACAGTATTCCAAATGAGGTTTTACCAGTACCTTATACAACAGCCTTAATACTTCCTTATCTCTATTGGAAATCTCACCATATACATCATGGGATTGAATTTGTCTTTTTCATGACCACATCACATTGGTGGCTCATACTCATCCTGTGATCAACAAAAATACCCAGATTTTTCTGCTTCTCTGCCATTTCTAACTGATGAGCCCCCAGCTTATATACAAGGGAACAACTTATTGAGCAATGTACTTAAACATTATTGTATTGCGATCCAATTTGAACTTTCCCTCTCCGTGACAGCAACTTAGTTTTTAGAGTCAAATGAGTGCAAATATATCATTTCCTTTAAAAAAAATGAAATTTGGTCAGAGATCAGTTCCTAAATTACCTGATCATTTATAAATAAATAAATAAATGAGAATTTTAAATTTTCAGAAGGGGCTACTGCTCCAATGGATTTTTCTCCCAAAGACAAGCCATTATACATTTTTAAATAAATGATAGCATACTTAGCACTCCTTTTAGGTAAATAACATACACCCCAGTATTTCAGGAAAATATACTTATGCAACAAACATATTCAGGGTATCTGATTACTCTCCTTTGAGCCCTTAAAAATAAGTCAGTAAGATGTGTCTTCTCTGTAGTTGCTTTTATAAGCTTTTTATTAATTAAATCATGGCTACTCCACTGTTCACTTCCATTGCTGGAAGTTGACTATCAACTCCTATTGTCCTATCAGCCAGGTCTTGTTGTGCTGCCCCTCTAGATAACACAATGAATACTCCTAGCCTATTGGTCCCCAGCCCCCCGCCCATCTACAGCATGTGCAGTTCCAGCATCTGACTGTTACCCATGAGGAGTTGTGTCATCACTTGCCCTTCAGCCCTGGGTACCTTACAATGCTTTGGTACAGTAGCTTTCTGCCTGGGATGCCTACAAGCACATAGGTCACACCCTAAGTGTCAGTGTGCTAGACAGCCCAGGTTCACCAGCCAGTCTACAGCCCCACAACCCCATTCTGGCTTCCACTACCCTTGGTCACAACCAGCCAGGTGACTCCAACACTCTCCTAGTCCTGAATTTTTCCAAAATCATGTGCTCTGCAATGTCCAGCCCTCTCCTGGACAGTTCAGGAAAATAATAAGGTCTGTTTGTTTAAAGCGATGAAAGCACATAACAGCTTATTAACTTAACTGAAGTAAATACACCCTTCCCTTTGAACACAACATGAGTTGGTTTATAGTAAAAACAAACAAACAAATGTATTAACAATAGGAGATAGGTTAAGTGATGCCAATTAAAAAAAAAGTTAGAAAGGGTCAGAAGGAAATACAAATGAAAACACTTAATATAGCAAAGCAAAAACTTTGTTCAGAGATGGTTTCTCTCACTAGTAATAATTCTTTCAAACAACGACTGACTTTCCCTCAGTCAGGACCTTTCACAGAAGTACAAGATGCTGGCTTCCCTTGTCTTTCTAGGTGAAAGATCTTTGCCTAAGCAAGTTACTCACCTATATTCAGTTCCCAGAGACTTCATCCCGCCCATCCCCACCCCACCCCAGTTGAAGGACCCAGCTTTCTCAGGTTGCAGTAACTTGGTTTCCTTGTGTCTGTCTAATGAGGGATAACTTAGGGGTTCTCTGCCCTAAGTAAACATTTATAGTTTAGTAAACATTTGAAAAGCATCTCTCTCAAAGTTCATTGACCTTGCTTCAAGAGGCAGGATGATCTCATGCTATTGTTCTTTTCCTGTGGTTTTCTCATCCCTCTGCTGATTTCTGTGTAAATGGAGTGCCATCGTTTTTGATGACACCTTGCTTAATTTCTCTGGGGACAAATAGATAGCTGTGACATTCCCTCCTGTCTGGGAGAGACCTGTTTCTCCCTTTGTTTGGGTCACAGCTATTAAAGCATAATATGAATGTGTATTCATAATTCCTTATGTGGTGTTAATACATACAATTTACAATATTAATCACCAATGTGTCATAGGGTTTCATAAATGACATTGCTCCCTACACTTTTATAATACAGTAATATTGTATATAATCAGTTGATTCAATTGCTTATCATTGGAGGTTCAGCCCCTCCCTATCTTTTTAGACCAGTAAACTTTTGCAATGTGTTCCTTGAAAAATAAAACCCAGACAAAGATTTTCCCTCCTGCTGGGTGTAGACACCATGCTGTCTCCTCCCCCACCTGTTAGCTTGATAGCTTTGTTTCCCTAATATGAAAATGTACCTTCACTCTCTCTACTGGATGACCGGCCTGGTCAAAGGATCAAATACACAATCCTTTGTCTAAGGAAGACTGGCAAGCAATGCATAAGCACAAAGACATTTTAAGAATGTAATTCTTAGCTCATATTCATAACTTTTTGTACACACCCTGTGCATACATCATACGGGAATACTAATGATCAGTGAGTTATTACGTTTGCAATAAGCAACAGAGGGTCCTGTGGCACCTTTAAGACTAACAGAAGTATTGGGAGCATAAGCTTTCGTGGGTAAGAACCTCACTTCTTCAGATGCAAGTCGACTTGCATCTGAAGAAGTGAGGTTCTTACCCACGAAAGCTTATGCTCCCAATACTTCTGTTAGTCTTAAAGGTGCCACAGGACCCTCTGTTGCTTTTTACAGATTCAGACTAACACGGCTACCCCTCTGATACGTTTGCAATGACATAGCACATAACACCTTTTAGATATAGATTGGAACCATAGTGATGTGGGGTATGCTGAATTGGTCAGGCCAACTGAAATTCATTACCTGATATCTCTGAACCTTGCTGTCTGGAATTGGGATACTCTTAAGGTCATACTTCCCCGTAATAGGGTGGCACTCACCTCTTACAAGCACCCTTTTAGCAGAGTGTGTGTGCCTTCACTTTCTCTCCCTGTAGCCCTGTCTGCAGTCTATAAATGGTCTCGAACCTCGTATCAAGTTATACTCCAGCACTTCCCCCCTGGAGGCAATGTCCTTATCCTCTTGTCATAGAAATTTCTGTCCGTTCCAGCTGAGGAATAAGGAGAGACGGACACAGCTAGCCAAGCAAGGAGCCCCGGGAGGGGCGATCTGTTTATTTCAATTGCAATTGGGTTCGAGCTCATAAGTCAGCAAGAACAAAGAAAACACTTACACCAAAGCATTATATGCAGTTGCTTATGATAATCTATCGCTCTATGATTGGCCAAAATTTGCCATCATTACCATACATAATTAGCAAGCTACATGTATCTGCCCCTCTTATGACCCCTTATTGTTCATCTACTTGCCCCCTCCTCCTTGCTTATTTTGCAAACTAAGCAGTTTATCTACAGGACGCAGGCACAGAAAAGTCCATTGTCTCCAGGTTTGGAGTTTGGCTACATTTCCTCTTGAAGGAACTTCCTGAGTTAAGACATAGCAATAGCTGTATATCTTCCATGTGTACGTGACAAATTTGCCCCCTGGCAGTTAAGCAGAATAATTTTATATCACTCTCTAGGTCTTTCAGGCCCCAGCTCTCTTTCTGGGCCACTAAGAGAGTTAAGTTTCCCTTCTGGGATGTATCAAAGTCCAGGTCATTTCCTCAGTGGCCAATGGGGGGGGACCCCGGCCCATCCACTACTCCAGATCCCAGCCCAGGGACCCTATAAATAGCAGCTGTCCGCCATGCCCATTTATCTACACTGTGTCACTGCTATGAGTCCCTGGGGCACTTGCCCACAGCCCCAGCACATTCTTCACCCTTTACCTCAGGGCCTTGTCCTGGTTGAGTCCCAGCAGCAAGCCAGGAGCTTCTTCTTGCTACTCCTGATCTGTGCTAGCACTTCTCTGTCCCAGGTCCTGTAGCTCCCTCAGCCAGCCAGGCACACCATCCACGCTCGTCCAGTTCCAGCAAGGAACTGAACGCACTCTGCCCCTGCAGCTTTTTTTATACTAGCCTTCTGGGCCCTGACTGACTGCCTCTGCTGCATTCTCTCTAGGCCGCTTGGAAGACCCCACTCTATTGCCTTTGTCACAAAATGGCACACAATTAAGCAAGCATAGGGTAAAGAGTGGAAGCACAGATGAAAAACCTTTGCACTAAGAAAACATAAATTTTACAAACTCCTAAACATTTAATTTTTTCACGTAGATATTTGTCCAGCTGTCTTAGGACCAACTGAGATATTTTTATTGGATAATTTCTGAAACCTTGTAATGGGGAAAAATATCTTGGCTCAAATCCTGCAATAGAGAAATAACACTCAAATCTTTTTCTTTTTCACTATTTTTCCTCAACTCTTAAGGTGAGAAAAAACATTTTAAGTTGTGGTGTTCATTTGTACTATGATTTACAGAAGAAATCCCTGTCTCTGATCTCACTTTTACCAGTGTAAGTTAGGAACAACTACTGAAAATGGAATATGCCAGTGTAATATTGGCATGAAGTCAGAATCAGACCACAAATGTAGGATTTGTTTTTGTTTTTGTTTTTTAACATTCACCTTCCTCCAATCTCCTACTGAAATGTGGTGTAAGAACCAAATGTCCCACGTAAAACTCCTTGTCATAGGCTGTAAAAATCCATGTTCCATAGAATTCACGCAGTATGAAACCATGCAATATCTCTACACACATTGATTTACCTGTTTTGGAGCATTTCTATAGCACTCCTCACAATAGCTCCTGAATGTCCTGAGTGCTCATGAGGTGTGGCACTGGCACTCAAGGGGGCTACAGATATGAGTGTATGTACTCAATTATTTTAGCAGAGACTGACATCAGCAAAGGAGAGAGACCTTGTGAACCCAGAACAAAACCAGAACACTTAAGTGCTCATGGTCTTGTCTTGGAGAGTTCTCTATTGACTTTAGGCTCCTCTTAGGAAAGAGAGGCAGGTGTAGAAGGTGCCATTATGCATGTATTGGGTGCCTAAAGCACTCATATCCTGGAACCTTTCATTACAACCAGAAGGCACCCAAGGAGAACACCGTCTTCAGATGACTTCAGTGAATAATACAAAAAAACCCTGCTATTTGTCTTTAAAACACAAATTCACTTATTTATCTCTTCTTTACATATTTAAAAAGTACATTTGTTTGACTTCATTTCCAATCTCTCACACCACTCATAAGCTAATAAATTACAAATATTTTAGTCTGCTTTTTTTTATACTCTTTTAAGATCTTGTACATCAAATTTTGGTTGCATTAGAGTTTATACTGTAAACATCAAACAAACATACTTTTTATGGAGTCCTGCTGTGGCACGCTGACAACATCTGCCATATTAGCTTCAATGTTTAAGTTTCAAAATTCCACCTGTCCTCTGAGGGGTTTCCTGAGGTTGAATTCCACTGAACAACATTGAGTTCCTAAAGGAAATGACAGTTGGGCAATTCTTCATCTGCTGTAAAACTGCTAATGATTTCAGAATAGCTACATCAATATGCATCAGCTGAGGATCTGTCCCTGCCTGCATTACCTGTAGTAGGACAGGCAGAATAAGGCACCAAGACTTTCACATCATTTCACAGAAAAGGAGTCCAACTGAAATTTCTGAAGACTTCATTATGTTCCAGCTCAACATGAATAAATCTCTCCAACAGTTTCTTTTTTTGTCAGGTCTTTATTTTACTTACATGACCAACAGATTGGAAAATGAGACCAGATGAGCAGTAAACAGGGTGGCATGAGAAAGATGATAAAGGTTTGTAGGAAGAAGAGAAAATAAGCTAAATACCTGTTTGGAGGGAAGCTGTAGGAAGTTGGAAGGCAAGAGGGACGTGACATGGCATGATGTTAATCATTTATAAAAACAGTTACCTCCTCAAATACGAGTGGAGATTGATTTTGCTTAATTGACAATTAAGAGAAGTAAAGGAACAATCAAAAAGAACACAGAGAGTGAAGCTGAATGGCAGGTAAAGAGCTAGCAAGGATATGTACATGTGTAGCAGTTAGTGCCATGAGGGAGACACTCTGAGGGCTTGAATTTCTGTTTTCATGGATTTTTCTGATCTTTTCAAATAAATAGTGCACGGAAAAGATGACTCTGTAAACTCACACTGCATTAAAACAATATTTTGACTGTTAATGCAGAAGTTCAGGTCAAAAATGGGTGAACAACAAGTTTAGAAATCTCGGTCTAAAATCAGGAGTAGAGCTGATCAAACATGGAATTTCAATCGTGTGCAAAGATCCAAATGTGACAGATGAGACAATTTCCTGTAATATCCAGGACAAAGCTTTGAATTAAATAAAATCTTACTGAATTAAGTTCAAGTACCTTCAGAGTTCATTATATTAAAAATGCAAGTATTTATTTATTATTGTGTGAGTGTATGGAACTTCTTTAAAGGGAGGTAGGACTATCGTAAACCCTGGGAAATGCTGTGAACTTCAAAGGGCTCTTTTAAAACAATGGGCCAGACAAGACTGAGTTTTTAGTCGAGTGAGATTCCTAGGATATACCTGGGAGGAGGGGAATGCAAATTACCACCACTGGACACATCCTTTTGAAGTTAGGAGGAGAAATTCATTGTCTGGCTGATTACATATTTATGGTCTCTGCAGATCAAAGACACAAAACTACATAACCCAGTGACTTGCAGATTGATGGGGCTACTTGTTCTGAACTTGTAACTACCGAAAAATCCTTTGGTGGGGTATGATGAACTGGTCACCAATCAGAGCCCATTTTGAATCAGGGCATGATCTCTCATAAGCTTATTAGTATGCATGCAGGTTCTTTTGTGGTTTTTTTTAATATGTTTTCTCTGTAATGTTTCTACATTAAAAATAAATGTGCTTGCGTAGAAAGACCTGTGTGGTAACCTATAATGGTGGCAATTACTCTGTTCATAGCCTTCAAAGAGAAAGCAGAGGAGGCCTGCTTGGGCGGTCTGATTTTGCTTGGGAATTCTCAGTGGAGGCAGGGAACTGTGCAGCATGAAATACTCTGGTCAAGTGGGAGAGATGTGGGTCTCTGCCCAATAGAAGGGACAGAGGCGCCTCAG
This sequence comes from Emys orbicularis, assembly GCF_028017835.1. NCBI lineage: Eukaryota > Metazoa > Chordata > Testudines > Emydidae > Emys > Emys orbicularis. The sequence goes on along the minus strand of NC_088684.1, from coordinate 150,353,876 downwards.
AGTGGAAGATCTTGCTAAGCCATGGGGGGGGGGGAGGAGAATGCAGGTGTAGTTGCCCTGAACTGACACAAATGTTTCATTTTTTTGTCCCAAATCAGGATGAAAAGCCAAAATATCACAAGTTTTGTCAAATGGAAAGTTAAAAAAAAGGTTAGATACAGCAATGTCAACCCTTTTCATGTTCTGCTTGAGCTGCTGTAGTGCCTCATGGGAATTGTAGCTGAGGTCCCCTCATGTTCCCATTCCCATCCTGAGAACTCAATAGAACATTCTCTCGAAATCAATCTTTTCCGAGGAAAAAATAAATTTTGACAGAACCCAATTTTCTGACATGTTTAATTCAAAGTTTTTCAACTAGCCCCACTAACAAATATTTGCAGACCACAGCACAGGTGGATATTTTATGTTTGGGGCCCCATTTGGATTGTACTGCAGTACTGCCAGGGTTGTGGCAGAATTTGCAAGCATACCACTTAGTATATGAGACAGTGTCTTTCCTATCAGTACCATAAGAAGTTATTCCAATAAAGCACCTTGATTTTGTTACAAAGTAACCTCACCCCACAATGTTGGATTTGCTAAAGGATGTATTTGTTAGTAATTGAATGTTGAGATGCTAAGATAACTCTAAAATGGTGCCATTTTCTTTCAAACTGCAGTGCACTATTCAATGGAGTCAAAATGCAGTGAACAAGCCCCTGAGTGCTCTTGAGTTCACTGCCATTAATCCCCCATTAGACTTGCACTGAAGAGCAAGTCAAACAATATGTTGCTGAGCTGACAGAACGTTTCAGACTGCCTCAAGCACAGAATCCAGTGGAGCTGATGAAACTCTAAGGTAACAATTAAATGCTGTAGGATACTCACTTCTCATACCAATGGGTGTTGAAAACTAATGGCAAAGATCTGTTAATTTGTATGTATCACTAACATAGGGTCTTGGGAAGCAATTCCAATTCTAGGACTAACCTTTTTTGCACATTCAGTGGTCTTTAGAGACAGAACAAGTTAAAGAGGTGTGGGAATGTCCTGCTGTACAAAGCTGACATGAAGGCCAGAAGACTCAGAGGAACATTAAAGGGAACCAGAAGAACCACTAAAAGAGAATGGAAGCATATTGATGAAAAAGCTGCCAGTGAGGCTTGGAAAAAAGAACACTGTGGATTTATTGCAAGGGTCCACAAAGATAAGTAGTATTGGAAATGGCATAAGAGTAGCCACCCTGTTAGGCTAGAGGAGCATATGAAGGGAACATGGGTATCCATAAGGCCATGAACAAGGACCTGCTGTGTAAAAAGGGGATCAAGGAATTATAATTCATGTAGACATTGTTCCATATGTCAAGGTGCTTACAGAAAACATATCACACACACACACACACACACACACACACACACACACACACACACACACACACACACACACCACAAACACTCCTGAACTTTATAAAAAAGGAATGAAAGTGTTAACCAACTTTTCAGAAGGTTCAAGTTGTAGGAATGGGCACAGTTCCAGTGAGTAAAGGAAGGTAGGTTTTTTTCCCCCAACCATTCCTGTTTTCAAACAACAGTATATTTTCTTAAAGGCATCTACAATATGTTTTGTTTTTCATTTGATCTCACTCTTGATATCAGCTTGTTGTTTGTATATTTTAGGCAGGGCCGGCTCTAGGCACCAGCCGAGCAAGCTCGTGCTTGGGGCGGCTTCCCTCCAATCCTTTGTTGTTTTTTTTTGCTTCACTGCTCTGGCCGCTCCGCAGGTTTTTTTTTTTTTTTTTTTTTTGGTTCGTTGCTCTGTAGGGGGCGGTGGCATAGAGTAGGGGAGTGCCCTGCTGGGAGCGGGCTGCGCACTCCGTCTGCCCCAGCCGGTGCCAGGTCTGCAGCAAGCCTGGCAGGGCAGCCCGCGTACTTCCCTTCCTACCAACCAGAGCAGCGCGGAGCCCTCCCGGCAGGCGGCGCGGCGGGAGGGGCCGCGAGGCGAGCGCCCCGCTGAAGGAAGCCCTGGTCGCCCCCTTCTCTCTCTCCCCCCCTGCTCCCTCCTCGCCCCCCCCCCCCCCCCGCTAGCCAGGGCGCGCACTCCGCTGCCCGGGGCACGTCTGCAGCGCAGGGAGTCCCCCTCCACCCTGGCTTCGGCCGCCCCGCAGGTTTTTTTTGTTGTTGTTGTTGCTTGGGGCGGCAAAAAAGCCAGAGCCGGCCCTGATTTTAGGATTCAGAAAGGTGTTCCTCCCATATGCTGCCAGCTAATGATATCCTCCATATTTTTATATCTATATATAAAATTTGCCTAGAAGTGCCAGTTATTCCAGTGTGATTAATATAGCCTCAGATTGCTGGAATTAGTCTTTCAGGTTGAACTCAGATCTGAATTCAGACAAATTACTAATACAAAATACATACTGATTAGTGGTTGAAGACCCTACATGGGATGAGAACTCTGGCTTGACAGATTGTTGGAACAGAGCAAAAGTGTAATAATCTTATTACAGTAGAGATAGAAATAGATAAACTAAGTGTTAACGTGATTTTTTTTTTTCTAAATCTGCCTTGAAATGAAAAGTGTAAATTAGGCTGGTAGTAAAATGTCTCACCCTGTCTAGTATTGCACAAAAGGAGAGATTTGAAGTTCATGGGGGAAGTCCTGCCCCACTGAATAGTAGTGTTGCCACTGACTTTAGAGGAGCCAGGATTTTACCCTCATTTAAGATATTATTTTCAGCTCATGCAAAAACCAAAGAAATGGGGAAATTGTAGTTATATGTTCTTTTCTCCTAGAGCTATGAGATCTTAGTCAATGCAACAGTCTGGCAACGTTTTTAAAAGTAATCAAGCTTAATTTTTTATGTACCCTTACAGGCATTTGACATATGGATATCAAAGTGATACACGTATTTTTCTATGGGTGTACTCTGAACTAATTGAATTTTTCTTTAAGGATAACTATAACCACCCAGTGTCAATGTGCCTCCATGGGTGACAACTGAGAATACCAGATTCAGGACAAACTGCTAAGAAATGGGACAGACCAACTCCAACTAGTGGTTATTCTTCCATAAGATGTAACAACCTAGTAACAAAAGTAAACTTCTATCTCACCACACTGGTTAACAACAAATCAAAAATGCAGCCTCCTTAGGTATCTCAGCCCTTGTTTCACTACCCAGCCACTAGACTTTCTGATGAGTGGTTATTTAAAACCAATTTCATCAGACAAAGAGTTCTTCTAATTCCAAGAGATAAGCCATATAGCCAGGCCAATATATAACTCAAATCCTACCCAATTATCATGCTTTTGCCAATCCTTTATATCTAATATCTAAAGGTGTATTTGTAAGAGAAAAGAAAGAGGAGAGAGTTAAAATGGTCAAAGGAATCAAATACATACACTCATGGCAATGTTCCTGTATCAGGCTTGAAGAAGCAATGGAATAAACTACTGGTTTATAATGTCTCTGGTAACTTCCAAAAATTGGAAGGTCCACAGTCCATTGGTTTTGATGCTGCTGTTAATGCAAGTCCATAATTCAGAGATCAGAGCAGGAAAGAGGCAAAATGGAGATGCTTCCATGGCCTTTTATACTTTCTCCCATGTGGAGGGAAAGCTCTTAGTCTTAGTTTGTGGAAAAGTAGAGGTACAAGATGGAGTCCAGGGTCACATGAGCAAGTCACATGCCCTTTCATGTTTTGATGAGTCATAGGAGGAACCATTACCCATATTCTGGCTCAACTGTCCTCAGGAAGACTCATGGGGTGGGAATATGCATCTTCTATCTTCTATTGTGCAAGCTAAGTGTCCTTCAATGGGTCATCAACTTGAATAGTCCATTTACAATGTGCTGGATGGACTGGATATAAATTAACTACCTTGTGGGTGTTATCACAGGAGCAAACACTTTTGAAATACAGGTGCATAGTCAATATTCATAACTTCAGACACAAAATGATATACGCATGTAAACAGGATAATCATATTCAGCAAATCATAACTTTTCCATTGACACCTTACATGACATAATTTGTGCAAGATTTGTTGCATTTGTATAACAGTAGTAGCAACAGTGATATACATGCTCATATTTAAATCATATAACATCGCACCCAGTAATTCATGGCCCTTGAATATTCACCAGCTGTAACACCCATTGAGTTGATCAAAGTCAGATGAGACAGAGAGCTCAGTCCAAATGTGTGTGTGTGTGTTGGGCAGAGAGCAATATTTAAATGTCCCTAATCCCTTTTAAATTCAACTTGAAGAAGGCCCAAGTGCAAACCCATCAAAAGAAGCAGCAATGCTATTGGCCCCACATATGTCAGGAGTAGACCTGGTATTTACAGCTATTCATGTGTGTATACATCTGGTTTACTGATAATTCATTTGATTGATACAACAGCTGGGAGTGAACCTCACAGCCCAAGTTGACAAATTCTTGCTAGTGGGGCTCGGGCTAGTGCCCTAAAAATTACTGTGTAGACATTTGCTCTGAAGCCCAAACCCCTACCTAGATTTCAAAGTCTGAGTTCCAGCCTGAGCAGGAATGTCCACATTGCTACTTTGAGTGTGCTAGCTTGAGTTAACACAATTTTGTGCACCAGGGATGGAAGACTTGCTTCCATCAGCCAGGGCTGCTGGGACAATTTGGATAGTGGGGGTGCTGCAAGCCATTGAACCAAACTGTAAACCCTGTATATGATGGAAACCACTTCAAGCCAGGGGGTGTGGCAGCACCCGCAGCATCCATAGTTCCAGCACCTATGCCATAAGCTGTGGATACATACCCATTGAAGCATCTCTCTACCAGATACAAATGTCTTAAGCATCTACAAGGAAGTATGAATCATTAGCCAACAGCTTACAATAATTAGTGTTTGCTTTTTAATAAGTTCATTTTGAGAGGGAGAGAAATAAAAAATACTTATTGGCCTATTTCTGAAGCCTTTATTTGTCCAAAAGTCCCACTGAAATCAATGGGCCAAATTCTGCTCTGAGTTATATCCATGCAAGCCCCCTTTCCTTGGCACAAATTGGGCAGAATGTAACCTAATGGGAGTTTTGCCTAAGAATAGAATTTAGGATCTGACCCATTGTGAATAGCTTTATGTCCTAGTCAAATATTTTCTATTTCAGTTCACTGCCCATGTAAATTGTTCCTCCAGTTTCAACCCCCCCCCCAAAAATAGACAGAACAAGTTTAGTCAAGTGCAGAAATAGTGTACTGCACAATAAAGTAATGCTCAAGTTCTGCTTTAAGTCAGGTCAGAGGTAACTATAATAAATGCCTCTAATGCCTTCTGGAAAAATTGAATTGTGTATTACAAAGTTAGAATAATGTGATGTGTCACTTCTTGACAGAACTGAGACAGCCTTGTAATACACAGTTTCCACAGAACATTTTGACATTCATATATCTCTGCATCATAATCTGGTTTGCATTATTTTCTTGTGCAATGCAAACACACATGCACCTCTTCCGTATCCAGTACGTTCCAATTGACTGATTTAATAACTGATAAAATTGTTTCTCCTTCAGCTTTCATCAACTGCTGATCAATTCCCTTCTATTAGTTCTGAGCATTAATTACCTACTTACCGCTCTTCACCACTGCACTTTTGTCTTCAACTTTTCTCTGTTCAGCATTTACTATTCAAGATATATTAGCTGTTAACAGCCACAGATACCCATATCTACTGTTTAACAAAATTATAGGCACACCATTCACACCATTCGAGTTAAGGTTGTGTCAGCAGTTCTGTAATAAAAACTGCTCTTCAGAGGTTTATAATTCAACCATAAAAATTTGGTCTGGGCTGAATCTTGGCATATAAGGTCATAGCCCAAGGCAAATTTGTTTTACCAGTTTTTAGACAAATTGATTCTGCCATTTTGAGTGGTGTAAGTATCAATCAAAATAGAGATTTACCAATCTAAAACTAAAAACGGTGGGCCAGATTCATCCCTGATGCAACATCATTGATTTTCATGGAGTTACCCAAGGAATGAATTTAGTCTCGTCAGCCTTAACTCTGGATTACTGCTCGTGTACTTTCAAATAAAACAGAGGACTTGGAGATCCAAATGGATGATTACTTCTCCCTTAGGCAGTCCTTGGGCCAAATTCATCACTGGTCCACTTCCACTGACTTAAACAGCTTTGTGCTCACCTATTTGAATCACAAATTTGATGCTTTGTCAGTCAGGGGAGTGGGAACAAAAAAAAGAAAGGGGGAAAAAAAAAAAACCTGCACAGCCAACATAGCTATGCTGGCAAAAACTTCTGTGAAGATACAGCTTCAGTGACATAAGAGAGTTTCTGTGATTTAGATAAATCAGGGTGGTGGTGTTACTCTGTCGGCAGAAGAACTCCTTCTGTTGGCATATACTGCATCTACACTTGGGGCTCTGCTGGCATAGCTATGTTGACATAAGCTCTGTAGTGTGGACATGGCCACAGTTGTACCAATTTAATTACATTAGTTTATAAACCATGTTTTTAAAACAAGTGTTTATATCAGTATGGCTTAATTCTGTAAATTCATGGCTATACTGATGTAAGCACCTTTATGCAGACAGAACTGCATCCACCTTAAGGGTTTGCTCCAATTTAACGGTTTCTATTTCTCATCCGATACACTTACATCAGGACAAACACTGTGTGAATACAAGCTCTCAGATGACTGTGAATGAGTTTAATGATAATCTTATCATTACATACATAATAAAATTAGGCAGTCTTTGCTGGTGGCAAACCTAAGACTGGTTCTTATTTTTTTATATTAATTGGACAGAGGTTTCTTGTCTTGAGAAGAGAGCTGTCCCATGTTAGAACTTAATATTAGTGTCAAGAACTCAGATGAGTTCCTTGAGGGGTTTGCTTCACTCTAGCAGGGAATTTGTGTGGGATGATTTGCTGGTAACTGCATGCCTTCAGAGGAATTTGTGCATCAGACTGAGAAAGAACTGGTGTTCCTGCAGACAATGCAACTTTGCTATACTTCTGGAAAGGTAAATCACACCTGCCTGGAGTGCAGTAGTGAGACACTTTAATGGTGTCATGTTATATGATGCTGGTGATGTTTGTGTGTGTGACCAATGCAGTTGAAAATAAAACAAGCATAGTAAATTACAATTCTATCAAGTTAGCATTGTTTTAGACCTTTGGAGCTTGGCTAGATGTACAAACAGAGAGACCTTCTCCTGAGCATTAATTTCTCTAGCTCATCCAGATAAGATACTCCAACATCTTCTCAGTCCTTGTTTTATTTTACCAGGTTTCGTCTGTTTATATTATACTTTCATGTTTATTTGTTTTTCAGGGAGGACATTTTGAAAAATATTTTTTCCTCAAAATTTTGTACAATTTTTTTTCTAAATTTTAAGGGAAAAATTAAAACGGAAAACTGATTTGTTTCAGTTTTTCTTCTCTTTCTCTCCCTCTCTACCTGACCTTCACACACAGTATAAGTTTTAAACAAACAATTTAATACTGGTACACAGCAATGATGATTGTGAAGCTTGGTTGAGGTGATGAAGTCAGAGGATGGAAGAGGGTGGGATATTTCCCAGGGAATGCCTTACTGCGAAATGATGAACTAGCAATTGGCTGAGCCCTCAAGGGTTAACCCGTTGTTGTTAATGTAGCCTCACACTCTACAAGGCAGCACGAATGGAGGGAGGGGAGACAGCATGGCAGACAGAGACAGAGATACACACCCTGTGTGTGTGAGAGAGAGAGATGCGCTGACACCACTCTAAGTACACTGCCTTTTTATGTAGATCAGCAAGTTGAGACAGAAGCTGCTGGCAGGAAACTCCACCCCTCCCCCGCTCTATGGTGATGGATAAGCGGGGGACAGGAGCAAGGGGGGGCACTCTGACATTAGTCCCCCCTCTCCCCCCCCCCCCGCCGCACAGCAAGCAGGAGGCTCCTGGGAGCAGCTCCAAGGCAGAGGGCAGGAGTAGCACATGGCAGTGGGGGGAGGGACAACTGAACTGCTGGCAATTGATAGCCTGCTGGGCTGCTGTTGCACAGGGAATTTAGGGGAATGGGGAGCTAATAGGGGGGCTGCCGGTCCACCCTGGTTCCAAGCCCCCACCAGCTAGCTCCAACAGTCTGGCAGCCACCTGCTTTGTCCACTGCTTGCAGGGAGAGCAAACTACATTATAAGGAACAGAGGGTCCTGTGGCACCTTTAAGACTAACAGAAGTATTGGGAGCATAAGCTTTCGTGGGTAAGAACCTCACTTCTTCAGATCTTGCATCTGAAGAAGTGAGGTTCTTACCCACGAAAGCTTATGCTCCCAATACTTCTGTTAGTCTTAAAGGTGCCACAGGACCCTCTGTTGCTTTTTACAGATTCAGACTAACACGGCTACCCCTCTGATACATTATAAGGGAGCATTGCTTAACTTTAAACAAGCATGTTCTCTAACTGATCAGCAATGTAACAACAAAACAACGTTAACCAGGATGACTTTAAGTGAGGAGTTACTGTATTTTGCTTTTGTCAGTACCAAGCTCATTTCCTGCAGAATAAAACACAAAATAAAGGCAAAACTGGCATTTACATTTTAAATGTGGTTTACTTCATGTGCCTAAACACACTTGAAAAACACATTTGATGGGGGGGGGGGGGTTAACTTCCAAACGTAGTGCCAGTGCACAGCATATGTATGCCAAGTATTCTATAAACTCATTTACTGAAAATATATTTGAGAAGTATATCAAAATATTGTGGTAAATTTGCCAGTATTCAAGCAATATCAGAGAAAAAATTTCAAATGATTACCTCCTTTTTGCATGCACAATATGTGCCTTTAAAGCTTGTGTTTTTGTGGGTGCAATTCAGATACCTGTGCCTCTAACATCCAATATTTATAAACCTTAGTTACTGTAGCACCTCACAATCTTTAATATATGTAAACTCAAAACACCCCTATAAAGTAGGGCCAGGGCTGGACGAAGGCATAGGAAAGACAGAGAGGTGCCTAGGGCTCAATTCTTGGGTAGGCCAATCTGAGGTCCAGCTGGTCTGGTTCACATACTGGTGCAGGAGTTGGCCCAATGGCAATGGCAAGGAGCAGCAACAGACCAGTCATGAGGGAGGGCTACGGGATCAAACCTGAGTGGGCAGTGGGGCGGCCATCAGTGCTTCTCCTCACCACTGCTGTGGGGCTGGCTCCTGCACCAGGCTCCACACCCCTGGGCATGCCCAGCTTCACCCCACTTCCAGCAGCCCACGTCCCCACTGTCTGCCCACAGGACTTGCTCGGTGACAGCCTCAAGACCTGCTTCAAGTATGGGGAGAGTGACCACACGGGGAGCTGGTTAGAAGAGGGGTGATGTGGACCACTGGGGGACAGACATGAGGATGTATTGCCTAGGGGTTAATCCAACCCTGGGTAGGGCAGTACTATTATCCTCATTTTAGAAAAGAGGAACTGAGGCATAGGGAGCCTGTGACTTGCCCAAAAAGCAGGGAACTGAATCCACATCTCCAGTATGCCAGGCTAGCACCCTAACCACTAATCATTCCTTCCTCTCTAATGCTGTGGACTCAGGTATTAAGAGGTGCAATAGTACCCACATCTTGTAGGACCAACTGCATATGCAAAAGGAGACATAAAAGGCAGGTAGGCACCCAACTCCCATTTGCACCTCTGAAACTCTCAAGCTATACAAATACGTATTGGAAATTATATTTTGTACATAAACATTGGCCAATATCATGGTATTGTTAATATCAGTATACCATAGACTCTATTGATAGTGACATAATCAAGCTCCATTTATAATGATGTTTGATGGAAGTCCCAGATTAGCTGTGCATGGAAACAATCATGCTTCTGGTTTTAGGCTCTGTCCATTGAAACCCATGGGAGTCTTTCCATTGACTTCAGTGGGCAGTGCTTCAAAGCCATAGTGATAGCCTGCCTCGGGTACAATTCAGGGGGAGAGGAAGGGGGGAATATACTCCAAAATAGAAGGTTTCCAGTAAATTGCATTTATTCACTGTCAAATGCATTTAAACATGGAGTATGTGCAACACATTTTGTATAATATACAGTACATTCAGGGAGAATGTATTGTTTTTCTATATGGGTAATAGAGCTCAGAATTTTATTCAATCAGTAATTCACTCTGGCATACACAAATGAATGATGTTGCACTGATGGTTTCTGGCAAATTTGTGCTGTACATGGAGCAGCACTGGTGGCTTTGAGAATGACTTGACCTGAGTTGTGCTGGAATAAGGGATATAATATCAACATTTCTCTAACTGCCTCTTAAATAATTGGGATCACTACTACACTTATCATAATACTTAACCTCTCTGTGCCTCTGTTACAACAGAGCTAAAATGATTACCCTTGGCTAAGTGACTTGCCCAAGGTCACACAGCAAGTCAGTTGTAGAAAGAGAGAGAAACAAAATACATGCCTTAACTCCTAGCCCTGTGTGCTCAGTTCAATACACGATAGCTACCAGCTAATTACATTACTTGTTATAATGAAAACTAGAGTTACCAAGGATTAGAAAAAAGAAGCAATATAGGCTATCTTTAGGATGAAACTCTTTCTTCACTTCATTTGTGCATGAATTGTATTCTGCAAGATTGCTGCCCAGTTCATACAGTGCTGAGAGAATGAGCCTATTGAGTTAGGGAGGCTCTTTGATGGTAATCAGAGCAGGTTTTGCCTACACCGCTTTGAAAAAGAGTCCTGTATGATCTTTATCTGCTGCTGCAAATTGCTTCTGTATATACATTTTTGTGTGTTCATGTTGTCTGCAGCGATTCAACCTTCAGTCCATGTAGATGCTGATGTGGCCTTCATTACCATATATCTGAGCACCTCACAAACATTAAGGTATATATTCTTATTGAACTCCTGTGAAGCAGGAAAATATTATCTGCCCCATTCTATAGATGGGGAACTGGTGGAGGGGAATATGTTGCCCAAGGTCACATAGAAAGTCTGTGGTAGACCTGGGAACCAAAACTAGGTCTCCTAAATCCCAGGCCAGAGTCTTAACTAGGGTTGCCAGGCATCCGGTTTTAAACCGGAAAGCCCAGTCGAAAATGGACCCTGGCGGCTCCAGTCACCACTGCTGACTGGGCCCTTAAAAGTCTGGTTGGCCAACCGCAGCGGGGCAGTCAGGTTGCCTGCCGAGCTCTGCACAGTTCTCGGGGAACTGCCGGCATCTCCTTCTGGCTCCTAGGCATAGGAGCAGCCACAGGGGCTTCGTGCGCTGCTCCCGCCCTGAGCATCGGCTCTGCGGCTCCCATTGGCCAAGAAACGCAGTCAATGGGAGCTTCGGGGGTGGTGCCTGCAGACGGGGGTGGCGCCTGCAGGCAGGGGCAGCACACAGACCCACCTGGTCACGCCTCCACCTAGGAGCCAGAGGGAGATGTTGCCACTTCCGGGAGCCACCTGAAGTGAGCGCCAACTAGAGCCCACACCCCGAATCCCCTCCCATACCAACCCCCTGCCTCATCCTGAAGTCCCCTCCCCCCCGCACTCTTGAACGCATCATTTCAGGCCCCACTCCAGAGCCTGCACCCCCAGCCCAGAGCCGATACCTCCTCCTACACCCCAACCCACTGCCCCACCCTGGAGCTCTGAACCTTCAGCCTGGAACCCCCTCCCAGACCCCAGACCCCTCATCTCCAGCTCCCCCACAGAGTCTGCACCCCCAGACAGAGACCTCACCCCCTCTCGCACCCCAATGCCCTGCCCCAGCCTGACGAAAATGAGCGAGTGAGTGAGGGTGGGGGAGAGTGAGTGACAGAGGGAGGGGGGAATAGAGTGAGCAGGAGGCGAGGCCTCAGAGAAGGGGTGGGGCAAGGACATGACCTCGGGAAGGGGCAGGGCAGGGCAAGGATGTCCAGTTTTCTGCAAATAGAAAATTGGCAACCCTAGTCTTAACTACAAGATCAGCCTTTTCTGTTATTTAACTGTTTGGACTTAAATTCCTTTTTAAATGCTCTGAAAATCTAGGAGGAATGACCAGTGTGCATCTGCAGTGGAAGCCTGGAAGAACCATACTTTTTATCGAAGAATTTAAAATCCAGGCCCTATGCCAGTCAAAGGGTTATGGTAGAACCTGCCAAGAAATTCCAAAGGTGGGAAAGATCACAGCCTCAATTTAAATAAAATAACTTTCGGAGAAAACATATATCCAAGTGGGTTCTTGGAATAAAGTCAGTCATCGGGCATCAGGGGGTGAGGAGATTAGATAAAAGAAGGTGACTGGTCAATTAGTAGTTATTTTCTTAAGATGCTTTTTTTAGTTATCTTACTGATTAGCTAAATAAATCATGGTGAGCAGAAATAGGTTCCAAAACCTATTCTGGATTTTGTGCATAAACAAGCTACTTATCTGTGTTGACGCTTTGAGACTGCAGCAAAAACTACAGCCTGTCAAAACACTACATACAAGTGGCTCTTGAATAAGATGGGAAACAGAGATAGACAATTGCTTCCCAGTAACTTTAAATACATGCATTGACTGTATGTGAGTTTAATTGCTTCTGAGACACTTTTTCTGCATTTATTAGGTGGGCAAAGAGAGTGTCACTAAATGGCTTTTATCTTAAACTGGTATATTTGTGAGGTTACTTTTCCACAATCTGGTGGGACTTTTTTTTTTTTAATCAAATTCTGTACAGTTAACCACCCATATATATAAACTAAACCAAAAACAAAACAACAACAACAACAACAACTACGTAAGATGTTCAGTTTTTCACTGTTTTACAAATTGGATAACTGACACAGAAGGGCGGGGCGGGGAGAGAATGGTTCTGATTCTGGTAATATAAGTTTTACCCTAGGGTACCTGTGACCCTAACAGCACTCTTATGCCAAGCAAGTGGATCTCTGATAGGTAGCAGCGAGTTTCAGCTGACCTGACCAGTTCAGTGTATCCCAATTTACTATTGTTATAATCTGTATAAAAAAGGTTTCATGTAATAATATATAATTGGCAAACTAATAACGCACTGATCATTAATATGTTTGCATGATGTATGTATGGTCAACCTACAAAGGATTATGAAGGTATGGTAAAAACTTGGTAAAACCAGGCAATCAGGGGAGTTGATTAACAGGTTTTCTTAAGACAAAGCGGCCAACACTTCAAACGAGGTGTGGCCAAATTCAAGGGGCTATTCATTTGTACTAGAGGCTGTAGGAAGAGATCATGTGCATTGTCAAAATCCCCAGTGGGGGAGAAGACAGCGTGGATTCTACACCAGACAGTGTGATGTCCGCACCCAGCAGTGGAAAGGAACTTCATCTGGCTATACATTTCAGAAGAATACATTTCAAAGGTTTACTGGACTATAAAGGGGGAGAACCTTTACGTTATCCTTCACCCGAGGAGAGAAGGAAAACCAGCATCTTGGACTCTGTGGGGATCCTAACTAAAAGCTAGTCAGCAATTGCTGGGAAAGGAAGATTGGTGAGGCAACAACCTTGAATAAAGACTGTAGCTTGTTAAATTAAAATGTAGTGTCATGCTGTCTGGAGGGGCTCACAACTGTGAGTCTGAATCTTAGGTTAGACTGTCAGAAAACAGGGCAGACTCCCTAAACTGGTGGTCTATTCTATAATTAGATTTAACCAAGCCAGATAACAAATGCAAACTCCTGGATCACTATCAGTCTTACCATGGAGTCACAGATAGTCCCCTTAGCATCTCCAGCATATCTTGCCATCCAGACAAACTGAACTTTGTGATAGAAGGTTATTAAAACCAAAAATCACACTACATCAGGTTGTTCCCAGTCCCAAAGGACTAGCCACTTACCCCACATCAATTAATACTCCAGACCTTACACCAAAGACAATGCTGGCTTTACTACAGAAATCCTGTTCTATAGTAAACTAACTAATGGTTTATTAGTCAAGAAAAAGAAATGAGAGTTACTGAGAGGTTGAAGCAGGTAAAATACGTTAACAGGTGAGTCATAATTTGTAAATCCAAAATAAACCCAGAGATGTAACAATCTGCCAGTTTCCCAAAATTCTTTTCAGGGCTACCTAGAATAACTCTGGGGACCTCCATCTTCTTGTTCAGTTACTCTAACCTGTTAGAGTCCAAACAGTCCAGAGATAAAGCATCTCTTTGAATCAGTATTGATAGTTTTTTTTCATGGACAATAATCTGATAAGTGCCTGTACCCACACAATGGCCAATTGCTTTGAATATAGCACTCTTCTTCATTTGCATTCAATGACTTATTTAGTCCCAAGGATATACATAATGTAAATACCTGCCATTACATTATAATATGAGTAGAAAATTGAAAACAATACAGGCAATATTCCATCCATTTTCATGAAGTTCTAACACCTGAATACACTCTTACATTAACACACACTTTGATCAAGGGTTATTCAATTACTGGACATGCATAACTAACTTTATCCCTTATGCTTGAACTCATTTAACTCTCTTTGATTAAATAAACTTGTTTTAATTTTTATTTAAATCAACCAAGTGCTTTTGATTGAACTGAAACGCTTGTTAATCCAGTCAAGATAACAATCTGTTGTTTCTATCTCTTTAAAGGAGCAGCAAACTTCTGCAAATATCTTCTGTGAATGTGCAGTGGTAGAAGTTGTGCACTGCAGAGAAGAACCACTGAGGAGCTCAGGGAGTTCACTGATGGTTTCTGGCAAGGCAGACAAGCTGGTGTGTCAGGGAGTTGTCACAGAGCTTAGCTGCAGCAAATCTCCCACTTGCTGAAAGAGGTAGCACAATGTCTCACAACTCTAGATAGCCCCAGCAGATTGTCACAGTACCTCTATTGACTTTGATAGAGCTAATATTAATTTTCACTGTGATAAAGTGTGAGTAAAATAAGGTCTCCCCCCCCCATGCAGCTGAACTCACTTTTATCACCAATCTTGGCTCCATGTTGTGGTGTGTTCTGCACCAATAGCTAGCCCCAAATCTAACAGGGCTGAGCCCATGCTGAGGTCATTGCAGAACTGGGGCCTCGGAGAGAGAGTATGCCTGGCCAAGAGCTGGAGTCTCCTATGTTGCAGCAGCTTAGGTATTAATTGCCTATCAAGCTGTTTTGGTCCAATGTGCAGAGCCATAACAGTGGTTGTCAGAGGGAAAAGAACAGAAGTCAAGGCAAAAAAAGTGATGAGAAAATGTGGTACAATAGCTGGGATGCAGCCCTGGCAATCAGTCTCCATGGACATTCAGTACCAAGATAAGTAAGATCTGTGGGCCCTGTTTGTACAGTGCACACCTTGCCTTCATGCCCAAGATGAAAAACAATCACTTCAAAGACTGGGAGGAATTTGGGGCATGAAAAATAAATGAAGCATATACTGAAATATTAATTAGAAAATATCATATTTAAATGTAATAAAACATTTCAAGACAATTGGGAAAACTAAACTCAGCTTTGTCCATCTAAGAGTTTGCAACAGTTGAAAAAAATACTGCCTAGCCTTTCTCTTTTTTGAAACGAGCTTTCCATTATTTCTGTAGACAAGCTATATACTCCATGTAAAACTATTTAAACAATAGTTCTAGCTTATAGGCTCCTGGAGAGGCAGCTGTGGCAACAGGTTTAGTGGGAGGCACTGATCAAAACACTAATCCATGTTGGCAGAAAATGTGTTTCTATTTTCTATTACAATGGAAAATTAGTTTTAAAAACTAGCAACATGTTAATAGGGTTTAGACCTAGGTCACTCTTTGCTACTGAATCTCAGCCATTCTTCAAAAGTGGCAGTTGCGCCTGAATAAATGAAACATTTGAAAGAATGGAAAACTGTGTTGAGAGGAAAATCAAGTGTAATAAATAAATAAATAAAAGTAAGCACTGCTGGGGTGGGAAAGTAATTTGAGTTCTGCCCTTCACGTAAAATAAGATCTGACAGACTCAATCCTGTCTCCAGTTCACTTAAATCCAGAATGAAATTACTTCAAATTCATCACTATGGAACTTGGGTCTCACTGGATTCCATAGGAACATTTGGGGGTTGAATGCAATACAAGTTGGTTCTGATAACTGTAGTTAATGGTCAACTTTCAGATTTGTGTAAAAACTTCTGCATACTCAAATTAACATATATGTGATGGGTTGGATCACAGAAACCCCCCGGAGCTGCCAACTGATGTGCCAAGACTACTTCTGCCCCTGCTTTCCCTGCCAGCTTGGGACTCAGCACCCTGTCTTGTTGAGCCAGACATGCCAACCTGCTCCAACCCAGACCCAGGGTCTGAACCACGTGCCCCAAAGCTGCAGACTTAACTGAAAGCAGCTAACAGAAGTGTTCCTGTCTTTAACACTCAGATGCCCAACTCCCAATGGGGTCCAAACCCCAAATAAATCCGTTTTACCCTGTATAAAGCTTATACAGGGTAAACTCATAAATTTTTTGCCCTCTACAACACTGATAGAGAGATATGCACAGCTGTTTGCCCCTCAAGGTATTAATACATACTCTGGGTTAAATAATGAATAAAAAGTGATTTTATTAAATACAGAAAGTAGGATTTAAGTGGTTCCAAGTAGTAACAGACAGAACAAAGTGAATTACCAAGTAAAATAAAATAAAACAAATAAAACACGTAAATCTAAGCCTAATACAGTAATAAAGCTGAATACAGATTAAAATCTCACCCTCAGAGATGTTTCAATAAGTTTCTTTCACAGACTGGATGCCTTCCTAGTCTAGGCACAATCCTTTCCCCCGGTACAGCCCTTGTTCCAGTTCAGGTGGTAGCAAGGGGACTTCTCATGATGGCTGCCCCATTGTTCTGTTCCACCCATTTATATATCTTCACATAAGGCGGGAATCCTTTGTCCCTCTCTGGGTTCCCACCCCTCCTTCTCAATGGAAAAGCACCAGGTTAAAGATGGATTCCAGTTCAGGTGACATGATCACATGTCACTGTAAGACTTCATTACCCACTTGCCAGCACACAGGTATACAGGAAAACTTACAAGTAACACAGAGCCATCTACAGACAATTGTCCTGGTTAATGGGAGCCATCAAGATTCCAAACCACCATTAATGGCCCACACTTTGCATAATTACAATAGGCCTTTAGAGTTATATTTTATATTTCTAGTTTCAGATACAAGAGTGGTACATTTATACAGATAGGATGACCACACTCAGTAGATTATAAGCTTTGTAATGATACCTTACAAGAGACCTTTTGCATGAAGCATATTCCAGTTACATTATATTCATACTCATCAGCATACTTTCGTAAAATCATATAGAGTGCAACATCACAATATATTTCTGTAAATTATTATTATCCTATAAGATGCAATTATAACTGTTGTGATTACACTTTTATTTAAACAAACCAGTGCAGCATGCATTTTCTTGACATCCTTCTGTAAGATTAAATTTGATCGATTTGTAGTCAGGTGTATTTAAAAAAAAAACAGCATACACAGAACTTTGTATACTTATTTACAGGAAACAGATGATTTTTTCCCTCTTTTTGTTTTTAAATTCATTCCACAAAATGGCATCCAGCATGCAGCATGCATTTTGATCAGCAGTGCCACTTCGGGAGGTCACAAAGCCAAACAACCAGTTAATTAAAAACAGAACAGAACCATTGCTTAGTATCAGCATGTGGTTGGGAAGCTGGAGTAACCTCGGAGACGAATACTGCTTCTACTGATGTATACTGGAGTAACTCTGGAGAAATCAAGGGCAGGACTGGAAATGGAATTCATACCTCTGGTATTGAAAATATAAAAGCATGGGGAAACATTTCTTGTACTATTGCAATTTGTGGGCCTGATTCTTCTCCTATACTGGGGTAAATCTGAAGTGACTCCTCTGAAGTCAGTGGAGATTCTCTGGTGTGAGACAGAAATCAATCCCGTTATGAATAAAAGTCATGTGTTTTAGTCATTCAGAGTAAGGAGAGAGGCATATGGGAGGGTTAGAATATAGGTGTATGCTTGCTATTGCTCCAAAGCAGCTGTATTCAGAACAGACCAAATCAGGAAATGAAACCAATGTCAAATTCAAGTAAGTGCAATCAGAATCTGAGGCAAGAAGAGAACAGACTGAAAACCATCCCCTTTCTTCAGCGACAGAGAAGGCTGTTACCCTTAGGGAGTAGAGAGAGAGATAAGGAGAGGCTGGAGATGGTTTACATAACCTAATCCAGCACTAAGCAGGACAGGTTGCTAATTAAACAATCTTCTGTCAGCGGGCAGACACAGCAGAAAAGACAGAGTTCTCCGAGTCTTGCCCTTCCTGCAGGTGGCATTCAGTTAGAAGCAAAAATACAAACATCAGTGTAAGGAAACGGACATACACTGGCCATAAATTCCATCTATTCAGACACCTGAGGAGTGAATTTTGACAATCTTATTGAGGGAATAGAAAATGAGACATATTTTAATGGCCTTAAGACTGAATGTGGATTTTAACATTTAGTTCCCATGAGCACGACCAATGCCAATCTTCTAACAATAGGCAATGCAAGAAATCCAGCAAAATCCCTCTTTTCTAAAAGCTTCCTGGGTCTTTTAGCCGACTGCTAATTTAAAGAAAGAAATATATTGGTTACAGTTCCTTTTGGAAAGTTAGCCGCAGAGAGGAAGGATAGAATCATAGATTCATAGAAGAATAGGGTTGGAAGAGACCTCAGGAGGTCATCTAGTCCGACCCCCTGCTCAAAGCAGGACCAACCCCAACTAAATCATCCCAGCCAGGGTTTTGTCAAGCCAGACCTTACAAACCTCTAAGGATGGAGATTCCACCACCTCCCTTGGTAACCCATTCCATTCCTCCTAGTGAAATAGTTTTTCCTAATATCCAACCTAGACCTCCCGGATTGCAACTTGAGACCATTGTTCCTTGTCCTGTCATCTGCCACCACTGAAAAACAGCCTGGCTATATCCTCTTTGGAACCCCCCTTGAGGTTGTTGAAGGCTGCTATCAAATCCCCCCTCATTCTTCCCTTCTGCAGACTAAATAAATGCAGTTCCCTCAGCCTCTCCTCATAAGGCATGTGCCCCAGTCCCCTAATCATTTTTGTTGCCCTCTGCTGGACTCTCTCCAATTTGTCCATATCCTTTCTGTAGTGGGGTGCCCAAAACTGGACAAAATACTCCAAATGTGGCCTCACCAGTGCTGAATAGAGTGGAATAATCACTTCCCTCGATCTGCTGGCAATGCTTCTACTAATGCAGCCCAATATGCCGTTAGCCTTCTTGGCAACAAGGGCACACTGTTGACTCATATCCAGATTCTCGTCCACTGCAATCCCCATGCCCTTTTTCTGCAGACCTGCCGCTTAGCAGCCTGTAGCAGTGTATGGGATTAGCATAGGTTAGTAGTTAAACCACAGGACTGGGATTGTGGATACTGGGGTTCCATTCCTGACTTCCTGTGTGACCTAGGGAAAATGACCAACTCTCTGCCCCTCAGCTCCCCATCTAAAAATGCAGATAATACCACTCCTTTTCTCCTGATCCTTGTCTGCCTCGTGCATATACATCATAAGCTCTTTGGGGGCAGGCACTGTCTCTCTTCATCTATACAGCTCCTAGCACAATGGAGCCCTGATCTCATTTGGGGCATCTAAGGGTATGTCTACAGTACAACTAAAAATGGCAGAGGGTCTATGTCAGCTGACTCAGGTTCCCAGGGTTTGGGCTAAGGGGCTGGTTATTTGCGGTGTAGATATTCAGGCTCGGGCTGGAACCTGAGCTCTGGGAGCCTCCCCACTTTCCTAAGGGTATGTCTACACTACGTTGTAAATCCAGGTCAGTGGGATCCAGGCTTGTGGACTCAGTGTTTCCAAGCCCATTGAGCATCCAACACTGCACTGTAAACCTGGGCTTACAATTGCTGGACCTGGGTCTCATAGCCATGCTAACACATCAATACAGCACTCTGCACAGTTCTGAGCCTTGAGCTGAGCCCACACTGCAAAATGACAGGACATGGGCCCGAGTAGGGTGACCAGATGTCCCAATTTTATAGGGATAGTTCTGATTTTTGGGTCTTTTTCTTATATAGGCTCCTATCACCCCCCACCCCCTGTCCCGATTTTTCACATTTGCTGTCTGGTCACCCTAGGCGCGAGTCACAGTAGGACTTGGGCTATGACCCTCCCACTCCACAGCAGAGTCCTAGGCCTTGAGTCCTTGGTATTTGCTGGCCTGAATGTGACTGATTTGTGTGTGGCTGAATGGGGGTCTTGAACTCCAAATTGAGTCAGAGCCCAGGCTTAGTGTGCAGTATAGAGATACCCTAAGTGCTATAATTGTTCACCACTTAAACTCAAGCTTATAATTTGCTTATAAACAGTTAAGTCCCTGATTCATCAAAACACATAATCAAATTCTTAACTTCACGCATGTGCTTAAGTGAATGAGAGTTAAGTAATGTGCTTAATTGCTTTGCTGAATGGGGATGGAATTGCTCACATGCTTGAATGCTTTGATGAGTCATGTAAGAATTCTGCTCATACAGCCCTATACCTGAGAAAAAAAAAAATCCATTTCCCTACAAACATTCAGCAGATTTGTAGCTAGTCTTAACATGAAAAAAGCCCTTTAATTATAAATGCCTAGCACAGATGTATAATTGATATCATAATATACTGTAGGTAGAGATTCATTTCAGATGAATGATGGTGAGCAGTGAATTTTTCGACTGCTAACTAGCTCGCTGGCTTCCTGCACACCAAGGCCAAAGCATTCAATCACCAGACCCCACCTCTTCCTTCATGGGTTGATAGTTTTGCATTAGTTTGCAACTATTGTAAATGACTCTGACATGCAATAATTTGGGGTGAATTATAAGTACTCTGTTGAAAGTTAAAACCAAAGTGAATATCCAGACTGAATTTTGAAAGTCACAGGTGAGGTATTTACAGAGATATTATTCAGGTGCCATATAACATAATTTATAATGCTGTTCCTTGAAAACAATATGTAGTAATCCACCCTGTAAACTGAATCCCAGCACTGCAAAGGGAGGGAACAGAGGTGTATCTGAGGATATTATAAGTTCCCCAGAGCCATCCTACCACCAAAGCTGGATGGCTCGGGAAGGGGGGGGGGCAATACATGATAAGGCACATGCTGCTGCTTTAAAAGAAAACAATGCATGCCTCTAACTGGGATTTGCTGCAGACTTCAGGAAAATAACTGGAGCTTCAGCACATCCCTTTGTAACTGTGGAGAGGTTGGTGTGTGTGTGTGTGTGCGTGCTAAGTGTAATAGCTAATTCAATAGAGGAAGAAAGAAGCTTCCAACAGCCCGTTCCCTTTAGCTCAACACAGGGCAAGATTTGGCTGGTCTAAATTGTCCAGTACAATCCACTCAAGCAGCACAATGTGCATGGATTTCAGACAAACTGGCTGAGAGGACCCTTTGCAGAGGGGAACTCCACATTGGCATAAAGCTGTCAGAACTAGGTATAGCATCAGCCGTCTGCCTCTGCCCTGGTGCAGAGGACCGTGTGAAGGAGAAAGGAGGTGCTGCAGAAAGGGGCAGGGAACACAATAGTCCAAAATGCTGATTCTCCCATTGGCAGCTTTAACTAACACCAGGGCCAGGCTGACACTCAGGGAGACGTAACATTCTCCCTGATGCTCCCCACCAGTCATCAACTTGTGACAAGTGGAGATCAGGTGCAGGGGAGAATTGAGCCCTATGTATTCAAATCACTGTGACAATCCAAGCCTCACTTATCTTTCCAGTAGATAATTGAAAATCATAAAGAGAAATAGTATGGTAAAACATGTTTAGGCATACTGTGCATATTTTGCCATGGATGCCTCTCACAGGTGTCAGGTCTATTGGTAAGAAGGGGCGGATTATGCTCATTGCCAAGACCCCTCAGACGAAAAGTCAAAATTTCAAACCGGGTTGACCTTTTACTGACCTGTCCTTTGAAAGCAGCTTTAGCATTTTTCTTCAAACATTGCAGAAATATTTCCCTTTGCCTTCAGAGTAAATATGCCATTTTTTAGGCCAAATGGACATAACAAGTCAAAGTTACAGAGGTGCTAAAACAGATAAATTAATCTATCAGAAATAGATAAAATAAGGTGCTACAAATACTCATAAATAGTTATAGGGCCATAAAAGGTTTGTAGTGGAAGCTTGTTGCCACATTAATCACTGAAACACAGCACAACTGGGGAAGAATATTGTACTTAAAAAAAAAAAAAAAACCCACATAGCATCCCTCTAAAGCACTTTAGGACCGTGTGATGGGGATGTTTTCCCCACACTAGCCTTGAAAGGGTTAATGAGGCTGACAAGGGGGGCAAATTAACTTGAGAGGCTACATCTGAAGGAAATGAGGCTGGATAAGCAACCCTGGAATGAGAATAGAACCTATCTGAGAAGGAAAAGGTAGGGTTAGGATAAAGCCATCAGAAAAGGGCTGCAGTGTAGAGTCCTGCAGTCACTCTTTGGCTGTAGAAAGGGAAAGGAGGAAACCAGAGGGAGAACAGAGCTCTTGGAATCAAGGCCCTGAGGGAAGGGTGTGCTCAGAAGTGGGTGGGGAAAGAGCCTGATAGAGGCTAAGTAGGAGCAGCCCGGGGACTGTGCACACCTTGACTGCTGGTTGTAGGGTCTCTGGGCTGGAACCTAGAGTAGTGGGCAGGCCTGGGTTCTCCTACCAGCCACTGGGGAAGTGGCACAGAGCAGGTTGTGGAATAGAAGACTGCCTAGGTCTGTTATCCAATAAGACTTTGATACATTGGAAGGGGAAGATTATAGTGACCTGGCCGGAGGGGCAAGCCATGGAGAAAGAGCAAGCCATGAAGGGAGAGCACCCTGAGTTGCAAAGAGAGAGAGAGAGGGAGAAGTGGCAGGGTGTGTGAATGAGCAACAGAAGGGGGTGTTGGACCTATAAAGAGCTAATCCCCAGAGCAGCCAGGAGGAGGTGCCATAGCAGTGACTGGCCCCTGTTACAGACAGGAAATCAAAAGTGGAGGTCACGTAATGTAACTGGAGGTTATTAGAGATGTGTAGTTCCTATCTGTATTCCACACATTGGTATGCATGTGCACCATGAGCCTGAGTCAATATCTGTTGGCCCACACATATGCAGTAGATCTCCACATACTCCTGACCTAGGGTATAAGAGGAAGTGCAGGTTGACCTCTGCTCAATTCCTCTTCTTACCGTGAATTCAGTCAGATCTGAAACACAGGGGATGGAGGACAGGTAGTGGAATATAGTAAATAATCTTCACTTCTTTTTCAAATGCTGACCTTTATGTGTGTTCCACACGTGAGAGATTGACAAGCAGTACTTAGATCGAAGGAAACCGGCAACAAAGATGCATGCAGTACCACAGATCCCATTGCTGCATCTGCACTAGACGTCTGGACTAGTGCATAATGATTAGCAAATATGTGTATGGTGCTCCAGGTGTCTGCTCTGCATATGTCCTGTATTGGGATCTCCTGCAGAGATGCTACTGTGGCAGCCTGTATTCCCGTAGAGTGGGCCGTTATACAGGCGGGATGCAAGCAAGTCTATAGCGTTTGATAACGCAGCCAGAAACACATTTAGACATTCGCTGAGTGGATTTAGCTTGACCACAGGATCTCTCTGCTATTGCAATGAAGAGTCTAACAGACTTTCTGATAACCTTGGTTCTTTGCAGGTAAAAAGCCAGTGCCTGCCTGACATTGAGGAAGTGAAGTCTCTTGTCTTCAGGAGAGGCATGGTGTTTCAGAAAGAGAATAGGTATGTGAATACAGTGGTTAAGATGGAATTCAGAGACAACCTTATGTAGCAATTTAGGGTAAAGGCGATGGGATACTTTGTCCTTGTGAAACACCATAAAAGGCAGGAGATGCAATTCTTGAAGCCTGGGACTCTGGTCATAGTCCCTGACCATGGAGAGGGAGTCCCCAATCCAGGGAAACAAACTTCACTAACTATACTAAAAACAAACTGAACTAAGCTAAAAGAATAACTATTTGCAATCTTATTTACAGGTTTTGAAAGGCTGAAGCAAGAAAGGACACTGGATTTCGACTCAGGCCATTCAGCTGTAAGAAGGAACTCAGGGAGCTTCTACCTTCACTGCCCTTATACCCTCACTTGGGAGTATCAGGAGATCTACTGCATGTGCTAGCCAAATTGTTAAAATCTCTGGAATTGGGCACATGGGGTGCATGCATACCCACATATGGAATGCACATATGGGCCATCACTTGAAGAAGAATAGCTAGTTATTATTTACATAGACAGGTTAAAAGTGTGAATTTGGTTAGGCGAGGGTGGTTAGTCTCCCTTCTCTTTGGAAAAGTACAACGGAATCTCTAATGACCACAAGTGCTCTCTCACCTAAAATCTGGAATCTCAATAGGGCTGCAGCATGTTGCTATTCAGAACATAGGCTGTATATCAGTGGTGGGCAACCTGTGGCTGGCAGGCCACAAGACAGTTTGTTTACATTTGCACAGCCACCTGCAGCTCCCAGTGGCTGCGGTTTGCCGTCCCTGGCCAATGGGAGCTGCGGGAAGTGGCGCGGGCCTCAGGGATGTGCTGCCCACTGCTTCCCACAGCTCCCATTGGCTGGGAATGGTGAACTGCAGCCACTGGGAGCTGCAGACGGCCATGCACATGTAAACAAACTCTCTGGCAGCCTGCCAGTGGATTACCCTGATGGGCTGTGTGCGGCCCGTGGGCCGCAGGTTGCCACCACTGCTGTATATCCATTGAGGGATGTGACGGTCTTGGATTGCCCGATATTAATCTTTCTTCAAAATAAGCAGCACATCAAAATAAAACCCTCCACTGTGTTAGAATATTTATATCAATGGTTACTCTCTCCCTAAGTTATCCATTGTGTCTATTTCTTGTAGGAGACATGACTGATCTACAATATTGTATGGGCAGAGTACTTGTGTACAAAATATATGGTGAAGTGGAATGGCAGTTTTCACTTTATAGGCCTAATTCTACATTAATAATTCTTACCAATGACGATACTTTCATTAGCTTCAGTGGGACTATTTGCAGGGGGAAAGAATTGCTCAGGTGAGTAAAAGTTCCAAAATTGATATCAGTCAAGGTCAGGAGGACCCTGGGACCAGAGTGGTACAGGGGAGGTGCCTAATATCAATTCTGGAACTTTTACTCAAGTGAGCAATTATTTCCCCCATACATAGTCCCGCTGAAGCTAATGAACGTACCTTCCTCGGTAAGAATTATTAATGTGAAATTAATGAGTCTCGTAATGAGGTTCCATTGAACTTCCACTACCAGTGACCTCCTCAAAGGAAACCCAATGTGGGGAGACTACAACTGAATATATAATATTGCTTTAGCCTGTTACACTTTCTTGAGCAGTTCTCCAGGACTTGAGGGGAGGCAACATGAGCCCTCACCCTATACACATTCAACCTATTCATTGACTTTGCCCCTCCTATTGGTCCAGCGTTTACACTCTCCACTTGAACAGGCTCCAGACCTCTGGAGCACCCTCTGTGAAGCACAGATGTAGAAGGGGAGCGTGCTGTGAAAACATCTGAGCCTCACATGCAGGAGAATCATTCAGGGGGAATGATCCAGGCTATTAATATAAGTGGTATTTAAATCTATTTGTTTATATCTAAACTTATTTAAAGAAATAGCATAAAGCAATCCACTATAAAAGTAATGTTTGACACTTGAATATTCTTTGGGCTGCTTTCAACTACATAAGAGACTAAAATTCCTCCAAGATGTCAGATTTTAAAGTGAAAGAATGTCAAAAAATACATCTAGAACAAGCCAACTTAAAAAAAAAAAAGGATTTAAATCTTTGAGCCTTTTTATCAGGGAAAATAAATCACAATTCTAAGATGACAATGTGCTACTTGACAACATTAAACCTGATGTGATGCACAATAACCTGCTCAAAATCACAGTTTATAATGCAGCAACAGAGCCTTTTCATTATTAGTGACAAGAAATAGTTTTCAGTGAGTAATAGACAATATTAAACTTTAATATAAAATTCCTGTACAAAAACACTTGCTCAAGAAGATACATTTCAGGATGAGACTACATGGGCCTTCAACATTACCTTCTAGGTTACAAACAACACCTACAGACTAGAATAGTAGCAGCCTCCTCTGTGGCTCAGTTACAGAGTGGGGATACATAGCACACACTGAACAGTGGGTTACGCGATCAATGCTCATGTGTCAAAGTGCAAGCCAATAAGCAACAAGGGTCAGGGAAATATTAACTCCCACAGTATTGCAAAATTAGATGCATCACTGAGGTTTTATGCCTTCCTTTATAGCACCTGGTAGTGGCCACTATGCCAGACAAGATGAACTAATGATCTGTTTAAATTTAGCACCTCCTAAACACACACACCCCCAACCCAAAATTACTCCTGGATAAGAGACGTCAGGTAAGCAATAGGGCTAGTTATTTAAGATGAAGAAAAACTGATTTTAATTATATTATTTCATGCTATTCAGTTTTTAGCTACTTGAACAGAAAATTTCTATTCATAGAGATGTACATATATTATTATGATTTCTTTTTCCCCAATAAAAAGGGGAATCTTAGTGTATTCTGTCTCTTGTTTTCTTAGTTGACAAATCAAGGTTAAAACTGATAATGTGCACTATTACAGTGAAACATATAATTGCTTCACATCCAGCCTTTATGTACTCTTGCTTTTTGGAAGAGGGCTCTGGCACAATGACCTTTCCTATCAAAGACTGAAATCTGAAGACTTTGAAAATGAAAGATAAATTTGCTCTTGAAGAACCACTACAACCAAATGTAGTATCCTTCCCTAGAAATTTAAGAGGATAGGTGATCATAAACATTGACTGAGAGACGTAATTTCTATCGATTTTTACATAACTCAAAGCTAATTTTGGGTGCTGCTCTGGTCCCTAGACGTTCAGTGTTCTGAAGATTCACGGCTATAGTGCAGCTAACAGGCAGATTGGGAAAGGCTGTTCTGGAGCCCACAGTAACCCAGAATCCAGGCAACACAAAAACGATGAAGGGGAGGAGTTACCTGTAATGCGACATGAGTGTGAGATGTGGAAAAAGTCTTTGTTCTCCTCCAGAGGAAGGGACATTAAGTTGTGGAACCCGAAGATAGAACCATATAAACGTAGGACTGGAAGAGACCTCAAAAAGTCATCTAGTCCATTCCCTTGGGCTGAGGAAGGATTAAATATAACTAGACCATCCCTGACAGGTATTTGTTTAACCTGTTCTTAAAAACCTCCAATGATGGGCATTCTACAATCTCCCTCCGTAACCTGTTCCAGTGCTTAATTATCCTTATAGTTGGAAAGTTTTTCCCAATATCTAACCTGAATCTCCCTTGCTGAAAAGTATGATGACATGTTGCCCTACCCTTGGTAGACATGGAGAACAATTGATGACCATTCTCTTTGTAACAACCTTTATATATTTTAAGACATATGTCTCCCTCAGCCTTCTCTTCTCAAGGTGAAAAAATGCCCAGGTCTTTCAACCTTTCCCCATAAGCCATGTTTTGAAACTTTTTTATTTTTGTTGCTCTCTCTGGACTCTCTCCAATTTGTTCACATCTTTCTTAAAGTGCAGAGTCCCAAACTGACCACTGCACTCCAGCTGAGACCTCCCCAGAGCTGTGTATAGAAGAAAATTACCTCTGTATCTGACATATAACACTGCTGTTAATGCACCTTAGAATGACATTTGCCTTTTTCATGCTAACATCACATGTTGACTTATATTCAATTTGTGATCCTCTATAACCCCCACAAAATCTTGTTCTGCTGTTACTTGGTCAGTTATTCCCATTTCTATTGATAAATTTGATTTGTCCTTCCTGAAGTGTAGTACTTTCTATTTGACTGTAGTAAATTTCATCTTATTGCTTTCAGATCAATTTTCCAATTTATCAAAACAATTCTGACATGGTTTTCCCACTAAACAAAGATTTAGAGCATAGATAGGGGACATTTCCCAGAATGCAAGGGGTTTTGGAGGCAAGGTGACTCGCCCCCACAGAGATTTAGGTTACTCTACAAGTAAACTTTCAATCTGCCCACTAATCCATCCATGCTCGTATTATTTCTGGCATTCCAAACAATTTAGCATCTTCAAACCTGCAATATTTTTAGCAGCCTGTCAGAGAAACTGTTTCCTTCTTCCCTTCAAATGTGGAGTTTCTCCTTGCTACTGGAATAATCAGAGGATAGGGTAATGAGGCTAAGCACCAGCAGCCCAATGAAGTCCACATCCAGCTAGACAGTCAGGAAGTGATCCAAATTTCCCAGCTTCTTAGTCATTTCAACACACTTTACTCCCTTCCCACTTGCCCCCTGATCTGAGAAGACTTCCAGCTAGAAGACAAAAAGGTGTCTGAAGAAACACAACATCAGTTCCATAGCAGAGGCAGCAGTGCAACTAACAAGCCACATAACTACTACTCCAATCCCTATTGCCTGAACCTTTCAAGCCACCTGTCACAACTTTCTTGGTACTAGTAGGCTATTTATTTAATTGTGCTAGATATATGGTTATGAAAGTGATCCGATACATTCCTGTATTTCACATGAAAGGTTATACATTTCAAATCAACATATTAAAACATTATACAATCCTATATTATGATTCAAGCTGGTTGAAATTTCATGAATGTTCAGTCTTTGATTAAACTGTTTTTGTTGAAAAAAATGAATTTTCAATTAAAAAGTGTCAAACATTTCTGGATTTCTTCAAAAACTATAGACCTGGTCATTTTTTTTTTGATAATTGAAAAACTTTCAACTGTTTTTTATATATATTTTTGAACCACCAGTAAATATTTTCAAATTTTTTTTTGTTTTTCAGCCAGTTCTAATCATGTTCTCTATATTGATTGCTCTATCCTCTGCATGCCTTCTGATGGTAGGTTATGATGCTATTGATAGGTAGCTAGACAAAGCATCTAGGCCAGAGTATGCATGTCTTTGTTTCTGCTTATGTTGCTTATACGCTTCTCATGACAGACCCTTTGTTGTTCAAGATAAAGTGCATCTAGGGGTCTCCATTAGATAGTTGTTTATACCCCTTTAATTTGTTTGATTAATGTCACTCATCTTTTTGCAAAACTCCAAGCTGTTTCTCTAATTTGATAAGGGTTTAATTATATTACCCCAGTGTTACCTAGCTTGGAAGGGTTGTCTCAACTAGGACTAGAGATGAGTGAAGGAGGTAGAGAGTTTGGACTCAGTAGATTTAGCCTGGGGTTGGGGTTGGGTTTAGAACTCAGTCAGGCTTAGAGCAGCTAGATTTAGCTGTGCTTAATTTTTATCTACTGCTCAGTGAGGTGACATATAAGAAGTACCGCTACTTTTGACAACAGATTAATTAATTTGTAAATTAATGTGTACAACTGTAACTTATATTTTAAAAAATAGTAATATTTCTAAAATGAAATACACATTGTTTAAATAACTCTTAATTTCCTAGTCCCAGGTTTTTTCCAACTTGTGTTTCCATGATGATGACATTTGACAGAAAAAAGAAAAAACTACAATGGAAGAACTTCAAATGAGACAACTAAGGAAGAGGAAGATTCCCAAGCTACAAAATAAAAGAGAGCACTAGCCATACGAACACGGATAAATGGCCTAGAAACAGCATTGAAATACTTTGACCTTACGCTTAAATGTAATAATTATACATGAAACTACAAATAGTGTAGGAACCTTCGGTGACTTTTGCAGAGTTTTCCCAAACAATTAAATCTGAACAGGTAACGCAGTATTTACTGTATGTGAGGTGTTAATTTCTTTCCTTTCATACATCGTTCAAAATATGTTTAGCATGGAAGCATTTTCTTACCAGATAGTACACTATAAACAGGACACTTAAAACAGATACTTTTCTTTAATAACTAAATAAATCCCAAACCAGCTCCACACACATAGAGGAGGAAAGCCCTTAATTTATATTATCACACAATTGAAATCCTATATATATATATTATGCTTCTTTTTCCCAGAACTTAAACATGCTTTATTATTGAAGGTTTTCAGGAGCTCATGACACATTAAATTTTCAGCAATGACAAATAAATCTCTTAATGCATTTTTTAAACAATGCACGCTCTGTGATTATCTGGCATACCCTGGGATCTTTCACCATAGATCGAAAAATAAAGATGCCAATCACATCTGCAGTTGTGATGTCATTGACATGAACTGGGACCGTATAGATCATTGGTGCAACCAAGGTCCTGTAGTGGCACCAGATCGTATATAAAGGGGGTCAAATATGGTGTCTAAGACAAGATTATGGTTTGCTGGTTATGATTATGCTATCTGTATGCATGTATCATTTTTGTATTTAAAGTTATAAGTATTGGCTTTATACTGTCTGTATTTCAAACTTCTGCTATGCTTCTGGGTGACACCCCAGATAGTTTGGCAACAGCACTGCCTAGCCTGCTTGATGGCCCATTAAGGACCATCAGCTATACAACTGACCCATTAAAAGAAGGCAGATACACCTTGTGACTCAGCAAGGCATGCAGGGACATGCCTATGGACAGAACTCTAAGGTTTTTTCATGCCATGTGCTGGAATGCTTGTCTTTGGAACAAAGAAAGGAAGGCCACATGACAAGAGACTATAAAAGGCTGCTGCAGCTCCTCCATCTTGTCTTCAATCCTGCTTCATACCTCTGGAGGAACTTTGCTACAAAGGGAAGCTCTGAACAAAGGACTGATGACCCACCCAGCTGTGGATGTACTCCAGAGACTTGAGTTAAACCTGCAGTTTATTCTATCGTTGCTACAAGCCTGAACCAAGAACTTTGCTATTATGGTATGTAATTGATTCAATTTAGCCAGTTTTAGCTCTCATCTATATCTTTTTCCTTTTATGAATAAACCTTTAGATTTTAGATTCTAAAGGATTGGCAACAGCGTGATTTGTGGGTAAGATCTGATTTGTATATTGACTTGGGTCTGGGGGTTGGTCCTTTGGGATCGAGAGAACCTTTTTTCTTTTACTGGGGCATTGGTTTTCATAACCATTCATACCTATAATGAGTGGCACTGGTGGTGATACTGGGAAACTGGAGTGTCTAAGGGAATTGCTTTTGTGACCTATGGTTAGCCAGTGGAGTAAAACCGAAGTCTTCTCTGTTTGGCTGGTTTGGTTTGCTTTGATGTGCAAAGGAACCCCAGCCTTGGGCTGTAACTGCCCTGCTTTAAGCAAATTGTCCTGAATTAGTACTCTCAGTTGGGTCCCACCAAAACCAGCATCGTTACAGCAGTGTCGACTGCAAAAAGATGAGAGTCAGTAAAAAGTCATTTGTGTTAACCCTGATGCCTGGACAGTTGGTTAGTTTTAGACTCTCTTCCTATTTGGAAGAGGTGTTGTTGTTGTTTATTAATAATCAGAATTATCTTAGCACTACACATCTTAAACTGTGTATTTGACTATCGATTAACCATTTATTTTGCTTACATCCCCTGGTGATTAAGGCTGAAGTTTTCAAAGCCACCTGAGAGAGTTGGAAGCCCAATTCCCATTAAAATTATACAAGTCCAGTGCAGGTAAACTGCCTCCAGTCATTGTTGTGCACGTGGGTGGAAGGAGTAGCAAACAAGAGTGTCTGCACCTCCTATGTAAGTCTATGGCCACATTCACCTATGTTGTGCCTGGACCCATTAGCTAGGCCACTGATACTCACACACAAACGCCCCACATGGTGAAATTTGTGATCTGCTGCAAAGGTCTCTTAGTGTGGTTTCAACTGCTTTAGCGTCTCCTGCAGCAGATATGCAGCTTTTAAGCTGTTTTTGGCCCTTCTGCTCACCCATATAGAGGTTATATTAAAAAGCCAGCCTTCACCAATAGTTGACATCTGGCAGTATTTGCGACTATGACAGTATTGCCCTCTACTTAGAACTGGATGTACTCTTTAAAGGGTTCTACTCTACAGTGGTTTCCATTAAAAATCAACATTCGTCAATAGTTGCCACAAAATGGTACGTGCGATAATGCTTTGTATACTGAGAATGGGAAACAGTTGTGCCTAAGTTCTGTATCATGGTGAATAGTGCATGGGAGAGACAGAGACAAGGAAAAAAAGAGAAAATAAATCTCAAGATGCCACAGTGAGGTAACTGTAAATGACTCTTTAATGGTAACCACTGTAAGTATCCTGGGATTGGACCCTACCCCTTTTAAAGCAGTGCTTCAGTATATATATATTTCAGCTATGTTTGTTACTAGCTTATTTTATTTTCTAGGAACCTTTGATACTTGTGTGACCCACTAGGATTAAGCTGCTCTTGCTAGAGACTGGGAAGACAAAGAGAAGAGCAAGACTTGTGTAGTAATAGAGTGTAAGGTATTCAACTCAAATCTAAACGTACCTGAAATCAGACTTGGTTCAAATTCCACCTACAGTTCTAAATCTGTAGGAGTTCATTTGTGTTTTGCCCAGCCTACAAACTTTTAATCAAAGCTCATTGCAAACTCTATGGCTTTATTTTGGAATCCAAAAACATTTTTAGCCTCCTCTATCAGTGCAATTCAAGTGAAAATTATATTCATTTGGAAAGATTACATTGGGTAACTTCTATGGTATTTTCCAATATGGAAACTGATCCCACTCCCAGTGAACCTGTGAACCTATGATAGTCTGTGTGAACTGATGCAAACTCATACAAATATAAGCAAAGCCATCAAAAATAATCATTGCCTATGGCATCACAATGGGATGTGACATGGGAAAAGTACTGTTTTTTTTTTAATGAAGTAGACCCTCTGAAATTTCAGAGCCTGTGAACTCATGCAGACCGAAAACACACAAAAAATTAATGAATACATTCTATACTGAATTTTAAAGGGGTTGCATGACCAGCACAGCAAAACATGTTCTTTTTTCTGTATCACTAGGTAAGTAAAGAAAAGAAACACAGATGCAACATTTATTAAGCAAGTTATAAAACTCAGAGATTCAATTTCTTTAGAATGTTATATTGTATAATAAAGGTTTATTTGCCACACCACATTTTGGAAAGTCAACCTTATGCCAAAGTGGAAGACAAAGAAAATGAAAAGTAAAGGCAATCAGGAAGATAACATTAAACCAGAAATTATCTGTTTCAGCTACGCACTATAATGTCAGACTCTTCCAAAGCCTTTTGGAACTCAAGTCTAATGAACTAACAGAACAATACTAAATATTTGTTTGTGAATAACTTGGAGAAAACTGTGAGGCCACCATCCAATCTGGGGGTTGCTTTCTTCTTCTCTAGTTAGAAATCCAGGGATGGAAATTGGTGGGATAGGTACTGAGGACTTCTTGATTACTGAATAGCATGGGCATGATTGTGAGTCTGACCACTGTGTGGGTACACAAAATGGTGAGCAATAAAAGGGCTTTCCTTGGCACTTTTCAGCCCCTTGCAGGATGTGGGTATACTGGCAGCGTTTGTGTGCCTAGGAGGTGAAGCATACTGCACCTATATAGATCCAACATATTTAGGCATTATGTGGGTGGAATGAGGAGTAGTAGGGGAAGTGATAACCAGCCCCAACCCAGCCAGGGTCAGGATATCGAGCTACTGTGCAGTCAGCAACAAGTACAGATGGGTTGGTGAGAGGCTATCAGCCTTTAGTTTGCAATAGAGGCTACAGAACCTCTATGTGAGTTGCATGGAGTATTGGGGCTACTACAACCACAGCTTAGCATGTCCTTATCCTCAATGTGGCCTTCTGTATTAGTCTGTGTGGGCCCAGCATGGAAACTTTTTACATAATGCATAGAGGGAGTACTGGCATGCCTATCTGACCACTGAGGTACACAACCCCCCCCCCCCCACACACACACACACACATTGTCAGTGCTGAGCTTATGTAGTGATGGGAGCTCCCACAACGTCCTTTGAACCTGGGTGAAAGCTCAGCGAGTGGTATTGCTGACAACAGCCTCTTCAAAGGAGGCAGGAAGACGGAGGTCAATGGTTATACACAAAGTGGAATTCATATTGCACACTCTTTCAAGCTAATACAATACCTTGCTCCCCTATGCAACCTACAGTTAGAGCAGGCATTGTACCTGCTTCCAGCCCTATACCTCCTGCAGTTCTAGCATCTCCTTATCCCCAACACTGGATAGCTCTCCCTCACTCTCCAGAACCATTTCACACCTCTAGTTTTGCTTTCACAACTTAGGCCAGGCAGGGTAACGAAGATCAGGGCTAGATCCTCAGCTGGTTTTAATCAGAGGAGATTCATCAAAGTCAATGGAGCTATGCCATTTTACCCCAGCTGAGATTCTGAGTGTATTAGGTGGTCTCTAATCATGTTTGTTTTTGAAAAAAAAAAAAAAAGAATAGAAAGGATGTCTTGTATATAGTTGTCTTTCTAGATTATGGTTATTTTCCTAGGATCCTGGGCCCAGTCTTGAACGTGCTCCATGCATTACATTCCAGTTCAGCATGCAGAGCACTTGCAGGGTCAGGCCTCCTTACCAACCTAATATCCTTTGGTATGAATGTGGAGGAAAAGTTAGCACTTCATGTATTTAATACATTCTGCCTCACATACTGAATTCCTATGAGATAGGGCAAAGAATCTAATCATCATAATACTTACAACTGTCAACATTATAATCTTTACAATGTTGCATTTGCAAGTACTGCAGGTAGTGTTACATGGTGCTGTTAAGCACAGCAATTTTAATGATTTACAAAGATAAAGACTGTTATGGTGACCACTGCAGCACTTATATACACACAATTTTGCATTTTTGAAGGACTATGCAGCTAATTAATCCTCAGAGATCCCCAAACAGATTTTACAGATGGGAAGTAAATGAGAAACAGAGGGACATATTAAGTCAGTGTATGAGTCTCACACCACTGATTTGCCTCCAGGGCTGAATTTGACACACAGACACATTTAAGTGGCCTAATTTTTAGAAGAGATGAACACCTACAATTTCTATTGAAGTCAATAGGAGCTGGAGTTGTTCGGCACCTCTGAAAAACAGGTCATAAGTAACTAATCCAAGGCCCACTGAATTTAGCGGGACCATGGATATAGTCAAGTACTTTTATGGATTGGGGACAGAATGCTGAGCACTTTCAGGATCAAGCCCAGAGTTAGTAGTCAAGCCAGAATTAGAACACATGAGCTCCTGGCTCCTAAACACATGCTCAATCCTCTAGATATTGCTTCCTTCGTAAATCATCCAGAAAAGACCTTGGTAATCCATTTTCTTTCCTTTCTTCCCTCTTCTGTACTACTATGCATCGCACAAATATCTGAGACTGTGCATAGAACTACAGCAATACACTTTATTTTATACACTGTATGCACCAGCAGCTACTCACCCTTGACAGTGCTGAAACACCTTGACAATAGTTAACTGCTAACTCTCTGGTCACTGCAGTTCTGTCTGAAGGTTTGCCTACTCCATCTTTACTGATAATACAGAAGCACAAAGTGAACCCTATCTTTTTACACATTAGCTGGCCCAATGAATCAATATGCAAGTGAGACTTGTTTCTTAGGCTGCAATGCAAAGTGTAGAATTCCTCCCTCTTACTATTACTGGGAAAAAACTGGCTTTCGATGATTTGGAAAAAAAAAATCTCTTCAGAGAGATGGAGGGCAGCTTCCAGGTTCTGTTGGGACCAGAACAAGAAATTAACACCCACACCCACCTCATAAACAACATTCTCCACTGCAGAAGCCCTGTCCACTAACAGGCAACAGTCTTATATCATCCTTTGCCCCCTGTCCTCCCCACTAAGGGACTCCTCTAGGTTTAGCTCAAGCTCATCATGTTGCCTCCCCTATCACTGCCCCGACACTGCTGGAGATGTACCAACTCTACTGTCACACCATGCAATATGTGCATGTCTATAGGTCACAGTGCTGGGTGTGTGCACCCTGCTGGACACTCACGTGGCTGCTGTGTCCATGTGCTTTAAGCTCCCCTACGCCTGAGGAGGCTGTTTCTTTCTTTGGCCTCTAGGATCATCCCTGGCCATAAACAATCCCGATAGGACCCCTTCTCTGAAGTAAGACCCCCTCAGTCCAATTGTCCTAGGTCCCAAACAGAGGTGTAGCGAGCGCCCTCCGTACCCTCCGACTGGAGGGGGCCCCGCAAGGAAGGGGGCCCCTAAAAGTGGCAAAATAAATACCGCATTCCAGTTTCTGCATTGTAAGGGGCCCCGCCTGGACATATGTTCGGAGGGGGCCACGTTCTTTGTTGCTATGGCCCTGGTCCCAAACTAGTGTGCCCAAGATTCTCAGTAGCTTAAGCATACGTTCTCCGCAGTTCCACCCTAGTAGGAACAACTATTTATAGTTTAACCCTTTGGGGACATGAAGAAGTTGAATCGAATAAGACAAAGACTTTGCTGAGGGATTTCTAAACCAATCACTCTTTATTTCTCTCACAGCATGAGAGATACACAGATGTGTGGAAATAAGCAAAACCTGTACACTATTTCCTGACTCTGTTTCCTCAACAATTCCAAGCATTCTTTAGGATTTAGTCAGTTTCATTTCAGGGTTCTAGGACCCCTTTCCTAGACTTTACTTCTCCAGAACAGGCTTCTCTTTTCATTTTCATAGAATCATACAACTGGAAGGGACTTCAAAAGGTCATCTAATCCAGTCCCCTGCACTCAAGGCAGGACTAAGTATTATCTAAACCATCCCTGACAGGTGTTTGTCCAACCTGCTCTTAAAAATCCCCAATGATGGAGATTCCACCACCTCCCTAGGCAATTTATTCCAGTGCTTAACCATACTGACAGTTAGAAAGTTTTTCCTAATGTCCAACCTAAACCGCCCGTGCTGCAATTTAAGCACATTGCTTTTTGTCCTATCCTCAGAGGTTAAGAAGAACAATTTTTCTCCCTCCTCCTTGTAACAACCTTTTATGTACTTGAAAACTGTTATCGTGTCGCCTCTCAGTCTTCTCTTCTCCAGACTAAACAAACCCAGTTTTTTTCAATCTTTCCTCATAGGTAGTGTTTTCTAGACCAGTGGTTCTCAAATTTGGGCTGCCACTTGTTCAGGGAAAGCCCCTGGCGGGCCGGGCTGGTTTGTTTACCTGCCGTGTCCACAGGTTCGACCGATCGTGGCTCCCACTGGCCGCAGTTCACCGCTCCAGGCCCATAGGGGCTGCAGGAAGTGGCGTGGGCTGATGAATGTGCTTGCTGCCCTTCCTGCAGCCCCCATTGGCCTGGAGCGGCGAACCACGGCCAGTGGGAGCCGCGATTGGCCGAACCTGCGGACGTGGCAGGTAAACAAACAGGCCCGGCCTGCCAGGGGCTTTCCCTGAACAAGCGGCTGCCCAAGTTTGAGAACCACTGTTCTAGAACTTTAATCATTTTTGTTGCTCTTTTCTGGACTTTCTCCAATTTGTCCTTATCTTTCCTGAAACGTGGCATCCAGAACTGGACATAATACTCCAGTTGTGGCCTAATCAGCGCAGAGTACAGCGGAAGAATTACTTATCATGTCTTGCTTACAATACTCCTGCTAATACATCCCAGAATGATGTTTGCTTTTATTGCAACAGCATTACACTGTTGACACATATTTAGCATATGATCCACTATGATCCCTCAGATCCCTTTCCATAGTACTCCTTTCTAGGCAGTCATTTCCCATTTTGTATGTGTGCAACTGATTGTTCCGTCATAAGTGGAGTACTTTGCATTTGTCCTTATTGAATTTGATCCTATTTACTTCAGACCATTTCTACAGCTTGTCCAGATCATTTTGAATGTTAATCCTATCCTCCAAAGCACTTGAAACCCCTCCCAGCTTAGTATCATCTGCAAACTTTATGTGTACTCTCTATGCCATTATCAAAATAATTGATGAAGATATTGAACAGAACCAGACCCAGAACTGATCCCTGTGGGACCCCATCGTTATGCCCTTCCAGCATGACTGTGAACCACAGATAACTACTGGGAAGGATTTTCCAACCAGTTATGCACCCATCAAAAGCCTTACTAAAGTCAAGATATACCACATCTACCGCTTCCACCCATCCACAAGGCTTGTTACCCTGTCAAAGAAAGCTATCAGGTTGGTTTGACACGATTTGTTTTTGACAAATCCATGCTGACTGTTATTTATCACCTTATTATCTTCTACGTGTTTGCAAATTGATTGCTTAATTATTTGCTCCATTATCTTTCCAGGTACAGAAGTTAAGCTGACTGCTCTGTAATTCCCTGGGTTGTCCTTATTTCCTTTTTTATAAATTGGCACTATATTTGCCCTTTTCCAGTCATCTGGAATACTTCCCGTCTTCCATGAATTTTCAAAGATAATTGCTAATGGCTCAGATATCTCCTCAGTCAGCTCCTTGAGTATTCTAGGATGCATTTCATCAGGCCCTGGTGATTTGAAGACATCTAAACTTGTCTAAGTAATTTTTGACTTGTTCTTTCCCTATTTTAGACTCTGATCCTACCTCATTTTCACTGGCATTCACTATGTTAGACATCCAATCACCACGAATCTTCTTGGTGAAAACCAAAACAAACAAGTCATTAAGCATCTCTGCCATTTCCACATTTTCTGTTATTGTCTTTCCCCCCTCTTTGAAAAATGGGCCTACTCTGTCCTTGGTTTTCCTCTTGCTTCTAGTGTATTTGTAGAATGTTTTCTTGTTGCCCTTTATGTCCCTAGAAAGTTTGATCTCATTTTGTACCTTGGGTTTTCTAATTTTGTCCCTACATACTTGTGTTCTTTGTTTATATTCATCCTTTGTAATTTGACTGAGTTTCCACTTTTTGTAGGACTCTTTTTGAGTTTTAGGCCTTGGCTACACTTGCGAGTTACAGCGCAATAAAGCATCCTAGCTCACTCCCCGTCCACACTGGCAAGGAACGTAGATCACTCTGACTCTGCAGCTACAGCGCTGCTGGTACTCCACCTCGGCGAGTGGAATAACGTTTGCTGCGCCTCCTCTGTAGCACCGCGATGCCAATCTGAACAGGGTGTTGTGTTACTGCGCTGTGATCAGCCACTGGAAACGTCCCA
Organism: Emys orbicularis; assembly: GCF_028017835.1. Classification (NCBI taxonomy): domain Eukaryota; kingdom Metazoa; phylum Chordata; order Testudines; family Emydidae; genus Emys; species Emys orbicularis. The sequence goes on along the minus strand of NC_088684.1, from coordinate 150,314,840 downwards.
TAATTCCCTTATGTCAAGTGGCCACTCTTCTAATAGTTGTGAAATTGGCTGCAGGAATGCGGAAATGCTATTTGAAAGCTCCGTTTTGGAGAAACCGGATGCTTATCAGCTCCGAGTAAAAAGCAAACATTTACTGTTTGCTTTGAGTGAGTGAGAAGGGGGGGAGGGAGGTCTGAACTTAGAAGACAGCATGCTGACACACTCACAGCACCCCAAAAACCCACTCTCTCTCCCCCCCACATACACACAACACACTCCCTGTCACACTCCACACACCCCTTCTCCCATTTTAAAAGCACATTGCAGTCACTTGCATGCTGGGATAGCTGCCCATAATGCACAACTCCCAGTGCTGCTGCAAGTGCCGCAAATGTGGCCACACCAGTGCACTTGAACCTGTCAGTGTGGACAGACTGCAGCGCTTTCCCTACTGTGCTCTACAAAGGTGGGTTTAACTCACAGCACTCTACATCTGCAAGTGTAGCCATGCCCTTAGATCATTGAAGATCTCCTGGTTAAGCCAGGGTGGCCTCTTGTCATAATTCCTATCTTTCTTATGCAGTGAGATAGTTTGCTCTTGTGCCCTTAATAATGTTTCTTTGAAAAACTGCCAACTGTGTTTGATTGTTTTTCCCCTTAGACTTCCTTCCCATGGGATTTTACTTACCAACTCCCTTGAAATCCATTGTCTTCATTGTAATGTTCTCCCTCCGACCATTCCTTAGAATCATTAATTCTACCATTTTGTGATCACTTTCACTCAACTTGCCTTCCACTTTCAAATTCTTAACCAGTTCCTCCCTATTTGTCAAAATCAAATCTAGAACAGCCTCCCCTCTAGTAGCTTTCTCCACCTTCTGGAATAAAAAAATTGTCTCCAATATATTCCAAGTACTTGTTGGATAATCTGTGCCCTGCTGTGTTATTTTCCCAACAGATGTCTGGTTAGTTGAAGTCCCCAATCACCACAAAGTCCTGTGCTTTGGATGATTTTGTTAGTTGTTTAAAAAATGCCTCATCCACCCCTTCTCCTGGTTTGGTTGTCTGTAGTAGACCCCCCATGACATCACCCTTGTTTTTATACCTTTTATCCTTACCCAGAGATTTTTAACAAGTCTCTCTCTTATTTCTATCTCAACCTCATTCCAAGTGTATACATTTTTAATATATAAGGCAACAACGCCTCCCTTTTTTCCCTGCCTGTCCTTCCTGAGCAAACTGTATCCTTTATACCAATATTCCAGTCATGCATATTATCCCACCAAATCTCCATGAAGCCAGCTATGTCACAGTTGTGGTTATTTACTAGCATTTCAAGTTCTTCCTGCTTATTCCCCATACTTCTTCCATTAGTATACAGACATCTAAGATACTGATTTGATTCCCCCTCCCCCCCCAATCTGTCTTGTATCTCCCTTATTACTGCTATAACAGCCCATGCTCCCCCCAGATTCTGACCCTTCTCCCAGGTTTCCATATTTTTGACTTACCTGTGGGCTTTGGTCACCTGCCCCCATCGAACCTAGCTTAAGGCCCTCCTCACCAGGTTAGTCAGTCTGTAGCCAAATGCTCTTCCCCTTCCTCAATAGGTGGACCCCATCTCTGCTTAGCAGTCCTTCTTCCTGGAACAGCATCCTGTGGTCAAGGACGCTGAAGACCTTCTAGCGACTCCATCCTCGCAGACAGGCATTCACTTCCAGGATGCATCTGTCTCTGCCGAGGCCCCTACCCTTGAATGGAAGGATTGAAGAGAACACCACCTGCGCTCCCAATTCCCTCACCCTTACTCCCAGAGCCCTGTAGTCACTTCTGATCTGCTGAGGGTCAGATCTCGCAGTATCATTAGTGCCCACATGGATGAGGAGCATGGCATAGTAGTAAGAGGGCTGGATGATCCACGACAATACCTTTGTAACATCTCAGATATGGGTCCCTAGGAGTGGTGGCTGTGATCCTCCCAGTCTTTGGGGTACATGGCTTCTCCTCTTCAACCTTTGGGGGTAATTCATCATCACTCATTGCCAGGGCAGCATAACGGTTCTCCATCACCATGGTGGATGAGTTGGGAGTTGGGGTGGAGCACTGCATGCTGCCAAAAGTAACCAGCAGCCAGTACCAGTGTCTTATCCTCCTCCCACAGTGGTGTGACAGTAGTCCTCTCTAGCTGGATAGCGTCCTCAGCCTTGGAAGTCTCCATATGAATACTGTCAATGAATTATGTGTGTGCACATTTGCTCCTCAGCCTAGCCACCTCCTTCTGTAGCTCTCCCACCTGCTTCCTGAGTGATTCCACCAGCAGGCACCTCTCACACTGGATGGTGTCCCCAGCTTTCTGTGTGGGAAATGCAGGCCACAGTCTCTGCATTTTCACACCAGGATCTGGGTAGAGGCATCCATGGTGAGGTTCTCTGTCTGGATATAGGTGGAGGAGACAGGAGCAGTGTTGGCACTGGCAATGCGGCCCTTCCTAATCATAATTATATTATGACTCCCTCCTACAAACTCCCTCTCTCAAACTCCCCTGTTCACTAGCTCCCCTTGGTCGATTAGCCTGTGGCTTTAATGCCTTCCCTCCTAGGTCAGCCCTACCCCCTTGCTAATCACACAGGGGGAGGGGGATCACAAGGCTGATTGAGGCTGATCCAGGATGATCAAGGGAACAAAGGATCAAACTGTTCCCAAACACACAATCCCAATTGACCTAATTGACCCTGTTACTGAAATAACCTGAAAGAAAAACACAAACAGCGAAACAAACTCACTCACCCCAAGGTTAGTACTCACACCTTGTTCGTTCAGCAGGGGGATCTCCCTCGCCCTCTCTCAAACTCCCCTGTTTGGGGTCGCCTGTTCGCTATTTAGTGAGAACACACTGCTCCAAGAAGACCTAAACCTCTTAGTCAACCTCAAGTTCTCCGTCACCCTTTTCCTCCCCCTGCCTCCTCACCCAGGTCATCAAGGTCCTCTAAGGTGGTTGACAGGTTTCAGAGTAGCAGCCGTGTTAGTCTGTATCCGCAAAAAGAACAGGAGTACTTGTGGCACCTTAGAGACTAACAAATTTATTAGAGCATAAGCTTTCGTGGGCTACAATGCATCCGAAGAAGTGGGTTGTAGCCCACGAAAGCTTATGCTCTAATAAATTTGTTAGTCTCTAAGGTGCCACAAGTACTCCTGTTCTTTTTGAGGTGGTTGAGTAGTTACTGCCTACCTGGACTCCAGACTTGAAAAACTGGTTAACCATTGTTCTGCTAGGCAATAGCCTATTCAGTTGTTGATGGTCCTTAACGACCATTTCATACAGAGATACACTCAGGCACTATTCCCCTGCCCCTCTTCTTAACACATGAAATGTGATGCAAGGCTTCAGCAAATGACAGCCAAGAGGCATAAACATACAAAGACTTCAAAAAAATCAAACTGGAATTCATCATTTGTACAAAGACGGGTCCCCCAAGTCATCACACTAAGCACTCCGAAAGAAAGAAACAGGATGATAAGAAAGAGGAAATGTAAAAGGGAAAGATGATTAAAGAACCAATAATTTTGCTTATGGGCCTGATTCACTCTTGGCATAAATGCCATACCACTGACTTCATATAGTTGCATCCTCCAACACAATCTAAGACTAGTTGTGAATTGGTCTTTTTGTGCCTAAAATAACAGGTTATTTTAAAACAATCAATACATCAGACAGAAACAGTGACCACAATATATTGGGCCTTGAAGAAAGCAGGTTAGCTTAATGGTCTACAGCCCTGGGGAAGGACAGATGATATTTATGTTACTCTCTGCATATGAATAAGAATGGGGAAAAGGTGAGGAGGTTATTCTATTAACCAGATCCATCACCGGACAGCATGAAAATTGTATTATATTTCCCAACATAGTCTGGGGGGAATTGTAATGGGTCCATTGATGTTATTTTTTGATTCTGTCTAAATTAAGTGAAGGCTTTACATTTATATGTTTTCTATTTAGCCAAAGATCAATATCCAATTGCATGTTTCAACTTACTGTGTCCTGTAAAAAGTTTTTGCTGTGATTTATGGGGGAAATTTAATTACCGAGTGCTGCATAAGTAATTGAATTATGAAAAATATGTCCTGTAAAAGACTGCCGCAAATCATGCCCAAATAGAACTGCTTAATAAAACCATGGACTTAAAATATGCAGGTCTCAACTATAACCTCTAGTTTGGTGACAAGCTGTCCTTTTTAGGAAACTCAGACTCATAGACTTTAAGGTCAGAAGGGACCATCGTGATCATCTAGTATGACCTCTTGCACATTGCAGGTCACAGAACCTCATCAACCCACTCCTGTAATAAACCCCTAACTTCTGCATGAGTTACTGTAGTTCTCAAATCATGGTTTAAAGACTTCAAGTTACAGAGAATTCACCATTTACACTAATTTAAACCAGCAAGTGACCCATGCCCATACTTCAGAGGACGGCAAAAAACAAAACAAAAAAAACCCACCAGGGTCTCTGCTAATCTGACCTGGGGGAAAATTCCTTTCTGACCCCAAATATGCCGATCAGTTAGACACCGAGCATGACAAAGGGTCAAACCAAAATTCAGGATTTGAACAGCTTTGTACACTGAGGAAGGATAGTCTAGTAGATAAGATAATGGGCTGGACTCCTGAGAACTGGTTCCGATTCTCATCTGTCCCACAGACATCTGGTGTGATCTTGATCCCTCGCTGCCTCAGTTCCTCATTTGCAAAATGGGAACAGTTATTGTTCTTTTCACCCCCTTTTTTCCTCATCTGTATAATATGTAATCTCTTTAGGAGCGGGACTGTTTATTATTGTGTATTTGTACAGCATCCAGGACAATGGGGCCTTGACATCAGGTGGGACCACTAAATGGTACAGTAATGTAAATAACAGTACATTAAAATCTGAAAGAGTACAGAACCAGATCAAGATCTGAATTAATATCTAGTCTCTATAGCCCTCATTTTCAGTCAGAAGGATGTTTTTGAACATCTGACATAGGGCTTCCAATTCCCCAACACGTGCAAGCAAGTCACATGGTGTGTATGCATATATACATGTATGCATGCAAATCCAAGTCATGTACACACACAAGGGATATGTACGCCCAAGCTGGGAGCACACACACACACACACACTTGGGTCCTATTCCAAAGTCCATTTAAATCAATGGGATTGGCTCAGACCTAGAGCTGACTGGAAGATGAGGATTCCTTTTTGTAACAACTTTTGTGGTTTCAGAGTTTGTTTTTGTTCTGCACTGGAATGACAACAAAATCTATTCAATGCTTCTGCAAAAACACATGCATATGTCTTTCTCTGGGTTGTTAGGAGACTGGTCTGAGATGTGGGAGACCCAAGTTCTCCATGGGGATTTAAATCTGGTCTCCCACATCCCAAATCAGTACCAGGCATAGAGTCAGTCAGTAGTCTCTCCCCCAAAAGCCTCTGACAGAAGTTTAGTGAAAACTGATACATTTTCATGAAATATTTCAATGAAAATGTTCTAAAATCTGGTCTAGTCAGACCTATAGATGCACACCTGTTTGAAAATCTGGTTAATCTCTGTAAGGACTAAATCCAAATCTAGATCCAGGCCACTCCCAATGCTTGGGAAAAGTCGGAACCAGTTCCAAGCTTTGAAAGAAACAGATAAGGCAGATTCTAATAAAGGGGGATGGGGGAAGGGAGATCAACAGGACCAAGCACAAAAATTTGATCCTATCTAATAATTGAAATAATCTATTCTTTTATTATTAGGATGAATCGTTCCTTTTAAATATCAAGCACTAAATGTTTTAAAACACAGAAAGTATTCTTAGCTGTATATTGACAGCCCACATACTGATCCACACGCTGACTATTACCCACGAAGAAAGTGAATCATATTCAGAGGATGATAAGTAATATTTGTATTCTCCATGGCATATGCAAGGTCATTGTTTGAAATTCAGAATCACCACCAAAAGCCAAATTTGTAAAAAAAAAAAGAAAACATAAGAATTAGCAGCCTTGTCTTCCCGGGTGGTGTGAGGGGAAGCTGTGTTGTTAACTTATACAGGGTAAAATTCTAGTGAAGACAAGGCAATTTGAATTTTTCATATAAATTAGAAGATTGAGGTAAACCCTAGGCATCCTCATAGTCTTTAACTTGACCTGATAACTCATGTGAAAAATTCAAACTGCCTTGTCTTTGCTGGGATTTTAACTTGTATTAGTAAACTTGAATTAAGATCATATCTTTTTTCCTAGTGAAGACACTGCTTGAGTGTCTTCATTTTTTACTTACACATGATGTTGGCTGTAAATTCTACATAACCTGTATGAATGATTCACAAAGCTACAAATAACTTAGAGCTTTAGCATACACACCAGTAAATAGATTCAGGGACTTATATTTGGTCCCTCTTAAAAAAGACTTACAGCTGCCTTAAAGCAGCAGCTGATGATTCCCAAAGCATAGGGGAATCCTGAGCTGCTGTAACCATATATGTACCTGCCTCTTCTGACCCCTTACTTGCTTCCGGTACAGGGGTTACTTGTTGATCACAGCCTGTGCAGCAACCCCCTGAGGACTGTTATCTGCTGGTACAAGGTAGAGCAGCACCTATGTGGCTTTTTAAATTGTGCCAGGAGCCAGTTTGGCTCCTGGAAGACCCCTTTATAAAGCAGTGGCAAGGTGGAATGAAACTACTTATGTTTTCCCTGACCCCTTCAAAGGTAGGACAAGCACTGCTCTGCTATACCTGGTGATACAGAAAGTTCATGCAATGTAATAATGCTGAATAGCCATATCTGGGCATATGGATTCTCCTTTCCCCACATTTCATCTCATAAAGTATGTTCCAGTTTCCCTAAATTCAGAAGAGCCATGATTTCATATCCATAAATATTTTAATCTGCTGGTTGCCAATGAACAGCAAATATAATTTCACAGAACACTGGCACACAAATTACAGTTAAAATTAATGGCAGGCTAACATTTTTGCAAGAATTTTCTGTCTCCAATCGACAGACATTCAATGGGGAAGAACAAAATGTATATTTTCCTCAGCATACAATCCATTTAGTCTGGCAGCTGAAGTAGAAAGAACATATTTCATTACACAGTACTAAAGATTAAAAAAGATAAAAGGGAAAGCATACAGCAAAAATCCTTCAAATACAAAGGTTTGGTAGGTGTCCTAATAAACAGGGTTCCTAGTTATAATCATCTTTCTTGCAGAGTTGTCAGAAACTATGCCTAATCATGCTGAGTAGTATCTGCAATCACTGGGTTCCCTTGTGGAGTAAAACGTTACTCAATAAGGGTTGGCAGCATCTGGTCGGAGAGCTTTCATTTTAACCATAGACACAGTGGGCATTGCACATCACTTGCTGAAGAAGACTCAGCTGTAGTTCTTCTTAGGAATGGTGGGGAACTTCAGTGCCTCATTTTGTATCCCCATGTTCTGTGACTGTTGTGGAGTGAGACATTTATATTTTATTATGGAAAAAAAACATTATTTCTCTTCTTTCGAGCTGGTGCTAGAGGATTATCTGGAAGATGCAGTTAACAGGGGAACAGCAGCAGTTTGCCTGCTTTTCTCCAAAATAAAGTCCCAATAGAAAAGTAATTGAGACATGTAAGGTGCTGTTTCATATTACATTAGCATACTCTTTGATAAAAAGGGAGAATTATGAAGCAATACAGTATTAAATATGCCATTAACAAGCCAAGAAAGATTTGGATATCTTATATGGGACACTTACTTTGTCATCAATATTTTGGATATTTTACCATTTCCTTTACCACTACTTACACATACTGAGCTAGATTTTGCTCTCGTTCACATCCATATAAATCAAGAGTAAATACACTAACTTAGTGTAGCAACACCAATTTAAGGTGAGATTACAATCAGACCAGAATCTTCTTTTATGTCCTATCAATATCTTACTTTTAGTCTGTGTGCAAATTACAATACAGTCTCTAACTAGATGGTGATATTATTTCTCCAGTGGTGCAATGTAACATTATACTTTTTAATTTCTGAAATGTATCAGGGTCTGAAACCAGGAGGTTAGAATAGCAACCATTATGCAACCTTTACTACAGCAATGTCTGCCCTTCCCACTGTCCGAAATACAACACTGAGCAGGTAACACATATTATCTGCTTTCTTTAGCTTTTATGATTCGAAACCTTCCCCACCCCCACCCCAAAAACAAACAAACAAACAAACAAACAAACAAACAAACAAACAAACAAACAAACAAACAAACAAACGCCTGCCACCTACTTTAAAATAGTGGTTCAGGTTTGTTTAATACATTCCAGGGAAATTATTTATCCCTATTATTTCCTTCAAGTAGGACTCAGAAAATGTGGATTTGAAAGACAGCCGTCAATCATTCAAAATCATAATACACCTCACTGTTGGCAAGGCAACCATAATATCAGTAGTACCCAGTCCCTTCCTGACCTTATGTTCTGTTTTGTGGTTGTTTTTGTTTGTTTGTTTTTAAAGGGAGCATTCCCTTTGGATGAATCTTCCTGTTAACAGACCATATTTTAACCAATCAAAGACCAAATTCAGGACACCGACTAACCTTTAAAATATAGAAACATCTCAGACAAGGGACCTGAGAAAAGACAGTTGAGCGGGAAAAGGCAAAATGATTTGTGTTGTGGAATCAGTTTTAACCTTACTTCCTTGACTGTATGCTTTTACAGACAAATCCCATTATTAAAAAGTGAACAAGATTAGAAAAAAACAATCCTAGCATTTAAACATGTGTTAAACTTTAAGCAGGTGCTTAAGCCCCTTTACAGTCATGTGCTTAAATGCTGTGCTGACTAGGGAAGGACTTAAATACATGCTTAGGTTCTTTCTTCAATTGAGCTCTTGGATCTTAATGGAAAAAGAAAGGAAAACCACAAATGGATATAGGATTGCAATGCCATGTAACGAATAGCGAAGCGATCTGTCTGTTCAGGCAAAATGTCATGCAGTTGAATTATAAGATTGTAACTAGCAGTAAAAAGAGGAATAAAATAGTGCATTTTAAAGGTAAATATTCTCAAACTAATTTGTTTAAATGGACACACACACACACACATACATACACACAAAGAGTGGCCAACATTTAACACCACTGTAAAGTTAATCTGAGTCACTACTGTCAGAGGTTTTAATTAACCGTTGATCATGCTAAATGTTTTAACAATCATGTAACTAACCTGATGTAGAATGGACAGAACTGCATTAGGCAGCACAAGAGCACATAAAAGGCATAGAATATCAAAGTTTCCCCTTTCATTTTAAAAGTAGCAGTCTCCCCTTCACACAAATTTATCATTCAACGGGTACGTATTTCATTGTATTTATAATTTCAACATGAATACTCAAGTTGCAGGTTGGAAGCACTCCAATGGCTTCAAACCGTGAACCTAAAATGACAGCTTTCAGTGGTGGAACATGCAGGAGAATACTCTTTCTGTGGGGAAAAGATAGAGAAGAAAATCAATAGTACTTTATTTATGCAAACTAGTTAATCCCCCTTGCCAAAAACTGAAAGAATATTCTCAGTGTGATAAGAACATATTGACCGTTGAAGGTAACATACTAAAAGAGGTTCCCTGACTCAGATTTCCAGAACTTGTACACTAATGATATAATAGATTGGTTCACAATCCTGAGAGGCAGATAGGTTATTAGTTCACGCTATCAGACTCCTGCCATATCTAGAAAAGTACAGACGCAGAATTGCCTTCTAGACTCATTCACCCTGTGGTACTACCAGACTGCTGATCTACAGTAATGAATCATTATTATCTAGATAGACCCCCTTTGAACAGAAAAGCAGTGTTTCCAGCACTGACTCCATAGGTTGTCCTTACCATTGTAATTGTAATAGATGATGATGAGAATTGTATGAGTGAAAAGTTAAGATTGCACTACAAGCATGAGTCTCTATTTAAAGTTCCTTACCTGGCAGCAGCAGCAGATTCATTAACCTCTTATGTGGACCTGCCATTAGCGGAGGGCAAAAAACCTGATTCCCTTAGTTTGAGTTACACATGCAACAACCACCTTTGGCATCTCCCGACTTTGAAATGCATGCTAAGCCCTGCATACTAAACTGTTTTTTTTTTCTTAAAGCAAATATTGTTTGTTTGTATTTTACATGTCAAATTCAGCTCTGATGGAAGAAAGCACAACTCTCGTTGAATTTGATTCAGCAACTTTAAAATACTCTATTATTGTATGAAATTAAGCAGAAAAATGCTAGTTATTATTTATTTTTATTAGAGTAGCACCTAGGATCACCAATCATGGACCAGGACCCTACTGGGCTAGGCACTGTGCAAACACAGAACAAAAAGACAGTCCCTGCCCCAAAGGAGCTTACAATCTAAGTATAAGACAAGAGACAACAGACGGATATAGCCAGACAAATAGGGGAGCATAAGGTAATAATGAGACAATATTGGTCAGCATGATAGATAGTGGTCTCTGCACACCACCAGCCTATCAGTTATGCAGAGTGGAAAAACACTCGCAGAACCATTAACAATGATTTAATGTAACAAGTTAGAGTTACTAAACTGAATGGACTTTTATTTTATTTTGAATGCTTAATCAGGTGTTTACAAAATTCCAAATATGGCTTGATGAATTGAAACTATAAATGAAAAATAAAAGTGTTTGCATACATGCGATGCCTGCTGCTTCAGGACCAACCTGACTGTTCTGAGGTGTAATAGATAGATAGATAGACAGAAACATTGTGTTCCTAGACTTAAACCTCTAGGAGAATAAAGGTATTTGGCTGCTGAAAAAGGCTCACTTGCTCTAAACTTAAGCTTCTTTGTCCAGATACTCAGCTGATGTAAGCAGGCTTTAGTCCCATTGACGAAAATTAAACTACCTCAATTTACATCAGCCCGTTATTTTTCTTTCTAATACTTCAGAAACTCTCACTCTCTCTATCACAAGGGCAAAACCTACCTTTTTTTGCTTTCCCCCCCCCTAAGATTGTTTTCCTTGGGTCCTGAATCTTCATAACAACAGGAAGACTAATAATCATGTTGGCAGTCTCAGCTGAGAGGCAAGGATTTAATTAGCACGGATTCAATATCAACTACTCCATTCACATCTAGATCTGGTCTCCCCACAAACAGATTCAAAGCACATAGAAGGGGAATGAGGATAATTTGGATGATGTACTCTCTGCATGTACATGGATAAACTAAGGAATTTGGTATCCTGAGTTAAGAATCCACCATTTTTCATCAACTCAAAATTTTACTACAGATTTAAAAGAAATGTGAACAAAACAAGAATGATAGAGTCACAATTTTCGTAACATTTTCCCTACTCTATTTTGTAGGTAAAGTTAAATTTTCCTAGATAATATCTGCTAAAATGTACCCTGCTGTAAAACAGTATGATTGCCTCTAAATTGACAGTTGTGTTTCCCCCAAACATCTTTCAATTTTATTTCAGATACCTCCATTTTCCCTTCCAAATTCATAATTTATCACCTAAATAAAGATTATTTTGTCCAAAGAGTGATTTGTTAAAAGGAAATATCTTATGTCTGCAGCAGTAACATCCTTCTACAGGATGTGGTTCTGGGCTAGATGAGAGGTCGAGTGAGGCTCCATTGTAGATCAATGCTATGTCTCTCTCCATTTGTCCTGGGGAAAACAAATCCCCATTGGACTCTTGTTTCATTTATTCATTTAATTTTCTTAGAGCTTTTCCAACCTGTCTCTAAGAGATAATCAGAAAAAATATATATATAGAAACTAAGTAAAAAGTCCTTACTGTCATGAAAGGAGCTCCCAGAGTGTCTAGCAATCTTTCCAGCTGGCATGAGGTATAACATACAGTATATAGCAACCCAGCTCTACCCCTTACACTAGGGAAAGTGAGCTGCTCCTCACATACTATAAATGACAATTGGCGACCTATACAACAAGAATAGGCAGCCACAATCCACTGAGCCTGCGCCTATGCCAAATGCCTCCAACCATCCTCACAGCCCAGGGACCAAACCATAATTCTCTAGGTAAATACATCCCCATAAATTACTCCTTTAATTCGAGGCAAATGAGAAGTGGAGCAAATGAGAGCACTAGAGACAGAAACTGGAATTAACTAACACAATTAGTGGTTGTTTTGGGACAACAAAGTTAAACAGACAAAGCTCTTTGCTTTCAGAGTTAATTCCGTAGGCCAGACCATGGCATGGTTCTACAAGAACATAAATAGGAATGAAAGAGATGCTATGTGACTGATACTTTCCATCCTCCCGGGTGAATAGGGAGTGGGCAGAGAGGAGCAGGGAATATGTGGCATCTTGCGTCTACCCTCCAGTGTGCTGGCCAACATATTGAACTGTCATGGAGAGTGGTCGTAATTTGATACTGGCCCCCTTTCCCTCTGTGCAGAGGGAAAGAAGATGGGGTATTGTGCCACCAAGATGTATAGTTCTTTGCCTGTCTGCTCTAGAGGCAGTACAGCTCTCCCCTTACATAGGGCTAGCTTTAAATTCTTAAAGGCCCAATTCTGTGAGGTGCAGCACATCTCAGGAGTGTGAGACACTCAATATCCCTTTGACCATGTCCAGTGCCTTGCTGAATACCCTTCATGTTTTGTCAGCCTACGTGTCATGTCAATACAACATTACTTGCCAATAACTGAAACAAGACTGGAAATAAACTACTAGCCACGTATTCAAAAGGCTCAATAAAACCTATCAAACTCAGCATGGCACCTCCTGCTGTCATGAACTGTGTTTTCCAACACATGCAGAGCTGCGAAGATACTGCTGCAGTTTCCCAGAAATCCTGCATAGGCACAAGGAATATCCAACAAACTGGCAGTGGCCTAAATGGTGATTAAGAGGATCCTGAATGCAATCTTGTGATTAGAGAGACCCACGGGGGGAAGAGCAGTGCAAAATGCCAGAGATGACACCCCAGATGTGCAAACAACTGGTGATACCAATGGGGGAAAAACCCTTGCTCCCATCCATGACCCCCCCAAAAAAAAGAAAAGAAAAAGAACAATTCTCATTTCAAGTCAACATAGAATATGCCTTCATCTAATGTAATGCACAGATCTCTGTTCCTTTTGTCTATAACAGTATTTCTCAACTACTAGGTCACAGCTCCTCTTCCCCTCCCCTCCCCCACGGGGTTATCACAAAAGACATCTGGGAGGTTGTAAGCTGTTGACAGTTTTATTACAATCAAAGCAAAGAAAATCTTACTCCCCCATTCACTATTCACCCTTACCCTTGAAGGTCAAGTATTCTCTACCAACCTCTAGAAGTATATACACAAATTATATAGGCTTATCACAGATACATTTACTATCAAAGTAAGAGTAAAAAATGTTAGGCTATTTTGAAAATTCTTGACTTCAAATAAGGGGATGCCAACCTGAAAAGGTTGAGATACAAAGATGTATAACAATTTGATCTGGCTGATTCACCACCAGCATTCAGAGAAGCAGGAAAAGGACACACAAATCATTCAATGAGCCAAATACTGTAGGTTTGTATTTGGGAAGTGAAAGGGGTAGGAGGAAGGGGGTAGATTACAACCCTGGCTACTGTTCCATGAAGAGGAATTGAGAGATATGAGGAGGGTATAATTACCGGCCTGCACAGGTTACCCATGTTGCAGCTTGCAGCAGTGAGATGGAGAGCAGTCACAACTCAGCTACTGATTCCCAAGGTGGTGAGTGGGCAACTCTGGCTTCGACCCCAGTGCAGCTGAGCAGGCAGGCACAGAGGATGAAGTAAGCTGCACCAAGAAATGGGCTGGCTCAGCACACTGCCCCAGTGGAGCAAGGGAGGGGAAGCACGGGGTGAATTGTGACTCTGCTCCCAAGAAAGCCTAATTTAGGGTTAGTCACAAAATGCCAACCCAGCCCTGAACAATAAATTTACCTAAACTTATTCTCATTTCTTACTTGTGGTATATGGAACTATCAACAGCACTACAGTAGACCCTTGTTTTATGAATACCAATCTTATGAATGACTGGTTATATGAATCATTTTTATCCCTCAATCAACAAAGATCCATGCTTACACTGGTAAAAGCACTTTGTATCAGACAAGTCATGCCTCAGAAGGGTTGTTTGTGAGTTCCCGCCACCATATTCCTTTTTATGATGGCTGAAAAAAAGAAAAAACAGCAATTTCCCTAGAGATCATAGGGTCGCTACAGCGTAGTATGTACCTATAACACTGTATGACATAGTTCAATCTATTTGCAAGTTAGCAATAGGCTCACTGTAGACGTTTGTTATGTACACTATCATTGATGTTTTAATGCATTAATTTTTGCGCCATACCTACTATAATTTTGTGATGTCCAATTTTATGAACTTTTCCAATCCCCAATTCGTTTTTACTTATAATGTATATGTATATGGTGAGCAAGGTTTGGACCCAAGTCCCTAACTCTTGGCAGTCTGCTGGACTGAAAGTTAAGGAAACCATCCTTTATATGCTGATTAAATTTGATAAGCAAGTCATTGAGCGGGAACAAATAATGAATGACAAAGTAACAATTACATGGTCACTTTTCTGGTATGCATTGAAATTCACTGGACATCATTCCTTCTATAGAACAGCATTGCACATTTTATTCCAAAATACATTATAAGATACTAAATATTGGATTCAAAAGAGACAATCATGTTTACTGAGCATATACTGTAGTACACATTAAACACTTTATAGAGTAAAATGACTCTTTTGCATTTATTAGTTTATTATGATCAATAGGGTAAAAAACACATTTTAGAATTTAAATAATTATTCATACCATAGGCTACAATATCAAAGATCTCGTGTCTGAATTTTCACACATTCCTTTGAGAATATTTCTATGTATTATTTCAGAAATGTAAATATTATACAAAATTAACAAAGAAAATGTTAAATGATATCAAAATATATGCTAATTTTGGGCCTGATTCTGCTCTCAGTTACTCTAGTGCAAATCAAGAGTAATTCCACTGAAATCAACAGTCTATGGCTCTGATCCTGCAGACACTTAGGTATGTGGTTAACTTGATTATTGTGACTTCAATGGGGACTGCTCCAGTAGTAAAGTTAAGCATGTGTATAAGTATTTGCAGGATCGGGGCCTAAAACTGGCATAGGCGAGAGAAGAGACTGTTTCTTTATGTTGATAAGGAAACTCAAAGTCTGCTGTTTTGGACAGCCTATAGACTGCCTGATTCCTCTTTCACTTAAATTACAGTTTAGTTACTGTTGATTTACAACTGTGTGAGGGGAGAGTCAGGCCCACAATACCGTTAAGTACTGTTATTAGACATCTGCAAGATCACAACAGCAACGCAACAGGAGTAAAGACCTTTGTGCCAGAACAGTTTTTCCTTAGCTTTAGGTTTCCCTGTTCTTGTGTGTTTATGCATATTTTTAAATACAAAAAAATGTTGTTTCATCTGCTGTATATTTTGGAATTACTTGACCAAGGCAAGTTAAAATTTACATTCCATTCCATTACAACTGCTACACTGGTCTAGTGAAATCTATACTTTGCTATTTACACACTTTGGTTATATTCCTGTGGGACCTATGCATGTGACAAAGGTCCAATCATGTCAACTTTTATTTGCTTTACTCTTGCGAGTAATCCCATGAAGGAAGGACCATTCACATGAGTTTTTGTAGGATCAGACCTCAGGTTACAAAACTAATAATTCTTAAGATAACTATTCTGCATTCTGAGCAATGGGATCCACCAGCACAAATTCAATTAGAACTCATATTAATATTTTATACATTACATTTTATAAGTTATACTTGGGTGAACAGAGCAACTGAATTAAAATTTGATTTATAATTAAAAACTTATCAATCATCTCAAGAGCACAAGCACAACCATGCTATATACTTGGCACTTCCCTCTCACTGAAAATTGCAAGGTAACCTGTCAAGTAATAAGAGTCATTAGTTCCATGCAGGAGACAATTGTTTGTGGTGATACACTGAGTATTTACAGGTTTCAGAGTAGCAGCCGTGTTAGTCTGTATCCGCAAAAATAACAGGAGTACTTGTGGCACCTTAGAGACTAACAAATTTATTAGAGCATAAGCTTTCGTGGGCTACAACCCACTTCTTCGGATGCATAACAGCTGATCAGCAATGTCATAATGATTTATTACACTCATGAGATGTATACTATACCAGAAAACTGCAGATACGCAGTGATGCATAAAATGGCAAAGTTAAATAGTTTTCAAATTTTAAATAGCTCTGCATTGTAAAAGCCTGGTTTGGTTTTCCTTCATCGTTAAATATATAAATGGGGTGAGGGGATGAGAGAAAAGTCTTTTTTACAATAACGTCTGTATAATCCAGCTTCAGTCATTATGGGCTTGATCTGAAGCCCAGTGAAGTCACTGGAAGTCTTCTCATAGACTTCAACAGGCTTTGGATCAGGCCCTATATGTGGATACAAATGGAGGTGTTGAAAGGTGTATCATTATTTCCCTTTCAATCGTCATTTAAAAAAAAAAAACATTACAGATAAATTAAGCTGATATAGTTTTGTGTTTAGCATTTTAAAGTTGATATGGCTATATGATCATATCATTACAGTTCAGTTGATATGCAGGGCTATATGAGGGTTACCAGACCAGTGTGGGGTTATTTTTCATATTCTGTCTATGTTGTTAAAGGAGCCAATCCTGCTAGGGACTGAGGATGCTGGCCTCAATTCATCAGCATTTCCAATAAACATTGACTTCAATAGGACTACTCATGTGCTGAAAGTTAGGCATGTGTTTAAGTGCTTTTCTGGATCCAAGCCAGAGTATTCAGCACCTCATTGGTTTAATTTCATATAGGTAAATCCACTGAGCTTTATCCAACAGTATTTAAATAACTGTAGTATGACATTCCCGTAGACAGAGCTAGTACGTATGCTCACAATAAACTGAATGAAGCTCCTGAACTGACAGAACTTGTGTAAGGCACACTTCATTGAACTTCTCTGTTTCCAAATGGACTGATAAGCTTAAATAATAAAGACTGACTTGATTAAAGCCATTCCTTTTTATATTAAGTAAAATCCAGGAAAAACCTTGATTCTGTAAGTAATAATAAATGAAAACTCATTTTGTAAAATATAGTTCAGGAAATTGCATTGTTTCAATCTAACATATTGCAAATGGGTTAAGTAAAAAAAATAGAGGCCAATGCCAGACACAGTTTTTCTCTCTCATTTATTTCCTTTGAGCTCTTTGTTCTGATTTCTTTTTCTTTTATCCTACATCATTTATCTCAGAAAATAAAATAAAATAAAATAAAAACTTAATTCAGAAACATTTACATCAACAATTGTTTAGCCTGGATGCTTGTTTGTAGGTAGCCCGTTGAAGACTTGGCAGATAACTGCTGAACTTTGTTACTCAGAAATTTCTAGCATCTTGCATAAGACTATTTCTCTTAGATGCTACTCTGCCTCTCATCCATTACCATCTCTCTTTTTCTCTGACTTAATGAGAAAGCTGTAGGTTGTATCAGCAGTAGAGGACCTCAGGCCTTCAAGCATATTACATAATGTGCAAATCCCATATGTTCATTTATATGAAGGCACTTAAGTCTGCCGAAGCAAGTTATTTTCTGGTATTATAGCTAGAAGTACAAATAAACCAACCGCCAGGTTTCAAACTCTGTCTTCCCTTAGTAATCCCAACCTTAAAGTGCCTACTTATTGACTACAGTATGTGAGGATGGTGGAAAGATGTATGAATCACTCAGTAGATTTGTTATTCAAAATGTCTGCCATCCTCCACAATGTTTTTTTTCATCTGCTCCTCATCTAATCAACTGAGAGTGGCATTTTACATTTATTCTGAAAGTAGGACAATAGAGCTATTTCTCAATGCCTCTGTGACATATTATGAAGTTGGATCAGGAAAACAAAGGTCACATACACTGTCTTGTGTGAAACAGGCACAATTATTTTGTTACTTAGGTTGAGATTTTCAAAAGTGCTTGTGAGAATTTGCCACTAGCTAGTTTTCAATGAGAGATGGACATCTAACTGCCCTTTCGGTCTTTGAAAATCCCAGTCAAACTATCCAATTCTGTCCACAGATACACATATGGCCCCCATTGATATTGTATCTGAGCACCTCAGAAACTTTAATTTATCTCACAACACCCCTTTGAGGTGGGGAAGTGCTATTATACCCATTTTATAGATGGGGCACAGAGGCACAAGAGTCTAAGTGACCTGCTCAAGCTCACACAAGTCTGTGGTAGAACAGGAACTTAAACCCTGGTCTCCCAAATCCTTGGCTAGTGCCCTCACCACTGAACCATCCTTCCTCTCTAATTAATTTATTTTGCATTCAGCTGCAGGATGGATGGATGTCTTCCTCCTCTGTGACCCAACGTACCCCAAGGGTAGCCCACACTGAAAATGCCAAGGTCAGGGCAGGCTGCAAAAAGGAGAGCAGATTCTCCCAAAACTGGGAGTTAACACTATAGATAGAGTCACCAACCAGTCACAAACTGTGCCCCGATCTCCCACACTGGTTATCAAAAAGCTGAAAAAAAGAAATCACACAGCCCCCTACATTGCATTTCAGTCTCAGGCTCCCAATCCGCAAATAGGTCCAGTAAAGTGAGAAGTTATTTAAAATTCTATTCACTATACAAAATGTTATTCTGATACCCAAAGGGCCAGCCACATTACCAGAACAATACTAGTTTGGATCTTACCAAAAATACTACGTTTCCAGTCAATCCATTAGTATCTAAAACCAAAGGTTTATTATAAAAGAAAAGAAAAAGAATAGATTTGTTAAATGGTCAAAACGATCAGATACATACATATGACTTCATAGTCCATATATCAGGTTCTCAGCAGCATTGGTGGGTTTGCTAGCTTGCAAAGTCTCCCTGGAACATATCCAAATCATGGATGGGATGAACAGTTAATAGAGAAACTACTCCACAAGTGAGAAACAGGACTGAAGACAAAATGGAGAAGATGCAGCTGCCTTTTTATATTCTTTGCCACGTGACTTGTACATCCTTTGTCACATACACAAGCTCACAGAAAATGGTCATGGAAAAGTATTTGGAGACCCCTGTCCATAGGGATGTCCCTGCATGTCCTGCTGACTCATAGGCATAGCTCCTGGCTTCTCTCAATGGCTTCCTTGTACAGCTGATTGCCCTTAATGGGCCATCAAGCAGGCTGGATAGTGCTGATGCCAATCTTTCTGGGGGTGTCACCAAGATACGCACAGCACAAGGCTGAGATATTAATATACCTTGCATGTTTATAACTCACAATACAAAGATGTTACATACATATAAACAAGGTTATCATACTCTTTTCCACTCATACCTTACATGGTATATCTTGTAAGATTCACTGCAATTTTGTAATATTGGTATCCATAATATTATAAATGGTCACCCATATTCCATACAGCATCACACCCTCCCTCCCCATCAGAGAGCTACATACTAGATAAGGGTAGTTGAACCCAGGACTTTTAAGTCCTAGGTTAGTGCCCCACCACTGCTAGGTACAAAGTGCCAATTTCCAGGGGAGCTGGAACTGAATCAGGATGCTGGGATGGAACCCAATGTGTGCAATAAACTGAGAAGAGAAGGTGCCACTTCATGATATCATACATCTCCCTAATGTGCAGGAAGCAAGGCGTAAATAAAACACAGGTTACTCTGACCATGATCCTACTAGCTTTCACAGCTTGGATACCTGTCCTACCAGGATGATAAAGGCAGGCATAAATACAACCTAAAACAGTTCAATGAAATAGAGTAGTAGATGGAAAAAAATGCTAGAGAAATAGTTTCAACCAAATAACTCCTGCTCTGTTCAAGATATAGTAGGATAGTGTGTTTTCTCAGCTGCAGATTGTTTTGGGTAATTTCATGCATCTCTTTTTATGAACATGAGGCCAATGTGTGTATCATTGTACATTATCCTCCAAGCAAAGAAAGGCAAATGTACGTCTGATGCCAATGTGATTCTTTGATTAGGGTCAACTGGTATTATACTGGCACAAAGTCACAGAAAGACAAAGAACAACACAAGGAAGTAGTAAAGATAAAGTAGAGAAAGAAGCTAAAGGAAATCAATTGAAAAAGAGATGAGCCTAAGTCACACAGTTTGGATCTGGATCCAAGCATCCACTGTGTTCAAGGATGTTGGGATACAAAGATTTGGTATGGGCTCCTGTCCACGTAAAAATAAGAAAATCATCAAGAGAGCCTTATTGTTCAGATTACAGGGGAAAGAAGGATTAAAGGATACCAACTAGAAAATAAATGAATAAGGAAGAAAAAAATGTCACCCTCCTATTTGATTGAGATAGAACTGTTAGAAATCAAAGGAGTTATGTGGGGAATGTCTGGCATTTCTGTAGGTAGAATTTCAGTTTAACATGGCACATAGACAGAGATGGTCCCATAGCACTGTTGAACCTAGTACAGAAGGGCCCACACAACAGCTTGTATACCATTGAAAATTATACATTGTATACATTTCAAAATTTCAATCCAAAATTGTCAAAATTGTGACTAAACAAGGGAATTTTTAATGGAATTTTCATAAATCTCCTTCCCCTACTTTTATATCATCTGATTGGAATTTTTTGGTATTTCTATAGCATTTGAAATTTTAACAAAAACAGGAAAAAAACTATTTTTAAATTGTTTTTCCAACAAGCTCTGGTTAAAAAATATTATTTTCCTCTGCCAACCCCACTGTAAAAGTGACTTTATGAGGTTACATGGTTATTGTTTTTTTCAATAATTTCAATTTAAAATATTTCCAGGTTACAAATCAAAGCTCAGCCTAGGGTCTCACTCAAACTGGGTTCTTTTCCTTTCACACATTCACCAGTAAAGACTCTGCAGACCAGATTAGATCCTCGGCTATAGATGTGCAACCCACCATCCTCAAATTATGTCATCAATAGGCATGAGCGGGCAGGCGGTGGGTGAACTACAGACTCGGGGAGGTTAGCTCCTGGCCTGGCCCACCCCTTCTGCCTGAGGCCCTGCCCCTCCCACACCTCTTCCCCCGTGGAATTCCAAACCGCACACCCTCCGCGGCTGCCAAGTCGTCCCCAACCCCGAGCCGCCTGAGCCCCAAAGCACCATGCAGGCGGCACGCAGCTCCACCCCAGCTCCCGAGCACTGGGTTGCACATGCCCCCCCCCCCCCAGCCCTGGAACGCTGGGCGGCCTCAGCCACCCCTAATCCCAGCCACCCTAACCTTAGCCCCAGCCGGATTCCTGGACGAGAAGCAGCCTCCCTGGGCTGGGGCCAACTAGCAGCAAGTAGGAGGGGGCCTCGGGGCAGCGCGTGGGCAGGGCCATGCAGGGCTGTTTGGGGAGGCACAGCCTTCCCCTGCCTATGTTACTCACTGCCCATGTCAATAGGGCTGATTTCAATATTTTTGATGGAACAGTTTTCTACTGAAAAATGCTGTTATGTTGAAATCAAAGTGTTTCACAGGAGCATGATGATTTAGATAAAATTTTTGGTGGAACATTTTTGAAGCAATTCAAAATCCAAATGGGGTATTTTCCTCTGACTTTCACATTTCATTCTGACTTTCTTGTTTTCTTGTGACTTTCTTGATTCATTTCCACTTTTACATCAAATTATAAAATATTAATTTTAATGTTCTATTTTGTATTCATATGAATTATATTTAATATTTTGTTTTATATTTTGAAATTCTCAAAACATTTCAGTATGGTCACTTTGATGTTTCTAATTTTTTTTTTTTTTTTTTTTTTTTAGAATTTCCCTTCTATGGGGAAAAAAAATGAAATTTTTGACTTTTCACCCTGATTCGAGGGATGGAAATTCAATCAGCTCTAATCCTCACTGACTTTTGTGGAAACATACCCATTATATTCAATAGGTTTGGACATATGGACCTGATCAGAAGTTAGTAAATATTTCTACTGATGATGGACAAGAAGGAACAGAATCCTGATCACTGTGTCTTAGCTCTGTTGACTACACAGGCTAAAAAGCAGAAAAGGAAAAAAAAAAGTTGTTCTTTCTTTAAATCACTGAACTTGAATACATCAGAAAAAAAGATCTGTGGGGCAAGAAGATTCCATTTTCATAATCACCTTTTAGAGCAGATCCACTCTCATGTGCTTAAGTAGTGCTGTACAGCCCACTTGCAGGTGGTTAGATTTCACTCTAAGACCTGCTTGCAGTGCTGGCCTAGGAATGGCCTCCAGAACACTGTTCCAAATGAAGAAAAATCCTTGATCCTTAATGTTTAATTAACACTTGTAGACAGTAGCATAGAGCAGTAGCACCGAGACATAAAGACCCGAGGAAAGTTTATCCAAAACAAGCCATTACTTGGTAATTATTGCATTTCATGGCAGTTATTTCTCATTTCATTAACAACAACATCACTCTCTTTGTTAGACCATAAGGAACCTTGCAAAAAAAAAAAAAAAAGGACTTGCTTGGTTGACATAAAGAATTTACTACAGCGGAAGCCACTAATTGGTATCACATCAGGTCAAGTTGCTTTGTCACTGCACTTACACTGGAGGTAGAGGAAGAGTGGCCAAAGTAATAGCTCATGAAACCTGGCTAGGGATAATGAGCACCATGTCAACATGATGCATCAAAAATTGATTCCTGGTCTTTGCAATTAAAGCAGAAATTGTATCACTTCTTATGGGCTGATAGAATTTTTAATTAAAAAGACAATCTTCCTTAGCCAATGGGCCATAGTCTGTTTTGATTTGGGGAGATGAGGCTGCTTTCTCCAAGCAAAAACAGAGCTCATTTTCAAAGCATAGCACAAAGAGAAAAGGAGGGCTCAATTACAAAGCATAGCACAAGCAAAAGGGAAGTTAATGCTCACACTTAGCTATTGTTGTACTATAAAAAAAACGAGGAGTACTTGTGGCACCTTAGAGACTAACAAATTTATTTGAGCATAAGCTTTCATGGGCCTGTACTGTGACAGCTAACAAATATGCTTTGTCTTTTTCAGGCAGGCATCATCATATGTGCATCTTAATTACTGATGATGGGAAAGAGAGGGATGGTAACTCCCTCAGGAGATCATGCCCATGCTGCCTTGTGGATATTAGCTGATGAAGAGTTCCAGCCAAGACATACAGTAGCTGGGACTCTCCCCTCAGGAAACTAAATGGTTCACTTTAATCACATTCATCCTCTGTGTGCCCAGACCTGGGGATATACCACCACGTTTGATGTAAGCTCTCCCTTCTGCCACAGCAGTGTCAGGAGTGTGACACAAGGGAGTTGAGCATGTTCAGCTATTAGAAAACGTGCCTCAGCATTGACTAGGTTCCAAAGGTTGCCTGCGAAATCCTGCATAATACACTCTGAACACCTGCTGCATTAAAAAAAAGGAGTATCATATCCTATTATTGTAATATGCAAAAGAATGCCGTTAACTTATCTAGTATGGTACCAATAATGAATATAATGCATAATGTAGTGGATAGTTTGCATTTCAGCTGCCATGCAAGATTTTTGTAAGATTATAGCTATAAAGAGTTGGGATTTTAAAAAAACAAATGTTTTATGTATTCTATGCTCTATTCCACTGCATAATTTCGCAATTTTAAGTAATTGGGATGAGTTTTATATGAAAACGATAATGCTTTTATTTTAAAAAAATCCCCTTTTCTGAGTTATGTATATCACATAAAAAAAACAAAGGCCCCCACCATTGATAGCATTCTTCAAAAGCAATATAGGCTAGCACTTGCAGGAAATAAATTGACTCTGAGGGCTGGCACTGTAATGCACGTCTTTTTTTTTTTTTTTTGTATGGCAGCATATGGTAGTTGGAAATGGAATACATTTAGTACTTCCTACTCTATTTCATCCTTGGATCAATGACTTCAAATCATTCCAACCACTTCACAATCTAGAGTTGTTCATTTAAAGTAAAATAAACTCAATAATAATAAAAAAGAGAATACACTTTTTTTCATGAATTCAAACAGTTGTAACACATTTTAAAGATACTGACCTTATTTGAAATTACTTTTGAAGAAAAAATAAATTAAAAGAAACAGCATAGCTAAAAAGATAATGATAATCCACATGCTGTAAATATTGGGTCACATATGTAAAGGGGACATACCATCCAGCCTCTAAACTTGCACATGCAAGATCAAATTTACCCTATGCAGAAGGCCCACAGAAGGCCTAAAATTGTGTGGGCCCTGTGTGTCTGACTATGAACCCCCACACTTTTCATTTAATCAGGCAGCACAGTGCTTAGAGTAGTACAATTACTTCACCAGATGCTCCCAGAAGAGGATTCCTAAATGGAATAGGGTGAGAGACAAGACACCTAACTGCTCTTAAAGAGGAACAAAATAATAACAAGAAAAAAAGAGAGCATAACATAGTGGTTGCCCTGAGGATAAGTACAAAGTGACTATGCCAATTCCCGCATTAAGCCTTTGAGTGTGCCCAGTGGGGAACAGATATTTTTAGAAGCTTGAGAAAACTTGAATTGAGCTGGGTGCTCATGAAAGTCAGAAAAAGTGCTGTGCCTTTTCCCCTGAGGAACCTGACTCTTGAGTGCCCTCCAAACACTCTATGGGATGGTGTCATATCCTGTATATAAGACTGAACTATAGGATGTGGGGAATCAGGTTGCTGTGCTTCCCTCTTAACCAGGAAGACCTCTGGGCATATCATACAAATCTAAATTACACCATATATTTTAAAAGTGGACTTTTAATCTGACAGACTGTAACTAAGGAGCCATTTTGCAAATCCTTCTTATTCTATGCACTATTGATTTGAGTCAATTGAGCTGCCAAGCATGTGAAATGAAGTCCATGTGCCAAAAATAATCCTCATGAAATACTTATTGGGGAAAAATACTTCATATTTGGACTAGTGACATCTACAGTTTTGTAGCTCAGGGATATTAAATCTACTTTTTATTTCTCCAAATTACCAAAAACAACCAGACTATGTCACAGAACAATCATTCACCATCAAAGATATATTTTAGCTCTCTGAAGCGAGAAAACCATATTAAATAGATCACATTCACATGTTCCTTTCTACTGCTCAGTCGTGTAACTTAAAAATGGTCACGTTTCAAGTGTCAACCAAAATCCAATTTTCATAGCCCACTGCAACCTCCTAAACAAAGTTTATAATCAAACAGCAGACAGAATGTATATAGAGAAGAGTGCATCAGATAATGAAAGCTCTGCTGTATATTCAGGGAAGTGAGTGTGCGATATCTGTCTATTCTTTTAAGGAATTTAGAAAGGACTTGTGACTGTAGTTTTGAGGGTCTTGCCAGACTCATCATGCTCACTTATATATAATAATTATTTGTTCTGATATAACAACCATCATATGAGTTTCTCAAAGCACTTTGCCGCACGATGATAGTAGCTGACAAGTTATGGTCCAAGTCTGGCTGTTCTTTGTGAGACAAGACTCCCATTAAATCCAATATACAGCACTACTGTTGAAGCTCAACACAAATGGGGATTTCGCTGAGCAAGAACTGCATGATTTCACTTTGTACATGGCATAGGCTCCTTTGAGTAGCTTTGAAACATGTTTGTTCTGGAAGAATCCTTGCATTACCTGCCCCCCTACCCCCGCATCAGTCCTGTGTAGACATCTAGGAAATGGTAACAGAACTTCAGACTGTTTAACTTTTCCCATTAACCTCCTCCAGGCAGGGAAATTATGCAGGAGATCTTCACTGAGGGCCTCATCCTCAGAGGGCATCAAATGCATAACTCTATTAACTTCAGTAGAGGGCAGTTGATTGACACTAGCTGAGGCTCCTTGTCAAGGCTGCTTCCCCACTCTGAACTTTAGGGTACAGATGTGGGGGCCTGCATGAAAACTTCTAAGCTTAACTACCAGCTTAGATCTGGTCTGCTGCCACCACTCTCGATGCTAATTCCCTTCCCTGGGTAGCCTTGAGAGACTCTTCACCAATTCCCTGGTGAATACAGATCCAAACCCCTTGGATCTTAAAACAAGGAGAAATTAACCATCCCCCCTCCTCCCTTCCACCAACTCCTGGTGGATCAAGATCCAACCCCCTTGGATCTAAAAACAAGGAAAATCAATCAGGTTCTTAAAAAGAAGGCTTTTAATTAAAGCAAAAGGTAAAAATCATCTCTGTAAAATCAGGATGGAAAATAACTTTACAGGGTAATCAAACTTAAAGGGCCCAGAGGACCCCCCTCTAGCCTTAGGTTCAAAGTTACAGCAAACAGAGGTAAACACCCTAGTAAAAGGTACATTTACAAGTTGAGAAAACAAAGGTAAACTAACACGCCTTGCCTGGCTGTTTACTTACAAGTTTGAAATATCAGAGACTTGTTCAGAAAGATGTGGAGAGCCTGGATTGATGTCTGGTCCCTCTTAGTCCCAAGTGCGAACAACCCCCAAAACAACGAGCACAAACAAAAGCCTTCCCCCCACCAAGATTTGAAAGTATCTTGTCTCCTTATTGGTCCTTTGGGTCAGATGTCAGCCAGGTTACCTGAGCTTCTTAACCCTTTATAGGTAAAAGGATTTTGGAGTCTCTGGCCAGGAGGGATTTTATAGTACTGTACACAGGAGGGCTGTTACCCTTTCCTTTATAGTTATGACACTCCTGCTGTGAGTTTTCCTCCTTGCAAACCTCATCCCACAGGTATCTCCATAGGAGGGGAAGCACTGGGTCCTGGACCATACCTCCTCCCCGTCTCTTTCTTTTCTCCTCCATGAGGCTGCTGGTATTGCTAATGGTATCCTATCACCTTATTGCAGGATGTTTATTATTATTTTACAAATTAATCCTTTTAAAGATTTCTATTAGATACTTTTTATTTTCCAAAATATTTCCATTTGTTTCCCAGGATTTATTTTCTTTCCCTTCCCCACTTTTATTTTTTTCATGCAATAATGGGATCATTATTTTCATACTACCATTGCTGCTGTGACTGCTACAGTTCAATTTACTTCATGAAGACTCAATCACATTTATTTCCTAATTGTATCATGGCTATATTTTTCTTTTATGGCTATAGCATAGTATGTCTTTCAAAGCTCCTGCTTCTTGATTCAGTGAAATTTCTAATGTGCTTTGTTGTCTTATTTTGTAATATGTGATTCATTTCACATTAGGGCTAGTGGACTCAAGATAGTACTTGAACTCTGCAATGTCACAGGGCTGCATTTATAGTTGACAGCATATAGCAAGTTGCATATGCCTAAATACTCTTCCCTTTTCTAATGTGCTTTCATTCCTGATTCTCATTCTCAAGAGACACTCTATTTCATTCCCCACTGTTTGCATTAGTCTAGAATTTGTCTTATTCTCAGCTTGACTTAGTGTTGTCTGATTTCTGAGTATCTTATCCCCATGTGTTCAATTTGTACATGTCTTTTTTCCCTCCATTTACTCACAATCTAGATAAATGCATCAACTTTGTTAATGCAGTGTTGTGGTGGAGATTTTTATAGTCACAAAAGCTGGACACTGCAAAAGTCTGGGGACTAATCCCCTTTGTGGGAAATACCCAAACAGGAAAGTAGGAAATTCAGTACGTTGAAACACGGAGCATTTCCATTATATTGTTCTGTCTGGGAGAGAGGGAGAAGTGGGGAGGGGGAGAGATGCCTCCATGTTGAATGGACAGAGGCAAGATCCATCAAATTTGCATATAACCTGAGTTAGGCAGGAAAATGTTGCCATGCTTGGCAATAGGGATGGGCAATTTTTTTTTTTTGAGTGAATAGTAAATTTACCAAAACATTATTTTTTTTAGCACACCACAACTATTTGCAAATTGGGGTAGAACACTGTGAATAGTTTCATCTGAATAAAATGAATAAATAAATAAATTATCAATTCAAAACAACATTTTTTAAACAAAATGTCAATTTGAATCCACATTTCATTTAGAAAATGTCATTTTGATTCTCATTGAAAACATTTTGTTCAACACACACAATTTTTTTTTCAGTTTTGCATTTTGAAACAAACAAAAAAAAAATTATTCACTCATTATTATTCTCTACTTGATAGACACAGACACCCAGGATAGGGCAGTCCAACTGAGATTCAAGCCTCCAATTTGCTACTTGAGCACTGTACTTCTCTGTGACAACATGCTCCTTCCTGATCTGTGTTGTTATGTTATTCCCATTGGCTACTTCTCTGAAGCCACCCTTTGGGACGGGTGATGTGTGGGATTCACAGCACAGGGGGTGGGGGAAAATAGGTTCTCATTACCTTCTTAAGAAAATTCTCATGGGAGTTGTGGAACGGGATAGATTTCTGATACCGTCAATCAGTACCTTACTCCTTAAGTAGTTGCACTAAAGTTAATGGAACTATTTGTGGCATAATATGCTCCTCAACTTAAGCGTAAGAGAATTTGGCCTTAGCCAGCAGCCATCACCAGTCCCAGTATACTTTCTGTATGGAACAGTATCAAAAATTCAGCATAGGCAGAATCTGTTAGAGAAAGAGCCTCCTCCTTACATAAAGCACAGTCAGTCATTTCTGCTTAAGATTGCCAGTTGGCATAGACATTCACTTAATCAGGCACTTGACCAAAGGTCACCATGCTTTCTGGGGGAAATATTATAAAATCAGATTGCATATCATCAAATTCTGAACTATTTGTCACATAACCTATTATTTAATGGTAGACCCTGCTTTACGATTGTCAACTGCTTTCTGTTTATGATGAAAAGTACCAGGAGGTTTTCATTTTTTCTGAGCTTGTGAAAATGTCAAAAGGAGACGTCTGTTGTGTGTGACACCAACATCACTTCTTGTGGCATTTAGAAAAATCCCACCTATTTATTAATACTGAATCAAAAAGATCTTTGATGATGGGGAAAACACCACCCCAAACAATAACAAACACAAGGATAGCACTAGCCCAATTAAGCTTGGCTAAATATTTTTGGCCTAACTTCTCCAAACTACATTGCAATGTGTATAATGCAAAGAATAATGTTATACTAAGTAGGTATTTCAGGTGAAGTCAAGTGTACAAAAGCTCTCAGTTAAAGACATATTGCCTACTTCATGTAGGCTTATTCCGCTTTCCCCCATGCAAAACTTCTCCCCAAGTACCCCTTTTAATATTTTGGCTCCTAAATCAACCCAAGTTTTTTTTTTTTTCTCTGATCATCTCAAGAATATGGCTTTTGAACTCTGAGCCCAATTCTTGGATGCTATTAGCTCCCTCTTCACTCAACAGCCAATCTTATATTTTTATTCCAGCTGTGAAAAGTTTTAGGATCCTTCCTTCCGGTTCTCTAGACCTTACATTATGCGATAGTGTTGGGAAATAAACTAGGAAAAACAGACTTTACCCCTACACAGCCCTGCAGCTTAAAATACATAGAACTTGTGTAACAAGTACTCTATGCCCTGTACAGCTGCTGGCAGAGAAACTGGATCCGATCTTACCTCCCACAGCCTCCTTCAGCTCAGCCAGTTTGGTTGGGTAGTTGTTTATTTCTCTTTTCCTTTCATCTACCTGACCTTTTTTTCTAATATGTTGAACAGTGTTTGGAGTCAGTGATGAATGAGATGTGATGATGAAAATCATACTAAGGATGCAATGTGTAGGCTTCTTTCTCGGGCAGCACAAATATCAGACAGGCAGGGGGAAAAAAAGTAGAAATCTGACAAGTTTAGCCTGCTGACAGCCCATGTTTATGGGCTCTGTAAAGAATACAGATGAGAGAGAAAAGAGGAAGAGATGACTATGGCATAATAAATCTTAGCCATAGTGTTTTCCACCAAAAAACTGAAGAAATAAAATCAAGTTTTGGATGCTGTTAATGGTTAGGCTGTCACAGGATAGACCCTTTTCACTGTCTGCTTCTCTGGATGAGAAGATTCATTAGACTTCTATGTGTAATACTTATGAGCCGCAGCCGAAAAATACAGAACTTCTTTCCCTTTTGACCACAAGGCGCTTTGGATAGCAAATAAGTTGGGTATTCTGGTTCAAATCCACAGGGTGGTGTGTCTGTCTCCTATGTACCAATAGGATCCTAAAATATCCAATGGGAAAACTATGGTGTATAATATATATTTTTAATGAATTAATGTTTGTAAACTGCTTGGCAGATTAAAAAAAAAAAGATTAATTGGCCAAATCCTGAAGCTCTCATACACAGACAGTTTCACAGCTGTTGTAAATCAATGTATCTCCACTAACTTCAATGGAGCTATACTAGTTTATACCAGCTGAGACTCTGGCCCTCAGTTCAGACTTCAGGATTTGGCCTATTATGCACTTTGTAAATATTTAGAGTACTGATGCCTGGGATTTTTTCCACTAATCCCTAGCCTCTAGACACAGTACATATTTCCTCCCGTCTTATTAATGTATCTGACATAAACATGGCTCAGATTTCCTTTGCATTAAATTTGAGATCGTCTTTTTTATTTAACTGTAGTCTCAGGCAATTTCCCATGGCAAAAATGTACCACACAATCTCAAAGAACCCTGAAATCACCATTCACTGAAAAAGAAAATATTTTAAAGATAGGAGAGGGACCAATGTCCCATTCTCCAGTGACCTGTTCCATACATATTATAATTGACATCTGGGCTCATAATTATTTTATTATACATTTCAGTTACACCTAAGTATGACAGCCAAAATGTTGCAGCAATTAATGTAATTTATACATGTATTTATACAATGCAATTTATCCCACACATCATTACAGTTAATATATGCTTGAAAGCCCCTCTAAAAATATAGTGTATATACTTTACTGTGCATAAATTAACTAAGTAAATGGGCCATTTGGCTAATATTAAGTCAGAATCAAATCTGTAATGGTATTAATTACATGAGGCCTTCCATGTTTGTAATCCTGACCGATCCAGTTTCTGTTATCAAATATTGTGTGGGACCAACATAATAGAATGGTGACTTAGGCATTCATGAATATCCTCTGTGTGGAACACGTCTTCAGTGCTTGTGAAAGGCTCAATGCAACTCTCATCGAAGTCAGTGTAAGTCTTTTCATTGGTTTTAATAGGAGTTGAATGGGGCAATGAGGAAGGTTCCCCACAGCGGTTATATTATATGACAAGGTTCCACCAATATCAGTAATGTCTTACAGGAATTGAAGACAATGAAAATAGAGCTGCATGACCAACACTGAAATGAAAACCCATGTTCTCCAAAAAGATAAGTACATGGATAGAGAAATGAAAGCAAAGAAACTACAAGTAAACAATTATTTTTTAATTTTATTTTTTTTAAAGTCAGGAACTTTAATTATGATTAAGGAATTGTTTCTTTTGGAGTTGCAGTTGGATTCATTTTAATTAAAATAAAAATAACACACAGCTCTTACACAGCACTTTTCATCTGATGTCTCAAAGAGGTTTGAGGAAGGCAAGCATTATTATCCCTATTATATACATACCAAAGCAGAGGCACAGAAAGGTGAAGTGATTTGAACAAGGTCACACAACAGGTCAGTGGCAGAGCCACAAATGGCAATCAGACTTGCTGAGTCCCAGTTCAGTGCAGTTGCCACTGGACAACACTGCTTCTCAGTTAAAATACATCAAACATTTAAGGTAAGAATCAATGTTAATAGTAGAAGCCAATTTAAAAAGTTATAAAAGTGTGAGAAAGCTCCGTGAGAATAACTTTTGTGAAAATAAGGTTGTCCAAAGATGGCCACTTGCAGTCTTTCTTGGAATTCTTCATAGTCTATTTCACATCTTTAAGCAAATATATGCTAAATATTGTCAAACATATGCTAAACATTACCGTTACTATAACCTATTGTAACACTAACACTAAATGTACACTTCACCTCCATGACAACATTCATTCCCCCCACAACACTTAATATTATACCCCATGGATATTTTGGCTACCTGTTAGTCATTCCCTGCCAAAAGTAAACCATGTAAAGGGAAATAAAAGTGTAATCCACTGTTTCTTTTATTATGTGTCCTCAATTCACAAAGGATACAAATATGATACAGATTCCAGCCCAGGTACAGGATCTTACACTTTAGCTCAAGTTGTAGAGGCTCATGCTTTTAGTTCTTGAGGTCCTCTGTTCAATCCCAGGTGTCAGCCAAGATGGCGGTCATCACAACATCATCAGAATGCAAACCCAGGTCTCCCACATAAAACCGCAGACTAGCATCAATAGGCTAGCAGACAAGACATAAATGGCCTGATTTACAGATGTGCTGACAATTCACAGGTCCTGCTGGTCAGCACTTCTGAAAATCAGGCCACACACATAAATAAGTATAACATTTGAAAAAAAAGATATGAAATATTTGAAAACAATATTAACATAAAATCATTAAGAGCAACCATTGATGGGTCAAAGAAACATTATATAGTCTGAGCAACAGTAGTCACCCTTCCAGCTACTAACAGTGGTAGAATATCTTCCTAGTGTCCTAGATACATTCAAAAATGTGTCCATGCTCTACGTAGTCTATCTAATGTTTGAATCTGGTAAACAGAATCTGGTAAACTTTGAGTATGTGCAAAATTGCATTGGGAATAGTTTCCAAGTGATCATAGAATACTCACTGGGTTATAATTCAACATGGAATCAAATCAAAATGATATGAAAGAGTGTCTGTTTTCTCCCTCTCATCATTCGACTGTTACCCGTCATTTACTGTTGTCTCAGCTTTGGCCCATAGGTAAACAGCATTGTTAACAAATGCAAAACTGGTTTTGCTTCTAAAATCATGCAAATCATATTCTACATATAATACAAATGTTGCAAAATTAGACCTCTTGACCTGTCCATTTTCAAGCACGCAGTCAGTGCACCTCTACTTTAATGGTGGAGTGACAAATGGATGAGGAAAAAAATCCTGTTGTGTTAATGCACTACTGGAATTCTGCAATTCAGGGGTCAGGGTCACATCACGCTGTGAATTAAAAAGACAGGCCTAACAAGGTAAATATAGCCATACAAACAAAACACACAGACTAAGGTTTTCATCTAGGCAAAGGTATTGGCCAAGTTTTCAAATATAACTTGCAATTTTTGGATGCCTCAATTTGATACTTCAAAAGAGCTCAATTTTCAGAAAGTGCTAGACACCTGCCTTTGAAAATCAGGCCTCTTTTAAGGAGTCTCAATTTGGGTACTCAAACTCACTAGCCACTTTTGAAAATTGTGACCATTGTCTCCTGGGTTAAAATAAATTACCTGCAGTAGATAACATGATCACTCTGTGACTTTGTACGTGATAACAACATTTGATGGTTATGTAACAGCTTTCATCTAAGGATCTCAAAGAACTTTACAAACATTAATTAGGTAAGCTTCTTGATACCCAGTAAATTACTCAAATATTATATTATTTCTACAAATTAGTAAACATATGTAGGGAGAGATCATGTGATTTGCCCAACATCATCCAGAAAGTCAAGAGTGGAACCTAGAAATTCTAATTTACAGCTGCTAATCTAATTATGAAACAGACCTGAATTACAGCTTGTTACCAGTTACTTTATCAACACCTACCCTGGTCACTATGTGCAGTATAATATAGTACATATTTATCATCAACTCTATTACATTTACTCTGGCTAATGGGATTCCTTCAGTCCCTGCAGAGAAAAGATTTTTACTGAAGGGGAATTATTTACTGGCAATTATGTTACTTGTAATTATTTTCTTTGAAAGTCTATTAAAATGTTTCTAGCTCTTCTCCTACAGAAAATAGGGAGGCTGTGGAACAGACACTAAAACACAAATTATAGCAGATATATAAACAACAAGAATAATGGAGAACAAAGGAGAAAAATCACAGGAATAACCAAGTAGTAAGAGAGCCATTATTCTCTAGAGAGCCAATCCTATATGTACACTGTTGCAGCTACTGCCAATTAAACAAGATTACTTGTGTTAGTTATATTTTAATATTTTTATGTACAGCCATAGTTGACAACTGTTTGACTATTGACAAGTTGATAGTTGGAGGTCCAAATTTTCACTGCCTCTAAATTATGCTTATTTAATTAAGCAAGAATTGGAGACACCAGGAATGATGGGTCTGATTCTGCGCTTAGTGCAGGACCAGAGGGAAAAAAGGGAGCAAAGGCTGTAACCCAACCTTGTGCCTACCTAATTCTGGTCCTGGCTTCTCTCACTTGTGCCAGCATTGTGCCCCAGCCATGCCCACGCTTTCTCTCTCCCCATCCCCATCCAGTTCTAACCTGACCCTGATACACCTCTGTAGCGAGGCAGTGGGATACCCCACAGCCCCGCGGAAGGATGATCCTCCCCTGGCACCAATGTGGGTGGAGCCAGTGGGTCTTGCGTCCGCCCCCCAGAGGTCATGGCACAGGACAGGAAGTAGAAAAGCCCCGCTGCAAAGCTCACTTGAAAACCAGCCGCCAGAGAGGCCAGTTGCCTGTGGTCTAGCTCTGGGTTGAGGAACGTCGGCAGGCCGCGACCGACCCAAGGACTGGCCGGGCCAGCCGAGCCTACCCCTCGCCAGCTACCCCGAGGAGGAGCCATGCCTACCCCTTGCCAGCTACCCCAAGGAGCAGCCTAGCCTACCCTTCGCCAGCTACCCTGAGGAGCAGCTGAGCCTACCCTTCACCAGTTACCCGGAGGAACCGATGGTGCTGAAAACCGCCGAGGACACCGGCCAAACCCAGGTACCTTACGAGGGGGAGTCGGGAAGTATCCCAGGGGCAGCCGACCGTAGTCTGGCCGCAGCAGGGTCAGAACCAATGTCAGTGTGTTGCGGTCAGGATCCCCACTGACACAGCAGCGAGTCTTCTGCCACTGCTAGGGCCCCGGGCTGGGACGCAGTGGAGCGGGTGGGCCTATGTCCCCCCTGCCACCCCACTCACGTGTGGCAGTCTCCCCCTCGCACCAGATGCTCAGAAGCCTGAGATCCTGACTGTGCGTTTGCTGCCCTGCCCTGACCTAGGGCCAGGGCTCATACTAAACTATTGGCTCAGCCCCTGCCTAAGGGCCTGAGCTCCTGACTGTTTACTGGCCAGCCCTGACCCAGGGCTTGGGCCCATAGTGAACTATTGCGAGGCGGGGGGATACCCCACAGCCCCGCGGAGGGACTAGCCTCGGCCGAGCACTCCTACAACCTCTTTGATCAGGACCGAAGTGGATGGCAGGGGAAGAATGGTGTAGATCTGCACATGTGAGGAAACCCCCTTCTCTATTTGCAGGTATAGGAAGGTGCAAAATCAGAAACCATGGAAACTGTTTTAAATCTACTTCATGTTACATTTTTATTAGAGACCATTTAAAAAAGTACCATTGGTCAACCAATGTAAAGAAAATAACTGGGATTCAGTTAATTAAAAGTGCCTCAGGGGAATGTCCCGTGCTATATGGGGTCATCCATCATAACATGCCAGAACACCATGCTGGAGAGAGAGGAAAAACAGGAAGGACTATGCTTTGTCTGAAATGTTGACTAGACATTACACTTACAGAAGGGATGAGACCATACTAAGAGAGGTGGCTGCATCTCAAGACTATTTGTTATTTTGAAAATACATGTGACTCTCTAGTGCTATCTTCAGAGTAAGAGTGCCTGCAATTAAGTATTTATTTTGCTACGAGAGTATTCCTTGCTTGCCTGCCATGTTATCCCAGAAAGCGTTAACTGAGACAATCAGAGTACCCACAATGAGCTGGAACTCTGAAGGAGCAACTATAAGCAACTGGGCGCTCAGGAGGGCTAAGGCACAGTGTTTGGGGGTTTCAGGGAGCCAGTTATGGA
The DNA here is from genome assembly GCF_028017835.1 of Emys orbicularis. Classification (NCBI taxonomy): domain Eukaryota; kingdom Metazoa; phylum Chordata; order Testudines; family Emydidae; genus Emys; species Emys orbicularis. The sequence goes on along the minus strand of NC_088684.1, from coordinate 150,278,989 downwards.
GCCCCATATCCGAAGGAAGAGTGGCAGACAAGAGGTCTGCCCTAGGAGTTTACCTTAGAGGACTAGAGCTAAGAACAGAGACCCAGCTCTGCCCAGACACAGGGGGAATAAAAACATGTGGGAATGTGTAGGAGTGTTGTGAGGATACATACATTAGAGATTGTGCATGATAGTGGGGGTTAGATGTAAATACCTATGGATAGATAGAATCGTTGAGCTGTGAATATGGTGGGGGCTACACAGCTGTCCTCTCATTGCATACTTCATTTGCTGCAAAACATCTTAAGACTTAAAAACAGCAAGAATTGATTTATTTTTAATGGGAAAATTGGACAGCAGCTAGGAGAAGGATTAAACAGCAGTGCACTCAACATTTCAGTCATTGTTCTGAGATTAAGCATTTCATGTGATGGGGAAAATCTCCATGTCACAAAAGGATATTTCTCTTATACCACAGCTGGAGGTGTGTGCTAGAGAACAGTGCTTTTGCAAACTTAACATTGGGTTTGACCCAACCCCCATTGAAATAAAAATGTTCAGAAGGTTGTCCAGAAATCACAGATCCATCTGTTCCTCTATGCCGGGGTCAGAAAAGGAAACCCATTGACTTGGAAACTAGATTGGGATTTTTGTCATTATTTCCAAATGGAAAATTAATAATGACCCATCAAAAACACACCAACTAATTAAAACATAAAAAAGGTTTTATTTTTAGGTAGCATGATGTAGTGGCTTATTAAATACGGAGATCAGAATGCAAGATCAATGTTATCATAGTGATCAAACTGCTCCCAGTTTCAGGGGGACATGTTGAAATGAAATCAGTGGGAGTTACAGGCATATCACTAAGGGCCTGATCCAAAGCCATCATTCAAATAAAAAGTTTTGGAAGAATCAATAGGTCAGTCTATCTAGTGACCTTGCCACTTTACACTGCTTAGATGGCATAAAAGAAATGGATACTGCCTGTATTTGGGAAGCTCAAATTTTCCCTGGTCAGGGAAGGAGCTCTCAGCTGGCATAAAGTTGGTGTAGTTGGCTCTTATGCTACCCTCCATCACAGATCCTAACTTGACGGGTGTGCTGGGTGGTACAGGAGAAACATATATATATATGAAAGAGACCTGAATGTTCATAAATAGTTTGTTAGTAGATAAAGTGCCAGTAGACGGCTGTAGTGAGGTACAGTGGCCTCCTTCTAGACTTGAGAGCAAGGGACCACTACACTCCCTCTGGTGGGCGGAGCCAACCTGACCTGCTCCCCTCGCTGGAAGTACCGGGGTGGGTTGGAACCTGGTAGAGTAGGGTGGGCCTGGTCCTCCTACCCCTTGCCACCAACCCCACCATGGGATGGTGGCCTATTCACGCCTAGGCCAGAAAGCCTGTCCGTTGCTTGTGGCCTTCCCCAGCCAGGAGACTATGGGCCACAGACTGTTTGCTTGCAATCTGCTTTAGCCAGGAGGTTTAGGCAAAAGCCTACTCCCTGCTCTGCCCCGCCCAGAGGGATAACGTTTCCCTTATAGACTGTTAAGTGCTGTCTGCCCCAGCCAGGAGGTTATGGGATAAAGACTGCTTGTGCTCTGCACTGCCTAGAGCAGTGGTGGGCAACCAGCAGCCCCCGAGCCACACACAACACATCAGGGTAATCTGCTGGCGGGACGCCAGACAGTTTGTTTACATTTGCACGGCCACCCGCAGCTCCCAATGGCCGCGGTTCACAGCTCCTGGCCAATGGGAGCAGTGGGAAGCGGCGGCCAGTACGTCCATGTGACCCATGCCACATTTTTAAGCTCCCATTGGCCGGGAATGATGAACTGCGGCCACTGGGAGCTGCGGGCAGCCATGCAAATGAAACAAACTGTCTCGTGGCCCACCAGTGGATTACCCTGACGGGCCGCAGGTTGCCCATCACTGACCTAGAGGGAGCTAGAACTCCAGACTGTTAATGATTGTTTACCCCTGCTGCGGGCTACGAGCTATAGACTGCTTACTGCTCTGCCCCACCAGCAGGACCCGAGCCGAGTACTGCTGCCGTACGCAAGTGAGGTGGAGTGGCCTCCCTCTCCACTTGAGAGTGAGGAACCACTACAACAACACTCAGAACAGAATATTTAGCACAATTCCTGGGTTTTGTAGGATCAATAAAATGTGTTGCATTGTACAGTGCAAATGGCTTCCTGGTGCATGATTTTTTCATGGCACTCAACACCGGGAAGCAGAAGGGTGCATGTGGCTGGATCGTCAATCCTCCATGCCAGTTCTCAGTCGGTGGATGGTCCAGATGACATATGATGCTCCTATCTATGCCAAGGAATGGGCTGGTGTTGAGCAGGGAAAGGAATCGGAGCTGTAGTTGGCACCCTGATGTCCCATTCCCTTCTCCTGTGCTGAGCCAGTGGCAGATTAGCCACTGGGCCAATGGGGCCCATGCCTGGGTGCTCCCAGAAAAATGGGTGCCTCTGCCCCTACCGCCAGGGAGCGGCATCAGGGCGCAGGGGCTTGTCCCGTTCCACCCACCTGGAACTCCTGCCAGGAGCAGGGGAAGCCAAACCCGCTCCCTGGCAGGAGCACCGGGGGCGGGAGGGGAACTGCAGGTGCAAGGGGTGGGGAGAGGCCCCCACTTGCTCTGGCCAGGGTCCCTCAAACCCCTAATCCACCTCTGCACTGAGCACATATAGGCACAAGAGAAAATCTGGCTCAATATATACTCAAGGAAGTTTCATTTCTGTTGAAAAGGAGGGTTCTGGAATATGAACCTGTGACTAAACATGACCTGTTGCAACTTACAACTAGCCATGGTCAAATACATCATCTCCTAGATGGCAGCATGTAAAATTAATGCAATTTTTCAAATTACCTTCCTTATAAATTTATGTATGTACATTTTCGTATTGATAAATACACATGGTCCCAAAAGTGACTGCCATTTCTCCCAACTGGAGGCCTTATACCCAGCATAACTAACTTCTTAAAAGAAATTAAAAGGATTTCTGTAATCAGTGACCTCTGAGGTGCATGTAAGTGTACTTAAATGTTTGAAATCCAATAAAAAACAACTGTTTACATTTTGGTGTCCTGTGATGAAAAGGTGGGGGACATGTCAGAGCTTTCACGTTGGTGTCCTCCATTAACTCTACAGAATGGGAGGAAATAATCTTGACAACATGGCCATTGGCACTCTAACAATCTAACAGCAGAATGCAAAGGAGATTACTGCCCCTAAGCTGTTCTTCAGTAGCTAGCCGCTAATGTGATAATGTTTCAAGAAACCCATTCCACCAAGGAATCTCAATTACAAATTAGGGTTTATCAGATTGTAGCTGCCACTCATCATCAACAGTTCAGAATCTGCACCTGTGTGAAACTTGGACTTAAGTTTCAAGTACTTGGAGAATCTGAGGAAGGCATCATCATCACCTGGCACTTTATACTTGCAAATGGAGTAAATATGCTGAATATTTACCACCCCTGCCCCTTTGGAACAGTGGCAACGTCCTCCCCTTCTTCTTGTTTCATATACTGCAGTGGTATGCGGAGACTTCATTTCACCTCTACACAATTGCCAGCCGCCTGATGCTCCTTGATTGGGCAACTGCTGACAAACTATCCTGCCTTTATGAGGTAAAGCAGTCTCATCCTTTCCACTCAGCTTTTTGGGATAGCAGAGCTCATTTTTACCTCTGTAGATACTCCATTTTCAATCTCACAGCATACATTCGGAAACATTCCACACTTTTAGCATCACCCTCTTTTAACAGAGATAGCAAGTCTAGAGATTGCACCGGCTCAGGTCAACATATAAAAGAGATGGAACTTTTGGTGTGCTAGTTGGGAACACTTCAGATAAGAAATACACAGAGACTCTTCATAGACAGGGAATTATGGTACATGGCTGATGATATGAACTTGGCTTACAAGGTCTTCTCTGAGACTTTATTAAGTGTGGCTAGAAAGTTGACATGTTTTCATAGGGCATATATCCCATGCTGTGATGATGTCAATGACAACCTCTATCAAAAAGAGATACAGTCTGCTTCACCGGACACACACACACACAAAAGCCACTAATAAATTAATGGAATGTCTTAGTGTTAAGAGGCAAGAAAGGTAGCATGAATGTTTTGAATGTCTAGACTTCATGCACTCAGGACATAGGGTTTGGGGCCTTCTTTGTCACTTTTGGGCAAAGGAAACCCCTAGGTGCCCTACACATCTCAACAAATGTGGCGGCAGCCCACCCTGTGGCCAACAGCTGACCAAAAACTACAAATAGAGAACATGATTGTAAGGTATTGCCTGTGCTCAGAAAGTTTTGGTCTACCCCCTCAGCCAACTCTAGCTTCTCCCAGACATTCACTAGGCAGGAACTGTGATTTCATTCTTAAAATCTTACAAGGCTCCTGGGCTAGCCAACATCGATGGGGAGTTCCTGCATCATATGAGCTCATCCTGTTGCAACCTTCTGTTAAGATGCTATAATATTTATCTGGAATGCAGTACTGTTCCAAAGATCTTGCAGAAGTCACACTTAGTGGCACTTCTAAAGCCTGGAAGGAAGACGGATGACCCAAAGAACTATAGCCTAATCACTCTGATCAGTGTCGCTTTTAATCAGCTTAAAAATCTGGTACTTAAATGACTCTTGCCTTTAATCAACCCACAATTACCTCATCACCAGGTATGGTTCCAAACGGCTTGTAGTACTGAGGATGAAGTGTTTATTGAGGATGCCTTTGAAGCAGGACAGGAGGTTGTCACTGTTTTTGTTGACCTTTCTTCAGCATACTACAAAGTTTGGCACCATGAAATAGTCTTACAATTGTATTCCTTGATCCCAGACAAGAAACTTGTAGAGTTTTTTATGCAGATAATTTCTGAAAGAACAGTGATCATCAAGTGTAGAAATGGTTCAAGGCTGTTTGAACAAATTACTTCCCTGGGGGCTGTACTCGCTTTCATGCTTTTTGATATAAATACAACTGATCTGCTGCTCACCTCAACAATTAAGTTTCTGTACTCTGAGGACAACTGCCTGGCAATAGCCAGAAGAGCTCCATAGAGCTGGAGTCCTGCCTGTCATCAGACCTTGATGTACTGACCAAGTACTTTTTGAAGTGGCGACTTAAACTAAATGCACTAAAACCTGTTTCATCTTGTTTACATCACACCAGCTGGTTAGCTCATCAACAGCTGCAGTTCCTTCTAAATAATCAGCCCATCATTTTTTAACCGTACCCAACTTATCTGGGGATGAAGCATGGCCACTGTTTGTCTTTTCAACAACAAACCTAGAAGATACGCTAAAATCTATTTGAGAGTCCACTTCTTTGCATTTTTTTGGCAACTCATGAAGCACCAACGCCACAGACTTATGGACAACTACCAATGCCCTCCGTGCAGCATCATGGAGCTCCAGTTGTCATTGTTGCAATGATCAACTCTACCCTTTGCATCCTCACTGGTGTGACCTGGACAACTCCGGTCTCCAACCTTCTGGTCCTGGTTGGCATTGGTCCCCTGACGATTAGGTGTAAAGGCAGGGCCCTGGCCTCCTTACTGCCCTCAGACAACTATCAAGACATCTTACTTCACAATTTCATCTCAAAACACACAAAATATTTGCTCAAGTAAAGATGTCCCTTCCATGAAATAGTTGAGCATCTCAGACTATTCATCAGACATGACTTTTCTAAGGAACAGCAGCAGCAACAGATGGTGCAGGACTATACTTTGGGTCAATGGTGCATTTCTTGGCAGATGGACAACTCAGATCTGCATCCCCTGCCTCTCTGGATCAGCTGTCGCATGTCCCTCAGAACAACCTTATGAACCAAAAGATCTTCCTTTGTTACAATAGGATACATTGTGGTCATGGACAGTTTAACTTTCATTTTTACAGTCAGGGCTTCTTGAGCTCCCCATTCTGCCCCTGTGGAGCTCAAGAACAAACATTGTGCCATTTGGTTATCGAATGCCCTCTTATCATCTTGATGATGGATGGATGTGCTTGACATCTTCTGGTGCTGCTGCTGCTGATGTAGAGGGTCTACGTCTTTTACCTAGCATCTAATTCACTGTTTATGCCTTCAGAAACCATACTCCAAAAGAAGAAGAAAAGGTCAAATTTCAAATGTGGGATTTTCTTCTGTACTCTGTGGCACATAATGAATGAATACACCACATTTCAAGATACCAGCTCAGTGAGAACATGAAAGTTGTGTCAGTCAGTTACTTGTTGCAAGACTGTTTTGTGTACACACATTATTGTGCAAATTGTGTATTTTCACTCTCTATAAGACAGACATCTAAGTCTTAATCACCCATGTACACAGAACATTGTTCTTTTAGCTGTTTCTAGGTCAGTGGGTTTCAAACTTTTTTTACTGGTGACCCCTTTCACATCTCAAGCATCTGAGTGTGACCCCCCTAATAAATTAAACACACTTTTAAATATATTTAACACCATTATAAATGCTGGAGGCAAGCAGGGTTTGGGGTGGAGGTTGACAGCTCGCGACCCCTCATGTAATGACCTCGCGACCCCGAGGGGTCCCGACCCCCAGTTTGAGAACCCCTGCTCTAGGTCTTTTGGAATAGATGAGGATGATAAGACTCTTACTTAGCAGCAAGAATAGTATCAAAGAAGTGTGGCTTTGCAGCACTGATTGGTCTCCATCTGTGATGTCAGAAGGGAATTCCACTACGCTGAAGAGCAGTTCCCCAGAGCCTAAGGGGCAGTTCAGCTGTGGTTGCTAAACCCATTAGGTATCATGTATCATGCACCCTTTGCATCAATCCTGTAACCTATGATCACAGCACAAAGGGACACATCCAGCCACCTACTCTGTGGATGGCCCCTTCACAGTGAAAATGATGTGGCTCCACTGTGCTACAGGGGACATTGATGCATGAGTGGCACACAAAGGGTGTTCACTTGGTCTGTATGAGATCTGCTTGGCAGCTTGTAGGTTTCAGGAGGGGTCAGACTTGGGAGGATTGGGGAACAGAAGGCTGGGATATTCACCACTGTGCAGATCCTCTCTTTGTCCCAGGAGAGTGTGGCGCACATATTGGGGGATGCAGAGCACGTAAGGAACTGTAAAGGCTATCCCAGTCATTTCACAGCCTGGTTGGGGTGTAGTCCTCCTGGCTACAATCCCATCTGCCCTACTACGCATACTAACAACTGGACTCAGGATTTATTACTCAAGGAAGAAATATTAGGAGTTGTTATCACACAGGAAAACCTTGTCATTGCTGGTTGCTTGTCACAGGGTCGGTGCAGGCTCTCCCACTTTTGTGCCTGCACCCTGTGTTTAGGCTGGTATAATAAAAAGCCTTCCACACCTTCTTTTTGCTGGATCACCCAAGTGTCTTTATTTACAGCGTTCGTGCAGTTCCTCGGTCTCCCCACAGCTAGCGCCCCACAGACCCTCCCCAGGGTCTCCTGCCTTTGAGGCTTCCCTCTTTGGTAAGGAGACAGCAATATTACCCTCCCCTCTCCTCCCAGTCTAGCCTCCTCACTGAGGTTTGTTCAGGGTTCATATAGCCCTCCCGTGGCTCAGCCCAGCTGTCAGCACTCAGCTCAGCGCTTTGAGCCAGCCCTGATTAGGGCTTGCAGCTGGGCTCCTGGGCAGACAGCAGAGAGAGAGAGAGAGAGAGAATGCAGCCAGCATTTTGGCAGGGCTTTAAAGGAGGTTTTGCCCCTGCCCTGCCACATTGCTATACACTGTATTTGCTCTACCTTTGTTTGTTAATATTGAATCACTTTTCTCTCATTCTTAAAGAGCAACAGATCATGTATTGGAAGGTAGTAGTGAAAGTTCAGAAAAAAAATTGTTAACATTCCAATTTCATTTTAAAAGGGAAGATGAATCTCCCTTCAGCCTCTCTCACATAACTACTAAGTTTGATTTACAAAACTTTAGCTTGTATATGAAGTGCCAGAAGAAAGCTCCCCTACTTCAAACGTTAAACTAAAAGACTTTTTATCAGCTAAGATCTGAGCTACAGGTGCTTTTTCCCAGGACAACATTTGACACCAACACCACCTAAAACAGAGCAGGAGGCTGTATTATTTACATTGCATTAGTTGTAAGTGGTGTTCTCAGCAGTCAAAGGTGAAACACAGAATCCTGAACTCAAGTCTTTGCTAGAAAAATAGATTTTCTACTCCTACTCATTAAATCAACTTGAATAACATAACATAGTACTTTCACTGCTAAAAGGGCTGAAGGGGTGTCATCTTTCTTAAAATAAAGTTAAAATGTTAATGGTTTCTTCTTATGAACTTCTAACATATGAAGTTAACCCAGACTGTTACACTTTGGGAACTAAAGACAAGCAATTCAAATATACAAAAGCAACAGGGTTAAGTCAAACAGCAACTGTTGCAGGCAACCACTGAAAATTTTGACTTTCCATCTCATGAGTAAGACATCTTTTGGTCTGTTAGTTCTGTTACTGAGCAGCAGAATAGAAGTCTGAGTGCCAGAACAGAACCCAAGACTTTGCTGACAGGAGAGAAAAAGAATTGATTTTTTTTAATGGTTTTCTTTTAAGTTTCATTTACATGTAATTTTAAGTCTCCTTGGATAGGATTATTTCATAGATTCATGGATTTTAAGGCCAGAAGGGACCATTAGATCTGCTAGTCCAGTGATTCTCAAACTTTTGTATTGGTGATCCCTTTCACACAGCAAGCCTCTGAGTGCGACCCCCGCCCCGTACAAATTAAAAACACTTTTTTTATATTTAGCACTATTATAAATGCTGGAGGTGAAGCAGGGTTTGGAGTGGTGGCTGACAGCTCATGACCCCCTGAAGGGTCACAACCAGTGTTCCCTCTAATTTTTTACATTCATGTGCGGAATTAATTTTGTTATGTGCACCAATATGGAGGTGATGTGTGACACATCACCTTTATATTGGTGGACATAACAAAATTAATGTGGTTGGGGTGGGGCCGAGGGGTTCGGAGTGTGGGAGGGGGCTCAGGGCTGGGGAAGAGGGTTGGGATGTGGGGGTGTGAGGGCTCTGGCTGGGGGTGGAGACTCTGGGGTGGGGCTGTGAATGAAGGAATTGGGATGTGGGAGGGGACTCCGGGCTAGGGTTGGGTGCAGGGGGTGAGGGCTCCGACTAGGGGTGAAAGCTCTGGGCTGGGCTGGGGATGAGGGGTTTGGGGTGCAGGAGGGGGCTCAGGGCTGGGGCAGAGAGTTGGAGTGTGAGGGAGGGGCGGTGCAGGCTCTGGGGTGGGGCCAGGGTGAGGGGTTTGGAGTGCAAGCTTCCCTGGGCCTGTGGTGGGGAGAGAGGACTCTCCCAAGCCCTCTGTTGCCGCAGCAACTTGGGGCTGGGTGAAAAGTGCCTCTCCCTGGCCACGGCAGCTCCGGCGGGCCTGGGCCAGGGATCCTCTTTCTGGCAGCTCCGATGGGCCTGGACCAGGGCTGGGGGAGGGGCGCCTCTCCCCGCCTGCCTGCACGGTCCTTCAGAGCCTGCTGTGTGGCCGCACAGCTTACAGGAAATGTAGGTCACAACCCCCAGTTTGAGAACCCCTGATCTAGTCTGACCTGCTACATAATATAGGCCATAGAATTTCATTCAGCTACTCCTGTACTGAGCTCACTAACTTGTGTTTTGCTAATAACTTGGGTATTTTTGTGGACAGTTTCGAACAGAGCAGACTGCAGGGTAGTTTCTCCTTTTTGAAAATCAGAGAGATGGCAAACAATGGCAGATGGCACCACACATTTGCTCCAGTAAAATACACCAAGGGAAAAATAGGGGAGAGGGGCAGGCTAACAAATACCAGGAAACTCAAGAGTCAGAGAGTAGAGGAATCAGTGCAGAAAGGCATCAGAGGGTTTTGAAAGAACAGCTGCATTCCGGTAGGGAATAGAAACATAGCCAGAAGCCACAGTCATGCTGTGTTTAATATTGGAAGCTATAAACAACTGCAGATGGGACCAACCTTCTTCAAGTCAATTTGGGAATCCACAGGCTCATGGTGTGGTTGTCCCCAATTCCACTCTAGTGAGACCCTATCACAGGTATGGAGATCTGAGATTCATTTGATCCCTACCAGTGATCAAGAAACAATCACTCAGTGCAAGTGATCTCACTGTCACCTAGAGTCTAATATTGTCTTTCTGAGCAAAGTGATTGAGAAGGTGATAAAGAACCATCTCCATCTACAGCTGATTTCTCCCAATATCCTGACTGTTTCATAACAGGCTTAGAACTGAGATATGACACAGAAATGATGCTGCTCATGCTAGGAGAAGATAATCTACAATGGCAATGGACAATGGGCAAATATTTATTGTCATACTGATGAACCTCTCAGATGCTTTTAACACAGTAAACCATGAAAAGCTGGTGGCATGCCTTGAAGATCTGGCAGGAATGAGGTGCCTTAATAATTAGAAATAGCAAATATATATTTGTACATACATTTATTTAATACTTAAAACATTTCAGTTTACTTCAATAATATACCATTGTGGCAGTTTTTTTCATATGCAAATATTCCAATCTCTACCTTTAATAAATCACGCTTTCCTTTTCCATTTCTTTTATTTCCTCTCTCTCTCCCCTCTCCACCCTCTCTTCACTGTGTCTGCTTGATGCATAGCAATTGAAGATCCATAGTGTACAGCAATTTAATAAGATGCAGCATTAAATTACCTAGAACTCCAGCTGTGAAACAACTTAATGTTGCTTAGAGACTCGTCTCACCCTTCTGAAAACTTTTCTTGAGGCACCACTTTTCTTACAGTTGAGAAGAGCTGACATTCAAGATTAATGCAATTTGGTTTTTGATTTTTTGAGGACAGTCATATACTAAACGTGATTTAATTTTGAATTATTGTATCATGAGGATTGCTGTTAAACCATCACATCCCTTGACTTACTGTATGAGTTTCAGTGGACAACATTAAACCCACAGAATTTTCAAATTGAATATGTTGCTGTTCAAGAAGTTATTAAAATTCAAGACAAAATGCATTAATGTACTGGGAGGGAAGAAGCTGAAGGACCTTTTCTCATTCCTAAAATTCATATATTTTCCCTTGCAGAGATATATCAAACATATTACTTCAGCCTGCCTAGCAACTATTCCATTCCTAATATTTATGCAGTATTGTTTGGTTTGGTTAATGATGAATGTCTTTCGATGCTACCATTAACTGAAGAAGTAGTGTGATAACTCAACTATAGCAGACATAAATAACAAAAGCAGTTTTGATAAGTAAAACCATGTTCGTTATGTAGCTGCAAAAAATGTTGTGCACATTTGGTGTACAGCAATTCTGTATATTCTAATTGGTGATTCATTCATTAAACCTTCATATGGCAATTATATTTTAAATTTGGTACTCACTATTTTTAAAGTGGTGACTTATGATTAAAAACAAATTATTTCAAAATCATTGCTCTTCTTGCGTGTCCCATTCTTTGAGCATCTAAATGATATTATATGAAAGTGAATATGTTTTTTTCAGAAGGTTATTATTAAAAAAACTATAATAGTATTTCATTTTATTAGTATTTATTATTTATTGATGGCTTGTTATAATATGGCTCCTGTACCAAGCTCTAGGCACCTAACTTTATTTAAAATACATTACCACATTTTTTAATCTACAAAGCAAAATTTAAAATGTTCAGTTATTCAATTATCCAGTAACCTCAATGACCAATAAAGATGATAAAACCACCCACCAAACTCCCAAGACTCCAGCTAAACCAACACACTGTCTGCAGGCCCATCCACATCTCTCCCAAATGCCGGAGGATTAACAACTCTGAGGTCTGGCAGAGGGGAGCAAATTCTAGAGCCAAAGAAACCTCACAGAAAACACCATAATAACAGCTCCCATTTAAACCAGGAGAATCCAGTTTACTCTGGGGGTATCGCACAGGGAGACATTAGAGGTGTTAAGGAAATTAAATGTTCCTTTTTTTAAAATGTCTGACAACATTTGGGTGGGGTGTAAGCAAAATTTTGGAATAATTATGTGCAGTGAAGAAAGTGAAAGTTCTAAAAGTCCTTTTCATGCACAAATTTGATCATGAGGAACAGTCATGGTGGTGCTTCCCTCCAGATCACACAGTCCAGATGAGCTCTGAGCTTTATTCCCACTTTTGTTACTGCCCAGTTTTATACCACTGGACAGTCTTTTCTTTAGTTAGATGAGAAGGAAAAATAAATTTCCCCTATTCTACACACCAGGAATAATGTCAGGGAAACTGAGGCTCAGAAAAGTTAGTGATATATCCAAAATTGTGAACCAAGTCAGTGTCACTACCCGGATTAGAGCCTGAGTCTCTTGTCTGGTATGGCCCATACTTAATTCACTCACAAGCACTACCCTTCAGGACAATCACTATGTTTTGGTTTCTTCATCTGTAAAGCTGGAATAACACATGTGACTATGGGTAAAAAATTGAAAAAGAGTGAATATTTCATGTAAAGTTTCCAACATAATTTTCAAAAACTTTTTTTAAAGTTTTTTTGTTTGTTTGTTTAGTCAAAAGTTTTCAGTTTTTTTCTTTTTTTTTCCTTTTCTTCATTTTCCCAATATAATGAAGAGTGGATGAAGAGAAAAGGAGGAGAAAAGGGACAAAAATAAAACCCAAAAGCTGAAAAAGGAAAATAATGTTTTTGAGTTTCGGGGGGAGGGAAGGGAACAAAACAAAACACCCAAACTCATTGTTTTAGAAGTTTATTCTTCCAGCACAGGAGCTGAGACAGACAGCTGCTGGCTGTTTTCTAATTACAGGGATGTAGCTAGAGTTGAAATTTTGGAGGGCCCTGACTTATAGTGGACAAGAAATGTTCAGTGGAAATGGGAGATCCCCGCAGACTCAGGGGCAAGCACTGGTTGAGCTGGGTGGAGGAGTGGTCAGCAGCTGCATGGGACTTGGCTCTCACTGAAGTTGACCAGGGCCAGGAGAAGTTTGTGGCACTTGGAATTCACACAAGCTCAGATTTGAGTGTGCCTGGGTGCTAATGGGATGGGCCATGGCCCATCCAGGCTCACCTGTGTTAATCCCCCTGTCACACACCCTGGCATACAGGGTTTGCCAGAGGCAGGACTCAGGGTGAAAGAAAGATGGAGGAGATGGAGATGAAGCACATATTGCTGCTGAGATTCTGGGCAGAGCTGCTGCTCATTGGCAGCTAGGGACTGGCTACCATAACTCAGGCATCCTCCAGACACAGCACAGCACGTCATCCTTATTTTGCTGGTACTTAGCTGTACAACCTGCCCTCCTAAACAGTGTGATCAGGTCTTGAATAATGTCACTATTCAAGAATCCACCACTCTAAGTAACAGTTACAGGAATGATATCACCACCTCACAGAACCTTCACTGGCTAACAAATGGCAACACTATTCTTGAGTGTACCATATCCTGTGGCAATATATCATGTCAGAGAGTGGTTCTGATTACATACACAAATAGATGGTACATTTGTGGGTTACGCATGCATTCTTAAGAGGGTCAAGCATCCTACTGTTTGTTCATCTGTTGTAAACAACAAAAAGAAAAAAAATATCACTTACTTGGAGCAATATTTAAATAGAAAACTCTCACAGTGGCGGTTACTTTGAGGTCAGTGAACCTCAAATGAATCAAAATGCTGGTGAGTTGTAATGTTTAAACCATCTTCACTTAGACATTCAAGAAAGCATCACCTGCATTGTATGCGTTACAGGCAGTGTCCAATCTGATAAATGACCATCACTGCAAGCTTACTAACACGCACTACCACAAACTGCAGCTAAAGTTATGGAACTGCAACAAGCAAGTATAATGAACTAAAGGGAAAAAAATCCTTTGATTGTATATTATGAAGGATAGTAAGCAGTGGCTGGATATCTATTTGCATATTTTGTATATTACATGTGGTGAAAACATACCTATATTTTTTCATGATAAAAGTAATCATCATTAAATAGACATACAATATTTTAAAAACTCTCCAAATAATGTTATATCTAAAAGTTTGTTTTGACTTCACTCTTTCATATGCCTAGTTTTATGATATGTGAAAAATGATGTAGCTGTGTCTTGTTAAATTAAATTACGTACCACATATGGCTTTAGCAATTGGTATAATTACTCTATAATTTCTAAAATATGTATAATAGGAATGCACAAATGATATAAAGCCCATTATTCTGTAAACAGAGTAATTAATACAGAAATCTCAAACTCTCCTGACTGTCAAAAGCAATATGCTTGCAAACTTTGGGAAGGTCTGGCTTAGTGCCTTGAAAGACTTTAGAAGAAACAGTTTAAGCAGCTTTCAGCACAATAAATATATTCATAAAGTATGCAAATTAAATTCAATAGGTATTATATAACAAACGCCCTAGGATGTGAAACTATGATTCACCATTTGTTTTTTCTCAGGATAATAAAGACTAATTGTGACTGGGCTCATCTGAATAGGAAAAAAAGCCATCAATCTTTGTATCAGAATACAGAATGTGATTTGGTGGTTCGCATCACATCTATCCTCATTGCTTTGCTGTGGGCTCTACTCCACTCATGTTTATGCTGGAGTTGGGCAGATTCCAGGGCCGGTGCAACCATTTAGGCGACCTAGGCGGTCGCCTAGGGCACTAGGATTTGGGGGGTGCCATTTTCTTCGACAGCGACCACGGCGGCCGGATCTTCGGCCGCCCAGGTCGCCGCCGGCATTTAGGCGGAGGGAGCTGGGGCAGTGGAGCGCGGGGAGGGCCGCCTGCATCAAGGGGGGGGCGGCACGGAGGGGAACTCCCCGCCCCAGCTCACCCCTGCCCTGCCTCCTCCCCGAGCACCCCCCCGCGGCAGCTCCCTCCCCCCCCCCGCGGCAGCTCCCCACCCCCCACCCTGAGGCACCCCCCCACCCCAGCTCACCCCTGCCCCGCCTCCTCCCCGAGCACGCCATCGTTGCTTCACTTCTCCCACCTCCCAGGCTTGCAGCGCCTAAGCTGATTGGCCCTGGGAGGCGGGAGAAGTGAAGCAGCCACGGCGTGCTCGGGGAGGAGGCGGGGCAGGGGTGAGCTGCTTCACTTCTCCCGCCTCCCAGGCTTGCGGCGCCAATCAGCTTAGGCGCTGCAAGCCTCGGAGGCGGGAGAAGTGAAGTAGCGACGGCGTGCTCGGGGAGGAGGCGGGGCAGGGGTAAGCTGGGGCGAGGGGGGTGCCTCAGGATGAGGGGTGGGGAGCTGCCGCGGGGGGCTGCCTCAGGGTGGAGGGGGGGAGCTGCCGCGGGGGGGGTGTGCCTCAGGGCGGGGGCTTGGGGGGGTGGGGGGCGCAAGGTGGAAGTTTTGCCTAGGGCGCGAAACATCCTTCCACCGGCCCTGGCAGATTCTGAACAAAAAAGCGGTACAGTACACCTCTTTTCAAATGACTCGAAGACAGTATTTTCCTTCTGACAGCTTGGGGCCCAATTCACCATTGGGTTACTCTGCTTTTACCCTGATGTAACTCCATTGACTTCAAAAGAGTTACACTGGTTTAAAACCAGAACAATTCAAGGGTGAATAAGGCCCTTAGCGATAGCAGCTGAGATTGGAATCATTTAAAGGGCACACTGTGTATGTCTATAAGAATCCAGAGGAATTACAGTGAGGATGAAGAGGCCTAAAGAAGCAATTTACAGTCTCTTCTCTATTTTTAATCTATTAAGTATTGGATTAATAAACAACTACCAGTAATTTCAATGTGTATAACTCCAAACTATTTTTATTATTGCAAGTTCAATCCCACTCAAAGAGTTCATTAGTGCCAGTAGCAAAGGCTCTGGAGGCTAAAGCTTTCCAAGCATCAGAAGTAGCTGCGTAAAGAGCATTCAGCAGGAGTCTTTTGAGGCAGTTCTACCATCCAATTCCTGTTACCCCAACTAGTTCATGCCTATTAACCACTTGAGAACAGTGCATCCTTATGAAGAAAATCCCTTGGAGCTGAATACTATGTAAAGCACACAGAACAAAGCAAACTTCCATTGTCTTTAAAAAAATGCCCATATTCTACATCCGTGTTCAAATGAGCCATGGGTGAAATGGCATGGATGAAATAAGAACCAACCTGCTCAATGGTCAGACTGAACCAGATAACCAAACATTTCTGAGGTTTGAAAAATGTGTTACTAAGTTGTTGTAATTTGCATTTTCACACCCCTCCAATCTATGTTGAGGCAAATTTCTGAAAAACTGTGAGAAAAAAAATTAGTATTATAATTATTTATGTCAGCACTCAGAGACCCCAGCCATGATGAGGGCCCATTGTACTAGGTACTGTACCACCAAAAAAGAAAAAGAAAAAACAATAGACTAAGACAGTCCCTGCAACAAAAAGTTTACAATTTAAATAGAAAAGACAGAATAAGAAGGTAGAAAGAAAATACCATTATTGCCATTTTATAGATGGGAAACTGAGGCAAAGAATGATAAAGCAACTTACCAAAGTCACCCAGAAATAGAGTTGTGCAAATAACAGATTTCTCAGTTAACTGACAATTCAAAAATAAATAAATAAATAAACAAATAAATAAATTCAGGTTGACTTCAAAATGATTTTTTTTAAATTTTCAGTGAATCAAAATGTATAAAACATGGTTTGGGTTGAAAAAAATGCTTCATTTCAATTCTGAGCATTTAAAACATTTTTTTAAACAAAATTGAAAGAAATTTCTAAACAAAAAGTAATTTTCAATAAAAAAATTGATTGCTTCATTTAAAAAATGTCCAACAAAATTTTGACTTTTTTGAGACTTTTTATTAGGTGTTTTTTACATGAACAGTTCAGTGACACTCACACAATTCATGAAAAGCTCTGGTGTCATAGAATCTGCATTTTTTACCGAAAAAAGTTTTAGCCAAAAAATGTTGCCCAGTTCTACAAGGAAATTCTGTGGCAGAACCAAGAACTAAACTCAGATATTTTGAGTCCCATTGCAATGCCTTATACACAAGATAAGAACGTTTCAATAATCCCTCTTAAGTTAGAAGTATTTAAGTAAACAAATATTCCTGTTTAATCATTTGTTTTAGTAGAATTTAAATATCGCCTGTACTTGACTTCTTATTTTATTTCCACAAATTCAATTATTTGTTTTCAACCATTGTTCTGTACCTATATTGCAGATGTATCTATTTATAGTACCTGATAACTGCAAGCACACACACATGCACAAAAACAAAATTGTCATCTCCGTATACCTCAAACTACCAAACACATGCAATTTTGTAGGGCTGGGCAAACTGCATGATGGGGGTCTAACAAACGCATCATAAGTAGGTCCTCAATGGTTTTAGTAAGCACACTTATAATGATCCTAATTAACCATCTCCAATATTAAAATGCTGTCCTATTTTCCAAAATATAGTACTTCAAAGCAACATAGTTGTTTCCAGGGTAGTGTGCATATTAGAATCTAAAAATAGTAAAACTAAGAATCTATATAGTGCTTTTCATACACTGGTCTCAGCAAAGAAGGTTAAGTGAAAATATCCATGTAGTAGAGAATAGAGGGTAAGTGACTGGCCCAAGGCCACAGAGAAAGTCAGTGGAAGAAATTGCCTCTCCTGTGCACTATCTATTGCACTATGATGCCTCCCTATAAAAATACAAAAGATCCAATCTGACAAGCAAGTCATAGTTAGTTGAATAGTAACACTAAGTTCACCTGCAATTCCCATTGATTCTGCGTTACTTTGTTAATATACCATCTGACTTATTTGTCAACAGAAATTGCTTCTGATGTGTTTCTAACAGAAGATAAAGATGCACTCAAAGTTGTTAGAAAAAGAACTAGGAAGCTGGTAAGTTTGAGGAAGGGGTGGCATGGAGAGGATTATGCTTTCCAGGTGGATTGTTTGCTCCTGTAAACTCAGTCCACATGACTATCAAACAATAGCTAACCTTAAGCAAAATGCTTGGTAATGCTTTTAACTACTCATGAGTTATGAAAAAAACAACAAAAAACAAAACAAACAAAACAAACAAACAGAAATCCCCAACACACAAACCCCACCCCCACCATCCAAATCACCACTACACCAAAAAAACCCACCTTCATTCTACTTTCTCCTGCTTTCCTTTTTTTCAAAAATAGACAACTAAATTAGACTGTTTAGAACTTGCTGTATCCTATTTGCCACCCGCAATTGGAACATCTTATTTCAGCCTTATTGTACACAGCCTAGCCAGCCTTAAAAAGCTGGCTCTCTTCGAACCATGGGAAGTGCAGCATAGCAGACACAGATGTTAGAGGAATATTGAAACAACCAAAAAGTTATGTTATTTTTGGCAAAGGTTTTGCATGTTTGTTTATTGGCATCTCTTTAAAAGAATTGTCCTGGTAACTGTTTTATGCAAATTGGTTAATACTGTGGATTGTAGAAGCATGGTTGACTTGCTATGAAAGTCTATAGCTGGCAGGCTTAGATTTATCTTTTTATGCTATGACCATGAAAAGTATGTACACAAAACACAGTACCACAGCTGGAGTTTAAACAAATGGCAATCCATTAAGTGTTTTTTCCCCCAAAACATTTTAAACATCTCTTTTCATATCAGACAGCCCAAGGGCAAACAAGGTTGCTTGCCAATTTATAGGCAAGTTTATACCTGCAAAGGTCCCATGAGCATGTTCTAAGCCTCAAACAAATGTCCGTTTCCTTTATGATGCATTTGGGCTTTTGAGACCAATATCCTCTAGGTGCATTATCTTTGTCTGAGACTCATTAACATGGTAAGATAAAAATTGTAAATGACAGGCTGTGAGATGGAATCTCATTTTAGCATTTTAAGGGCTAGGTTTACTAGAATTTTGTGTGACCTTAAATATTTGGTACTGTTAAAAAATGAATGAGACAAAAACAATGTTTCAATATAGGCAAGCTAATGTTAAAAAGTGTGGACAATTTCAAATAAGGGGATACCCATCTACACATGCCTATTTCACTAAACTGCTTAGACATTACTCAGCAGAGATCAGTAAAGAAGAAAAATCCAATTGGATCGTGAAAGAGTTCAGTATTAGAATTTCAAGAAGGCTCACTATCCATTCATACCTCTTGTACAATATTCATCACTATTATTCATTTGTACTTACAACTCAGTCACTTACTAATGTTTCTTTCTTTCTTTCTTTCTTGAATATGGTTCATTTTCCTGTCTCCAAATATCACAAATTATAAATCTCTTTTGTCCTGGCATTCCCCATCCCCATTTAATTAAATATATTGAGATCTTTCCCCAAACACCTTTGATGATAATAAAATCAGCTAGACAGAACAGGGCTGGTGTTGAAAAAAAAACACACACAGAGGACACAGACAATTTGTCAGCTAAACAGCTTTTTAAAAAGGATATTTAAGCCCCTCAGCAAGAATATTATTTCTTAGGGGTAACCCTGTCTTCTCAATATTTCCTTCTTCCTTTCACCTGCCAGTCTGCTCATTTTCTCCTGTTTCCTCTTCTCTCATCTCCTTTACTTTCATGACCATCTCCCCTTATGATGCTTAGGGGTGCAGAGAAAAAAGGAAGCTTAAGAGCTCCACAAGGAGTTTGAAACTGTACAAAAGCACAATCTAGCAAAGCACTTGGGGCACAATCCAAAATCCATTGAAATCAATTGAAAGACTCCCACTGACTTCACTGGGCTTTGGATCAGGCCCTTAAATGATTGCTTAACTTTAACCAGGCCAATGGGTCTACTTTCTTGTAGGAAAGTAAGCAAATACTTAAGAGCTTTTCTAAATCAGGGCCAATGCTAGAATAGATTTAAACATAGCAGCAAAATATACACTTGCAGGTTCTGAGATGGCATATATACTTACCTGTTTAAATATCTGCAAGCCCACTGGTAAAAGCTCTTATCTATTAATCAAAGCTAATAATCAGTTGATAATTTATGAACTAATCCAGAAAGTTTTCTCAGTACCTAGATGTATTTCTTACAAGACCACATACAGATATTACAAGGTGCACTACACCTTGGAGTAACACATTATTAATACAGAAATGAGATCTCCCACCCACTTCAGAGTTATATGTTTATGTACTCTGTTAGCAATTCCTTTGATTTCAGCACTGGGCAGGTCTGGGTGATGTACATATCCTTTTATCTTTGTTCTCTCATATATTTTTCAATCATCTATTCCATGGCTTCTGTGTGCTCTTACACATACTTCAATAGCATCTACAACAACTTGCAGTAAATCCCCAATCTAAGAAATACACATAATAGCTTTTACAGTAGTAGTGTCAATAAAGTACTTATGGACTCTTAACCTTTATGCTCCTAATCAGGTTTGTATTCACAACAGGTTCTCATTTAATCACATACATATATGTTTATTGACCTACTTGCTTTTTAGCTCATTACTCACAGGTACTCTTAATAATCAGGGGAGTATAAGATGAAAGCAGCATGAAGGAGGACCTGATTGAACCAAAAAGTAGAATTGCTGTTTTCAACCATCATGTGTTTATCTACAATAGCTTCAGAAAAGCTACCAACAAAAAACAAAAACAACACATGTGCTTCACTAGGGAAGGAGAGAAAGCATTGTTTATTTAATTGGTAATAGAGAAAAGCATCCCTCTTAGTTATCAACAAATCAGGATGTTACTTTGTAGGTTTATAATACAGCTGGTTGGAAAACAGAATTTCCATTCCATGGGAAATGTTGATCTTTAAAAAAAAAACAATCCTGTTCAACATGAAAAGATTTTTGCAGAATGGAAATTCCAAAAAATATTCAATAAGGAAACATCTAAATATTTTGTGTTAATAAAATTGAACCATTTTATTTCAATTATGTCAAACATTATACAAGAGTGTACATATATTTAGTATTAAATGATTTGCATTACATGAAAATATTACTATTAGTCTCAATAAAATTAAATTAAACAGACAGAACAAAATGTGTTTACCTTTTCTCAATAAAATGTTTAGACATTATTGAAATGAAATAAGCAAGACAAAACTATTTGTTTTGACTTTTTCCTGTTGAAAATTTCATCAAAATCAACGTGTTCCCATGAAAATATTTCCATTTTGATACAAATGCATTATCCTACAGAAAATAGTTCCTTTATTTTTCCAACTACCTCTACATTTTGAAGCTCACATTTTGTCTTTTACTCCCATACTAATGACCCTTTTCAACATTGTCACACTGTTCTGCTCTTGCTGCCTGTAGTCATAACAGAGACCACAAACTAAGACCCTAATTTTCTAGTGCACAGTTTGCATTGAACATAGCAGAGAAAGGTGGATGAAGTAGAGTCTACACTAATTTCATCAGAGAAAATTCCATTGGCATATAATGGGCGTCTTATGCGCAGAGCAAGCGTAAACTATGCAAGAAAGATGCAACTTAAAGAAGGGAATTTTCTCTATTGAGAGTAAAACTGCTACTGAAAAGATGCCCTTGTATGTAGCCTACTGGAGAGTTCTGTAATTTACTGGGGGGGGGGGGGGAACTGATTACATTTTTGTTCTAGTTTCTATCATGCATTGCACGTTTAGTGACTGTATTCAAGAACACAGACAAATTGCCATAGGATAACATTAATGTATTTTAAAAAAATGTCCTTTTATGCTCTTGCCTAAAATCTGCATTTGATTCATGCCACTGTACCAGCCACACCATTTGCAACCACTCAAATGAATCTCATGTATCAAGGTAATGACTAGGCCCTTAGCTTGATATATTATATGCTACAGTATCTTGAGAAATGAGTAAGTAACACTTCATTGTGCAAAAAAACCTCCCAAAACACGTATTTAGCAGGAAGAAGCTTCTATGTATAAAATACCAGGAGTCTAATGTTTAAACTGTGCATGTGGGTGGTTATTGCTGATGCTAGAAATCTGCATGAAATTTCCTTCAAAAAAACATGACATTAACAAATAACACGACTAGTTATTTATTTATTTACTTACATCTTTATAGCCTAAAAAGAACTCAATGGATATGTTTCCTATATCTGATACAAATTGACTTTATCCTTGGCTGAGACATGTTTATACTAGAAACAGTCAGTCTCAGCAACAAGAAGCAGGTCGCTACAGATTGCAACCTCCTCAGGGTATGGATCATTTCTTTGTACGTTACCTGATATAATGGAGTCCTGATCCTGGGCAGGGTTTCTCAGTGTTATCACAACACAGATAACAACATACTGTACCATAAAAGCATTTAAACGCTGTGTTAAAGTACAAAGTGGCATTAATATTAAAATTACAAGTTTAAAGGCACGAAAGTCAGGAAATATGGAAGTTAACGTTGAAGGAACCTCTACTCCATTATGTGTATGCATTTTTATTTATTTATTTATTTGTATTACTATAGTATCTAGGAGTCATGGGCCAGAACCCCATTGTGCTATAAAACAATTTTCAAAAGCACCTAAGGGCTTTTGGACATGGGCAATATTCCAGAATAGTTATTCCTGATTAAATCCTGGTGTGGATGCTCGTCTTCTAGGCCCTGGTCTACACTACGAGTTTAGGTCGAATTTAGCAGCGTTAGATCGATTTAACCCTGCACCCATCCACACGACGAAGCCATTTTTGTCGACTTAAAGGGCTCTTAAAATCAATTTCTGTACTCCTCCCAGACGAGGGAATTAGCGCTGAAATCAACATCACCGGGTCCAATTTGGGGTAGTGTGGACTCAATTTGACGTAGTGGCCTCCGGGACCTATCCCAGAGTGCTCCATTGAGACTGCTCTGGACAGCACTCTCAACTCAGATGCACTGGCCAGGTAGAGAGGAAAAGCCCCGCAAACTTTTGAATTTCATTTCCTGTTTCGCCAGCGTGGCAAGCTGATCAGCACAGGTGACCGTGCAGAGCTCATCAGCAGAGGTGACCATGCAGTCCCAGAATCGCAAAAGAGCTCCAGCATGGACCGAAAGGAAGGTACTGGATCTGATCGCTGTATGGGGAGTCGAATCCGTGCTATTAGAAATCAGTTCCAAAAGACAAAATGCCAAAATATTTGAAAAAATTTCCAAGGGCATGAAGGACAGAGGCTATAACAGGGACCCGCAGCAGTGCCGCGTGAAACTTAAGGAGCTCTGGCAAGCCTACCAAAAAACCAAAGAGGCAAACGGCTGCTCCAGGTCAGACCCCCAGACATGCCGCTTCTATGATGAGCTGCATGCAATTCTAGGGGGTGCCCCCACCACTACCCCACCCCTGTTCATGGACTCCAGCAAGGGGGGAGTCTCATAAAACAGGGGTAAGAATTTTGGGGACGAGGAAGAGGATTATGAGGAGGAGGAGGAGCACACAGCAGGCAAGCAAAGAAAGTGTTCTCCCCCACAGCCAGGAATTGTTTATACCCTGAAGACAATTTCATCCCAACCCTCCCAAGGCAGGCTCCCGGACCTTGAAGGCGGAGAAGGCACCTCTGGTGAGTGCACCTTTGGAAGTATAATACATGGTTTAAAAGCAAGCATGTTTAATGATTAATTTGCCCTGAAGACTTGGGATGCATTCGCAGCCAGTACAGATACTGGAATGCATTCAAGCAACATCTGTTCTTTATCTCTCTGTGTTATCCTCAGGAGAGTGATATGATTCATGGTCACCTGGTTGAAATAGGGGAATTTTATTAAGGGGACATTCAGAGGCAAAATGTGACCTTGTACCGAAAGCACATGTGCTATGTAATGTTAACAGCTTGGTTCACCGTGAAAGAGTCTACCCATTGTTCTTGGTTCACTGTGAAAGAGTCTACCCATTATTCTCTAAAAAATGTGTCTTTTTAAATACTACTGTCCCCTTTTTTTCCTCCTGCAGCTGCAAATGTTTCAACACTCCCTCCATCATATCCATCCCAGAGGATAGCGCAGATAAGAAGGTGAAAAAAACGCACTCACAATGAAATGTTCTCTGAGCTCATGCAGTCCTCCCGCACTGAAAGAGCTCAGCAAAATGCGTGGAGGCAGACAATGTCAGAGTCCAGGGAAGCACAAAATGAATGCGAGGACAGGAGGGACACGCGAGAGGACAGGTGGTGGGAGCAAGATGAAAGGTGGCGGCAGCATGATGAGAGGAGGCAGGATGAAATGTGGAGGCTACTGGAGGATCAAACTGATATGCTCCGGCCTATGGTTGAGCTGCAGGAAAGGCATCAGGAGCACAGACCATCACTGCAGCCCCTGTGTAACCAACCGCCCTCCTCCCCAAGTTCCATATCCTCCTCACTCAGACACCCATGAACGCGGGGGGGGGGGGGGCCCTCCGGGCACCCAACCACTCCACCCCAGAGGACTGCCCAAGCAACAGAAGGCTGGCATTCAATACGTTTTGAAGTGCAGCGTGGCCTTGTCCTTCCCTCCTCCCCCACCCCACCTGGTGCTTCCCTCCTCTCCCACCCCTCCCAGGCTACTTTGGCAGTTATCCCCCATTTGTGTGACGAATTAATAAAGAATGCATGAATTTGAAACAACAATGACTTTATTGCCTCTGAAAGTGGTGATCAAAGAGGGGAGGTCTTGGTTGGCTTACAGGGAAGTAGAGTGAACCAAGGGGGCGGGTTTTCATCAAGGAGAAACAAACAGAACTTTCACACTGTAGCCTGGCCAGTCATGAAACTGGTTTTCAAAGCTTCTCTGATGCGCAGCGTGCCCTGCTGTGCTCTTCTAACTGCCCTGGTGTCTGGCTGTGCATAATCAGCGGCCAGGCGATTTGCCTCAACATCCCACCCCGCCATAAATGTCTCCCCCTTACTCTCACAGATATTGTGGCACACACAGCAAGCAGCAATAACAATGGGAATATTGGTTTTGCTGAGGTCTAAGCGAGTCAGTAAACTGCACCAGCGCACTTTTAGACGTCCAAATGCACATTCTACCACCATTCTGCACTTGCTCAGCCTATAGTTGAACAGCTCCTGACTACTGTCCAGGGTGCCTGTGTATGGCTTCATGAGCCATGGCATTAAGGTGTAGGCTAGGTCCCCAAGGATAACTATAGGCATTTCAACATCACCAATGGTTATTTTCTGGTCTGGAAAGTAAGTCCCTTTCTGCAGCTGTTCAGACAGACCAGAGTTCCTGAAGATGCGAGCGTCATGTACCTTTCCTGGCCATCCCACACTGATGTTGGTGAAACATCCCTTGTGATCCACCAGTGCTTGCAACACCACTGAAAAGTACCCCTTGCGGTTTATGTACTGGCTGCCAAGGTGGTCCGGTCCCAAGATAGGGATATGTGTTCCGTCTATCGCCCCACCACAGTTAGGGAATCCCATTGCAGCAAAGCCATTCACTATGACCTGCACATTTCCCAGAGTCACTGCCCTTGATAGCAGCAGCTCTGTGATTGCGTTGGCTACTTGGATCACAGCAGCCCCCACAGTAGATTTTCCCACCCCACATTGATTCCCGACTGACCGGTAGCTATTTGGCATTGCAAGTTTCCAGAGGGTTATCACCACTTGCTTGTGAACTGTGAGGGCTGCTCTCATCTTGGTATTCTTGCACTTCAGGGCAGGGGAAAGCAAGTCACAAAGTTCCATGAAAGTGCCCTTACACATGCGAAAGTTTCACAGCAACTGGGAATCATCCCAGACCTGTAACACTATGCAGTCCCACCAGTTTGTGCTTGTTTCCCAGACCCAGAATCGGCATTCCACGACATGAGCCTGCCCCATTGCCACCAGGATGTCCAAATTGCCGGGACCCGTACTTTGATAGAAGTCTGTGTCCATGTCCTCATCACTCTCATCACCGCGCTGCCATCGCCTCCTCGCCTGCTTTTGCAGGTTCTGGTGCTGCACATACTGCAGGATAATGCGCGATGTGTTTACAATGCTCATAACTGCCGCGGCGATCTGAGTGGGCTCCATGCTTGCCGTGGTATGGCATCTGCAGGAGAGCAGGAGACCAGAGTTGCAACGGAAGCAGTGGATGACGGAATAGATATTTATAGAGAGATACCACGAGAATAGATATTTATAGAGAACGACAAGAGGACCTGCGAGGTGGATTCATGAGAGCAGGAAAGCAGAGTTGCAGCGGAAGTGGAAGCCCATGACAGCCAACATGGAGAAATTCACTATCAATTGAGACAAGAGCAGGAGAGCTGAATGGCAGCGGAAGTGGTTGTTGGAAGACCAGTTTTGCAGACCTACTGCACCGTCTGCTGCGAGGACACAACAGCGGCAGTGTCCGTTAGCTGATCTGAGCGGGCTGCACGCTTGCCATGGTATGGCGAGACAAGAGCAGGATAGCAGAGTTGCAGCAGAAGCGGTGGATGATGACGGTCATATAGAGGACCTACAAGGTGGATTCATGGCACCAGGAGAGCAGGAGAGCAGAGTGGCAGTGGAAGCGGTGGTTGGATGGCCAGTTTTGCTGACCTATTGCACCGTCTGCTGCCAGCAGCACCAGGACACAACAGCAGCGGTGTCCCTTAGCTGAACTGAGCGGGCTGCACGCTTGCCGTGGTATGGCAAGATCAGGAGAGCAGAGATGCAGCAGATGCCACAAGAATAGATATTTATTTAGAATGATGAGAGGACCTGCGAGGTGGGTTCATGGCACCAGGAGAGCAGGAGAGCAGAGTGGCAACGGAAGTGGTCGTTCGATGATGACGGTTAGCAGTCCTACTGCACCATCTGCTGAAAGCAGTATGGCACCTGCACGGAAAAAAGGCGTGAAACAATTGTCTGCTGTTGCTTTCACAGAGGGAGGGGCGACTGACAACATGTACCCAAAACCACCCGCGACAATGTTTTTGCCCCATCGGGCATTGGGAGCTCAATCCAGAATTCCAATGGGCGGCGGAGACTGCGGGAACTGTGGGAGCAACGCTCCGAAAGTCGACGCTCGCCACGGTACTGTGGACGCACTCCGCTGACTTAATGCACTTAGTGGGGACACACACAATCGACTGTATAAAATCACTTCCTAAAAATCGACTTCTATAAATTCGACCTAATTTCATAGTGTAGACATACCCTAGAATAAGAATGCCTTACTCCAAATTAGTTTAATCCACTTGCAAAATGGATTAAGCTAATTCAGAAGGCGGCTTGTCTACACTGACATTTAGTTCACAGCAAATTAGGGTGTGAATCTAGCCTGATACACGCTAAGTGTCATCGTGGACCCTGCTGATGCATGCCAATTATTCCTTAGTGCTCTTTGATCTATTCCTGTTTCAAAGTGGGGTAGATCAAAGCATACTAGGGAACCATTAGTGTGCATCAGCAGGGTCTGTTGTGATAATTGAGCCTACAAATTTACCCTTATTGTGAGCTCAACTGTGAAAAAGTGAATGAAAGTTCATAAAATGTCACAATAATCTATAAAAAACAAATGTTGAAGAGAAAAAGGAAGACAGGAAGACTGCATTAGTCTGAAAAAAGGCTTAATGCTGTAATTCAAAGACTGGGTTAAGGTCATGTCTGGTAAACAAGTGCGGTAGTGGACTGGAATTAACCAGAATAGGCCTAATTCATGGGCACAATAATGAGAGGCTGGACTATGCCACCTGCCAATTGCCTTTTGGGGTCCTCAAAAAAAACTCTTGAGGGAAATCTGGCAAGTGGACGCAGGGATGCGAAAGCTGGCTGACTGAAAGAAGGAAGGAGCAAGCTTCACTCTCATTATGGCCATCCCCACAGTCCCCTGGGATCCAAGGATCCAGCATTACATCCACTGTATCTTTGTTGTCCTGATCCTGAGAGATGTCCTGACCAGACCAGGCCAGAGAGAAGAAGCCAGATGACAATAACATCACCACCTCCACCAGCAAAATCTTGAACACCACCAGGGATGTCAGACTTTGCACATACGTGCACGCACACACACACACACACACACACACACACACACACACACACACACACACACACACACACACACACAGCATGCCCTTTCTTTCCTCACTTTATTCCCTCTCTCCTATCCTCCTGCCTGATAAGAATTTGTCTCAGGCAGCCAAGACTGCATATTCTGCAACACTGCTGTGAACTTCTCACCAGAAAGATGCAGATCAAAAGCAATGCCCTAAACAGCCTGACAATGGTACAAATTTGTCAGGTCCTGGATTGTGTGCTGTGCCTATGTTTTGTTCCCAGCAATGAGATTGCACCTATTGAGAATCTGGGAAAGGGCAGGCACAAGTCCTGCCTATATCTAAAAGCCTTTCCCCCCCAACAAAAGGGGAGAAGCTACCAGACCCATATCCCAAGTAAATACGGGTGACAACAAATGATAAAAAACAAGAGTAGTGAGGTTGCAAGCGAATGTGAAAACCAGAATATAAGCTGCCTTTTCTATCTTTTCTCTTCTTTTCTTTGCCCTTGTGTCTGTGTGTTTGTCTTGTTTAATCTTCTAGAAAATAGGACTAAACTTCAACAGCAAAAGCCATAAGAGCTCCAGCCCATCTCAGCTAACTTCTTCTCTTTTCCCAATAAAGGACAGTTACCACCATCTTTAATACCACCAATAAGACTCTCAAACAAGGAGTTTTTCCATATCAACATTCTGTACAGCAAAAGAGAAAGGGAACAAAACATTGTTAAAATGAAAGTCCTACTTAATCCTTAATCATTTACATTTACAAAAGTTTTAAATATGTTTAATGTATTTAAGATGTTTAGTGTGTTTGCCATGGTACTAAGCAGGCGAAGGTTTCTGTATACCAAACTCCAAACCTTGCTTAAAACTGTTTAATGTTGGACAGTTACAGGATCGTGTGAACACCTTTGACTTTTTGGGTCCATATAGGCCATCTAAATTAATTCAACAGATCCACATGGAGTGGCAGGCTAATGTGGGATACATTTACACCCCCAGCTTGCCACAAACTAAATGTTGCTGTAGACAAGCCCTAATATGCTCTTATTCCATTATAAAAGCATTCACAGAGAGTGGTAATCAGGAAGAGCAAGTCTATTAATTAACTGTTATTCCAAATTAGCTTCCCTGTGTAGACAAGCCCTAAGTGACTGAGGAGCCTAAGTTCAATTTTCAAAAGTAACTCCTAAGTCACTTTTGAAAACTTTACTCAGTCTTTAACAATAATTTTTACTATTGCTCAAATAATAGAGTGCCATATATACATATTTAACTTATTTTCACATTGACACTGAATGAAGAGACATACTTTTTGAGAAAAAGTGGCCCCTGTGGGCAAGATATCCACATATCCCACCTTCCTTAACAAAATGAAGTAAAACCTGCTTAGGCAGCAGTACACAAGGAACCAGGGAGTTCCTGCAGTTGCTTCAGGAAATGGAGACGGCACAGCTGTATCTAATTATCAATAAAAACACATAAAGAAGAGTATCCAGAAGTCACCTACTACAAGACAGGCCCAACAAAGAAAATAACAGAACGCCACTAGCAGTCACCTTCAGCCCCCAACTAAAACCTCTTCAGCGCATCATCAAAGATCTACAACCTATCCTGAAAAATGATCCCTCACTCTCACAGATCTTGGGAGACAGACCTGTCCTCGCTTACAGACAGCCCCCCAACCTGAAGCAAATACTCACCAGCAATCACACACCACTGAACAAAAACACTAACCCAGGAACCTATCCTTGCAACAAAGCCCGATGCCAACTCTGTCCACATATCTATTCAAGTGACATCATCATAGGACCTAATCACATTAGCCACGCCATCAGGGGCTCATTCACCTGCACATCTACCAATGTGATATATGCCATCATGTGCCTGCAATGCCCCTCTGCCATGTACATTGGCCAAACCGGACAGTCTCTACGCAAAAGAATAAATGGACACAAATCTGACATGAGGAATCATAACATTCAAAAACCAGTAGGAGAACACTTCAACCTCTCTGGCCACTCAGTAACAGACCTAAAGGTGGCAATTTTGCAACAGAAAAGCTTCAAAAACGGACTCCAACGAGAAACTGCTGAACTTGAATTAATATGCAAATTAGACACTATCAATTTAGGCTTGAATAGAGACTGGGAATGGCTGAGCCATTACACACATTGAATCTATTTCCCCATGTTAAATATTCTCACACCTCTTGTCAAACTGTCTGTAATGGGCTATCTAGATTATCACGACAAAAGCTTTTTCTCTTAATTAATTAATTAGCCTCTTAGAGTTGGTAGGACAACTCCCACCTTTTCATGTTCTCTGTATGTGTGTATATATCTCCTCACTATATGTTCCATTCTATGCATCCGATGAAGTGGGCTGTAACCCACGAAAGCTTAAGCTCAAATAAATTTGTTAGTCTATAAGGTGCCACAACTACTCCTGTTCTTTTTATAAAGAGGGAAGTTTCTCTAGTGGAGGCTTTGCTAGGAGTTGTCCTGCTATTCTGATGTACATCTGAGGGTAATGTCTACACTGCATCTGAGAGCAAGCTTCCCTGCCTGGGTCCACAAACTTGTGTTAGCGAGCATTACAAGCACTAAACATTTGATGTGTAGACATTGCAGCTCGGGCTCTTGAGCCTGGATTTCAAAGCAACATCTACTCAGCTATTTTAGCAGGCTAGAACAAGGCACACTAATGCAAGTCTTTGGACTCAGGATTGGATACCCACCTACAGATGCAATGTAGACATAAACTCAGGGTCTTTATTTAGCTCAGTTCACAACTGTAGAGAAACATCATTTCTCCTGAGTCAGTTCATAGTAATACAATCATTTCTTCCTCTTAAACAACCAGCTTGATTAGTGTATCTTTCATTCAACCCTTTTTTCTCCTTTCTTTTTGATGCATACTAGTTTCTTATCTATTTTTTATTTTGAAATATTTACCTTCAATTAAAGCTTTTCTCCTGTTTCTACTGGTTACATTTGATCAAAATGGTATGGCTAAGGTGAAGTCTGGGGTCATTCAGAAAGTCTCATTAGCTTGTTGATTGTCTGTGACACCTTCCAAGAGAAGGTTTAATTATCATGCAAATGGAAATAGCCCCTTTGTTCAGACAGGCTAATTGTTACATAGCATAATTTATAGATCACTAAATATTAAACTCATCAAAATGCATAGAGTTGATGAAATCCACCTCACAACAACTAGACATTGCCTGTTACTCACACCAAGGGTGAGGAAAGAGAGAGAAAGATAACGGGGAGTCACCTCTATGCTGTGACATTGTTTTGTGCTTTTGTTTTTAGTATTCAGCTCAAATGCAGCCAGGAAAGCCATTCAAACTCAGGGCAACGCAAGACAGAGAAAAGCAAACTTAAAACTGCTCTTTCAAAACCAATTTTCTTAGCATGCCTTCTCCCTTCTCTAGGAAAGATTGGTCACAGCAACCACCATTAAACAACCAGATCATTAAAACATTTGTGAGACATAGAGCTCTTTTCCATACATTTTGCAAAGAAATGGGCCAAAGCCATAACGTTTGCATCATGATCTAGTGTCGTAGTTCAGCCTATTTGAGAGAGTTTGGAGCTTTCAGTCTATGAAAGAGTTGAAGCATCTGGATCCAAATTTAACCATCCCCATATTTTGGGATGGTGAAAGGGCAGGATCTGGTGTTCAGCTTCAGGCCTGTTTTCCACAACAAGAAAAAAAAAATTCAGACAGTCAGCGAGAAAGATTGGAAGAAAAGCAGCCTATTGGGAGGTACGCAATCTGAAAAAGCTTCTGATTGTGCCAACCAGTCATAGAGAGATCACCATAGAAGCATTTATTTAGCCTCCTCTCCTCGCATGCTACTCCTCCAGGGCCAAATTGACTTGTAGTTCAATCTTCCTGAATCACCCACAGTGAGTAGGTTGTGCGTTACTATTGACAGAGGGTGAACGTATGGCAGGAATAAACAGCCTTTTCTAGGAACTTGCTTGACCCTTCTTAAATATAAAGGCCCAGATTCTCTTGTCCTGTTCCAGCCACTATGTGCCATCTGAGCATGTCAACGGGGGCAGGAACTGGCCAGCTAAGAATTTATCAGCATAGAGGAGCTCACAGAAGATGTAAAGTGATGTAGCTAACTCCTACACCAAATGCCCCCCCTCCTGACAGGGGGGCATTATGAGGTGGCATTGGGATTAAGCCAATGTGTTCCTGCACTGTACCAGTTCACAACCACCACATAGTCCACAAAGTCTACAACCACCTGGCATACGTTAGAGCCATTAAGGAACCTCGCTGACTTATACCAAGGGGCTTGGGCCAGCACAGAGGCATCACAAGGATCAGGGAGGTGTAACATGTTTTCTGGTGGGTTCCTCCCTCTCCTATGCCAAGTGAATCTCAGCACAAGAAAAAAATTGGCCCAAATCCCCTGTTTTTAGATGAAATCTTATGAGAACTTTAACAGGAAATAAAAACACAAATTGAAAATGGACAACGTAAGTAAATGTTAATGTCCATCTGGTAGGTTGGAGTATGCATGGACATTTCCAGTCAACAGGCAGCTGTGAAGGTTTAGGAATAAAATCTTTTTAGACTCTGTGGCTATTACCCTGAACAATCAATGCTGATATCCTATATTGAATAAAGTGGACATCCACCCAAGCAGTTTAGTCAGTCATTCCATTCTGTACTTATTTGATTATTAGAAAGATGCAGAGTGATCTTTTAGACACACAACATTAACCTTCAATCAATAAACACTTTAATGGCAGATGGACCTCTCTTTCTTCAGTCTCTTCCAGCTGCATTATTGTGACACCACCATTTGGATAATGATTAACATGCTCGATATGTCAACGTTTAATTCCTGTTTACACGGAAAGATGCTGCATTCCACATTCCACATTTCTATACAACATTCCAGGTCCTCCAGTAGTGGATTCTGACTAAGACAGGCGATTGATTGCTTTCAGAATGGCCTCTGCTGAAGAACAGAACTGCTGTCCCTTTTTCAGCACTGCAAATCAATAGGTGAAAATATGTGAAATGCTCCTATTTGGGGAGTTTTAAACTATGGGGGGATATATGTACACTCTAAACTCTAATTTGCTGAAAACAAACAGGAAGAAAAGCAAAACCAAGGAATGTATTTTTCTGCTCTTCTGATTTTTTAATGCAGACAAAATTTAAAGGGTAATCTAAAAGGGTAATTTTCTGAGTAGAAAGCTAAAACCAAGCTACGTTTATCATTTCTTTGCTGATATAAACTGGAGCATGTATATTCAAGGGACAGCCATCTGCATCATCTGGTAAAGAAATGCTGAGAAGTTAAAAAATATGGAAACCCTTTACAATAATGATTAAATCTTTTACTTGTATATTACAATGGAATTCCTATAAGTAATATGAATAGTACTAAGCAATCAGTGTTTGCAAATCAGAGATAAAGCATCAAAACAAGCAAAACCTATTTCAAAATCAAGACTTTGTAGAGCTCGTAATTGTTTGACTTTCTCTCCAAACCTCCCATTTGGAGAGAACCAGAAAACCAGAAAAATCACAACTCTGAGCTGATAAGAAATTTTTCAATTATTTTTAAAGAAAAGGAAGATCAGAAACAATTTGTTATACAAGTATTTATTGTATGTAAAGTACCTAATAGCTGTAGCCTTCCTACCTATTCATAAATAAGCAAGTATCTTATGTTAGGAAACATTTGCTCTTCTTTGTGCAACATTTTTAAGTAATTAGTTATTAACATGTTTTTATGGTGCATATAGCCAAATGCTCTAGGCTCATGTACCAATTACTAATCACTCTAAAGTAATAGAAAACTATAGATTCTTTATTGTCCTATTAACCCAAGAGGATGCTATATCAAAATGATCAGTAACCTCTCCCCATAAACACTCTCAGACCACTCCCATCTCAACAGCAGCTTTGCTCTTGTGTATGCAGTGTATCCTGAAGCTCAGCAGACTCAAGTTCCCGTTGACTAGAAGGGAACTGAGTTCCACTGTCAAAAGCCACTCACTGAAAATGCCCTGCTCCCTCTCTCCATTTAAACCAGCTGGGTGCAACCTTGATTGGCTCAGCTGACCCCAAGTGCTATGCTCCAACCTATGAGAGAGAGGTAGCTGCTAAGCAGACAAGGCCTTACATTTTTATGGGTCCCAAACCAACACTTCAAAGTGCATGTAGAGATGAACTGGAAACTGGTGCAGATGATGGAGAACAGGTCTATGATGTTCACTGCTTGATTCCTGTTGGGTTCTGGGAAGGGGTTCTGGTGGGTGTAAGCCCGCCCATGGCTAAAGGTCCCTCCCCCAGCCTAAGAGGAGGAGCCACTGAGCACGGGATTCAATTAAATATGGGGAACAACAAAAGAAAAAACAGGATATGTGTGAGGGTGAAAAGATCAAAAGTAGGGAACTTGAAGGGGACACAAAGCAGAGAACCTTGGACAGCACCCACTGTTTCTCAGAAGTGTTAAGGGAACCAGTGGATGTGGCCCAGAGGAACTCTACCCAGATACGTGAATGGAGAGAGGAACAGAAATAGGCCCCACAGTCACAGAGAACCTCCTCGGCCAATATCCTCTCCCTGCTATTATAGATGGCCACTTTGGCCATCGCTAAGAGGAAGTTGACGAGGAAGTCCTGCGACTTCTTGGGGCCACGAATGGGGTGTGCATAAACAAGAAGTTGGGGGGAGAAAAAGCAAAAGCAGGTCGAGGAGGTCTCCCTCATGTGCCAGGGTTTCCCTCACGCCACAAAAGGAAAAGGCATCGGGAATAGGGGTGAACTGTGCCAGATACACACCTTTGCTCATGGATCCACGAAGGAACTGCCAACTAATATCCCCGGCGGGCCATGGGACCAAGGTGGAATACAGTCTGGCCCACAGGGCTCTCTGCTTGGCTAACAGGCAGCCACATTCCACACTGTCTGAAGTTTCTATGCGGTTTACAAGTGTAGTTCACACAGACAGCATTCCCACTATGAAAAATCCAGTGAAATTAATGGAACTATGACCATTTGCACCAGCTGAAGATCCACCTCAGGGATGAAATTCTCCCTCCATTGGAGTCAATGGGAGTTTTGCCATTGACTTAAATAGTGCCAAGATTTAACCCTAGGTGACGAAGGCGTGGCTAGCCATAGTGAGGTCCACTTCCAAAAGAAATAGTTGCTAGTGTTACCTTCTAGATTAGCCTAGATGGTGAAAAAATGGCCACTGTTGCCACCTGGATATCCAAAAGCAGCTGGTGATCTAACAAGCTCTACACATTATGAACCTGCCTAACTAATAAAGCTGGTCCCAATTTTGGTGGGTACTTTGTTTGTTGGGGAGGGGGATTATGAAATATTCCATCTAAGTTTTGAATTTCAACAGAAAGAGGAAATATATTTTTGAAAAAAAAATTCTTCATTTTCCAACCAGCTCTAACAAGTAACAGGCATAGTCCCCTAATCAAAGGAGATGACATAGCTACCACTCTTCCTTCTGTAAGAACAGAAAGAAACTGAGCTAAGCAAAGAGGAGAAACAAGCCAGAGGAAATGGAGGAAAGATGGCACTCAGAACCTCATGTGAAAAGGGTTGCCCTCTCATGCTGGCTTATCCCTGGATCTACTAGAGAATGGTAGGTAGAAAAAAATATCTTTAGACTGAGAAGAGTGGATCGTATACAATATTTCTCTGTTCTACAAGAGATATTAGATACAGAAGATGGATCACATTCTACAGTCCTCACTAAGGGAAAATTACCCTGGAGATCATAAGAGTAACATAAAACTGAGTAAGGTCTGCATGACCTGATACTTTAAAAAATAAATACAAATAATCCTGCTTTTCTTTTCCTAAAATGAACAAGCAAAAATGAACAAAAACAAATGTACAAGATATTGGTTTGCATGGTGTATCTTCCAGTTTCTTCTCACATTTTCACTTAGATGATATTGTTGTTCACTTCCTGTCTTAAAATGGTGTGCAGTGTTACAGCATGCACTGTTTAACACCTTCCATATACCACCCCAGAAGTAGCTGCACTTGGGTGGTAGGGAAAGTAATACATGTACAGATTCTACAATAAAAAGCACTATGTCCATGCAAGAAAAAATAATAAATAATAATTACTATAGTCAAGGCTTGATTTGGACCTGCACTTAAAAAAAGCGCTATTCATATCCATAATAATAGGTTTTAGTTAAAACTAAGGACTTGTCTACTGTAGCTGTGCTGTTGTAGCACTTCAGGGTAGACACTACCTATGCTGAGAGGAGGGGTTCTCCCAGTGGAGTAGCTAATTCATTTCCATGACAGGCAGTAGCTAGGTCAACACAAGAATTCTTCCACAACCTAGCACTGCCTACACTGGAGGTTAGGTCGGCTTAACTATGCCCCTCAGGGTTATGAATTTTTCAGACTCCTGAACAATGTAGCTGGGTCAACCAAATTGTTTAGGCCTAAATGGAAACCTCTATTAAAGATTTTGATAAGGTGAACAATCTACTCTGTTTAGTATCCATCAGACAACAGGGCTATAGGATCAATTTCTGCATCTTTACATATCAGATGAGTTTAAAAAGACACAATTTTAATATATTGAATCCACATAGCCCACTTAGAGAAGCAGTTGTTTTCTATTATAGTTCAATTAGTTTTGTAGTGCATCATCTGAGGATGTTTATGTAGAAAATGAACAATCAAAAGCATTATCACAGCAAGTCAGCAGGATCAGAATAGCATGTAAACAGCAGTCCAGTGGTATCAGGCAAAAGTAGAAAGGCAAAACTGAGAGCAAAAAGGGCAGGCTGACAGTGATGGCTGGACA
This sequence comes from Emys orbicularis, assembly GCF_028017835.1. Lineage (NCBI taxonomy): Eukaryota > Metazoa > Chordata > Testudines > Emydidae > Emys > Emys orbicularis. The sequence goes on along the minus strand of NC_088684.1, from coordinate 150,242,313 downwards.
GCTCAGTATTCGATGATAGGGAATTCTGGGGATTGCTGCAAGCCATAACCGTTTTAATTTCTCAACATTTCTGCCTCTTGGCGTGTTTTCAAAAATAGACAACAATCCCCTTGCCCTCCTGGATAATACAATATTACAACTTAGTTACTGTTATCTATCATACTTACTAATTACCTGATCCTGCAATCTTTACATGTGCCAAATTCCCACTGAAATCAATGGGGAGTTATACTTGAATGAAGACGGCAGGGGTGAGTTCTAAATTTAAAGTGCCGGAGCAGACAGCAAACTATGGGGGTTTATCCACTCTGATTAAAAACATGAAGTCTGCAAGTGTTTGATGGCCAGTGGGTAATATCAAGGCATCTTTAGTCTTTTTAATTTGCTAAACTGTACATCCAGGGTACTTTGTTAGCAAAAGTGTGCTATATTTTACATTCAAGACTCTGCCTTAATTGCACAACGCTGTGCCTCATAGGAATTACACAGGAGTGTAAAACTGCAGTCAGTAATACATTTGTGGGCAAGACGCCAACAGTTGTAAGAGTGTGACTGACAGTTGGGTTTTCATTTTAAAGTCTTCTTCCGTGCTCTAATTACTGACATTATAAGCAAAGGGATATTTGACTTACTTAAAACAGGCTACTTCTAATTAGCTGGCTTTTTGCAAGCACATACAAATTCTCTGTGAGGTCAGCTATACTTTCAGGCAATCACTGCTGAATTTAGAGGACAGTATACAGTTAACTGCAATGGTTATTTTCAGCTTTAGTCATCACTGGAGCTTGTCACATTTACGTGTTTTGATCTCTCCTAAGCCCTATTCACCTGCATCATGTCAGGGCCACTGATGATCTAAAAACATTAGGGCACTGGAAGAGCTCACTTTAGATTAGCAAACAGCTTATGATGCCAGCTGTACAAAGGAGTCTTAGACTGCAGTGCAGCATTCTTTTCCCATTGTCAGCTTGCAGCCAATAACTTAATGAGACAAGAGAGGGCTGACAGAGACTGATGAGAGCTGAGTTTGATGACAGCAGTTAGAGGGTAGCTCAGCCAAACTAATTTGGTGCTGTGACTAACTAGCCAATATTATGATCAATAACACCTCTTAATCTTTCATATTTCATTGTATATACTATTGTGGCCCTCTTCCCTCCCCCACTTCCCCACCCAGTAATTACAAAATGGTACCGACACCTCTGGTGGTGGTGATCAATTTTCCGCTAAATTAGCCCATGGTTGGTAATTCCAGCTTCTATCCTGAGGCAGCTTTGTGCATGCTCCAGAAATTTAATAGTAAAGGAAGCCATTCAAGGTGTTAACATTTGCAGCACCTACCTGATAACGGGGATCACTGGAGCCTTATGGCACAAACAAACAGATAATAGAACCTCTCATGACTATTTCTTGTAAGAAGTGTGGCGAGGAGAGAGGGCTTGTTCAAATAAAAGAAAAAAGTATTGGTGTAAGGCTAACAGTTTAAGTGAAGCCATTAGGGCAGACCCTCAGCTGAGGTAAATTGAAGTAGGTCCTTTAGCTTCCATGGAACAACATGGAATTACTGCATCAGATCTCAGATGGTGAGAGCGGAAAGGACAATAATAGTGCTATATCCTTGTTCCACCTTTGAAAACTGATTTATTTACCTATTAGCTACACCTATTATATTCTATTGACTACAGAAAAGCAGGAGTGTTGGTGTGAGTGTGGGTTTGAGGAAAAACAGTCATCAACATCTTCTCTATGCTTTTTGTGTAGCTCAGATCTTCAGCACCAGCATGTGCAGAACACTAGTAACCCACCTTTTCACATATACAAAAAAATATATACCATATATACTCAGGGTCGGTGCTACCATTAAGGCAAACTAGGCGGTTGCCTAGGGCGACAAGATTTGGGGGCACCAAAAAGCAGTGCCCCCAATTTTTTTTTACAGCGTTCCTGGGCTGGGCTGCCAGTGGCGCGCTGACACGTGTGGCTCAGACTCCCTCTCCCAGCGCAGCGGCCGCTCCATGCGATTATTATCATTGACGGCAGGGGCGGCGTGCTCGGGGAGGGAGCGTAGCAGAGGTGAGCTGGGGTGGGGAGCCCTGCGGCAGCTCCCCTCCCCCGCCCTGGAGCATCCCCCCCACGGCAGCTCCCCCCCCCCCCGGCCCGGGGAGCCGTGCGGCAGCTCCCCACCCCAGCTCACCTCTGCTCCGCCCCCTCCCCGAGCACGCCGTCGCTGCTCCACTTCTCCCACCTCCCAGGCTTGCAGCACCAATCAGCTGTTTGGCGCGGCAAGCCTGGAAGTGGAGGAGGATTAGAGCGGGGGCGGCATGCTCGGGGAGGAGGCGGAGCAGAGGTGAACTGGGGTGGGGAGCTGCCGCACGGCTCCCTGGGGTGGGAGTTGCCATGGGGGGGGGGCACCTCAGGGCAGAGGGGGGGAGCTGCCGTGGGGGGGTGCCTCAGAGTGGAGGGGGGGGTGGGGAGCTGCCGCAGGGCTGGTGGGGGGGGGGGGCGCAAGGTGGAAGTTTCACCTAGGGCGCGAAACTTCCTTGCACCGGCCCTGTATATACTTGATCATAAGCCGGTTCGTTTATAAGCCGACCCACACAAGATGGATAAGTAAAAATGGAAAAATTTTATGACCCATTCAAAAGCCGACCCTATAATTCAGGTGTCAGCAAACTTTGGCTCCTGGGCCATCAGGATAAGCCGCTGACGGGCTGAGATGGTTTGTTTACCTTGAGTGTCCACAGGCACGGATGTAAACCTAAGTAAACAAAATGTCCCGGCGGGACAGCAACTGGTGGGGAAATTTTTTTGGGGGGGGAGAAGCTGGGGGTACAGAGTACAGAGTAACCCCTGTGACCACCCCCCACATGACCCCACCCCTAGTCCGGGACCCCCACACTCTCCCCATCCCATCCCTTCCCACCTTATGTGGGGAGGGCCAGGGGATGATGTCTCTGGCCTGGCTGGAGCTGCTCCTGCAGGCTGGGCAGCACGGCCGCAGCCTGCTTCGGCAGGCCAGACCAGGCGGCGTGGCCGCAGCATGTTCCAGCCGGCTGGGCCAGGTGGCAAGGCCGAAGCGTGCTCTGGTGTGCCGGGTGGCCCCGCAACAGCCCGCTCTGGGGGCAAGGCCGAGCGGCATGGCTGCAGCCTGCCAGCCCTGGAGCTGCAGCTGCTTTGGAGGCTGGGGGGAGAGCAGCGTGGCCAGAAGTGGAGAGAATCTGGCCCCGCCTCTTCCCTTCTGTCTCTGCTGGCTATGCTGCCTCTCCTTGCTCCCTCTGTTGGGGGGAGGGGCTGTGTCCCACCTCTCCTTCTCTATACCCGTTCATAAGCCGACCCCCTGCTCTGGTGCTTCCCTTTTTTACCAAAAAAATTTGGCTTATGAACGAGTATATATGGTATACTGTTTGTCTGAGCTTCACTTAAGTACCAAGTACCATTGTATCTAGCTGATGAATACAAAAGTAAGAAACACCTTATTTCAGAGTTTACTGTCTCTGAACCATTTTTTAATATATGACAAGGCTAGGTGTTTCTAGTAGAGTCCCTTGGGGATCTGCCCAATGCTATTCAATATCATTATCAATGGTGTTTATGAAAATATAAATTATTGTTGATTAAGTTTGCAAATGACACAAAAATGGATGGATTGGCAAATATAAGGAGAGGTCAGTTTACTGAGTGATCTGGATCACTTGGTAAGCCAAACTCATTTGAACATGTGTTTTAATACAGCCAAATTCGAGGCCATACATGTAGGAACCAAGAATGTAGGTCACACACAAAAGATTGTATCTCAGAAAGCAGTGTTTCTGAAAAGGATTTAATGGGAGTCCTGGCGGACAATCAACTGAACATGAGCTCCCAGTGCAATGTGGTGACTAAAAGGGCTAACACAATCCTTAGTCTTATAAGTAGGAGAATATCAAGAATAAGGAGGTGGCATTACTTCTGTGTTCAGGAGTGGTGAGATCATTACAAGAATGCTGAATTCAGATCTTGGGTCCACATCTAAAAAAGGATCCTTAAAAATTACAAAGGCTCAAAAAAATAGCTACAAGAATGACTCCAGGTCTGGTAACCCTACCATGTAGTGAGAGGCTAAAGAAGCTCCATATATTTACCTCATCCAAGAGACAAATCAGTCTAAAAGTACCTATATGAGAAGAAACAACGAGGAGTACTTGTGGCACATTAGAGACTAATACATTTATTTGGGCATAGGCTTTTGTGGGCTAAACCCCACTTCCTCAGATGCATGGAGTGCAAAATACAGTAGGCAGGTATACATACACAGTACATGAATATATCCAGACTAACACGGCTACCACTCTGAAACCTGTCACTATATGAGAAGACTATTTCTAATAGTACAGCATGCTTTAATTCAGCTAACAAAATCTTCACACGGTCCAGTGGCAGGAAGCTGAAGATAGTCAAATGCATACTAGAAATATGGTACTTAAAAACAACAACAGTGTGCGTGTGTGTGTGGGGACGGGGACGGGTAATTAACCCTTTGGAACAACACATGTAGGGATGTGATACATTCTTCCATCATTTTAAGTTTTTAACTCAAAATTAGATATTTTTCTAAAATATATTTTCTACCGTACCCAAAAGTTACAGTATTGCTGCAGGAATGACACTGTGAAGTTCTATGGCCTGTGTTATGCAGGAGATCAGACTAGATGATCATAATGGGCCTTTCTGGCCTTTGAAAATCTGTCCATTTATAAGTTCCAATTGAGTTATTTCCTCAGAAGCCTTTTTGAAGTGTAAACAAACTTTCTTATTTTCTTTGTTTTTACTACACACTATTTTGTTAACTAGTTCAAAAAATGCCAATACATTAGAGAGGACTAATGTGTACTCTTACAAATGTCATGTTGCTTTGCTGCTATCACTGAATAGCTGTTATATTTGTAATAGCTAATTATTTTCTCACCTAGCATTTTTTTTCTGTTGATGAGTTAATCATCATTAGATTATAATTTCTGTGATCACTCATCTCTCTCTCTCTATTTTCTTTTCTTTTCTTTAATTGACTGGTACCACATTCACCATCCAGGCTGCAAAGAGAGCATCTGGCCCTGTAGAAGCTGCCAAGCCTTTTAAGACCTAGACTTAGGTTTCAAACATGAAATTTGAACCTGGCTCCAAACTTTGCCAAAATTCCGAGATGTTTGATGAGGGCTTTGGTTTGGGTCCATCTGTATCAAGTTCCCACTATGGATCTCGCATAAAATCAGTAAACATGTGGAAAGGAGTCTGGCATTTATGTGGTAGAAGTCACTTTGGAATGGGGAAAGGGATGAGCTGATGAGACAATCCAAACTTTGAAAAAGTTCTGGGCTCATATCAATGTTGAAAGTTCAGTACATCTGTCATAAACAGACAGTTAAGGGTTAATGCCTCTTTTACCTGTAAAGGGTTAAGAAGTTCACATAGCCTAGCTGACACCTGACCAGAGGAACCAATGTGGGGACCAAATGTTTCAACCAGGAAGGAGGGAAGAGTCCTTTTTTTCAGTCAGTTCATTAAGTTTTGTGCGGGAGAGAAAAGATCCAGGAATCAGCCTCCTATCAGGGTAGTGAGTATTAGAGAAGGAATAAATTAGCTTATGTTTATTTTTTTTTTTGTGTGACTTGTGTTTTTGCATAAGAGGGAGATTTAAATTGGGTTTTTCTTTTGTGTAACTTTAAGGTTTTGCCCAGGGGGGACTCCTCTGTGTTTTGAATCTGTTGTCTGTGAGAATAGCTTGCATGCTAATCTCTCAGAGGTTTTCCTTTCACCTTTCTTTCTTTAATTAAAAGTCTTCTTTTAAGAACCTGATTGATTTTTCCTTGTTTTAAGATCCAAGGGGGTTGGATCTGGACTCACCAGCAATTGGTGGGGGAAAGGGAAATTAAACTCAAATCCTGCCAGGAAAGGAGGGGGTGATTAATTTCTCCTTGTTTTAAGCTCCAAGGGTTTGGATCGGTGTTGACCAGGAAATTGGTGGAGAAGTCTCTCAAGGCTACCCAGAGAAGGGTTATAATACTTGGGAGGGAGATATTTTGGGGGGAAGACAGAGTTTCCAAATGACTCAAACGATTTAGTGGTGGCAGCATACTAATCTAAGCTGGTAATTGAGCTTAGGGGTTCTCATGCAGGTCCCCACATTTGTACCCTAAAGTTCAGAGTGGGGGTGAAACCTATGACAACATCTTCTCCCGGGTGATCAGTCCATAACCAGAACTGATCACATTATGAAAGAAAATTAATGCACTTCTTCTGTGTTTTCTTCTTAGCCAAAAGACACATTGGAGTGAAAAGAAGCCAGCATCCCAACCTAGGCAGCTCAGCTTTTCACTGACTACAGACAGCTATCTAGACAATAAAACACACTAAATTCCCAACAGGACAAAAATTTGAGTGAGTGAATGGCAAAGGTATAAATGCATACCCCTCCCAAGAGCCATCATGAAATCTAAGCTTAATGGATCAATTATGAAACAGTTGATGTTAAATAGTCCCTGGTGGTGGTTGTCAAACACATGACGTATACCTCAACTTAACATTGATTTACAACCAGAAAGCCTTTAAAACTGCAAATATTCTATCATTTTTATGGGATTCCATCCATATTCGACAGTTACAGATAAACAATTATAATGAGGGGGGGGGAATCTATATTCTACTATTTCTCATTAACCATAATGACTTTGTAATGTCTGTAGAGAAAGGTTTACCGACAAAAAATATAATGAGACTAACTCTGCTGACCAGACATTTGTCTTCTTATGTGACCTGATTGGCAGGATATTGGTCTCACAGTCCGGTAACAGCTGTCTTTCACCAGCTACAGGATGCAGAAAAATGTTATGACACAATCTGCCCACTTCTTTGAGAGCAAAATATTGACAATTTAGTGGTTCTAAAATGAAGATCTGCAAGAGCATAGAGAGACTTTTTTCTTTCTTTTTTTTTTTTTTGTGGGCCACAGAACCCCAAGAGAAAGACAGAGAATGATGTGTGGAAAGTGGGTTGAAGAAAGGACTATTAGGAGATCTTTTCTTACAAAGTCATGCAAAGAGAGGAAACGATGAAGAACCCCTGGACAAATGGGACAAAGCAAGCAATCCTTATTGAATAAGACAGCAGTTGATAGGGATGACAGTGTGTGATACGGGCATATAATTTCAGGATAGAATCCTAAAACAAATTGAAATTTTTCTCATATTTACTATAGACAAAAACTAGCCATTTGTCTAAGTACATGGTACAGATGATTGGATGTAAAAATGTGTTTGAGGAACCTGGTCAGCAAGGTCCCACTGTGATGATATCTACTTGTAGATGTACTCTTCAGCCACTAGATGTCTCCATGCCATATTTTAAATTCCAGGAACAGGTTTGTGTCTTTGGATGCAAAGATGGAAACCAGCCTGTGTTACTAGTACCTTATTGATGTTCTCCCTAATAAAGACCTATTTTAAAAAGAGGTCTGTGGCTGCATATAGTATGACACTCATAATGTGTATAATCCAGACCTCCCATCTCCAATACTTGACCACTCCTTGCACCTCTCCCAACCCCTGTATTGCCAGCCCTAATGCAGGAGTCAGGATCCAAAAAATCATGGGCTTTTAAAAATAATCAATTTCAGGGTTTTTTTTTTTATAATTGGCTTGTGCTGTTGGAGCATTTAGGGTTCAGGATTTCAAGCTTTTATCCACAACTCTGAGGGATAGAAACATACATTGTTTACAGGAAATATGAGATTCTCAGGTAATAACCTGAAGGGGTTTGCAGGAAAATACCATGAGACTGTAATAAAATCATGAGGCATTTACACTGTAACCCCAGTCATTAACCTTATGCATCACTTCACCAGCATACAAGGAAAAGCACAACTTGTCTGCTACAGCAGCAGCTAGAAGACACTGAGCTGCAAACCCTTGTGAAAAAAGAGTTTGATACAAGAGAAAGATTTTTCAAATACCCAACTTGTATACTCAGGCATGCAGAGCAAAAAGATGCTTCCTTACTGTCCTTAATCTTTTCCTTTGCAGTTCTATTTGTTTGCTTGCTTTCTATTTAGTGGGCATTGGATTCCTCAACATGGAGGCAAACTCTTATTTTTTACGTAAAATGCAACATCATAATATTTCGATACGACAGAGGAGAAGGGTTTGTCCTATCAATAGTAGCACCTTCTATTTGAGGGTCTCACAGCATTTTACAAGCCTTATATTTAAATCTTACTCTTATGAGTAACAGTTTTTACACCCGTTTTACAGATGGGAAAATGGAGGTACAAAGAAATTAACTGATCTGCAGAAGATCATAAAGAGTCAGGAATAAAACTCGGGATTCGTGATGTTTGCAGTACTCCATACACAAAGATCAGACAGACATTCTCACTCAGAAGGACTTGTTTAGAATTAGTAATAAATCAAGAAAGGACAAGGGTAAATCTTCATGAGAAAGGGTAGTGTGTTTCTCCTCTGCAGAAGCTGTAGCAAATATGAGAGGAAAAATGGCCACTGATCTTCACAATTCATTTATAGAAATATAAAAGACGCAGTATACACAACACAAAGGTAATCCAGTTTCATAGTTACATACACCACATTAGACTATCTCCTACTCTAACTGCTTGAGAATTTGGAGATGGTATGATTAGGGCAAGTCCCTCCTTCAATCATAGGATCTTTTGTTTCTAAATGTTCTATAGACTCATTTTGTGTATTTTAAATAAACACACATTCTATATCATTTCAGTAAAATGAAGGAGAAATGTACTCTAAATATATTTCATATAGTTTCTTGTCTTTGTTCTTTTTTCTTTACAGCTCCTATGGCTTTTTGAAGATTCCATGAAGCACAGGGTCAGCTAAGCATATAAATCATGTTTGCTTTGCTACTTCTTGTGAAGTAACTTTAATTCTTCTAATCTTGCCTCTGACAGTGGACAGGTTCGCAGGTCTAATGGATAACACCGCAATAGTACTTCAATAGCTTTCATCCCAGAGAGTTTTAGCCATGTCATTACATTCTAGTGCAGGGGTTGATTTAAGAGTTATTTAAAGGTTAGATCACAAGTGATAATAGACTGGTGTTTGGGCCTTTTTCTTTGTGTTTTTAATTTGGTTAACTACCCCATTGCCCCGAGGAAAACGGAGTCGCTAAAAAGAAAGGTTACTCTTGACTTTATTGTGCCACACTCCCCTTTCATTCTGTGTCCAAGGGTTAAAAGGATATATTGGTCTTTGCAAGTGGTAGTTTGAAAAGCAGCCAGGATTGCTTGAAGAAAGATTCAGGCAGAGATGTGTGAATAAACTGATGGAGAATGCACAACTGGAAATGACTCAAGGAAAGCTAATCTGTAAGTAATTTGAAAGTAAAACTTGATATGGTACAAAAAGAGCAGTCTTTCATTTCAGGTACTTATGAGCACCTCATATAGTGAGCTCTGACATCTTGCAGAGATAAATGAAAATTCCTTTAAAGGTACAGATTAGATCAGAGGGTCTCAAACTGTGGTATGTAGAAGGCTTGCTGGTGATCTAGGCAGAGCCAGCTGCCTGCTTGCTAGTTCTAGTTCCTTGTTTCTGCTAAATCAGCTACAACTCATCAATACTTTCCTAACATTACTGTTCCATGTAAGCAATTGGTTTAGTTGCCAAAAGGATGTTATATAACTGCTAATGGGAAAGCAGAATGGTCCAATGAGACGGCCCACAATGTGGAAGAGTTGGAGAACCCCTAAGGCAAGATGTAAATAACACGTTGCATGAGGGATTGTTCCTTAGAGCAACATGGGATTGCATGAATACAACAATCAGTGACCCTTCATAATGAGTGATTACATACCAAAACATTGGTTTAGGCCTCTAAATCTCTTGGGAGATTTTAAAGCCAAGAAAAAGTTATAGAAGAACTCAGAGAACAGGCCCTGGTGGTAGTGATCATGAAAAATAACCACTTGATAACTTTTGTTTCAAAAAGAACAAACACTGATAACATGAATTAATAAAACAGATAACGGAAAAGGAGGCAGACGTGATGTATTAGTGAGAACAAGGGAAAAAATCTAAACACATTATTTCTGCAAGGATGCTACAAGCATTATTTTTCCCTGTCTTATATAAAAGGCAGGAGGATAGAGCATTCGCTGACCACTACTAGGTGCTGTCAGAAGGAGAATGTCAATCATTTGAGTGTGATCAAACTTTTTTTTTCCCCGGAACTAAGTGGTATTTAAAAAATAATAATATGATGGAATATTCTCATTTTGTGCTGGATTCTGCTGAATGACAATCCTGAACCTGCATCACACAGCAAACTCTTTTACAACTTATTTTAAAAGTAGCTAAAATTCCTTAGAGTAATGAAATACCAGTGCTGCTATTGCAACCCATGCTTGGTTGGTGTCAGTTTGTCCCCCTTTAGTGGTAACTAGGCCAGCTAGAGTTCAATGAGTCTGCTACAAGCCTTGGCTAATAGAGATATGTCTTTTAGTTCATGCAGGAGTAGAGGTTCATGCATTAAGTTCCAAAAGTCCCAGATTTGATCCCGGCCACTGCTATCAAGGGTCTGTCGCCAGTACACTATGGATATAGCTTTGCAGACTTAGCTTTGAGTGGCAGCATGGCTAGGGCACTGTACTGGGAGCCAGAATACTTAGGCTCCATTGCCAGCTCTGCTGCTGATTGTCTGTGTTTCCTAGGACAGGCCACTTCAGCTCCTCACACTTCTGTTTCCCCTCCGCGTCTTTGTTTTGTCTATTTAGATTATAACACTCTTCAGAGCAGGGGCTGTCTTTCTGTTTGTACAGTACCTAATACATGGGACCACAATTTTGGTTGGAGCCTCTGAACACTACTTTTAATTATTATGCAAATAAATAAATAACAACATGCTTTCTGTGCTGTATTACTAGTTTGATCTCTTTGTTCAAGTAAAAATGTTGCTTTGGTTGAAAAGGTCTGGCATGAGCACAGGAAGCTTTCACAAATCTGTCTTTTGTGAGGGCTTATATATATATATATATATATATATATATATATATATAAAGAATTTGGTTAATGGAAATCACCCTTTAGGCTTTCTCTCTCACAGTCTGGCTTGATGACCGATGCCCTTATTTAGTGACTAAACCTGACTGATATATGCTTTCTCATCCACATAGCTACTTAACTACCTTTTTCAAATCTTTCCCCTGGGCAAGTGTGATAACTGTAAAACTCTATCTACTAAACCCAGCTGATTTATTCATTATGGGGAGAAAAAACCCAAACCTGATAAATTGAATTTCACTTTCCTTCCTGTTCCTAAGTTTTTGGTGAACAAATCACAACTCTTATGAACATATTAGTCACACAGATATGTGTGCAAGCATACTTCAACTAATGTAATGTTAGAGCAGTGTTTGTGATGATGTTTAATTCAAGCATTTGAAATTTGTTATTCAGGCTAGTCGTCTGGTCACCTAATTCACATGGCATTATTTCCCCCCCCCCTTATTATATGAGAAACACTTTACAAATGGCAGGACTGCCTGAAGTAACCTCTGGTTCTTTGATTCTCCCAACAGATGGCGGAGTAGGAAGGAAACATGTCGGGGTGTGGGGGTGGAGATGAGAATGTGTAAAGAACTTTAGGAAATTCTCAATCTTTTTCTGTTTCCTTATGCACAAGATCATAATATTTGGCTTTTTTCATGAACCCAGGTTTAAGAACACTAAGGCCTGATCTGCACTAAGAGTTTATGTCGAATTTAGCACCGTTACATCGAATTAACTCTGCACCCGTCCACACAACGAAGCTATTTAGTTTGACATAGAGGTCTCTTAAATTCGACTTCTGTACTCCTCCCCAACGAGGGGAGTAGCGCTAAATTCGACATGGCCATGTCAAATTAGGCTAGGTGTGGATGGAAAGCGACGGTAATAGCTCCGGGAGCTATCCCACAGTGCACCACTCTGCTGACGCTCTGGACAGCAGTCTGAGCTCGGATGCTCTGATCAGCCACACAGGAAAAGCCCCTGGAAAATTTGAATTCCTTTTCCTGTCTGGGAAGTTTGAATTTCATTTCCTGTTTGGACATCATGGCGAGCTCAGCTGCACTGGCAACGATGCAGAGCTCTCCAGCAGAGATGGCCATGCAATCTCAGAATAGAAAGAGGGCCCCAGCATGGACTGATCGGGAAGTCTTGGATCTGATCGCTGTGTGGGGCGATGAGTCCGTGCTTTCCGAGCTGCGATCGAAAAGACGGAATGCAAAGATCTACGAGAAGATCTCTAAAGCCATGGCAGAGAGAGGATACAGCCGGGATGCAACGCAGTGCCGCGTGAAAATCAAGGAGCTGAGACAAGGCTACCAGAAGACCAAAGAGGCAAACGGACGCTCCGGATCCCAGCCCCAGACATCCCGTTTCTACGAGGCACTGAATTCCATCCTAGGTGCGGCCGCCACCACTACCCCACTACTGACCGTGGACTCTGAGGATGGGATATTGTCGACGGCCGGTTCCTCGGACATGTTAGCGGACGGGGAAGATGAGGAAGGAGATGAGGACGACGAGGCAGTCGACAGCGCTTACAACGCTGATTTCCCCGACAGCCAGGATCTCTTCATCACCCTCACAGAGCTCCCCTACCAACCGTCCCCAGGCATTAACCCGGACACAGAATCAGGGGAAGGATCAGTCGGTAAGTGTTTTAAACATGTAAACATTTATTTTTAACAGAACAGGAATATTAACAATATTAACAATGGGTTTTTCATGATTACTTTGCCCTAGGCGCTTAACGTTTCAGTCCTTGGCAGTGCAACTACTGAAAAAAAATCTAACAATGTCCGCTTTAGCATGATTGTTTTGCCCTAGGCACTCTACTGTTTAGTCCCTGCCAGTGCAGCTACAGTAAAATCCAGTCTATATGTCCGGGGATAGAGCAGAAATCCTCCTGGGACATCTCCATGAAGCTCTCCTGGAGGTAATTGGAAAGCCTTTGCATCAGGTTCCTGGGCAGCGCGGCCTTATTGGGTCCTCCGTGGTAGGAAACGTTTCCGCGCCAGGAGACAATCAAGTACTCGGGTATCATTGCCTTGCAGAGCATGGCGGCATACGGACCTGGTCTTTGCAGGCTTTCCTGAAGCATCCTTTCTTTTTCCGTCTCTGAAATCCTCATCAGAGTGATGTCGCTCATGGTGACCTGCTTTGAATTAGGTAGGGGAATGTTAGTATTGGGACTGCTTGCCTGTTCCTTTACAGAACTGTAACCGGCAGTTTACAGCCACACGGTGGAGGCGGGAGAGGAGCAGCATACAGGGATCTTTCCCTGGGACAGCCGCGAGGGGGTGGGACAGGGGCAGAGTTCATGCTTGCCGGATTGCTGGCAGCAGGGACTGGCATTGCTTTGTACGTGAAAGGAGGCCAGTGCTATTATTAAAGTTTTAAGCAGCCACAAGTCTACGGCTTACCATGTCAGCCTGTTACCCAAATTCTGCTGTCCTGTCCCGCTTGTCTGATCTGCACTGCAAGACCCCAGGCACTGAATGCGAAGGCTGAAAATTCGACCTTGTCCTGAGTGCGCATGTGATAGGTGCTGTGCATGGTCTTGTTCACAGAGAAAGACTATGTTCTTTGTTCACAAAAATTTTTATCTTTCTGAGGAATTCACTCCCTTTTTCCCATCCCACAGCTGCGACTGTCTCCCGACCTACCCTGGCATCACACTCCCAGAGGCTGGCGCAGATTAGGCGTAGGAAGAAGAGGACACGGAAGGACATGTTCTCGGAACTTATGGGCTGCTCCCGAGCCCAGGCAGCCCAGCAGACCCAGTGGAGGGAGAACTTGTCCCAAATCCACCGATCACACATGGAACGGGAGGAGAGGTGGCGGCAGGAAGACCAGCAGGCGACTCAAACGCTGCTTGGACTAATGAGGGAGCAAACGGACACGCTCCGGCGCCTTGTGGATGTTCTGCAGGACCGGAGGCAGGAAGACAGAGCCCCGCTGCAGTCTATCTCTAACCGCCCTCCCCCGCCACAAAGTCCCATACCCCCCTCACCCAAAGTCCCAAGAAGGAGGGGCGGCAGAGTCCGTGAAAACTCTCACTCCACCCCTGCAGACTGCTCAAGTACCAGAAGGCTGTCATTCCCCAAAATTTGATAAGTCCTTTCCTTCCCGCCTCACCCAAGCCCCCGTCCCAGTTTCATCCCCCAGTTTCATGTGTAGTTGCTAATAAAAAATACGTTTCTGTTAATTACTGTTTCCATCATGTTCTTTTAGAGGAGAGTCTGTTTGAAGGGGGGAAAGGGGGTTGGTAATTGGACAGGACAGTCACCTTTACCAGGGTACAGACGCGGGGGCAGGTTCAGCAGCAGGGCACACACACTGTCATAACTATAAAGGGAAGGGTGACAGCTCTCCTGTGTACAGTGCTATGGAATCCCTCCTAGCCAGAGACTCCAAATCCTTTTACCTGTAAAGGGTTAAGAAGCTCGGGTAACCTGGCTGACACCTGACCCCAAGGACCAATAAGGGGACAAGATACTTTCAAATCTTGGGGGGGGGAAGGCTTTTGTGTGTGTCCTTTGTTTAAGGGGTTGTTCGCTCTTGGGACTGAGAGGGACCAGACATCAATCCAGGTTCTCCCCATCTTTCTAAACAAGTCTCTCTTATTTCAAAATTGTAAGTAAAAGCCAGGCAAGGCGTCTTAGATTTACTTTGTTTTCTCAACTTGTAAATGTACCTTTTACCAGAGTGCTTATCTTGTTTTGCTATACTTTGAACCTAAGACAGAGGGGATTCCTCTGAGCTCTTTAAGTTTGATTACCCTGTAAAGTTATTTTCCATACTGATTTTGCAGAGATGATTTTTACCTTTTTCTTTAATTAAAAGCCTTCTTTTTAAGAACCTGATTGATTTCTCCTTGTTTTAAGATCCAAAGGGGGTTTGGATCTGTATTCACCAGGAGTTGGTGAAAGGAAGGAGGGGGGAAGGGTCAATTTCTCCTTGTTTAAGATCCAAGAAGTTTGGATCTGCATTCACCAGGGAATTGGTGAAAGGTTTCTCAAGGCTTCCCAGGGAGGGAATCCATCGAGAATGGTGGCAGCGGGACCAGAGCTAAGCTGGTAGATAAGCTTAGCAGTTTTCATGCAGGCCCCTACATTTGTACCCTAAAGTTCAAAGTAGGGATACAGCCTTGACATGGTGGCACAGCGGTGGGATCGTTTTACACCCAAAAGCCAGTAAGAGATTTTTTTTTCCTTCTAGCTGCTTGGAGAGCAGAGCTGAAGGTAGATGCATATCTTATCTCTCCTTGCCTGAAGGCAGAGGTGTTAAGTTTTTTTAACGAGGTCCTTTGTTAAGAGAACGGTTCAATAAGTGAGCAAACTTTGATCTGGTAAAGGTAATTTACAATCTGAATTGTGTTTTTTTTCTTTTTACATCCTCGGGAGTAGCTTGTTAGAAAGTCTCTGTTAACTCAGCAACACTCAGCAGGAGCCTGAGCTAAGTACATCCCAGTTTCAGTCAACTGCAGAGGGGTGTGACCCAGCACAAGAAAACCAGGAAAATGACTACCAAAGAAGAAAAAGCTAAAGAGGAGGCCCACAAGAGAGCTATGGAGCTGAAAGAAAAGGAGATAGAGCTGAGAGACAAAGAAGAGAAAGCCAAAGAGGGGGCCCACAAGAGAGAGATGGAGCTGAGAGACAGAGAAGAGAAAGCCCAAGAGGAGGCCCATAAAAGAGAGATGGAGCTGAGAGAAAGAGAAGAAAAAGCCAAACAGGAGGCCCATAAAAGAGAGATGGAGCTGAAAGAAAAAGAGATGGAACTGGAAGCAGCAAGGACTAGGCAGGGTGCATCAGACCATCCTAACAACTCCTCTCCAGGTACCACTTCCCATCCCAGGAAATTCCCCACCTACAAGGCAGGCGATGATACTGAGGCCTTCTTAGAAAATTTTGAAAGGGCCTGCCTTGGATACAACATCCCTTCAACCCAGTACATGGTAGAGCTGAGGCCGCAGCTCAGTGGACCCTTAGCAGAGGTGGCGGCTGAAATGCCTAAGGAACACATGAACAGTTATGAACTTTTTAAAAACAAGGCCAGAATCAGAATGGGGCTAACACCTGAGCATGCCCGTCGGCGGTTCAGAGCCCTAAGGTGGAAACCTGATGTGTCATTTACCCGACATGCCTACCACATTGGGAAAAATTGGGATGCCTGGATATCAGGAGCAAATGTTAAATCTACGGAAGAGTTGCCCTTCCTATTGCAAATGGAGCAGTTTTTAGAGGGTGTTCCTGAGGAAATAGAAAGGTACATCCTAGATGGGAAGCCCAAAACTGTAACCGAGGCGGGGGAGATTGGAGCCAAATGGGTGGAGGTGACAGAAAAGAAAAAAGCTAGTAGCAGTTGGAGCAAATATCAGAAGGGGCAAGCCGAAACAAAACCTTATCACCGGGGACAACCCAAGGCCCCACCCACATCCCAAGGGAAACCCCAGACGCCTTCTCACCCCACCACACCAGTCTCCATCAACCAACATTGCCCCGGTGATACCTTAGCAGGGCGATGTTTTAAATGTAATGAACTGGGGCATATAAAGGCTCACTGCCCCAAGAACCCCAACCGATTACAGTTCATTACACCCCAATCACACCAAAGAACCCCAGACCCAGATGCCTCTCTCATACCCTCGGAGCGAAGGGAAACCTTGAGAGTGGGCGGAAAGAAGGTTATCGCTTGGAGGGACACTGGGGCACAAGTGTCAACTATCCACCAATCCCTAGTGGACCCCAAACTCATCAACCCTGAGGCTACAGTGACAATTCAACCCTTCGTGTCACAGTCTGTAACCTTGCCTACAGCCCAGTTGCATGTCCAGTACAAGGGCTGGTCAGGAATGTGGACTTTTGCAGTCTATGACAATTATCCCATTCCCATGCTGCTGGGGGAAGACTTGGCCAACCATGTGAAGCTAGCCAAGAGGGTGGGAATAGTCACCCGCAGCCAGGCTAAGCAAGCTTTCACCCCCATCCCTGTTCCTGAGCCGTTCACCAGGGCCCCGTCTGTGTTACCGGAGACCCAAAACCAGGTGGTGGAACCGGATCCCCTGCCAACGACTGCAACAGCCGTAGTGGATCCAATCCCAGAGACCCAGCCAAAGCCAGTCCCAGAACCGGAACTGGCAACGCAACCAGCACCAGAACCATTGCCAGCACTGAGTCCAGCGCTTGCAACCCCGTCTACAACTCCAATGCCAGAGGACACCAGCGAGCCTAAACTGGCGGAAGCAGCAGATAACCCTACCCAAGAGGCTCAGCCAGAGCCTGAAATACCACATAGTGCACCAGCGGACAGCGGTTCACAGTCAATGGAAAAAGCCCCAGCACCTGCATCGCTTCCAGAGGGACCAAGCCCCAGTCCACAGTCCCAGGAGGAACTGATGTCTCCAGCATCAAGGGAACAGTTCCAGGCCGAGCAGGAAGCAGATGACAGCCTTCAAAAAGCTTGGGCAGCGGCACGGAGCACCCCACCGCCTCTCAGCTCTTCTAACCGATCCCGGTTTGTTGTAGAAAAAGGACTTTTATACAAGGAGACTCTTTCTGGTGGGCACCAAGAAGACTGGCATCCTCAAAGACAGCTGGTAGTTCCCACTAAGTATCGGGTAAAACTCTTGAGCTTAGCCCATGATCATCCCAGTGGCCATTCTGGGGTGAACAGAACCAAAGACCGGTTGGGGAAGTCCTTCCACTGGGAGGGAATGGGCAAGGACGTTGCTAATTATGTCCGGTCTTGTGAGGTGTGCCAACGAGTGGGAAAGCCCCAAGACCAGGTTAAAGCCCCTCTCCAGCCACTACCCATAATTGAGGTCCCATTTCAGCGAGTAGCTGTGGATATTCTGGGTCCTTTCCCAAAGAAGACACCCAGAGGAAAGCAGTACGTACTGACTTTCATGGATTTTGCTACCCGATGGCCGGAAGCTGTACCCTTAAGCAACACCAAGACTAAAAGTGTGTGCCAGGCATTAGCAAACATTTTTGCCAGGGTAGGGTGGCCCTCCGACATACTTACAGATTCGGGAACTAATTTCCTGGCAGGGAACATGAAAAACCTGTGGAAAGCTCATGGGGTGAATCACTTGGTTGCCACCCCTCATCACCATCAAACCAATGGTCTGGTGGAGAGGTTTAATGGAACTTTGGGGGCCATGATACGTAAATTCGTAAATGAACACTCCAATGATTGGGACCTAGTGTTGCAGCAGTTGCTTTTTGCCTACAGGGCTGTACCACATCCCAGTTTAGGGTTTTCACCATTTGAACTTGTGTATGGCCGCGAGGTTAAGGGGCCATTACAGTTGGTGAAGCAGCAATGGGAGGGGTTTACGCCTTCTCCAGGAACTAACATTCTAGACTTTGTAAGCAACCTACAAAACACCCTCCGACACTCTTTAGCCCTTGCTAAAGAAAACCTAAAGGATGCTCAGGAAGAGCAAAAGGCCTGGTATAATAAACATTCCAGAGAACGGTCCTTCAAAGTAGGAGACCAAGTCATGGTCTTAAAGGCGCTCCAGGCCCATAAAATGGAAGCGTCGTGGGAAGGACCATTCACGGTCCAGGAGCGCCTAGGAGCTGTTAACTATCTCATAGCCTCCCCCACCTCCAACATAAAGCCTAAGGTATACCATGTTAATTCTCTTAAGCCCTTTTATTCTAAAGAATTAAACGTTTGCCAGTTTACAGCCCAGGAAACTGATGACGCGAAGTGGCCTGCAGGTGTCTACTATGAAGGAAAAAGGAATGGTGGCGTGGAAGAGGTGAACCTCTCCACGACCCTGGGACGTCTGCAGCAACAGCAGATAAAGGAGCTGTGCACAAGCTTTGCACCGATTTTCTCAGCCACTCCAGGACGGACCGAACGGGCATACCACTCCATTGACACAGGTAATGCTCACCCAATTAAAACCCCACCCTACCGGGAGTCACCTCATGCCCAAGCGGCTATACAAAGGGAGATCCAGGACATGCTACAGATGGGTATAATCCGCCCCTCTACCAGTGCATGGGCATCTCCAGTGGTTCTAGTTCCCAAACCAGATGGGGAAATACGCTTTTGCGTGGACTACCGTAAGCTAAATGCTGTAACTCGTCCTGACAACTATCCAATGCCACGCACAGATGAGCTATTGGAAAAATTGGGACATGCCCAATTCATCTCTACTTTAGACTTAACCAAGGGGTACTGGCAAGTACCCTTAGATAAACCCGCTAAGGAAAGGTCCGCCTTCGTCACCCAGGCAGGGGTGTATGAATTCAATGTACTCCCTTTCGGGTTGCGAAATGCACCCGCCACCTTCCAAAGACTTGTAGATGGTCTCTTAGCGGGATTGGGAGAATCTGCCGTTGCCTATCTCGATGATGTGGCCATTTTTTCTGATTCATGGACAGAACACCTGGAGCACCTGAAAAAAGTCTTCGAGCGCATCCGGCAGGCAGGACTAACTGTTAAGGCTAAAAAGTGTCAAATAGGCCAAAACAGAGTGACGTACCTGGGGCACCAGGTGGGTCAAGGAACTATAAATCCCCTACAGGCCAAAGTGGATGCTATCCAAAAGTGGCCGGTTCCAAAGTCAAAGAAACAGGTCCAATCCTTCTTAGGCTTGGCCGGATATTATAGGCGATTTGTACCACACTACAGCCAAATCGCCGCCCCGCTGACAGACCTAACCAGAAAGAAACAGCCAAATGCAGTTCAGTGGACTAATAAGTGTCAAAAGGCCTTTAACCAGCTTAAGGCAACACTCATGTCTAACCCTGTGCTAAGGGCCCCAGACTTTGACGAACCGTTCCTAGTAACCACAAATGCGTCCGAGCGAGGCGTGGGAGCAGTTTTAATGCAGGAAGGACCGGATCAAGAATTCCATCCTGTCGTGTTTCTCAGCAAGAAACTGTCTGAGAGGGAAAGCCACTGGTCAATCAGCGAAAAGGAATGCTACGCCATTGTGTACGCGCTGAAAAAGCTACGCCCATATGTTTGGGGACGGCGGTTCCAACTACAAACAGACCATGCTGCGCTACAGTGGCTTCATACCGCCAAGGGAAATAACAAAAAACTTCTTCGGTGGAGTTTAGCTCTCCAAGATTTTGATTTTGAAATACAACACATTTCGGGAGCTTCTAACAAAGTGGCTGATGCACTCTCCCGGGAAAGTTTCCCAGAGTTAACTGGTTAACAATTGTTTTTGAAATAAAACATATTGTTAGTTTTTATATAATCAGTAGTATGTCTAAAGGTACGTGTGTCTTATTAACTCTGTTTTCTCCTAAAGCTCCAGGAAGAAATCACAGCCAGTGTGGAACCGGACGTCCAACACTATCTGTAATTTGGGGGGCGTGTCATAACTATAAAGGGAAGGGTGACAGCTCTCCTGTGTACAGTGCTATGGAATCCCTCCTAGCCAGAGACTCCAAATCCTTTTACCTGTAAAGGGTTAAGAAGCTCGGGTAACCTGGCTGACACCTGACCCCAAGGACCAATAAGGGGACAAGATACTTTCAAATCTTGGGGGGGGGAAGGCTTTTGTGTGTGTCCTTTGTTTAAGGGGTTGTTCGCTCTTGGGACTGAGAGGGACCAGACATCAATCCAGGTTCTCCCCATCTTTCTAAACAAGTCTCTCTTATTTCAAAATTGTAAGTAAAAGCCAGGCAAGGCGTCTTAGATTTACTTTGTTTTCTCAACTTGTAAATGTACCTTTTACCAGAGTGCTTATCTTGTTTTGCTATACTTTGAACCTAAGACAGAGGGGATTCCTCTGAGCTCTTTAAGTTTGATTACCCTGTAAAGTTATTTTCCATACTGATTTTGCAGAGATGATTTTTACCTTTTTCTTTAATTAAAAGCCTTCTTTTTAAGAACCTGATTGATTTCTCCTTGTTTTAAGATCCAAAGGGGGTTTGGATCTGTATTCACCAGGAGTTGGTGAAAGGAAGGAGGGGGGAAGGGTCAATTTCTCCTTGTTTAAGATCCAAGAAGTTTGGATCTGCATTCACCAGGGAATTGGTGAAAGGTTTCTCAAGGCTTCCCAGGGAGGGAATCCATCGAGAATGGTGGCAGCGGGACCAAAGCTAAGCTGGTAGATAAGCTTAGCAGTTTTCATGCAGGCCCCTACATTTGTACCCTAAAGTTCAAAGTAGGGATACAGCCTTGACACACACATTGCAGTCACTAGTTACCCTGGTCAGTCTGGGAGGTGGTTTTCATGTTCGGGGGGGGGGGGGAGCTATGTGACTTTGTGGCGGGAAAGGGCGGTTAGAGATCTTATGCAGCGGTCCTTATCCTGGATCACAGAGCCACGCAGCAGGGGATCTGTAACCGTCCTCCCCCTGCCACAAAGTCACATAGCCCCCACACACAGAGTCCCGAAAAGGAGGGGTGGCAGGCTCCGTTGAAACAACCAGTCCACCAGTGCGGAGCCTGTCATTCCTGGAGTTTAGAAGCGTCCTTTGCATCACTACACTACACCCGCTCCCCACCACAGTCTGCGTCCCAGGTTCATCACTTTACCGCGAAAACAGTAGTAAAGAAAACGGTGTTCATTAACAAATTTCAAGTGATTTTATTTTTAAACGTGTGTTGGAAGGGGGGGAACGGGGTGAACGGGGTATGTAACTGGAGAGGATAGTGAACATTTACTGGGTAAAGAAATGGGGGCAGGTTCAGCTTCTCTGTAAACAAACTTAATAGTCACAGGTTACCCTGCTCACTCAGGAACCTAGCTTTCAAAGCCTCCCAGATGCACAGCGCGTCCCGCTGGGCTCTTCTAATCGCCCGGCTGTCTGGCTGGGTGTAATCAGCAGCCAGGCTATTCGCCTCAACCTCCCACCCCGCCATAAAGGTCTCCCCCTTGCTCTCACACAGATTGTGGAGCACACAGCAAGCTGCAATAACAATGGGGATATTGGTTTCACTGAGATCAGAGCGAGTCCTTAAGGTTCTCCATCTCCCCTTGAGACGTCCAAAAGCACACTCCACCACCATTCTGCACTTGCTCAGCCGGTAGTTGAAGAGTTCTTTTTCAGTGTCCAGGGCGCCTGTATAGGGCTTCATGAGCCAGGGCATTAGCGGGTAGGCTGGGTCCCCGAGGATCACTATAGGCATCTCCACATCCCCAAGAGTTATTTTGTGGTCCGGGAAGTAAATACCTTCCTGCAGCCGTCTAAACAGACCAGAGTTCCTGAAAACACGAGCGTCATGAACCTTGCCCGGCCATCCGACGTTGATGTTTGTAAAACGTCCCCTATGGTCCACCAGTGCTTGCAGCACTATTGAAAAGTAGCCCTTTCGGTTAATGTACTGGCTGGCCTGGTGGTCCGGTCCCAGGATAGAGATGTGAGTTCCATCTATAGCCCCACCGCAGTTTGGGAATCCCATCGCGGCGAAGCCATCTATGATGACCTCCACGTTTCCCAGGGTCACTACCTTTGAGAGCAGTAGCTCAACGATTGCGTTGGCTACTTGCATCACAACAACCCCCACGGTAGATTTGCCCACGCCAAAGTGGTTCGCGACTGACCGGTAGCTGTCTGGCGTTGCAAGCTTCCAGAGGGCTATGGCCACTCGCTTCTGGACAGTCAGGGCTGCTCGCATAGAAGGCATTGGGGGCTCGACCCAGAATTCCAATGGGCAGCGGGGACTGCGGGAACTGTGGGATAGCTGCCCACAGTGCACCGCTTCCAATGTCGACACTTGCCCCGTTAGTGTGGACTCACAAAGTCGAATTACTGTCCTTAGTGTGGACACACACGTTCGACTTTGTAATATTGATTCCACATATTCGATTTAAGTAAAATCGAACTACTCTCGTAGTGTAGACATACCCTTAGATTCTGTTCTGGGGGGAGGGGGGAGAGAGAGAGAGAGATTATATTTACCAGCTGTTTAGCAGACTTTAATTTTGTCTTATCTCATTCACATAAATGTGAATGTGCTCTCACCAAAGTGCATGTGTTCTCTTGTTTTCGCCTCTCTCATTTGAGCAGTCGCCGAGTGCCAGGGATCTGGCCAGAGGGACTTGAGGAGCTGCTGTATATTGTAATATTCCATATACAACACATTGGGCTAGATCCTCAGCTAGTATAAATGGACACAGATCCCTTAACATCCATGGAGCTGCACCTCTGAACATCAGCAGAGAAAATGGCCCACTATTTTGTACATCAGCCAAGTTCATGAACTGAATCTAAGAGGTTTAATTTGACATCTAAGCCATAAGCACTGACTTCCTCTCTACCCAGGGGCTGTTCAATCCCCACCCTGCCCCAGGCTTTGCACCCACTCCACCCCTTCCCCCAAAGCCCCCATGCCGATTCTTTCCACCTCCCCTCTTCCCCACCTCTTTCCACCCCCTCCCTCTCCCTCCCAGTGCCTCCTGCACACCGCAGAACAGCTGATCCGTGGTGCACGGGTGGCACTATGAAGGATGGGGAGGAGTTGATCAGTGGGACTGAAGGCAGTAAGGGGGAGGGCAAAAGGCAGTGAGGGGAGGAGGGAATGGGGGAGCTTGGCTGCCGGTGGGTACTAAGCATCTGCTATTTTTTTCCCGTAGATGCTCCAGTCCTGGAGCACCCATGGAGTTGGCGCCTATAATCTAAGCTTTCGCCAAGTTACAAGCACTCCAGTCAAGGGATCTTTCATTCAATCTTTCCCTCTATTGCTCACTGCTGCTCATGCAGATTTTTTAAGAAACCAGTGATCTTAAAAACATTCTCCCTGCCTCCTAACATCCTCATTGACAGAAAGACAAAATCAGTATGGACAGTGGTTAATGCATACATTCTTATGCCAGCACAGCTATTCACATTTGCATGGAAATATTCTCATATGCACTAGAATACACATATTTATCCTTAATATAAGCACCTGCTCACACATTCATGCAAACAAGAAATACTTCACAGTAATGTTATAGGAAAATCAAAGAAAAAAGGGTTGCAGACAGGGCAGAATCATAAAGAAATCCAGAATTTGAAAAAAAAAAGACAAATAGTTTAGATTTTAAAGCACACTCAACTGATTTTGGATTTTCCCTGATGTATTATTTTTATTTTTTGTTTAACATGCAATCATTCCTTCTGTTTAGTTAAGTACACCACACTTTGATCTGTCAATACTTTTGTTGCAGAAGAAGTTGGCAGACTCCATGCTGTTCACCAAGCTGGTGAAATATGGATGATCTGGATGGCACTCAGTCTGCAAGGAGATTTCATCCCATTGGGATTTGCTTTGATAATGGTGCTGGTAAAATATGGAAGCAACCATTAAAGTACTACATCTCCTGAGATGTGGTGTTCAACTGGCATAACTATAGACGCACATACATGTGCGCTTAATTGAGTGTCAGCCTAATTGAGTTTTGTCTGTGTAATTTTATTTTTCCTGCCAGGATCATTTAATAAATTTAACATTGCTTAGGGTAGCTGGATGCATGTGCATAAGCACACATATGCATATAATTTTAAACTCCCAGCATTTCTTGGGCTGTGCACTGGATCTCATGAAAGAATAAGAGAATTATGGTTTCAAAGGATGTATAGCTTTAATTCTATTTTAAAATGTAGGTGCACACAATATATCATTTCTTTGACAGCTGTCACCTGAGACTATTAAACGTCAACTGTTGCATAATTAATCTGTTACACTTGGACTTCATAAAGACTCTAGGACTGATCAATTTGCTCTTGACTCATTTTGCATAAAGCAGCAACTTGAACTTGCGGCCAGATCCTATACTAAAAAGTTCTGTAATTAATGCACTAAAGCCCACCTTATACCTTGAACAAGATAATTCTTAACTCTGTGAAGCACAGTTAGGATGTTCGCTATGCAGAACAAGTATTTCATATAACAAATAATTTGTCACCCATGAACCTATCTCATTTATTAACAAGTGTCCTAATGAGGATCTCACCCAAAGTGAAAACACATTTTCTAATAAACCATTGTGACAGAGTGGTAAATTTATCTTTGAGCTATTCAGTTTCTCAACTTTTCATCCAGTAACCTTGAAAGAAAATTGCTCTTTCTTTACAATTTTGATAATTTCCATCAACAAAGCTATGATGAAATTAAACATTAAACCTCATTTAAATCAATGGGAGTATCCTCTGTATCCCATATTTATCAGGAAGGAGACCTGTGTACCATTCTGTACTGTAGTGGGAAGAGCAGATTGTACTTTAAAGAGGCAAGTATCTTTTTGTCCTTGTGTTTAAAAGTTTTCTTTCCTGTTTTAGTGACACTGAACGATTTTTAAAATTTAAAATAATCTATCATTTTTTTGATCAAATGTGTAGTCCCTTCTCTACTTCTTGTATTTTCTCTTAGCATTTGCCAGTTTCATCTTAGTTTATGATTGCTCACAAATTTCACTTTCTGGTTCTCCTGCACTACCAAAATGCTGAAATGTTTGGGTTGCAAACACTGCAGGGAAATGTTTCTGTGGGGTATTTAGTTACACATAGCAAGGGACATAAGGCAATAAGAAGAGGGTTTTTTAAATACATTAGGCGCAAGAGAAATATAACAGAATGTGTATGATCTCTACTTAGCAGAGGAGAGCTAATAACTGATGACACTAAGAAAGATGAGGTGCTTAATATCTATTTTGCTTCAGTCTTCACTGACGCATTAAAAAGGTTAATGGTGACCAGATACTCAAACAATTAATATTAAGAACAAGGAGGATGAAAGGGAAGCCAAAGTAGGGAGGAAAAAAAACTGGTTAAAAACTATTTAGATATGTTAGATACAGTGTTCCCTCTAATGTTTCCCAGACATATGCAGAATGAATTTTGTTATGTGCACCAATATGGAGGTGATATGTGTCACACATCACCTCCATATTGGTGCACATAACAAAATGCATGTGGTGGGGTAGGGCCAAGGGGTTCAGAGTGTGGGAGGGGGCTCAGGGCTGGGGAAGAGGGTTGGGGTGAAGGGGGGATGAGGACTCCAGCTCAGAGTGCAGGCTCTGGGGTGAGGCCGAGGATGAGGAGCTCAAGGGCTGGGCTGGGGCAGAGGTGCGGGGGGGGGGAGGGCTCTGGCTGGGGTGTGGGCTCTGGGATGGGGCTGAGGATGGAGGCACAGGGCTCTAGGGTGCAGGCTGCCCTGGGGCTAAAACAGCGAGAGAGGAATCCACCCAACTCTATCTCCCTGCAACAGCACCAGGGCTGGGGGGGGGGGGGGGGCGGGGAATAGGCGCCTCTCCCCCTGCCACGGCAGGTCCGGGCCAGGGCTACATTGGGACTGGGAGAGAGGCACCTCTCTCCCCGGCAATGTCAGGTTTGGGCCAGGCCTGTGTTGCGGCTGGGGGAGGGGCGCCTCTCCTCCCTCCCACCCCCCCTCCCGTCCTTGGCGGCAGTTCTAGGGCTGGGTTGGGATTGGGGCCAGGGGAGGAGCGCCTCTTCCTGCCGCAGCAGGTCTGGGGCTGGGGGAGAAGTATCTCTCTCCCCACTGCAGCCCTAAGTGCCTGCACAGCGCTTAATAGGCTGCTACGCGGCTGTGCACCTTGGAGGGAATTTATGTTACATAGATTCAAGTCAGAAGAGCCTGATGAAATTCATCCTAAGGAACTGAAGGAACTAGCTTAAGAAATCTCAGAACCATTAGCAATTATCTTTGAGAACTCATGGAAGATGAGCGAGGTCACAAAATATTAGAGAAGAGCAAATGTAATACCTATCTTTAAAAAGGGGAAGAAAGAGGACCCAGGGAATTATAGATAAGTCAGCCTAACATCAATACCTGGAAAAAATATTGGAACAAATTATTAAACAATCAATTTGTAAGTATCTGGAAAATAGTAGTGCTATAAGGAATAGCGAGCATGGATTTGTCAAGAACAAATCATGCCAAACCAACCTAGTTTCCATTTTTTGGTAAGGTTACTGGCATAGTGGATAGGAATGAAGCGGTAGATGTGATATATCTTGATTTCAGTAACAATTTTGGCAAAGACCCAGATGATATTCTCATGAGGAATTTAGGGAAATGTGGTCTAGATGAAATTACTATAAGGTGGATGCACAACTGGTTGAAAGACTGTACTCAAAGAGTAGTTCTCAATGGTATGCTATGAAACTGGGAGTATCTAGTGGTGTCCCACAGGGGGCCAGTCCTGGGTCCGGTTCTAGTCAATAGTTTCATTAATAACTTGAATAATGCAGTGAAGAGTATATTTATAAAATGTACAGATGACACCTCACTGGGAGGGGTTGCAAGCACTTTAGAGGACAGTATTAGAATTCAGAATGACCTTGACAAACTGGAGAATTGGTCTGAAGTCAACAAGATGAAATTCAGTTAAAACGAGTTTAAATTACTTCACTTAGAAAGGCAGAATCAAATGTACAACTATAAAATGGGGAATAACTGGCTAGGTGGTAGTACTGCTGAAAAGGATCTGGACGTTTTAATGAATTAAACATTGAATATATGTCAATAATGTGATGTAGCAGCAAAAAAAAGGCTATCATCATTCTGGGGTATTAACAGGAATGTCATATGTAAGACACGAGAGTTAATTTTCCTGCTCTACTAGGAACTGGTAAGGATTCAGCTGGAGTATTGTGTCCAATTCTGGGCACCACATTTTAAGAAAGATGTGGACAAATTAGAGTGAATCCAGAAGAGAACAACAAACATGATAAAAGGTCTAGAAAACCTGAGGAGCACAGGTTAAAAAGCTGGGCATGTTTAATCTTGACAAATGAAGACTAGTCTTGAAGGGGGGACCTGATGACAATCTTCAACTATGTTAAGAGCTGTTACAAAGAGGACAGTGATCAATTGTTCTCCATGGCCATTGAAGGTAGGACAAGAAGCAATCAGCTTAGTTTGCACTAAAGGAGATTTAGGTTAGATTTGGGGAAACAATTTCTAACTGTAAGGGTAGTTAAGCTTTGGAACAGGCTTACCAGGGAGGTTGTAGAAGTTTTTAAAAAGTGGTTGGACAAACACCTGTCAGAGATGGTCTAGGTTTGCTTGGTCCTGCCACAACATAGGAGGCTGGACTGGATTACTTCTTGAGGTCCTTTCCTGCTCTACATTTCCATGAAATCTATCATGTAGGAATAAGAAAACATAACAAGGAAGTTGACAGGAACCAGTACATTCTGTCAGAATTAATTGTTTGTGTATGCTTTTGAACTGGCATTATTTGACCATAATGAAATAGAATCATCTTTGAATCAAGGAGTGTTTTGAGGTCTAGCAGATTTTCTATCCAGTATAGACATGGAATGGAAAAGCATGTGCAAACTACAAGTGTTTAAGAGTCTTTCAAAAGCTATGCAGAACAAGCTGCTTGAATGTATGCTGCACATGATTAAAGAGTTCATTATCCAGCAGTTGAGAAGCACCTAATATGTGGCTATACAAGCTGCTGATCAACAGTACTGGTTTACTGGTATATTGATGGAGAAGGGCAGAGTTTTTGAAAGGTTTTATGGTTTTATACATTTAAAAAATCTTGTGCAGAATCAATTCCTACAGCTTTGCTTGATCAATTTTCTTTGAGCACTGTGACAAACAGAAATTGATTGCTTGAAGACATGATGCTGCCAGTGCAATATTTGAAGAGTTTGGCAGGATCCAAAGGAAGGTAAGGGACAGAAACCCAAATGTACATTAGGTTTATTGTTATGCCCACCAACTAAACCTAAACATGGAGCAAGCAATATGTAAAATATTGCAAGGGAGAACTTTCTTTGGCTTTCAAGCCTTCTTTACACTCTCCAAAAAGGACTGAAGGTCCAGATGCCAGTGGCTAGAAGGCTTCAGAAAGGGGTTGCAATGTGATGGAACTTTATTATTTAGCCACTTAATGTCATCTCTCAGTGTGAAGATAATCTTTTTGAATATTTTAAGATAATCAAACTTTTTGATGATTTCAAGTCCATTGTGATTCAGTTGTTCAGGGGATTTGTTAGACTGCTGGAAACCAGGGTGTTCCTTCCCTCCCGCCGCAATAGAATGTGCTATGTTGATGTGCTGTATAGCCAACTGCAAAAACAGGACATTTAGAGAGTTACTACTGAGTTTGTGAGCAGTATCAACAAAACGTGGGAATCCATTGAGGATCCGGGATGTCAAGTTGCTCAACAAGCAGAGGTGCCAACTTTCTAATCTCTGTCTCAGGCCCCGCCCCCAGTCCACCCCAACCCCACCTTGCCTCGTCCCACCCTGCCTCATCCCTGCCCCGCCTCTTCCCTCCCCTGAGCTTGTCCTGTCCTTGCTCCTCCTCCCCGCCCCCCAGTGCCTCCTGAACACTGAGGAACATCTTATCATGGTGGCGAGAGGTGCTGGAAGGGAGGGGGAGGCACTGATTGGCGGGGCTGCTAGCAGGCGGGAAGCACTGGGGGAAGGGGAAGGAGCTGGCTGCTGGTGGGTGATCAGCACCCATTATTTTTTCCCCATGGGTGCTCCAAGGAGTCTGTGCCTATGTCAAGAAGTCTGAGTTTCCCAGATGTAGAACTGAAATGAAGACAATGAAGCAAGAGGCACAAGATATCTGTGACAATATAATTGTTCATGTATATGAAAGCTTTGTATTCACAAAACATCTGGTGAGTGCAAAGTTATTGCAAAATGACGGATGGCAGGGGACCCCCCACAGCTTCCCAGCCCCAGTAGGGGGAACCCTGCAGCTGCCCAGCCATAGTGGGTGGCGGGGGGACCCTCTGCAGCTGCCCAGCCAAGGGGTGTGTGTGAGGGGAACCCGCAGCAGCCCAGCTCCCACAGGAGGTGGAGGACCCCCTGGATCTCCCTCCTGCTATGGGGGAGGGGCCTGGTGCTTCCTGCCGCCACAGAGGTCCCCCCCCCCCCCCCCGAGCTGCTCAGTCTCCATGAGCAGTGAGAACCCAGAGCTCCCACTCATCACTGCGGCAGGAGACTCCAGAGCCACAGCAGCAGTGGGTGCTGAACCCGCCTCCCTCCCCATTTTCTCAGGGATATTTTTAGTGAAAGTCAGGGACTGGTCACGGGTTTCCTTGAGTTTTTCTTTATTGCCCATGATCTGTCTATAACTTTTACTAAAAATATCCATGACAAAATCTTAGCATTAATCATAAGACCATAAGGTTAGAAGGGACTGCGAGGGTCATTTAGCCATCCCTCACCAAGATGCAGGATTTGTTGTGTCTAAACCATCCAAGACAGATGGCTATCCAGACTCTTTTTGAAAACCTCCAGTGAAGGAGATTCCATGACTTCCCTAGGCAGTCTGTGCCACTGTCCTACTGTTTTTTACAATTAGGAAGTTTTTTTCCTGAGATTTATTCTAAATCTGTTATGCTGCAGTTTGAACCCATTGCCTCTTGTCCTGCCGTCTGTGGCAAGAAAGAACATTTTTTCTCCATCTTTCTTATGGCAGCCTTTCAAGTATTTGAAGACCACTAACATGTCCCTGCTTAATCTCCTCTTTTCCAAACAAAACGTACCCAGTTCCTTCAGCCTTTGCTCACATGGCTTGCATTCCATCCCTTTGATTGTCTTGTCAGTCGCCTGTGGATCCTTTCCAATTTCTCTACATCCTTTTAATACAGCACTGGCCAAAACTGGACACTACTGTAGCTGAGGCCTAACCAGTACCAAGTAGAGTGGTACTATTACCTCCTATGACTTGCATGCTATGCCTCTGTTAATGCAACCCAAAATTGCATTTGCCTTTTTTTGCAACCGCATGAGATTGTTGACTCATGTTGAAGTTGTGATTCACCACAATTCTCAGATCTTTGCCAGCAGTGCTGTTGCCAAGGCAGTTATCCCCCATTCTGTATTTACACATTTGCATTTTCTTCCCCAAGTGTAGCACCTTACATTTGAATTTGTTGAATTTCATTTTGTTGTCTATAGCCTAGTTCTCCAATTTATCAAGATCCCTTTGAAATTTAGTTCTATCCTCTAAAATTTGGCAAACTGCCCCCCCCCACACACACACTCCAGCTTTGTGCCATCTGCAAATTTGATCAGTATGCTCTCTCTTCCTACATCCAGGTCATTAATAAAGATGTTAAATAACACCAGACCCAGAACAGATCCCTGTAGAACTCCACTTGAAACCACCTTCCAATCTGAATACACTAGTGATGCTGTCAGTGGAGAAACAGATGATCCAAGAGATAGTAGATTTCAACAAGACAACTATTGAGAAGTTTTCTGCTCTCAAAGATCACCTGGAATAAATCATTTATAAGTAGCTGAGTGTGTTTTACTTCATGACTGCTTTACATTATAGAAATATTTTTGTTTTTGTTCAAAAATTTATTTTTCAGTGACATGCATTGTACATTGAGCACATCACTACATAGTCATCTGATTAAACTGCACAGTGAACAAAAATATTGGCCCTATATGAATATATGTCACTTTACATAATATGGATGCCAGTTAATCATAATATAATTTCAATGTAAAGAAAGAATTGGTGTGAAAAAAATTTTAGTCATCAATATGATTTCATGATTTTTTCCCCCTGCCATGTCGTACTTGCCTAAGGCTCATAAATTGCCACTTACCATACAGTAGAATAAAATTACTTTAGTCAAGTCATGGAATCTGTACATGTGGTTCCCCCACAAGTCAGCACATCATTCAGTTCTCAAAAGGAGACAGAAACCCTTAGAGCAATACACTTTCACTGTCCCCCCGCATTCTTTCTCTGTTCATTCTTTGAACTGCTTTTTCATACAAAGACAATAGTCACAAGCTCAACTGCAAAGTTTATCCACAGCTTGTACAAGTGAGATGTATTTCCATTCTTTGATGAACTGTCTCCTCCTTTATTCACACTAGGAATTGTCATTTAAATACTTGACTGTCATTGTTAGACTGCAGGCATAATATTAACAATAATTTTGTACATGTATAGAGTGACTTTCATCCTGAATAATCCCAGATATTATAGGGATTACAGAAACATGGTGGAACAGCATTCATGCCTGGAATACAGGTATTGAAGGGTAGGTGCTGTTTAGGAGAGAGAGAAGTAAAGGTAAAGGTAGTGGGGTAGTGTCGAACATCAATAAAGTAGTAAACTGTAAAGAAATAAGAAGTGATAATATGGACAAAACAGAATCTCTATTTGGGTCAAAATCACTTTGGGGAAGGATTATAAAAAGGTTCTGTTGGGATAGTGTTAGGGGACAGCTATAGATCCCAATGGTCAGACCCGGATATGGACAGAGGTCTCTAATATTGTTAGAATGATAGTTTTCCGTTATGAGACAATTCCCAAAAGAGTTTAACTTCCCAGATATAGATTGGAGAATAAATGCTACTAATACTAGTTATTCCTCAATGTGATAGATGACAGTTTTCTTTATCAAATTGTCACTGAACTAACAAGTAGTGTTGTAATTTTAGACTTGGCTATGGTAAGTAGTGAAGGCATCATAGAAGAGATGGTCATAGGAAATAACCTTGAATCGAATGGTGGTGGGTTGATTCAGTTTAAATTAAATGGAAGGATAATCAAATCCAGGCTGTCAACTATGCTTTCATTATTTCAAAAAGGGCAGACTTTGGAAAATTAGTTAAAGAAGTCAGCTGCACTGAAGAATTCAAGGATGAAATGTGGAGGAGGCCTGGAATTTCTTCAAAGCAACTGTACAAAATACTGTATTCCAAATGAGGGGTATAACATTTGTAGGCTCCAGATTTTGCTAGGTGAATAATCACCAGAAATGCTACTTCATGGAGGTTAGAACATGTAGGAATAAAGGGAGAATTGCTAAAAGCCAAGCTGGATTAGCTCTTGCCTAGGAAATTAAAATAAACAGAGGTATGAGTTATATCTATAAAAAGAGAATAAGGAAGGATGAGTTTGGGCTACTATGCAGTGTGGCTGGGAAACAGATGAGAGAATCTAGGTATGGACCCAAAACTAAATGAATACTTTCCCTTGGTTTTCAATAAGGATGATAATATGGAACATGTGCATGAAGGCAGTACAGCAAATGGAAATGAGCATATATAAATGGATGTTACCACATCCAAAGTGGAAGAAAAATGTAATGCACTCAAATCAGGAGGAATGGGCCATCCCAGAATATTGAAAGAACTGGTACATAGGAATCATAGAATCATAGGACTGGAAGGGACCTCGAGAGGTCATCTTTTCCAGTCCCCTGCACTCAAGACAGGACGAAGTATTATGTAGACCATCCCTGACAGGTGTTTGTCAAACCTGCTCTTAAAAATCCCCAATGATGGAGATTCCACCACCTCCCTAGGCAATTTATTCCAGTGCTTAACCACTTTGACAGTTAATAAGTTTTTTCCTAATGTCCAACCTAAACCGCCCTTGCTTCAATTTAAGCCCATTGCTTCTTGTCCTATGCTCAGAGGTTAAGAAGAACAATTCTTCTCCCTCCTCCTTGTAACAACCTTTTATGTACTTGGAAACTGTTATCATGTCCCCTCTCAGTCTTCTCTTCTCCAGACTAAACAAACACAATTTTTTCAATTTTCCCTCATAGGTCATGTTCTCTATACCTTTAATCATTTTTGTTGCTCTTCTCTGGACTTTCTCCAATTTGTCCACATCTTTCCTGAAATGTAGCGCCCAGAACTGGACACAATACTCCAGTTGAGGCCTAATCAGCGCGGAGTAGAGTGGAAGAATTACTTCTCATGTCTTACTTACAATACTCCTGCTAATACATCCCAGAACGATGTTCGCTTTTTATGCAACAGTGTTATGCGGTTGACTCATATTTAGCTTGTGATCCACTATGACCTCCAGATCCCTTTCCACAGTACTCCATCCTAGCCAGTCATTTCCCATTTTGCATGTATGCAACTGATTGTTCCTTCCTAAGTGGAGTATTTTGCATTTGTGCTTATTGAATTTCATTCTATTTACTTCAGACCATTTCTCCAGCTTTCCAGATCATTTTGAATGTTAATCCTATCCTCCAAATCACTTGCAACCCCTCCCAGTTTGGTGCCATCCGCAAACTTTATAAGTGTACTCTCCATTATCTAAATCATTGTTAAAGATATTGAAAAGAACCAGACCCAGAACCGATCCCTGCGGGACCCCACTTGTTATGCCCTTCCAGCATGATTGTGAACCACTAACTACTTTCTGGAAACGGTTTTCCAACCAGTTATGTACTCACCTTATAGTAGCTCCATCTAGGTTGTATTTCCCTAGTTTGTTTATGAGAAGGTCATGCGAGAAAGTATCTAAAGCCATACTAAAGTCAAGATATACCACATCCACCGCTTCCCCCCCATCCACAAGGCATGTTACCCTGTCAAAGAAAGTTATCAGGTTGGTTTGACATGATTTGTTCTTGACAAATCCATGCTGACTGTTATTTATCACCTTATTATCTTCTAGGTCAGGGGTCGGCAACGTTCGGTACGCGGCTCGCCAGGGTAAGCACCCTAGCTGGCCGGGCCAGTTTATTTGCCTGCTGACGCGGCAGGTTCGACCAGTCACAGCCCCCACTGGCCGCGGTTCGCCGTCCCAGGCCAATGGGGGCGGCGGGAAGCCGCAGCCAGCACATCCCTCAGCCCGCGCCGCTTCCCGCCGCCCCCATTGGCCCGGGACAGCGAACCGCGGCGAGTGGGGGCCGCGATCAGCCAAACCTGCCACGTCAGCAGGTAAATAAACTGGCCTGGCCCGCTAGGGTGCTTACCCTGGCGAGCCGCGTGCTGAACGTTGCCGACCCCTGTTCTAGGTGTTTGCAAATTGATTGCTTAATTATTTGCTCCACTATCTTTCCGGGTACAGAAGTTAAGCTGACTGGTCTGTAATTCCCCAGGTTGTCCTTATTTCCCTTTTTATAGAGGGGCACTATACTTGCCCTTTTCCAGTCTTCTGGAATGTCTTCTGTCTTCTATGACTTTTCAAAGATAATTGCTAATGGCTCAGATATCTCCTCAATCAGCTCCTTGAGTATTCTAGGATGCATTTCATCTGGCCCTGGTGATTTGAAGACATCTAACTTGTCTAAATAATTTTCAACTTGTTCTTTCTCTACTTTAGACTCTGATCCTATCTCAATTTCATTGGCATTCACTATTTTAGATGTCCCATCGCCACCAACCTTCTTGGTGAAAACCAAAACAAAGAAGTCATTAAGCACCTCTGCCATTTCCACATTTTCTATTATTGTCTTTCCCCTCATTGAGTAACAGGCTTACTCTGTCCTTGGCCTTCCTTTTGCTTCTAATGTATTTGTAGAATATTTTCTTGTTTCCTTTTATGTTCCTAGCTAGTTTGAACTTGTTTTGTGCCTTGGCTTTTCTAATTTTGTCCCTACATACTTGTGTTATTTGTTTATATTCATCCTTTGTAATTTGACCAAGTTTCCACTTTTTGTAGAACTAATAATTGAAGATCTCCTGGTTAAGCCAGGGTGGTCTCTTGCCATACTTTCTCTTTCCCATGCAGTGGGATAGTTTGCTCTTGTGCCCTTAATAATGTCTCTTTGAAAAACTGCCAACTGTATTCAATTGTTTTTCCTCTTAGATTTGCTTCCAATGGGATTTTACCTACCAACTCCCTCACTTTGCTAAAGTTTGCCTTCTTAAAATCCATTGTCTTTATTGTGCTGTTTTCTCTCCTACTATTCCTTAGAATCATGAACTCTACCATTTCATGAGGTTGCTAGTCCAATGGCAAGGATTTTTAATAAATCTATCTATTTTCAGGTAGAAACATATGACTGGAGAACTGCTAATGTCATATTTGTAGTTAAGAACAGGGGGGCGGGGGGGAATGATCTGGGCAATTACAGACCTGCTGGTCTGACCTCAATAGTATGCAAGGCTTTAGGATAAATTATGAAGGAAAGAATAATTAACTTCCTGAAGGTAACTGGTAAAGGTAGACCATGCCAAACTAACCTGATCACCTTCCTTGAAAAAAATACCTGATTTGTTAAGAGGAGAAGTGCAGGAGATCTAATACACTTGGACTTCAGTAAAGTATTTGACACAATACCACATGGGAAATTATTAGTTAAATTAGACAAGATGGTAATCAGTACTGGCATTGTAAAGTGGATAAAGAACTGGTTTAAGGGGAGAAGGAAATGGATTGTACTAAAGCTGAATTATTGGATGGGAGGAAGGTTGCTAGTGGAGTACTTCAGGGATCGGTCTTGGGACCAATCTTTCAATACTTTGATTAGTGATCTTGACATAAAAAATAGTAGCATGCTAATGAAATTTACTGATGATACAAAGTTTGGAGCATCATCAATAGAAAGGAGGATTGGAATACTATGGAGGAAGATCTAGATGAGCTGTAGCCTTGTTGGACCCAGGATATTAAAGAGACAAAGTGGGTGAGGTAATATATTTTCTTGGACCAACTTCTGTTGGTGAGAGAGACAAACTTTCAAGTTTACATAGAGCTCTTCTTCAGGTCTGGGAAACATACTCAAAGTGTCAGTTAAACACAATATGAAATATGTGTTAACAACTTATGCTAAACAATGTGTTCAAACTTTGTTTTTAATAATGACACTTGAATTAGTTTCCCCGACCTGAAGAAGAATTCTGTGTAAGCTCGAAAGCTTGTCTCTCTCAGCAACAGAAGTTAGTCCAATAAAAGATATTACCTCACCCACCTTGTCTCTCTGAAGGCTAGACTAACAGAAATGGGATGAAATTCAATAGTACAAAGTGGGAGGTCATGCACATATGGTCTAATAATAAGAATTTCTGCTACAAGCTGGGAGCTCATCAAGTAGAAGTGACAGAGAAGGCAAGAGAGACTTGGGTGTATGGTCAATCAGAGAATGACTATGAGCCACCAATGTGATGCATTTGGGAAAGAGGCAAATAGAATCCTAGGATTCATCATGGAAGGCACTTATAGTAGAGAGACAGAAGTATTAATGTCATTGTACAAGGTAAGACCTCATTTGGAATACTTGTTCAAGAAAGATTAATTTAAACTGGAACAGGTCCAGAGAAGAGCTATTATGATGATGAGAGGAATGGAGGGCCTATCTTATTAGAGAAGACTGAAAGAGCTTGGCTTGCTTACACAGTTAAAAAAAAAGGCTAACAGGGGATACAATTGCTCTCTATAAATTGAGGGGTAAATACCAGGAAGGGATAAGAGCTATTTAAGCTAAACTGGTCTTGAACAAATTTGGCCTGGAAATTAGAAGAAGGTTTCTAACCTTCTGAGGTTCTGGAACAGCCTCCTGATAGGAGTTGTTGGGGAACACAACTTAATTAATTTTGAGAGAGATCTGGACAAATTGATTAGAGCAATTGTATGATGGTGTTGCATCTGATGGGGACAGGTCTAAACAGCCCAAGGGCTGAGTTCTGTTTGACATCTTACGTTCCTAATAAGGGCTTATTAGGTTTATTATTAATAATCCTGTTTCAGGGATTCAGATGGTCAGGAAAGGAAGCGGCGCGGGCCGAGGGATGTGCTGGCCGCGGCTTCCCGCCGCCCCCATTGGCCCGGGACGGCGAACCACGGTGAGTGGTGGCCGCGATCGGCTGAACCTGCCGCATCAGCAGGTAAATAAACTGGCCCGGCCCGCTAGGGTGCTTACCCTGGCGAGCCACGCCGAACGTTGCCGACCCCTGTTCTAGTCTAAGGGCTGGTCCACACTAACCCCCCACTTTGAAGTAAGATACGCAACTTCAGCTACGTTATTCACGTAGCTGAAGTCGAACTATCTTAGTTCGAACTTACCGCGGGTCCACACGCGGCAGGCAGGCTCCCCCGTCGACTCCGCGTACTCCTCTCGCGGAGCAGGAGTACCGGCGTCGACGGCGAGCACTTCCGGGATCGATCCCAGAAGATCGATTGCTTACCGCCGGACCCGGAGGTAAGTATAGACGTACCCTAATGTAGCAGGTGCTGGGTGGTGTTGGTGGCCTGTTATATAGAGGAGGTCTGATTAGATCATCTGGTGGTCCCTTCTAGCCTTAAACTGTATGATAATATTTGTAAATATAAATAAGAATACTAAGTAACTTGTTTCCTCCTCAGTGGAGGAACACAGACACTGAGGAAGCTGGGAACAGGACAAAGTCTGATATCCTCCATTCACAACTACATCAAATGCAGTTGCTGGGGTACTGCTCTATGGCTCCGGGCCTAGCAGCCTCCTTCCCCTTAGGCGTCACATTTTTCTCCTTCATGCAGTGTCCTGTGAAAAGCAGCAGCTCCTCAGCCACTCCAGCAAATTATAACCATTAGTCAGATCAGAAAGCCAGGGCCTCCACAGAGTCAGCAGTAGAGCTGTGTGAATAATGGATTTGTGTGTGTGTGTGGTTTGTTGGCAATTCAGAAAAAAAAATAGGTTCAGAATGATCAACAATTAAAAAAAAAGGGGCGTCTGTCAGAACAAATCCATTTAATATGTGTCATGGCAATTTTGTGGTGTTCTAGTTTTTTAATCAAAATGTTGTGTGGTATCAAGTCAAATACCTTACAGAAGATTCAAGGTGTTACATCAACACTATAACCTTTATGAACCAAAGTTATAATCTCATTTTAAAAGAAAAAAGTTAGTTTGACCGGATATATTATAAACAGATGGTAACTTCTCCATAGTTCAGGTTTAGACCAGCTTCTATTATTAAACCCTATTTTTACACACATACACACACCCTTTATAACTATTGTTTATGAAGTTAATTTGCCTGGATAACTGCCAAAAATAGAATATTTCTTCACAGTAAGGAGAACATTTGTCAAACAGTTTATGAGTTACAGGTCATTAACAATTACCCTACTGTGTAATCTTGACTTTTTATAATCTCTCCTTCTAGTTCAGATAGAGCTTGCTACTGTCCTTAAATCCTGCTAAATACTGCCCATGTTCTGTAATGAATATATATAAGCAGTTCTGCCAATTGTCATATTTTGTAGTTTTCTTAAATTCTCTGAGTCATGATTACATGAGAATTTCAGCTTTCATTAAAAAAAAAAAAGTCTCCAGCCCTCATCGTTGCAGAGGAAAGTTTGAAAACATTAATTCTCAAAATTCCAAAACAAGAAGGCAAATAAACAGAACTCAAAATTTATTAAGATTTTAAACAATAAGATTTTAGCCAGTCTCATGATTTTAGGGTGTTTGACTCATAATTTTTGATTTTTGAATATGAAATCTTTCTTCTCAAATACAAAGCTTTGAATATTGTATCATAACACAGAAATCTTGACAGACCCAAAAATAAATATAGTTCTTTCATCAATAAAGTAAGTGCAACACAAAACCCTGCCAAAAGAAACAACTTATTTATATGTACTTATGCAACATTGACCAGCTTCAAATGCCAGGCTGCATGCATATATGCTTTCACCACAAATTGATAGTGACATACACCTTTCATATTAAATTACGATGAGAAAAACCAGTTACAAGAAATTTACCACCAAAAATATTACTGTCAATTGATAATATATTAACTGATATTTCCAATGTAAAGAAAATATTTAGATATTGAAATCAAGGGAAATAACAACACATTAAAGAAACAAACAATCCATCAATTGGTTGGAGGTAACAGTGTTATGTTATGATGGAATATACATTCATCTACACTTGATAAGAATAATGTGTTTATTATGTGGGAGTGTAAAGATTTATGAGCTCCTTAACAATTAATTTCCTTGTTTTTGAGTGCTTGGGCGGTGCAAATAATGAGACAGTTAAGTATATTTTTGTCACTTAGGAACCTCAACTGCTTTTTTTTTTTTTTTAATTCTTCTTCTTTTTTTTTTTGCAGGAGGCCTATTATCACTGAATTGTTTTTATTTCCTCATCTTGGAGCCTGTGAATATAGCTGTCATTTATTTCTACATTATAGACAATGTCTCTGCTGCCTTACCACAATCTTCCGTGTCTGTGATGTCTCACAACCTCCTTATCTTCTCTATTACCTCCACTCTCATCCCCTTATTTTTTGATCCCTCAAGTCCCTTGTGACAAATAGGGCAATTTCCTGCCATAAGCTTGAGAGACCTTATTGAATTAAGTTTAAGTAGCTTTGTGATCCATTATATTACATGAATGGTTTATGTATCATTGTGGGCCAGAATTGCTTGTAACACTTGAGGGGGAGGTGAATGTAAACTCCCCACCTCCAGTTATGCAAAAATCCAGTTTTTAGAAGCTATGCCGTGAGGACCATTGTCTGCTCATCACCCCTCACCAGAAGCTGAAGAGCAAAGACCCAAGCTGTATAAAAGAAAGACTGAACTATTCATGGTTATGTTCTGACCTAAGGCTGTTATGAACTTGTAACCACAAGAAAATCCTACATTTCTTCTTAACGTGACAGCATTACAGAGAAAACATTAAAACAATAAATGTACCTGTATGCATGCAAATAAGTTTACCAGAGATCATCCCCCACCCAACTCCAATAAGGGCTCTGTTAGCAAGCAGTGTTTCAAACCCCACCAACAGGTTCTCCTGTGGGTAAAAGTTCATAACAATCTTAGCTCAAAACAATCACACCCATTAATGGTTCAGTCTTTCCTTTATACAGTTTAAGCATTTGATTTTCAGATTCTGGGAACAGGATATCAGCAGACAATGGTCCTCTCCTCAGGACATAGCTTCAACTGGGTTTTTGCATATCAGGAGATGGGGAATTTGCATTCACCTTTCCCTCCAGAGGTTACATTCAATTCTGACCCACAATAATAAACCATTCATTTAATAAATGGACCACAAAGCTACTTAAACTGTTGCATTCATACACCCCAAAAGAACCTCAGAAGAAAATGAGTCCATAAATATTTCAGTACTACTGAACTCAAATGCTATTTTTAAAAGTGTTAACTATCAAGACACATGTACTATTTACCAAAGTAATTAACTATATATTGTTTCTCTTGTCTCTTGTCTTCCCATCCCCATGTTTAAGCCACATGTAGGTAAATGAGTGTTAGTCAATGGGAATCTAAGTTAGTATAGTTTGTGTGCTTAATGGACCAGGAGGTGCTGTAAATTACACATACTTTATGGCTTGTCTACTCTGCAGGGCCGGCTCTAACTTTTTTGCCGCCCCAAATAAAATAAAATAAAATAAAATAAAATAAAATAAAATAAAATAAAGGGTGTCTGGACTGCTGAAGCAAAAAAAAAAAACCAGCAGCCACAGGGAGCGCGTGGAGGGCGGTCAAGGCGGCTCACAGGGGGGTGAAGGGCGGTGTTTCACAGCCGGGCGAGAGGGGCTCCCCCCTCCAGCCTTGGGGTGCCTCTCCCGACCGGGCAGGCAGAGCCCTCAGGGGCTGCAGGAGGTGCTGGCTCAGCCGCTCCTTTAATGGCGGCTCGGCTGGGCTGGGCTCAGAGCGGCACAGGAGGCGGAGCCCGGTGCAGGCGGTGGAGTGGCGCGTCCCGGGGAGCCCGGCGGCATGGCAGTGATCGCTAGTTCCTGCCCCCCCCCCCGGGTCGGGGTCCGTGCCCCTGCTGGGCTGGGCTGGGCTGGGACTGGTGGTGCATGGGTAGCCGGTCGGGGGCTCCGGAGCTGCGGACCAGGCTGCCAAAGCAAAAAAAAAAGAACCACGGCAGGGCGGTCGGAATGTGCCGCCCCAAGATTGGCCGGAATGCCGCCCCTTACAATGTGCCGCCCCAGGCACGTGCTTTCTTGTCTGGTGCCTGGAGCCGGCCCTGCTACTCTGGCAAGTTTCTGCACAGTAAAACAGCTTTCTGTGGTGTAACTCCCGGTGTGTACGCACTGCCAAGCCACTTAGTGCACAGAAACTGCGCAATTGCAGTGCTGTAAAAAAAAACACCCCGACAAGAAGTGTACAGTTTTCTGCGCTGGGGCTACAGAGCTGCGGTGCCAGTGTAGACACCCTGGCTGATTACAGAGCTGCAATTGGCCTCCAGGAGTTGTCCCACAATGCCTGTCATCACCTCTCTGGTCATCGGTTTGAACTCTACTGCCATGCCCTCAGGTGACCAACCGTGAGCACCACCCCTTTAATTTCTTGGGAAT
This sequence comes from Emys orbicularis, assembly GCF_028017835.1. Lineage (NCBI taxonomy): Eukaryota > Metazoa > Chordata > Testudines > Emydidae > Emys > Emys orbicularis. The sequence goes on along the minus strand of NC_088684.1, from coordinate 150,200,305 downwards.
TTTGAAAGTCCCCTTCCTGTTTGCGCGGTGATCCATGCAGTGGTTTCAGCGCATCTTTCCAGGTGACCATGCCTGCTCCATGCACCAGGAGATCCCCTGCTTGGAGCAATGCCGAGCTGCTGGACCTCATCAGCATTTGGAGAGAGAAGGCTATCCAGTCCCAGCTCTGCTCCAGCCGTAGTAATTATGATACGTACGGACAGATTTCACGATGCATGATAGAAAGGGGCCATGACCGGGACACACTGCAGTGCAGAGTCAAAGTGAAGGAGCTGCAGAACACCTACCACAAGGCACAGGAGGCAAACCGCTGCTGTGGTGCTGCGCCCAAGAGCTGCCGGTTCTACAAAGAGCTGAATGCAATACTCAGTGGCAACCCCACCTCCACTGTGAAGGTCACTGTGGATACTTCGGTGGCTTGCGTGCCAGTCAAGAGTGGACTGAGCCAGGAGGAGGAAATCTTGGATGAGGATGTGGAGGATGATTCGGAGGCCAGAGATGCATGCAGCCAGGAGCTCTTCTCTACCCGGGAGGAGGCTAGCCATTCACTGCCGTCGGAGCTTGGCGAAGCGCAAACAGGAGAGGAGGCCTCTGGTAAGTGGCTTTGATTTGAAGTGAGTTGGAGGCAAGAGGGTTGCAGAAAGTAGGCTTGTATCTGTATGATGCACTTACCACCACATGCCTAGTCTGAGCGGTGGAACAGGCTGTTGATTGACTCCCTCACTTCACGGGAATCTGCCTCAGAGATCTCCATGAAACTGTCATGGAGATACTGGGCAATTCGCTGCCGCACATTCTTTGGCAAAGCTGGGTTGTTTCTTGCCCCATTAAGGGTAACTTTCCCGCACCACTCTGCCATCAATGGAGGGGGGACCATTGCTGCACACGGGCAAGCTGCATAAGGGCCAGGGCAGAAGCCGCAGTCTTGGAGACTGATTCCCTGCCCACCCTCAGCAGCAAGATATCTTCCATAATGAACACCGCCTGTGGAAAATGCGAGGACAGGAATGATTATAAGTTCCCCCACCCCCAATGCTGGCTCTCCCCAAGAGCCACATGTCCAGTGTACAGTACGGTCCTGGAACACTGATTTCCCCTGCCCCTGTGGTTACTCACCATTGGGGGGGGGGGGGGGGTCTCATGGCTCATGTGTGCTTGCTTAGGGTCAGCCAGTTAGTGACATGGTATGTGAATAATGGCTGTGTTTTAAATCACTGGATCAGTGGTCTGTGTGTGGCAAACAATACTGCTTATGTAAAATGTTGCATTTTGGCTTCACAGATATGACCTTGGGAGCCCAGCCTCCCTCTTTGTTATTGCTGGCTGAACAGCTGCGCAGAATTAGAAAGCAGCCACAAAGAACTAAAGAGGACTTTCTGCGTGAGGTCACGATGCACTCCGCGGCCGAAAAACAAGAATTGAAGGAGTGGCGGGACAGCGAGAAGAAGGACCAAAAAGAGAATGTGGCGTGCAAGAATGAAGCCATGGATCGGCCTTTAAAGGTTATGGAGCGCCAAGCTGACATGCTCCACGCGCTACTAGCACTGCAAACTGAGCAGCTCCATGCCTGCCCTCCCCTGCAGCTGCTGTTTCAAAACTCTTTCCCATGCAGCCCCCAGACACCGCTAACACACTTTTATCAACCTCCTTGCTCCAGTCTCTACTCGCTGCATTCCACTCCTGCCCTGCTCTGTCACAGTCCAGCCACAGTACCCACTGCACTAAACACCCATCCCTCTGCAGTCTAGCCCTGCTGAAGTACAGTCCCCACTGCACTCTTCTCCAAAGGACAAGGTTGCATATGATACCTGGACATACACAAATCTTTAACCGTCCCAGGACCCCACCTCCTCCTGGGACCCTCCCTTCCCCCATCCCCTACAGTGCTGATGTTTTTTTGTTGGTCTCTCTCCTCCAATCATTTTTTTTAATAAAACAATTGTTTTGGTTTGAAAGCAATCTTTATTCCATTAATTGAAAGCAAACAGAGCCCTGCAAAGCAACAGGCAGTTTTCTTAAACCTTCACAGTGCATTGTCCCAATCACAATCACCTCCTAGAATTGGAAGCACTGCACTCTTGAGCATAGCATTAGTGGCTTTCAGCTTCAAATTGCTGCATCAAGGCAACCCCGATGCTTACGGCCCTGCGCTGTGCCCCTCTAATAGCCTTGGTCTCTGGCTGTTCAAATTCAGCCTCCAGGCGCTGAGCCTCAGCAGTCCAGCCCTGAATGAAACTTTCACCCTTCCCTACACAAATATTATGGAGCGTACAGCACACGACTATAAGCATAGGAATATTGTCATCAGCCAGGTCCAGCCTCCCATAAAGGCAGTGCCAGTGGGCCTTTAAACAGCCAAAAGCACACTCAACAGTGATTCTACACTTGCTTAGTCTGTTGTTGAACTGCTCCTTGCTGCTGTCAAGATTCCCTGTGTATGGCTTCATAAGCCACGGCATTAAGGGGTAGGCAGGGTCTCCCAGGATCACAATGGGCATTTCGACTTCCCCTACAGTGATATTCTGGTCCAGGAAGAAAGTCCCTAATTGCAGCTTCCTGAACAGGCCAGTGTTCCGAAAGTTGTGTGCATTAATATCCATGAAACACCCACAGTGATCCACAAGCGCCTGGAGAACCATAGAGAAATACCCCTTCTGATTAATGTACTCAGTGTCTAGGTGGTCTGGTGCCAGAATTGGAATATGTGTGTCACCTATTGTGTCTCTGCAGTTAGAGAAGCCCATTTGTGCAACGCCATCCACAATGTCACACACGTTACCCAGAGTCACCGTCTTTTGGAGCAGGATGCGATTAATGGCCCTGCACACTTCTGTCAACACGCGTCCAACGATTGACTTTGCCACTCCGAGCTGGTTAGTGACCAATCGGTAGCAGTCTGGAATAGCCAGCTTCCACAGTGCAATCGCCACGTGCTTCTCCAACAACAGGGTAGCTCTCATTCTCATGTCCTTGTGCCACAGGGCTGGGGCGAGCTCCTCACACGGTCCCATGAATGTGGCTTTCCTCATCCAAAAGTTCTGCAGCCATTGCTCGTCATCCCAGACATGCATGACGATGTGATCCCACCACTCAGTGCTTGTTTCCCGAGCCCAAAAGCGGTGTTCAATTGTGGTCTGCACCTCCGTGAATGCCACAAGCAATCTCGTGTCGTAGCTACTATGCGTGGCAAGATCAATGTCAAACTCCTCTTGACTTTGTAGTTTAAGGAATAACTCCACTGCCACTCATGAGGTGTTAGTGAGAGCGAGCAGCATATTGGTCAACAGTTCAGGATCCATTCCTGCAGATTGAAGAGGCAGGATGCGCAGTACACAAACCGTTGAAAGATGGCACCAAATGCTGATGGAAGCACAGGGATTACTAGGATGCGAAGCAATGCATCACAGGGCATTGGGACAGGACCCGGGATGCCCCGCAACCCCCTCCGCCTTCCTACAACTCTTAGCGGCAGAAGAGAAAGAGATGCTCTGTGGGATAGCTGCCCAGAGTGCACCACTCCAAATACCGATGCAAGTGCTGCAAGTGTGAACACGCTGTTGTGCAGGCAGCTGACAGTGTGAACACACAACAGCGGTTTCCCTTCAGCGCTCTCTGAGCAGCACTGTAACTGCCGGTGCTGTAACTCTGCCAATGTAGACATAAGTCTGACTTCTGTATTTACCCTCTCTCTTTTAGCTGTCTGTGAAGAATCACATATCTGGTGTCTCCAGGGCAGGGCATAGACCCAGTGGTGGGGCAATACAATTGAAGCTTGCAGTGGCATCGTCCATGCTATTTGAATGATGTGGATAAACAGAAGACTTTAGTCAGTAGGGCCATCAATCTGACAGATGTTACTTTTTTTTTTAAGGGCAGAGTATGTGAGATTTACTTGCCTTGTATCCTAGCCAAGATTATCTAAAAGTAATTTTTTAATACATTGTAGAGTATAAATGTTCAGCATGTCTGATGATTTATCACATACCTGCCCTGCTTCCTTCTCATTACTATTCTTGACAAAATTTGCATGTGGTTATAAAGTAATTTTAAATCCTCATTTTGAAACATTCTGATGTGCCAAACAGAGATGGTAGGAGTATCATGTTGTGTCATGATTTGAATTAGAATAGATTGTTTCTCATCAGTTCCATGTTTTCAGTCATCTTTAAAAATGAGTCAACAGACTCTCCATGTGGCATAAAGATATTGTTCATGAACGCTGTTTTTTTTTAGTGAGATCAATTCTAAGCTACTTTCTTTTTTCTTTTATTTTAAAAATACAAACACTAGACATAAACACTAGACATAAAATGTCTAGAATCTTCCAAAAGCTGTATGCAAAGCACAAATAAACAGAGGGAAAAAAGAATCTCTAGGCATAGGACATTTAAAATATCCAGTATGAAAACAAAGACAGTAACAATTAAAGCTTTGATTACAGACTCTACTCCTATCTTCTCCCTGGATTTTCCTACAGCACATCTGCATGGCTTCCTGGGTTTTTTTGTTTTTTGTTTCTGATTCTGCACCAGTACCACACAGCTATTCTTCAAAGTATATTTTGATAGCCCCTGATTTGTGCAGAGCCCCTTCCCCTCACTCCTCTCCCATCATGGTATCCTCATGCAAACTAGTGCTGGTTAAAAAAAAGTGACTTCATCTCAATTTTTGTTCAAATTTTTTGACCAGCTCTTTATTTGGCTAAAAAAATAGATGATTTTTTTAAAAAAATGCAAAAAGTTCATCTCTGTTTTGGTTGAAATTTTGAGTTTTAACCAAAAAAAAAAATCAAAACATGGAAAAATTCAACAAGCTTTAATGCAAACACATATAGCTGGTTTAAAATGACTGAATCCAGTTGGAAATTTTTGGAAAGTTTTCATGAACACATCCCCCCCTCCATTTTTCTAAAAGCTCCATTACATAGATCGTCTTTCGAGATAGATTACAGTAAATACAATACAATAGTATTGTAATAGATACAATAGTCTAGAATAGATCATTTTTTAGGCAGCATAACCTAGTGGACTGAGATTCAGAAGACATGGCTACTATTCCTGATTCTGCCACTAGCCTGATGGGTGATCTTGGGCAAGTCACTTCACCTCCCCTGTTCCTCAGTTTCTCCATCTGTAAAATGGAGATAACAATACTGATCTCTTTAGTAAAGAGATTTGAGATCAACTGATGAAAAGTGCTAGGTAAGGGATAGGTTTTATTATTAATTATTATTATATGTGCAAATAAAGTACATAGCCTTTTACTGCAAAGCTACATGTCTGAATTTCAACCAGAATGGCATTGGCAAAATATTATCTCTTGGCTGTTTAGTACACTATAAAAATAAATACAAATTGGTGACACTAGAGTACTTCCTAGTAATAGATGTCTATTATTTTTAGAGCATCATACATGTCAGTTTCTGGGTCCTCCTAGGCATTTGGTCAAATGAACGAAAAAGGGAATGAAGCATTTGATTAAATGTCTAGAATTACTCACTGAATTAAACAACCAAAGGGATAAATGCTTCATTGGGTAACATAACAGAACAGACTATCAAATGTCATTTATTTTTCATCATTATGGAGAAAATTTGCTTCCTCTTCCCTGAGGGAGGAGTGCCCTGTGCAGTTGAGTTGCCCTCAGAGTCTTTTGGTTCTCCAGTTACCATAGAAGTTGACCAGGATGGGCTGTACAAGGAATTTAATACAGGGGAGGAGTGCCAGGTAAGAGATCATTCTCTATTTCTCTACTTAAGCACATGAAGTCTGTTGTCTCTCTGCTCAAATTATAGGCTCTAGCCCATAGTAGTCAATAGTTTAATGAGATGGGGCAGATGCTTGCTTACCTTTCTCATTCTGTATTATGAGGGAACTAAATTTGTAGTCTCCACAGGTGGTCCATATGCCTGATGGCCACTCAGTTCCCTGCACTTCAGAATCGGAGTTTGCAGAGACGAGCCAATAACAAGGACAGGACCAGTGCATCAACTGAGGCCAAAAGGTTAGCAAGATCCAAAAGAAGATTGGACATTTACATAAGTAACAAAAACAAAGAATTACACTAGTAAGGAATACATAATTAAAATCCATTTTAAAAAAAATGGTTTGAAAGGAATATAAACCAATATTGCAAACCCAAGCATTCAAAAATCATGAGTTGGGCACCACATACTCATAAGAGTAGCTTCAAAATCATGAGGACTTTTTAAAAAATAAACAAGTATGTGGGTTCTTTTTATTTGCCTTCAGGGTGTACTCATTTCATATTTTCAAACTTTTCTCCCTAATCATACTTAAAAGGAAAAAAAAAAAAAAAAAAGAAAGCTGAGCTGCTCATGCATTCTCTGGATTCTAGCAGCCATGGCTTTAAGAAAAACATGAAATAACCGGAAGCTCAAAAAAATCATGAAGAGTTGTCAACACTGATCAACTACATACTTCAGGGCATAATCTGACCTCTAACTAAAGGGGAATTAGGAGGAAACTTTCCCTGCAGCAGGTTACCCTGTAGCTGCCTAATGCAGGGTTTCTTGCACCTTCCTCTAAAGCACCCATTGCTGGCTTCCATTACTGACAAATTATTGATCTAATTCACCACAGCAATTCCTGTGAGAAAGGGTTAATGATGGAATATTATGTTGGAGAAATTAAGCTCACAATTCAGTCTGCTGATTTGATTTATGCACATTCACTTGATTATTTATGCTTGATTGAAGCTAGCCGGACTTAATATAAACACACTCTCATTCCTTGTGAGATACCTCTGCATCCTACACAGCAAGCCTGAATATGCTTGCCATCATTGAGTTTAGTGAAGCCCTAGCAAATAGGACAATAAGGGGTTATCCTATCTCTTATTGCCACATTGTCCCACAATCGGTAGTTCTACTGTAGATACAATAAAACGATTTGATGAGCACGAACCCACAGGCCTACATCAAAAGTCCAAATTTAGCTTTCCTTATGGCAACCAATATAATTTTACTCATAGCAGTATTTGTCAATTACTATATAAATAGATTCCCCCAGAAAATCTACAGAGCAAGGCAAACTCAATCAAATTTGCGGAGTGTTATTACAGCAGTCACTGTTTGATTGTTATTATGCTTCCCCTCAAGGTTAGCATGACAAAGCGACCCTAGGGATTTTCTCGTGGATCTTTCAAGAATGAGCTCTAGTGATATAATTTCAACAGGATATTCTGGTTCCATGATAATTCATACCACAGTTTCTTGAAGACATTGCACAGACACCCAGCTTTACCCTGGGAGATTGCAATACAACATTGAGAGAGAGAGAGAGAGAGAGAGAGAGAGAGAGTGTTTGGGCCTTCTCCTTTGTTCCTACATTGAGAAAAGGTAATAGCTGAAGAGTGAAGCAGTGCAGAAAAAAATAGTGTATTACGGCAGTGTTCTCAAACTATTATTATTCGTATTACCATACCACCTAGGAGCACGAATCAAGGACCAGGTTCCCTTTGTTCTAGGTACTGTACAAATAAAAGAAAAAGGTGGTCCCTGCCTCAAGGAGTTTACAATAGCCTGCAGACCACTAAAGGACCATGGGGCGCTTTCTACTTATCCACCAGACCTCTGGAGAAAACAGAGAATGCAGTGGGGCTGAATGGTTAAGATGCTCAACTGCAATCATGAACATCACAGATTTGAGTCTCACTCAGTCTCATACTGAAAGTCAACCTCTAATTCACCAACCTAATCTACTAGGGACATGGGCAATTGTGGAGCCAGGGCCGGCTCCAGGAACCAGCTTCTCAAGCAGGTGCTTGGGGCGGCGGCTCCGGAGAGGGGCGGCACGTCCAGGTATTCTGCGGCAATTCGGCGGACGGTCCCTCACTCCGCCTGGGAGCGAAGGACCTGATGTCGAATTGCCGCCGCAGATCGCGATCGCGGCTTTTTGTTTTGTTTTGTTTTGGCTGCTTGGGGCGGCCAAAACCCTGGAGCCGGCCCTGTGTGGAGCAGAAAGAGATGAAAAGGGAAGACTGGTGAATGAAGCTATATCTGTGAATAATAAAAACTACAAAAATAAGACAACTTCCCTGTGAGCAAAATTCAAGTGTCCTGTCTTTGAGTGTGGGTACAAGAATAACCTAGTAAAGCAGCTATTATTCAGGTTCAGTTGGTTTGGCATCATAATATTCTGTCACAACCACCAGGTGGTGCATGAATATAACCATAATACACAAGGAAGAGTTTTACTTTGTTCAGCACAATTATTTTAATTCCAAAATGCCTCAAAACAGAAGTAAGAGTTCACTTGACATTTAATGTGTTGTATTTAATTAGTTCTGAGGATTTTTAACACAATGGAAAAGAAACAAGAACAAGTTAAGTACATCTTGTGATTTCAGTAAAATTCACTATGAATAATCCCCTTTTGTGTCTGTATCTGTTATTTTATTGATTTTATTTTTAACCTTTGTTACAGACTGTTTAAAAGCTTAGACGTTTCTGCATTACTGCATTTCAAATCCTATTACAATTGAAGGCTGTTATAACAAACATTTCCCTTTAAAAATAGATGACCAAAAGCAGGGCTTGTACTAAAATTAAGGTACCATTGTGTTGTCTTTTGTTTGTATTCTTTATCTCAACACAATATGTTCAACTTTCACAATTCAGAGGTATATGTTGTTGGTACATTCAGTTGCCTTACTCAAGTCATTGTAATTTAGAGACTATACACAAGCATCTCTGATCTTGCCAGAGAGGGTTGAAATGTTTCTAGCTAAACGTTTTTCTGATAGAATAGGGTTTTTTTTTGGCCAAATGTTTGTTTGTTTTGAAATGTCATTGTTTGTCATCTTTTGGTTTGGTTTCATAAAAAATGTTGAAGCAAAGTTTTTCTGAAGAGAAAAAAAAAAAAAAACCCTTGGGAAGAATTTTCATAGGGAAAGCTAAGAATCTCCTGACCAATTCTACTCAGAACTGCAGGTTTCTGAAGTATAACACTAATAATGCTAATACCTGATCATCTAAAACTGGAAGAACCCAAATCCAGTGATGTTCCATTAAAAAAAAAATGTGGACAGAGGTATAAGTGAATCAAAGCTCTGGTGGAGGCTTGTAACTATAAAATAGAAAATGTAAGTGTTAAATATTTACTATTCAGATTCATACTTTTATTAATGAAAATGCTGAAATTGTCTTACATGTAAATATTTTTTTTTACTGAATTATACATCTGGAGATATGTTGTGCCTATCAACTAGTATGCCAGACCCCAGGTCCTACAGTCATTGCATGAAGTCTCCTTTGCAGTGTTTGCATTTCCTATTTGTGCATCTTTCACATTACTGCAATTAGGGCTCAAATTGTGACTCCTGTGGGGTCATTCAATAGGACTGCTCATGGCACTAAGGTCTCACCCAACAGTAAAGGTTTGTAGGGTTGGGCCTGTGGTCTCTAGCAACAGTTCCATCAAGTAAATAAAAAAGGTGACCAAGCCAGTAGAAGCTTTGCTGAACTTGTCTCATCTGGAAATTGCTCTTGGCAATTTTATAGTATAATCCCTTGAATTATAAAAATTCAATACTTCACATGTACTAATTGTCGAAAGAGACCAGCAGGTCAACAGAGCTGTTTTAATTATTTTTTATGGATTTTAATTGGCTTTACTGTTGGTGATTTTGGCTTCTGTTATCAAAGACAAACTTATGTGAACTTAGCTACTACACTAGAATCATACTAATTTTTAAAAAAAATCTACAGATGTGAAAATGTATAGTTGAGGGATACCTTCATGATTTTGTAAATAAGAAATTATGAAAAGCACAGGAGGGGATGAGAGAAGCAGTAATTAAACACTGTAAATTTCTTCAATATATGAAAGGGTTAGTATTCTGCAAAAATAGAATATTTATGGAGTAAATTAGACATCACTTGTAATAATCAGAGCATTCTTTGTAGACATTTTGATGACAGAGTACAAGAAACAGCACATGTATGTCTACCATCCAATCCAAATTATTTACATATTGTTTCTGTAATTTTTTCCATAACCCATCTGTAGTTTATTCTTTGCCATCAAATATGATCGTGTTCAGGGTAGTAATGGAACTTATGTATAAGGTTTTCTAACATTTATTTAGCAATGGATTTATCTTTACAGTTGGTAAAACCTGGAATGAATGTCTATAATGAACTAGCAGCTACCCCTACAATGGAACAGCTTGCTTTTCTGAGCGAGATTGCCCTCAGTCACATATATTATCATACAGTGGATACCAGCCATAACCATAGGCTTCTATTGTAGTGAAACCAATTAAGCTGGGCCTACATTTTTTTTTTTTTTTGCAAAGTCTGTGGATGCTGCATCATTCTGGTGTTGCAAACTAGAAGTGCTGTTGCAGTTTCTTGTAAGTTTAAAAAAAATGAGGTTTTGAATAAATTGAGTATGAAAGTGAATGATATTGTTGCTATGATTGTAAATTATCTTTATGCTGTCTCTATGTTTTTAATTTTCAGTATGCATCAGATTTTTGTATTGATGATGTGTAACTGCGGTAGTTATGGTGGAAGTTGGATGTGTTGGCAACTTGACTAAGGACAGTTGAGAGTGTTAGCACCCGAGAAGGCCTGGGAAGCACTTTAGAATTGTGGAACACGCACATTAGTTGGGTGTGTCTTCTAAAATGATCACATTAAATAGTTGACAATGTTAACATTTGCATTATTATTCTTAGGTTTCAGAGTCAATAAGTCACTGAAATAAATGGGGCAGTGTGCATCACTCAGATCTGTTTCAGGCTGTCTGTAGACTCAGGAAGCAAACATTGTACTGGGTTAGACTCACTTTATATTTTCAAAGTTGTCTTTGTAGCCAGGAGGGCTAGAAATACATATTAATGAAAATTTAGATTTTGAACACAATTCTGTGGCAAGTGTTGAGCAAGGGGTGGATTCTATTTCAAATAGTGCACTATGCAGTCAAAGAACACACAGAGTCCAAATTACATTCTACGTTTCACTTAGAATGGACATTTCTTTTGTGCTTGTCTGCAGTCACCTGTGGCAATGTACAGATAGTAATAAATGCTGTATTTAAAATCCAATGGATTGGCATCACCAGGTACCAATGCCAAAATCATTTATATTTATAAGCTTTTGGGGGTCTTTTTATTATATGTATGTATGCTCAGTGCCTAGCACAAAGGCATCTGATTCCCCATCAGGGCCTAAAGGGATGACTCCAGTACAAAAGTATCTTGCTGCAGAACAAAGTTGAATCTTAATATAGCGTAACTTCTCCTACAAACAGAACGGTCTTAGAGCATTCCCATCACTAAGACTACTCAAGTGGGTAAAGGTGCTTTTGCTATACGATATTAATGAATACCTCTGATATGTGGCTCTGTGATGGCTTTACCAGAGTAAAGATGCAACACACAGTTGTATTGTCCAAGCAAGAGACTACAAGGGAGACTTTGATTCCAAGAGCCATCTAACATCAAAATACCCACACTATTAATATAATTAATGGTCCATACACCTCAAACGTTTACCGACAAATAATAATCACCTCAAATCTCTACTGAGAAAACCTCAGATCCCCCAAAATCCCAAGTCTCTATCCAAGCCTCTGAAAGCAGAAGACAAATAAAGACAACTCAATGTTATTTATTATTATTTTAAATCTCCTGATTTGTAAGCCAGTCTCATGATCTTGGCAGGCCTCGAGATTTCTGTAAATTTATGGTTGTCAATACTGGTACAATATTTAGCTGAATGGGCCCCTGATCTCGTTCAGAACATCTGCACAATATTATAATACAAATATTTTTATTAAACTAGCAAGAGTACAATCCACAGACTATGGGATCTGTGCCAACCAATACTGATGCAAGACAAAGTTCAAAAGAGTGCAGAATTTGATCACAGGCTACATGGCTGCTCACTTAGGACTGAATTTCCTGACAGATAATGCTATAAAATTCATCTCTGTTCTTTCCAAACAACTTGTTAATTATATTTCAACTCCTCTTTCAGTAACACCACCTCTTAAATAGAAAGATTATTTACATTTGTGTATAACACCCCCTGAATACAGATGCATTTTATTTGATACAACATGATATTATCCAGGGACAGATGCCATTAGTCAAGATTGAGGACAGGATGGAGGCTTACCCAAAATAAGGTTATGAGTTTTCTCCTCTACAATAAGAGGATGGCATGTTAGTTCATTTTAAAAACAAAGTTAAGTGTTTGATTGGCATGGGAGGGTTACTCTTTTCAGGAAAGATTATGGAAATGTGGGGGTTTTGACGGGAATTTAAGGAAGAGATGATGAAAGCACTCTGTTGTGGATCAGGGAGGGTAGTCCAGGCATAGGTGGCAGCACAGAAACAAATGCAGAGGCACTTGTTGAAGAAGAGATAAAAATGAAATTAGCAGAATTTAAGTCACAGGGGTGACACCAGATATTAGATATTAGCAAGGACAGAGCTGTGTACAGCCTTTGAGATGAGGATGGGGAGTATGCATTTGAGGTGGGAGGATTAAAGAGAAACTGTAGAGACGCAATGTGGTCTATCAGCACTGGATTAGGAGACCAGATTGATGAGTTTTAATCCTGGTTCTACCTCTCCCTTGTGAAATATTTGACAAACCACATAAAATCTGATCCTGTAAAGATTTATGCATGTGCTTAACTTAACATATGAGTAGTCCCACTGCTTCAAACGGTCTACTCATATGCTTAAAGCTAAGCACCTGCATAAGTCTTTGCAAAATCAGGGCATCAGAAATAAATTTTCAAAAGTGACCTTTAATTTTGTGACCCTCCGACTGTGGGTACTCCTTTTTAGGAAATCAAGGTCTCTAAAGTTGGGAAAATCGAAGAATTAGGGCACCCAAATTTAGAGATCACTTTTGAAAAATTTCTCCTATATTTCCCTGCCTCAGATACCTATCTGCATTGTGAGGCTCACAGTACTTCTCCAGATCGTGTGAAGAATAGCTAGTTAATGTTTGAAAAGCATTGTATGAATGCTGAGCGTTAGATTTATTATATGCAATGTCATTAGAAAGGTCAGTAGGCACCTATAAAAAAGACATTTTTTAATGAAAAGATGGACTTCCCCATAGTGTTTTCTTTCCTGTGGTTAAAACAATAGATGTTTACACTGAAATTTTAATTTAATTTTCAGATTTCCCTCTCTTTCACTACCAGTCTCAGGCTCAAGGAAATTCCATTACTGGCTATCTTATGTTGTAGCAAAACAGGGGTTAAAAGCAGCCCTGGAGAGGGCTGCAGCTAGGAAAAGCTAGGCTGATTGGGGAAGCAGCCACAGTTGGGGCCACGGCCCAATCAGGCCACACCTGGCCCTGTTATAAGGGCTAAGGGGGAGCTAGAAGAGATACACTCGAGAGGGGGGGAGGGGGGAGGCACCTAGCTCCCAGAAGGAGCAAGGGTACCTGAGGCTGAGCAGTACTGGGGAAGGGCAAAGGAGCTGGGGAGCTCCAGCCTGGCAACTCCCCAGGCTGAGGCCTTGGTTAAGGCCTAAGAAGGTACTGGGGCTGCAGGGGTGCAGCTGGTGATAGGGAGAGGCAGCTGATCCAACCTCCTTGCCAGTGATGAGTGGCCAACAGACTGCAGTTTGCCCCACTGAGCGGAGGCTTGATGACGACTGGCAGTAGCCAGAGGCAAGGTGGGTGTAGAGGGTTGGGGGTTCCCCTGGGAGGGGAGTCCCAGCATGTGGGGGTACTGCTGGGGCAGCACCCTGAGGTAAAGGGCACCGGGGTCTGGGAGAGACACGGGGGGCCTAGAGCAGGTGAGCAACCGGCCAGCAGAGGGCGCTCCGGGCTGAAATCAAGCTGATTCCCAGGATAACCCATAGGCACCAACTCCGTGGGTGCTCCGGAGCTGGAGCACCCATGGGGAAAAATTGGTGGGTGTGGAGCACCCACTGGCAGCTCCCTGATCCGCCCCCCTGACCCAGCTCAGCTCTGCCTCCACTCTGCCTCCTCCCCTGAGGGGCATCGTGTACTGCTTCTCCCCGCTCCCTCCCAGCACTTGCGCCATGAAACAGCTGTTTTGTGTGGCAAGCCTGGGAGGTAGGGGGGAGGAGGAGGAATGCAGCGCGCTTGGGGAAGAGGTGGGGCCGGGGTGGGGATTTGGGGTGAGGTCCAATAGGGGCAGGGAGGGGGCGGAGTTGGGGCTGGGCCGGGGTGGGGGGGGGCGCGAGCACCCACCAGTGCCAACAAAAGTTGGTTCCTGTGGGATAACCAGAAGGAGGCGCCACGCAGGTGAGTCTCACTTCACTACAGATGTATCCAGGTAACAGTTTACCAGCACTTTACAATGTCTTAGCCTGAACTCAATGAGATTATTAGCTTTAGTGCTATAATTACCTAAGGCAGTGTTTCCCAAACTTGGGACGCTGCTTGTGTAGGGAAAGCCCCTGGCGGGCCGTGCTGGTTTGTTTACCTGCCGCGTCCGCAGGTTCGGCCAATCGCGGCTCCCACTGGCTGCAGTTCACTGCTCCAGGCCAATGGGAGCTGCTGGAAGCAGCGGCCAGTACGTCCCTTGGCCTGTGCCGCTTCCAGCAGCTCCCATTGGCCTGGAGCAGCGAACCACAGCCAGTGGGAGCCGCGATTGGCCGAACCTGTGGACGCAGCAGGTAAACAAACTGGCCCGGCTCACCAGGGGCTTTCCCTACACAAGCGGCCTCCCAAGTTTGGGAAACACTGACCTAAGGTTAAACTGTATCCTCAGCACTAAAATTAAATTCTTATCTGTTCCAGGTTCTGCATCTCAAAATGTAGAGGTTCCCAATAGAGAATCGTGCTTTCTTTAGAGGCAGAAGAGTTCTCTCCTTTTCTCCTGTCCCCATTACCCTGAAATAAGTCCTGGCCCAGTGCCTTGTTCAAGTAACCTAGCTCTTGAACTACTCCTCCCTCCTCCCCATCAACTCCAATAATTCTCCTGCTACCTTGCTTTAAACACTGGCCACTGGTACCTTTCTCCACTGCTATTTTGAACTTTTAGTTTCTGCTACAGATTGGGTACTATGTTTACCCTGGATGCAGCTGTATTTTCATTGGAAGTGACTGATTCTTCTGAGTGTAGTCTGTAAGGCACTCTGCAATCCTTCTGGATATAAAGGACTGTATAAATATGACATTTTGCTGTTATAAATAAATGGGTAAGTAGAAGATATAGCACAGAAGATCCACATTCACTTATGTTAAGGGTCATCTCTTGTTTGATGCCTCATATCCCATATAAAGTCAATATAAAGAACACAATTTGTCCTCTATTTCAGCAATAATCATGCACAGAATGACACAATGACATACAATGTAACATGAATGCAATTTTAGGTTGCGATCCTGTAAAAATAAACTCTGTAGAGTAGTTTTCATACAGCTGTCCTTTATTTCTTTGAAACATAGGCAGTCAGTCGAATAATATATATTTGGGGTATTGTATTCAGATTTCCCTACCCACAAATACGTACATAGACCTTTCCTGAAGATTTCTATCTTGTATTATATATGTCTTCTCCCAACAGACACTACATCTACTTCCTTCACTGCAAGCCCATACATTTTCTGTGGAAGCCCATATTTTAGGACTTCTCTTGGCAGAGGCCTGACATATTGCATTTTTGCTGAATCAAGACTTTGGGAAAGGATCGAAAGCCCAAGCAAGAACAATTGATCAATAAGATAAGCTTGTGGACAGGGGACCAGATCCTCAGCTAATATATCTTGGTGTAGCCCCATTGACATCAATGGAGCTATGCCGATTTACATCAGCTCTCCTTTTGTCACCTACCATCTTATTTTTTTAAAAAAAGATAAATGTTTAACGCTGTACAGAACAATTATTTTATTACAAATTGAAAAGAACTCTTGGCAGGTTAAGGCATATACAAATATTTCTATGTTAATGTCTACCAAGCTCAGGCAGTCAGGTTCCCATCTCCCATCAACACAACAACAACATTATTTTTCAAACCTCTAAGATTTTTCTCTGATAGAATTTTAAAAGGTGGACACACACATTGTATCACTGAAGAGGGAACTTATTGTCATATAATACAAATCTGAACAGGAAATAAATACAGTGTGAATACATGATAAGCCACATGGATAAGTTTGATGCACAAAACATAATTATAGGTAATTAAATAAAAGAACATGAGGCACCTCTGTTAATGTCAGCACAACAAGCTATCCTACAGAAGTAAAACATTTTCTTTGAGATGGGAGTAAAGAAAGTCAAAATAGCTATTTCTGTGATTTCATTGCTAGATTCTGCATATTTAGTAAAAGAAGACCAAACTGCATAGTACAATACAGTAATGGATATTTTTAATTGTTTTTCAGTCTTGTAATTTCATACACCGAAAGAACATTCAAAGCTTTATTAAACTAAATATTTAAAGTGTGAATGTATGTTCCAGCCTGAGGCAAAAAAAAAAAGAGATGAGCTGCAATCAAAAGAAATTTAAGAAGAGAATCTACTTTCCCTTCAATGATTTTCATTATTCATACCCAGGAGATTGACGGACATATTTAAATTAAATGACATAATAATAATTTTTTTAATATATTGAGAAATTAATTTCCCAAATATTTTAACTCTGGGTCAGCATAGTTTCTGAAGGCATTGATCACATCACTACCAAAATGTCTCTTCGGTGAACTCATTTTATATCATCCCTGTGATGTAAGATATGAAAAATTTGATCATTTCTATTTAAATAAACTCCAATCTTGCAAACACTTACACAAGCAACTTCAATGGGACTACTCACAGTTCACTCAATTAATCATGGGTATACAACTTGATAGGAACAGAGCCATGGTGTGTACATATGTTAAGAAGATTTCCACAGTTTTTCCTAAAATTTGTTGACTGTGCCCATGGTGATTAAGATACGTTGCTTCCATCTTTTGATAGATTTTCTAGAAAGGGCTGTATTTTTCCACACTTACTTATGTGAAAGATCTAATTTGGGTCAATGGAGCTACTCACGTAAATTACAACTCAACTCCAGTAAGGGACATGGAATTAGGCCCTCAATCAATAAAGTTAATGGGGCTGTTCATGAGCACTACTTAGTTTGTGCAAAGGGTTGAAGAATTTAGCTTTTGTGCGGGTTTGTAACTTTTAATAGTATTGCCTAGATTTTGAAATATCTTCCTTTGTATAATAGTGAAAGGGTTGGCTGAATTTCTAAGCCTGTTATTGGTCTTAATGAGAATTCTTTGTAATTATGCAAATATAACAGTTTTGAAACTATTGAAATAAATCTAAGTTAATGTTGTGTTGGGTCTTTTAAAGTGATAAAAATTGGACAACTAAGCATTTGTTCAATATTGATTATTTGTATAAGACTTGTGTCCTAAAGACTCCAACCAAAATCAGGGTACATTTTGAGAGGCACTATACAGGCACAGAAGGGAAGAAAGTCCCTGCTCCCAAGAGCCTAAAATCTAAATAGAGAAGAATGGACAGGGAAACAGAGGCACAGAGTGGTGAACTGAATTGCTCAAGATCACACTTTGGGTCACTGGAAGAGCCAGGAGAAGAACTGAGGTCTCCTACTCCAGATTCAGTGCTCTATCAACTAAATCACCCTGCCTCCCTATTTCCATCTAGCAGTTGACCAGGTACAAGTTATCGTGTATACTGAAAATAATCTAGTGCCCAAAGAAACAGTGACTTAAATAAAAATGTATTTAACAAAGGACGAGATGGAATGTTCAGAATCGTTATGAATTCTGCCCAGATAGTTTATCATTTTGACCAGACATTTTTTGATGGAATGTAAAGTAGAAATACTGAGGTTGAATTTACAGGACATTTAAAAGAGAAAGAAAGAAAAAGAAAGAAAGAAAGAAAATGAAACACTTACATCTATTTGTCCTTGTAAAATGGAATCTCTATGTTGGTAATTTGTATCTACTTTCTAAGTACCCTGCATAAATTCTAATCCCTTCAAAGTAACCATCAACATGATAAAACAAATACTCTATTATTCATGAGATAACACTCCTATGTCATCAGATATCCTTTTCTAATATACTAATATGCATTCTGATATGGCTACAGTAGCCTGAACAGAAGGAATGCTTTCTGACTGGCTCATTCACACCTCTATCCCTGTCCCCTCCTTCTGCTCAGTCACTTTCAGGAGGCAGCTTTAGTTCCAAACATTACATAACCCTTCACACTGGCTGGAATGACGCCAAAGGAATTCTTGGTGTATTTGAGACCCAAAGGTGCCAACTGGATTGCTAGATTTGAAGGCCAAAAGGAATCATTATGAGTAGGTAGATGCATAAGTGAGCAGAACTGGACACTCCCAAACCTTATTAAATCAATTATTTAAAGTGTGGGTATAGGTAGTACTCCAGCCTGAGGCAGTGAGATAAGGGCAATTGGAGTAGGTCCATTGGTGAGTGACCACAGAAGTTCCTTTACGAGCTCAGTGGTGGCCCATCAGAAGTTGTGCCCTAGACACCCACCCATGGCAATGATACTTTGCAAGTGTCTAGAACTGTTTATCTTATCTGGATTTAAAATTATACTTCATTACCTCCCATAATCTATTTTCAGGCTATTGGAGTATATTTCTTGTATGAGAAATGTCACTTAGCCTTTTGTCTTATATGCAACTTGTTCAGATAACTGTTCAGTGAAATGTCAGTGTGATGGGCTGTACAAACCCCTCGGTGTGGAACAAGGGGTTAAGAAACTACTCTGGGCTCAGCCATCCCCACCCTGCCACACCTGTACGTGAATGCACTAAATTGAGAAGGAGTTAAAAGGCAGGAGAACAGCTCATTTGGGGGCAGACCAGGGAGGAGAGCAAACCTGCTGCAGGCAGCTCCAGGGAGAAGAGCTGGGGGAAGGCAGAATGTCTCTCGAAACTGCCCGCCCAAAGGCCCCTCCCGGAGGCAAAGGTGGGCCAACTGCAGAGACCACCTGAGAGGAAAGCATTGCCCTTTCATATGAACTCTGGACTGGATTGATCCCCTTTATTTTTGTTTGGATTACCCCTGCAGAGGGAAGCCTTGGAATGAACTGGTCCAGGAGGCTGGGCCATACCCCAGGAGGACGCAGTTGCCCTCATGCCCCAGACGATGACCTTTGGACAATTGCAGGGAGGTGGTAGGAAGTGGCTCAGGGAGGGCTGCCTTCAGCCTCCCTGGCTGTCAGAGCACTGGTAGCCCTCAAAGGGCCCTGGGTCAGAGCCAGGTGGAGTGGGAGGGCCTGAGCTCCCCTTCCAACAAGCCCTCTTTGTGTCACTGCCTAAGTCCTAACCAATAAGCCATGCTCCCCTACCAACCAGCTCTGAGTGAGGGCCGTCACAGTCAGCAATGGCATCCTTTTGTATTTTATGCTTTTTAACAGCAAAATCTTTTAGGAGTACATTATACTGTGAATGTAAACCCAACTGTGGCACTAAGGAGTGGTGGAGTATGCACACACCATGTAAGGAGCGGTGTGAAGCTGCACCACCCCCAGGGGAGATTGAGAAGGAAGTAAGCACCAAGCAATAAAACTCCTCGCTGAGTGGCACACAGCACAGGAGGACTATGCAGACTGTAGTATCATTGACAACAGTGCAGCCTGCTTCCCTCGGTGCAGCCAGCTTGCTCTGTGATGGCCAATAGACAGCGCTGGTGGGGCCATTGCCTTGCCGCTCTTTGCTTCTTCTAGGGCTCTGTATGACCCTGGGAATGTACTGATGGAGGAGTCCCTGCTCAGCATGGAAATTATACTACCTTATCATCCCAGCAGTTCATGCCATGTCTGAATATGGTACATAGACTAGGTTTGTTTGCATGTGGGTGTGATGTCTGTGTTAGCCCATGTGTTTCAGAATAATTAAGCAGTGAAACCACAAAGATCATGATGGGAAAAAAAGCTAGGCCTGTCCACAGCTGCTAAAGTGGCCTAGGTTCATTATACCATCTCATCATCATCACTGATATAACTGATTGCATAGCAGGTCAGTGTAGGGAGCTGGGGTGGCCTCCCTCCAAACCAGAGGGTAGAGAACCACTCTCTCAGCCAGAGTGGGCGGAGCCAGGCCAAGCTTACTCCACCCCCGGAAGGGGACAGGTGGAACAGGAAGTACAAAAGGCGGGTCCCTTAGCCCAGTCAGGGCAGCACCAGGGAGGGAGGCAGACACAGACTGCTGGCTGTTCCCTGTAGAGCCTGCTGCTGAACCAGGGGATGCTCTGGACCAGACCAGGAGTGCCAGCCGCAGAGTATCCAGAGGGACTGGAGGAGCCGGGCAGTGACCTGAGCCCGAGTGAGCCTGACACTGAGGGTAAGCTGGAGCTATTGGAGCTACCGGCGGCTGAATATCCCAACGAGTTGGAGGAACCAGAGGGACCCACTAGAGAGACTGGGTAGGAAGTAGTCCAGGGGCAGAACTGCACAGTGCGGTGAGTCTATTTGGTCTGCGTGTTGTGGACGGATCCCCGCTGACCCAGTGATGGGACCCTCTCCTCCCACCACTGTCAGGGCCCTGGGCTGAAACGCAGTGGAGTTGGGTGGGCTTGCATTCCCCTACCCCTGCCACCCCACCTCGGTGTGGCAGAACCCCGATAAAAAGCTCTGACCCTTGCCAGTGCTCCCCTGCCTGAGGGGCACGTCACAGACTATTGCCGGCGCTCCCCTGCCTGAGGGGTATGCCACGGACTCTTGCTGGTGCTCCCTGGCCTGAGGGGCTTGTCACAGACTCTGGCCGGAACTCCTGTGTCACGCCAATTATGACAGCACACCTCCCTCCGCTAATTCCCCGTCGACGGAGAGGTGTGACCAAGGCCTTTCAGCTAGGCAGTAGCTCCCCACCACCTCCCAGCGGCTTGGTGGACCAACTGAGACCTCGCTACAGTCAGATTCAATTATTTTTTTCCATGATGCCCCTAAGTCCTATTTCCAGTATCATCTGAAGCTGACTGAAACTAAAGGAACAAAAAGGCAGCTCTCAGAGGTCGTTTAAATTGTTGGGTCTCATATGGAGTTTCGCCAGTGTCCTATCTGCTTGAACTAAACAGAAATTTTAAGTGAAACTGAAGGGATGTGAAACCACATCAACGACAAACAAAAGGTCTAATATAGAATCCCCCGAAGTTGGATGAAAACACTTCCTTAGTTAGGAAATTGTCATCTATAATAGTTAGTAATTCCAAGGATGTTTTAGTACCAGCAGCTTGAAATCTCCATCATATGGCACTCAAATTGAAGTCTCCCTTGATCACACAGATTTTTTTCCTACACATTATCATAGAATATCAGGGTTGGAAGGGACCTCAGGAGGTCATCTAGTCCAACCCCCTGCTCAAAGCAGGACCAATCCTTTTGCCCCAAATCCCTAAATGGCCCCCTCAAGGATTGATCTCACAACCCTGGGTTTAGCAATTATAGTTAGGTGTGTAGGAAACTGGTCATCCCTAGTTTGATTTGATGGTCTATAGCAGACACCAACTAATAACCTATCTTGTGTTTTATTTGTTAGGACACTGATTCTTGAGCATTCAAGATAATTTTCTTCTCAGTTATCACTGACTCAGAACTAGGTAGCACCATTTTTGACAGAGCACCCCTCCCCTTCCCTTTTAACCCATCCAATCCTTCCAAAATAGGTTATGACCATTGATTTTAACATTCCAATCAAGGGAATAATCTCATCAGGTTCCAGTAATTGGCTTCCACACCATCCTTACCTCTTTTCATTGTCTCTTCCTTAGCTATACTCAGCTATTTCTAAACTCTAGTCTTCGAGTAAGGGCAAAGAATTTTCTTGGCCAGGTACCATAAAGAGTTCTTGCTACGAATCTTCAAATATAAATGTCTAATTCACCTGTGCCAGGATCCCAGGGCATTGTATTTTGAGTCCTTCTTCAAAACTACCATGCTTCAGATTTGACATTTGCAAGATGAGATATGAGACATTCTGCAAGAAGATCTGGAGACAGGAGTAAGAAAACTGCAACAGATCTGCGGCAGAAGTGTCTTCATCAATGGCAAGGTACAGCATTCTGGCAGGGATCATTTGGTCATAATGGCTAATGAATGGACCCTTTAAAGAATAGTCTGCTGCTTCTGAGCTCCTTCCCCAAACGATGAACAGCTCAGAAAAAAACAACATTACTAAATAATTGTCCACATAAACTGCTGGAAGCAAAGAGAAAGGGGAATTGGCCCTCACAATTATAATCCTATAATACTCTACAGGGCAAAATAAAGTTCCCAAGGAAATAGGTTCAGGACATTACTTGCCTGAATACACTGTTCTTTCTAAAACTACTGTTCTCTTATTATAGTATTTAAATTTCAGCATCCTTTGAACATTTTTCCCATTATTTTTTAACCCTCCATGAGTTTTCTTGCCTCAAGGATCCTAATTTGAGGGAAGAGAAATTAGCATATTTGACACATTTATTTTCTCTGATTTTTCCCAATTCCAGAGAGTTCCACCTCTCTCCCGCTCCCTCCCCTGAACCTAATGTGAACCATACCACCTTCCTAGCCCTCCTCTGATCCCCTGAGGAACTCCAAATGTGGGTTCCCTCACCACGCAAACTGATGTTTGCCCCATTGTCACCTTCCCCTGCCAGACTTTCACCCCTTACTGCCTCAAACTGCCTCAAATGGCCCCTGTTCCTTCTATATCTTTCCCATACAAATGCCCCCTCCCTCGTGTCTTTTGCTCTGAAGGAGTATTGGCATCAAAATACAGCAAGAAAGCAGCCTGAGAGAGGAAGACAATTCAAGAATCATTGCAGGCAAGACTCCTGACCTGGCCCCACCTTTTAGCAGTCAAACTTTCTACCCTCTCAGCACAGTAAACTACAGTTTGCTACTCCTTAAGCCCAGGGAAGTGACTGACCCTTAAATTATAACACACCCAAAGATTATCTAGTCACCAAGGCTTAATACAATTCTGAACTACTTTTTTAAAAAGTTTCTATTTTAACACTTCTTTATTTATATCATCCTCAGAAGTTTGAAAATATTCTCTCTCTATGGGTTTTATCTTCTTTTCATTTAGCAGTCATTGATGTCTCACCCCCTCCCCATGTTTTTTACACAGCAATGTCAACACAGTTATGTTTTATTTGCATTCTTATTTGTGTATCAACATCATCAATGGCATCAGAATAGTTCTTGACAAGTTTTGAGATTTTTTCTTGTTAACTTGTACTCCATAACAAATCATAAAATATTGTAGCCCTCCCCCATCAAGTAACTTTTTTTATTTCCATGCATCAGTGAGAACTAAACATGCATAGATATTTGTACACACACGTATAGTGCAATTTAAAAATATATATATGTTAAAATGAGGTTAAGGTTGAGAGTATGTATCAGTAATTTAAGAATAAGAACACATTATAGGGATGTAGTAATTATCCACAAAACAAATTTTAACTATAACAGTTCAGCTACTATGAGGGGTCACAGTTCCCAAGGAACCATAGATACATGTGCAGTTTAGCAAATCCGCCATCCACAAG
Organism: Emys orbicularis; assembly: GCF_028017835.1. NCBI lineage: Eukaryota > Metazoa > Chordata > Testudines > Emydidae > Emys > Emys orbicularis. Next base: position 150,176,790 of record NC_088684.1, on the reverse strand, counting down.
AGATTTGACATTCTCAAGAAAGATAGCACGTAGGAGCCCTACTGCTTGACAATACGCTACTTTGGCAACAATAGAAGTTTCCATCCACTCTTAAAACAAAAGTGACTAGGTAAGTGCCATTGTATCTACATTAGAGCTGGGTGAATTTTTTCAGCTGAAACTTTTTAAAGCAAAAAATGCAGATTTTTGTGGGTCTCTCAATCTCTAGCATAGAAGCTGTTCCAGTTTGTATAATATTCATTGGAACAGGAACTGAAACCCCAGTGTTTCCTCTCCCAAGTGAGTACCCTAACCACCTGGCTGTGGATTCAGTCTCACTCTCTTTCTGGCCCAATAGCTATTTAAGTATAAAGGTGAGTGTTTTAACCATTTACTAAAGGTTATAAGGGCAGCACTGGTGCCACTCCCACCACTTTTCACTTTCTTTATTTAAAAAAATGCCCAAGAAGAAATTAAATCATTCATTTGCCATAAAACATTTTCCCCTGATTTTTGATTTGCCAAAATTAAACAATAAAAAGGTTAAAAAGAAACCAACCCCTCAAATTTTGTAAAAAAAAAATCAGAACTGCCAGGAAACTGAAAAACAAACAAAATCAAATCAGTTATTTACACAATTCTAATCTGCACTGAAGAAGATTTCAATTACTACTAGCACCATCAAAACTGATGTTCTGTGATTCATTGAATTTAAGATAAGAAGAGACCATTAGACAATATAGTTTGATCTTCTGTATATCACAGGCCATTTCACATAGTTATCCCTGTATGATCTTTATTTTTCATATAAAATGTGCGTCTGATCCAGCATACACTCCATGTGTACAAGTCCAATTCAAGTCAATGGGAGTTCTGCGTGAAAAGACTTACCATATCAATCCTTACATTTTTAATCTTCTCTCTTAAATATACTAAGATACTTTATACTTGTCATACAGGCTTCAACCCTACTTCCATTAAAATCAAGGGGTTGTATACAGTATATTTCCATATAACTATGAAAATGGCATCTTGTGTTTCCATGCTTACCATCTTTCAATGATTTCCTGATCAGATCTGCCTAGTTTACAAATGCAAAAATGAGTTTCCTAACTGCAAGTTCTGTAAATGTGTGGGATCTAAAAGCTAAGCTGAATTCTTTTCAGGTCTTACATCACCAAAACAATTGGAATTTAGGTAAAAACCCAGCTAATGTTGTGAGAAATTAATCCAGCTCACTGTCCCAGAGCGGTATTCCTCTGCAGTGCTATCAGGAAGCAGTAAAAAGTGTAATAAATACCATCAAAGTAGTCAGCTCTCACTCTGGATGAACACAGGAAGCAGATCCGTTGAGTAAAACGAAGCCATTTTTACATTGCTGTTTTTCATGGTAGAACTTCACTTTAAATGAGAGTGCAGAAGCACACAGTTGGCCTCAGGAGAGTTGCTGTCTGTTTCAGTGGGCAATTGCATTTTCAGCATAATTTGTGATATAATTGTGCATTTAGATTTAGTCAATTCATTCATTTGTTCACATAATTAATTCTGATTTATTTTCAAGCTCTCTTTTTGCAATTCTTTGTTTTTCGTTTTCTGCTTATCAACTTGCTGAAGGATAGATTAGATTTTGAAATCCTTTGGAAACTGTTTTGATCTTCTATACTGAAAAAAAATTAGAAGTCAGAAGTGCTTTTTCCCTCCCTGATAATAAGGCAACAAGTTGTCATTTTTATTTTTAACATTCTCAAAACAACAAACATTACAGAAGAATCCAGAGGTCTTTACTAATTCTTTATTCAGCACTCTCCTTTACAAGTTGAATGGTCCAACTGTGGGTAAAAGCTAAAAGTGACTACAAATTTGGTTCCCCATTGTTGCTCTAACTTGCACTGGAGGTATTGGTCCTGCATTCAGTGGCCCCATGATGAACTCCATGCCACCTTTGCACTCTACCAATCCATGTTGTGTGCAGTTCATTGTAGGATCTAACCACATATCCCAGGTGTTAGATTTATGAACTGCTTTTACAACAGTTGGTCTTGAGCTGTTGATTGGAATGGAATCCTACTGGCAATAGATGTGGCTGCCCTTTTGTGGCTTCATTTCTATTGTTGTGCTTAGTTTTGGCTAGTTGCTTGTCTGCCCGAAGAGCTCTCTCATATAAGGTTTGACAAGATTCCATCCTCTCTCCCTCTCTTCTTCAATATGTACATGAGGTAGGGTTGCCAACATTTGTATTTCAAAAATATTGGACTGTTGTATTAGCACCCTTACCCAGAGGCGACGTGTTTGGGGGGGTGTGGGGGGAGGAGAGGCATGCAGGGTCACATGCTCCCCCAGATTTGCTGAATGGCTTGTACTGAGCATGCTCACAACAATTGAGCATGCTCAGTAACATCTGCTGAAGCCACTGTGCTCACTTTGCCCCACCCCCCTCTATCAGTAGGTACAAGTCATCTCTGCCCCTTCCCGATATTAATTATTATTATCATCCTCATCCTCCTCATCATCAAGTAGTATTCACCTATATTCACCTATTTCTTGCTGCTTTTTTTGCAGCACTCAGCAACTCCCAATCTTGTTGTACAGAGATGAAGAAATCTTTGTAGGATAACTGGAAGATTATGCACATTTGGAGGTTGCTTTTAATTAAATTTCTGTTGCATGTATTCCGTACATCAGACCATTTATTCCCTATTAATGAAAAAATCCTCTCTACAAATTTGATGCTGTTAAACTAAGTACAAACAACATAATTTGGAACAAGTTTTTCAAGTTTTCTCTTACACACTTCTGAAATTCATACACCCATTTTTTTTTACTGATAGATTTGGAAATGTCATTTACTGATGTTTTGATTAAATCTCAATTGGTGCAAAATTCCTCATAGAGATGGTCCATGTTTATGATTTCCCTCATTTTGAGTGTATCTGTTGCATCCTCAAGATCTGAGAAACTGAGCTTCTCATAGAGACCAATGGGTTTCAACTTCATCAGTGCATTGTCAGTAGAGAAATCAAACCATTTATTGATGTACAAAAGCAGAGTCATAAAACTTAATGAAGTCTTCCTTTACCTGTGCTTTTTGTTGTGGTAGTAGCTTTCCCATCAGTTGTTTGGCTTGGAATCCCAAAAAACCCAAAACAATCCTCTTTCTGTTTTGGTATCCTCATCTAAAAATGGCACATCTCTACGTACACATCAGTAATGCATAGTTTTGATTCCTCCAACTTTCTCACAAGTACGTCAAAGACACAAGCCACTTTATAAAAAATTATGTATGTTTCCACAATGCAGGCATACTCACCATCTTCTGTGAAAATGTTCTTTAATGCTACTGGACAAGACTCCCATAGTGGCTTGAAGTAGGCTCTAATTGCTTGCCAGTTTCTCAAAACTTGATCGACTGCTGGGTTAAAGGATAACCATCTTGTACTCGAGGGTCTCAGTACTTCTTTCCATACAATGTCAACAAACTCAAAAAAACTTCAGAGTTGTTCTCCACATATTGCAGACACAAAAAAATGGCTGTAAATTTTCAACACAAATGTTTCTATGTCAACTGACAACTGATCACTCACATGTTTGCAAGTATAATGATGGCAGTTCACCTTCAAAATGGGGTCATTTTCAGGACATAACTGACATACCAAATTGTGTTTGCCATAGTTCACATTTGCATCAGCAGCAGAGTACGCAGTAATGCAATTAACATTAAGCTGGTGTTTCTCTAGGCAGTTCATTACAGCATGATGAATGCCGTTTACAGATTCATCACTGTCTTCATAAAAATTGAGCCACTTGCACTGAACACTGTTTGATACGGTGAACTATCATAGGCACATCAGAAACATCTTCCTGTTATTTGTGGCATCTGTTGCTACAGAGAAATACAAGTGCTGTTTTGGGGCTGATGGTAATAAATCCCATAAACAATCCCCCACAGACTTTGGGGTCAAAACATGGGTCACTAATAGCTCTACTTTGGTTCTTCCACAACACAATTTTCCGCAATATTTGAATCACGAAACATTTCACTGGCAAGCTTATTACCGCAGTCCATACTGTCGTAACTTGGGTTGTGTTTAAGTGTGTGGAAAACAGTTGTAATTTCTCATGCTGCAATTCTGTCACTTTCAGCATTTGAAGAGACAAAGAATTTGCTAATATTTATCATAGTTTTAGCCTGTGTGTTTTTCTTGTGTCCATCAGTTGCTGTGTGCTTCTTCAGGTCAGTTTTGCCTCCATGCCTGATAGTGAATTCACACTGGCACAAAGTACAAAAGGCTTTACCAGAATCACAGGTTTAACCCAGTCGTATTTTTCTTCACATTGACTTTTATATCTACACTGTCTCTTCATTTTTTTCTGTTTAGGTTCAGGAGGACTGTCTGGTGTTCCCACTGCTTCGCTCTTAATTGCATTGAACATTTTCCTGATCATGTGGTAAAAGTGTGCTGCAGCAAATGCTAGCCGCTAATAATACAATTTACAAATATTAGTTCCACTATATTTGTTCAGTAAATCGTGGGACCGATTCTGCATTACTACATTGCCTAATTTGAAAAACGTTATATCATTGGAAGGTAAGGTAATAATAAAACTGCCTTTGTGTGATATTTTTAATATGCTGAAATATGGGATAAAAGGTGTCCCGTACTGATTTAGTATGGGACAGGCAACTTTCTATTTAAATAAGGGACATCCCTTGAAATATGGGACTGTGGGCAACCCTGCCAAGGGGCCATTAGGAGGGATGATGAGGAAACATGGGTTATGGTGTTTTCAGTAGGTTGATGACACCCAGTTCCATAGCTGTATACCACTACTCCAAGCCAAAGCCACTGAATTCCTTAGCCAGTGTTTGGTAAACAGTAGGACATGGAAGAGGTCTTGCTGGTTGAGCTTCAATTTGAATAAGATTGAAGTATTGCGGGTAGGATGAGAAAGTAACTAGAAGAGTTGGGAGATTATATCTGCTACTTTCCTTGAGGGTATGTTGCAGTCATTGGTTACAAATATTATTTAGGGGCATGGGTGGATACCTCACTGCTAGTAAAGGGACACACTGCAGCAACAACTAGGATGAATTTTTTCAGTCTACATCTCTGGCCAGGAAGTTGCAGGTACAGACTACCATGATTCACATCTTGAAACTAGACTGTATGAATGCTCAATCTGCAGAGAAATGGAAGCTGGTGCTGAATGCACTGGCTTATACCTTATGGGCATATTTTTTTATCACAAGCACATAGCAAGTTTTCCATGATCTGCACTGCCTCCCTATCAGTTTCCAGGAGAAATTGAAGATGATATTCTCATCCTATGAAGCTTTTCATGGATGCGTACAATTTGGATGAGCAGCTCCCCAATGTACCCTAGTGCTGTCTTTGAAATCAGTAGAACTGCTACAACTGAGGCATCCTCAGTTCAAAAGATAGGCATTTTCTATAAGGGGCCCTCATCTTTGGAATTCATTTCTCTTCTTTGGTCTAGAATAATCCACTTCTATGGACCTTGGGGACATCATGTAAAACACATTTCTTCAACCAATCTTTTAGACATGGAAGGACACATTGGGTAAATGATTATTATTATTATTTTGATAGGGAGGTTGTTTTTATTTTATTTTTGGCTATTTTTACCCTGGTTTTGGGGAAGCTGCCAGGCTAATTTGTGTTTGAACCTGGATTGTCCTTTTAGCAGATTTCAAAGGAGCACAGAGAGCAGGACTGGTACTTTTAAAATGTATCATACAAATCCAAATAAAATATACAAACATTATGGGAGAGGGGAGTGCAGATCTGAATCAAATCAAATTTAAATTAAGCTAGAGTTTTAAAATCCAACTTGCTCACACTCTTGCATAATATTTATTTGTAATATAATTCTTTTCCCCCCATTGTCATTTTTATCATTTTGGTAAAAGTGGATCAGCAGATTTTGCCTACCATTACAACAGCTTTACAAGCCTTAGTTAAACTCCACCATAGGTTGGATCTTTATGTTTGCATCAGGACAGATAGATAATAGGCCTCTTGAGGGAAATGAAAGAATACACCTGAACCCTTTCAGATTTGCAGTGCTATTGTGCTGATTGTGTATTGGACGGGTTTTGTTTGCCTTTATTTCTTTTTAATGAAAATACTGGAAGAAAGAAAGTGACTTCTATGCAGTTCTAGAAATGACAGAGGGAGATTGTTTGGCTCTGTCATGACAATTGTATATGGAAGTACATGCTAAAATATATGTTTTCAAAATGTAATCTTGTTTAGTCCTTATTTCTCGTAGAGAATTATTCAGTGAGTGTTATAAACCAAAGATGAAAATAACATAGTGAACACTAATAGAGAGAGAAACCATTTCGTGCAAAGGGAAACGGCAGAGATTAGTCAAAGTAACAGAGATAGCTAAACAAACATACACACACACACACACGCTAGTATGTACATATAAAACAGAGTTACTGAGAATAAAACATACAATTTGTCCTTTTTAGCTCTGCCCCTGTGGACCATAATTAAATCTGCAGTTACGCCCTCTTACTGGATTGACTTTCTTGTTCTACCGTGTGCATTTGTTAATTATTATTCCAATACCCTTTTTTCTTGATTTGAATTCATACTGTTGGATTTGTGACTTCACAATTATTTTCATCACAACAGACAAAGATGCCATAAGCAAGTTTTATTATTACTCTGCAAGATGGGGACATCGAGATGGGTAGGAAACAAATAGCTTCAACAACAGCAAAGGCCAAATAAATTTCATTTTGGTTTGTATTTTTTAAGTGTTTTCCCCAATGACACTATAAAAAGACTATACTGTCATCGATTAAACTACCAATTTAACCCCTTAGTTCTCCTAAAGATCTTCACAAATTGGCATGTTATTGCAACATTTCTGCACTAATAAATCCCTTGGCATATACTCAACTTCTGATTAAAAAAAAAAAAAAAAGAATAGAAGCCCATCTGCCTCTTAAGCCCTCCCCCTGCCCCCCCCCATCCAAAACTAAAACAATATTTTCTTTCTTTCTGGAGGTTTAAATAGCAGAGAACCTGGAGAACATTTTCTTCCCTTGTTTGTTTCTTCAGGAAGACATGGATGAAATGCACTAAGTCACAAGGAAGGAAATTCTCTGAAACACCAGCTAATGGATTCTTTGCCTGACCCATCTTCTCTCTTTTTGCCACTGGATGAAAGGTACACAATGAGTTTCAATGCAGACGACTTCCCTTTGAAGATTCTGTACCTGTTATATTCCATTTACAGTATTTATTAAAGGGTGATTTTATGCTAGAGGTCAGTGATGTGGAACCTTTCCAAATGCAAATGTGAAAAATGACATTTTGATGTCAGGTGCCCCTTTACTCCTCAATCTCTGCCTGTATGTGCTCTTTCTCTCTCTCCCACTCTCATCCCTTCCTCTTATTGTGCCTCATTTTGCCCATTATGCGCCTTTCACTCCTATTTCTTCTCTCATACCCTTTTCTATCTATATATCTAATATATATGCATGGTCCCCATCACCATAGTATCTGAGCATCTCACAATCTAATGTATTTATTTTCACAACACTCTTGTGAGATAGGGAAGTGCTATTATCCCAGCTTTACAGATGGGGAACTGAGGCACAGAGAGGCTAGGTTACTTGTCCATTGTCACACAGGAAGTCTGTGGCAGAGCAGGGCATTAAGCATGTCTCCCAACTACCAATCTAGTGCCCTAACCACTGGATTACTATTTCTCTCTCTCTCTCTCTCTCTCTCTCACACACACATACACACACACGAGCTGTCTGGAGAGCAGAGCTTTCAAAATTTGGTTTCATTATGATTACAAACAAAATCCAAGTATCTCTAAATTCTCTGGAAAAGATAATTCTTACAAAATTTAATTTTGATTTCCACTTTTTCAAATTTTATTTTATAATATGCAAAATAAAATACAAAATTTGAAAAAAATGAAAACATTGGAAAATAAAAATCCAAACACAAAGTTATGGAAATGTTGAAATGGGGTGTTTCAGCATTGTCAGACCTTTTTCTATGAAACAGAAGGTATGTCTTCACTAAAAATGCTGTGCCACAGCAGCAATGGAAGGGGTTCTTCCATTGCTTTAGTAAATCCAACTCTCTGAGAGGCAGTAGCTAGGTTGACAGAAGAATTTTTCCATTTACCTAGTGGTGTCTACACCAAGGCTTAAATCAGCTTAATTGCATTGCACAGGGTGTGAATTTTTTCTGAGCTATGAAGATATCTTGACCTAACTTTGCAGCATAGACCAGCCCACAATTTTGTCGAGTACAACACAATTTCTTGAAGTGTTTATATTTAGACAGAACTACATTTTCCAGCAGAAAAATATTTCACAGAAGTTTTTCCAGCCAGCTCTAATTCACAATTTGTGCTGGTCCTCTTGCTCAAATTCCAGTGCAGTTTCAATGTACACATTAAAGAGAGGGAATGGGGGACACATTGCATAAACCATTAGGTGACTGAGCTACCACCAGCCATCTTCATTTGAGCTTCCCACACCACACACTTGGGAATTTAGCCACCCTCCACACAGACTGCCTCATTCAAAGTCCAGAACATCATTCCATTTGAGTTATCTGCTCCATATGGTCTTCATTACCTCTACAGAGTGAGGAAATATATCAAATGTAAACATCTTCCCTCACTTCCAAAAGGAATCCGTTTATACATCCAAGCACATATGTGGTCATGTCACACATTAACTGTATTTTGGTCTAGTTTTAACAGCTACGTTGTAAGTCTCTAGCCACATATGTTTTGTTTACTCTCCTTGCATCACAAACAAATGAATTAGCAAAACCCACCCAAAAATGAAGAATTTCAGTTTGTCTATATGGTAATTTTGGACAGTAAATACTACAAACCATTTGATTCTTTTTATTTTAATACATAAGAACATAAGAATGGCCCTACTGGGTTAGACCAAAGGTCAGTCTAGCCCAGTATCCTGTCTTCCGACAGTGGCCAGTGTCGGGTGCCCCAGAGGGAATGAACAGAACAGATAATCATCAAGTGATCCATCCCCTGTCGCTCATTCCCAGCTTTTGGCAAACAGAGACTAGAGACACCATTCCTGCCCATCCTGGCTAATAGCCATTGATGGACCTATCCTCCATGAATTTATCTAGCTCTTTTTTGAACCCTGTCATGGTTTTGGCCTTCACAACATCCTCTGGCAAGGAGTTCCACAGGTTGACTGTGCGTTGTGTGAAGAAATACTTCCTTTTATTTGTTTTAAATCTGCTGTCTATTAATTTAATTTGGTGACCCCTAGTTCTTATGTTATGAGAAGCAGTAAACAACACTTCCTTATCTATTTTCTCTATATCAGTCATGATTTTATAGACCTCAATCATATCTCCCCTTAGCCGTCTCTTTTCCAAGCTGAAAAGTCCCAGTCTTATTAATCTCTCCTCATATGGAAGCCGTTTCATACCCCTAATAATTTTTGTTGCCCTTTTCTGAACCTTTTCCAATTCCAATATATCTTTTTTGAGATGCGGCGACCACTCTGCACATAGTATTCAAGATGTGGGCATACCATGGATTTATATAGAAGCAACATGATATTTCCTGTCCTATTATTTATCCCTTTCTTAATTATTCCCAGCATTCTGTTCACTTTTTTGACTGCCGCTGCACATTGAGTAGATGTTTTCAGAGAACTATCCACAATGACTCTAAGATCTCTTTCTTGAGTGGTAACAGCTAATTTAGACCCCATCATTTTATATGTATAGTTGGGATTATGCTTTCCAATGTGCATTACTTTGCATTTCTCAACATTAAATTTCATCTGCCATTTTGTTGCCCAGTCACCCAGGTTTGAGAGATCCTTTTGTAGCTCTTCACAGTCTGCCTGGGTCTTAACTATCTTTAGTAATTTTGTATCATCTGCAAATTTTGCCACCTCACCATTTACCCCTTTTTCCAGATCATTTATGAATATGTTGAATCGGACTGGTCCCAGAACAGACCCCTGGGGGACACCACTATTTACCTCTCTCCATTCTGAAAACTGACCATTTATACCTACTCTTTGTTTCCTATCTTTTAACCAGTTACCAATCCATGAGAGCACCTTCCCTCTTATCCAGTGGCAGCTTACTTTGCATGAGAGCCTTTGGTGAGGGACCTTGTCAAAGGCTTTGTGAAAATCTATATACACTATATCCAGTGGATCCCCTTGGTCCACATGCTTGTTGACCCCCTCAAAGAATTCCAGCAGATTGGTGAGGCATAATTTCCCTTTATTAAAACCATGTTGACTCTTCCTCAACAAATTATGTTCATTTATATGTCTGACAATATTGTTCTTTATTATTGTTTCAACTAGTTTGCCTGGTACTGAAGTCAGGCTTGCAGGCCTGTAATTGACGGGATCACCTCTGGAGCCCTTTTTAAAAATTGGCTTCACGTTAGCTCTCCTCCAGACATCTGGTACAGAAGTTGATTTAAATGATAGGTTACAGACTACAGTTAATAGTTCTGCAATTTCACATTTGAGTTCCTTCAGAACTCTTGGGTGAATACCATCTGGTCCTGGTGATTTATTGCTGTTTAATTTATCAATTTGTTCCAAAACCTCCTCTAATGATACCTCAATCTGTGGTAGTTCCTCAGTTCTGTCACCTAAAAAGAATGGCTCAGGTTTGGGAATCTCCCTCACATCCTCAGCCGTGAAGAACGATGCAAATAATTCATTTAGTTTTTCCGCAATGGTCTTATCGTCCTTGAGTGCTCCTTTAGCACCTTGATCATCCAGTGGCCCCACTGGTTGTTTAGCAGGCTTCCTGCTTCTGATGTACTTAAAAAAAATGCTATTCCTTTTTGAGTCTTTGGCTAACTGTTCCTCAAATTCTTTTTTGGCCTTCCTAATTGTATTTTTACACTTCATTTGCCAGTGTTTATGCTCCTTTCCATTTTCCTCACTAGAATTTAACTTCCACTTTTTAAAGGATGCCTTTTTGCCTCTCACTGCTTCTTTTACTATGTTGTTTAGCCACAGTGGCTCTTTTTTGGTTCTCTTACTATGTTTTTTTATTTGGGGTATACATTTAATTTGAGCCTCTATTATGGTGTCTTTAAAAAGTTTCCACGCAGCTTGCAGAGATTTCATTTTTGGCACTGTACCATTTAATTTCTGTTTAACTAACCTCCTCGTTTTTGTGTAGTTCCCCTTTCTGAAATTAAATGCTACAGTGTTGGGCCGCTAGGGTGTTTTTCCTGTCACAGGGATATCAAATTTAATTATATTACGGTCACTATTACCAAGCGGTCCAGTTATATTCACCTATTGGACCAGATCCTGTGCTCCATTTAGGACTAAATCAAGAATTGCCTCTCCTCTGGAGTGTTCCAGGACCAGCTTTTCCAAGAAGCAGTCATTTAAGGTGTCAAGAAACTTTATCTCTGCATCCCATCCTAAGGTGACATGTACCCAGTCAATATGGGGATAATTGAAATCCCCCATTATTATTATTGAGGTTTTTTTTTATTTTAATAGCCTCTCTAATCTCCCTGAACATTTCACAGTCACTATCACCATCCTGGTCAGGTGGTCGGTAATATATCCCTACCACTATATTCTTATTATTAGAGCATGGAATTTCTATCCATAGAGATTCTATGGTACGGTTTGATTCATTTACGATTTTTACTTCATTCGATTCAACACTTTCTTTCACATATAATGCCACTCTCCCACCAGCATGACCTGTTCTGTCCTTCCACTATATTTTGTACCCTGGTATTACTGTATCCCATTGATTATCCTCATTCCACCAAGTTTCTGTGATGGCTATTATATCAATATCCTCATTTAATACGAGGCACTCTAGTTCACCCATGTTATTATTTAGAGTTCTAGCACTGGTATATAAGCACTTAATATACTTGTTCTGAAAATGTATTTTTAGGCAAATACTGAACAAAAGTTTAATTTAAAATTGTCTTACCACTTAACAATGTAATTTTACTTCCAGAGGGTCATTAACCTACTCCTGTACTCTTTATATCTATTCTTGCTCACAGTACTGCAGGATTATTTTCTTTGATTTCAGATTTTGAAAACTAATACACTCCCTATGTATTCTCAAATCATTTAATAATATAAAAGATTACTACCTTCTCTCCTCTGCCTCCCTCCCCCCACCCCCCAACCACATCTCTTTTACATATAAAATGTGTGTAAGGGTTCAATGGCATTCAGAAAAAAAATCCTTGTAACATTTTTGTCCTTACAATAAGCAATCAGATTTCAAATCTGAGTGTAGAGATCCCCATTATATTTTCCCATCACCCTACAAACTACACTTACATTTTGGTAGGTCTGTAAGCACTTGAGAGGGGTTTTCCTTTGTCTTGGGCCAGGACACATATGAAGGTTATGATCAACTCTGAGCTGAGGCAAGAATCAGGAATGGTCTGAATAAGATTCACAGGTTTTTAACCCACCCCACTCTTTCTCTCGTTTTAGAAGGAACAGCTATAACACAGCATATAGATAGCCCTGTTGTGAAGAAAAGGTGACATATCTCCTGTCAGTGCATAGGGAATTACTAATAGTGGATGTTGGTTAGCAATACAGTGATCTCTTGAAAGATTGAGAGAACCTATCACCTCCACAGGATTTTGAACACCTTATTGACCCAGTGGGCGAAAGCCCAAACTGAGTCTGAAAATAGAGTCTCCCATGTGACAGTGAAATGCATTAATGTCTTTCTTGGTTGTACATTATCCTTCCTATACAATAGTTAAATGTATTAATGAGTTCACAGTTAATGTTAACCTCTAGAATAAATGGATGCTATCATAGTACATATGTGTACATTTTATTTTCCAGGGATATTTTCATGCCCCCTTCATTTATTTCAGGATCACCCACTACATTAACCAGTGGCTATGAGTCCCTTGAACCCCACTGCATTGAGGTATGTAGTGTATGCATTCCCACAACATAGACTTTATAAAGGTAAGTCTTGAATAGCAACTGCTTTTGGTTTGTGCAAACAATTTTTCCCATTCTGATGGCAACTTCTGGGTTTTTATGAGTTTCAGGCCCATATAAACTCCCCAATTAAAAAAAAAAAAAGTGAGAAAGAAAGAAACCTAAGCCAGAACAGATGAGATAGCAAGGATTGATACCCTGTGTGTCAAAAAGTTATATGAATCGTTTCCACCCAGCCCCATAAATCCATCAAAAATTTAGCACAGATTCATAAAACGGTATGCAAACTTTTGGTAAAGCTGGCTTGAGCTTCACATTTGAAATGAAAGCTGAAACCATGAAAAAGTGTCACAACAGTACAAGCAGTACTCAAAAATCTCACTAAGAAAGTTTATATCATTTCTGACAAAGATGAGAAACAGTTGCAAGCACACACTTTGCTCAGCATGATGCAGCTGTTTCAGCTTTCAGTAGGAAACAAACTATTCCAGTCATGGCAAAACAGCAAAGAGAACCAGGATACCCTGTGCTGCAAAAGTCAACTCCCAGCCCAGTACTGCATACAGGAGCTTATGCAAATCACCATATGTCAGGTAAAGCTGACTGAGCTACAGCTAATGATATTTCACTGCATTCCACTTGTCCAGGGCATGAAAGTCCAGAAAGCCCATTTGATGGTTGTTTGGCGACCTATAGTATGTGAAATGAATTAGTGGTCACATGTGCAAAAGCAGCATGCAACTGACTCTGTAGCTTGGTGGTTAGAGCACCCACCTGGTAGATGGGTAACCCAGGCTCTGGTTTCCCTGCTCTAATTACTTCTAGAAGTTATTTTTCCACAGTGGAGCAGCCGGGTGGCTAGGGCATTCATGTGAGAGGTGGCAGATGCCAGTTGAATTCCGTTTTCCTGCTCAGGCAGAGGGAGAACTTGAACTCAGGTAGATAAACAAAGGATAAGAATAAATGGTCAGTTTTCACAATGGAAAGAGGTAAATAGAGGGGTCCCCGAAGAATCTGTACCGGTAGCACTGTTGTTCAACATATTCATAAAGGATCTGGAAAAAGGGTAAACAGAGGTGGTAAAGTTAACAGACAATATAAAATTACTCAGTATAGCTAAGTCCAAAGTTGACTGTGAATCCCTCAAAATTGGGTGACTGGGCAAGAAAATGGCAGATAAAATACATTTTGATAAATTCAAAGTAATGAACATTGGAAAACTGAATAGGGAAGTTTTATTTACTCCTTCATATAACACAAGAACTAGGGGTCGCCCAATGAAATTAATAGGCAGCAGATTTAAAACAAACATAGGAAGTACTTCTTCACATGACACACAGTCAAACTATGGAACTCATTAGCCTCTGTGAAGGCCAAAAGTATAACTATATTAAAAAAAATTAGCTAAGTTCAGAGAGGATAAGTCCATCAATGGCTATTAACCATGCAACCCTTTGCTTCAGGTGTCCCTAAATCTCTGATTGCCAGAAGATGAGACTGGATGACAGGTAGGGTTGCCAAGCCTCCCGATTAGCCAGGAGTCTCCCGGAATCTGCCTCAGTCTCCCAGTTGCTAGTGAAAGCAATCTGGGAGATTTTAATAGGGCAAAAGTCCAGTCGGTGGGTGCGGCACAGAAGGACTGAGACAGACTCTCTACCTGCCCTGGCTCCGTGCGGCTCCCGGAAGTGGCGGCATGTCCCAGTGGCTCCTAATTGGGAACTGTGGCCAATGGGAGCTGCAAGGGAAGTGCCTGCAAGCAGCAGCACGCAGAGCCACCTGGCCACCCCTGCTTGTGCCTAGGAGCCAATGGACATGTCACCATTGTGGGAGCTGCCGGAGGTAAGCGCCGCCCAGCCAGAGCCCGCACCCCGCACCTCCCCACACCCCAATCCCCTGCCCAAGCCCTGAGCCCCCTCCCGCACCCAAATTCCCTTCCAGAGCCTGCACCCCTCACACCCGCCTGCACCCAAACCCCAGCCTTGAGCCCCCTTCTGCACCCAAATTCCCTCCAAAAGCCTGCACTTCGCACCCCAAACCCCTCATCCCCAGCCTGAGACAGAGCCTGCACCCCCTCCCACACCCCAATCCTCTGCCCCAGTCCTGAGACCCATCCTGCACCCAAACTCCCTCCCAAAGCCTGCACCCCAACCCCCAGCCCTGAGCCACCTCCTGTACCCCAAACTGCTCATCCCCAGCCCCAGACAGAGCCTGCACCCCCTCCCACACACCAACCCTCTGCCCCATCCCTAAGCCCCATCCTGCACCCAAACTCCCTCCCAGAGCCCAAACTCCACAGTCCACACTCTGCACCCCTTCCTGCAATGGAGTTGGGGTGGAGCAAGTGGGGGAAGGGCCTCAGATCAGGGGTGGGGTGTGGCCTCAGAGCAGGGGGCGGGGCAAGGTTGTTTGGGTTTGTACAATTAGACAGTTGGTACCCCTAATGACAGGGGATGGATCACTCGGATAAACACAAACACTCTAAATACATCAGACAAGATAAACCATATAATAATATCTAACAATATGCACTGAAGCTCAAACTTGGGTTTTGGCACCACACACACACACACACACACACAGAATAAATTACAAAGGCAGAGGGGATGTCAACAAAGAAGGACATTTCACCAACAAAGATGTTGAATATGTCAAAGCTGCAGAACAGATGTCTTGTTGCCATTAAAATTAATGGTGGGTTCGGAGTTAAAATCTTCTCGGGCCCCTCTCTAGGTCCTCATATCCAGGCAACGTCTAAGTCTCAAAGATTCTTTCTGAATAACTTCTCTAAGATAGAGATTTTCCTATTCACAGCTAAAACTCTTGTCAAGGTTCACATCATCTTGTGTCTCGATTACTTCAACGTCCTTCTCTTTGGCTTTGACAAATTCAATCTCACATTATTTCAGAATCTCAATTACTACTGTCATTAAATAATTGTCTGACCCTCCCAAATTTTTTCTGCAACTGTGGACATGTAAACATCAATAAAAATAAATGTTGGAAACCCATAATTTTGCACATT
Organism: Emys orbicularis; assembly: GCF_028017835.1. Lineage (NCBI taxonomy): Eukaryota > Metazoa > Chordata > Testudines > Emydidae > Emys > Emys orbicularis. The sequence goes on along the minus strand of NC_088684.1, from coordinate 150,160,798 downwards.
AATTTTGCATAATTCATTTAGATAATGAATCTAAAAATCTAAAAAATATGCTTAAAATAAACAGATACTAGCTATCAAAATTATTTTAAAAATAAAAATTGAATTCTGGCAAGCCTATAAATGTCATATAGGGTCTGTGGTGAGAGGGGGTCTGGAGCACATGACTTATGAGGAGAGGCTGAGGGAACTGGGATTGTTTAGTCTCCAGAAGAGAAGAATGAGGGGGGATTTGATAGCTACTTTCAACTACCTGAAGGGGGGGTTCCAAAGAGGATGGAGCTCGGCTGTTCTCAGTGGTGGCAGATGACAGAACAAGGAGCAATGGTCTCAAGTTGCAGTGGGGGAGGTCTAGGTTGGATATTAGGAAACACTATTTCACTAGGAGGGTGGTGAGCACTGGAATGCGTTACCTAGGGAGATGGTGGAATCTCCTTCCTTGGAGGTTTTTAAGGCCCGGCTTCACAAAGCCTTGGCTGGGATGATTTAGTTGGGAATTGGTCCTGCTTTGAGCAGGGGGTTGGACTAGGTGACCTCCTGAGGTCCCTTCCAACCCTGATATTGTATGATTCTAAATATCTGGACCCCAAGTGAGTCGATAATAGGCCCAGTATCGATCTAATAGCTTTTGTCAGCCATTAAGGACGTGGAACCATTCCACAAGTAGCTGTCCCACAACATGGATGTTCTCAAGCTTTCTTCATGGCATGGATCTGCATTTTCATAAAAAAAGTCTTTGGGACACCTATCCCAAGCACAATTCTACTTGTGCTATACACCTGTGACTACTAACAGTAAATATGCTGTAAGTATTTTAGTCGTTTTACTGTCACTGTTTGCCATTGCTCCCGACCTGGATCACAGGAGCAAGGTAAGACCAGGGTGACAGACAAATGTTGGCTACATGGTCCATACCTAAAATATGCTCCAAAACATCCTTTGCTCCTTCATCAGCTTGTATCAGCCACAACATGGTCTGTGGAATGGGATCACAGAAAGGGTATAGCTTCAAGATTGTGAACCGAAGCCACAGGCCACAAACCAAGGTGCAGAGGGAATAACTGAGCAAAATGATACTGCCCAATTACTGCTACTTCATTTGCAAGTCTATGTCCTCTGGGTGAGCTGAAATGTTTCCTGACTCTACTGGGAGTTACTGTGGCTCTACATGACTGGAGTTTGGTTTCTATTAGCTCTATGCCCCAGGGTCCCAATCATCCATGGAGAGGGCCCTGCTGACTTTGTCTTCCATCCCCTGTCCCATCCTCAGTCTGTCTGATACCAGTACAGGAAAAAAATGAAGCTTTTATAGGCTTCCCTCTAAGAGATACTGTGGCTTTCCCTTCTAAGGCCATATGCATAGTTGAAAGGAAGTAGCCTGTGGGAAGAAGACAGGGAGGATGGAATCATCCCCACAACCTGCATGGGGGGTGGGGCTGTCAGGCTTTCTTCACTGATGGGCTGAGGATATTACTACAACATATGACCATGAATATAGGGAGAAAACAACAGACATAGCCCTCTCTTCCATCCTCACTGGTTTGTAGCCCCACTGATCCAACCTCTGCATAGGCTGACTAGCCATATCTCAAAAACGGCCTCCTTCCAATCACTCCGAAATCCAACACACTGTTGTCAGAGACATCTGCTATGACACAGGAGTTGAGGCTCCCTTGTTCAGATACTTCACTGCCTGGCCTCCCAGACAGTGGAAATGTGGTATTTACGATGTGTTTAGGGCCACAGACACTCATGAGCTGGCCTATGATCCTCTCTGTAGAGAAGCGGGGACCTGAGAAATCCACTTAATCCCCAACATAAGCTACCTGTACCACGTCACAATATGGGTGAAGAGCAGCTAATACAAGCTGCTATTCTCCCCACTGCAAAGACACGTAGGCAAGAAGTGGATGCATCCTTGACTGCAATGCCTTCTTCCCAATAAAGCAGCCAACATAGCTGAGCTGGCACAGAGGAGGCAGACAGCTGCATGGGGAAAAGGGATATCATAGAGCACTGGGAAAACAGAGAGCATGTTGTGACTGAGTTACAATTCTTTCCCTACTGTGCTCCTTGGACAGTGAAATTATATGTTACCCCCCACTGATGGCAGATTGCTCGGGGCCAAATCTAACAGAGAGGGAACAGCAGTATTTGCTCCTTAACTGAGGGTGGTGGGGTGAAAACAGTATTAAAACATAACATAGGCAATATCCTACAGGGAGGGAGTGAATCCTTTGAAAGATGACTTTTATTTTTATTTCATTTTTGAAATGTCTTATAGATGTTTAAACTTCTCCCATCACTTTTGAATAACTATTGTGAAGGAGTGCCCATCACACCAGTGTTTTATTGGCAGCATCTAAAGACATGTGTTATAAACGTTAGAGTTGTGTCTGATGTAATTCAAGCAAAATTACCTTATAACAAAGAAGTATGTAAAACCGCGGTGTTAAATTTTAACATGTTTTGACATAACTCTAATACAGAAAAGTAGTGAAACCGACAGCTAGGTAAGTCTTCGAACAAATCTTGACACTCCTCATTGTCTGCCTCCTCCTCCCTGCCCATTACCTTTCAGATAGGCAGCAAACAATAGAGGCTTGAAGTCAGGAAAGCCTTAAATTGTTTATGCATCATCTGTAAAAGATTGTACTTCATACGCTATGAGACATATTCAAGTTCTCTATCCCTCACCCAGCAAGAAACCACCATGGAAACTAATTATAAAACAGGCCATGAGCTCTGAATAGCACAGTTATAGAGTCCAGTTCTCAAGTTGGATAAAATTATCAATAAATAATCAACATTAAATGATACAATATCTCTAGATGAAGGGAACATTAAGGTTACATCTTAAAATTACAAAAGCTAGGACATTAAGAGCTAACACAGTACCCATGAAAATCCATATATGTCTATATTAGCACCCAGAGATTGGGTAACTGCAGAGATCAATACACAATCAGTGTCCCAAAATGGTGGTATGTAGGGGGAATGACATTTTGAAGTGTGTGCCACTCTGCCTCCACCAGTGTGACCTTGCGCACACGGTCTGTGTGTGATCACACTGGCAGGAGTAGGGTGGTACACTCAAAATGCCACAGGACAGGTGACTTGTCAGCAGAGATAAAAGCATAGTACAACAATGAATGCTGTTATTACATATGTGTCAGACTATAATGAGTATCTCTTTCTTTAATAGGCCTTTGTCATGTGAACACATGCAGCCAAGTTAACTGATTTTTCAGATGAATCGCAACTATGGATACTGTCACAGTAAGCAACCAAGATTTTCAGAAATTACTAGTGATTTTGGATGCCTCAATTGTCACGTGCTCAACCTGACACACTCTGAAGGAGCCTAATTTACAGAGGGTGGGTGCTCAGCACTTTCCAGCAGTTCAAGCTCTGTAACGTGTCTCAAGCTGGGAACCCCCAAAAAATTGAAACACCCCAAATCAGTAGTTGCTTTTAAAAAATTTGGCCATAATTTTTCCCTTTGAATTTTTATGCACTTAAATATTTTATTTTGAACAAATATATACTCATAGTGCTGGGCAGCAATGTAAGCCATTCCACTATAAGCTTAAACAGCTTAATTCTAGAAAGGAGTTTCAGTAAGTTCAAGCAATGCTTGGCTGAACTTCTGTATTTGGATGCCTTATTCAGCTAGCTAGATCCTCAGCCAGTGTAATGCAGAGACTTACACCAGCTGAAGATCTTACAGCAGGTTTAGTCACCCAGGTATTTGAAAGTAAATATAGCACAATGTTTTTGCAGCCACTGATTTCCAATTCTGAATGTCCTTGGCTTTTGGACATACACAATATCAACTTATTATAGTCTGTATGTATTTAATTTCCTCTTTTGGTTTATGGTCTTTCAGAGATGAAAATACATTTTACTTAGAAATATAATAGAGATGATTGATAGCCCATATCTTCTACAATAATCATTTGACAATTTTATACATGTCTATTTTTCTTCCATAAAGTTTTATTACTATTTTTATAGCACGTACTATGTACCCAATGAACCACAGAAGTCTGAATCCTCATAATAGTTCATCTTGGTAATGCATATTTAAATAACTTTTAAAAGTACATAATGTACAGTAATTGAAAAGCTAGGTCCTGACCTTGCAAACAAGTATATTTTTTGGTGAGTAGTCTCGTTGATCCCAATGAGCTCAGCAAGCATGAATCAAGATTACTCAGGTGAGTAAGGGTACAAAGGCTCATGCTCTAAAAGGGCTCCTCCACCTATTGTACAAACTCTCAATATCAGTTAAAATAAGTGCAGTCTTGGTAAATTCTCATGTGCAAGGCTATTTCAGTGCATACAAAGTGGTAGAACTACAGGAAGCACCACTGACGCTTTCACACACCCCAAAAGGGAATAGGCTTAGAAATGCTGCGGGTGAAACAAGTTTACATTATTTTGTACATGAAATGAAACATAGCAAAATACTTTATTTATATGGCACCAGTGTGCGAGAGCACTTAACAGACATGCAGGAAAACAAGGATCTTGCCCCAAAGAGCTTACAATTGATAGCGCCCAGGCAGACTGGGTGATTTCAATGGATCACTATCTTGCAGGATCACAGCTTAAAGAACATATACAACAATGTTATATATATTTTTAAAAAAAAGCATACAAAGAACTGTGGCGAGGGATAATGCGTGCTTCAGGAAAAAGTTTTAAAAGGGGAATGTTGGGAGACCAGGATCCATCATTCCTATACCACTGGTTTGAATCCTGTCCAACCCTGGACTGTCACTAGCTAATAATTCTTCCACAGCATGTATGAAACAAGATTGTGTCAATATAGACCTTAATTAAATGGTCCAATTGGCAATGACAGCAAAGAGATCAAGGGCTGTGGACATGGAATGGATATTGAATTATCCTCTCATCCCTAAGCCATTGCCTTCAAATCAGGACTGTGGCACATTGTTAAGAGGAGTTTGCACTACCCCTGACTGTACTGTCTGTGTTCAGTAACAGGATACTCCACATTCCAAGTCAGTCAGAGTTTCACTGGGCAGGGTCCACTGATCCTTTGGACTCCTCCTCCAGGCAGTGGGCAACATCTAGGTCCTTGTGACTTGCGCCCCCATTATTGTTTGTTCATGCTTTGTCCATCTGTACTTAGTTAAGTATTGGTACTGTGGTCCCTTCCTCCTCTAATGAGACAGCCTTCCACTACTTTGGGGGGCTCTGTCCATCAATCCCAGAATGTAAATAGGATTTTAAATGCACTAAGGAATAAAAAAAGGGTCACAAACAGAGGCATTGTTTCCTAGTGAATAGAGCAGTGGCCTGAGACTCAAGACACATGAGTTCTGTTCCTGGCTCTGTCTCTGGCCTGCTGGGTGATCATAGGCAAGTCATTTTACCACCATGTGTCTCTGTTTCCCCTTCTATAAAATAGTAATCTACTGATCAAAAGCATTAAGAGCTAAGTGTTATTAATTAGTATTATTAATAATCAAATTAGTTGAAAGTTTTCAAACAAAAATATTTTCCCTATGAAAAATTGCCATTTTAAAAAACCCTGAACTTTTACCCCAGAATTGTCAATATCTTCAAAATTTTCAATTTTCCCACACATTTTCATCATTTTTTAATTGATTTTTTTTTTAAAGGGTTATCAAACATTTTTACTGAAAACATTGTTTGGGATAAATGAAAATGTTTACTAAGAATTTCAACGGTTTCATTTACTGAAAATTGTGTTTTTTTCAGTAAATGAAAAGGTTAAATAATAGTTTCAAACTATTTCAATAAAATTTTGTTAAAATAGATAAAAATGTTACAATTTTTCATGAAATATAGGTCCAATTCAACCATGGGAAACAGACATATTTGAAATTTCCTGTAAAACTGGTTTACTATTCCCTGCTCATCTTTATGGAGTAGATAGAGAAGTTTTGGCAAAAAGTGACAATTTTTGGAAACCACAACCTAAAATGGAAATATTTTCAAAAACTGGAAATTCAGTGGCCTAAATTTTCAGAAACGACTAGAAATTTTCAGACATTTTAAGGGTCTCATTTTCAAAAAGTGTGAGCACCCACATTCTATAAACGGCTTCTTTAAAGTGTCTGAAGTTGGGTTCTCAAGATTAGAAGCACTCTAACCCATTAGCCACTTTTGAAATGTACATATTTGTTTTTGTGCGTGCATGGGTATATGCACAAATCACTCAATCTTAGCTATGGATATGTAACCAGTGCCCCAGTGTTGCACATGCATACGTATACATATAATCACTCTTACATGCATATTTTGGATCCATCAAAGTGTTAAAGTTACTGTTTGCATATATCTATAGAAAAAGAAGCCATTGAAAAGGAAAAATAAACCAGCAGAGGGAGCACAAGTTAACTAACAATCTGACTTGAAGATGAGCTCTGTGTGGCTCAAAAGCTTCTCTCTCTCACCAACAGAAGTTGGTCCAATAAAAGATATTACCTCTCTCACCTTGTCTCTCTAATCCATTTAATGAATTATGCAGTCATAACTGATTGCATGATCCATAATAGCGATATCAAGCAAGGTAACAAAGGAGTCACAGACACCTTGGACTGTGTCCTATATGAGTGGAGAGAAATTGTATGCTGTGCTTTACAATAAGAAAGGAAAATATTGGTAGGAAAAAAATAAAGTTTGTAACAAAGCATTTCCAATCATATAATTAAAAAGAAATCTAAATAAAAAAGGTATAAAAAGGTAGTGTTTTAGCATCTCATTAACTACATCATTGCTGTCTAACGTACCAGATACACAAAGTAACGTCCACATCCATTCTCTCTATTATCAAGCAGAAACCCAATGAAATATCAATATCCTAGGGGAACATTGGCAATTAAATTAAAACCTATGTATTCAGAGAAAGCAAAGGAATGGTCATCATTTTTTTTTAAAAAGCAAGTGTTCCATTATAGGGGGAAAAGTGCAAGTCAAACACAATCTGTCTGGATTATCAAAGAATATAATTACTCATGAATGAGGTAAAAATGGTTTTATGTGAAGCCTTTAAAGCTTTGTAATTTTTTGGGGGAGTGGAGGGGGGTGGAGAGGAGCAAGGCTCAAACTGAGCTGGCTTGTAGCATTTCAGCAAACCAACACTCTGATGACTTATCTTCTGTTTCAAACCCTATGATTTCTTTCTTTGCCCTCCCCCCACCAAATTAAGTCTTTGCAAAAAATAACCAGCAAATGTTAACTAAGTGTAAAATGATGCAGAGATGTCTGCCTGAGTCTGAAGAGAGCATAAACAATAGCCCAGAAAGTTTTGAATGGCCCTTTATTCATTTCAATGCATTGTTAATTGTAAAGTTTAATGTTGATGATGCTTTAAATGTCAGCACTGGACTATTTCACTGCTGATCAAAGTACAGAAGAAAGAGGAAAGAAAATGTGATTTTAAAGATATACAGTGAGCAGAGTTTCTTTCTGGGTGGAGCTTAGGAAAACACCACTGCTCACCGCCTTCCTCCCAAAAAAATGTTGCTGCTTTTAGCACTTTACATTATTCTCTTTTACTGAAGCTCAGCCATTTATTCAGAATCATCAAGCTGTGCACACAACTAGCTTATACTACCACTAATCAACATTACCTGTGTCTTTACTCATCCATCCCTTCTATTATTCATCACACATTTGTTATACATTGTCTTAAATTAGTCTGCAAGCTCTGTAAGGCCAGGACTGGAACTAGTAAAAAACTTTGGGAATTGCACACATCTCTATTTTCCCTTAAAAAATGAAAATGTTAGAAAGATCATTTTATTTGTTGATGTATTTAATGCAGCTTTATAGGTGTGTTGTGTGATTTAGTTGTTTGTTAAAAGAAAACTCCAAAATAAGGAGATAGAGGATTTTTTTCCCTTTCCTTTCCCAATATCCCTTCCCCCACTTCTTCCCCCACTTCTTCGGGGACAAAATGCGGGGGGGGGGGGTGATGAAGGGAAAAAAGGAAAAGGAGAATTGGGAAGAATAACAGGGAGAGAATGAGGAGACTGGTATGTCTACTATAATTGGTGTGTGTGATTGCTGCCCATGTAGGCGTATCTGCACTATCTTTAACCTAGCTAGAGTGAGTACCAATAGCAATGGAGCTGTCAGATTACAGGATTCAGCCTGGGCTGCCCACCTGGGACCCCAAGTGCACATGCAGTGAGCAAGCCTGTTCTGAAGCCCATAGTGCTGCAGTTTCCCTGCTATTAGTACCCAAGCTAGGTAGATTAAAGCTTGCTCGGGTATGCAGCATGTGTAGACAATCACACCTCTGACTGCAGCGTAGCCAGAGGGAAAATAATTAAGGTGCTCACTAATTTTTTGGAACAAACAAAACATAATTTTTTGACCAGCTCTAATAGGGACCCCATCTTTTTATGTGTTTGTATGGAATCCAACGGAATGGAGTCCCCATTCTCAGGGGAACGCCTGAGAGTGCTACCACAATACAAATGTTAAATAAACCTGCAGTTAATGTAACGATCATCAACAGGTAAAGTATTTTGTGGATTGATTCTTTGTAGTAAAGAGTGAACTGGAGTATCAAGGTCTCATACCCTCTTACCAGAAAAGTGGTGCTGCAGTAGCCAGTTCCTTTTCAATATGACCTTTTAATCCTTTTACTCATTTTATTGGAAGTCAGTTACCAAATTACAAAGACACAGACAGTTAAATAAACAATATTTGCGATGAATTAAGTTTCAGGATAGACTGAGATCTGGGGAGGGGGAAAAGAAGATGGACTCAATATACATAAATCCACAAGAGTAAAAAATAAAAGTAAAAAAAAAACCCTGAAAAAAAGCTGAACCGATCACATGAACTATACAACAGAAAACACTGATCTTTATGCTCAGATTCAAAATGCTATCTCAGATACAACCATTTTTTATAAATTTGCCTGATAGACAGACCCATAGGACAAGATTTTCACAACTGGATGCCTAAAGTTGGGCTTTAAAGTCCATATTTAGATGCTTTTAGCGGCCAGATTTTCACAAGTGCAGAGCACTAATAAGCTCCCAGTGAAGTCAATGGAGATACACCAGGAACTAAGTTGGCCACGGTGTTAGTCGAAACATTGGGCTCAAACTGTTTGAGGTCTTTCAAGTTTTGCATGATTATTTTTAAGGTTATGGAGATAAGATTATCCATGAACTGTTTTCAAAGATGTATCCCTCCTACTCTCAAAGTGGTCTTTGATTTCTTTTAAAGCTCTGGCTCATGGTTCCCAGGGGAACATCATTTATGATGGGCCCAATCATCCTTTTCCAAAAGAAAAGTTTATTCACGATTTCAGATTTTGAAATCACAGGTCTTGATCTAGTATCTCTTGAATTCCAGAAAATCACATTGAAGGCAATGGGCCTTAAACAACAATATCAAGCAATATGAATGACATGGATGTGCAACCCAAATGATAAATGTCCTCACAAATAACCTCAATACTTGCTTACTCCAATACCCAACCTTTCTTATACACAGACAAGGGCTCCCAGAGCCAGTGTTGGCACCATAAGACTTCCCTTAGAACTCTAGGGACCTTAAAAGGCAACCCCCAAAGGCACCCAGGTTGTGGAAAGTCTTCGTAAAGGTCTTGCGGGAAAGAGGAGGAGGAAATACAGTCCCAGGAGACATCTGATAAGACATAGAGGTGAAGGTTGTTTACTTCCCCAGGCAAAAAATATCTAAAATCTTGGAGGAAGAGTTAAGTTGTTTGAGCAGAGGGAATGCAACATAGGGTAAGGGGTTCTATGATATGAGAGTGGAACGTTGGAATAGGTGGAGGTGGGTGTTATACTCTGTTTTAAAGGTCCGAATATTAGCCACTATTAAAACCTCTGAACCTAACTACTGCATTATTCACATGTTCCTTCTTATCTAATACTTAATACTCCCAAATACTTGGGGGAAAAGCCCAGTTATGATCACATGGGATGCATATATCTGCATCTTAGACTGGGGGTACCTCTGAGGGGATAGAGGAGACACACAACTATCTACAGTGACATCATTAGAAACCTGAGAAGAAAATGAATAAATAGTAATTTCAAAGCTGAGGAAACTGTGGTGGAAGAGGAAGCAAGAATGAGACTAAGTAGTGTCAGACTTCTTTACAATTTGACATCAAACTTCTCAAGTGGCTAAAAGTTTTAAAATGCGAAGGGATACGGATAACTTAAAAAAAGAAATCACATTTGTTTTGACCATTCAGAAAACAAGATGGATGAAAACAAAATAATTTGAGGCTATGTACAGTCATGGGCCAAAATTTGCAAAAGATGTGCCCACATTTACATTTTAAACCCATATTTAAGCACCTAAATATATGACCTGATTTTCAAAAGAGCCAAGCACCAGCTGCACAATGACTTCAATGTGCACTGTTGAAATCAGTGGGTGATGTTGGGTGCTCAGCACTTTCGAAAATGAGGCCAACTAATGTAGGTGGCTAAATAGGGAAGTAAGAGACTAACTAGGTATTATAAATCTTGGCCTTGAAGCCTTAAAGCTCCACCTTTCCTGTGAAGAGGAAAGACAAATCCTGTAGGAGAAGAAGCGGTTTAGGACTCCAGGACTATAATGTGTGAATTCTATTTTTGCTGAAGTTCTTGTGTATTAAATCTAGCTTCCACAGAAGGAAATAAAACAGAAAACACCAGTATAGCTTAATGGGAATCAAGCTACCGTCAGATCCAGACTTCCCTTATAGTTTTTTTTTTCCTTGATGGAAAGTGCTCTTATTAAGTGTTCTTTTAATAGGTAGGAAATCTTATTTAATCAACTTTAAAACTATTTTTCCTGTTCTCTTCCCAGAAGGCACATGCCACTGCTAATTGAGAGAAGCTTTTAAAAAAATTGACACCTTTTATCCCTGAACAAAGATTACATGCACACTAAATTGTAATCCTTGGCTTTGCAATATTGCTTTACGAGGTTAAGAAGATGAATGTTCATTGCTTTTAATCCCCACCATGATTTACGAGGCTCTGGGTATCCTTTCCCCAGAGCATCTACAACTGTGTGGTTGTTCCGCCTGCTGCTTAAATTACAGAGACATCTGCAAAGTAAATTATGGATTGTTGTCTTACAGCCGAGCTGCCTCTTCATCTCTCCTGCAGTATTTCTTTGATTGTAACAAGAGGATTTTACATTTTTACTTGTTTGTTTACTGTGTTTGTTTCTCCCCAGAGTGGGTGATATGATGATGACCTGGATTACTGCCTGTCATGCTAACTTTCAAACAACATTACTACAGCTGTAAAAGCCCGTGAGAATGGTAAGTGGGTGGGAGCTGAAATCACCCTGCCTTTTTATTTAAAGCTCTTAAAAGTTCACAAATCTAGTACTGATTTTCCTAAATTTAACTGAGAATTCTGTGACCAAAAGAAACACTTGAATGTTCTGCATCTATAATGAATACACAACATCTTTCTGTTGCCCTGACTGATCTGAACTATTATTTCAATATTAGAATTGCACACACACATACCCTTATACCCCCACAAATATATATACTCCTATATCAATGCATATACACCTATTACATGCTTGTGTATGTTTATATGAGTATATATATCTATATGTATCAGAGGGGTAGCCGTGTTAGTCTGAATCTGTAAAAAGCAACAGAGGGTCCTGTGGCACCTTTAAGACTAACAGAAGTATTGGGAGCATAAGCTTTCGTGGGTAAGAACCTCACTTCTTGCATCTGAAGAAGTGAGGTTCTTACCCACGAAAGCTTATGCTCCCAATACTTCTGTTAGTCTTAAAGGTGCCACAGGACCCTCTGTTGCTTTTTACATCTATACGTTAACCTATACCATATGGTGAACGTTTGAAACCTAGCAGTCTAAATTTAAGCATCTAAAAGCTACATTTGTACACCTAAATAAGTGACTTAATTTGCAAAGATGCTGGGCACCTGCTCCCCTTTGATATGACAATTGTGGGCACTCAATAACTGACAAATAGACACCTTGTTTCAATGGCTAAATATTGATTTATAGGCTAATTTTAGGAATAAAAGTGTTGAAAATTTGTTATGGTGAATATACACATTTGATGAGCTTCTCCTAGTAGGCTTAAGGGGACTGAGGTACACAAGCATTCAAATCTCTAGTGAAAAGATGACTTCAGTTTTGCTTGCAAATAAAGTGCTGGCAATCTCCATGCTGAAACAGCCAACTGCACTCCCCCCCCCCCCCTTACTTGTTCTTTATATTTGTTATCTTTTGTGGATGATGAATCATGATTCCTGATGATAAGCATGCACTGTCAAGTCTTGACACAAACAGCACTAGACAAATGTCTAGTGCCATGTTGTCTGCCAACATTTCCTAAGAGGCATGATTTGTAATTCCAACTCTAATCCCACTGTCAAAAAATTAAGCAAGCAAAGTAAACCACACAGTAATAGGTTATCTAGGGCATTCTCATGAGGCAGGAAATGTATTTTCAACAGCTGATAGCACAACATGCTCCTGGAACACAACTACCAAAGAAACTAATCAAGATGTTGATGGCACTAAAAATCAGAAGCTCAAATTATGCATCAGGAAAGAGAACCATCAAGGTATGAGACCTCTGTATTATATCACCAGGTCTGTTTTGATTTGACATACACAACATTGTCCCATGAGGAGACACACATAGTAGGGACATGTGCCAATTTTATTATATTGCTCTTCCCGAAGGATTCTAAATGGAGATAGGGCTGAACCAAAATCAGGGTTCCAGACAGTCCCAAATTTGGAGTGTTTGAGATTTTTCATCAGAATTGTGTGGCCCAGACTCACTGATGAATTCAAAGTATGTTACATACTACATACTGTGCATTCAGAAGAGTTATTGAAATGCAGCTGCCTCAGTGGCAGAATGTGGCATCTGTAACACCATTACCACTCAACTCTTTAGGACAGAATGTGAAGTACATACTATCGAATGGCAACTACAAGAGTTTTAGACATACAGAATGGCATTTCGCAAGATGGAATTTGGGCAGGCCACCATGACGAATATCTTACTGTGAAGACAAATACAAGGATTATTTAATTACCAAAACCATCAGGACCTTGGTTTTGCATCCCATCCAAATGATGGCACATCCAAAATCACACTGTCCCCAGCACTATGCTCAGACTGTGATATAGTACTGCTTCTGAGGGGAAACGGACACCTATTGAATCACCAACACTATTTCCCTCTTCATGTAGGCATTCCTTGAAGGTATCCCATCCAATGCTGACCTGGTTCAATCTTACATTCCTCATTACATTGAATGGAAGCACAAACCAAGGTGGTATGACTGCAAATATCCCACATTACAAATGTAACTCAACTACTCCCCCCACCACTCTCTTTGCAGAATGAATTGTTCACTAGACTAAATGGCTAATCTAAATTGATTGTCATCTCCTGGGGATTGAGATGCAGACTCCAAATTTATTTTGATTTCACCTTCAGCGGGCATAATATAACTGCCATCACACATATGACAGCAGTGCTTAAAACCAGCTACCTCCATCTGGTCTGAACTTTAAATAAGTATGGAACATTATCAATGGTTCTCGTTCCCCAGCATTAGATTCCTGACATCAATAAAGAAAGAGAAGCTTGGAGTTGGATTCTGCAATTGATCTAGACAGTAGCATATTAATATTAATAAACATGAGGGAGCCTGTGACATTGTCTTCTTTTCCTCTCTGAAAGAGCTTTTACTGAGGTATGACTTTGAAATGAGACATATCTCATTTGACAAAAGTAATACTCTGCAATTACGAGAAAAAAAACATTATAAAAGTGAAGCTCAAAAAGAGAAAATGAATTTCTGTCCTTTAAGAGGCACTGAGCAGGCTGTAAAAGGACTTTCATTTCCTCCAATCTGCATGTAAATTGAAACAGTCTGAAATGCATGACATACAGTACAGGCATCTGTAAATATAATTCCGTGAGCAGAACTGGTCACTTGTACAAGACTCTGGTTTAGACAGAATATTTCTTTTGAGACTTGCACCAAACACTCTATAATTTCTGGATTCTTCTTTCTTGGTTATATGTGGCAAAAACTGGTTCAACTTTATATACAAACGAAATTGAAAAAAAATACTGCATTTTAAACTACAAATTAAATGGATTTGTTTTAGAAAGGATAATTTCATTTAGCACAGCTTTCCAGCAGGTGATGCAGAGAGCTGTAAAATAGAAAAGTCTACCTGTGATTATGGTGCCACATCATCCAAGATCTTAGAGAAGTACAGTTCAGTCCTTAGCTGGCCTCATTCTCCAAAGTCATCACTTGATTAGTCACTAAAATCTGCCAAAGCAAACATACAAAAGTACAATATTTAATGTCAACAGTTTACGTTTAATGCATGAAGAAACATATAAAGTATCTGATTAAAAAACTCAGTCCTATGGAGGGGGAAAACAAACAAACAAACAAAAATTACATCTGCAATTTTTTTCTGGATCTTGATGTATAATGTACAGTAAGTGTGAGGGGGAGTGGCTCCTTGGGGTACATGGACTCCAACTGAGAAAACATGCAAAAGCGCTGAAGTGCCCATATTTCTAACAAGCTGCCTAAAAACCTGATGGATTTCTATTGCCAATGCCCATTATTACTGAAGATCATGATGCTAGGAAACCTGTGATAATGTAGATTCACTGTTATGTCTGTATTTCCTTCATGCCAACTATCATTCATCTCAGCATGAAAATAAACATACAATGATTTCTCTAATGGATGGCACAGTGATGACATGAGTTAATTGCATATTTAGTGTGAAATGCTGTGTTACGTTCTGATTGTTTTGAAGTTAAACTGTGTAACCACCATGGTTTAGTTCAGAATCACATACTGACTTAACAAGTGCACCACTGGACTGAAGATGTAATTAAAAAGCCTATAATGGGGTAAGTAACACAGCAAGGCCATGTGACTATCTCATTTTTGGAGCTCTGGCTTCAAAGCTGAAAGAATGAATAGGTCACGAGTGAAATACTTTAGATAGAGTCTTGTGATTATTATAGGATTGACAATGTGCTTAGTACTGTAAAAGACAGTGCCCACCCCTGAGATTTTGATGATCTAGAGGACAGAAAAAGACAGACAAGTCACAATGGTAAATGTAAAAGAAGTTACCCAAGATATCTGTTGATAATGATTTTAAATAATGTACACACTAGCTACTTCTGCATAGGCATATTCCAGCACCAGAAACAAAAATAATGGTCATGAAGGATAAGGCTTAAGTGGCTTAGCTGAGTTGTGGGACATTCATAGCACCATCCCAAACTGTGCCTAATGCTAAGCAAGAATATCAGTTTCTGACTTCCATGAACATCACCCTCTTAAAAGTCACAGAGTCACGTCCCCAAGAAGTTAGAGTTATTTTACTGCAAAATCAATAAACAGTGCAGTGATGACCAAATAGCATAAGCACCAAAATGGGGAAATTGACATCATTCTCTTGTGGAAAACAAGAAAACAGCATAACCATTGGAACTTCTTAAAGGCACTGGCAATTGAACAACTCTACTAGTGTTCTGTTCCTGCACTCTGTAACATTGGATGCAAGGCTAATCAGTTTCACTACATTACCAATACAACAAGAAAGCTCTTGGGTAAAATCACGGTGCAGCTGAAGTCAATAGGAGTTTTGCTATTGACTTAATCAGAGAAGAATCCTTCATCAATTTCTTGTTCAGTTGTTAGTGCACTGGAGTTGCTGAAGGAAAATGAAATGAAAAACGAAAAAGAGAAACAGAGAACAGAAAGGAGTAGAAAAGAAAAAGGAAATGAAAGAAACTAACAAAACCCACAAGAACTAAGGCTGACAGGAAAATAAGGAAAGACTGTGAATGCCCAGATGAAAAGAAGAAAGATAAAAAGAGACAGAAATAGAGTTGAGCTGACAAGCAACTTTTCACCCTCTATCTTTGGTATCCCATGTTATTTTCACATGATAGATAATGTGGGTTACTAGATCACACTGTCCATCAGTGCACGTACAACACTGGCATAAACATGCACACAGCAAAAATAGTTAATCTATGCATACAAATATATACAGCAGTGGTTTTCAACCTGTGGTCTGTGGAACCCTTGGGGGTTCACAGACTATGTGTAATATTTCCAAAGGGGTCCGCACCTCCATTCAAAAATTTTTAGGGGTCCATAAATGAAAAAGGTTGAAACCCACTGATATATAGTACAGGCAGAAAAGAGAAGTAAACTACCACAAATCTAGCTATATTTTTAAAATATGCATTTTATTACATAGCTGTCTAAGGGTATGTCTACACCCAGCCGCTAGTTCGGCGGCTGGGAATCGAAGTTCTGGGTTCGACTTATCGCGTCTTGTGTGGACGCGATAAGTCGAACCAGGAAGTGATCGCCGTCGACTGCGGTACTCCAGCTAGACGAGAGGAGTACCGCGGCATCGACGGGGGAACCGCGGCGTCGACGGGGGAGCCTGCCTGCCGCGTGTGGACCGAGGTAAGTTCGAACTAAGGTACTTCGAACTTCAGCTACGTTATTCACGTAGCTGAAGTTGCGTACCTTAGTTCGAATTGGGGGGTAAGTGTAGACCAAGCCTAAGACAGTAGAATGCTAATTATGCATTTATGAATACAAAGCCTAATTTTGCAGTCCTTACTCGGGCTATATTCCCATTGATTTCATCACTGAGCCCATAATAGTCAATCCATCTTCTGTGTATGGGTTATCAATACCATGCCATTTAAACAAAAGCTAGCACCAAAATGTCCATTGGCTTCACTGGAAGCAGGATCAGGTCCCAAATGATTTGTCTGTAATTTTGTATGCCATGTTGTTGTAGCCATGTTGATCTCAGTATATTAGAGAGACGAGGTGGGTGAGGCAATATCTTTTATTGGATGAACTTCTGTTGGTGAGCAAGACAAGCGTTCAAGCTTACACGGAGCTCTTCTTCAGGTCTGCGAAACATACTCCGAGCATCACAGTTAAATACAAGGTGGAACAGATTTAGCTGTGAGTACGTTTCCCAGACTGAAGAGGAGTTCTGTGTAAGCTCGAAACCTTGTCTTTCTCATCAATGGACATTGTTCCAATAAATGATATTAACTCACCCACCTTGTTTGTAATTTTGCCATTAACTTATAACTTCTAATTAAACTTCAGTTTATTTGGCCTGCTAGTGTTCACTTAAGTGAGAATAAATTCCCTTCACTGCAGGAAGTGCTGGGAGAAATTATATGCACTGTGTTATGAAGGATGTCAGACTAGATGACCAGTGATCCCTTCTGCTTTCAAAAATCTCTGAATCTAATATAAAAAATGTAATAGGAGAGCCAAATCTAGAACTGGTCGGAAAATACCAATTTGTGGAACCCAAAATGTTCTTATGGAAACACAAGTGCTTGGAAACCATAAGAATCTTGGTTCTAACCTAGGTTTGGCTCCCAGCTCCAACTAGTGCTCTCAGGGATTTCAGGCTCCCTATTGCTGGACCCAGGAAGCTGTCTGGCCTGAAAGCCATGGCTCTCAGGATCTAGGCACCACAGCAGGGAGTCTGGAAGCCCTTTGAAACCTGATGTAAGCTAGGGATCTCAGGGCTCCTCAGGCCAAACTCTCAGGGTAGCTGGCTTCTCAGGTTGCACAAGTTGGGCAGGCCTAGTGAGCCCAGTGGTCCAGGAGTTTGGAATCCATGGGATCTATGGCCCTGGGACAGTGCACATGACTGGGCTGCCCCAGAGTCATGGACCCTGGGGTCCACAAGAGCTGCTGAAATGATTCTTGTGAGATTCAGTGCTGCCCAGTAGCAAATAGCAGCAGTGAACCTGACATGAATATGTCAATTTCACTGAGCAGCTCCTTTCAGAAACATTGTTTCTGTGTTTTCAAAAGAAAAATATTATTGAATGTCCTCTTCATGGAACATTTCAAAATGACAATTTTTCCTGCAAACTGGAAGTTCCGAATTTCAACCGGCTCTCGCCAAGTCCTGCTCACCTTGCTCATGAGACATCCTATTGACTTCAATGTTAAAGCAAGAAGGATTTGGATATCAAGTTTTTACTCCCAGAAAAAAGAAGAAAATAACACAAAATTTTGCTTTTCCTTTTAACAATTTACTGGTGACTCTGCAGAATTCTCTAACTCACATTAAAACATGAACATGTTTAGAAGAAAGTAGAAAAGAAACCTTCAGAAGCTCTTTGTTTCTTAGAATCTGCCACCTGATAAAAAGCGTGACAAAAACCTCCTTTGATCTGTCTACTGTAGTTTTGCCTTTACAGGCTTTACATCTGATCTGCTGCAACATGCACGCATGTGCACACCCACACATCAAATTTTCACTTTCACCTTCCCTCTGCAGTCAGAAGTCATCAGAAGTTCTCCTAACAAATGTATACGGTAATAATATAAACTTTTTTCTCATCATGTCAGTGTCATGTACTATTGATCTGGGCTTTGTATCAGCAATATTAACTTCCTGAATCAATAACTCTTGATATCAGTTAAAAACAGAAGTCAAAAATTTTGCTTAGGGTTACACACACTGCACTATTCTTAAGAGATACTGTGGTTGCTGATGTGGAAGACGGATATGTGTATTAATATACAAATGAATATTATAATACTTGAATTTTGAAAGCCAGAAAATATCTAGATTTTTAGCATTAACATTGAAAACCCCTATTTTTTAAAATTATTTTTAACATACAGTGGGTGCACGGTCCCATTTGTTTTCTGCTTGGCACTTTCTACTGAAAAATACTGACAACTGGAAAGAGATTAGAGTGATTTATATTGCCAAATAAAGACTTCTTTGGTACTGTAGTACTGATTTTTTTAATTAGTTACATTGATTTCATTTAAAAAATCTTGTCTCTAACTATTCAGTTTGCCTAGCAGGAGGAAAAGATGAGCACACACAATATAATGTATGGTTTGGTTTTATCATCTAGTCTAGACTGTGACTTAGAACTATGCTGCTTGAATACACCGGAAAATACTCATGACCACAGGGAAGTTTAGAAAAACATTTAGAAAGCAGTTAAATCTGTCAAGATTGTTATCCCCCAGGAAACTGAAGGAGAAATCTTGTTGAACCAAATGATATAGAACCTGCATACTTGGCAGAATACTGTGCTATTTGAATTAGAAATATTTTTTAAAACAAGACAATTAACTGGTGGTCATCTACTTTAGACTAGATTAAATTACAGTTCTCTACTCTATCCTTTCTGCTTGACATATTTGGAACTCTACTAAAACTTCTAACAATTAATGAGAGCTGGAATGCTTATTCAGGATATACTCTATAACAGAATAAATGGCTAGAGATTAGGGATGAGCAAAAATGGGGACCTCCGATCAGTACCTTTTTGGCTGACTTCCTTGACACACACCACCTACAATGGTTGCAGATTGGAAATGAAATTGGAAGAGGACTGTTTACTTGTTTGAATGAAAACCAAATCTTACATAAACTACTATTATTTAAAATATTATACTCCAGAATGGTGTAAAACACATTCGAATTCATGATCTTTTATGTCTGCCAACAGCCCTGGGGAGATGGATGTCCCAGACAAAGGCCTGGGACTGTTGACAGGTATCTATCTACTCCACAGTTTCTGTTGTCTCCTCCACTCCAAGATAAAACAAAAAAAATAGTGCCACCAGCTTTTGTATTCTAGTGCTTGTTCCTGAACAGCCACAACATGGTGCATTAATTAAGAAAATCTCCATACATGAACAGCCTGCCAGGTGTTAGGGGAAGTGAAGTGGCCATATTTTCCAGACACTTGAGGACAAACCAAAATTGACCTCAGCACTGGGTGTTCAGAATGATCCTCAGAAGGGAGTCAGAGTACACAGGAACAGAATGAGTGGACAGAGAAAGTTTATGTTGATTCACATATATAAAAGACAGCTATCCAAGAGAGAAAGGAAGACAGGTCAATTATTATTTTTAGCCTTAATCTTGCTGTTTTTGATGTCACATCGACCTGGCTGCATTATTAAAATAAAGTTAAAGTAAAAATCTGACAAACATTAGTATCCTGTGCTTCAGGTCAGGCACTTCAGAACTGTAAAGTAAGATTAGATAAGTGAGATATGGATAATTCAAAAGAATGATCAACACATATTGGGATATCGTCAGTCTTACTGTAATCAAACAAAGGGAAAAATACACACACAGAGGACCTATCATAATACTCCTGGAAGTTTAGGAGATGAGGCACATTACTATAGTAAATTCAAATAAATCAAATAAAAAATCATTATTGGTGGATGAGTGACTAGGAAATACAATCTCATAAAATATATGGACCTATGAATAATGTAGATTAAAAGGACCTTGCATTGTTTGATTATAGGTACATATAAATATATTGCACTCTGGTTGGATTAATTATTTATCAGGCAATTCACTTGTCTACCTCTTAGATGCATTCAGTTCTGCTGTATTATTTGTGGGACTGGCATTCCAGCTTTCTTTCTTTGTCAAGTCCATTGTGCACCAGCATGTATTCTTCATAAAGGAAAGACTTTCAATTAAGGTAAAGATGGGCTTTTTGTACCCATCACGCTTATGTGCAAAATCAGTTGAGGACAGACTGTGATCATAGACAGAAAGGCTTTTCCCTCCTTTACTTTACTAAATCATCATCTTGAGACTGAGCTTATCTAACATTGTCATTTAATGAATTTGGCACAAAAAGTGGGAGTGTACTAACAAAATTTGCAGGTGACCCAAAGTTGGGAGGTACATTGCCAATATGGAGGAGGATTGGAATTTCAAACAAGAACATTTGGATGACTTTGAAAACTGGAGTAACAGAAATAGGATGAAATTTAATAGTGCAAAGTCATGCACTTGGGGACTAACAACAAGATTTTTTACTATAAGATGTGAACATATCAATTGGAAGCAACAGTGGAGAAAGGCCTGGGTGCGTTGGTCAATCACAACATGACTCAGCTGCTAATGTTATGTGTCTGTGAAAAAGGCTAATCCAATCCTAGGATGCATCAAGTGAGGTATTTCCAGTAGAGATAGGGAAGTGTTAGTGACATCATAAAAGGAACTGGTGAGGCCTCATCTGGAATACCATGTGCAGTTCTGGTCTCTAGTGCTTAGGAAAAATTAATACAAACTGGAACAGGTACAGAGAAGGGCTACTAGGATGATCAGAGGAATGGAAAACCTACTTTACGGGAGGAGATTCAAGGAGTTTAGCTTGTTTAGCCTAACCAAAGGAAGGTGGAGGGGAGATATGGTTGATCTCTATAAATACATTATAGGAAGAAACCCCAGGGAGGGAGAGGAAATATTAAGTTAAGGGCCAATGCTGGTATAAGAACAAATGGATATAAACTGGCCAAAATAAGTTTAAGCTTGAAATTAAAGGAGAGAAGGAGAGTGGAGGCAAAATACCTAACTTGTTTCAAGACTGAGTTTAATAAGTTTATGGAGAGGATGGTATGATGAGATTGCCCACAATGGCACAGGGCCCATCTGAAACTGCTGTTAAGAAATATCTCCAGCAGCCAGAGATAGGACACTAGATGGGGAGGGCTCTGAGTTACTACAGAAAATTCTTTCCCAGATGTCTGACTGGTGCATCTTGCCCACATTCTCAGGGTATAACTGATCGCCATATTTGGGAGTGGGAAGGAATTTCCCCAGAGGTCAGATTGGCAGAGACTTCGGGGGATGGGATTCACCTTCCTCTGCAGTCTGGGGCACAAGTTACTTGCTGATTTGAACTAAAGTGGTGTAGAGCAAAATGACTTTACTCTGCGTGAGAGGTGACACTAGTGGGATTGTTCCCACACTGGCAGGGGCATTCAGGTAGCACTCAAAATGAACAGGGTCTGAGACAGTTGGTAAGATGCCAAAGAGGTCCTTGGGGAAAAAAGTTTGAGGACCACTGAACTAGAGTAAATGATGGATTCTTTGTAACTTGAAGTCTTTAAATCAAGATCTGAGGACTTCATTACTCAGCCAGAGGTTATGGGCCTACTATAACAGTGAGTTTCTGTGGCCTGTGATGTGCAGGGGGTGAGACTAGATGATCATGATGGTCCCTTCTGGCCTTAAGTCTATGACATTTTACTGTGTTTGCATATTTACAGAAATTTGACTGGTGAATGTGTTGAGGACAAATAATAATTGAAAAGGAAACCATATATATTTCTACCATTTAGAATAATAGCAGATGATATTGCAAAGAAATGGACTTCCATTGGGGGTTTATTTTATAAATATACACTCACATAAAGATCTGGTGAGGAACAGTTAAAAATGTTGTCACATTTGCTCCTCCACAAATCAATACATAAATCACACTTACTCCTCTGCCAGGGCCTCATTCTCTTCCTAGCAAAATTAATAGTAAAGCTCCCAGTGGCTTCAAAGGTACAAAATCAGGCTTTGGAAGCGCTGTCCCACACTGGTCCGATCAACACAGCCCTCCACACACACCCCTTTTTTGTTGTTGTTGTTGCTATTTCTTCTGTGAGCAGTAGGTGGCAACAGTGCTTCCTGTTGCAGGTGCACTTCAGATAAATTATTCCTTGGTTACTAAAGCAACATGTTTTGTATGACATAGAACAGCCATGGCTGTTGATGTTTTCATGCTTGGCCATAGGCATATCTCCAAAAGATATGGTTTTATTCACAAAATTTTGTAGAATTCTTAGCAGAGAAAAGTTTTTAAAAGTATCTTTCTGCCTGTGGATAAGTAGTAATATCTGGTCCACACTGTCCTTTTGTTTTGAAGGAACTTCTATAATAGTAAGTATTGCGCCATTAAGTTTTTTTTAACCTTTCATCATAGGTGAAAACTTTTATCACTTTTGTTGCTCTCCTCTGGACTATCTCCAATTTATCCACCTCTTTCCTAAAATGTGGTGCCCAGAACTGGACACAGTATTCCAGCTGAGGCCTCACCAGAGCTGAGTAGAGTGAGAAAATTACCTCCGATGTCTTACAAATAACACTCTTGAATGTTATTAGCCTTTCTAAAAACTGCATCACATTGCTGACTAATATTCACTTTATGTTCCACTATAACCCTCAGATCCTTTCAGCAGTACTACCACCTAACCAGTTATTGTCATTGTGAATTTGATTTTTCCTTCCTATGTGAAGTTTTTTGCACTTTACTGAATTCCAGCTCATTGATTTCAGACCAATTCTCCAATTTGTCAAGGTTATGTTAAATTCTAATCCTGTCCTCCAAATTGCTTGCAACCCCTCCCAGCTTAGTGTCCTCTGCAAATTTTACAAGCATACTCTCCACTCCATAATTTAATTCATAATATTTCTGGGGTAATGTAATACCCACAGTCCTGCTGACACTCATAGAATCACAGTGGGCTGTGTTTAAATGACTGAGGGCTATGTTCGTCCCTTTCCTTTTACTCCTTTATGAAAAAAAACTTGGCTTCAGTTCCTACCTCCTGAGCTGGGTCATCTCTTTCCATCCTTTTCACTTCTGTTTGAATGCAACTTGGCTATTTTGGTCACATCCACTCCTCCTAAACCGTGTTTAGATCTTTTCATCTACTCTCTCACTTTCAAAATGGTCTGCTAACCAATGGCAACTGGGGAGAACATTTACTAAGGCCTCTTTGAAACATGGGCTGCACTATCGCTCAAACAAGCTGACATTACAGTGACTGTATGAATTGTATCTTATGTGCACAGAACCTTCATGCATAATGATTTGGAATCCATTGTCTAATTCACTATTTGCCCCCAGTGATGAGGCGCCTCCCCACACTGGGATCTAAGGGGTTAATAGAGCCCTTGGGAGGCTGTGCAGGAGGAAACCAATCAGAGAGGGGCTGCGATGAGCAGCCAATCAGGGATGGGCTGGCCCATATAAGAAGGGCTGCAGAACAGAGCAGCTTCAGTCACTCCCTGGAGCTTCAGGAGGACTGGTTTCCTTGCAGGCTGAAGGCAGCAAGCACCGTGGACAGAGCAGTGCTGCAGGCAGAGACTCAGGGAGCTAAAAGCAGCTCCTGGCAAGCTGCAGGGATCTGAAGGCTGAGGCCTTGAGGTGAGGGCAAAGAGAGTGCTGGGGCCATGGGGAAGTGGCCCAGGGAGATCTACAGAGGAGTCGGAGGGGACACAGCAAGTGGTAGACATCTACAGGGTCCCTGGGCCTGGACCCTGGAGTAGTGGGTGGGCCTGGGTCCCCCCCCTTCTCACTACTGAAGAAGTAGCCAGACAATTGGCTGCTGTTGCCCCTGAAGGAAATGGTTGGACAGTGGACTGCAGTTTCCCCAGGAGAGAGTGGAGGGCTGTGTCCTGCAGCGGATGCCACGGTCCGTGGGGTGACATCGGTCTTGGAGCAGAAGTGATGGTGGCAAGATATCACCGGAAGAGGGCGCACTGTGAATGGAGGTAATCTCCAGGACAGCCAGCAGGAGGTGCTGCAGTGGTGAGTGAACCCCATCACATCCCCCTTATATGTTGCTTTACAAGGCAGCATTTATTTTGCTGGCTAAGCATTATGGGGCTTTATTACAGGTGGGACCTTGTTTCCTTATCTTCAGAAAAAGAATGTGAACATAAGCTTCCCATCATTTAGTTAGTTTTGTCCATGCTCACGTGGAGAATCATGCATGGAGTATTTTTTTCTGGCACTTAGTTAGTAGTAGCACTTCTTGTTGAGGTTTGTAGGCCTCTGCCAAGGATTGGCCAATATACTGAAGGAAATAAGAACAATATTGGGTTACTTTAAAAAACAAACAACCTAATAACAGTTTTCAAATATGTTAAGGGATTTTATAAAGAAGACAGTGATCAACTGTTCTCCCAGGTCTCTGAAGGTAGGAGAAGAAATAATGCACTTAATGTGCATCAAGGGAGATTTAGGTTAGATATTAGGAACAAACTAACTACAAGGATAGATAAGCACTGGAATAGGCTTCCACAAGGGAGGTTGTGGAATCCCCATCACTGGAGGTTTTTAAGAACAGGTTGAACTAGGGTGACCAGACAGCAAATGTGAAAAATCGGGATGGGGGTGGGGGGTAACACTGGTCTACAATTTTTGAGAAGTCGTCTGCTTCAGAGATAAAATGTGCTATTTATTATGTATTTTGATGTGCTGAATTCAAATATGACAATTAAAACAACTGATTGGCTACTGTTTCTAAGATATTTAAGTTTTTACATTTTATGTCTATGTATATTGTGTAGATAGTAGAGTTTTAATCATAAATTGTAAACCTAGGTCTTTTCATGTGTTTATGGTTGCTTTACATGATAATATTTCACCTGTCCTGTTTATGTAACACTTTAAAAATCAGCAAAAGGGTTTTATAAATAAAATTTATTATGAAACAAAAGGCAAAAAACTATTCTGTACATAGTTTAGTCCTATTCAGTGTCTACTCGGCGCTTCTTGGCTTGTCTCTTGTATTCATTAAACGGAGCATCTCTTGTCACTGTCCAGCAATAGTCTGCAAGCATTGATGGGCTCCATTTGCCCTGATAGCGTTTCTCCATTGTTGCAATGTCCTGGTGAAATCGCTCACCATGCTCGTCGCTCACTGCTCCGCAGTTCGGTGGAAAAAAATCTAGATGAGAGTGCAAAAAATGTATCTTTAGTGACATGTTGCAACCAAGGCTTTTGTATGCCTTGAGAAGGTTTTCCACCAACAACCTGTAGTTGTCTGCCTTGTTGTTTCCGAGAAAATTTATTGCCACTAACTGGAAGGCTTTCCATGCCGTATTTTCCTTGCCACGCAGTGCATGGTCAAATGCATCATCTCGAAGAAGTTCACGAATCTGAGGACCAACAAAGACACCTTCTTTTATCTTAGCTTCACTTAACCTTGGAAATTTTCCACGGAGGTACTTGAAAGCTGCTTGTGTTTTGTCAATGGCCTTGACAAAGTTCTTCATCAGACCCAGCTTGATGTGTAAGGGTGGTAACAAAATCTTCCTTGATTCAACAAGTGGTGGATGCTGAACACTTTTCCTCCCAGGCTCCAATGACTGTCGGATAGGCCAATCTTTCTTGATGTAGTGGGAATCTCTTGCACGACTATCTCATTCGCAGAGAAAACAGCAGTACTTTGTGTATCCAGTCGGCAGACCAAGCAAGAGAGCAACAACCTTCAAATGGCCACAAAGCTGCCACTGATATTGGTCATAGTTTATGCACCTCCAAAGTTGTTTCATGTTGTCATAGGTTTCCTTCATATGGACTGCATGACCAACTGGAATTGATGGCAAAACATTGCCATTATGCAGTAAAACAGCTTTACGACTCGTCTTCGATGAATCAATGAACAGTCTCCACTCATCTGGATCGTGAACGATGTTGAGGGCTACCATCACACCATCGATGTTGTTGCAGGCTACAAGATCACCTTCCATGAAGAAGAATGGGACAAGATCCTTTTGACGGTCACGGAACATGGAAACCCTAACATCACCTGCCAGGAGATTCCACTGCTGTAGTCTGGAGCCCAACAGCTCTGCCTTACTCTTGGGTAGTTCCAAATCCCTGACAAGGTCATTCAGTTCACCTTGTGTTATGAGGTGTGGTTCAGAGGAGGAGGATGGGAGAAAATGTGGGTCCTGTGACATTGATGGTTCAGGACCAGAAGTTTCATCCTCTTCCTCGTCTGACTCAAGTGAGAATGATTCTGGTGCATCAGGAAGCGGCAGTCCTTCTCCGTGGGGTACCGGGCGTATAGCTGATGGAATGTTTGGATAATGCACAGTCCACTTTTTCTTCTTTGACACACCTTTCCCAACTGGAGGCACCATGCAGAAGTAACAATTGCTGGTATGATCTGTTGGCTCTCTCCAAATCATTGGCACTGCAAAAGGCATAGATTTCCTTTTCCTGTTCAACCACTGGCAAAGATTTGTTGCACAAGTGTTGCAGCATATGTGTGGGGACCACCTCTTGTCCTGATCTCCAATTTTGCAGCCAAAATAAAGGTGATAGACTTTCTTAACCATAGTGGTTATACTGCGCTTTTGTGATGCAAAAGTCACTTCACCACAAACATAGCAGAAGTTATCTGCACTGTTCACACAAGTATGAGGCATCTCTGCTCACTTTGGCTAAACAGAAATGTGTCCCTTTGCAAAATCAAACACTGACAAATAAGAGAGCACGACACTGTATGATTTCTAGAGCTGATATAGGGCAATTTGTTCAGCAGAGTGATGTAAGCTTCGTTATGATTGCATCATCCATGACTTCTAGGAATAACATGATGAAATTCATATCATGTATGACGCAATACCAGCTTCAGATTGCATCATTCATTGTTTTGCCTAAAAAGCAAGTACTGTCCAAACCCAGTCATAGATTTATTCATAGATCCAGTCAAAGATGTATTTTAGTCATTTCTGGTTTAAATTGAGATCCCTTCCCTTTATAACTCACTTATCCTCCGCCATTCCCAAGTCAAGGGTCGTATATACTGACCCAATAGCATACCTTGAAAACTAGAGCCAATCAACAATTTTAAGCATCATTTTCGTTCTCAGTGACCCAGAATTAGTAAAGTTTGACTACATTTATTTCAGAAGCATTTTGGCTGTAGAGCAGTGAATAGGAGCCTATATAAGAAAATGACCCCAAAATTGGGAATGTCCCTATAAAATCGGGACATCTGGTCACCCTAGGTTGAACAAACAACTGTCAGGGCTGGTCTAGGTTTACATGGTCCTGCCTCAGCACAGGGTATGGGACTTGATGACCTCTCATGGTTCCTTCCAGCCCTACATTTCTATGATTTTTATATACATGTTTTAATTCATTTTAGTGCTAATAGAATATGCCAAAGGTGCAAGAGAACGGGAGTTCTCAATTTTTCCTAAACAGCAGCAGCCTGGGTAATAGTTGTGTCAGCATCTGTAAACTAACCTGCCAGATACCTCGGCCCTATTTTGGAGGGACTGCTTCTGATGACGAGAAGGTGATTAAGGCTCCATTGCCCACTCAATCCTTAAATCTTCTATAATGCTGACAATAGTAGTAGTTATTTTTCCATGTGGACATCTGCTCACTAGGAACTGCAGTGAGAGCAATCATACATTCTGCATAGCAACTGCAGCGCTTTCCGATAGTAATGATTTTCAGTCACCACTGACTTGGCTTGAATTTGAACTACTGACCCAAAGGGCAAAAGCGCTCTAGCCTATTATCAATCTCCTGAGCCATCCAGCCCCTTCTATTATCTTGATTTCCTTTACAAGTTTAACACTGTTACCACAATTTAATCAAATAAACTTTTTGGGTCTGACATTTACTTCGTCCCATATCTGCTTCCTATCAAAAATAAGATGGGACAAGAGGGCCTTAACAAAACAGCTACCTCCAATATCTCTTAAGAAATTAAAGGCTGACTGCTCAGGCTATGTATGAAGAATTAAGACTGAGTATTCGGTCGATTCACTGTATGGTGCTCTATGTCCTCTTGAAGATGGCAAAACACTTTGCCCTAAGTTTTCAGAAGGGAACAGCAATTTGAGGTTGTTTCAATGATTGGGTGCCCAACTTGGAACATCAAAAGGGGGTTGATTTTCAATGAGTAGCTACTCACCACTTTCTAAAAACCAGGCCCTTTTAAAATGTACTTAGCTGGGCAGCAGAATACTGACAGATCAAAATAATCACTACCTCTTTTTGAAAATTTAGCCCACCACATTACTATGGTACTCAACGTATGTATAAAATTACCAGATACAGATGAAGTTTCCTTCATCTGAGATGGGAAGTTGATTCTAGACTGGTTCACAAACACCTGATGGTAGTTTATTATGACATCTTCAGATCAAAACTACTGTGGATTTCTCAGATAGTCTGCATTAATCTCCATCCACATTTATGCATATGCTAGAGTGGGAAGGAGAAAGCTCTTTTTAAAATTCCACAACCAAAAGGAAGGATTCACTCTGAATACTGCTAAGTGATCTTTCATAAGGTTGATTTATCTCTGGGTCTGAAAATATTTTAGAAGCCTTTCATCTTTGGAATTGACCACATTGTACCAAGTGTAAGGTACATTAAAAATAATAAAATAAATAATAACAGAAAAGGATCGTCTACAAGACTCCCCCTGCATGGTCTTCACCCCCCATTCAATTTGAAGTTACAAAAGTTGAACTCTGTACTATACTTAACACGTTTTTCAGGAACAGCAAAAACAACAACTTTACAGTGAACATACTTTAGACACGTTCCTTTGTAAGATGGGTTCACTTTCCTTCTTGGCTAATGGCTATGAGAACGTGGTTTTATTTAAATTGGACATCAAATTATTCAATTCTCTAATCTCTCACCTCTCCCTCTGAAACTGTGCACATACATACCACTGGGACACAGGTTTATCCCAGGGGGTGGAGGATTTTTGTGAGAGGTGATTCCTCATATTTGGTATGTTCCTGTTGCCAGTTTCCCTATCATTACATTTTATTAGTTTGAATTGAGACTGTATGTCAATGAATCATAGAATAAATAGCATGTCAAAATAAGTAAACAGGTAACTTTAACAGAATTCCCATCAACCTCATTTATTGAAATAAAAGAAAATACAGAATATAACATACCAGAATAATCTGTTATGATTCCATACCCGAGCTGGCCATTACACTGGATTCTGTACTCCAGTTGCCCTTATACAATATATTCATGTTGAATTCATTTATTTGAAAAAGCTATTATCTATCATTTCCCAACAATCCAAAGAACCACTCCTAACCCCCCCCCCCCCAAAGAAAACCTCTGTTATAAGGACATTTAACAGCATTGAACATTGGGTTTGAAAATAGTGCCAACTGAAACCTATTAACCAGTTTAATTCATAACTATAAAATGAGATTGAACTGCTCTCTTCTTGGTAAGGATTCATTTGAAAATTGGGAGAGAGGGGAAGGAAATGCTGTGAACTCAGGAGCTATTTTGAAATCACAATTTGATTAACCTGTAGGTCTCATTTCTGGAAGAAAAACATTTCTATAGATATGATACCTATACATAAATCATTTTGCTTTTGCATACAACTGGACAAGCTATTTGGTAAAATATTAGAGTATTATTTTCTATATCTCTCAGGCTTGCTTCATAAATGATTTGCTAACCACTAAAATGTAAACCTAGACACACACACACACACACACACAGAACTGTTTTAGCAGGTAGTAAATCAATCATTGCTTCAACTACATGTTATACACGTGAGTACATGTGACTAGGCACGTGATATTTTCTCTCATGTACTAGATGATAAATGGTTTGAATAGAACAAAAAAGAATGCACATCCTATATGAATTTTCAGGCAATGATATGTTAAATTTGTGAAACTGTCAAGATTTGAGAAAATTTTCATTATCCCATAGTGATTGACAGAGATTTAGTATCGGCCCTTTTATTTCTGAAAATATTCACATAGCTTTTTTTTTTTTTCTTCAACAGTATTCAACAG
Organism: Emys orbicularis; assembly: GCF_028017835.1. Taxonomy (NCBI): domain Eukaryota; kingdom Metazoa; phylum Chordata; order Testudines; family Emydidae; genus Emys; species Emys orbicularis. The sequence goes on along the minus strand of NC_088684.1, from coordinate 150,130,295 downwards.
CTTTTACTTCATATTAGTTCCAGGATTTAAATTTACTAGAGTACACTTGTAGATTATCTCTTTTTTCATCTAAATGAAACACTGGATTTTTTTTTTCTGAACATGGAACTTGCAAAAATTCTGGTAAATTATATGTGAGAGTTGAGATTGCGTGATTAAATCTTCATTAAATTCAAAATTGTGGATCCCACAGCAAGAAAATAAATACAAAAGGTCAAAGAGTTAAATTTACCCATTAAAGACTTCACCATGTCAACATAAGGAATGTGGAATGAGCTCCAAAACTATGGTGACAGGTCACAGTATAAAACTGTAGATAGATAACACTCAGTCCATACACCCACTGCAAGTATATCAAGGGCTTTATGACATGTATTTGTTGAGACATGTAACCTATGTCAAGGAGAGACTACATGAGATAACATTCAAATAATGCACTATTGGCTTGATTTTGTGAGTGCCCACGCATCCTACTAGAATCAATAGGAGCTGGAGGTGATAATCACCTTTAAAAATCAGACTGTGTATTTAGTTGCATCTAATTAAAGGTATTTGTTGCAATAGATGAGATGTACATTTCTGCTTGTGCGTGAATAGGCTTGGATATCCACAGTTAGTATACCCTGAAGTCAATACAGAAAATAATATTTGAGGTATGCATATGATACCGGAGTCGCCATGACAAGTCAAAACAATGAGTCCTTGTGGCACCTTAGAGACTAGCAGTTGCCAAGAGATATTGCACAACTCACAGCAATAACCTATTTTAAGTAGGATAAAACTATAATATAACATCTACCACTTCAGAGCAGTGATAGCACAAACACTGACTCTTTAAAAATGACCATTCAATTTTCATTTGTTTATAACGTTCTCAAGCAGCTCCTTTGCAAACTTTGCAAAGATTACATGAATTATCTTCAGTGAGGAATGCAAGTGGCACTATTTTTGAGTTAGCTGAATGTAAACAAGTTGGAATATTTATTTTTAAATGGTGAAAAATACTGGTTAAAATATTTAGTTAATCTGTATATGGCTGACTGCATTTGATGCAAATGTTTTGCAAAACAAATCACAACCGAGCTAAGAACTGACAACATAATATCTGCTGAAACATAACTATGATGTTACAAATACTATTATTCTAAAAATATATAGCTTCCTTAGCTATCATTTTTCTAAGAATTGGTACTAAATTGCTACAAATATTTGTTTTATAAACTTTCCCCTCCTAGTGGAATTTGCAGATGAAAATATTCAACTGGTTCCAGCTAGCAAGTAGGTTTTGGAACAAAAGCAATAAATGTTTTGGTAGCCTGGTTCCTGGAGCTACAGATCCTCTAGTAGACAGGGCCGTCTCTAACTTTTTTGCCGCCCCAGGCAAAAAAGAAGAGCGCCGCCCCGCCGTAACAGCCCCGCCCCCCACCAGCAGCGCGCCGGGCTGCTCAACCCCCCCCCCCCCCCCGAGCGCCGGGCCGCCCAAACCCCCGGAGCGCTGGGCCGGCCAAACCCCCGCCCTCCCCCCCGAGCGCCGGGCCGGGCCGGGCCGGGCCGCCCAAACCCCCGGAGCGCCTCGCCGGGCCATCCAAACCACCGGAGCATCACGCCGGCCAAACCCCCGAGCGCTGCACCGCGCCTCACCAGGCCGGCCAAACCCCCAGAGCGCCAGGCCACTCAAACCCCCGCCCCTCCCCGAGCGCCGCCCTGCCCCGCCCAAACCCCCGCCCCCTCCAGCGCCGCGCCGCCGAAACACCCCCCGCGCTGCCCAGCCAGAAAAAAAAAAAAAAAACCCACACACACTGCGAGCGCCCCCCGCCAGCCCAATATTGGCTGCCCCTTCTAAGGTGCTGCCCGAAGCACATGCTTGGTCGGCTGGTGCCTGGAGCCGGCCCTGCTAGTAGAAACCAAGAGCGATCAGCTGACAGCTTTTAACCAGGTCTACTGGAATGCCCATTTGGGCTACCCATTGCTATGTTCTATAGTAAAAAGCAACATTTTGCTTTTGCTGACCTAAAGCTGAAAAGGGCATGGTATTTTAGTTTTTCCTGCCTAAATACATGTAAATCGAAGTGCAGTTAAAGCTCATATTCTTCAATACAAGAACTGCAGTTTTCTAGAAGAGAAGTCTTTGCATTGTTAGAGTGGCTCCTTCTTAAACCATGTAGTTAAGGCTGTACTGCACAACAGTTACTTTCAATCACAACAGAAAAGACAACTATATGGGCTTTTTTTCTGAACATGGAACTTGCAAAAATTCTGGTAAATTATATGTGAGAGTTGAGATTGCGTGATTAAATCTTCATTAAATTCAAAATTGTGGATCCCACAGCAAGAAAATAAATACAAAAGGTCAAAGAGTTAAATTTACCCATTAAAGACTTCACCATGTCAACATAAGGAATGTGGAATGAGCTCCAAAACTATGGTGACAGGTCACAGTATAAAACTGTAGATAGATAACACTCAGTCCATACACCCACTGCAAGTATATCAAGGGCTTTATGACATGTATTTGTTGAGACATGTAACCTATGTCAAGGAGAGACTACATGAGATAACATTCAAATAATGCACTATTGGCTTGATTTTGTGAGTGCCCACGCATCCTACTAGAATCAATAGGAGCTGGAGGTGATAATCACCTTTAAAAATCAGACTGTGTATTTAGTTGCATCTAATTAAAGGTATTTGTTGCAATAGATGAGATGTACATTTCTGCTTGTGCGTGAATAGGCTTGGATATCCACAGTTAGTATACCCTGAAGTCAATACAGAAAATAATATTTGAGGTATGCATATGATACCGGAGTCGCCATGACAAGTCAAAACAATGAGTCCTTGTGGCACCTTAGAGACTAGCAGTTGCCAAGAGATATTGCACAACTCACAGCAATAACCTATTTTAAGTAGGATAAAACTATAATATAACATCTACCACTTCAGAGCAGTGATAGCACAAACACTGACTCTTTAAAAATGACCATTCAATTTTCATTTGTTTATAACGTTCTCAAGCAGCTCCTTTGCAAACTTTGCAAAGATTACATGAATTATCTTCAGTGAGGAATGCAAGTGGCACTATTTTTGAGTTAGCTGAATGTAAACAAGTTGGAATATTTATTTTTAAATGGTGAAAAATACTGGTTAAAATATTTAGTTAATCTGTATATGGCTGACTGCATTTGATGCAAATGTTTTGCAAAACAAATCACAACCGAGCTAAGAACTGACAACATAATATCTGCTGAAACATAACTATGATGTTACAAATACTATTATTCTAAAAATATATAGCTTCCTTAGCTATCATTTTTCTAAGAATTGGTACTAAATTGCTACAAATATTTGTTTTATAAACTTTCCCCTCCTAGTGGAATTTGCAGATGAAAATATTCAACTGGTTCCAGCTAGCAAGTAGGTTTTGGAACAAAAGCAATAAATGTTTTGGTAGCCTGGTTCCTGGAGCTACAGATCCTCTAGTAGACAGGGCCGTCTCTAACTTTTTTGCCGCCCCAGGCAAAAAAGAAGAGCGCCGCCCCGCCGTAACAGCCCCGCCCCCCACCAGCAGCGCGCCGGGCTGCTCAAACCCCCCCCCCCCCCGAGCGCCGGGCCGCCCAAACCCCCGGAGCGCTGGGCCGGCCAAACCCCCGCCCTCCCCCCCGAGCGCCGTGCCGGGCCGGGCCGGGCCGCCCAAACCCCCGGAGCGCCTCGCCGGGCCATCCAAACCACCGGAGCACCACGCCGGCCAAACCCCCGAGCGCTGCACCGCGCCTCACCGGGCCGGCCAAACCCCCAGAGCGCCAGGCCACTCAAACCCCCGCCCCTCCCCGAGCGCCGCCCTGCCCCGCCCAAACCCCCGCCCCCTCCAGCGCCGCGCCGCCGAAACACCCCCCGCGCTGCCCAGCCAGAAAAAAAAAAAAAAAAACCACACACACTGCGAGCGCCCCCCGCCAGCCCAATATTGGCTGCCCCTTCTAAGGTGCTGCCCGAAGCACATGCTTGGTCGGCTGGTGCCTGGAGCCGGCCCTGCTAGTAGAAACCAAGAGCGATCAGCTGACAGCTTTTAACCAGGTCTACTGGAATGCCCATTTGGGCTACCCATTGCTATGTTCTATAGTAAAAAGCAACATTTTGCTTTTGCTGACCTAAAGCTGAAAAGGGCATGGTATTTTAGTTTTTCCTGCCTAAATACATGTAAATCGAAGTGCAGTTAAAGCTCATATTCTTCAATACAAGAACTGCAGTTTTCTAGAAGAGAAGTCTTTGCATTGTTAGAGTGGCTCCTTCTTAAACCATGTAGTTAAGGCTGTACTGCACAACAGTTACTTTCAATCACAACAGAAAAGACAACTATATGGGCTTTACTGACTGTCCAAAGATTATGAATTATAGTTTCAGAGATTCCACTGTTCTGCTCAGAAGTTTATGAAGTCATAAATGTTTTAAGCAAAGGGTATTTCATGAGACCTTAATTTTGACAACTAATGTGTTGGAGTCAAAATAAAATAGTCACTACATTTCATCATTTTAAAGAACTGAATTATTTTAAAAATTCATAGCCTGCAATCACATACTCTCCTGTGTAATCTACCTTTGATATTTATTGAATGCCAGTCACTCACTACCAAGATGTGAAAAATGCCACGTATGTTGTTTATGTAGCACCAACAAGCTGTTATTACCTTATTGTCTACAAAGCACCTAACTTATTATGAAGTAAAAATGACATAGCATCCAAATAAAATTTAAGACTATGATAGCTGTGCACTGTAAAGAGAATTAGCATACATTTTTATATTAAAAATCACTGACACAGATTTAGAACAGTTTAACAACATCTGCTCTCATCCAATGCATATAATGTACAAAGGGTACTTTTCACACAGGACCTCCTTTTGAAAAGTGTGTGCACATCATTATGTAGTGGAGCTGTGCTCCCTGAAAAATAGTACAGAAGGGAAAAGAAGGCAGGCCCAGTAAGGGGTGGCGACATTGTCATTAGGACCATAATTATGCAGATTCAGTGCCCAAAGGTTGATTCATAGGAGGTGTAGTCCCTAGGGATTGAAGTAGCTGCTGCAGACAGGACGGAGGGTTTCCCCAGAGGCAGGACTGGATTGTATACTCTCAATACCGCACAAAACCAGATTTTCTCAACAAGGGTGTCAGTGTATGTGTGTGTGAGAGAGACTGTATGTCTGTAAAAATTGAGCATATAAGTGTCATAATATTTTTATTTTTCATTTTAAAAAATGTACATGCAATTGTGAGCGACTTATCAGGTACTAGACTTGCCTATTCAAAGGGCCAGCTATGAATCTACTTGGAAACTTCTAGCAAAAGTGCCAGACTTGGGAATGTGTGCAAACGTGGTAAATGCACATGCATACCTGCCAACGGTATCATTGTCACTTTTTAACTCTGAACTCTAAACAGAAAATATACATTGACTTCCTTTAAATAAAAGTTCTTCTCAGACGGACTTTCAAGAAGGTAATCTCTTTTGTGTAATGAGGGGTGAAATTCAGATCTGGCCATAGCTAAACAGAGCTCGAGAAAATAGTCTTTTGAGATGGAACTATGTGCTGGTGTAGGCACAGTAGCCATGACGTCCTTCTACACTCACTACTCCAGCCCGCTACGGGGTACCTTATAGCTACTGAATGTGTAACTGTCTATAACAGCTATATAATTGTGGAGCCAATGGCTACAAACTTGGCCCTCCTCCTTTCACTCTGTCTTCTACAAAGCCCAACCCAGCTATGAACATTAGGTACTCAGCTCCCCTTGCCTGCCTGCCCTCCTCCAACAAACCAGCAGTGATTATAGGGCCTTCCAAGGACCTTCCTATATGAGGTGAAGTTCACCCTCTATGACAGTTTTGCAGTTACACACTTTGTCAGCATCAAGAAATCACACCTAGGGTGGATATCACTTAATAGCAACACTTTGTCAGGAACCAATCCCATCCCTTCCTATATGGGCAATGGCATGCCACTTATTGAGAACTTTTTTGGAAGAAAGGCACTGGCTGAAGGCAGGTTTGTGGGGCTGCAGCTAGGGAAGGAAACACTAGAAGGTGTGAAGCCGCACAAAATCTGCCTTTTCCTGGGGACTGCACAGGAGGTAATGGGCTGGAGCATCTGCATCCCTGCTCAGTGGGGGAACCCCTGCCAGAGTCCCAGCACTGCGGACTGGAAGAGGAGGCTTTGGGCAGGGTAACAGCGTGGGGGGGGGGAGGGCTGCAGCTCAGATGCCAGAGCTTTCCACAAGCAGTAGGGGCTCTGGGGGCCCATGGAGCTGCACGGTAGTTCTCCCTGCTGCTGCTCTGCCCAGTCCCCTCCCAGCTCCCATCTTGCAGCTCTGCAGGTCCCACTGCCTTCATTCCCTGCTGCAGGCCCCCTCCCTGTGGAAAGCTCCAGGATCCTGGCTGCAGCACCCCTCCCCATTCCTGCCCTCCCCACAGACAGGTTTTCAGAGCTGCAGCCTGCTATGTCCCAGGACTTCCTTCCCTGGCTGCAGCCCCATAAACCTGTCTTCCACGTACTGGCAACTGCCGAATAATGGCAGATTTTAGCCATCAACCAAGGGTAGCTAATAAGCAGAATCTACAGCATATCATTTGTCACTGGGGAAAAGTTTTTTAATCCTCCCTTTATTAAAAAATAGAACCTGAAGGTCTTGATCACAGGCTGACATTATTTATATTCAGAGGGAAATAACTGTAACCAACCAGGAATTATTGTTCAACCATATGAATGCTTTGCTTAGGATTTTATAGATTTTTTCATTATTTCAACTATGAAAGATCTCATGACCAGCTTGTGAATTTATCATTTTTATCCCTGTAGTTCATGGGGCCTTATTTATCATCTTTGTTGCTTATGCATAATACATATTCACATGAAACTGCCTAACATGATGAAAAGGACTAGGGAAATTTATGTATGTTTACCCCCCAAAAACAATGTCCTTTCCCCAAGTAGTGAGATTAACTGACCCTGTAATGTGTTTTCAGTCTTTGGGCACAGAACTCAGACCTCTTTATCCCTGGCTCAGTGACACTGCTGAAGCGCTTGCCAGGTGTGGAAGTTTAGTCCTGTTAATCAAATGCATTCTTATGACAAAACTATGAATTACTTTCAATACGCATATGCCCACTGCACAGCATGAAAACTTTGATTCACTTAGCTAACAAAAAGGGTTAGGTTAATGTAAGTCAGATATGTGGACCGTACTTGAAGAAAAATTATGGGGAAAGCAGAAATAAATGTTCTGTTCTTCAGCATGGTAAAACCCATAGACCCTACAATGAGATTGTGTCAGCAGGGAGCAACTAGGGTTTGGACAATTTAACCTTGTATCACTGAAATTGAAATAACTATGCACATAGACTTATTACTAATTTACTGAAGCAAACACCATCCAACCACAAACAGCATCAGAAGAGCCTAGCAGGCCAATTTGGAAGTGTTTTATGAAGGGATACATGGACAATAGGGTGCATGCCTTCAGATTTCTTTAAAAATGTATAAGTCAACCCAATATTCTATTACTGCTCTTAGTGGGGCCTGAGTGCAGAAAGGGAAGTCAAGTTATTTGTCATTTTCAGCTGGGATCTACCCAAACATAGGCACCAATTCTGTGGGTGCTCTAGGGCTGGAGCACACAATGGAAAAAAATTAGCAGGTGCTTAGTACCCACCAGCAGTCAAGCTGTCCCCCTCCACCTCCCCCTTCCCCTCAGCGCCTCCTGCACCCCAGCAGTCTCACTGATCTCTCCTCCCCCTCCCTCCCAGTGCCTCCCGCCCACCGCGGATCAGCTGTTCTGCAGCATGCAGGAGCCACTGGAAGGGAGGGGAAGGAGTGGGGACGGGGCGCACTCGGGGGAGGGGGTGGAAAGAGGCAGGGAAGAGACAGGGCGGGAAGAAGCGGGGCAGGGGTGGGGCCTTGGGGGAAAGGGTGGAGTGGGGACAGGGGGTGGCGGGAGGTGGGGTTGAGCACCCCCCAGATAGAGAGGAAGTCAGTGCCTATGTGCCGAAATATTGATGACAAAGCATTATTGAGTTTGATCCTCTAGTTTTATCTAACTATATTGTTAGTGCTGCTTCAATGGCTCTCCTTAGTCTCCGTAGTCTGAGGGAACAATCTTTCCTTCCAACAATTCTGCCGAGGACAGTAGACTTCTCTTGCCTGTTCTTCTTGTAATTTAGACAATGCTTTGGATCTAAATCCTAGAACACTCTTGGTCAGAATCTTAATGATAAATCTGACTCACCCTAAAAATGGACAGCCTCCATTTCATACTGTGTTTTTCATGCTGTGCAACAGCTAAAGCTATAGCTGTGTGAAAAATAAATCTCCCTGACAAACAGCCCAAGAAACCCATGTTCTTTCACAGTTCTGAAATCCTACAGCAGTTTTCCCCCAACAGAAAATATTTGTTTTCTGCACATTAATCCTTACCATATTAAAACTGGTTGTTCCACAAATCCGTAGCAAACATATAAAGAAAAGGCCATTCCAGATCAGCTTGTGTATTATTATTTGTTGGTCTAATAGCATGATATCATTTTTATCTACCCAGACCACACACAGTTGTCACAGGATGACGGGCAAATTGATTCCTCTTGGCATTTTGGTGAAGTTCAAATTTAAGAGGCATATAATGCCTGATATTTCATCTGCTAGAGGACTATGCTGGATTGGATCTGTGCTTCTCTTCAAACAATTCCTTCACTTTTGGGAGCTTATCAGGGAATAGCCCATTAACAGACATGAATTGTCACCTATCAGTATAGCTTACCAGGAGGAGGCTGGCAAAACATTTATTCTAGTTGAAGTCTCTGGAGTTGCACTCATGGAAACACTGGTGTCCCAGAAGTGAGAATAAGGCCCTCAAGTTTTTATGACTAAGGTTTTGCATTCATAAATGTTGAGAATTTTGTGTACTCAACTGCAGTTTTAATGTTGAGAGTGATTCTTCAAAGCTACTATCTGATTCTACATGCACAGCTCTGAGGTTCTGCAAAGCATAGGCGTCAAAAAGCATAGGTGCAGTTTTAGAATCTGATTTGGGAAGCTTGAGTCTCTCTCCCCTCACTCAAGTTTTTAATTCACTCATTTGTATTATTCAGGTATCTCACATCTCTGAGATGGAATACATACCGCTAGCTTCCTTTGAGTTAAGAGTATATGTAAATTAAGCTCCAGTTTAGGAGATGTAAATAGAAATTTTAACTACAAAAATATTTGCCTTTGGTACTCCACGAAAGGGGCTCCAATGGACTGGCCAAGGAGCAGCGCATCAATTGGCTTAATTTGAATTATTTATAAATTACCACTTCCATGCCTACACAGATTCATTTCCTTCTTTAAATTTTAAAATATATGTCTAAAAAAGACAAATGGCCTCCGGTGTTCTATTTTACCCCAAGGTCCATTCAGACATAGGATGCAGCTACCAGGAAAAAAAATTAAACCTTAATTTTTATTTTGACAATTACACATTTCAGCTTTAAATTCCCCCGTTTCTTAGATCCCCAGATTAGAGAGACAACACAAACCAATTTAATTACACTACAGACTATGATGTCGAGCCCCATTGTCTGCAATGGTGTAACTCATGTACCTTAAAATGACCTGGATGTGGCCGTTATCTATAAAAAAATGAAACCAAACTAAAAAGCAAAGACCACAACCACAAGCCAGCTCTGGACATTTCTTTACCACCCTCAAATCAATTATTTCATGCAGAAGAACCTCCAGCAGAGAGCTGGAGCATAGGAACAGATACACACAATAGCCTGAAAGTCTGAATTGGGGCTGGGGATTTGAATTTTTCTTTTGCTTATTCTGGTTTTTAGAAGTAAGAGACAAATGCATGAAAATAAGATGTGCTGGCAAACTGCCAAAGCCCTGTACCAGCTGCACTGCCAGGTGGGACATTATGTTGTTTGACAGAAAAACTGTCACTCAAGTTCCCAGCACCATTGTTTGCTTGCAGCAGGAGATGTGATTTTTGAAGTGTTAGTGGGTAAGTTTACAGCAATTAATCCTTGTGTCAGGCAAGGCTTTAGTTGCAAGCCTTGTTAGTGGCTGCTAAAAATACTTACCTGAGTACCACAAAAAAGAAAAAGGAAAAAAAAAAAAAGACTCCCTTGGATTTCTGAAATGTGATGCTTGGTAATGCACTTTTCTGCTCCATTACTAAAATTCTCTGTCTGGCAAAAGCCAACTAATTCTTGAGATCCATACTGAGACGTGCATAAAGTATGTCTATGAAGGAGTATTAAACAGATGTGCATAATAAACTAGTTATCCTGAAAATAGTGACTGTTCTGATTATATATTTACCTGAGATGCAGCACATCTGTAGAATAGAATACACTTCACAAAATTTAAAATGGGCTTTTGCTTAATCATTTACCACTTTACTAACTGAGCCAGCACTCACATGAGTCTGAGTAGGCATATTTTAGACAGGTATACATGTTTGTGAAAAAAGGGTGCTTCTTTATAGAGTTATTTGATGAGGCAGATCTTAAACTGGCTTCTTCATTTTAATGGGTGTCACAGAAGAGAACAAGAAAGCATAAAATTAGTCATTTTGCTTCTGTCTCTGGCAAGGTTTCTGATTTCAGTTCATTTCTAATAAAATAAAGAATCTGCCAATTTACCTTTTCTTGTTCTGTTAGAAATTCTGGTATGCTGTTTTCAAGGCAAACCCTAATTATTTTAAGAGGTTTTTTTGCTACAATTGAGTGGACCTTTGCTGTGTTCCGCCTCCCCCCCCCGCAACATGGTTAAAGGTCAGAAGCTCACACTGTAGGTCTTTGTTTCTCATCACCTGGATGGCTCTTCCTCATTTAAAGGATTTTTGCTGCCTCCAAACAATATTGATTCATTCCCTGGAAAGGATTACTACAATGTTTTAATGTATAAGGCTTCATATATTAAAAGAAAAAGAAATGGAATCTAGCACTAATGGTATAGAGGTAGATGGATGAGACAAAAAGATATATAGATAGTGCTTGGGATGGGTATGCAAGTCTTTGTCCACTAAAACCTCATCGTTTGTAGTTCAGCTGGCAAGTTTAAAAAAAGAAACCACACTGGAATCTCATTGGTATTCAAAAGGAAATCATTACTGATAGAATATTACAGGAACTATAGTAGATACAGGCCAAGAGAGTAAATTAAAAACACTGTGATAACATACTTCACATTTTACAAGCCAAGGAACATGATCAAGTTGCTAAGCTGACATCATAATATGAAACTAGAGATTGGGTTCTGTTTTGGCTATACGTTTTTATAAGCCTGATACTTCAATGAAACTGAGCAGCTCTTAAACTCTAGCAACTGGAAGGGGGCAGACAGCACAAATTACACACACAGTTTAGTCGCAGAGGACTTCTAGATTTATGGAGAGCCTATGAAGATTTCCAGAATTAGAAGGAATTCCTCTGGAGTGGATGAAGGATATTTTCATGACAGCTCTTCCAAGAGTTTCTTCTACTGATTTTCCCTTGGACAGATGGGGTGCTTTAAAATTCCATCAGCCTTCTTCCCTTGCAATAATTGATATATGAATGGCTTCCCAAATCGCCTCTTACAATGAGGAAGATGGTGGCACAGTAACAGCTAGGATAGGATATTATGCAGTGGGATATAAAGAGAACTTTAAAACCAAGAAGCTCTGGATGCTAAGGTGCAAATACAACACATTTCATAGAGTGACATACCTATTTAAAGGAGAGGGTAGTACTTTTCCCCCCCCCATTTAAATGGATCTTGTATGTTGCTGAGGACTAGTGAACTTGACCTGCATGATCTCACTAACAGTGAGAATATTTTTTTCATATACTACATTTTTTGTTAGCAATGATTTGAAATATTACTGTCTTAGATAGTCACAAAGTTGCATAGTGAAGGCTGCAAAGTTTCTTTATTACTCCTTGAAAAGATAAGCTACACAGAAGCTGTAGATAAATATCAAATTTCACATGTGTATAATTAATGTGTATCAGACTACATTGTACCATTAGTAAGAAATGTATAGGACTAAAAGTCAAACCAGTCTTGGATTATTTAGAGGCCAGGTATGGTAGCCTTTGGGGCAGTGCAAAACCCATGTTCTCCTATGCTGGTGTATGATGAGAAATATTATGATTGTCAAGTACATATTGTGACAGACTGACAATATCTTGCCGTATCCTGAACAAAGCTGATTGGAATTAAGATCATCTTTATTGAATAAAATTAAATCTTATTGAATTAGGTTTAATAACTTTGGGGTCCATCATATGAAAAAAATGCAATTGTGTATGTGTTATTTTGGAATTGTATGTAACTCCTTCCTCGGTTAGCAGCCCTTTGAAGACACTCCCCTAGAGAAGTGTGCATTTACTAGTTCACATTGGATTATTCATGGATCGCCAGACAAACAAAGGATATTTGAATAAATAGCCTTGTTTTAAACAGACTCAGGGCCTTCTTCCTGATCTGGCAGATGGACAGGGCCATGGTCTACAGAGGACCCCACTCCTTATGAAAGGATTGGAAGAACCGGGGCTTACTGAGGCCCTATAAGACTGGTTGATTGGTCTGACCTTAACCTGTGATTAACTTGAAACCACAACAAAACCCTTGGGTGGGGTGTTGAAGGATTGCATACCTCCTGTTAAGTTTGGGATCAACCCCTAGTAAGCGTATTAGCATGCAGGTGTGTTCTTTTATTGTTTTACTATGTTTGCTCTGTAGTGTTTTTGCCTTAAGAATAAAATAGGCTTGTATAAAAGGAGGTGTATGGTAACTATCATGGTGGGCAGCCACACTGTAAACCATCTCTGAAGAGAAAGCAAGCTGATGCTCTTGGGCAGACCATCTCTGCTGGGAATAACACAGTTATGGCAGGGAATTGTGCAGCCTAGAAATACCCTGGTGAGAAGGGAGTGAGAGGCAGATCCACACAAGATAGGCAACAGCCAGAGAGCTGGAAACCTGAAAGTTGGTACCCTTTCTGGACTACTGAGGGGAAACACAGGTGTAGTTGCCCTGAATTGTGACACACATCTTTTCTATAATTGTTGTAAAATGTGAGAATAACCAGTAGGGAGATATCTGTGTTTTTTGACCTATTGAATTTGACTGCTATTGCTTTTTGGTTCAGGACCCAAAGCACTAGATAAGCATTTTTTTATATATACCATCAAAGTTTTGTAGCTTTTCATTACTGATACTACTTTTGTGAAAGAAAGAGATCTCTTTAAATGCATTTCCGTTGCAGATTGTAGCCTATAGGATGGTTTGGGTTAAGAAATAAGTGGAAGACAGGTTTGAGACCTAAGTTAGTCTAAGCGTGGAAGTATGAAAAATTGAAGTTGTTAGTGTGAGACAAAGTGTTATGGGAAAGTAAGAATTAGAAAGGATGTGACCCAGGGCCATATTACCATTACATTTGGATATAACTGGTTATAGCAAGGTTTTTAATGGATGTTTTTGAGAATTGTGAATGCTTTATTAAAATACTGTCTATATTGACAGTATGGAAAGGGTATTGGTGCAGATGTTAATTTAAATAATGTGTAATGTAGAGAGCCAATAAGAAAGGGGGAAAATATAATTATAGCAAAGGAGTTTAACGTTAATTAGTATTATAATGGAGTATAAAAGTAGTTTTACTAAATTGTAGAGTGCTCCTACTCTTAGGTTTCAGGATTATAAATCTGTACTTCACTCTATTATCAGTGGACTTATCGCCGATACATCACTTCATCTTTAAGTGTGAGTATAATTTTGGCATTTGTATAAGTAGTAATTGCATGCCTGCTTGCTTAACTAATCATTTTTCCTTTAAATAAAGTTTGGTTGTATCATTCAGTGTGTAACCTGGAGGTCCTCTATTAAATAGATTTTTTTGTAACTAACCTAGAGGCTCAAACCTGAAAACTAAGTTGTTTTTTACTGCACCCTCATCTTTAACAACATAATATTAATTTAAAACATTTCAAGATAAATGTTACAAAAGGTTTCATGATTCGTAGTTTAGGAGTGTGCCTTGTAAATCCCAGAACCATTCAGAAGCATTCACTCATTGTGATTACGCTCATCCACCAACCATCATTCTATATAAGGTTATTAAAGACTTACCACCCCAATATTCTCAAAATGTAAAGAGGGAGAGAAGGAAGATGGTACAGTGTGGATACTTTCTATCTACTTTCTGATGCCTCACTGTACGTCTGGTGAGGCCAGGCCACAGAAATCAAATGTGAATTAAGCAACTTGTTTCTACTTATGTAAGGCCAAATCCTTAGAGAAATCAGCCTAGCTATTCAGAGCATTAAAGAAGACCAAAGGGGTGATAAACTGTATTCACAGTTAGCTTAATCTGTTTACAAAATCTTTCCAAACCTGCTACTAGCAAAGAACTCTATTTACTAGCAAGTAAATTTAGCCCTTTCTTCATGGATTGTTCACTCTAAGAGATTAAGCCGACAATTGAAATGCCCAGTTGGAGGCTTGAGGAATGTATAAATCAGAGTGACATAACACACTCCCAAAATAAGCAGCTGATCTGATCCTAGAATCAAAGAAGCAGTGTAGAATTCTGTCATTAAGTGAACTGTATATGACTGCCTTGAAAATCTTATATACAGACACATGATTGAAGCAAGTCATAGAAACAGCTACACCCGAATTCTCCAAGAACACTGGAACTCCTGCTTGCTCATAACACAGTTGGGTATACAGTTTAATATATTTATACTATCACAAAATACAGGTTATCTATGACTTGCACTTCTCCCCAAATGCAAAAAGCAACTGGGATGATTTAAAAGGTTTAAGTAGTTATAAATATCTCATTCTATATTTTTGTAGCTTAACGTCAAGAACCACAAAGCTTCAGGAAGAAAAAAAATTATGGATGATGGTCAGATACAAATGGAATTCAGACACCTCCTGGAGCAGTAATTTGGTGATTAATGCCACCTTATGCCTTTGTGAATGAGTGTAAACGGTAGAGGAGCCAAAATGCATGGATTTTGATTTTCCATTGGTTGCTATAATTGCAATGAAAAAGACAACCTTTAGAGAGAAATGGTGAAAAGAAAGAAAGATCCAATCTTTGTGGTAAATACTAGATTAAAATCCCACAAGCCACATTTACAACACTGGTTGCAAACTTGTGGGTACTACTTCTTAAAAATGATTAAAAGGAAGCTGAATGAAAACAGATTCCCCTTCCATGAGAACAGGAATGAACATAGAGAAAGACAAGCTACATTTCACCAAGATTAGCAATTATTCTAAGATAACATGAACCAGACAAAGCTATTTTGTCTCATCTGAAACTTGGAGTACCGGGGAAAACCAAATAGTAGATTCTGCCCCCAGTGAAGAAGTAATTCATCTGTCAGAGAGCCTGTATCTGTGTTCATAAGGCTTTCACTTCCATCTCCAACCAATTACCCAAAAGTAATACATACCCCTACTGCAACAAACTTGCACTCTGATGAATACTTTAACAGCACCTTCAGTGGTGCTTTGGCAGACTAACCTCTCAAATGTGTGGCATGTGTGATGAATAAGATATGCTGATCTTTTTTTTATCTAATTGATATGGGCTCATAAGAGGTCAATAATACTCAATATGTGTATTCTCTGTTTTGTTTTTTTCCATGTCAATGAGAATTTACAAAATAAAGTTTTAAAACTCTTGTTAAACTGAGATCTGTAACACATTATCTATGGTGTAGCTACTACTGCATAATTTCTGACTGTGCAGCAGTTTTGCAGTGCTACGAGAAATGTTGAATTTATTTCATTCCATTTTTAGTGTCCATCTGAAAATCATATTCAGTTCTTTTAAGGCTGAGAAGCTAAGTACTTATAAACAAGGAATAAATGACTAAGGTAAGTGAACACATGCTGAACACATGCTGAACACATGCTGCTCTCTTTGTTTAAAATAATAAACTGAAATAATGGCCCAACTTTTAGAAGCTGGAATTTGCTAAGGACAACCAACTCATTATATACACTGGCATCAACAGTCCCATGTACCCAAGAGGCAGACTGCTGTTAACTAATTACAACATTTTACATTCCTGTACACCTACCAACTCAAAGAATCCCAAAGTGACAATAGTCACTTCGGAAAGTTGTGCTGCACTGGAACCGTTGTGTTGTCCCTAAACTCTTGTGCATTATTTGAAGCTGTAGAGAAGATTGGGAAATTAGGCAGAGCAGAATGTAATTTGGCCATGTCACAGGGGTTATCTACATCCTTACTATCATGCAAGGTGTTACTGAGCACAAGAAAGTGATTCAAGTTTTGCCCCTTTATACAGTCCGAGTTCTCAAAAAAAGGAGCAAACTATATAGAATACTGATTTCTGGGTACATAGGAATTTCATGCAAGACACAGGTATAGTATGAATAGTGTCAGTATAAATTTTCCCATATACCACAACAACATGACTCAACAACAATAGTATTGCCAAACACAAGGGTTAAAAATAATGAGGTAGTCATTAATAAAAAACAATAGATTAGTTTTTAAAATCTCAGTTTTAAGCTAGTTTGCGGTGGGGGGTGGGGATTGTTTTTCTTTGCACTCAATTTCCTGAGCATTCTGGAGACCACATTTTCAAGATTTTTGCCTCAACTATGAGTAGGGTGACCAGGTGTCCAGTTTTCAACCAGAACACCAGGTTGAAAAGGGATCCTGGTGGCTCTGGTCAGCACCGCTGACCGGGCCATTGACTTTCCCCACCCATGCCCCAATCCCTTGCCCCAGCCCTGATTCCCCCTTCCACCCTCCACCCTTCCACCCTCTAAACTCCTCAGTCCCAGCCCGGAACACCCTCCTACACCCCAAACCCCTCAGCCCAAGCTCCAACCCCAAGCCAGAGCCCTCACACCCCCCACACCCCAACCCCCTACCCCAGAGCCCCCTCTCACACTCCAAACCCCTCAGTCCCAGTCCAGACCCCCCTCCTGCACCCCAAACCCTCCATCCCTGTCCCCACCCCAAAGCCTGCACCTCCAGCCAGAGTCCTCACCCCTCTCACATTTCAACCCACTGCCTCAGCCTGGAGCCCCCTCCCACACTCTGAACTCCTCATTTCTGGTCCCACCTCAGAACCTCTACCTCAGCAGGACTCCCTCCCACACCCCAACCCCTTGAGCCAGCCCGGTGAAAATGAGCGAGAGTGGGGAGAGTGAGCGACAGAGGGAGGGGAAGTGGAGTGAGTGTGGGGAGGGGGGGGGCTTGGAGAAGGGGCAGGACCTTGGAGGAGGGGCAGGGCAGGGAGCGGGGAAGGGTGTTCAGTTTTGTGCAAATAGAAAGTTGGTAACCCTAACTATGAGGGTTAGAAATGGACTTTTCTTTAGTGAAAAACTGAGATTCCTACATCACCATTTGACTCCAGGAAGTGGAACTTTTAGAAAAATACTAAATATTGTGACCCTTGAAATAGAATTGTGTGAGCTGGTAACATAACAATACTAACCTAAAACACGCACCTCTGAGAAGATAGAAGTCTATCCTTATGCCTAGCTTTTAAACTCTTTACTGACAGTTTCAACCAGAGTGCTAATTAAAGCCAATTATGGTGATTCCCTTTGTGATGTGGGCCCTTTTCCATTAGGAATAGCTTGAAATCAACAAACTATCTTACATTATACAATTGTACAGAGATCAGAAGGGAACAGGCTTAATCTGAAGAACCACCTTGAGATGAAAAGCTCTAAGATCTCTTGAGATGTCTGGTACCTTGTCATTTTGGATGAGAAAGTTTCCAGAAGAAAAGCTTTTTGTCCTTATGTTTCTGCTTGGAATGAAGATGTGCAGTATGTGAAAATGAAATATAAATGTTAAGAGCATCTTGAACTTCAGAAAAAAAAACAGAGGTAGAATTTGTTTCATGTTTAGGTTAAAGTGTTCTAAAAGTTTTGAAGATATGCAAGCATCCTTTCAACTTCTTTGCAAAGACTTTGTAGCCAACCATTTGTAAATTACACTTAATTTGTACGCCAATAGTAAAACATGTGAGGTCTCTGACACATGATTAGAAGAAGCCTTTACTTTTACGTATAAAAACCTGATTTGTAAATAAAACTGCAAAGGATTAGTATCCTTTTTAGATCTATAATATTGGTTGACAGGATGTATAAGTGCCTTGTAAAAAAACCTGTTACAAGCTATGAAGTTTATATGTGTTCTCAAAATGCCACAATTCCCACTTCACCCTCACCGTGAAATATGGGAACATCCTTTCATTCTCTCCCTGCCCCTGAAAACACATGCTAATTAAAGGCCTTCTGGACCTTCATTCTAGAAGGAAGGCCAGATGTTGTTTCCTTTAGCACCTGACAGTGTCACTCCAGCTGGGTTAGGGTGGGAGTCTGGCTGGAGAACACCACAAAAGATATCTGTCTCATAAACACCCAAGAGACTCTGTGATGACTTCACAGTCCTCCTATAACAGGCTATTTAGTAGAGATTACAAATTATGAAATCACTAGAGCACTTCCCAGCCTTAAAACAGTAAACTAAGCAAAATATGCATAATAATCAGTTCTGAAAGATTCATCTCTCATATAGCTATTCATTTTACCTCATTTTTACACTCCCACCCTCCAAGCATTGTCAATAACTCACATTCAAGTCAATTACTATTGATAATTTACAAATACCTTACAGTTCATAAGCTCAAGCAGTATTCAGACCCTCACAATACATAAGCACAACATTAAAAGTCAAAGACAGGCAGAGTTAACCTTTTTAATTTCCTTTGACTAATAGGTGCTGCAAATATTACTTATTTTCAGTGTTTTCTTTTTCTTTTTTAATATTTGGTTGGCTCTTGTATGCATCATTAATAAAAGGAGATATACATTTTATAAGCATTCTTGGATATGGAAAGATTAACAACACTGCTAACTTATCAGATAAAGGGTGATAAACACAGCTGTCATAACAGTCATTCCTCTAAGGAGTCCCTCAGCAATAGGTCATTGCTGAGGTTGGTAACTACTAATCCAAGCCAATCATTATCTTCAGGATCAATGCTGAGGACATTGCTTACTATTGTATTAGTGAAAAATAGTTTATAGCTCTAATAATGTCCTTAATAAGAAGTTACTATAAATCACAGCTGAATGGCTGCAATGAAAAAAAATCAGTAATTTTCTGTTAACCTACTGATTTTCTACCAGTTACAGTGCAGGAAACACTCTATTAAATTATAGTGATATGCTGCACTGCTATTAATATTTTGCAGCTACATTTTTTCCTTTTAGAGTAAAGTAATAGATGCATTAAAGATTAAATAAAACATAGAAGATGTACACTACAAAAACATAAAGCAGTACAAATTAGAAAATAAGATAATGGTAAAGTAAACAGCCAGGACAAATGAGGCGTCAGGTACAGGCCTTCACACAAGTAAGGGTGTCATTCACCCATCAATGCAAAGGACCCATGAAAATGAACCAAGGCTGGCATACAACAATGGTGACTGCATGGTATAGAACAAAATGAGGAAGCATGAGAAAATGAATGTTTCCGGACACTGGTGATGAGAAAGGAAGCCTTTTACCTGCTAAGTCATCAGCTCAAACTCTGCTGAGGTAGGTAATGACTGAAAGTCATTACCCAAGGATGGTTGCTCAGTGGTCTACATGAAATGAGTTGGTTATCTCAGTTCCATTTCTAATGGAGATGTGTCCATGTGACCATTAGTATCCAGCTTGCAGTCTACATAGAGAGGCCAAGGGCTGAATGAGGATGGAGTCTAATTATTGTCTGACTTCAAGGAGGTGTCCCTTTTGGATCAGAGTTCTGGCATACTACTACTGCTTGTGTCGCATCTTTTCTGTTAAGAGTTAGATATAATATCCACACTTGCCAATCTAGAACACTGTTCACTTAATAATATTAGATAGGTAGAATCAAAACCTTAGGGTGCATTAATTATTGCACACCTGTACAAAGAAGCCTCCCCAACTTGCACTGCCTGAGTAAGGATCTGAAAAAAAAATGCAAGGCCTGCTCCCCACTACTTCCCTGTGAGTGCATGACACAAAGAGGTTGGGGAAGGGTGCAGAATAGGCATAGCCATGGCACTAGCTCCCCAACACACCAGGGACGAGCTTACTGCACCCCACCAGAGAATTTGCCCGTGCTTCTCTTGTGCACCAGGAAGGAGTCTGCCACTGCACATCCCCTTGTGCTGTCACAACTCCTGATATCTTCCAACTCAGGGATCTCCTTAAATGGCACAATTAAGCTTTTAACAATCTCAGCAGAATAGAAACTCAAACAGATTTTAAAGTGTTTGTAGAAGCTGCCAACAGCAGCTATCTTTTTCCTTGAAGTTTTGTCTCAGGATGGGCCCAAACTCAAACTCAAAAGACAACCCCCCAATCCAGTAGTGTTGGTGTTCAGTATGTCAGTTGTCAATCGTGAACTCCTTTTGTTTTCATACAAAGATGCTTGGGTGACGTTATGCAGACATCAGGGCAAATTTATAGCATCAAGTGGCTTTGATAAGTGGGAGAGTTTTACCCAGTCTGAGTTTAGGTATGAGTTTGAATGTAAAACTCAAAGAAAAACTCAAGAGGGAGACAGTTGGGAAGGCAGGTGTTTTGAGACCAGAGGGAACGCGTGTACCCAACCAGTGAAACAAAACCATGAATTGTAACACAATTTTTATTAGGGAACAATCTAATAAATCTATACTCATATTATTCTGCACAGTATCCCGCTTTAGTTAATTATGTATTGCATTTAGGTGTTGTATGATTGTATAACCTTCCAGTTCAATATTTGTTAGTTATCAGACAATAAAAGTGCCAAAAGAGAAAGTTGTTTAGGCACTTTGTAAAACATGCATTTCATTTTCTCTCTTTTACTTGGAAATCTAGCTCTTAAGTCATTAAAATAAATTTGCAATTTGTGAAGGGAGTACCTACCTGATTTAACTTAAATTTCCCAGAGAGACCATTATCATCTTCCACAATAACATAACTGCTGTACATGCACACTTAAGGGAAAATCTTGCCCCTTCTGGAATGCAGGTGCACTAGTGGAGGAAGAGTGATGGAATTTTATTTTCACTCATGAATAGCTCAAGAAAGTGCCTCTTTGGGAGATGGATTACTGACCTGGTCAATGAATCACAATTCAAAGAATGTATGTACAGCCAAGGCCTGGTCTACACTACGACTTTAATTCGGATTTAGCTGCCTTAATTCGAATTAACGCTTGACCCGTCCACACAACGAAGCCATTTAATTCGAATTAAAGGGCCCTTTAATTCGATTTCTGTACTCCTCCTCGACGAGAGGAGTAGCGTCAAAATCGGTATTGTTAATCCGAATTAAGGTTAGTGTGGCCGCAATTCGATGTTATTGGCCTCCAGGAGCTATCCCACAGTGCACCATTGTGACCGCTCTGGACAGCAATCTGAACTCGCATGCACTGGCCAGGTGGACAGGAAAAGCCCCGGGAACATTTGAATTTCATTTCCTGTTTGCACAGCGTGGAGAGCACAGGTGACCACAGAGAGCTCATCAGCACAGGTAACCATGCAGGCTGATAATCGAAAAAGAGCACCAGCATGGACCGTACAGGAGGTACTGGATTTGATCTCTATATGGGGAGAGGATTCAGTGCTAGCAGAACTGCGTTCGAAAAGACGAAATGCCAAAACTTTTGAAAAAATTTCCAAGGGCATGATGGAGAGAGGCCACAATAGGGACTCAGATCAGTGCCGCGTGAAAGTCAAGGAGCTCAGACAAGCCTATCAAAAAGCAAAGGAGGCAAACGGTCGCTCCGGGTCAGAGCCGCGGACATGCCGCTTCTACGCTGAGCTAAATGCATTTCTAGGGGGGGCCGCCACCACTACCCCACCTCTGACTGTGGATTCCGAGATGGGGATAATCTCATCAGGTACACCTGATGATTCCGTGGAAGGGGAAGAGGAGGAGGAGGAGGACGAGCTGGCAGAGAGCACCCAGCTCTCCGTTCTCCCCAACAGCCAGGATCTGTTTCTCACCCTGACTGAAGTACCCTCCCAAGCCTCCCAAGCACCCAAGACCATGACCCCATGGAAGGGACCTCAGGTGAGTTTACCTTTTAAAATATAAAACATGTTTTAAAAGCAAGCATTTTTAATGATTAATTTGCCCTGAGCACTTGGGATGCATTCGCAGCCAGTACAGCTACTGGAAAAGTCTGTTAACATGTCTGGGGATGGAGCGGAAATCCTCCAGGGACATCTCCATGAAGCTC
Organism: Emys orbicularis; assembly: GCF_028017835.1. Lineage (NCBI taxonomy): Eukaryota > Metazoa > Chordata > Testudines > Emydidae > Emys > Emys orbicularis. The sequence goes on along the minus strand of NC_088684.1, from coordinate 150,107,987 downwards.
TCCTGGAGGTACTCCAAAAGCCTTGCCACAAGGTTTCTGGGCAGTGCAGCCTTATTCCGTCCTCCATGGTAGGACACTTGACCACGCCATGCTAGTAGCAAGTAATCTGGTATCATTGCCTGACAGAGCCTGGCAGCGTATGGTCCCGGTGTTTGCTGGCATTCAAGCAACATCCGTTCTTTATCTTGCTGTGTAATCCTCAGGAGAGTGATATCGCTTAGGGTAACCTGGTTGAAATAAGGGAATTTAATTAAGGGGACAGAGGTGGCCGTTCCTACTGGGCTGTTTGCCTGTGGCTGAAAAGAAATCCTTCCCTGCATTTAGCCAAGTGCAAAGGGGGGGGGGAGGACTGGCCCAGAGCTTTTCGCGTTTTGCTAGCAGGGATCTTCCCTGATACCAGCCACGCGGTGGGGGGAGGGAGAAAGCACTCATCCCAGAGAATTCATGGCGGGTGGGGGGGGGGGTGTTAGTTTGGTTCCTGCAGGGATCTTCCCTGATACCAGCCACGCGGTGGGGGGAGGGAGAAAGCACTCATCCCAGAGAATTCATGGCGGGTGGGGGGGGGGTTGTTAGTTTGGTTCCTGCAGGGATGAACAGTCAAAATCTTGAAAACTTTGTAAACTAATAAATTGGGGAAAAAATCAGTTTGGATCAATCCAAATGTTCAATTTTGAAAACAGTTTGTTTCAACGTTGACTTTTTTTTCTTTACTCTGATCGGCTCAAATGTTTGTACTAAAAGTTGTTTTGAACCAAAGAATTGGAATTTTTAGCTTTGAACATGTCAAAACAATATGTTGACAATATTTAAAAAAACAAAAACAAAAACAAAACAAAACAAATTTTCAGAAATTGAGAGCAATATGTCGAAACTGACCCCTTCCTGAAAAAGTTTCAGTTTTGATGAATCAGCCTGTTTCAATGAAGAAGGAAATTTGTAAAAAAATTCCCAGCCATCCCTACCTCTGACCAATATTAGAAATGTGAATGGATTACAATGAGGCCCCCAGGCCAAACGGAATGGTAGATCTGGCAGAGTGATGTGGGTCTTATATGTGGAGTGCCAGATCTGAGATATTGTAGTCCATTGGCCTATATCAAGAGAACAATTGAGGTTTGGCTTTGTGGCCCTTTAGTTTGCCTGCAACTGGGAGAACAGTCAGGTAAAAAACTCAGACTTGAGTCATGATTGTGTACGTTCTGACCTTTACAATGGAAGTTGTGATGGTCAGTCCATGCAAAGGATACAATCTCCACCTCCTCAAACATCTAATCCCCTCCCAAACACCAGCTGCAAAGGCAGCAAAATGCATTAGTCCAAATGTCCTTGTTACATTATCTCTAATTGTAGCCTGCATGTCTAAGTCCAAAGCCCCAGTCCTGTATTTTGTTACACACGGGGACTATTGGCATCTACACACAGGCCCATAGATTTCTGAGCAGCTCCACAAGGGCACTCAATGAATTCCAGTACTGGGAATCAAGTTTGCAAAGACAAAAAGCTGACTGTGAAATACTGTATGTGCCAGTGGAAAACTACACTCAAGAGATGAGTATATGTTTGGGTCTTGAATCATAAATATGTCTTAAATGTTCATTTATACTTACTCTTAGGGGCCCAATTGAGGCCAATACTGCATACTGGCACCTGCCTCAGTTGGTCAGAATCTCAGCTATTTTTTTAAGCAAGTCTCTAACCTTTTGAGCTACAAAGAAAACCAAGAGAGTGTGAAACTAGTGTAAAGGGATGCAGTGATGCCTGACTCCATCAGCAGACAATCTGTGGAAAAAAGAAAGAAAGAAAAAAGTTTCTGCTACTTTTAAGCACTTGTCAGCACTCCAGAGCCAATTCAGTCTATAGGTCAATGAGGAACAACAGATTTGTTCTCTACATTCCAACAGCAGGACCAGATTCTATCATCTTCCTTTACTCCCATGCAATGTTACTAAAGAAAAGGAGGTTGTACAGAGATATGTGAGGGCAGAATCCTTGAGTGAGGTCATTAGAAAGACTTCTGAATCTTTTGACATATGGTGGTGATCAGTTAGACTCTGAGTACGTTGGCAAGACACACCAGCAAGAAGCCTGGGAAAAAAATTCTCTGCAGTAAATCAGAGCCTTCTCATCTAACATCACATCACTGGCTGTTGGAGATATTTGGTACTAGCAGTTGATTTTCCCTCAGCCCTTAGTTTAAAAACCTCCTCTACCAACTTTTGAATATTACATGCCAGCAGTATGATTTTGTTTTGGTTTAGGTAGAGACCATCTTTCCTTTATAGGCGCCTCCTTTGCCAAAAGGTTCCCCAGTTCTTAAGAAACCTAAAATCCTCCTTCCTACACCATCATGTCACCCATGCATTGAGTCCCTTCAGTTCTGCCTGTCTTTCTGGCCCTGCACATGGAACTGGAAGCATTTCAGAAAATGCTACCATGGAGTTCCTGGACTTTAATCTCTATCCAACAGCCTAAAATTGGCTTCTATTCAATATATTGCAAGTGGTTTAGCTAAAGAATCTCCTCTGCTAAATAGCACTGTGTAACGATGTGGTTCTGGCGGGACCCAACTGAGAGTGCCAATTCAGGACAAATTGCTAAAACAGGGCAGTTTCAGCCCAAGGCTGGGGTTTTTCCACCTCTAAGGCAAACCAAACCAGCCAGACTAAGAGGACTTTGGACTCACCCCACTGGCTAACCACAAGTCACACAAGCAATTCCCTTAGACACTCCAGTTTCCCAGTATCACCACCAGGACCAGTCGTTATGGGGTTAAATGGTTATGAAAACCAATACCCCAGTAAAAGAAAAAAGGTTCTCCTGATCCCACAGGACCAAGCCCCAGACCCAGGTCAATATACAAATTAGATCTTACCCACAAATCATGCTGTTGCCAATCCTTTAGAATCTAAAATCTAAAGGTTTTTTCATAAAAGGAAAAAGATATAGATGAGAGTTAGAATTGGTTAAATGGAATCAATTACATACAGTAATGGCAAAGTTCTTGGTTCAGGCTTGTAGCAGTGATGAGATAAACTGCAGGTTCAAAATCAAGTCTCTGGAATACATCCCCAGCTGGGATGGGTCATCAGTCCTTTGTTCAGAGCTTCAGTTTGTAGCAACGTTCCTCCAGAGGTATGAAGCAGGATTGAAGACATGATGGAGACGAGGCATCAGCCTTATATAGTCTTTTCCAGGTGTAAGAACACCTCTTTGTTCTTACTGTGGAAAATTACAGCAAAATGGAGCCTGGAGTCACATGGGCAAGTTCCTGCATACTTTGCTGAGTTACAAGGCGTATTTGCCTTCTCTCCATGGGTCAGTTGTATAGCTGATGGTCCTTAATGGGCCATCAAGCAGGCTAGGCAGAGCTAACACCAACTTGTCTGGGATGTTTCCCAGAAGCATAGCATAAGTTTGAAATACAGACAGTATAGAGCCAATATTCACAGCTTCAACCTCAAAATTGATACACACATATAGACAGCATAATCATAAGCAGCAAACCATAACCCTGTCTTAGACACCTTATTTGACCTCCTTTATACAAGATTTGGTGCCACTACAGGACTTTTGTTGCAACCATGTTCTATATGGTTCCAGATTATATCAATAACGTCACACGCTGTTAGAACTTATACACTCTCTTTGCCACACAAGTACCAGCAGGCAAGATGGTCAGAGACTCTAAAGCAGGTTCACTTCCATCTCAAGAAGACAGCTCTTTATTAGTCAACCCGTACTCATGGAGAAAGCAGGAGTAGAGTTAGGCAGGAAGTGTCCTTCCCATCCTACAAACATTTCTGATTTCAATTTGTTTTCCCTTTCTAGACAAAAGTGAGACTTACAAAAAGTGAGAGCATGCCTTCCCAGAATACCAAATACACTGGTGTTTAGGGCACTTCCCTGGGATGTGGCAGACTCAGGTTCAAGTCCCCACTTCTCCAACATCCAAGGGAATTCCCTGACCACTGGGCCATTTTATAGTAGCTCTCGCTCTCAATCTCTCTTTTTGGAACTGTTTCACTTTGTATGTCTAATTAAATATTCATTGGAGCAGGGACTTGAACTTACGTCTCCCACATCTCAGGGAGTATCCTCAGTACTGGGCTATAAAGTTAGTCTCTCTCCCTGGCCCAAAGTGAAATAACTCCAAATAGGAGAGATTGAGACTGACCCACTTCCAGAATAGTTAATAGCCTCATGGTCAGAACACTCACCTGGGATATAGAAGATCTAGGTTCAAGTACCTAATCTCAATCAGGCAGAATAGAAAATTGAACCTGTATCTAACATATCCTAAATACTGCTAGTGGTTATTCTGGGTGGGCTGGCTGGTGCTCTCTCCCTCCTTGTTTAAATCAGAAATTCTGGACCTGAGAAACATTTCCTGATGAAAGTTTAGTCAAATCTGGTACATTCTCTCAAAAATTCAGGATTTTTTGATGAAGCCAGACAGCTGTAGTGTGAACCCTGTAGAGTTCTATTTGCAAAAGAGCTCATGGATTAAACCTTGATGTGTGATTCCCAGTGAATGGACATGAACCAGCCCAACAGATTTCTTAGAGCCAAAAGTTAACTTAACCAAAACATTCACAGCTGCTCATACACTCACTTCACCATTCTCTTCCATCCTCCTTTGATGTCTTGACGGATATACTTATGGGGTTGTCCTGGGGGTTGGTTGCATGGGGATGAGACGTGAAGGAAGAAAGCTTGTGGGATGGAGGCTAGCTGGCTGGCTTCCTTACTGTGATGACCACTTCAGCCCATTTTTCTCAGAATGTCAATGAACATTGGTGAAGGCAATGAATTTTGAGCCCCAAGTTTAGAGTGGATTTATACACAGAAATTGCTAATGGGACCACAGTAGCACTTGTTGGTGTTACAATGGTATCAATCTTTTATAATACAACAGCGTCTTTTTGGTTATTTAAATTAACCTGGGTAAGCAAAATTCATTGCACATTTCATTCTCGCTGTAAAATCAGGACCAGAAAGGTAACTTTTTGCCTACTGAGTTCCTTTTTTCTGTAATTCTTTTTCCCTGGGCATTAATTTTCCAGACAGTAACCAGCTTTTCAAATTTTCACTCCAGACTCATTTAATGACTCTGTGAAAGCCAGGTTTGATTATATTGTATTTATACTGGGCTTAAGGTTAACATGAAATCTATTTCTACATTGTTTTTGGATTCTGTTGAACAGTGTGAGCGCAGAAAGATTTAGGCATATTTTCCCAGCTTGCCTCCAGGACCCTGCAGTAAATAAGCCTTGTTTCCTGTAGCCTTTCTAGCATTGCAGGGTGAACAGACAGAGATAGATGCTTTATACTCTATGGAGTATTTAAATGAGCCATTGATAGGTCAGAAACCAGCCAACTCCAAATGTCTTGCTCATTCGTCTTTAAAAGGTATAATACGTTTGTGTGTGTACTGTACTGTCTGCAGTCATCCATTTACTATAATCTTCTCTCCCTTAAGTAACTGGCCCAAATTTTAGAAGTGAACCCCGATCTCACTTGTAGGATTGCCAACTGTCTAATCACACAAACACAAACACCCTTGCCCCGCCCCCTGCCTGCCCCTTCCCTGAGGCCACACCCCTTCTCTGAGGCCCCACCCCACTCACTCCATCCCCCTTCCCTCCCTCGCTTGCTCTCCCCCACCCTCACTCACTTTCACCGGGCTGGGGCAGGGGGTTGGAGTGTGGGAGGGAGTGTGGGCTCTGGGCTGGGGTAGAGGGATTTGGAATGTGGGAGGGGAATCAGGGCAGAGCCCTGGGGTAGGGGGTTGGGCTGCAGGAGGAGGTGCGGGGTGCAAGCTCTGGGAGGGAGTTTGGGTGCTGGAGGGGGCTTAGGACTGGTGCAGGGGATTGCTGGCATGTCACTTTGGCCACTTGGGGAGAGGGCTCTACGCACTGCCTGTGCCCACAAGCGCCGCCCCCGCAGCTCCCATTGGCTGCACTTCGAAGCCAATGGGCGCTGCGGAGTCGGCACTGGGGGCGAGGACAGTGCACGGAGCTACCTGCCCCACCCCAAGGGCCGCAGGGATGTGCCAGCCGCTTTTGGGAGTGGCTTCAATAGCCTCTGGGGTATATGGAGTGATTCCGGGAGACTCCTGGTGAAACCGGGAGGGTTGACAACCCTATGTGCTCACATGAACCAAGCTGGGAGTGCAGAACAGATTATGCATGCAGATTAGGACTGAAAACATGCAGAATTACATCACATATAAATTCATGACTTTTGCACATGTACTATGCATTTTCCATGTGCATTTCCACTTGCACCTTTTGGAGTGCACTTTTAAACACATGGTTCTGTATTTCAGGACCACAGCCTTAGAGGTGGGAGGAGAGATATACAGTACAAATGAAATAATGTATAGTGCAATAGAATGGGGGGGGGGGAGTCTGTTCCAGACAAAGAATATTCACAGACTGAATTATCCTACAGTTGATTTCTGCTTACTTGCATCAGTGAAACCAAAAATCTCTAGAATACTGCAAGCATCCTTGGGGAGCTGATTGCTTGTACGTTTCTATATTTGTTGTCTGATTGTACTCAGCAGCTACAGTTTCTACTTCTGGCAGAAGGACTAATACATGTATCCCTGATAGCAACACAGGTCATGTACAATTACACTGAAAAGATTTATTTTGTAAAGTTGAGGCCATGCACATCCATTAATAATTGAATTCCAGGACTATAATGGCAATCACATAATGACTGAAATTAGGAAGTCAGAAATTTCAAGGATTCAGCAGATTCTGTGGAAGCAGCACTCAGAACAAGACAGTCATTTTTCCTTTTCAGTGTTATGTCTCCACAGACTTAGCAAATTAAGTGTAATGGTGACAGATATAAGGGTCATAGCGTGGCTTCATGGTACTTGATATGTGAATGGCTAACTTGAACTGACTGTGTAAATGTCTTATCTGATTATATTAAGTTTTAACTGGTGTATCAACTGCTGGCCAATTATGATCAGAGTAGCATCCTTGGCATGATGGGTCATTTTAACAGTTGACAGAGTACCTTGAAAATACACATTTAAATATGTTGATATAGTAGTTAAGGCAAAATCTGAAAGAACTGGCTTTATTCACTGCAACAGATATTTTCTCTCATCAAAAAGTTGCATCTTCCATAAGAATACCATGTTTTCCCTGTTTGGAATTTCTTCAAGGGTTTACCCTTTAAGGAAGATGAGGTTAAATACAGTTGCAATATGAGAGACTGTGTGACAAAATGCATCATTATGAAAAGGCCAAAACAGAATGTGTGCACCAATTTTAAAATAATCTCACAATACAGGCAAAACTAAGGGGAGAAGAGTCACACGAAAGAGCAAAAATACATATTAAAAGATTAGATATTCTCTCATTTGCTGTTTAACCATTTTTACATTGTTTTTTTCAATAATTTCTTCTGAGAAATGCACCGAAATCCCTTCTTTCTTCAAGCTGTTCCAGCTAGCAAAAATACTGCTGATCACATAGATGTCCCATGACAAGTGCAATTTCCCCTTTGATTTTGAGCCTCCTGTGCACATATCTGCCTTGTTTACTGTCAGACAAAAATATTTTGAATTGTTTAAAAAATGCTTCCCATGTACACAGAAACCTCTTCAAACTGCACCATCCAAAAGAAATATGTCTCCTTTTTCCACAAAAAAAGCCACTCTCACTGTAATGCACCAGTCTACACCAAGCAAACTAATTTATGTATTTGACAGGTAAGCAATAATTTATCCTCAGTCCCAGGTATTCACATAAAAAGATGGACATATTTTTAAGGTATGCAAAAGAATGGATATCTGAGGCTAATATATCAGTGCTCAAAAGCTGTAAAATGTAAATGTAGTATGTACTACATCTGCACTAACTTCTTGATTGGGCGTCAAATTTAACCTATTATAGACAGCAAGGATTACCTGAATTATTTACTTACTGTCTAGGCAGTAATATAGCATGCAATGGGTATAACTTGCAATTCACTACATCTTCAGCAAAGAAACTCACTTAGTCATTTTCATGTGTCATATGTCTGTCTTGTCTGAGGTTTTATATTTACATGAAATCTCACTTCTACTGCTGTAAACTCCTAGTTGAGAATCAATCTGAGTCAGTATTCAGTAGTAAGAGGAAGAAATCAAAGAAATTATCCAGTAATGGCCAGAGCCAGGTCTATGGTTCTTGCTTGGACAGACTGTACAAATTAAAAGCTCCCCCTAAAATTCAGTCATAGAGAGGCACGATATTGCTCAATTGTCCTTTGCTGGTGCTATGCCTGATGTCAGAGAGTATAGCCAAATACCTCTTGAAGAACTGCCTGTCATCTAATAGAAGATGTCTACCAGAAAAAACAAAAACAAAAACACCCAAGCAGTAGATTTACTACCAGAGACCCAACTTCCTTTCAAGCTTGCTTGATTTAGACCCTGATTCTACATACTGCTTTACACAGGCAGAACTTTGGACCCACGCAAGGCCAAATGAAATCAATGGCACTGTGCATGGTAATGCACACACATATGTCCAAGAGGGGCAGCTTACAGGATAGTCGCCTAAAATCAACTGATAAGTGAGCAAGATCTGTTTCGGGGGTGGAAAAAAACCTTGCACTTTTAGTAGACCAAACTGGAAGCCTTGAGAGATCTGCTTATAACCCCATGCCCATCTAATATCTGTCAAGAAGAATCTCCTCCACCACTGTGGGACAGAGTAAACCAGAAACATACCATGTAGGAAGGAGGTAGCTGAGCACTCACTGTATTCTAGAGTGTGTGGGGGTTTTGTTTTTGTTTTTTGACAACCTAATTAACACCCCTCTCTCTCTGTGCACTGTTGGCTACTATAGCTGACACAAGGAGTTCAAACAGCTGCATTCACTATAATCAGCTGTATGTTAGGTTGATCAACCTACAGGACATACTAATAAGATAGAGCCACATGCCAATGAGTGACTAATGTTGAGTTAAGAACGAGGTCCCATTAGGAAGAGAGTACAAAAAGAGAGTTTACAGTATTGACTTCTTCCCACATTATCTCCCAACCTCCTATTAGTTTATCGCCCAAACTAATTCTATAGCACCAAATGCTTGACCTAGTCATTTTCAGAAAATTAGCTCGAGAACACCCAGCTCACCCCTTTTCACTCTTAGGGTGCATGTGGGAGAAGGGGAGAAGACAATTTAGACAGACATGCTTTTCAGGAAAGAATGCAGGAGGTTGGTAACTCATTGTTGCCCTATGACTCTCAACAAGAAACCAAGAGCACAGAGGCATTCCATCATAATACAGTTTGACAAGATATGGTGAATGGTACAAATTACCCATGAACTGTTTCTATCTGAGCTATAGAGCAAAATTGGCTTTAAGCCAGTACTTATAATGGGGATGGGGCAGGAAGAGGCTGGGCACTAGCAGCCTCCACATGCTCTGGCCTAATCCCTGTTCTTGTGAACCTGGAACAGCTGGTTGGTGTGGAAGCAGGGTCCCAGCTCTGCCCTTTTGCCACAATGTCCAAGGAGTCTAATATCTTTGTTGGGGACACAACATGGTCTAGCTGGTAAAGCACTGGACTGGAAGACTGGATCGCTGTGTTCTATTCCCAGCTCTATCACTGACATGCTGTGTGACTTCAGGCAAGTCACTTCATCCCTCTGTGCCTCAGTTTTCCCTCCCACCCATTGTCAATCTTGAGTACTGGATTTTCAGAGCCAAGACACTCTCTCTCACATGTTTGTATCATATCTTGCACAATAGGGCCCTGATATTGGCATACCCTCTAAATGCTACTGCAATGCAAATAAATAAGTGATGTGAGACATTCCCAGGCCTTGTGCACTTGCATCAAGTATTGGGATTTTATGCCTGACCACTCAAGGCAGCAGGAGAGAGAGGACTAATTTTCCCGTCCCATATATACCTCTGCAGAAACAGGCACTATCTAAACCAAAATCTGTAATCTCATGTTTCATCACAAATACCATGTTCATTTATATTATATCAATAATTCCCGCTTCCTTAATAGCAAAATAAATAAATGATAAAGCACAATAGCTCCCCTAGCATCTATGTGTATTATAATATGTCATTTGTGTACTTTCTCTTATTCTGTATATAGAACATCTGTTAACCCTGTCATCCCCATCTGGTCCCCTTACCACCAGATGTTATTCTCAAAGCTGCATTAAGAATCTCTAGAATCTGGCTTTACCATGTGTTTCTAGAAAAAAAACAGGAATCTCTACAAATAACTCAGGGCTAAGTTGGTATGCTCAAAAATTAGAGGCTTTCATATATAATTAGGTCTTCCTCATTTGTATTGACAGTAGGGCTGGTAGAAAATTTTCTGACAAAAAACTGTTCCATCAGAATATGCTGACTGGACAAAGCTGAAACATTTCACAGGCATGTATTGATTTTGTTGAAATTTTTGAAAGGAAATTACAGAAACTTTTTTTGATGAGGTCAAAATGTTGTGTTACAACTTTCTATAGTATATGTGTAAAAATGTTAGTATGTAATATAATAGAAAAGTCTAAGTGATAAAGTTGGAATGGAAAACATTTCCATAAGGTTATGTCAATATTACCAAAACAGAATATTTTAGAAGTTTCATTCTGAGGTAATTTAAAAACATGCACCACCCCACACCACCAAATAACAAAAAAAGCCTTTTTGTTCTGATTTGGGATAATAAAAATGTTTCCCAGAGAAATGAAATTCTGAATTTCAAGCAGCTCCAATGGAGCCACCTAAACAGATATGCTTAGCCAAAACCAGAAGTTGTCATTAATCCACATGATGCTTTCTGAAACGGATAGTTTTGAAGGGAACATCTCAAGTTTAATTTAGGTGGGATCTCACCTGTGATGACTTACTCACCTCATTGTGTCCTTAGCTATATCATTAATAGGGAGTTGTCTGGTTATGTATAATTTCATTTCTGTTAGCCACATCAAAGATCCAAAGGCAAAGTGTAGCACCCAGTGACTTCATGCCAAGATTTGAAATTCCCTAGAAGATACTGGCTCCATAAAAGCTAGTGAGCAGATGATGAGACAGTCAGAGTGAAACTTTGGTCCTAGTTATGCCCTTTGCAACTCCATTACAACCTGTGACTGATATTATTTTGAAAGATAAAGGGCAATAGTAAATTGAGAAATCACTGCTAACCTAGAATTCTCTTTTGAAATTGCAGACTTCTGGAATGAATAACATTGGAAGAATTTTAACCTGCTGCACTTTATGTGAGCAAACAATACAGAACAGAAATTGCCTTTACAAAATGACAGGGGATGTTATGTGTGGCTGGCACATCAGTGAAAGAAGAGACATGTCAGCCAACGGCTTTATGGCTGTAGCATGGAATGAGACAGAAATTTCATGGCAGTTTAGACAATATGCCATTACTAAAAAAGTAGGTGTATTACATTCCTTTAACTCACTGATATGTATTATGCAATCCTATACAGCATAATGCTGTGATGCATAAACATCAGAAGCATTATATTGATGGGCCATATAGAACAGCATTCAGAAAAATCTAATTTATACAGCATTGAAAATAATGACAAAGATTGATGAACCGGTGTCTGTGACACGCCTGCACTGTGGACAAAAGAGTGGATTATAATGATCATTGAGGCTGAACTATGTGAAGAAGCAACCAGGATATTCTTACAGAAAAAATAAAATAAGATCTTACAGTCCTTTATTATGTACCCACCAGCTACTCACTTTCCCCTACTCATCCAAGAGGGTTCTAGCTCTTTCAAGGGGATTCCTGGGCCAGGATTCTTTCCTCTGCTCAAAGTGCTTCAGTAGCCTTCAAAAAATCATCCAGCAGATCACAAATCACAAGATTTATCCTACTTGCTACCAATGAGAATGCAGTGTCTGGGGATCTGTTACCTAGCAGCTCTGTGTTCTTGGGGAACCAGGGCACAGTATCCAGCCTGTCTGACTCACAAAAGACCCCCCCACACACACACACACACACACAAACACAGCCTCTGCTTGAACCAAATCTGCATCAGATGAAAGACTTATAAAAAGCAATGAAAATGCAGTGGGAGACATACCTAAACCCCTGGGATAAGGATGATAGGATTAAGGAAACTCTCCTAGCCTCATTTGCATCGAAGCTGGGACAAGGAGGCATCTCCAGAATGGAGAACAAAGATTCCAAGGCAAGAACCGCATGGAACTCTGGGACCAGAAAAGCAGGGAAGCATTGCATGATGGGGGATCTCTGCTCCAGATGTTAATGAACCCACGCCTGCACACAGCTCAGCAGTTATCAGAACAATTCTAGTAATAAATCATTTATTGGTATCCAAAATAGTGAAGCTCCCTAATTGCATTGTGAGCTCCCTCCAAGGAACACCGCCCATAGCCAGGAATGATCAGGTCCCATGGTCTAGCCTGAACAAAACAACTTTGGTATACTCCCTTGTTTACATATAAACATATCTAGTGTTCTCCCTTGAACCATTGTGGTTTCTCTACAAAAACCCTTACCCATGCTCAAGTAAGTGTTCTGATGCCTGGATCCAAAACCTGCATCAGTTCCATTGGGACTTCATCTTCTCCTGACTGATCATGTTGGGGGCTCTGCCTGTCTCCAGCACTCTGGACCCTCAGCTACTTGGGACACCTGTCACGTCTAGTTACTCTGACAGCTTTACCAATGAAGGGAAAAGGCCAATAGCATTATAAAGCTGTCAGGGACATGCTCCCTGTATTATAAGTTGGTTTCTGTCTTTTTTCACCTGTTCTGTAAACATTCACCAACTGGCCTTTTAACATACTCGTTCCCATTGCTGTCCTCTTACCAATAGAGCAGTGCAAATAATCAAGTTTTTTGTTTAATGGCTCTATTTACCACTGATACGTCTACTCTCTCCTTGCCAGGAGGTACTATCACAGAAGCTACATAACAGTTCTCTCAAATGGTACAATTTTGTTCTATACCCAGTGTTACCTTTAACTTAAAATATAATTAAGCATGTACTAAACATACATCGAGCGTATGAACATAACAACCATTATTTGTATTGAGGTAGCATCTAGTATTCCAGTCATAGAGCAGGATGCCATTTTGCTAAGCACTGTACAAAAAAAAAAACATGTCAAAGAAGAATAAAGAATGAACAATCCACATATGAGACAAGAAACTACAGGTAAATACAAAAGACAGGAATGCAAAGAAACAATGAGACAATACTGTTCATAACATGAAAAGAAGTGACATGGCACGCCAGCAGGCTCACCACTGCTAAGATTTTCATAGGCGTGGTAGAATTATAGAATATCAGGGTTGGAAGGGACCTCAGGAGGTCATCTAGTCCAACCCCCTGCTCAAAGCAGGACCTAATCCCCAATTAAATCATCCCATCCAGGGCTTTGTCAAGCCTGATCTTAAAAACCTCTAAGGAAGGAGATTCTACCACCTCCCTAGATAACCCATTCCAGTGCTTCACCACCCTCCTAGTGAAAAAGTTTTTCCTAATATCCAACCTAAACCTCCCCCACTGCAACTTACTCCTTGCTCTATCATCTGGTACCTCTGAGAACAGTCTAGATCCATCCTCTTTGGAACCCCCTTTCAGGTAGTTGAAAGCAGCTATCAAATCCCCCCTCATTCTTCTCTTCTGCAGACTAAATAATCCCAGTTCCCTCAGCCTCTCCTCATAAATCACATGCTCCAGCCACCTAATTATTTTTGTTACCCTCCACTGGACTCTTTTTTCCACATCCTTCTTGTAGTGTGGGGCCCAAAACTGGACACAGTACTCCAGATGAGGCCTCACCAACAGAGGCGTAGCGAGTGCCCTCCGTACCCTCCGACCGGAGGGGGCCCCGCAAAGAAGGGGGCCCCTAAAAGTGGCAAAATAAATACCGCTTTCCAGTTTCTGCATTGTAAGGGGCCCCGCCCGGACATATGTTCGGAGGGGGCCACCGTTCGGAGGGGGCCACGTTCTTTGTTGCTACAGCCCTGCTCACCAATGCCAAATAGAGGGGAATTATCATGTCCCTTGATCTGCTGGCAATGCTCCTAGTTATACAGTCTAAAATGCCGTTAGCCTTCTTGGCAACAAGGGTACACTGTTAACTCATATCCAGCTTCTCATCCACCATAACCCCTAGGTCCTTTTCTGCAGAACTGCTGCCTAGCCACTGGGTCCCTAGTCTGTAGCAGTACATGGGATTCTTCCTTCCTAAATGCAGGACTCTGCACTTGTCCTCGTTGAACCTCATCAGATTTCTTTTGGCCTAATCCTCTAATTTGTCTAGGTCCCTCTGTAACCTATCCCTACCCTCCAGCGTATCTACCACTCCTCCCAGTTTAGTGTCATCTGGAAACTTGCTGAGGGTGCAGTCCACGCCATCCTCCAGATCATTAATGAAGATATTGAACAAAACCGGCCCCAGGACCAACCCTTGGGGCACTCCGCTTGATTCCGGCTGCCAACTAAACATGGAGCCATTGATCACTACCCGTTGAGCCTGACAATCTAGCCAGTTTTCTATCCACCTTATAGTTCATTCATCCAGCCCATACTTCTTTAACTAGGTGGCAAGAATACTGTGGGAGACCGTATCAAAAGCTTTGCTAAAATCAACGAACACCACATCCACTGCTTTCCCCTCATCCACAGAGCCAGTTATCTCATCATAGAAGGCAATTAGAAGGCAATTAATTAGCCATGCTGACTGTTCTTGATCACTTTCCTCTCCTCGAAGTGCTTCAAAATTGATTCCTTGAGGACCTGTTTTTTTAAAGTTGGGCACTACATTAGCCTTTTTCCAGTCATCCTGGACCTCGCCCAATCACCATGAGTTTTCAAAGATAATGGCCAATGGCTCTGCAATCACATCCACCAACTCCTTTAGCACCATCGGATGCAATGCATCCGGCCCCATGGACTTGTGCTCATCCAGATTTTCTAAATAGTCCTGAACCACTTCTTTCTCCACAGAGGGTTGGTCACCTCCTCCCCATACTGTGCTGCCCAGTGCAGTAGTCTGGGAGCTGACCTTGTTTGTGAAGACAGAGGCGAAAAAAGCATTGATACATTAGCTTTTTCCACATCCTCTGTCACTAAGTTGCCTCCCTCATTCAGTAAGGGGCCCACACTTTCCTTGACTGTCTTCTTGTTGCTGACATACCTGTAGAAACCCTTCTTGTTACTCTAAACATCCCTTGCCAGCTGCAACTCCAAGTGTGATTTGGCCTTCCTGATTTCACTCCTGCATGCCTGAGCAATATTTTTATACTCCTCCCTGGTCATTTGTCCAATCTTCCACTTCTTGTAAGCTTCTTTTTTGCGTTTACGATCAGCAAGGATTTCACTGTTAAGCCAAACTGGTCACCTGCCATATTTACTATTCTTTATACACATCATGATGGTTTGTTCCTGCAACCTCAGTAAAGATTCTTTAAAATACAGCCAGCTCTCTTGGGCTCCTTTCCGTCTTATGTTATTCTCCCAGAGGATCATGGCGGAGGTGAATTTTAAAGAGGGATTTGAGGGGGGACAATGAAGTGGCTTTGTGGATGAGTAGGGGGAGATCTTTCCATGCTTAGGGGTGGCATGGGGGAATGTGCAAAGATGTTTGTTGGAAAGTTAAGTGATTGGGTGATGAAGGCTGGCATCCATGGCAATACATCCTGTGCTTGGAATAGGATCTCTTTATTTCAGGGTCTCATACAAGCTTCTTATGGGCCTTGGTCCAGAATGTTCTGCTCCTAATTTTGTGCTGCAATAGGTGGCTTCTATATCACACCTCTTTGGCTTATATTTGAGATATACTGCATGCTTGTTACTTACTGTCCAGAGTAATCCTTCATAGTGCAGTCTTCAATTATATGTTGGGGCTCTCACTGGTCACTATTTAAAACATAGCATTTTCCAATTTGTTGCTGAACAGAAGACCCTGACATGCCACAGCCATTTCCTATTGAAAGTTTAGGGGAAACTGTGGCATCTCATATCTCAAAGTATGGAACTATTGGCTGATTATGACTTTTTTTTAAGCTAGGTGTCTATGTTGGCTCTTAAGAATAAATATAAATGTGTTTCATATATGGCTATTCAGTTAGGAGAAGCCAGTGAACTTTCAGAGGAAACTGTGACCATTGAGCCCATTCTGCATGATGACAGCCGAATGAACTTAAATGTATGGGTTGAACATCTACCCTGTGTTTCTCAAGCACAGATATGCAAATCTTTCTCACTTACTACACCAGCACACGTATAAACACAAGTTCACAAAACTCAAACCTGAGTAAGTTAGAGGTTCTGCTTTCCTCACAGCAGATTAGTAAAAACAATTAACTTGGGTGAGTGACATTTTACAAGTTTACCATGGTATTAATCATGGGGGGTGAGGGGAACCTATAAAATGGCTGATGAGAAGACTTTGTGCTTGGGCTGGTGTATTTCATGACAATTTTCCAAGACAATTTTTCAAGACGGTCATAAACCATATACAGATCCACTGAAAATGTCAGTTGAAGGGGTTTTTTCCCCCCACTTTACAAAGTGTAGCATATGGCATTTAGTTTATACCTACTGCACATCTTCAAACAAGCATTTAAACTCATGGGCATATGTGTGCATTGCATTAAAAGTATAAATAGACTATCTTCAGAAGTATTTATGTTCTTATGCATATTACCAGCACCTGTAAACAAGCCACATAGGTGAAGACCAAGAAAATTAGCTGAATTCCCTTGCTAAATTAAGATATAACTTAGCCCTCATTGCTATGCAGGAACGGGGTTATTTAAAAATCTGTCATTAAAATTATTAAATATTTTCTAATTATTTATGCTCATTTCAGCACTTACCACCATGCCCAATGTTTGCTGCTACTAAATTACTTTCTAAGCAAACAATTCAACATATTTGTATCAATTATTCCTATTATGATTAATTATTCTTACTGTTACACTTAATGGAGCTATGCTTTTGGCTCTGGTTACTTATCACCACCGTGAATATAATTGCATAATTGCTATCAACCATGAATAAGACAATTTAATTCCTTTTTATTTTCTCTGCCAGTATTGTCTTGCAGGTGGTAGAATCCCATGTCTTAAAGTATCAACTGAATAATATTAGCCGCATCTGTATACAAGTGCTCTGTCGAACTCTTGGCTTTCATACTACCCCCAGAACAGCAGAACTACATAGTGAGAGATCTGGCATATTACTTAGTACAGAGGTTAATAGAACAAGCACCCTTGCATAGAAACAGTTTACTCATATACTTTGCCATCTGGCATCTTCTCTGTTATTGTGTTCCTATGAGATGTTTCTATATTGTCAGTAGATACCTTTTCCATCATAGGCAAAACACAGTCATAAGGATTACAGCTTTCGCATTATCAATACACATGACATAGTGCAGTATTGTACTATTTTTGGAATTGTACCAGGCAGGCTCAACAGATTTCAGCTATACCATACAGCTACCCTCACCAAAACAAACATACAAAGTAGTCATAGTAAGCTAAAACAAATACATGCTATCCTGGTAGTTTCATGGATGTTAGAGAACGAGAAAATAAAAAGGTTCAATTCTTGTCTGCCTTGCCCATTTTGTAGTCACTCACATCTGTACAAAGTCATTGTCAGCATCAGATTGTTTTGTACTCTGCACACCAGCGCAGATTTATTACTGCAGTGTGTCCGGTGTGTAAATCAGCATTGATTTTTGGCCCTGTGTGCCAGTTATATCAGCCATCAGTGACATTCTGACCACTGTGGGGCCTCAGTAAAAGGTACAATACCCACAGAGATGAATACAAAATACTTGAGGTTATGCAAAGACACTACTTAAGTATCAGCTGTAGAAACAGCCCAGAGGAACTCAATTCATTTTCAGATAATACGTATATTAAAACGCAAAGTGGCAAGAATGTGGTGAAGACAAGGCTACCTTTGGATACATGATATGAGACTGACCCATTACATTCCTATGTGTAAGGTTGTCCTTAGAAGAAGTTCCTTGATTTGAGGGATTCCCAAAGGTTTGAATTTGGCTGCAATCACACTATTATCACTTAATTTGTGGTATCTTACAAGATTCCCGAGATGTTTTCTAAACAGAGGAAGACACCAACAATAATGTTTCCTGACTAAATGCAAAAAGAAGTCACTTGAGAGCCACAGCAATAGCTCAGAAGTTAATATTTAACAGATTTCAAATATAATGTTCAACGTCTTGTAAAATAGTGTGAGCAGATTCTCTACTAAGATTGTCAAATAGGAAGAAGCTTCTTAAGGTTCAATTTCAAGATCTTTTCTGTGATTGTATATTTAATTGAAGACTCTTGTTACCTTATAATCATAGACGTGTAGGGTTGGAAGAACCTCACGGGGTCCACACCATGCTGAGGCAGGATCAAGTATGCTTAGACCATCCCTGACAAGTGTTTGTTTAATTTATTCTTAAAAATCTCTAATGATGACAGTTACACAACCACCGTAGGTAACCCGTTCCAGTACTTAATTATACTTACAGTTAGAAAGGTTGTTTCCTAATATCTAATCTGAATCTCCCTTCCTGACCATTATTTGCCTTGGGAAGTGGAGATGAAGAAAACTATATTTCTTCTTACTCTTCAACCCCTTGCCCCCCCACCCCACTGTTTGGTTTTATTTAATAGAATAACTCATTCTTAAATGAGAATGACCAGGGGTGTGCTTAGGGGTGGGCCATGCGGATGACCACACAGGACACTGTGCTCAGGGGGCGCCATGCGGCAGCACAGAGATGCTCACTGTGGGCTGGCAGGGGAGTGCTGCAAACTCACAGACTGTTTCCTCCCAGCAGAGGAACATGGGGTGGGTTCTCTCCTTCCCTTACTTTATTCTTGAGAGCATGCAGAAACCTATCAGCAGAAGCCAAATAGTTGATCCTGAAACCTTTATTCTGCAAGGAGTCCTTATTCATACATTTAATCCCATTGAACTCATGAAGGTTGCATGATCTGTCCCTGGCTCCTGCTGTAACTCAGCAGTTCAGACGTTGGGAGCAGCACTATATTTGGGTTGATATATCTGCCAACATTTTAATGTTTTGCTGCTGCCATGAAGAATAAAGAATGATTCTATGTTCTACCACACAGTCTTTGTATCCTGAAGTAGACTCACATATGCCAGACTCCTGTTTGCTATATATAGCATGTGTTGTGAGAGATAAAGCCTGTTTCCTTGCCGATCCTGAGACAGACATTGCAGATGTGCAATGCTGTTAAAGCTAGAATGTATGGGTTTGAACAGGAGGAATTTCCCTATAAATTAATTCCTAATAAAGGTAATTTCTTCAGAATAAGCATTGGAATAAATGTTTGCAATATTGATATTTGCGATAATCAGATTATTATTTTTGTAAAGATCATTTCATAGCAGACAATGTATGAGCAAAATGTATACCCCTTATCTCACAGTTTTTGCACTTGTTTATATATTTTTAGTATTGCTTTATATTTTTTCACTAACATGGACGTTTCTAAGTGGGAGCCAAGGGTGATGGGGAGTGGGGTGCCCATAGGGGCCAGGGGCAATGAAGGGGATGCCGTAACCATGAGTGCTGGGACGCCAAAATACAAGTTCATCCAGGGCACCATTTTCTCTAAGGCCAGTCCTAAGAATTACTATCTGTTGCTTTATTTCGTTATTCAATATATAAGTACTCTTAATACACACCCTGATTATTATCCCTAAATCTACATACCAGAAGTCCTTTCCCAACTGGAGATCCACCACTTAAAGGATTTAAGTGTACTGTGGTATATTCCATTTATAATTATAGAGAATCCTGAAAATATGCCACAGTCCAATAAACATTTTTTTTAAATGGTAGTGCCAATAGATTAAAAAGTTGTTTTGTTCTCTCTTAATGGACAAATGTCTAGGTTTAAATGTATCAGGGGGTAGCCGTGTTAGTCTGTATCCACAAAAACAAGAAGGAGTCCGGTGGCACCTTAAAGACTAACAGATTTATTTGGGCATAAGCTTTCGTGGGTGCTACCGGACTCCTTGTTGTTTTTGTAGCTTTAAATGCTTTGCTGATGCACCATAGGCACAGTTCCATTGATTTCAATAGCAGGCACTTCACCCATGTATAGCAGAACAGAGTCTGGTCTTTAAGCTTCAAATTTAAATGAAATAAAAAAAAAAAAACACAACAAAAATACCCAACCTTTTTATATGATGTCTCCTGATAAAGATGTAGAAAAATTACTCCACCTCCTTCAAACTGATAACCTTATAAATGAAAAAGCTGGAAATAGAGCAGCAACAAACCCTCCATATCCCAGAGTGCCAGTTGCATGGAAGAGACTGGTAAAGCAGAGATATGCATGGGAGCCACATCTAACTTGAGTGAGTGTGCTAGAGCAAAATGTATGTCATGTTGATATTTTCTTCATAAATATCTTCAAAAAATCCTTCTGATACAAACACTAGATAAATGGTGGGCAACTGAATATGGGGGTCTTCATTGCTAAATGAAATGAGGAGCAAACCACCCAGTCAAGGCTTTTAATCACATGATTTCTAAGTCCAGTTCCTGATTTCTGAACACTTAAGTGTATGCAAGAATTGCCAACCCAAAGTGCTTTGCTGAATCAGGATCTAAAGTGTCATCAGTTACTGTTTGTGGACATTGTGAAAATCAATGAGTTTCTTTAAAGAGGAAGTTGAATGAAGGCATGGAAACTTACCTGGTACACTGGCATGAAAGAGTTTCAGGGAGGTACAAGGTTCACGTGCATACAAAAAACAGACAGGTTTTTATTCTAGGTTTCATAAAGTTGTTAAAAATGTATATGAAACCATGGCATTTTGTTATTATTTATCACTCTATAATATGCTGGGTAGGGTGTGGACTTCTTCAGGTCACTTGTTTTGATGGAGTGAGGGGAAAGGAAGACAAATAAAACTAAAAACACTTGGGGGGAAAAAACCTCTGCACATACAGCACACTGCAGATATAAACAATATATTTTGCCTTTTCCCCCTTTCCCTTGAAACTCATTTGCATCTTACCTGCACTGGAATTTTTAGACAGATGCACTAAAATCATGGCAGACTTTCAAATTTGGCATCTGTGAAAAGCAAATCATCCTAAGAAATCCATGAGGATTAAAGGTTTATCTATTTCTGTCTGGTTATAAACAACATGTCAGACGTACAGTGCAAACGCAGCTAAAAATGTATTTCTTGAGCAATAAGATAAAGAAGTTCAGAAGTCAGATTCAGTGTGAGTAAATCGCTAGTTAGTTGGGTATTTTTAAGCCCTTCTCTAACCAAGTCCAGTCTACTGAGTAACCAGGATTGTATGCAATTCTTGTTAAAAAGAAAATCCATTAAACAGTTTTGTGGGTTAGAATGCATAAGAGAGAAGGTTATGCTGGATCAAGTGTCACTTTTTAATGAATTAAAACTATGTAAGGAGGAGAAATAAAACAAGCCTCAAAATGAAGGATTAAAGAAATAAAGAGACTAGTAAGAATAGTTGTAGACGGATAAATGGAGAAAGAAGGCAGTGTGGGAGCGACCATAAGTTGCCCAGGCCCATCCACAGAAACTGAATCCAAAGACGGATGTTGTTTCACAACTAGATTTAACAATTGTTTTTATAACTGATGCAAACCTGGATAAGAAAATGTTTGGCTTGATCATCACTAATGGGCTTTCTGGACAACAGTTTGAATCTCCAGAAAATAGCTCTTTATAGATATGTTCATGATGACTAGGTTCAAACTAGAGGACCACACAGGTGAACCAAACTTTAATCTTTCCTTTATGCTGACCCACACTTTAGCCTTTTTCAAGCCCAACTGTACAAAACCTCTCATATTTTACTGACCTTCTTGGTTTGAGCTGAAAAAGGTCTGCAAGAAAGTCTATTGTCTTGCTTTGTGATGTGGCTGATAGTTCAAAATACCGCTAAAATTCCATAGGTCTCTTTTGCAAACCATTTTCCTTTCTACTTTTGGGTGAGTTGCTCTGGCCTTTCATGGTAACAGAAGAGGGAGGGAAAATGTGTTCCCAGTTCCAGTCCAAAAACAGGTCAATCAGCCATGACAGTGCCTCTCCCCACACCCTAAAATAAGTAACTAGAACAAACTAAAGACTTCTAGCTCCTCCATATCACCACCACCATTGTGGACAAGTCCTATGAAATATTGGAAACTTTCTACAGATGTTTGTTTTTTTTGTTTTCGATATCCTACAGATTTTAATAGAAAATTATCTCTGTTGTAGAATTCAGGGACTTGAACATGGGTTTCCCCACATCCCCAGTGAGTGCTCTGTCCATCAGGGTATTGACTATTCTGGTTTGACTCGCTTCTTTCTTCCCCACTTGCCTCCCCAGAAATTTAATCCTGGACCCAAGAAACCTTCCCAGAGACAGTTTCATTGATACCACAATGGTTTGGTGAAAAGTTTCATTTCTGACTGATTTTTTTGGGTGGGGCCAGAAAATGCCATTTTATCAAAAACATTCCCAATGAACTCTATTCCTATCATATTCCATATTTAAGATATAAAACAGTGACCTCCCACAAGAAAGTGTCACATTCATCACAACAGGAAAATAGTAAGACTACAAATCTGTATCTTCTGTATCTTCCCCCTTCAGCTTGTCATTGGCAAAATACTGCCTCTGTGAATGAAAAAGCAAAGCTAAAAAAAAAAACATAGCTAAAGGAGTTGTTTCTTTATAGAGCGCTGTGAGTATTGCTACTAACTGGCTTATTACATCTGTGCCTTCGCTAGTGAGCTGATCATCAGAGGAATCAGGATGGAATCCTGACACTCTCTCCATCTCAATATACACCATCACTCCTTTGACTCATTGCATTATGGCTTTTTCACTTTCATCTAATCTATCACGTACTGCCCACTGCCCATGGCAAGAAACTGGACTTGATGGACCAATATCTATGATGGAAATAGTCTGGCAAACTCTACATTCATTCCTAAGAGACTAAAAAGAAAACATTTACACACTGGCATAGGTGAACTAGTACAAATATTTATTTTGCCTTAAGGATATTATACAGTTATTTTTTTTTATTTCAGTGGGTATTATAAGGAAGTGAAACAGTCATTAGGTGAACTTATTGATCCTTAAGCAATCTATACACTTTGACATCAGATAAATAAGGCATGATGAGCAGAATACCTGTCCTAACAAACAATCCCTTTACAAGAAGTGGTTTTATTTTGGGGTGTGCTATACAATCCTCCCCCCACGACACACATACACAAAAATTTTACTGTTGAAAGCTGTGTAAGTGTGCAGTGTCTGTTAGCGTCAAAGAGGAAGCAATGCAGATGGTTAATCACTGGAGTACAATGTTGTAAAGATTATAATCTAAAGCATTTATAACGTTTTTCATCCTAAAAGTGCTGTATGAACAATCTTAATAACACATCTGAGGTTAGTGGATATGGGGATAATATTCTCCTTTTACAGGTAGGGAAACTGAGACAGAAGGAGTAAGTGACTTTTCCAAGGTCACACAGCAAATCAGTGGCATATCCAGGACTCGAATCTAGATTTTCTGGCTCCTAGTCCAGTGCTCTGACCACTCTGACCTGTGCTGAGCTAATATTAAAGCATTTTTTGTTGGTAATTTCATTCAGATATACATATGCATGGGTGTATGTACGTATGCATCTGTGTAAATCTGTATATATTTTTATTTTAAATTGTAATACATTTTATTTGCCAATTCAGATTCAGTGTGAGATCCAAAAAACAGGTATAAGTCCCTGCCACCTACAATGCTCCCACTCTATTTTACCCACAAGCAGTTCTGTATTAAGGCTTTTCATATGTCTCTTCTGTACGTAGCATAATTTTTTTCTGTGGCATGTACAAATCCCAGCAACACCTGGGAGAGCTCTCGCTTAACTGGATTTGATAATACAGCCAAAGAATTTCTCTTTTCCCATTGTTGTTAGTGTTGAGTTCACAGGTGAATCTGTCAGTTCAGAAGCTAGCATATGCCTGTTTCAACTAAATCCTAGCTTTTCATTGTGTTCTATGGAGAAATGCACCTGAGCCTTAAAGTTCAGGTCTGGAATTCTGAATCAGTCCACTATAGAGAGAGGCCACTCAGAATTTGGATCTAGATTCATACTTCCTTCTAGTTCAGGTGCGTTCATATCCTGGCTTTTGGTTTGGGCCCCTCTCTAGTGCCTCGTTATGGCACGCATTCCTGTGTGCATCTGAGACACTATCTGATCCTTTCTACAAATAGTGCTTCCAGCTTAATACATAACCATGAATAAATCAGTTAAGGCTTTTATTGAGAACTGTGCTTTAAGTGCAGAAGTCACTCAACTACAGAAGTTACCTCCATAATTTGGTAGGCATTTATTTTTGGTTGTAAATTCTACACTGTAATAACCACAAATTTGAACTAACTCTCCCTGAATCCCCTAACCCCTCAAAAAAGACCTTTCACTCTCCACAGATTCAGACCACAGTAATGGTGAATGTGGTATCACCTGTGAATTTACGGATACCTTCATAGGAATGTTTGCCATCTCCTCAAACAATAAGAGGGAAATTAAGAGAAAACATTACAGGTACTTATCAGCTGGAAGAGAAAAAGTTAAACTGGGCACAGCCACATAGCTGCAGCCCTAGAAAACAATCCAGGAAAAGAAGTCCCTATTAGAGAGCAGTTCTATGTAGGGGAGACTGAATAAGGACCAGAAAGTCACTAACGTGCCTTGTGTGGTCGCGGTGTCCTAAAAAAACCACCTCAACGAGGGGAGTAGCTCCCAGCGCTGGGGCACTGTTTACACTGGCGCTTTACAGCGCTGCAACTTGCTGAACTCAGGGGTGTGTTTTTTCATTGCCAGTGTAGACAAGCCCTTAAAAAGGTAACTCTGGGAAAGGTGCTGATATTGTGTTGTACATCTCAGTACTATATTACACATCCCTAGAATCTACACAGGCTGGCTTCATCCTCCAAGTTTGACTGTTTTTGAATGCAGGGGATCAGTGTCAGATTTTTCTAATTCTATCTAAGAAAGAAATCAAAATCTACTTTTCTGGCATTTTCCATTGTGGGGGTTGAGATGGAAGAGGAGATACCTCACCCTTATAATCAGAACAAAATATTGGGAGCAAGTTGCATGTCAAGAAAACAGATGACAATAAATCTCCCTAAAGCGCCATCTAGCACCTCATTCTGACACTAACTAGACAGCCGTGTCATATAGTTTTCTGCAACTAAACAACAAAATAGAATTGTGTGAAGAAGCACTGATTTGTCAGGAAGTCAAACTCATCCATCCTGACTGACTTGAATCTATATAAAAATCCCCCCAATATATCCAAAGAAAAACTGAACAAATCTCATTGTTATATCAAGCACAGAACAAATGCAGAGACTCACTTCTCTGTCTTTAAAAGAAGTTACCCTTTTTTGGCTTATAATTCAAGTTTTTCCTTAGCAAAACATTCTATAACCTTGCACCTATCTTCAATACATTTCTGCACTTTATCATCTATAAACCTTCTATTAACTCTTTTCTCTATCCGAGCTGATCAGATTGTTTCCTTTGTATGCTTCCTTTGTATCCTTTTTCCATTCCTCACTTTATACCTTTTGTACTTCATGCTTGGAACAGCCTTCCAATTATTGCATGGCAATCCTCTTCCCTTTATCAAAAAAAGAAAACACTAGTAACTACCAATTACTACCAATATAGACTTGTGGTGCAACTACACATGTCTATATTGCACCAATTTTTAATCACCTGATAACTTTAGGTGGTAAGCTCTTTGGATCATAGCTTCATATGTATGCACAGTTTACCTGCTGTACTGTGCTAAGTACACTTACAGAAACATATAAATGACAAAAGTATTAATTTGTGACATTCATTCTAGTTTGTCTCTGATCACTCCATGAAAGGCCATCTCTGTCAGGCTTATTACTGTCTAGCTAGCATTTGTTAACTGTTCTTTTTTCAGTGGATAGCAGACTTTCTTCCTGCAATACTTACTATGCAGTAGGAAGCAAGTTGTACAAATCTATACATAAAGGGTTCTCTTTTTAAAGGACTTTTGGAGTGGGTTATTTCTTTCTGGGGAAGAGCAAATAAATAATAGGTTGACTGTCTAAACTGTGAGTTTCCTTATTCATCTATATGGTCAATGAGATGGGAAATTGCTACTTAAATCTGGGTGTTCTCTATGCATTCTGGCTCTACAAAAAGAGCAGGCAGAAGTTTGGGGCTAACTGGAAGGTGCAGGCCAGCAATACTAATGTGAGCATTTATCCATTTTCAATGGCAACAAATAGATTTTTTTTTGTTTTCAGTTTTTCAAATAAAAAAATCTGAAAAAAAAATCCAAGAAAAGTTGGCAAGACACAAAACTTGTGAGAAAGAATAATTTGCCGGACAGCTCAGAAGTCTCCTGTGTCCCAGTTCAGTGCCTTATCAAAGCTGTTCTTCCTCTCGCTGACACTCTTCCACACCTTTCAAATGGATTAGGGTTACTGGAGCATTTGCTGCTTTGACTGACTGAGAGAAATATTCCCCAAAAGGTAGCTATACAAATAGTACAATATTACCTGCCTGCAGGTAAAAAGAATACCCTTGCCTGGTTTCTAAATCCCATCCAAGACAATAGGAAAACTGTGGACTTGGCAACTCAGACATATGCACCATTGAACAGGTTTGCGTCTCTTAAATCCCCTCTCCTCATTAGAATAAGAACTCAGTTGCTAAACAGTAGAGCCCCATCTAATTAGACTCTTTAAATCTTTTTTCTCTTTTGCCCCTAAGCATACAAAATGTATTTGCATTGCCACTGGCATAATTCAGTTCAGAAATCCTTTCTATTGCTTCATAAGGACTTTTACTTCCTTGTCTGTTCCTTTGGAATCTGGTTTTCCTGGTCTCCACAACCCTTTGTTAGTATTTATTTTGCCAGATAACAAAACTGTGTTTTTTATCCCATCTGCTGCTTGTCCTGAGAATTGTAGAATCTGTCTATTTCAAGTTATGAAGGATTTCTATAGATTCTTTGGTGTATAGTCACTTCTGCCATTTGTGCACATAACTGCCATGATTGTAGCTGATTTAAAATTGATATGTTGCCACTCTCTTTCCCTGAAGTAGTTGCAGCTAAGTTTTGCTAACTTTTTCTCAATGCTCTCCAAAATCTGCTAAAACCCTCTGTATCCTGCAAGTACTTTTCACACCAGATGTTTATTAAAAGAGGAACCTATACACTAGATTATATATCTACTCGTTAAAAAAAAAAAAACAGAAATCACACCTTTAAAAAAAAAAAAGTTAGAGAGAATACTTCAGCCAAAGGCCAAATTGTATACAAATTGATTGACTTATCTGGATTTGCACTGGGGTAACCAAGCAGAATCTGGCCTGTAATATCTATGGCTTCAACTGTGGCTGTGTCATAAATTCAGTGTCACAATTTGAGCCCTGGATCCCCAGAGGCAAAATGAATCTCTACCAGCAATATATGGTACCTGGCACAGATTGCTTTCCATTCCACAATGGCTCAACTGCTAACTCATTGGCGGTGGAGACAAGGATCCATCCACTCCCTACCCCTATCTGTTTATATGGTAGTCACCATCTTGGCTGACACACTGGGAATTGAATTGGGGATGTCTAGGCTAAAAGCATGAGCTGCTACAGATTGATCTAAAGAGCCATGGGTCTCTAGCTAAGCTGTAATGACACATATCCTCAATGGATCAGACACAGAAGGGGACCTGTCACACACTCTAACTAGTGGTTATATCCATTCCTCATGCATCTGTGTGGGAGGGGCAGTAGCAGCACATTTACACTCCCCTTGCCCACTCCTCCCCCGTGCATGTATCCTCATCTAGTCCTGAGATAAAAGGGATAACATTTTAAGGCCCCTGACTCCTCCTGATGTCAGTGGGAGTTGCAGGCAAATTAATCCCTGATTAAGCAACATAGACTTCCATAAACTGAACAAAAGTGGTAATAAAAAAATCATTTTAATGATGTGGAAAAAGATAATAAAATTGTGATTAAAGTACAACCTCAACAGGTTTCTCACTCACTTCATTTGAAATATGTCAGACACTTAATCCATTAAATTAAATATGCTTTGGTTAACCAGCATGGGAATACAGAGACACTGTTTTGACCAGCACAAGCTTCCCTTATTTTTCTATTAATGCAGTAGAAACCTAACATAAATGAAGACAGTTTTTAATAAAACACTGACTAAGGATTATCAAGTTCTTTCAGCACTGCAGACTGATTTAGAAGGAAAATTCCTTATTTTGGATTCACTGATAGACAATTTTTGAAGTATCTGTGTGAGCAAGTATCTCTTGTGTGCAAGTATTTTGCCATGTACTCGAGTGACATACTTACATTTAACATTCACATTTTTTAAAAGATGTCTCTCATTCAAATAGTTCAATATGACAAACCTAGAGTTCTCCGTAGGATGTACTGGCGATCTCTGTGTATGCAACGTTCTTCATAATTACATTACAATAGTGTGCTATTTTTATATAGATAAAATAGAGGACTGTTTTGCACAACAGAATGACATACTTTAGAGGCATGATAGGCCAGTGAGTAAATAACATATGTAGAAAGCTGTCTCTACTTTTTAAATAGGAAATATTCCATATTTGAAAAAGAAAAAGAAAAAAACTATAGGTCAAGTACTACCATTGCCTGAGAAGTGACTCAGAACGACAGCTGTACAAAAACCACACCAAAACAATGAAACCCCAAACCAGATAGAATGTTCTTTTTCAAATTTCCTTAGCAACCCCAGATTCAGGTGGTGGTCACTGAAAGGCTCCCTGGGGCTCGTGAACCTTTCCATTAAGTTACCAAGGCTGTGCCTATGCTGCCCTGCAGTTCAGACGACAGGGACATGAATCGCAGTGAACACCAAAGTGCTGCTCTATAACTCCTCTGAGTGGATGCAGCAGGTGCAAAGTAATTCCCATAATTGTAGTCCTGTTCAAAGAGGACTGTGTTAACACAATCTACGAACCTTTTAGTTCAGGCCTGCAGCGTTCAGACCGGAGAGTAACAAAGCAGCACTTTGATGTGCCCTGCAATTCATGCCCCCATAGTCTGAACTGCAGGGCAGTGTAAGCATAGCCTTGGATTGGAAGATCTTTGGGGCAGGGACAGTTTTTTTGTTCCCTGTTTGTACAGTGCCTTTTGCAATAGGGTCCTGGTCCATGAATGGAGCTCCTAGGTGCTGCAATAATATAAATACATTAACAAGTTCTGAAGGAACCCAGGCTAAGTTATGGCTTTGAATGGCAACCATATCAAAGGTACCATTTTGTGCTGGTTTCCACACACACACACACACACAAAATGGGGGAGGTGGGTAGATGCAGGTTGTTCAAACCTGAAAGGTAAAGTGATACACAGTGCATGAAAAACCAATGAACCAAAGTCCCCTTGTGTTTGGTACTGCACACACACACAAATAAACCTGTCCTTGCCCTAGAAGGTCTGTAATCAAAATAAAAGACTAGAGACAATGGTGGATACACAGACTGGGAAAATGCAGCAGAACAATGCAATAGTTATGATTAATGTAACAAGCATCAGTCACAACACACTATCTGCCTAGCCAATGTCAAATATTCTTACTTTAAATTGTCAGTTAGCACAGCTCCTGAGACTATTATGCTTGGGCTAACTGGCTATTTAGCCCCTTAACACACATACCCTTTCCTCTTCCTGTGACTCGAAGCATTTGTCACTGAGCCTTACAGCTGGTCAAAAGTAGAAAAACAAGAAAATACCTATCACCACAACTCAGCTGTGTTGCCTACAGTCTACATCTCCTAATCAGTTGTCACAATTCTGAGGAGTTGCATTCTCTCTCAGACTCCCCAAAAGAGCAACACCTATCCTCCCTCCACAGCCTATTCAGCTTCCTCCGGCTCAGGCAACAACAGGCAGTTGTTGTCACTGCAGAACTCAGTGACTACTGAATCACTGGCCTGCCTAACCCGGCTATCCTATCAGGAGTGTCCCATGCACAATTTCTTCATCACACAATACTGTCTTGTCAGAATTACTCAGCAATTAGGTAAACACAGCATGACCTTGTAAATAACCAAAGTGACAGACGGACAGGAAAAATAGAAATAATGGCAAAGTAAATCTCATTCCTCTTTTCAACACTTGTCCTTGGTGTTCCAAAGACATCTTGTCAGTCATTTTATGTGTGCTTGAAGCAATTGCTGAGTCTCTAGAAGAATGAAACCTTAAAAAAAAAAAAAAACAGAAGCCAACATGATCAGCCACGAAATATAGTTAAGAGCTGGGAGAAGGAGAGAGTGACAAAATATGTTCAACTGAGAATTATACAGTTTGGCAATAACCTGATGATTATTTTGAATCAGAACTCCTTACTCTATAGGGGATAGCATTCAATGCATTCAACTGTCAATTATACATGATGACTAATGGCTGGTAAACACACTTGTCAGTCATAAGACACTACATTGCATTTGTCATCTCTCAGACAGTCTCCCATCGGGATTGCAATGTACCTCATTAACAGAGTGCTAAGAATTAGGATGCCATGCCAAAGTTTGTCATGTCTGGCAATCGAAGAGGGAAAGCGCTCTATCAATTGTAACACAGATCCTGTGCACAGATAATCGACTGAGGGTCTTTCGCTGACATGAACCCACCCCCCGCTGAACTTATGAAATAAAGATTAGACCTACGATGTTAATCAGAGGAATTTCCTTAAGTAACAGATTGCTCAGTATATTGCACATCAACTGGAGGGGGGGGGGGGGGAGAAGATAGTAGCATGTAGTTTTAATTTTGTTTCAGTCAGCATTTTAGCCATAGCTGTTAGCCATTATTTCTTCAACACCAAGTAACTATGCACCCACATATAGAAATGCTTCTGACAGGCAGTAACTCAGCACACTACAATCTTGGCTTCAATTAGACTAGAAGACCATTATATGTTTTATTTAAAGATAATTACTTCTAACTAAATAGATTTTTCATTATATAATATAAGAGCAAGTAATAAGTGTGTTCATTAGGTCAAAGAAACTTGAAGCGATGTACAGAACTTATGGAAAGTCTTGTATTATTTAGCATTCTGGAGTAATATAGTATTTACAAGAGGAAATCTGTCCTAATATGATTGAATAGCAGCAAGGATAGAAAATTACATTGCTTAAGGTCTGGGATTTGCTCTTGTATATTCAGTTCAGGACCAATGCCAAAAAAGCACTTTACCCTGAAGAACTAAAGGCAGTTTTAAGCTCTAATATCCCATGAATCACAAACACTAGGAATACGGGCTTTACATCATTGGAAAGATGAAATATGTTGCCAGCTTTGCCTTGCTTTTAAGTCTTCAGTTTCAGTCATCTGGGGAGGCAGGGAGGACTAGTGGACAGAGCACTGGACTGAGACTCAGGAGATCTGGGTTATATTCCTAGCTCTGCTACTGGCCTCCTGCATGACCTTAGGCTAATCATTTCATTGCTCTGTGCCTCAGTTTCCCCATCTAAGAATAATGATACTGACCTCCTTCATAAAGCACTTTAAATAAATGGAGATATCCTATCTCCTAGACCTGGAAGGGACCTTGAAAGGTCATCGAGTCCAGCCCCCTGCCTTCACTAGCAGGACCAAGTTCTGATTTTGCCCCAGATCCCTAAGTGGCCCCCTCAAGGATTGAACTCACAACCCTGGGTTTAGCAGGTCAATGCTCAAACCACTGAGCTATCCCTCCCCCCTTTGAGGACTATTGATAAAAAAGCATCACACAAGAGCTAATTTTCATTATTATTTACCTGCTATGTGAGTGTAGAAAAAAAAATCACTTCACTTCTGTGTCTCTGTTTCCACTCCCTCTGCCTGTTTCATCAATTTAAAATAAAAACTAAACCAGGGCAGGAATTCTCTCTTTTCTGTGTGTACCAGTATTCAGCATAATGGAGCTCTGATTTTGGTTCAGACCTCTGGGTGCTGCTGTAATAATAACAATAATCCTGTTAGACGTAGTTGCTGGCAGCGGGGTATTTACCAAGAAACAGAATTTAGCCCTACCCAACATTGGCATTGGAAAAAGGAGATGATGGTAATAATACTTGAGGATGTTCCATATCTCATAAGCTAAATAAACATTTTTTTTATCCATAGATCTCAAAGTGTTTTCCAAAGGTAGCTGCAAAAAAGTGCACTGTTACAGAATATACAGTAAATGCTCAATTCATTGTTTTGAAATGTATTATAGATGACAATAGTGAAATCATATGCTATGTTGCAGATCTGAGGACTCATTATACTTGATACATCAAGCAGTATAAATCACCAGGATCAAATGGTATTCACCCAAGACATCTGAAGGAACTCCAATATAAAATTGCAGAAGTAACAACTTTGATATGTAACCTATTGCTTAAATCAGCCTCTGTACCAGAAGGGTAGCCAATGTAACATCTATTTTTTTAAAAAAAGGTTCCAGAAGCACTCCTGGCAATTACAGGCCAGTAAGCCTAAATTCAGTACCAGGCAACCTGGTTGAAACTATAGTAAATAATAGAATTATCGGACACAAACACAATATGTTGGGGGAAGAGTCAACATGCCTTTTTTTAAAGGGAAATCATGCCTCAACAACCTATAAAAATTCTTTGAGGGAGTCAACAGGCATGTGGACAAGGGTGATCCAGTCACTATAGTGTACATGAATTTTCAGAAAGCACTTGTCAATGTCCCACACCAAAGGTTCTTAAGGAAACTAAACAGTCATGGAATAAGTGGGAAGACCCTCTCATGGATCAATAATTTGTTGACAGATAGGAAACAAAGGGTAGGAATAAATGGTCAGGTTTCACAAACAAGAGAGATAGTGTCCCCTCCATCCCAAGGATCTGTACTGGGACCTATGCTGTTCAACATATTCATAAATGATTTGAAAAAAAGGGGGTGAATATTGAGGTGGCAAAATTTAAAGATAATACAAAATTACTCAAGATAGCTTTGGACTTAACTGACTGTGAAGAGTTACAAAGGGATCTCACTAAATTGGGTGATTGTATGACAAAATGGCAATGGTGATAAATGCAAAGTAATGCACACTAGAAAACAATCCCAACTATGCATACAAAATGATGGGGTCTAAATTAGCTGTTTCCACTCAAGAAAGATCTTGGAGTCATTGTAGACAGTTCTCTGAAAACATCCACTCAACATGCAGCAGCAGTCAAAAAAAGCTAACAACGTTAGGAAGCATTAGGAGAGAAATAGACAATAAGATCGCAAATATCATAATGTCACTATATAAATCCATGCCCACACCTTGAATTCTGTGTTGCCCAGTATAGATCAGAATTGGAAAAGATAGAGAGAAGGAAAACAAAAAGGATTAGGGGTATGTAACAGCATGCATACGTGGAGAGATTAGGATGACTGTTAAGCTTAAAAAAGAGATGACTAACGGGGTTTATGAAATCATGAATGGTGTGGAGAAAATGAATAGGGAAGTGTTATTTACTCTTTCACATAACACAAGACTTAGGGATCAGTCAATGAAATTAATAGACAGCAGGTTTAAAAGAAATAAAAGGAAGTACTTCTTCCACACAATACAGTCAGCCTGTGCAACTTGTTGCCAGGGGATATTGTGAAGGACAAAGTTATACGTGGGTTCAAAAAAGAATTAGATAAGTTGATGGACCTATCCTCCATAAATGACTATTAGCCAAGATGGCCAGGGCACAACCCCATGCTCTCAATGTCCCTAAACCTGTGATTGCCAAAACCTGGGACTAGACAACAGGGGATGATCACTAAAAATTGCCCTGTTGTGTTCATTCCCTCTGAAGCACCTGACACTGGCCACTGTGGGAAGACAGGATAATGGGCTAGATGGACCCTTGGTCTGACCCAGTGTGGCCATTCTTATGTATCTATCATTCATCCCAGATGAAATGTCACACACAGTTAGTATTACATGGAAAACTTGATCACTCCTTGCAGTTTCTACTCCTGGCTATTCCCAGGGCTATACAGCAGGCTGCTGTTTCCCTTCCTTCCCACCTTCCTATCTTACTTCTTCCTCAGTGTGCCTCTTACTACAGCATGTTGGAACAGACAGTTGGGAAGAACAGGAGTTGACATTGGATGCTTCCCACTGTCCCACATGCCCCCTGGACATGAGCATTAGCACATCCCACCCCAGAAGGAGTCGGGGGGAGAAATCAACATGCAGGTGTTAGCAGGAGAAACAGAACCAGGTGGGAGAGAAAAAATTGGGGGGGGCAAAAGTACTGGGTGAGGCAAACTGTACAGTGCACTGGGCAGGCAGGAGAAAGGAAGCACAAGGACTGCATAGGAGATCAGGAGGAGATCAGACCATTGGGAGTCGTTGGACTAGAGGAAAAGTTTGAAGAGAAAGAAACAGATGATGGGAAAAGGAGAGACAACAGCTGGGGAAAGGGATATGAGAAAGAGACTCAGACTGAAAGAAAGGGAAGA
Source organism: Emys orbicularis (assembly GCF_028017835.1). Taxonomy (NCBI): domain Eukaryota; kingdom Metazoa; phylum Chordata; order Testudines; family Emydidae; genus Emys; species Emys orbicularis. Next base: position 150,073,402 of record NC_088684.1, on the reverse strand, counting down.
AACAAAACACTGAAGATACAAATAGGGGATAGTTGGTCTTGTAGCTAATCCATGTGACCAGGAGTCAGGATTATAGATTCTACTCCCAGATGAGACTCTGTCACTTTGAGGCTCTTAGAGATAAAGAGAATTGTCCAGTTTCCCCATATATCAAATAGGAATAACACTGAGCTACCTGACAGATACGTGAAAGCACTCGGAGATCCTCAGATGAAAGGTGTTATACAAGTGCCCAGTGTTACTACTAGACAGGATGAGACTAGCTGTATCAGAAAAAGGGTGCTGGCATTGTGAAATAAAAGTCACAGGAAGAACTACATGAAATTAGGCAGCTGCACGAGGTAAGAAGCCTTCAAAGTAAGTAGTCAGGGTTCCCCATGGAATCATCCTTTAGGCCCTGAGTTACTCTTCTGGGAGGACTCTCCTGTTTAAGAAAAATAAGGGCCAGGGTGAGTAAGAGTGTGATCTTGATCTATTTCAAATAATTTTGAAGTCAATTGAGTTGCATTTCAGGCTCCTCTGGGCCTATCCTAGGATGATACTGAGACTGCCCCCAGCGCCAACAGGCAAAGGACTCAGATCACTGTTCTGAAACAGTAACTGTTGACTGGCCTGACAAACTCACCTCACACATTGGATAAATTACTATGAAAGCAATGAGAACTGAGTGAGGTATCTACTGATTGCAAAGCTCACACTGATGCTCATAATCATTGTATGATGTATGAACAGGTGATATTTAAAGTCTAAATCAAAGCAGGGTTGACAAACAGGTTTTGCCAGACTACATTGATTTACCTGTCTCGCTGTCAGCTATGAACATTAAGCATTAAACATGAAAGCCAAACCCGCATGCAGAATAAATAAGGATATGGGAAGACACAAGAGACTAAACCACAGGGGATTGTGCAGTCTTGGGGGGGGGGGGGGGCAGTGAAGAACTTTGAAGAATATAAACAGAATGCAAAGAGCCTTTTTAAAAATCTATTCACTGAGGAAACCCTTTAAAGAGAATGGTGTGTTCACGAATGGTTGGATGAAAACTAGCAATTCTGCAAAAGACTAAATCCTGGGTGTGGAGGAGACTATTTTATTAAATAGGAAAGCTAACTATTGATAAAACACAAACCTAGGCCTATGCTTATGTTTGTTTTATATATAACCATTTCAGTTTCCATTACACTTATTCACTATCGAATGTTAGCCTTGAGAATAAACTTATGATTGTTTGCACTATAAGTCTATCTCAGTGCTGTGATGTTATAAAAGGACCTGTGCTCCTGAGTTGGAACAAACAATCTAGTGTGTACCCGGAGTCACACTGCTCCTTTGGGGATATTTTGCCTGGGAATTTTTTTGAGCATCTAGTAGACAAGGGCTGAATACTGCAGTGAATGCTCCAAGGATTTGGTGGTTGATGTGTGCCTACCACTAACCAGCACAAAGAGGACGAGGTCTGCCGAGACCTGGAAGGCTGTGCTTCAGTGGGCCAGAGGCCATTTATTTCAGGGAGCTGAACTACAGACACAGACAAGACTCCAACATACTACAGGCAAGTAGTGTGAGATGCCTCACAATGCTGGGTCCCCCAGGGAGCATCACAGATGTCCTGTCCCTGACTAGATGTTGCATATTATGTTTAAGGCTAAGACTTAGTCACTGGTAGTTTTGGTAAAAGTTATGGACAGGTCACGGGCAATAAATAAATATTTACAGCCCGTGACCTGTCCATGACTTTTACCAAAAATACTGGTGACTAAATATTTACTTCTGGACCCCACTGCTCTGGGGGACCCCTTTTGGGGGGCCCTGCTCCAGTGCTGGGAGTTGACTGCTCCCCCAGCTGCTGCCCAGGGACCACTGCTGCTCGGGCAGTCCCCAGGGCACCCCCAGGACCACTGCTCGGGCACTCCCTGGAGCCAGCTGCCTGGGGCCACCTGAGTAGCAGCTGGTGCGGCTGACCCCGGGGCTGCTCCCAGGACCGCTGCTCAGATGCTCCCTGGGGCCACCCCCAGGACCGCTGCTCGGGTGGTCCCCGGGACCAGCCGTACCAACCGCTGCTGCCCAGGGCTTCCCAAGTAGCAGCTGGTGTGGCTGGCCCCATGGACTGTCCGAGCAGCTTGTCCCGGGTCGCTCCAGCAACGACTGGTGCAGCTGGCCATGAGGCACCCGAGCAGCTGGCAGCCCTGAAGTCATCTGCACCAGCTGCTGCAGAAGTCATGGAGGTTGTGGAAAGTCACAGAATCTGACTTCTGCAACCTCCGTTAAAGAATTGCAGCCTTAATTATGTTATCACTAGGGTGTAGGGCCAGCAGCCAGTGCCGGCAGCCTGTAGACAAGGCTCTTGTACTTTCTGCTACACACAAGATTCAAGCTCCTGCTGCTGCTTCCAGTGCTGCTAGATGTGACAATTTCCTGTTTTGCTGCAGGTAATTACAGTGCAGCTCTGTGATACTGAAAGCCAGTAAAGTGGATCTCTCCATTATCTGGAGATCAGTCTTAGCCCTGCTGCCTATGCACACCACTGGAATGAGGATTTATCCAAAAACCCATTCACCTGAAATCCCAGAATCATAGAAATGTAGGACTGGAAGTGGCCTCAATAGGTCATCTAGTCCAGTCCCCTGCACGGAGGCAGGACTAAGTATTATCTAGACCAGGGGTCGGCAACGTTCAGCACACGGCTCGCCAGGGTAAGCACCCTAGCGGGCCGGGCCAGTTTATTTACCTGCTGACGCGGAGGTTCGGCCGATCGCGGCCCCCACTCGCCGCGGTTCGCCGTCCCGGGCCAATGGGGGTGGCGGGAAGCTGCGGCCAGCACATCCCTCAGCCCGCGCCGCTTCCCGCCGCCCCCATTGGCCCACTCTCTGGCCAACCAACTTGGACCGTAGCAGCAGCACAGAAGTAAGGGTAGAAGTACCGTGACCCCCCTACAACTCCTTTTTGGGTCAGGACCCCTACAATTACAACACTGTGAAATTTCAGATATAAATATCTGAAATCATGATATTTCTAATTTTTAAAATCCTATGACCGTGAAATTGACCAAAACGGACCATGAATTTGGTAGGGCCCTAGTTATATTCAATATGCAGAGTTGTACTCTGTGCCAACTACTGGAATAAGACCAATCAGACATCTGTGACCAAGGGCAAAGATCAACAAACATCCTCCATATAGGAAATGGCAACACCTCACTCCATATTTGGAAAATGACAGATACATGAGACCATGCAAGGACTACAGTGTCAACTATTTTGGCAAAGCCACAAAGAGTTATATGCAAGAATAATAAAGCATCATGAGAAATGAGAATGCAACATTACAGGCTGTAACACAGCCACTAAAATCAAAACCTACTGTATACAAGTGCAAACAAAGCCAATTTCAATATGGAAAAGCAAGACTCTGAAAGATAAAGCAAGGAAATTTTTACACCGACACAATGGAAAAATCCACCATCACGCACCAACAATCAACTTCATCACAACAAGGACTGATACTGATACTAAATGTTTTCCAGCAATGGAAATGCATGTACAATCTCCCATCAAGTTCTGACAAGTCATCTGACATGAAAGAGAAGATTAAACAGGATAATGAAAAACAATGATAATCCACTAAGCAAGGTTTTGATAACACACATTTTACTCCACCAAAGCCATTGCAATTACAAGCATTATTCCATTCACTTTAGAATGACACCCTTCTAAAGACATAAGCACCATAGAGTACCAGCAAAAGTGTGACAGGCCACTGGGTGGGCTGTACAAGGTGGGTGAGTGCCAGCAGCAGTGTGGTGTCATCTGTTTCTGCCAGTACTGGACTACATTGAAGGTCTGGAGGTAGAGGTGCCATGAATCTGTCCCCTCCCTCTTTATGCTGGAAAATGGAGTTGACCCCGCACAGAACATGCCATTCAGTCTAAACTGGTACAGTTACCCTGTTCTTGAAAATCCAGAAGCACCATATGAGATGGTGGAAATTCTGCAATACCAACCAGAACCTGGAACAATTTAGCCCTATAATCAAATTATTTCAATGAAATATAAATTGACACACAGGAAAATGAAAGAGCCAACCTCATAAATGGTACAAGAGAACAATGGAATGCTTTATCAATTAATATCAGTGTCATAACTGGGAACGACTAACCTGAAACAGATTCTTCTTATTATTATTCAGTGATAGCATTATTTTAATCTTAAATTGTGCACATTATGGCAAACAGAAGAAGCCATTTGTTATTGTTTGAATGTACAACAGAAGTATAGTTTATAAGCTTTATCTCTCAAGTGTATTTTACAACAGACAGCCGACCCCTACTGAGCAGGGAAGGAAATGACTGCAGATCAGCCACCCCCAGAGATGGAGCAATCAGGATTCTGAATTTGAGTTGTTATAAAACAATACCAAGGCCATTTCCAAAGTCAGAACTTTGGCTGACTAAAAATTAGATGGACTAGTTTGAGCCTGAGGTACTCAGCTCCCTGGAGATAGGTATGAGACAAAGAATATGCCTATAGAGATTTTAACTCAGGGGCAGTGGGAACGGATTTCTTTTCAGGAATACCTCTTAAGCACACAACGATCACTGTAACTTTGTTAATACTTCTGACCAAAAATTCTATGGAAAGCAGAAAAGATGAGCCCTTTTTTAAAGAGACAGGTGGAACAAAAGAGTCAGTCAGGAACAGCTCTCTGCAGGCTATCAGTCTGACTAAGGGCTGGTTTACATACAAAAGTCGTACTGCTTTAATCATACTGGTATAAAGTGATACAACACCCCCCCCCCCCTTAGTGTGGATGCAATTACACCATTAGAAAAGTACTTATTTTAATATCACTTATACCCATCCAGGAAGGAAATAAGTTACACCAGAAGTTTATAGCAGTATAACAGTGTGTACACTAAGGGTTGTACCCAGCATAACTATATTGGTAAGAAACCACAGCCTTAACCTAGTTATACCAATACAAAAATCCATGTGTAGACTAGGCCTCAGGATATGTGAAATAAATAGGTGTATTTTCTTTTTCTGTAATTTAAGATGAAACAGCCGATCCAGTTTAGCTTGTAGTGAAATATACATTTAGGGAACGTCTACACTTAAACTGCTGTAGCTCTTCACTGTAGACACTATCTATGCCAATGAGAAGGGTTTTCCCATCAGCGTAGGTAATCCATCTCCCCGAGAAGCAGTAGCTAGGTGGATGGAAGAATACTTCCTTCGACCTAGTGCTTTCTACACTGGGGGGTTAGGTCGGCATAGCTCCATCTTTCATGGGTGTGGATTTTTCACACCTCTGACACACAAAGCTATGCGGATGTAAGTTCCCAGTGTAGACCAGCTCTTAGTCATAAAAAGAGATGCCTTTAATTTTCTTTTCTCCATTTTTTCTTCTGTGCTTTTAATCTTCAAATAAAACTTGTTTTACTAAGGAACCTGTTATCTGTTTGGAAAGGCTAACTCAGGACTTCAGTCTCACAAGAGAGACAGAGACACAGATAGGGTCCCTATGGATGAGGCTGCCAGGTAAAGGAGATTGGGAAGTCAAGGCACGCACCTTTGTTTCAGTGCAGAAAGGCAAAGATCATAATATCCACACCACAGAAGGGTGAGTTGGAAAAGGCAAAAGAAGGCAACTCACCAGGGGGGCAGGTGGGAGACCAAAATGAAACAAGAGGTACCAATGGCCTAATGTTCTCTCACACACATTATAATGTAAGGTCGAAACAGATCTGCACGTAAGCCTTGTTGCTAGCTGCTCACCACTTATTCCTGCAGTTGTGATGGTGTCTGTCTTGCTCCTGCCCTGTTCTGGTCTTGCTCCAATCTACCCCAGCTGTACTTGGTTGCCTAGTTTCTAAGTCTGGCTCCAGTCATTTAAACCTATGCAAAGAGAGTACAAAATGCTTCTAAGGGCTTGTCTACATGGAGATTTGCCTGGCTTGCTATGCACTGTCTCCATGCAAGCAAACGCTAGCACATGCCCAATGTGATTTGTCGGCATTTCATATCCATTTTGCGCAAGGGTAAATGGGTCTATCAGATGCAAGGCAGCAGGAAACCAGCCCATTGACTGCAATGGGCCAGCATCTGTGACTAAAACAAGCACAATTCCATTCTAAGTGTAAATTAGACTTTTCCTTCAAGGCACTAGGGGCCCAGTTTGTATGCACACAAGTAACTTCAATGGGTCTCTTGTCTGCTAAAGTACTTCTGGCACGGTATTTTAGTATCAAAGGTTATAGAGGGAAGTTTACTTCCCAGTACTTAGGAAGAAATCCAGCTTTGTCTTAAGTTCACCCATTTCAGTGTTTAGATCTTTTTTATTTCTTTAACAAATAAGCCTGAGGTGCCAGAATAAGTGATTCTCTATAGAAAAAGTGCTTACAAAAATGTACCCTTGCAGTAATCCTCTCTCTAAACCACATCCACCAACCCCTATGGTGTACTTCATGTTAGCACTACAAAACATATGTTCTTCATTCATTCAATTTGGGATGAGCACTAAGAAAAAAAAAGACCTCTCTTACTATGGTAGGCTCCATATGCTTCAAATTGCTGTGTGGGCATGGCATGCAGACTATTCAGTTTCACAGCAAGAAAATAAAATACAGTAAATTACCTGTCCAGGACATCAAAGCGGCATAGATTGCTGCTTTTCTCCCATGATCATCAGATGATTAAATATCGTTTTCTCATTAAAGACTCTTGCATGGCTCACCCCCTCCCCTGCTCTTTGCTTGCTTATTAGATGACATCAAGGTTTTTGCCTTCCTAATTGCAACTGGATACAAGCTCTGTAGCACTGAAGGGGCTTTGAGAGAGAGGGAAAGGAATCTGTTTCCTACTGTGTACAAGTGGTTTTAATTTAAAATACCTAGAGACCAAAAAGCTATACACAAGGTGGTCTTAATTTCCCTTGCACCAGTAAAACCCAGGACACTGAGCACCCAGCAATGGAGAAGGTAGTCATAAGGTTAAGTTTCCTCAACTGAGCCTGGAGTTAGCTTCAAAGGAAGGTTAATGACCCCAATTGGACTGTGGCAGAATCACATGACTGGCCAGCCTGCCTGATAGGCTGAAAGCAACCAATAGGTCTGCACATGTAAACTCAGCAGCCTGGTTACTAGCTGCTTACCACTTATTCCTGCAGTTGTGATTGTGTCTGTCTTGCTCCTGCTCCAGTCTACCCTATCTGTACTTGGTTGCATAGCTTCTAAGTCTGGTTCTGATCTCTGGCTCCAGTTATTGCCTTCTGATTCTGGTTCTGACCCGTGGCTTGATCCCTGATTCCAAATTTGGCCTGTGGTGCTGGTTCCTGGCTCTAACCATTAGGTAAGACTGCCCATGTCCTGGTCCTGACAGCCACTCACAAGGGTCTTGAGGCTATGCCAGGCAGCCATAAGCCTGCTCCATCAGTGGCACACAGTCAGCAAACCCAGCCTCAGAAGTGGGTAGTACTGCCAGGGGAGAGTTTATTGATTGATTGGCCCTCTTTCTCACTGATGTATGTGAGCACCTCTCTAAATTAATGATGAGTTTAGCCCTGTGAGGTAAGGAAGAACAGTGATGTGCCTTTTATGGAGGGGAACTGTGACTGAGTGACTTGCCCAAGGTCACACTGGTAGTGTGTGGCAGAGCCATGAATTTAATCCAGCTCTGGTGAGACCCAGTCCAGGGCTGTAACCACAAGACCCGCTTAGTCCCCAGAACTATGACTAGGAAGCTGAATGTGCTGATTTAGTGTATTTCCTATGCAGTCTCCATCATTAGCATTCAGAGCAGTTCTCCTCTGGTGATTCCAACACAACCTTTCCTCCCTCAAGACTGAATCCCCCTATTGGTATAGAGGACTGTGATTTGCAAAATATGGAGTTAATCAAATGCTTTCTCTCAATAAGAAGAAATCAGATTGTCTATTTCCCTCCTTCCCCCTCCCAGCCACACAAGTAGTCCACCTGAAGCTGTTTAGCTACAGCAAAAGAACACTTACATTCAGGGAGTCTTATTTTAAAAGTAACTGATGGTGTGATGCTGTGGAATCCAAAATCAAAATAACTGCTTAAGATACACTGAAACATGCTTTGTCCTTATATTTTTCTCTCCTTTCACCTTCCTTATATTTACAATATCCATAACATTGCTAAGAGGGAGCAGGGGGAGAGTATGGTAAGCAAGTATCTGAAAGCTGTGAATACCAAGCAGGGAGAGAAATGGGAGTATTATTAATAATAATACCTAGTTCTTATGTAGTAATTTCACTGTAGACCTCAAACCACTTTATAAAGAGGGTCAGTTTCATTATCTTCAGTTTACTAGTGGAGAATCTGAGGTATAGGAAGTGACTTGCCCAAGCTTACCAAGCAGAACAGGAGCTGAACTCAAGTCTCCTGAAACTAAATCCAGTGCCTATCCACTAGGTCACATGTTGTCGGAGGGACAGGGATTAAATTTGTGTGAAGAAAATCACCAGGCTAAGCTAGTATTTATCCAAGAGTTCAGCAGGCAATACAGTGTTAAACACTATAGCAGAAACACTAACCCAAATATGTACAACACCCTAACAAAGATGCTCATAATACTATTGAACACTAGAAAGTCAATAATGTGGTGCCTATTTTTAAATAAAACTGTTGAGATTTACAGCCTGCTGAGATTCACCCCATTACTGAGTAAACTGATGAAGAGTCCAATTAAAGATGGAATAGCAGAACAGTTGGATAAGTATAATTTGATAGGCTCAAACCCAGAGTGATTCCTGTATGGAAAAATCTCAATCCTTTAACCTAATAGAGGTTTGTTGGGGGGTTGTTTTTTAAGTTAGAGGAAAAGTAGATAAAGTTGGGCATAATTAACTTGTGTTTTCAAAATCATATTATTAGGTTTTTCCCAAAAGATCATTAATAGGATTAAAAAAAATAACTATAGTATATTATTATTTATATGTATGGGTGGTTACTTTTCTAAGGAACAAAAATCTTTCTGTGATTTAGAAACTAATTAAGCAATAGGAAATTAAAGTTGAAAAGCTGCTCCTAAGAATGGAGATGTAGTAAGTTTTGAGTGAAGAGTCTCAAGTGTCTTTATCATTATTAATGGTTTGGAGAAGGAAGTGGACAGCAAGTTGATGACATTTCCTGATGATACTCAGTTGTTTCAGTTAGCAAAAGCCATAGTGTTTTGTGAGAAACACCAGATGGAGTTGGAACACATGAGGGGATTGAACAGCATGATGGCAGATAAAATGTAATTTGGCTAAATCTAAGGTAATGCACACTGGCATTATTAATCTAAACTTCTCAGATTTGCTCTTGGGCTCTGAACTTGTAGGGTCTCTGAGAAAAGAAATTTGAGAGTCATCACCAACGGTTTAATAGAGATATATCTCTCCCATATGCAAAGAAATTTAGAAAAGCAGACAGAATGCTTGAGTTCATTCTATAAAGGAACAAAATAAGTGATGAGGAAGATCACCCTGGAAAAAGCACCAAATTTATCACAACTCTTGAGCTAAATAAATCATCAAGACTTTCTGGCTGATATTTTCCAAATTGTCTAGGGAATATAGATACCCAATTTTATTCAATTAATTGAAACAGTGCATCCAAATCCCCAGGCAGCTTTGAAAATATCAGTCTTTATGTCCCATCTGCTGTAGCCCAGTGGGTTTGCTTACCTCTATTCTATTCTCTGCTTTGCATTATATTCTGCTTTATTATAGTCAGCAATAATGCAAGAAACCTACAGGCTTGTATCCTGTAAAACATTGGCTTCAGCAGTTAGCAGGAGGCTTGAGGTCTACAAACTTTGACATAGAGACACTTAGGTAACTCGTAAGTTTTGGGAAACTGGAAGTAGAGTGTAGGGGGGAATTTTGTCCATAATGACATAAGCCAACCACAGAACATGAACTGACACCACCTTCTGGAAGGTTTTGGATGGAACATCCGACCGGAAGAGTTCCATGGCAACAAATTGAAATATATGATAACGGGGTGAAATCATAAATACAGTACTCTATAGAAGAAGGACACCTTAACATTGGTAAGGGGAGGAAATAGAAATAAGGAAGAGGGAAGAAACCCCTATTGAATATGCATTACACATGGTAACGTCAGCCTAATATATTATAAAAGTGGCATCCCGGCCTGGGGACAGTAGGAGAGAGAGATGTAGCCTTTGGAAGGGGCCAGAATGATGGCCACTGGTGAAGATGAGGAAAGAGACGGTGATGAGGAAGATGATGGCAAACATTTCAGGTTATTTTGCAAGGGATGGTATAAGTATGGATGCTCAAATTTACTTTCTGTATTATCCATTCCCTATCTACATTACTGAGTGGGAGTGTGTGTGACTTTGCTAAATTTATTAATAAGTTATTTATTTATAAATATAAAAGAGTTCCTATAGTGTGTGTGTTGCACCTGTGCACATTGGGGTTCCCAACTATATAATAACTTTTAATAATACTGGGCCTGATCTTGGGACAAGAACCTTTCATCCCTCAAAGTGATAACCAGGAATTTTTATTTATAGTCTATAGATCAGGCTACTCTACTCAAATCAAATAAATTTCTTTACCTTTTTTTCTACACCTTCACTCCTCCCCCCCCCACCCCTCAGCCTCCCAACTACTTTTTTAGATCAGCATATTTGAGAAGACAGCAATCTCAACATGAAATTTAAGGTGACATAAAATCCCTTCTTAACTCCTAAGGAAAAGGCACAGATGGTATGCATACTGCCAGTGTGTGAAGATGAGATAACCTGTAGAAACCATTAAATGCATTCACTGTCCTCTCAGATCACCAATACATTAAAAACCTCTCAGATCAAACAAAATGTGGGCTAAAAGAATGGAAAATCCTATCACAGAATAACTGCATATAAAAATGCACACTAAGCGTGAAATACACTAGAACCTGCTTCATCCCGACTTAATCAATTGTGAGGACGTCTCCCTATTGAACAGATTCTGAGCCTAATCCAAACCCTGGGAAATAAATGGAATCAGTCCAATGATTTCAGTAGACCTTGGATTAGGTTCTCTTTTCCCAAATGCCCAGTTTTCCAGACATATATTTGGTGACAGCTAAGTGGTTCAGATAAGCATGAGTCTAATCATGTATGTTCAAATTTGGCACCTTTCAAGCTATTCTAACTGTCGATGAATCGAAGAGCTTACAAAAGTATTTCCAGCACTGGTGTCTCATTCTAACACCATCATTATGCCACTGCTGAGCAGTAGCAGACTTTCAGAGCCTTGCAGTTCAATTTCATGACCTGGCTATATTCTAAATGTAACTTTAAAAAAAAAAAAGTATTATTAGTCCTAAAAGTAGACTGATACATTCAAGCATCATTCAAGAATCCATTCTTTCCGAAATCTGAGTCCAATACCAATGCCCTGTTCCCAAGGAGCAATTCTGCCTCAACTGGAGACTAAGGCACAGAACAAATTCTTCTGCCGCTTACATGAGTCCCTCTGCTAGAAACACTGCCTCTACACAGAACCTTTCATAACAATAATCCCACAGCACATAACCCAAAAACTGAAGATTTGCTTACACTCTAAGAAAAAAAAATTGGAAAACTATGCCACTTATAACAGGATACTTATTCAGTTGAGTGTGTTGTTATTATAGTGATGTTTTGTACACACACAGTACCTTTTCATCCAAAATTTTCCAAACAATTTTCCAAACATTAATTAATCCTCACAACACCCCCATTAGGTAGAATGAATTATCTCCACTTTACAAATAGGTAAACTGAGTCAAGGCAAGGTTAAGTGAATTGTTTCAGACCACAATGTGAGGTAAAGGCTGAGCTCAGAGAAGGAACCAGTCTTCTTTTTTCCCAGTCACTTACTCTAAATTGGATAAAATTGAAGCTATAGAAGGTTAGTTATTTCATTATTATAAATATAGGACCAAATTCTTCTCCCAATATTCATACAACCTCATGGGGTTCACTGGGCAATAAGAATTGCACTATCTAGTTTTGCTTCGATGTTTGGATTTGAATTACTGAATTTCACCTGATTTCGTGACAAAAACATGCATGGTTTCAACATACCACCATAAACCAACCCAGGATGAAATAAAGAAGATTCACAAACTATAGCACAGTTTGGCCGAGTTGTTAGATTATAAAGAAAAAAAGTGCATGTTATGTATATTGAGTTTTGTATCCAAAATTTACTTTAAATCTGTTCCAATTTGGGACAGTACACAATAAAATAAAGTAAAATTGCACATCCTAAAAAACTACATAAAATAAATTGTTACTGGTTGCCTTCTCTTTCCTTATTATTTGTTTTTAGATCCAATAACTTTTAACACTCAGCAGTACCCAACATGCTTATAAAAATATTAACAATAATACTCTAACAATAAACATGTTCCCTGTTTCCTTCTTTTGCAACTCAATGTTGTGATCTGGCTCACCCTCTTATTTGCTAGAGGGGGAAGAAGGGACAAATGCCAACCAATTACAAAGGCAAATAACAACAACAAAGGAATAAAGGTATTTCAGTTTAGTGTTTTTACTAAAGCTCAAAACCTAAAGTAAACACAAAGGAGTTAGTAGGTAGAGAGATTTCATATGTCACTCATCTGACATAGCATTTCGGACCTGTGTTAATAAAAAAACACCATTCACAAAGCCCACAAATATTGCATCCAATAGGAAAAAATATATCAACAGCAATAACAGCTAATAACACAGAAAATATCATAATGCCACTATATAAATCCATGGTACGCCCACGCCTTGAATACTGTGTGCACTCCTTCTCAAAAATATATATTAGAATTGGAAAAGGTACAAAGAAGGACAACAAAAAAGATTAGGGATATGGAACAGCTTCCATATGAGGAGAGAATAAAAAAAGTTTGGGATTGTTCAGCTTAGAGAAGAGATGACTATGGAGGGATATGATCGATGTTTATAAAATTATCAATGGCGTGGAGAAAGTGAATAAGGAAGTGCTATTTACCCCATCATATAACAAAAGAACTAGGGGTCACCCAATTAAATTAATAGGCAGCAGGTAGCAAACAAACATAAGGAAGTACTTCTACACACGATGCACAGTCAACCTGTGGTATTCATTGCCAGGGGACATTGTGAAGGCCAAAAAAATAACTGGATAGACCACACTGAGAATGCCACACTCAGTGTAGACTGCAAGAAACAGGGCAGACAATCCCCAAAGCTGGTGGTTTACACTATAGATTCACCAAAAAAGTAACAAAAGAGCTTCTGCAGTAACACATTGGTTAACCAGAAGCCAAACATAGTCCCCTTTCGGCATTCCAGCCCTTGGCTCCCATCTACCCATTTCACATATGTGAGGTTCTTTCTAATCCCAGAGGCTCAAACACATATCCCCATGTCAATGTGAAGCTCAGATCTTACCCAAATATCACGCTGTCAGCCAACCCTTAGAAAATGAACAAAACATTTAATAATACAAGTAAAGAGAGTTATAAATAGTTAATAGATCATATACATAGACATGCAAAGTCCTTATATCAGGTTTTTAGCAGTGATGGGATGGACCCTCTGGTAACTTCCAGAAGATTGGAAGGTCCTCAGTCCATAACTCAAGATGCTCCTTTTAGTTGTAAAGCCACAGTTCAGAGAATCAGAGAAGGAAAGAGGTAACATGGAGCTGTTTCAGGTGTCTTTTCATATGCTCTGCCATGTGCATGTAAATTTACTGGTCCAAACAAAGTCCACAGCCCCTGTCTGTGGAAAGTTACTGTCCAAGATGGAATCCAGGGTCTCAATGAGCATATCACATTCCCCTACAAATTTTGCTGAATCACAGAGGGTGGCCATTGGCTCCTTGCTGTCTGAGGCATCCTCAGGAGGAGCTATCTGGACAGGATGAGTTTCTTTACTGGTGTACTGTGACAGCAGAGTAGTCCTTGATAGGCCATCAACATCAACATGCATCTTGCCCTAATGTAAATTCTATCTGGGGGGTGTCACCCAGGAATACAACACAGGTTTAGATAAAAATACATAGTCAATATTCATAACTTCAGAAACAAAGATGATATATGCATATAAACAGGATAATTATACTTAGCAAATCATTTTCATTTCCCAATTTCCATTGTCACCTTATATGACATAATTTGTACAAGAGTTGTTGCAATTGTGTAACAATAGTAACAATGATAAAAATGGTCATCTTTCTTATGCACAGCATCACAACTGGTTTCAATAAAGAATTAGATAAATTCATGGACGAGAAGTCCATTAATGGCTAGTAGCCAAGATGGTCAGGGATGTAACCTCATGCTCCAGGTGTCCCTAAACCTCAACTGTCAGAAGCTAGAACTGGATGAAATGGGATGGATTACTCAATAATTGCTCTGTTCCCAGGATGGGCAGGGATGGTGTCTCTAGCCTCTGTTTGCCAGAAGCTGGGAATGGGCGACAGGGGATGGATCACTTGATGATTCCCTGTTCTGTTCATTCCCTCTGGGTACCTGGCATTGGCCACTGTCAAACGACAGGATACTGGGCTAGATGGACCTTTGGTCTGACCCAGTATGGCTGTTCTTATGTTCTGTTAATTCTGTCTGAAGCATCTGGCAGTGACCACTGTTGGAAGACAGAATATTGGCTAGATGGACCATTGGTCTGATCCAGTATGGCCATTCTTATGTTTTTATGTTCTTATTCCATGATGAGGAAAGATATTCAAACACGGTCCCCAACTCATTCTTTGAAGACTTCTGTCCTCCCCCATTTCTTGACAGAAATGGACAAGTGAAGGCCTTGCTGTTGTTGCTGAATTCCACAGTTTCAGGGTCTCTTGGACTGGCAAGAGAAGAAAACACCAGAAGAGGAGACTCCAGTGAACCTATCCTGCCCCCTCCAGTCTCCTGAACTGTCAAGAGAAGCCCTTCACAGGAAACAGGGGGGTCTCAGGCCCACAACAGTCTGCTCATATGGAACATCCTGCAGGAGATTAAGAGCTTTGCTTAAAGAGCAAAGACTGAGGATATGTCTACACTTAAACTGCTACGGTGGCACAACAGCAGTGCTGCAGCTGCACCACTGTATCTCTTCAGTGTAGACACTACCTGCACTAATAGCAGGTAATCCACCTCCCCGAAAGCCCCCCAAGAATTCTTCCTTCAACCTAGCAGTGTCTACACAGGGGGTTAGGTCGGCATAGTTACATCTTTTAGGGGTGTGGATTTTTCACACCTCTGAGAGACATCACTATTCTGATGTATGTTCCCAATGTGGCCCAGCCCTGAGACTATTCATTTCATGTGCCAGAATTACAGCTCAAAACACACAGAATATGATCCTAAAAACTATTTTTTACAGTCTACAAATAAGTATAGTTTTTAATAACTAATATCAAAGCTGACATACTCCCCTTTGAAGAGTTTTCATATGGGAGAGATATGAATCATATTACTTACATGGTTAAGTAATGGAATAAAAAAGCTCACCGAGAAGGGGTCATTGCAACAAAGGGACAAGTTATTTCTAACTAATTACAAAGATTTTATTATGGAAGAAATACAGCAAAATTCATTCACCTTTCATTTACTTTTATTCTTAGATCATGGAAATCAAGAATGATAACCCAAGCCACTTGAACTCTCTCAGAAAGGTGAAATTCCTCGCAAAAGAAAGGAAAATGTAATATCTCCAGAACGCTGTTGAGTCCTCTCTACTCCCACTCCTATAAAGTTTCTATAAAACTCCTCCACTCTTCTGTCAATTTCTCGTCCAACAATAAATTTAAACTCCTTCAATGTAGCAGGAGAAATGTCCATTTCTCCATAAATTAAATACATGCAACAAAAGATCGGTTTATTTGTTTCATACATCTTTGAGGCAGTAGTTTGTGAGAGACTGGATGACTCAGGGAACTGGTAATGGAGTATTGGAGCCTTTCTTCTCTAGGCCACAGACTGAAATTTAGTCCAGGTCAGAAGAGAACACAAGTCATTCACACCCAATGTCTATCGGATGGCCAACTGTATTAGACGTGAGTCTGTGGTCTCAGTCCAGTCCATAATGGACAGGTTTACACAAAACACAGCAATCACCAAAATCAGTACTAATGAGCTCCTCATGGCTGACAGTCTCAGCAGATCCAAAGATTGAATACACATGGTAGCATCTTACTCCTGGAGTTATTCCTTCTTGGTAGTTGTTTGAGGTGTACACACAGGGCAGGGTGTGGAATACACTTTTAAAAGTTTTTCCAACACATCAACTTGAACAACTATTTAAACGATTTCTGGAAGGTAATGTTAGAGTCATAGTAAACAGTTATGAAATTCCAGTGATACTTACTATCAGAGCAAGAGTAAGTAAATCCGATTCCTCCTCAGAGCTGATCTAGTACATATACTTATTTGCTCTTGATTCAACATTGTGATTATCACTCTTTGTTCATATATATCACCAATTAATACACACACTGAAGAGAAAACAGATTCCAATGTTTTTAATGGGGCAGCACTGTTTCTGGAAAACATGTTTGCACTGTTCCCTGGAATGGAAATTCAGGATACTGAACAGAGTGACTCATAGCAGCTACAGGGAGGACTGCAGTTGTGGCAGCATCACATTCTTATTATACAGCATCACACTTTACAACAACCGCAGTTAAGGGAAGCAGCTGATTTGACTACATGCTGACGCACTGTAAAAATTCACAGCCTTCAAAGGCTCCCAGTTTTTCTTACTTTATACATATGATTTATATTCCTACCACCAAATTGCCAAAGTCTGTATAGATCAGAACTTTTTAAAGGATTTTGCTGTCAAGATACACTTGTTCTCGTCCATGTTTATTTCTTTCAGCATCTACCTGGATCACATTCAATAAACAAGTCCAAAAGCCATTGTTTTGAAAACTGTAAAGAAATTATGGTGATCAGGATGGAAGCTCCCCTTTTGAAGTAGAAGGACCTGGTGCCACAGAACACTTGATGCAGCGAGCATAAAGATTTCCAGATGGAATAAATGATCCAGAAATATATATTCCAAGCACAAAGTTATGTATGTCAATTCTGAGAAGCTTTTTTTGCCATAAAAAACTTTGTGTGGCCTGAACTTATAGCTTTCTATGTATAATAACCTCTGTGTATAGTGTTTTATTGTTGCTGTTTCCTTTTAAACTGCTTATATTCCAGTATCATAGTAGGATAAGCATTGGAAAACCCCTCAATGGATTTATCTGCATGGATCCTCTTGTAGTATCTGGGTCTCAGAAGGTAAGTTGACTAAGAGGTATAGAAAAGCACACTAAATATGAGCAAAAAGAATGAGGAGTACTTGTGGCACCTTAAAGACTAACAAATTTATTTGGGCATAAGCTTTCATGGGCTAAAACCCACTTCATTGGACGCATGTAGTGGAAAACACAGTAGGAAGATTATATATATACACAGAGAACATGAAAAAATGGGTGTTGCCATACCAACTCTAACAAGACTAATCAATTAAGGTGGACTATTATCAGCAGGAGAAAAAAAAACCTTTTGTAGTGATAATCAGGATGGCTCATTTCAAACAGTTGACAAGAAGGTGTGAGTAACAGTAGGGGGAAAATTAGCATGGGGAAATAGTTTTTACTTTGTGTACTGACCCATCCATTCCCAGTCTTTATTCAAGCCTAATTTAATGGTGTCCAGTTTGCAAATTAATTCCAGTTCTGCAGTTTCTCGTTGTAGTCTGTTTTTGAAGTTTTATTGTTGAAGAAATGTGACTTTTAGGTCTGTAACTGAGTGACCAGGGAGGTTGAAGTGTTCTCCGACTGGTTTTTGAATGTTATAATTCTTGACGTCTGATTTGTGTCCATTTATTCTTTTGCGTAGAGACTGTCTGGTTTGGCCAATGTACATGGCAGAGGGGCATTGCTGGCACATGATGGCATATATCATATTGGTCGATGTGCAGGTGAACGACCCTCTGATGGTGTGGCTGATGTGATTAGGTCCTATGATGGTGTCACTTGAATAGATATGTGGACAGAGTTGGCAACGGGCTTTGTTGCAAGGATAGGTTCCTGGATTAGTGTTTTTGTTGTGTGGCTGCTGGTGAGTATATATATCTTCCTACTGTATTTTCCACTGCATGCATCCAATGAAGTGGGTTTTAGCCCACGAAAGCTTATGCCCAAATAAATTTGTTAGTCTCTAAGGTGACACAAGTACTCCTCATTCTTTTTGCTGATACAGACTAACACAGCTATCACTCTGAAACCTGACATTAAATATGAGAAAGTAGGGGAATATTTTCAATGGCACAATAGTGAGGTAGCATCCAGGGGCAGACTGTTAAAGGTTCTTAGGTGACTAAATATGCAGATAGGTATCTAATGGAACTCCCATGGGACTAATGCACTAATGCATATTTGAAAATCCCATTAGGTGCCTACGTGCAGGCACCCAAATCATTAGGCAGAAAATACCTTTAAAATATGTCTCCTAGCTCCTACTGAAAGTCAAAGGCAGCTGGGTGTGTAACTGCCCTTTGTACCTTTGAAAATCTCTCTGTTGTATGCAAGGTTTAAAAAGGGCCCAAGACATATTATCGATTATAATGTTATTCAGGGGTCCTCTTTCTCTTCTTCACTATTATCACCATTAATTTACCTGCAAGGCAAGGGAAAGGACCCAATTATTCATGCTCTGCAGTGAAGGTTTGGAAAGGAGTAACTAACTGCCTCCTGGACAGAGGAGGCGTAGCTAAGCCTTATAAGTAGACTGAAGGAGCTAAGTTGGGGGAGAGACAGCAGAAGAGATAGGTCTCTCTGACTGAGAGAAGCCCTGGGATAGGGCTTAACAGGAAGGATATAATAAGTGAACTATAATGAAACCTAAGAGGGACAAAAAAGCTATTAATTTGAAGACTTGTTTCAATTTTGATTTGGACTTCTTTGTACTACCCCTAAGGGGTTAGACTTTTACTTGTCTTGGGGGAGTCGGGAGAAGATCCAGGTAGAAAAAAGTCATTGCATGCCCAAGGGAGAGTGCACCAGAGGACCCTGTGAAACCAGAGACTAGGGGTGCCCATGAGGTGAGGACGTGCTGCCACACATGGTACCAGAAGTGGGTTTGTAGACTGCACCACTGAAGAAGGTGGGAGATGTCCACTACCTTAAAGGTGAGGGACAGAGGGACAAACTAAGACATTTCTTCTTCTTTTGGGAAGATGGAGGACATAAACTGTATGCTGGTAGCCCAACAGGAGCAGACACATGCTCTACTGTTCCACCTACTACAAGGGCAGGAACAACAGCAAGAGAAGAACAAGAACAGGGTCAACAAGAACATTTCCTGCAATGTCTGGAAAAGTGGAGACAAGGGAGCGAAATAGTTTTGGGAGAAGGGAATTTTCTCAGAACAGTACTACGCCTGATTTAATTGGGACCAGGTGATGACCCAGCAGTGGTTTTGAGCATTTTTGAGAGGATAATAACCATAGCAGGGTGGGCTGAATTCTCTTAGGCAGCTCAAGTGGCCCCATTCTTCTCAGGAGAAGGTTAGGCAGCCTACCAAGGCAAGGATTTCTTGTTATGCCAATTATAGAAGAAAAAATGTCTCATCTCTAGGGTTGCCAACTGTCTAATCGCAGAAACCCAAACACCCTTTCCCCTCCCCCTGCCCCGCCCCTTCTCTGAGGCCCCACCCTGCTCACTCCATCCCCCTTCCTCCGTCGTTCATTCTCCCCCACCATGACTCACTTTCACTGGGCTGGGACAGGAGTTAGGGTGTGGGAGGGGGTGCAGAATCTGGGCTGGGGCCGAGGGTTTTGGAGTGTGGGAGGGGGCTCCGGGGCTCAGCTTTGGGCAGGGGGTTGGATTGCAGGAGGGGATAGGAGTAGTAGGCTCTGGGATGGAGTTTGGGTGTGGGAGGGGGCTCAGGGCTGGGGCAGAGGGTTGGGGTGAGGGGTGCGGACTCCGGCTGGGCAGCGCTTACCTCGGGCGGCTCCTGGTTGGTGGTGCAGTGGGGATAAGGCAGGCTCTCTGCCTGCCCTGGTCCCACACCACTCTCGGAAGCAGCCGGCATGTCCCTGTGGCCCCTAAGGGGGAGGCCAGGGGGCTGTGTGCTGCCCATGCCTGCAGGCACTGCCCCCGCAGCTCCCATTGGCTGCAGTTCCAGGC
Source organism: Emys orbicularis (assembly GCF_028017835.1). Lineage (NCBI taxonomy): Eukaryota > Metazoa > Chordata > Testudines > Emydidae > Emys > Emys orbicularis. Next base: position 150,053,227 of record NC_088684.1, on the reverse strand, counting down.
CAATGGGAGCTGTGGAGTCGGAGCTCTGGGCGTGAGCAGCGTATGGAGACCTGCCACCTTCTCCCCGCAGGGGCCACTGGGACATGCCAGCCACTTCCGGAAGCGGCGCAGATCCAGGGCAGGCAAGGAGCCTGCCTTAGCCCCACCGGACTTTTAGCGGCCTAAAATCTCCCGGTTTGGCTCTAGTGGCCTCCGGGACATAGAGCCTGATTCCGGGAGACTCCCAGCAAAACCGGGAGGGTTGGCAACCCCACTCATCTCCAGCAGGAGAAAGTGAGAATGCAGTTGAGGATTCAGTCTTACCTGCAAATGATTGATTTAATAGTTGTTTGGAAATGTACTTTGAAGGAAAAAGTTTATTATAATTCCTTTTTAAAAATTAAAACTTTATATGCCAAAGTATCAGGATTTTAGTAACTAACCCCCCCACACACACAACTTTCTGGGGAGAGAAAAAGGAACTGATAATTATCTTTCCTTTCCAACATTTACAGGTACCCTCAGGGCCTTGGAGTTTTTGTAGAAGGTCACAACACACACATATTGATTGGATAGCATCTTTTTTAACCTTGCTTATCCTGCAAACTCCAATATGCAGATGGGTCCCTGCACTAAGTCAGAACCCCATTAATGTCAATGAGGCTCCATATAGACGCAGGGGTCTATATGGAGCCATGCATTTGCAGGACAGGGGCCTTATGTGGACACCAGTCCTGAAACTGGATGCACTTGGGCAGAGCCCCACTGACTTCAATGAACTCTGCAGTGAGTGCAATAGTCTGCCTGCATGGATCCAGTTGGAGGATCTCAGCTATATTTTGTATATTTATACATAAATTGTAAAAAGCATAATTAACCATCAAAACAAAACAAACCTTCTGCCAGAGAGAAGTTGTTAAGCAGAGTATATCCAAAATGTGACTGACTTTATTATTTGGTTTGGAATGGCTTCCAAATTCTATACAATAAGGACAGATTCTACCACTATCAACAAGATACTAATGCAATGTTCATGTAGACCCTACTATATTTTGAGCTGCCCTTTCAGATGTTCAAAGCAAACCAATGGAGGGACCACATGTTAACTAATACAAGTTAACTATCAGGTACTCTAGGCTTTACAAAACATGAAGCACAAAACAAATGCAAAGCTACTGAAAAGAATTAATGATGTCCCTTTAATTATGCGTTCCATAGATCCACATAGATCCGCAGTGAGAACCACATTTTTCCAAAGTGTCAGAGCTCTAATTTTGACATTTTAAAATGACAGATTCATGTCTAGGATTTTATATACAGCAGAAAGTTGGGTTGCCACAATTTTCTACTCTAATAAACAAGACATTTCAGAGTGTAAGTTAGGCTCACAAAAACTTGAACAAGCATTTCTGACTGCAGTAGAAACACCTGAATAAACAAGTGAACCTTCATAGGTATGTAAACTAGAATCGGGGATCAAAACAGCAAATGGCAAATATGGGCCTTATAAAATGATGATAAAACACCAGTCAGTCTCTCCCAGGAATAACTACAAGGCAACACTAACATTCTAAGCACTTATTTTTTTTTCCTATGGCCTGTTTCAGTGAAGCAATTAAGCATGTGCTTAATTTTGGTGTCAATGGACTTAAGTGTTTTGTTGCATTGAGGGGGTAGAGGCGGAATATGCTGTAGGCTGCTGCAAGACAAGTAGAGCCAAAATTCCTTTTGTTTAGGAATCTGCATTTGCTCAGCACTTGTACAGGGAAGCATCTGTATAGTGCAGAGAGGTGTTCATAGTGCTCAGGAACATTGAGCAACCCTCTGTTTACCTGAGTGGAATGGTACCAGTGTTAGGGCAAGAAGTGGAAGGTGTGGAGACAGGGAATGGCTGGGACATAGGTACTTAGATGCAAATGACATTTTTTAATTTTTAAGTTAGCCTCAATTGCAAGCCCACACTAGAAGCTCAGACAAGTGTAATACTTGAGAGAAGGGCAGCCAGGAAGGCCAACCACTGACAGAGAAATTCATCAAAGAATTCTAAAAAACAGTATGGCTTGCAGCCACCTGCTTACTGCCTTGTGATGTATGCTGATTATAGTGTTCCTGCAAATGTACCAGTCTGTAGCCCATCACAGAGTAAAGTTCCATGGTCAGCAACCTTACTGGTTACTCAGAGCTGTTCCCTCACAACCCTCAAATGCAACCCTCCAAGTTCAAGTCCTAAAATAAATGCTTGTTACCTTATGCTATAAAATTGTAATATGAAATTTAGTCACTTCAAAATTTTTCAGTCACAGCTATAGCAGTAGCCATTAAAAATCTTTAACCTTCCATAACTGGGTCTTTAACATTATTCCACAAGAAACAAATAGCCTGCTGCCAGTGGTAACTATGACTGTTCAGCATCTTTGAAAATCAGCATGTAAAATATTTGCACTATAACTACAAGAATTAGAAGGTGTGGTGTTGGAGCTGCAAAAACTGCACAGAAAAGAGGTATTCTGGGAAACAGAACATTTTGGACATTCCATTACAGCTCTGAGAGGAGGGAGTTAATGAACAAATAATTTTTTTCCTGCTTATTCATAAAAATGCATTTACCTATCACTGTTTCCATGCTTAATGATTTACTATGATTAATTACCTATTTCTTCTCGGAATTAAGAAATGCTCTTAATTCACTATTTGAGCAATTCTGAGACTTGTTCAATTGCAATTCACAGTACTAGTTAGCAAGCAAACAGCTCATAAAATTAACTCAAGGAAAGATAGCAAGGGTAGCCGTTAAAATTTGGTTCCAGTTCTATCTAAAGCACCCACAAATATACATTAAATATGTCATGGAAAATGCAGTTCAAATATTAAATGTTTAAAACTGGCTAACACACATAATGTATATGTTTAAAGGCAAATAGCATATTTTTATGAGTTTTGGAGACATATGCTCTACAGATGCTATGGCACTCAGAAAGCAGGAGAAATCATTGGGTTGGGGCAGTGGTTGTTAGGAGGAACCATAGAATCCCACAGAAGCCATTCTGTGTACTTAGCTTCTGGATTCTTGTGCATGTCTGAAGGTTTACATGGATTTCAGGACAATCACAGGCTTGTGGGGGGAGTGAATGAGGATGGATTGTGGGGCACAGAGTAGGATCAATAAAATACTCTAGGTTATTACATTGTGTTCCCTTTTGCACTTCTCCACTTGTGCAGCGTGGCAACAAACCAATCAGTTCTAATCACTGAGAAATAGGAAGGGGATTTCCTGGGAGGTGTTGAGACAATGTAATGGGTCTGCACCTGCACCATTCCCGCCATACTCAAAGTCCCCAGCTTAGGTGTAATGGTCAGAGAAAGCAGTGGGAGTAGAGCACCATTCAACTCTCGCTATTTACAGACATCAGAATGCCCCCTTAGGACCATAGTCTGTCAAGTGAAAGTTACAGCAGCCCTGAGGCTGCACCAGGAATCAAACAGGTCCTCAGCCAGCCCCAGAATGTGCAAAGATACTTTAAAGCCATCTTTCCTCCACTCCAGTTCCTGTGTTGAGCAGAGCTGATATTCAAGCCCACTGAGTCCAAACTGGTGGAGTTTCCTTCTTCTTACATGGGAATAATCCACAAAGGGGGCAGCCTGGTCTTTCATTTATAATTTAGTGCACTGTTTGTTTTCAGAAATTTATAGTAGAAAGAATGTATGTAAAAAGACAGAGAAAAAGCTAAATTACACTTTAAAAAAAAGCTAAATAAGGAGTAGGTTTGATTTACTTGCATATTCTCCCTACCCCAGTCCTAAAACTGGTTCTCTTCACAACATTATCTTGCAGCTTAAAAGTGGCAAGTGCTATCACTCGCAGAAAAATAGAGCACTGCCTGAATCACATATGGTAAATGGGATGGCAGATCATGTATTGAGAACATATTTTCCTGTTTGAAAAAAAAAAGATGTTAGGATTGGAGTTACTCTCCCTTAACAATTGATGATGTCATCTTCTCTAGTTTGTAACATAGTATAAATGATGGAGTAGCACAACTAATAAAATGAGTGTTATAAAAGAACTACAGGAAAGTGGTGTAATTTGCAAATTATATGACCACATCAAAGGCAGTGAAACAGAAACAATTCTATTGACTGTCTTCAGATTGCAATCCGGTTACCAACCATTTTTGTTTTTACTACCTTTTAATTGCTGTATGTATTTTATACATCTCTATTTTTAGACTTTTTTCTTCACTGTGGATGGGACAAATGGTATTAAGTGGTGCTGCCTGGGTTAGATCTCTTAGTCATTAGGAAGCTCAAGTGACTCTGTGTTAATTAGAATTTACAAAGGTTTTTCCACTTCATAATGCTCTGTAATAATTACTACCCAACCAATTAGAATCCCCTGTTAATGAGCAATCAGTCACTCTAATCAAGAAAATTCTGAATGATTTCTCTCAAGAACTGTAATTAAATCTGCTGAAAGTGGAACTGGGTTTGATTACTTATGTCTACTCTTCACACAGACAGTTGAGAAAGCATTTGGGATTTAATTGTTTTATTCATACATCAGAGACCAGCCAAGGACAAGAAATGTGCCCTCTTGACATGTGATTTGAAATGGGACTATTCATGTACTGAAAATTACAAAGCTTGCATGATTAGGATTTAGCAGATTCCTTCACACTCATTCACCTACATTAAAAAAAAAATCTTCAAATACCCAACCACCACTCCATTTGGCAGCTATTACCTTGTATATAATAGGAAGATTAGATGCCACATTTTGTTCTTTCATTTTACTCTGGAATAAATGCTGTACAGTCCCGGAACCTTCCCTTTCTCTCCCTCTCTCTTAACTTGTTCCATTAAAGCTACACATTTCTGACATATTTCCCCTCTTTGTCAACAACAGTGTTGCACTCAGGGCTGGTCCACACTAAGCCCCCAGTTCGAACTAAGATACGCAACTTCAGCTACGTGAATAACGTAGCTTAAGTCGAAGTATCTTAGTTCGAACTTAAAGGTACTTACCGCGGGTTCACATGCGGCAGGCAGGCTCCCCCGTCGACTCCGCCTACTCCTCTCGTGGAGCAGGATTACCGGCGTCGACGGCGAGCACTTCCGGGATCGATTTATCATGTCTAGACAAGACACGATAAATCGATCCCAGAAGATGGATTGCTTGCCGCCGAACCAGCGGGTAAGTATAGACGTACCCTCAGATTCCAGATCTTCCAGCTCTTTTCACATTCACTTATCACAGCCCAACTATGGACCTGATGCTTGTAATTTAATCTCCTGCCACTTGCCATCCTTGGTTTGAGACGCTGATTTCTAAGGGTATGTCTTCACTACCCACCGGATCGGCGGGCAGCGATCGATCCAGCGGGGATCGATTTATCGCGTCTAGTCTAGATGCAATAAATCGACCCCCGAGCACTCTCCTGTCGACTCCTGTACTCCAGCCCCATGAGAGGCGCAAGCAGAGTCGATGGGGGAGCATCAGCTGTCGACTCACTGCAGTGAAGACACCACGGTAAGTCGATCTTTATATATACCGAATAACACTGTAAGTTATTCACGTAGCTGAAGTTGCGTAACTTAGATCGACCTCCCCCCCCGCCCAGTGTAGACCAGGGCTAAGATAAGGTGCAGGAGGTATGTTCTGACGGATCTTCATATCATAAATCTCCATCACAAGCACTGGGATTCAAGCTCAACCTGGTGTCAGAAAGGTGTGCTTGCAATTGCTTCAGCTTCTCAATTTAGGGATTTAAAATGACCCCGACAAAGCCCACTGAATTCTGCCCATGGCAATACGGTAGCCCCAGATTTGTGAGAGAGCTGAGGGTAAAAAACACTGCAAGCAGTAAAATAAAACATCACCATTGTAATCTACTTTACAAGGATAAATGCTTGCTCTCAGCCAAAATCCCAAAGGAATACCAGCTAGCTAGCAGGTTAAAAAAAAAAAAAAACACTCCTCCTTTTCAGCGAGACAGCACACATTTCAAAGAAAGCTATTTAAATCCTACAATACATAATGAAGCCACCCAGCACTTTTGAAGGTGGGAATGTACCTTAATAGGAAAGCTTTTACAGCCTGATCCACCAGAACTGCTCGCCCACCCTAACAAGACAGAAACCCTGCTGGTTACCATAAAAGAGAAATCAAGAAAGAATTTCATAACCCTGATGGAGCCAGAGTTTAGAAAGCTTAACACATGGGATGCTTCAGACTAGCTTAGGGCAATGGTATGACTAGTGAGCTAAATCTGGATAAATCTCTTGTGTATGCTGTGTGTGGCTCAATTTTAAAAAGTTGTAATAACAAAATAATTCTGAATTGTTTAGTTGTGCTGAGATAGTCACATTGGTCATTCAAAGGAAATATAAAAGAAACTAATGAGCAGAACATACATATATCACCTATTATGTTCCATTGTGGCAGTTAAGACTTGCTAGAGCTGTGTCAGTTACCAGCATTGTTATTTATTAAGCACTAACAATGTACTCAGCACTGTACAAGGCAAAAAAAAATGAAGAGTTTACAATCCATTGAACCTAGGATTGCCCTCTCCAGGGTGAGTAGCAAGACATGTTACCAGAAAAATCTTTGCCTCTGGAGCTTGCTGCTTCTGGTATTGACTCAGCTTGAGGTAAACCTTCATACTCTGACTTTCAAATAAAAATGGGCAAGAACAACAAAGTTGGCATCTGGATCCCGATATGAGCCTTCTCCATGTTTGAGACTGTTTCAGATTTTATTAAATATATAATGTTTAGTGATTTTTATATTGTTACATTGAATGTGAGGTATCCAGAAATTATAGCTAGAAAGAACAGCTAGGATCTACACCAGTGGTGGGCAACCTGCGGCCCATGGGCCGCATGCGGCCCATCAGGGTAATCCTCTGGCAGGCTGCCAGGCACTTTGTTTACATTGGCACGGATGCCGGCAGCTCCCAGTGGCCGCGGTTCGCCGTTCCCGGCCAATGGGAGGTGCGGGAAGCAGCACAGGCGGCAGGTTGCCCACCACTGATCTATACCCTCCATTCCCCCTCCCCCCCAAAATGTAATAAAGAAAAACTGGAGTGGGGGTGACAAACTAAAATAATGTACCAACTGGAGAAAAAAATGTACAGCCTGCAGAAACTGTATGCAAACAGATCATTTTAGGACTGGTGTTGCTTGTCTCTCCCAGATTTATAAGAACAGCTACCAGAATTCCCACCATGTTCTTCTAACACTTAGCACAGTAATGACTAAATATCTTTACAAATCTGATCCAAAAGATTTAACTTTATGATCAACTCCAACCAAAGTAAAAGCATAAACAGATGAGAGAGGAAAAATTGGAGTTTATAATCTGAACTCTTGGGTCCCAAAGAGTATGTGGCTAAAACCAAATGATTTTATGAGATTTCTGCTGTTGTGGGCTGTATGTTAGAATATCTCATGATGTTTCAAAATCATTAAATCCAATCCCAATTCTAACCTAATATAGATGCAAACACCAAATGTGGCAAACCCAGGACAAACAGCTACAAAGGGGGGGGGGGGTAGTAATCAGTACCAGGGGGTTAAAAAGGCCTCTCCCAAGCCACTGAAGAGAGAGAACCATGGGGAAATAAGGTTCAGCTGGGCAAGGGGTTACTAGGGAACTAATTAGGTTCAGCTGGCTCCAACTGCTTGGGACCTTTTTAAACCCTCCCCAGCGTGGAAGGGGGGGGGGGGAGAAGAGAGAGAGAGAGAACCAGGGAAGCTGCCAGTAAGTTAGGAGCAGCAAGGCTCTGAACCCTTCCAGCAAGGAAGGCCGCACTCTGTCCCCAGAAGGGAAGACAAACAAGCACAGGGGACTGACTGAGGGAAGGAATAGCCAGCCCCTGTGCTACCTACAGGGTTTTGCTTTGCCCAAGCCTGGGTCTCCAAGGCTAAAAAGGACTGAGCCTGCTGAGGAGAAGGAGGTACTTTGCCACACAACCTATGGTACTAATTTCATCTCTAATAAACAATGGTGGAAAAATCTCTGTAAATTTTCAGGGTAAAAGGTAACAGTTTATTGAAAGTGACCTGTCTTGATTTCTTGAACCTATTCTTCAATTCAATTTACTGAATTTGTTCTTTGACTCTAAAAGATCTGATGTTGATACATACATAACATAAGTGACAAAGGGAAAACAATCAAACAAGATTACATAGTCAATTAACATTTGTAGGGAAAGATAGGGTTAGTAGAAAAGCAGGTAAATGTAGTCAAAGGGCTACATTGATATGGTTCACACATATATCAGCAATTAGAGTAGTACTACAGCGAACATAGGCTCTGTGACCCTGGTAAACCAGCTCTGGCCAAGGCTATAGGCATTAGCTGAGAACTGACTAACTCATACCTGGAAACCAAACCAGCTCACCAGTATGTTAGTTTTGTTCAAAATAGGTATTAGTATTATAAGAATGTATTTAGTGTTTCCACTCTATAAAATGCTTGTATGTTGTTGCATGCATTAATCTCATTTATAAAGTCTGTATTCCATGATATAGGAATTACCTAAATTTTGCTTTATAACTTTGAAATGCTCTGAACTTTTGAACAAAGGCACAGGAATCGTCCTGCCCGCCCATCCAGGAGGATTATCAAAAATTAAGTTGGTCATCATAAAACAAAAGCTTTGTTAATTTCCCCATCCACCTACGGAAAAGTATGTGCAGAAAGCCTCATTTCATCGGGTTGAATGCTTGAAGAGGGAAATAAAAATAGTAAACATTAAGATTTCTCATCTCTTTGCTGTTTGAACTCTTACAGGACCAAAGACATTAAACGAAGGCAGAGAGCCCCAGTGGTTACCTCTGGGTCCACCCTGAAAGATATTTTGAACTGACAGATTACCACATGTCTGTCATTTTATGGAATTATAGATGGTAACTCATTTGTGTATATGTTTGCTTGCTTTAACCTGTAAATAATTCTGTTATTTCTTTTTCTCCTAGTTAATAAAACTTTTGATAATTTATTACAGGATTGGCTACAGGTGTTGCCTTTGATGTAAGATCTCAGGTGCCAATTGGTCTGGGGTAAGTCACTGGTCTCTTGGGACTGAAAGGAACCTAAATTTTATGATTTTTGGTACCATTTATCACTTAGTCCAGCTTGCCTGGGTGACGAGATAGACTGGAGAGTCTAACTCCATGGTAAGACTGAGTTCACATTTGTTACTGGCTTGGTGAAATCTAATTTTAGAAAATACCAATAGACTGGAGTGTCAGCTCTGTTTTTGACAGTCTGCACTTAGGCAGTGATGATTGTCAGCCACTCCAGACAACATAAAAGCCTTATTACCAAATCAAGGGGCAGGGGCTACTCACTGCACAAATCCAAGCATAGCTAGTTAGGTTGTATTATACTGGAGTTACAAGAAAAACTTGAATATTACCAGTCTTGAATATTTCTTCAGTCTAACAGGTTATCAACTATCATTTGGGTTCCAAGAGGTCTCCCTGAAAATTAGAGTCTTGACCCAGATTGTTCTTCCTCAAACGGAACAGTCTTTTTCTACATTACTGTATGAATATTTTACCAAGTTCAACACACCAGTGAACAATAAAGTGTTGTTTTCTCCCTGTTGTCATATAATAAAGGTTTCTCTCCTATTATCTATGGTCACTTTTTGTTTCCTTCCCTTATCCTGCATTAATACTAAATTCTATTTAATAAAAAGCTTTCAGTAGAGATGACTGACGATTTTCCATCAACTTTTTACAGACAGATATTGGCTTTTTGATGAGATGGGATTTTTTTTTTAAATGTAAAAAAAAAAATGGTTTTAATAGAAATTGTCAATCTTTTTTATAAAACCCAAAATATTTCAAAGAAAAAATGGTGAAACCAAGAGAGATAATCCCTGATGCAGATTAATTATTAAACCAACCATAGACACTTACTGTAATTTACGACCCAGTTCAGCAAAGCTTTTATGATGGCATTAACCATATTAAAGTATATGCTTCTGAACTGGAGTCATACTGAACACTACAAATGAAATTATCTGTATAGCAGAAAACATTCATATTGGTTATCAAGAGGCAGACTGTCACAAAAGAGCTGTGGGAACATGTCTACAGTTTGCTTCATGGATCAGGGTTAAGTCTAGTCTTATGTAACATTTTCATTAATGATCAGGATAAATACCGCCTAGCTGGAATTCACAGGAATGGACTCTATTTTTGCAAGGTGAATCTCCTCTTTTATTTAGCAATAGTCATTCTGAAAAGCACAGAGTTTACCAAAAAAGATTTGTGTCTCCACTCCCTACCATCCATCATCCTGCCACTCTAGGTACATCTGCAATAAACATCCCTTCTCCTGAGTTTGATTTTTACAAACACTGCTGAAGAAATTGTAAAAGAACTTGTGCAATAGCTGCAGATTACACAGACCGGCAGCTAATTACATAAGAATGGCCGTACTGGGTCAGACCAAAGGTCCATCCAGCCCAGCATCCTGTCTACCGACAGTGGCCAATGCCAGGTGCCCCAGAGGGAGTTAACCTAACAGGTAATCATCAAGTGATCTCTCTCCTGCCGTCCATCACCACCCTCTGAAAAACAGAGGCTAGGGACACAATTCCTTACCCATCTTGGCTAATAGCCATTAATAGACTTAATCTCCATGAATTTATCTAGTTCTCTTTTAAATCCTGTTATAGTCCTCACCTTCACAACCTCCTCAGGCAAGGAGTTCCACAAGTTGATTGTGCGCTGTGTGAAGGAGTACTTCCTTTTATTTGTTTTAAACCTGCTGCCCATTAATTTCATTTGGTGGCCCTTAGTTCTTATATTATGGGAACAAGTAAATAACTTTTCCACAGGCATTCAGTTACACTTCCTTGGTGAAGGCGAAAAGATTGTTCAGTGTCCATGTTCATTCCATTCATAGCATCTGAGATTGTCAATAGAAGTGCCAATTGTGATATGTGCACAGTTACTGTTGAGCTTGTTCACCTTTGATCCAGAGGCTCCAAATTCAGCCATTAATCACTTGAAAGCCCCAAATCCTGATCCCCGATGAAGATTTCAGCTACTCAAAATAAATTTGATCTGTGATGGAAACACTGTAATTCGAATGATCCATGTCAGAATGTCACTTATTAGAATTGGTCAAAAACTGGTATGTTTCATGATAAAAAAAGTTTTCACTGTGTTTCAAACATTTCAGATTTTTCAATGAAAAACAATACAAACATTATTTGAAACCAAATAATGATTTCTTTTCAGTGTACAGTTTCCCCCCTTTTCTCCATTCCTCCTCCTTATTCCTGTTTCCCCGCTTTTGACCACTACAAAAAGGAGGCAGGAAGAGAAGCAGAAGAGGAGAAAACTAAAAAAAAAAAAAAAAAATTCATCAAGAAAATAGAAAATTTCAAAACAATGTTTTTTTTTAAATTCCAACAAACATTTTTGACTAGCTTTACTTGTTATTCACACTCAGAGTCACTGTGGTATGTACTAGCTTATTTAACTCCCTGAACAAAAGTAAAAATAAAACAGAATGAAAAACTTTATACAGCATATTGTGACAAAGTTCCTCCTGTATCTTGGTGGGTCCTGCGCTTATTGGCGGATTTTCTTGCCTCAGAGATTCACCATGTGGGTTGGGGAACAGCCCAGAGACCTTCCCCTCTGGGAGTACCCACAGTCCAGGTCAATTGGGAGGTTTGGGGGGAACCCGAGCCCGCCCTCTACTCCGAGTTCCAGCCCAGGGCCCTGTGGACTGCAGCTGTCTAGAGTGCCTCCTGTAACAGCTGCATGACAGCTACAACTCCCTGGGCTACTTCCCCATGGCCTCCTCCAAACACCTTCCTTATTCTCACCACAGGACCTTCCTCCTGGTGTCTGATAACGCTTGTGCTCCTCAGTCCTCCAGCAGCACACCCTCTCACTCTCAGCTCCTTGCGCCTCTTGCTCCCAGCTCCTCACACTCGCACCACAAACTGAAGTGAGCTCCTTTTTTAAAACCCAGGTGCCCTGATTAGCCTGCCTTAATTGATTCTAGCAGCTTCTTCTTAATTGGCTCCAGGTGTCCTAATTAGCCTGCCTGCCTTAACTGGTTCTAGCAGGTTCCTGATTACTCTAGTGCAGCCCCTGCTCTGGTCACTCAGGGAACAGAAAACTACTCATCCAGTGACCAGTATATTTGCCCTCTACCAGACTCCTGTACCCCACTGGTCTGGATCTGTCACATATCCCTCCCCCCTGCTCAACACCAAGGGGTTGGGCAGCTTGGGATGCCAGACAGTGCACACGTGACAAGCCATTGGTGTTGCCATGATGGCTCCCTGCTCTGTGTTGCACACGGAACTGGAAAGGTTGGAGGGATAAGAACCATCTGGTCACCCTTGTGTTCTTCTCCTTGTTCCGCTGCATCCATTGAAGAGGGGCATGGTCGGTCACGAAGACAAATCTGCACCCGAGCAGGTAGTAGCGCAATGTTTCCATGGCCCATTTTACAGCGAGGCATTCTCTCTCCACCACTGCATATTTTTGTTCCCTTGGAAGGAGTTTCCGACTGAGGTATAGAATTGGGTGTTCCTCCTCCCCGACCATCTGTGATAGAACGGCCCCCAACCCTACTTCCGATGCATCCGTCTGCAGGATAAACTCCTTGGTGAAATCAGGGGCTATCAGTACAGGGTTATTGCAGAGGGCAGTCCGTACGTCCGTGAATGCTTCCTCTGTTGCGTCAGACCATCTTACCAGATCAGGTCCACGGGCTTTCACTAGGTCTGTCAGGGGGCTTGCCCTTGCGGCAAAGTGGGGGATAAATCGTCGGTAATACCCCACCACACCTAGGAACGCCCGGACTTGTTTCTTGCGACTTGGTCGGGGCCAATTTTGGATGGCCTCTAACTTGTTCACTTGGGGTTTTACCAGACCTTTTCCCACAATGTAGCCAAGATATTTGGCCTCTGTAAACCCTACAGCGCACTTGGCAGGGTTTGCTGTAAGGCCAGCTCGCCTGAAGGTATCGAGGACTGCCTCCACCTTCTCTAGGTGGGTTTCCCAGTCTGGGGTATGAATGACCACATCATCCAAGTAGGCAGCAGCATAACTGTTATGTGGGCATAATAGCTTGTCCATGAGGCGCTGGAAGGTAGCTGGGGCCCCATGTAGTCCAAAAGGGAGGACAGTATATTGAAAAAGACCCTCTGGTGTAGAGAACGCAGTCTTTTCTTTTGCGTCTTCTGCAAGGGGAATCTGCCAGTACCCCTTTGTCAAGTCTAGGGTAGTCAAGTACCGGGCATTACCCAGACGGTCCACTAGCTCATCTATGCGAGGTATGGGGTACGCGTCGAACTGGGATACTTCGTTTAGTCGCCAGAAGTCGTTGCAAAATCTTGTGGTGCCATCAGGTTTGGGCACCAGCACGATTGGGCTGGACCACTGACAGTGGGATTCTTCGATGATCCCCAACTCCAGCATTTTTTTTACTTCTGCTTTTATTTCCTCCCTTTTTGCCGCTGGCACCCGATAGGGCCTCATTGTTACTCTGGCCCTAGGGTTCGTGACGATGTGGTGATAAGTCTCGGTTGTTTGACCTGGTTTTTTCGAGAACACATCTTGGTTCCGGAAGATCATCTCAGACACCTCATTCTTCTGGTCTGGTGTTAAATCGGGAGACACTCTCACCTGTTTGGAAGGCTTGTTTTCCTGGGTTAGGTCTTTTTGGACCATTGTGCATGCCTCTTGTGCATGCCAGGGTTTCAGAAGGTTAACGTGATAAATCTGTTCTTGTTTTCTGCGTCCTGGCTGCCGCACCTTGTAGGTTACTTCCCCCACGGGTTCAACCACCTCATAGGGCCCCTGCCATTGGGCCAGAAGCTTGCTTTCTGACGTGGGTACCAACACCATAACCCGATCCCCTGGTTGGAACTGTCGCACTTTTGCCTGGCGATTGTAATGGGTTCGCTGGGCCTCCTGTGCCTTCTCCAAATCTTCCCGTACAATAGAGGTAACCCGGGCTATCCGGTCTCGCATCTGCATTACATGCTCGATTATATTTCTCCCCTCATTGGGTTCCTCTTCCCAGATCTCTTTGGCGATATCTAGTATGCCACGGGGGTGATGCCCATATAATAACTCAAAGGGGGAAAACCCAGTTGAGGCCTGTGGTACCTCCCGGATAGCGAACATAAGGTAGGGTAGTAGAGTGTCCCAATCCTTCCCGTCCCGACTTACCACCTTCCTTATCATAGCCTTGACGGTTCGGTTAAACCTTTCTACCAACCCATCAGTCTGTGGATGGTAGACCGAAGTTCTCAGGGTATGTATATGGAGCAGCGTGCAGAGGTCCTTCATTAGCTTTGACATAAATGGGGTTCCTTGGTCGGTTAATATCTCCTTCGGTAGCCCATTCGGGCAAAGATCCCCACCAGCTCTTTGGCTATAGTTTTGGAGGCCGTGTTCTGCAGGGGGACGGCTTTTGGGTAGCGAGTAGCATAGTCCAAAACAACAAGTATATATTGGTGGCCCCGAGCTGTCTTCTCCAGGGGTCCCACTAGGTCCATGGCTATTCGCTCGAAGGGGACCTCTATGATGGGAAGGGGTACTAAAGGTGCCCTCAAGTGGGGATGGGACTGTGCAGCTGACACTCCGGGTAGGAGGCACAGTACCTCCGCACTTCTTCATGTACTCCGGGCCAGAAGAACCGTCGTAGGACTCGTGCCAGGGTCTTCTCTACCCCCAAGTGCCCCCCAAAAAGATGACTATGAGCAAGACTTAATACAGCGTTCTGGTGTTTTTGAGGTACTAGGATCTGCTGTACCTTCTGCCCCTGTACTGGTGCAACCCGGTATAAGAGATCCTTCTTCATTATGAAGTTGGGTCCTGGTCCCTGGGTTTTTCCTTCCACGGGGACCCCATCTATTTCAGTCACCTCCTTCCTAATGTTGTCATACCTTGGGTCTTCAGCCTGGTCCTGTCCAAAATTTCCTCTCCCGGGGCTAATCTGCCCAAGATCTAAGGGCCCAGTCTCTGTTGCCTCTACTAGTTCAGAAGCATTAGGGTGGGGGTCAGACTCAGGTGCTTCTCCCTCCTGAGTGGCTTCCTTTTCAGCTGCGTGGGTCCACCTACCTACAAGAGCGACCCTCTGGCTTTGGGTCAGTATTCGGGTTCCCAAGGCCTTAGCTGCTCTTCTTTCCCTTTTTGTCTTTCTACCCTGTCTGGGAGTGGAGAACAAATCTCGGGATATTTCAGAGAAGATTGGGGGTTGACAGTCTGCTGTGGATGCCTCATCAATTTTAGGGTCCCCATCTTTCTCCAATCCCCCTACTGGGAGTAAGTTTCCAAACCCTGGGAAGTCCCTCCCTATGAGCACCGGGTATGGGAGTTTAGGGACTACACCTGCTGCTACCTCAGTAGTGTTCCCTTGGATCTCGATTTTTACTGGGATGGTGGGATAGTAACTAACTGTCCCATGGATGCATGTTATCCCCGTACGTTTAGCCTGCAGCAGGTGACTACGCTTCACGAGCTTCCCTGAGATAAGCGTGATAGCACTCCCCAAATCAACCAGTGCCATAGTCCCTACCCCATTTAGTTTCACTGGTCTGGTATACATATGTGGGGTTAGTGAGACCCCCACAAGGTGGATTAGGGAGCATGGATCTGTCCAGTTCCCCAAGTTACACTGCATAGGCTCCTCAGCATTGGGACACTGTGCAGCTATGTGTCCCCACTCCCCGCAGGCATAACATCTGTATGGAGCCCTAGGCGTTCCCCGGTCTCTTGGTTTGGGCAGTCTAACATCACGATCCTCTTCTCCCTCAGTGCTCCGACTCTTTGTGGCCTCTAATGGGCCTTCAGTATCTCTCTTTTTCCACCTGGGCCCTCCCGGTGGCCCAGTCACCCGAACTTTAGGGCTTGGTGCTGCTAGTTTAACCCGGGGTGCCTCTTCCTTAACTAGTCGGGTCAGCTCCCTCGCTGTCCTTCGCCTCTCTACCAGGGCGACAACCTCATCATAGGTGGAGGGTTCGTTCTGGCTTACCCAGGCACGAAGGTCTGGTGGTAGTCCCCTCATGTATCGGTCGATGACCAGAACCGCTAGTATCTCTTCCGGACTCCGGGACTCTGTTTGCAACCACTTTCGTGCGAGATGGATGAGGTTATACAATTGGGACCGCGGAGTTTTGTATTCCTGGTACCTCCAACCGTGATACTGCTGGGCCCACACTGCTGTCATTACCCCAGATCTGGCCAGGATCTCTGCTTTCAGCTGGGGGTATTCTTCCGCAGCCTCTTCAGGCAGATCATGGTAGGCCTTTTGGGCCTCCCCACACAGGAATGGGGCAAGGATGCCAGACCACTGATCTCGAGGCCAGGCCTCCCGTAGGGCTGTCCTCTCAAAGGCCAGAAGGTATGCCTCTACATCATCCTCCCGTGTCATTTTCTGCAGCCAATGGCTGGCCCGTATGAGCCGCGTCCCATCATGGCCGCGATTCAGCTCTGTAAGGGACTTTACCTGGTTTACCAGTTCCCGCAACATAGCTCGGTCTTGAGCAGCCTGGTCCATCAGCAGGCGATTAGTCTCTTGCTGCAGCCGCACTGCCTCCTGTTGGGCGGCTGCCTGGACATGGGTAGCCTCCTGCTGGGCCGCCGTAGCTTGTATCAGTGCCCGCACTACGTCATCCATTGTGGTGAAAAAAAATAAACCCTCTCCCTTTTTTTGTTTTGTTTTTTGTTTAAATCACCCTCCTTCTTCCGCCGCACTGTGCACCCCAAGATCCCACCCCTGACACCAGTGTGACAAAGTTCCTCCTCTATCTTGGTGGGTCCTGCGCTTATTGGCAGATTTTCGTGCCTCAGAGATTCACCATGTGGGTTGGGGAACAGCCCAGAGACCTTCCCCTCTGGGAGAACCCACAGTCTGGGTCAACTGGGAGGTTTGGGGGGAACCCGGGCCCGCCCTCTACTCCGAGTTCCAGCCCAGGGCCCTGTGGACTGCAGCTGTCTAGAGTGCCTCCTGTAACAGCTGCATGACAGCTACAACTCCCTGGGCTACTTCCCCATGGCCTCCTCCAAATACCATCCTTATTCTCACCACAGGACCTTCCTCCTGGTGTCTGATAACGCTTGTGCTCCTCAGTCCTCCAGCAGCACACCTTCTCACTCTCAGCTCCTTGCGTCTCTTGCTCCCAGCTCCTCACACTCGCACCACAAACTGAAGTGAGCTCCTTTTTTAAAACCCAGGTGCCCTGATTAGCCTGCCTTAATTGATTCTAGCAGCTTCTTCTTAATTGGCTCCAGGTGTCCTAATTAGCCTGCCTGCCTTAACTGGTTCTAGCAGGTTCCTGATTACTCTAGTGCAGCCCCTGCTCTGGTCACTCAGGGAACAGAAAACTACTCATCCAGTGACCAATATATTTGCCCTCTACCAGACTCCTGTACCCCACTGGTCTGGG
This sequence comes from Emys orbicularis, assembly GCF_028017835.1. NCBI lineage: Eukaryota > Metazoa > Chordata > Testudines > Emydidae > Emys > Emys orbicularis. The sequence continues at coordinate 150,035,801 of NC_088684.1, read as the reverse complement.
TCTGTCACAATATATAAACTTGAGTTACATAATTATTTTTAGGAATCCATGAGGGCTTTTTTTTTCTTTCCAGATGTAGATTACTGCAATTACTTACCATAAGAAAGCTAGAATAAATGTAACTTGCAAGACTGCAGAATGCTCCTTTAACTCACTTCCAGTTGCCCACCATGCAGACTGCAAGAGAGCACTTGTGACCAGCAAGAACTGAAAATGGCTCAGGGTCTAGCAATTTATATGTTGGTTCCTTATTACAATATACTTGTTCGGCATAGTCTGTACTACTCATTGTTCTAAGATAAATGTCTTTGAGCAAATGTCTTCTGTTACCTCTACTTATGCTGGGAAGCACTTACTTATGCAAGTGGTCCTTCTTGCTTCAATGAGAGTACTTGTGTAAGAAAGTGCTTGCCAATGTGAGCAAGGGCTGCATGAAAGTAGCCCTCCATGATGAAACATTTTTGGCCAGGACTTCAAGATGCCTTTGAAATGAAAGATGTTAAAGCTTAACTTGATTCAAATACTAATTTACCTTCCACACATTATTGTGAATTCTGAGTATCACTTTTTGTCAATATTCATCTAAGGTCTTAGTAAAAGAACATGACATACAGACAAAGTAAGTGCTTCTGTAGTATATTATACAAAGTACTATGTATGTGATTATCTAATGTTGTGGCTATACATGCTTGTTACGTTTTTAATTGAAATAAGGTGCACCAGAATGCAAGGAGTTAAATAGGCTCCTCTGTGCAATTACTTAGAGTGTGTGGAATTCTCCACGTACATTATACTACACAGACTGTATTTAGCTTGCTATAATATCCCTGTTAAGTATTGTGCAAGAAGCAGCAAAGTTCATTTTAATTTGGTGCCATCTCTTCCTAACCTAACAAAGATGAAACCATAAATGTAAAAAATATTTTGGTATTGAGCTCCTGACTTACATCTTTTTAGATAATTAGCAGTGATAATTTCATACTGCGAGAAGCAGATACAGAAAAAACATGATCTGTAAAATTACTACATGTATAACAGCTTTGGGACGAAATAGTTTTCCTAAGGTTCTCCACTTCCCTTCTAGAACCATTTGAACCTTCCCTCTATTCCAATGCTCCACTCCATCCCTTGAAAACTCAACTTCACTGTAACCATTCTTGTTGCTGAGTGGGACTCTGAGAGCTGGCTGAGGGGTGAAGGGTGGGGAAGGTCACACTTGAGAGACACATGGAACCCCTGGTGTCAGAGTGTGCTGCTTCTGCCGTACATCCAGTTGTGCTGGACCAGAAATCAAACCCAGTTCTTCTTTATGGCATGGCAGTGTACTGCCACTAACAGTGAATATCCAAATCAGCCACAAGGAAGCAACAGGTCAGTGACCATCAGCACTTGCTGAATAAAGACAGAGCATCTGAGTGGATCAGATTGTACAGATTCCATATTCTGAAGGGGCTCCCAATTTTTTTGTAATACATGGAACAGATTTGGGGTAACAAATTCAGAATCTCAAAATATTTGAAGGTTCAGATAAGCATTTTAAACTGGAAGAATGTCTCCAATCCTATTGGGCCTGCAAAACTGAACAAGAATTAATTTGAAAACAGCCTGTCTAATCAAGAATTCTACTTCTGGTTGGGCCAGAAGTACAAGAGCATCCTGTCTTGCAATACTGTGATGCTTCCCCTTCTACTTCATGTCCTTATCTGGAAGTATGAAGGAACTCAAACTGTGTTGGTAGGGGGAACAATTCACTTTTTTCATACTATAAAAATGTTTATTTTGGGTGTAAGCAGGGTCTTTCCTTACATCAAGTGAATAAATGGGGAAACAATTTTATTATATTTTGTATAATGGCTGTATACACATTAGAGGATTAGTACAAGGCAATGAATACTGACCCTAAGAACTGCCTTCCAGTAACAGGGTACCTGAGACATTTGATGACGGCTAATTGAATCCACTGTCCAAGCGGCCTCCAAATGCATGAGCAACAGCAGAATGTTTATGAGAGAGGATGGTACCTTTACAACACTGTGTGAGCTGCCGGTGGCAGTGGGACCCCCACAAGTTCCACGTGAGATAGCAGTTGCTGGCCGCATGTGGAAGCTAGTAGGCTCTGGAAGCCAGTCCCCACCACCCCGTCTCAGATGCAGAGTTGTTAGAGAATATATGAGCCTTCTTAGATAAGGAAGGAAGGACCAGGCTGGTGTTTAGTAGACAGCCTCAGGTACTCAGCGTTAGATGTGATTCGCACTCTGAAGCTCAGAAACCATAGGATCAGTGTGAAGAACTGCCCAGAAGCCCTCAATCACACCTTTGGGAGCACAGAGGGCTCTTAGGACATTATTGTAAGTTCCTCAATGCTCAGCAGCAAAGGGCAAGAAAGTTTCAACTTATATATAGAGGTTGGAGAAACTAGTACAGAGAACTGCCAAGAGTGGAGCACTGAAGAACGCATGCTTACCATTGTGGTGCCTGCAATGATTGAGAGAGAATTGCTTGTCATGAGTACCTGCCTAAAAGGTGGTACAGGGACATTAGCAATGGTAGAGCAGCTGGCTGAAGGAGAGCTCCCTGAAGGAGTGCTGATACCCAGTGGACTTACCTGTCAAAGACAGTCTTACCTGTCAAAGCACAGGAAAAGGTGATTATACTATTGCTAATGAAACAAGCTGTGATGTTGTTGTGAAACAAGAGCAGAAGATAACAGACCTCTTTGAGCCCGAAACCATTGTGAAATTCCAGTGTGAAGCCAAGGCTCCACCAATAGACCCTACAAAGTTTGACTTTAGGGATTAACCATTGTCTGAGGAGCAGAAGGTTCAGCAACTTGGTGAAAGATCCAAGGTATTCTCACTGCATGAGTGGGATGTGTGAAAGGAGTGGAATACATCATGACTCTTCAGGGAGAAATCTAGAACAATTGCTCTCTCTCTCTCTCTCATGCAGGCCATGCAGCATCATCTTCAGGAGCTGATTGTGAATGGCATCACTGCAGAATCCTCCAGCCCATTCTCCTCCCACATTTTGGTAGTCTGTAAAAAGAGTGGGGAAAATCTGGATGTGTATTGACTACTGCATCCTAAATAAACACACTGTAGTTGATCAGTACACCATGGCATGAGTACAAGATGCCTGGCACATTTTTCTGGGGAGCCAGTGGTTCTCAGTGTTGGATCTTTGAAGTGCATACTACCAGATTCCTCTGAGAGAAGGTAAGGAGAAGAAGTGGCCCAGGCCTCACCATTTCCCGCAGCTCCCATTGGCTATGAACAGTGAACCGCGGCCACTGGAAGCTGCGAGCGGCCGTACCTGTGGACACTCAGGTAAACAAAGCATCTCACTGCCCTCCAGGGGCTTACCCTGAACAAGCTGTGAACCAAGTTTGGGAACCCCTGCTATGGACTGAAGTTTTCAATTGATAAATGCCAGTTCTGCAGAACATCAGTCAAATACCTGGGTCACATTGTGTCCCAAGAGGGTGTGAGTACTGATCCAGATAAAATAGAAGCACTCACTACATGTTTGCACATACATAATTACAGAGAACTCAAAACCTTTCTAGGATTTAGCAGCTACTATCGCAGGTTTGTGAAGAATTATGTTACTATCATAAAGTCAGTAAATGACCTCACCAGCAGATACCAGTCCTGTAAGAGCAAATCTAAGACCAAGGGTAAGGGGAGGTCTCCAAGCCTCCCGAACAGAGACACCATGGCCCCTTAGAACCTTTGGGACTCTGATGGGATAGGATAAGAGACATGAAAAGGTTTTTGAAGAAATTATTAGCTGCTTAACTTATGCTCCAGTCCTTGTCTTTGCTGACCTAATCAAACCTTTTATCCTCTATATGAATGTCAGTTTGGATGGTTTGGGAGCAGGCCTATACCAGGAAGTTGAAGGCAAATGGAAACCTGTGGCCTTTGCCAGCTGAGGACTGTGTGATAGCGAGACTTACTACTCCATTCACAAGCTGGAATTCTTGGCCTTGAAGGGCGACATATAGGTGGAAGCAGTCCAAGTGCTACAGATCCTCCAGTACTGGAACTGGAGATGCAGTGGCCTATGTCAGTGTCTGAGGGATGTTCAAGGGAACTCTTACCCTCTCTAGACCAAGGACAAGTCCCCCCACCCCTGCAATGCCCTCTCTCAATAGGTATGACAGGGTTATAAGGCCAGTAAATAGGTTAACTTAGGATGCATCTGGGGTAATGAATGAACAACCAATATACTTAGCTCACAGGCTTGTGGCATCCATAGTAGGCTTCCTAAGACCCAACAGGGACAATTACTGGAACTGGTATAATATGGTGTGAGATTTGCCCGAAAGACAAAAACTCTGGCTGTGGGGAGGATATCAGGAGGCCCTGAATTAGCTCTCCCCTGTCGTCTAGTGATGCACTGGGGGAAATGACTTCAGGCATGAACCATATTTGCATAGACTCATCTACTCTGCCTATGTTTTCAACAGACAGAATTGCTTTACGAAAGTGAACAATTTTCGCTAGTTTTCAGTTACAATTGACTTTTAATATTGAATACAGGGTAGTGAAGTGTTGTTATCCATATTGTATGAGTAAAGGGCAGCAGAACTGTACTTAGCATACGCTGATTGAGAGGGTCACCATTTGCTAAGCTGTGTGTAGGGATGCCAAATACCATCAAAGATGAGAGGAGGTGGGGACAGGTGTGGGATGGACTCTGCCTAAAGACTCCTAGAAACCATTTGACCCTCCCCTCTCCAGTGCTTAAAGACAGAGTTGATTGGACTCAACTGAGTCTGTTTCTGTTCAGTGATTACTAGAGCTGAAATTATTGATGAGCAGGTTTAGGAGATAAGCTTTAGACCTGACGTGAGAACAGTGTTGCAATGAAAAGACACCAGCACAGAGATTGCCTGTTACCCAGAGAAACCACTAAGGAGCTGACACCACTAACAGCTGGGCTAAGTGGTGGACCCTCAGAATGTGGCATCGCAGACATGGCAGTGAGTGGCAAACAGAAGCAATGGTAACAGTGGCAGAGATGAGCGGCTGCAGATATAACAGAGGCAGAGGTGGCAGTGAGCAGCCCAGTGGCAGAGTTAACAGCAGCATTAAGCTAGTTGCAGTGGCAGCAGCAGTGGCACCATGAAAGCATTGCTTGATGTAACCCCCACACACTTTTTTTTCAGGAGTGGGAAGTGGAACTGTATGAATGAGCCTCTGCATTTTGGGTCTTTGCTGACCAAGGACAAACACTGTGAGTGGAGTGCAACAGATGGAAACAGGGGTGGTGTGTTACAGGGACATCTGTTTGAAGACTTTCACACCGCAAGGTGGGAAACTGAGGCAGGGGACACTGCCCAATATAGTATGGTGTGGGTGTTTGCTTATAGTGACATGCTTTCGAATTGCGGTTGTGGTGTTTTTCCAAATTAATGCTGAGTTCCATTTCCCTTTTACTGAATGTTTTCTTTTGTTATGCACAGACTCAGTGAGTGTGAGTGGGGAAGTATTGCCTCTTACAGGCACCCAGGAGTACTGTTCAGTTTTCCCAGATCACTGGTTGGTTGCTCAAGCTGGTTCTGTTTTGTGATATGAAGAGGACCCTCTACATATTGAATCCAGCCCTTGTTGCTGCTGACTCTGCCTGGCAGAAGAGTTACAGGGGTGTACATTGAATTTTGGATGCAGGGTTAGACCAGTTCTTATTTTAGCTAAACAGACATACCCGTATTACTTGTGGTCCTGCATTTTTTGCTGATCTGTCACGATTTATTCTTAAACCAGTATGTGTGTCCCTGACTGCCACAAGAGCTATGGGTCTGACCCATCACATTCTTTATTTAGATCTGTATCTGACAATCTGACTTCAGATCTATCAATCTGAAAAATAGAAAAAACCTTCAAGTGTGTACATTCATGAGAAATATAAATCAAACCACAAACCCTACAGGATTAAAAACATATTAATCTCTTTACACTATAATGGAATCACATTGGATTCCATAAATCAATACTTGAACTTGAAAAACAATCTTCAGCCACTGGCACATACATAACCCAGTTTTTAGAATATATGTAATAATGAAAAAATTCTAAAAGGAAAAAAAAAAGCATTTGAAAACATATACAGTAAAAGCTTTGTTATCCAGCATGTGAGGAGAATGTGGGCTAGGAGGGAGGGGCTTTTGCCAGTTAATCAAAAATTCCGGTTAACTAAGAGTTATATTTTTTTTACCAATGGAATACCAATTTTCAAATAATTAGAATACAATAAAATGAATAAAGTATAAAATAGTATACAGGTATTCACCAATCCAGTAGCAGTGCTGCACTACAGAGGGGTTGGTTTCTTGAAGCACTTAGGTGTATACAGGTAAAGTTTTCTATACAGCAGATTATCTTATGACACTATATATCACTATGGGCAGTGCATGACGTACACCCAGATCACTAAAAATACACTTAACACTAAAATTATACTGAACATATTTTAATCTTTCTTTGATGATTCAGAAGGCACTTCAGGATCTTGCAGTGCCTCAGGGTCATCATTATCAACATCAATTATCATTGTAGATGTAGAAAGTGTAGGAGATTGGGCTGAATCTGTAATGACCCAATGACATACCCTGGAAGCTGCTTTTTTGAATAAACCCCTGATATCAACTTGCTTACTTGTCTTCTGCCTCTTTTGCATAGAAGTAGAGTGCAGAATGTGCAATTACATAACCTCCTGGGCAGTATACTAGTCCCGGTTAGTGGATTGAAGATTTGTATTGGAAGATATCAGAAATGCCGGTTAATAGAGCTTTCTGGTTGATAAAGTGCCGGGTAACAAAGGTTTACTGTACTTTGAATGCACTAAATTCACCAACATTAAAAACAAGCTGGGAGCTTATCTATATGGGGATGTTATTCCAGAATACAGTAGAGTCTGAATTTAAAATGCTACAGCTACTGCAGAATATCTCTGTGTGGACACTTATTTTGGAATAAGAGTACCTCATTCTGGTTTAGCTTAATTCACATCCAAAAGGGATTAAGCTAGAACAGAAAAAGGCACTCATTCTGGAATAGGAGTGTCCATACAGGGAGCTATTCTGTAATAGTTTATTTCATAAAAGCCATTCTGGTAAATTTTCCCAGGTTGACAAGCCCCAAATCCCAGCAACCTTTGCTGATAGTACTGAAAGGCTCATTGATCTGTTGTGTAAAATGGCACAGTCAGTCATTAACAGATGGTGAGAACAGCACTTGCAATCAAAGTCTATAGCAGCTATAAAAAAAGTTGTAATCTTTCCATCACAAGCCCCCCAACATTTAGGGATGGAGAAAGGTAATAAACTGCACTTTGCAAGCGATCCAACACAAAAAAATGCCTTCACAATTTCAAATCAGGTTGTGAGTCTCTTGAATGCTTCTAGTAATCTAGTTTTCCTTAAAAAAAAAAATCTGAACCAGAGCTGGGCTGAATATTTCAAACATACCATACTGTGCATAGAGCTCAGAATATCTCCCTGGAATTCCTTCATGAGGATTCTAATTGTATTTGAATGTAGACTTTTTACTTTACAAGTTTCAAACTGGAGATTTATAGGAATAAAAATCATTTAAGAAGTCGTTCTAGCAATATGGATTCCTGCTTCCCACACAATACTCCCCAGTGTGATCTACAATGTCTCTAATCAACTTAGACCAACTGGATCCCTTTATACCCAGATTTGGGGATGTACATTGAATGGCAAAGCCTCAGTTGGTGTAAATTGGTGTAGCACCATAAAAATCAACAGCGCTATGCTCACTTGAACCAAATAAAGGTCTGACCCATAATCAATATGCTGAAGCACACCTTCCTCCTTCCATTGCTCTGCCCACATACATACATATAAATACATGGATGATAACAAGGAGCCAGAAATGATTGTTGGAACCAGTACTGGAAATTGAGAAGATTCATGTCTTATCTACAGGTTAAAAAAAAAACCCAAACCGCCATGCTTTCTTGTTGATTAATTAAGGGAAATGTTTTGTAAACAGAGTATTGTTTACAAAACTACAGCTGAGAAAGTTGTGGGGACGTTTTGTTCCAGTTTTCAAACTGTAATTAATTTTTTATTATCTTTCTTTTAATTCCATGTAGGTTTGTTCTTGCTGATAACATGATCTATTGTTCTCTGAGTCATGGTGAGATTGCCATCTCTTAAACAGACAGCACTTATTGGAAATTAAACCTCTACTAATGTATTATAATTATTACTTCAGGGTAATTTGCTGCTCCAGCAGGGAGTCAGAGCTAATCTGATGGTAACGTTTCTTCCGTGGAGCCGTTAATATTTCTTCTATGCTGAAATTCCACATAATGGATCTAGCCTAAGGCTGATTAATGATCTCTGTGCTGGAACAGTGATTTGTAGCTAAATCATCCCTCACTGGAGGAGATTCAGGGTTGTTCCAATCAATACTGTTAAATAAGTGTAAACTGTGACGTCTGTTAGCACAAATGCAATCTAGTAAGGTAAGAGAGAGAGGCGCTATAAACTGAAGTAAATAAGGGAAATTCTGCTATCCACGAATTTCATTTGCACATGTAACAGATATCAGGAAACAATACACACTGCAGAACAATCAGAACCTGTGGTGCTATTTCCCACAAAAAGCAATTCGTCTGCATTGAAATACAGTTTCCTAAACAATGCAAAGGCAAAAAAGAGAAAAATAGATAAAACAAATCAGCATTTCTTTTCCCCTGGTGGTTATGACTGGGCCTGAGTGACATTATAGGGATAATAGGGTGTTATTTTAAGTAATTCAAATGTAGGATGGGCTCAGGAATGATTTTTAATGGATTTTACATTTTACCTCTAGAGAGGCTACTTTGTTTGCATTGAAATTTAAGAGACAAAACAACAACTGTATATTTTATAAATGTATTAAAAGAATAAACAGCCATTTATAGAACAAATATGAGTACTGTATAAGCAAAATATTTCACTAACCAATTTAACTTATCATTTTCCTAACCTAATTTACAATAACACAGTGCAATAATCAAATCAAGGGTAGAAAGGAAGTATAATCAATATGTTAATAGTTCAATTTATCTGGCTCAGCAATTAGTAATTAAATCAAATTATAATGAAGTTGTTAAAGGAAACAATTCTCTTAATATTTCACAGGAAGGTTAAGGGGAGAAGCAGTTCCTTTTGATTTAGGCAATTTAGCCAAGAGTGTTAGAGGCTAGTCCTTGTCGTAGTTTTAAGCTCTTTTACTGTTTTCCTAGTAACTTCCTCCTTCAGATGTTTTCTCCTGTTAAGCTTCACTGTTGGCAGACACTATAACAAACTGTTGTTTACTTAATCTATCTCCCATCCCCACTTTAACACAATGTCTGCAGCTTCCTTTCTGGCAGTCTTGCACAGACATGAAATGATTTTTAGAATTTCACATTTCTAGCCACTTTGGAATTACACTTGTTTAACCCAGAGAGCTCTTACTATTTAGAAACAGACATACTTTGGGGAACAGATAGTGGCACACAATGACACACAAACGCACACACGTGTACCCCCTCATAGTAATGAGCATTGGAGACATTTGAGCATATCAAATTGCTTTACAGAAGGATTTTCACAACTTCTTCTTAAAGTCTTAACTCACATGATTGGTCATAGATTTGGAACTAAACTGTTATTTATCAGTATCTTTATTGATGATACAGTGAAACTTGAAGGTTTTTTGCATCCAAGAGATGGGGGAAAATTTGGCAGAGTCTTTCCCCTTTCTTTCTTTGGATGTCTGGTCCAAGGAAGAAAGCACGATACAACTTTGGGTATTGTTGATGTGAAAGAGCCCTCCACCCCTTTCCTTTTGCTTGAATATGGTCTTTTGTAGGCATCAGTGTCCCCTTACTCTGCTTTAGGTGACACCCTGATATCCTCAAGGGCCAAATAGGTATTACAGCCTGGTAGCAGTAATTTGACATGAGCCTAGAATGCCCTAGAATCTTCATCTTGAATTCACATTGAAGATTCCAGGTTAGTTAGGGTTGCCAACTTTCTAATCGCACAAAACCGAACACCCTTGCCCCACCCTCCTGCCCCGCCCCTACTCACTCCATTACCCCTCCCTCTGTTGCTCACTCACCCCACCCTCACTCACTCGCTCATTTTCACCAGGCTGGCTCAGGGGGCTGGAAGGGGGTGAGGGCTCTGACTGGGGGTGCAGGCTCTGGGGTGGGGTCAGGGATGTGGGGTTTGGGGTGCAGGTGGGGGCTCCAGGCTGAGGGGGTGGAGCCGAGGGGTTCGGAGTATGGGAGGGGGTTCTGGGCTGACACAGAAGGTTGGGGTGTGGGATGGGATACAGGCTCTGGGATGGGGTTCTGGGTTCCAGGGTGGGGCCAGAATGAGGGGTTCAGGGTGCGGGAGGAGGCTCTGGACTGGGGAAGGGGGTTAGGGTGCGGGGGAGGGATGAGGGCTCCAGCTGGGGGCGAGCGCTGGTGTGGGGCTGGGGATGAGGGATTTGGGGTGCAGGAGGGGGCTCCGGGTTGGGGCTGAGGGGTTCAGAGTGCAGCAGCGGGATCAGGGGTGGGACAGGGGGTAGGGGTGTGAGGGGTGTGAGGGCTTCAGCTTGGGGTTCGGGCTCTGGGGTGGGGCTGAGAGTGAGGGTTTTGGAGTGCAGAAGGGTGCTCCGGGGTTGGATCAAGAGGTTCGGAGGGCTGGAGGGGGATGAGGGCTGGGACAGGGGGTTGGAGGTGTGGGAGGGGGTCAGGGGTGCAGGATCGGGGCGGCATTTACCTCAAGCAGCACCTGGAAGCAGTGACATGTCCCCCCTCCCGCTCCTACACGGAGGCATGGCCAGGTGGCTCTGCACGCTGCCCTGTCTGCAGGCACTGCCTCCACAACTCTAATTGGCCATGGTTCCTGGCCAATGGGAGCTGCAGAGCTGGCGCTTGGGGTTGGGAAAGCATGTGGAAGCCCCTGGCTGCCCCTTTACATCAGAGACAGAGGGGGACATGCTGCTGCTTCTGGGAGCCGCACGGAGCTATGGTAGACATGGAGTCTGCCTTAGCCCCGCTGCACCACTGACCAGACATTTAACAGCCCGGTAAGCTGTGCTGATGAGAGCCGCCAGTGTTCCTTTTCGACTGGGCGTTCCGGTTGAAAACCAGGCACCTGGAAATTCTAAGGTTAGTGTGTACATGGGGGCTGCAGACGGGAGTTTGACAGAGGGAGGCTTACGATGGTTAGGAAGACCCGCAACACCTGTGCCAGCACTGCTTCTGTCTCCTCCACCTGCGCCTGTAGCCAGACAGAGTGCCTGAGCATGGATGCTTCTACCCAGATCCTGGTGTGGTTTTGCAGAGACTGTAACTTGCAATTTCCACTTACTGATATCCAGGCTGGGGGGACCATCCAATGTGAAAGGTGCCTGCTGGTGGAATCTCTCAGGCAGCAGGTGGGAGAGCTACAGGAGGAGGTGGCTAGGTTGAGGAGCATCCGAATCCACGAGCAATTCCTGGACAGTGTCTATGTGGAGACAGCTGAGGTAGCTGTCCCAGTACACAGGACTGCTGATACACCACTGGTGGAGGAGGAGATAGCTCAGGGTGGACACTGGCAGCTGGTTACTTCTGGCAGCAGGCAGTGCTCCACCCCTGCTCCGAACCCTCCCGCCGTGGTAATAGGTAACCGTTATGCTCTTCTTGATACAGGAAAGAAGGAATCACCCCCTACAGTAAAGGAGGAGAAGCCTCGTACCCCTAAGGCTGGGAGTTCTGCTGCCACCACTGCGAATAGGAAACGTAGGGTAGTGGTGGTCGGAGACTCTCTGCTGAGGGGGACGGAGGCGCTCATCTGTCGCCCTGACATTTCATCTCGGGAGGTATGCTGCCTGCCGGGAGCCCGTATCCGAGAGGTTACGGAGGCATTGTCGAGGATTATCCAGCCCTCTGACTACTACCCCATGCTACTCATCCATGTGGGCACAAATGATACTGAGCGGTGTGACACTGAGTGGATCAAGAGTGACTACAGGGCTCTGGGAGTACGGGTGAAGGAGTTTGGAGCGCAGGTGGTATTCTCTTCGATTCTTCCTGTCAAAAGTAGGGGCCCGGGCAGAGACAGATGCATCATGGAGGTGAATGCCTGGCTGCGAAGATGGTGTCACCAGGAGGGCTTTGGCTTCCTAGACCACGGGATGCTATTCGAGGAAGGACTGCTAGGCAGAGATGGCGTTCACCTTTCGAGGAGGGGAAAGACCCTATTTGGACACAGACTGGCTAACCTAGTGAGGAGGGCTTTAAACTAGGTTCGACGGGGACAGGTGAGCAAAGCCCGCAGGTAAGTGGGGAACATGGAGACCTGGGAGATGGGTTGGAAATGAGAGGGAGTGTGGGCTATATTGGCAGAGAGAAAGGAGGGTCAGGACAAAACTGGGAGGAAAGATCAAACCAGTATCTTAGATGCCTATATACAAATGCGAGAAGTATGGGTAATAAGCAGGAAGAACTGGAAGTGCTAATAAATAAATACAACTATGACATTGTTGGCATCACTGAAACTTGGTGGGATAATACACATGATTGGAATGTTGGTATGGATGGGTACAGCTTGCTCAGGAAGGATAGACAGGGGAAAAAGGGAGGAGGTGTTGCCTTATATATTAAAAATGTACACACTTGGACTGAGGTAGAGCTGGACATAGGAGATGGAAGTGTTGAGAGTCTCTGGGTTAGGCTAAAAGGGGTAAAAAACAAGGGAGATGTCATGCTAGGAGTCTACTACAGGCCACCTAACCAGGTGGAAGAGGTGGATGAGGCTTTTTTTAAGCAACTAACAAAATCATCCAAAGCCCAAGATTTGGTGGTGATGGGGGACTTCAACTATCCGGATATATGTTGGGAAAATAACACAGCAGGGCACAGACTATCCAACAAATTCTTGGACTGCATTGCAGACAACTTTTTATTTCAGAAGGTTGAAAAAGCTACTAGGGGGGAAGCTGTTCTAGACTTGATTTTAACAAATAGGGAGGAACTCGTTGAGAATTTGAAAGTAGAAGGCAGCCTGGGTGAAAGTGATCATGAAATCATAGAGTTTGCAATTCTAAGGAAGGGTAGAAGGGAGAACAGCAAAATAGAGACAATGGATTTCAGGAAGGCAGATTTTGGTAAGCTCAGAGAGCTGATAGGTAAGTTCCCATGGGAATCAAGACTGAGGGGAAAAACAACTGAGGAGAGTTGGCAGTTTTTCAAAGGGACACTATTAAGGGCCCAAAAGCAAGCTATTCCGCTGGTTAGGAAAGATAGAAAATGTGGCAAAAGACCACCTTGGCTTAACCACGAGATCTTGCATGATCTAAAAAATAAAAAGGAGTCATATAAAAAATGGAAACTAGGACAGATTACAAAGGATGAATATAGGCAAACAACACAGGAATGCAGGGGCAAGATTAGAAAGGCAAAGGCACAAAATGAGCTCAAACTAGCTACAGGAATAAAGGGAAACAGGAAGACTTTTTATCAATACATTAGAAGCAAGAGGAAGACCAAAGACAGGGTAGGCCCACTGCTTAGTGAAGAGGGAGAAACAGTAACAGGAAACTTGGAAATGGCAGAGATGCTTAATGACTTCTTTGTTTCGGTCTTCACTGAGAAGTCTGAAGGAATGCCTAACATAGTGAATGCTAATGGGAAGGGGGTAGGTTTAGCAGATAAAATAAAAAAAGAACAAGTTAAAAATCACTTAGAAAAGTTAGATGCCTGCAAGTCACCAGGGCCTGATGAAATGCATCCTAGAATACTCAAGGAGCTAATAGAGGAGGTATCTGAGCCTCTAGCTATTATCTTTGGAAAATCATGGGAGACGGGAGAGATTCCAGAAGACTGGAAAAGGGCAAATATAGTGCCCATCTATAAGAAGGGAAATAAAAACAACCCAGGAAACTACAGACCAGTTAGTTTAACTTCTGTGCCAGGGAAGATAATGGAGCAAGTAATTAAGGAAATCATCTGCAAACACTTGGAAGGGGGTAAGGTGATAGGGAACAGCCAGCATGGATTTGTAAAGAACAAATCATGTCAAACCAATCTGATAGCTTTCTTTGATAGGATAACGAGCTTTGTGGATAAGGGTGAAGCTGTGGATGTGGTATACCTAGACTTTAGTAAGGCATTTGATACGGTCTCGCATGATATTCTTATCGATAAACTAGGCAAATACAATTTAGATGGGGCTACTATAAGGTGGGTGCATAACTGGCTGGATAACCGTACTCAGAGAGTTGTTATTAATGGTTCCCAATCCTGCTGGAAAGGCATAACGAGTGGGGTACCGCAGGGGTCTGTTTTGGGACCGGCTCTGTTCAATATCTTCATCAACGACTTAGATATTGGCATAGAAAGTATGCTTATTAAGTTTGCAGATGATACCAAACTGGGAGGGATTGCAACTGCTTTGGAGGACAGGGTCATAATTCAAAATGATCTGGACAAATTGGAGAAATGGTCTGAGTTAAACAGGATGAAGTTTAACAAAGACAAATGCAAAGTGCTCCACTTAGGAAGAAAAAATCAGTTTCACACATACAGAATGGGAAGAGACTGTCTAGGAAGGAGTACGGCAGAAAGGGATCTAGGGGTTATAGTGGACCACAAGCTAAATATGAGTCAACAGTGTGATGCTGTTGCAAAAAAAGGAAACATGATTCTGGGATGTATTAACAGGTGTGTTGTGAGCAAGACACGAGAAGTCATTCTTCCGCTCTACTCTGCTCTGGTTAGGCCTCAGCTGGAGTATTGTGTCCAGTTCTGGGCACCGCATTTCAAAAAAGATGTGGAGAAATTGGAAAGGGTCCAGAGAAGAGCAACAAGAATGATTAAAGGTCTTGAGAACATGACCTATGAAGGAAGGCTGAAAGAATTGGGTTTGTTTAGTTTGGAAAAGAGAAGACTGAGAGGGGACATGATAGCAGTTTTCAGGTATTTAAAAGGGTGTCATGAGGAGGAGGGAGAAAACTTGTTCACCTTAGCCTCTAAGGATAGAACAAGAAGCAATGGGTTTAAACTGCAGCAAGGGAGGTCTAGGTTGGACATTAGGAAAAAGTTCCTAACTGTCAGCGTGGTTAAACACTGGAATAAATTGCCTAGGGAGGTTTTGGAATCTCCGTCTCTGGAGATATTTAAGAGTAGGTTGGATAAATGTCTATCAGGGATGGTCTAGACAGTATTTGGTCCTGCCATGCGGGCAGGGGACTGGACTCGATGACCTCTCGAGGTCCCTTCCAGTCCTAGAATCTATGAATCTATGAATCTATGTCTGGCAACAATTCATTCATAAACTCAAGGAGATAAATCTTGAAAACTGGACACATGAAAGTGCAATGTTATAAGGAGCTGTTTGGCAGACATCTGTTAGGCCCAAGACATAGACGTCTTAATTGTTTAAATATAATAAATGACTAGTCAGCATTCATGCATCCACTCATTCTCACACATCCCCATGACAATAAGTAAATTATGACACTTGGAAAGTAATTCTGAGAAGTGGGGAAAGAGTCTAGAACAAGCGAATGACTTTATCCCAATAACCTTTTGCCTAAAAAGCAGAAAGCTGCTTGGGACATCGCCTAATAATGCTGACTTTCATTAAACATTAGGCCAACTAAAGTTACTCAGGCCTAAATCTAAATATAGCCTATGGTCCCTACAGTTAAGCAAAGATTATCATCTGATACCATCCAAGCAGGTTATCAACAAAAGAAAAACAAAACACTACACTCTTGAACCAATGACATTATGGGTCAAACTGTGATGTACTTATGTCTCCATATGATGACATTTTCAATATGATATTGTCACATTCCAGGGTGCAATCCACACCAGTGAGGCTATGTGTCATCACCTGCCCTGCAACCTTGGGTGCCTCATAATGTTTTGCTATTGTATCTCTCAACCTGGGTTGCTCAGAAACAGCCTTACAGCATGCAGCTCACACCTTGAGTGTCTATGTATATTTACAGCCCTGGTCCAGAAATTCTGACCTTAGCAGCCTGTTAGCAACACACCAGCCACACTCTGGCTTCCAGCAGCCTTGGTTACCACCTGCAGGGTGACCTCAGCACACCCCCAGTCCTGATGTTTCCCAAAAATGTGTGTTCTGCACTGTTCAGCCTTCTCCCGGGCAATTCAGATAGAGGTATATTCTCCTTGTAAGGGGTCAGTATTCAATAGTTTACTACTTTAAGTGGAGGTACCGACACAGTTCAGTTAAACACAACACTAGTTTTAATTTTAAAAAATAAAACAAGTTTATTTAACTACAAAGATATAAATTTTAAGTGAGTACAAGTGGAAGTTATTAAAGTCAGAAATGGTTACAAGAGAAATAACGATAAAATGCTTTCTAGTAGCTAAAACTTAACTAGCTAGACTTGACTCAAGGTAAAATGCTTACCACAGGTTCCCAGCAACATGGCTGACCAAATTCTCAGGTCAGGAACCCCCAAAGTCAAAGGGATGGTTCCTTTGTCTTCTTAGGTGAAAGAGAACAAGGTAGAGAGAGAGAGAGAGAGAGAGAGGGATGGAGGGGGGAGGGAGAAATGCTTTGGTCTATTTTTGTCCTTGACTTCTGTAGTCCAGTCACCCTTTGAAGTGGATTCTTTTGAGGATTACCCCTCAAAGCAAAGTTTATTCAAACAGTAAGCAAGGCAACATTGAGTCTGGTGGTGAAGATGACTATATGCTCTTTCTCTTCCCCCGTGTGTGCTGAAATGCAGATTTGCCTTGTCTCCTGCCATTTCCTCCTCTAGGTGTCTCAAGGACCCTTTTTAATACTTTTATGTACATTGAGGTAAAGACACATTTCTTTGTTTAGGACAGACCTGTTTAAAAACTTTTGCAGGGCTGTATTGGGTTTGAACATGTGCGAACTGCATCATCCAGGAAGAATTCATAACCATACATATAATGTTACTACATACATTTCACCATGATAGTATTGATCAGCAGGTTATTAGTTTTCAACTGGTACCCCACAAGGCATATTTTGAACAAAAATATTACAATAGGGTGTAGGGTGTGAATATGGGGTGCTTTCAGTCACAGATGTTGTCCCCCAAAATGAGCAATACAGGAAAACATAAAGTCACTCTGGAAGCTCATCCCAAGAAAGCAGTGGCCCATGCACAGGTATAACAAAGAGTGGAAATAACCGTTTTAATTTCTAAATTGTGTTATAAAATTTGCTAGCATACCAAAGATGCATGGAGGAATGTATGGTTCAGGGGTTGGATAACAGGATATGCTTAGAGCTGACTGGTTGACAATAATTCTGTTCTCTGGCAATTTTTGAGATTTGTTTCCATTTTGCATAGGAGAGTGAGAGTGTGCATGTGTATGTCAGTGTCATGCCCTATAGATGAGTGGTTAGGATAGTGATGTAGGAAATTCAGGTTTAAGTCCCTGATTTGGAGTGATCAATGATGAAATGTTCTGCTATGAATCAGGTAGAGCAGGGACTTGAACTGGGGTTGCCCACACCTGAAGACCCAAAAACCTTCCTACTAAAGCTTTTGTGGAAACTGTAGGTCTCTGTGCAACATTTTGGCGTTACCAAAACAGCATATTTTGGCCATTTCTAAACACACACACTTTCACCTACTGGTTCAAATTCAGCTCAGTTTGCTAGTGAGCAAAAGTTATTGCTATCTCATGGCTGTTTGGTAGTCTCCATTCAGTTCCTAGTGGGAACGCCACCACCATTGTTGGCACTCTTACTGGTAGTTTCAACATGGAGGCTGAACTACTCCCTCATACTTAGAGATGGTACATCCAGGTACAGGGCAGAGGCACATTTGTGAACAAAGCTTGTCATTCTTCTTCCTATGTTTGTTGTTCTTTTGTGAAACATAACTTCACCTTCTGCGCTATCAATCCAGGAACTTCCATAAGCACTAAAGCCCTTATTCAGCAGGTCACTTAAGCATATACTTAACTCCCATTGACTTCAGTGGATTTAAGGATGTGTTTAAAGTTAAGTATGTGCTCAAGTGCTTTGCTGACTCACAACTTCAATTTGAACACATACTAAAGCAAACTAGGATGTTTAACAGTGAACAGAAAGCAGAAGAAATGGGAAGAGAAGTCAAGTTTTCAAAAGGAGAAAAAAAGGGAATATTCCAAAATTCAGAAGGGTGCCTTAAGAGTATTTTACAATGAAATTAGTTGGCTTTGAGTTTCTACATCGAATAAATTAAATTCCCAACATACCAAGAAAACATATTTCAAATATTGGGGGATGAATTTTGGAAATGTGGCAATAAAAAAAAACATGTGTACTGTGTGGCAATATACAATACTACAAATATTTTGGACAAATCTTGGGAGAAAAATGTTGCCTTGGACCTGGCTTATTGGAAATATAAAGCTTTAAATTCCATAGAGATTTACACAAAACTAAAAAAGAATATTTGATTTTTGTTTTATTTAAAGCAAGCTACTGGAAATGCCCAGCAGTTCTTCCCCCACAAACAGAATGCTAGTGAGTGCACTGGATAGAGAAAGGTTAACATAAGTGAATGAATGGCAGCAAATAGGGAACAAGAAAAACCCTCATGTTACTATTTAATCATATCACAAATCACTAAAACATTTCCAGAACATAGGTTGCAAAGCTTCATGGACAGTAGAAATTGCATAACACTGCCGGGAATTTTATGATTAATCTTTTTTTTTAAAGATTTTTTTAAAGAATTGACTGTGTTCATTTAACTTGCTCTGCTTTTCCATTTCTTGATCTCTCCCCAAGTAGAGACTGGCAATTATGCACAGCAGTGTGCAGTACTTTTATGATGTGAAAACAAATCTTCTGAGGTCTAAGGTGAGACCGGCAAATGTTTTGATTAAGTTAAAATATAGCCCAAGTGGTGGTTTATGATGAAAAACACAAAACTGCCCTTAACTGTAATAATGCCATGGGTGTTGCTGTAATACTTACATGGGTAATAGTGTGACTCCCTTGACCACAGTGGTGCATAATTATTGACTCGACGAGTCCCATTCACTCAATGAGACTGTGTGGGTGAATAAGTGTTTATCAGTGTCTTTAGAGAAAGTGAGGGGCCATATGTGTGTAATGTTTATATATATACAGGCAGTCCTCGACTTTACAATGTTCGAGTTCCGATGAACGACGCTTACGATGTTTATAAATTCTCATTGTGTTTCAACTTTATGATGTCAGTTTTGACTTTATGATGCTTGATCAGACATTGTTCCTATGGGAAATTTGAGTTACGATGTTTTCGACTTAAGATGTGACTGTGTCATAACTCCGAGGACTGCCTGTTCTATGCAAAATTGGCAAAGGAGTTAAAATACATTATATTTCTGATATGGAGCAAAATCTTCTAAAAAGGGGACAGGAAGGAGTTAACTGTTGGATACTATCCCAGCTGAAAAAGTCACTCAGATGGTGGGCAATTAAGACTTTTGACACCTTATTGTTTTATGGGCAAAAATATCATTGAAATGAAAGATACTAAAATAGGTCCAAGATCGGTTAAAGTGGTGGTTATTAATAGGATTGCTCTGAAATGTAGCTTAGTTGCTTTTTTTTTTTTTCAAACAGAGACTATGAGATAATAATAAATGGATTGACTAAGTAGCATCTTATTTTGTGAGTAGGTCCACTGGAATCTATAGATATACTCATGGAATAAGGTATATGAGTAAGTGTGGCAGACTCTGGCCTTTGGTCATAAAACTTAGGGCCAGATCATCAGCCCTATGAGCTTGTCTTCACTAGAGATTTTTACTACTCTACTCTACTATACTATACTATAGTTAACATGTTTGTAGAGGATGGTTGGACATTTCCTAGGTTTACTATAGGCTGATACCTAGAGTAAAGAACAAAAGTTTTTTCTTTCTCTGAAGCAAGTGATTGGGGAATATCCAGACTAGCCTTTACAAGGGAGTTTGCTACTTTGATTTACTGGAAATCTGCTAATTTGAGGTAAACAAAACAAAACATTACTGTGTGTGTGTTTGATGTGAGTTAATCCCATCACTCAGATGTTATTTACCATTATGCTGGCGAGAGGGAAGCAGGACCTGACCTACATGGATTGGGAGTGTTTGTAATGGGACCCCACATGGAAATGTTCTTGGCCCAATGCTATTCAATATTTTATCAGTGATCTGGAAAAATATAAAATTGTTACTGTTAAAATTTGCAGATTACAGATTGGAGGAATAGTAAATAATGATGGAGATTGCTTGGTAAGGTAGGATCTTTTGAGCAGCATGAGTTTTAATATAGCCAAATCAATGTCATGCATGTAGAAACAAACAATGTAGGTCACACTTACAGAACAGGAGACAGCATCCTGGATTGCAGTGACATGGCAAATGATTTAATGGTAGATAACCAACTGAGTATAAGTTCCAATGTGAAGGTGCAGCTAAGAGGGCAAATAAAAATCTTAGATGTATAAGCAGGGGCCAATCCAGTAGAAGTTGGAAGGAGGTATTACCTCTGTTTACAGCATGAGTTTGATGATTACTGGATTATGTCTAACTCTGGTGTCCGCACTTCAAAAAGAATGGTTAAAACTTGGAAAGGGTTAAATAAAGAGTTACAAGAATGATTCGAGGTCTGGAAAATATGCTTTAAATATTGAGAGGTTTAAGAAGTTCGGTCTATTTAGTTTATCTAAGAGAAGTTTAAAAGATTTATAGATTATGATCTATAAATACATATATGGGAAAGAGATTTCTGATAGTAGACAGCTCTTTAATTTAACAGAAGAAGACATAATGTGATCCTATAGTTGGAAGCAGAAGCAGGGAAAATTCAGACAGAAATAGGACACATGTTTTTAAGACAGGTTAATAACCATTGGAACATCTTATTTA
Source organism: Emys orbicularis (assembly GCF_028017835.1). Classification (NCBI taxonomy): domain Eukaryota; kingdom Metazoa; phylum Chordata; order Testudines; family Emydidae; genus Emys; species Emys orbicularis. The sequence continues at coordinate 150,014,900 of NC_088684.1, read as the reverse complement.
GGAATGTGGTGGATTCTCCAGGACTTGAAGTAAAATGAAACTTAATATCTTTCCAGAATATGTGCTATAGCCAGGAGCGCCGCCAGCTTTTTTGCCGCCCTAGGCGGCAGAAGGTCCCGTCCCCGAAATACCGCCCTGACAGAGGCAGCGGAAGGTCCCACCCCCGAAATACCGACGACGACTGGGGCGGCCGAAGATCCGGCCGCCGCCGTCGCCGCCCCTCAAATGTTAGTGCCCTAGGCAACCGCCTAGGTTGCCTAATGGGTTGTGCCGGCCCTGGCTATAGCTCTAACGGAAGTTATGGGCTTGAGGCAGAAATTACTGGGTGAGGTTCTCTGACCTTTATATTTCCTTCTTCTGACCTCTCAAAACCCTGCAGAGCTCACTTAATTCAAGCTGCCATCCATTCCCTTACAGCAGAGCTCGTTGGAAATTTTGAAAATGAATTGCTTAAGAAGTATGAAATTATCAGCCACAATCCCCTTTTAACCTGCCTGTGTAGCCTACTGTCATGAAGTCAGACAAAATGTAAGCTCAAATGCTTTCCAGAACAGAAAAAAATTTTATGGTTTGAAATAAAGAGCACCATGTGTAGCAAGAAAATATATTTTCTCCACTATACTTAGACTGTAATCTCTTTGGGGTAGGGAAAGTCTTTTTGTTCTGTGTTTGTTCAGTGTCTACACAATGGGCTCCAGGTCCATGACTAGGGCTCCTAGGTGCTACCATAATACAAATAGTAAATAATATCGGGGACAACCTTGCACACCTCACAACTTGGTTTCCTTATGGTATATTTATTTAAATCTGAGAGGAAGGCCGGTTTTGTGGTTGACGCACTGCAGTGAGATGCAGATCTGGGCTCAATTCCTGACACTGCCACATACTTTCTGTTTGAGATTGGCCAAGTCACTTGGGTAAAGTTTTCAAAAGTTAATAATGGGTTTAGGCCCCTATAGGTTTGAGCATTGGCCTGTTAAACTCAGGGTTGTCAGTTCAATCCTTGAGGGGGCCATTTAGGGAATCTGGGGCAAAAATCTGTCTGGGGATTGGTCCTGCTTTGAGCAGGGGGTTGGACTAGATGACCTCCTGAGGTCCTTTCCAATCCTGACATTCTATGATTCTATGATTCTATATGCCATTGACTTTCAGAAAATCTTATCCTTAATCTGGCTCAGTTCCAATCTGTAAATTTGGGGTAATACTTCCTTATCCATACTCTTCATTTATCATACCTGTTTGGATTGTAAACTCTTCAGGACAGGGATTTTCTTCCCCTATATATTTGTACAGAGTAACACTGGCAGACATCATGCTAGAATGTATTCAGGTCTATTCATTTGTGTATTAGTAAATAATAAAGTAATTGTTAAATATACAAGTGTGTATTTGGTATTTAAACTTCATGGAAACTAATGTCCCCTTTTTACTTATCTGTGTCCTGCTATAATATAATAGCAAACATTTACATTATAACTACCCCATAACTAAATAACCCATCAGACAAGAAAAAAGACTCATGAAATGCAAATGAGGAACTTTAACAGAAAATGCTAACTTCAAAGCAATGGGCCATCATGTGTGATGACCAGCGGCCAAGCACTCAAAGTACATTCCTCACTCACCATCATCAAAGGAAAAGTCCACATGGGTGGAAATAGTCAGCTTGTCTTCTTTCAGAAAAAGCTATAAATATGGATTAAAGGGAAAAAATCCTTCATCTCTGGACTATTTGGACTCTTACTGGGAAGTGTACCCGATGCAAAGGAGAGAGTCCCCAAAACAAGCTGGGAAACCTGAAAAGACGTTTGGGAAACTGGCAGTTTATTACATCACTTACACCATCTGGAGTTACAAACTGTATGTATATTTTACCTGCTTTAACTTCTCAATAACTCTCATTCTTTTTTCTTAGTTGTTAAACCATTAGTTAGTGTATTATAGAACTGGCTGCCAGCATTGTCTTTGGTGTAAGATCTGGGTATGAATTGATCTGGGGTAAGTGACTGGTCACTTAGGACTGGGAGCAACCTGATGTGGTGTGATTTTTTTGGTTTAAGTGACCATTATCACGGTCTAGTTTTTCTGGATGGCAAGATGAGCTGGAAAATCTAAGGGGGACTATCTGAGACTCCATGGTAAGACTGGTATAGTGATCCAGGAACTCACATTTGTTACTAGGTTGGTGAAATATAATTATAGAACACACCACCAGTTTGGGGTGTCTGCCCTGTTTCTGACAGTCTGCCCTGATGTAGGCACTCACAGTTGTGAGCTACTCTGGACAGCATGACATACAGCACTTAGCACAGTGGGACCCTGATCTCAAATAAACCCTCCAGGCACTATATTATATTATATTATATTATATTATATTATATTATATTATATTATATTATATTATATTATATTATAAATCATAGATAATTATTCTCTTTGCAATCCAAATATACACTTGATATATATTTCAGGTTGATGTGTACATTTTCATCCCTATCTATAAAAAAGGGATATAAAGGTACACATAAACATGAAAGCTATCTTTGACATTTATGGACTTTAGGAACGTAGCCAATTGTTATTGTGCTAAAAAAATATAAACTGTTGATTTTTATATTTATTTTTTTTTAAAATTGCACAAACAAATCAGAGGAAAAATACAGACACAAAAGTCTCTGAGACACAGAAAGCTTAAGTGACTTGCTCCAGGTCGTACAGTGAGCAATGGAATACTCAGGAATAGTCAGGAACACTAGATCCTATTGATTCCGGTTGTTATATGGAGATGAATTGAAAGCCCTGTTTGTAACACTTTTAATTACATTACTCCCCTCTCTCTTTCTTACAAACCCCTCTAAGGAACTCTCCTCTCAGGTTATTCTCTTTAAAGTATAGAATATTATAGAGATTCTTGTATAATTTAAGGCACCTTTCCCAGAGTTCTACTAACTTGGAAATGTAAAGTTTGTACAGGTCTCTTACGGATGTTGTCTGTTTATCGTTGAAGTAAATGCACTATTCTTAGTGTTTTAAACTAAGACCAAGCCTCATAAGAACAGGTCAAAAATGTGAACTTCCATGACAGTCTTCCTTCCTTTCTCCCTGTCCAAAATTAACCAAGGTGTTCCATTAATGTCTCCACAGCAATAGACAAGTACAAAAGTTTAGCATTAAATCTACTGTTTGCATTCTTTTCCTTTTTGCATATGCCATCTACTTCCTGTAAGTGTGCAAATAAATATCTCTGTAAGAGAAGTGCTTGTGTCAAGTTCTAAATTCTTGAGTAGTAAACACAATAGATTTTCATTTTGAATAGAGTCTTTTACATAGTGCCAGACTATGAACCCTTTTTTCACACCGGTGAGCAGCTCCTCAGAGGAGCAGTCCTATTGGTTCCAGTCATTTCTCGCCAAGGTAAGTAAGGACATCACAATCTGGCTAAGAATCTTAACATAAAGTTTTAGAGTTGATTAATAATCAGAGATAAATTAGATCACAGAGGTATAAAGTAAGAAATCTGGGTGAAGAAGAAAATTTCAGCTAATACTGGAAATGAAATGGAAAGCTGATGAAGATGTGAGATATAGAACAGTTCTTCCAGACAGCAGGAGCTGCAGAGGAAAAGCATTTTGCTCCAACAGTGGTTAGATTAGGAAGAAGAGCACAGTGAGGATGACAGGAGAATGAGGAAAGATACAAAGGAGGCTGCAGCTAGTCCATAGTGGGTTTTAGAAATAAGGAAGACAATTTGTAACTGGATCTTGAATTGAATGGGTAGGCAATGAAGTGATCTGATATCAGGATAACGTGGTTGTAGTTTTTATATTTGGGAGATGGTGGCAGCAGCACTTTGTATGTATTGGAACCCAGAACTGTGATTTGGAGTGGCTATGCAATGTGAAATGCAACAACCCTATTCAATATTTCATATGTGGATATATTATACTTCATGCAGTGCCATAGTCAACTCCTGAACAATCAGAGTTGGAGACTATATGGGGATCTGTCTGATGCTTATAAATATCTCTTCTTCCACTATAGATCTGTAATTAAGTACTGCTATATGTAGAGTGCCAACTCTGTGATTTTATTATCTTTTGGGATGTAATTCTAGAAAGCGACATGCAAAAAAAGAGAGAGTTCTCTCCATTGTGACATTTAGACGCAATCTCTTGTAGGGGGCAGTTTGGAGCCTGACCCAACACAAGAGGAGCTGCAGGAGAGATTGTGCCTTAAGGAACTACATTCCTTCACAGTTCCCAAGGGGAAATCTGAATTACCCTTGAAGAGGGTGTAAAACACTCCCCAACACTCCATGCATCAGTCCCACTCCACTGACCAACGCAGAAAGGAACAGGGCTATAGACTCTACCTTTTCCCATACTCTTTCTGAGTGGCTTATGCCCACAGGAGTATTAGGAGGACACAGGAGCTACAATTGTGCCTGGCTCTTTTGTGGGTCATTACAATCTGGACCTAGGGTCAGATTTGGTCTCACACCAGGGTTAATTCAGGCTAACACCAATCAAATTAATGGCCTATGTTCTACTGTGTTTAGTCACATCCTATACAACTCAGGTGGTCCAGGAACAGGAAGAGGTTAAACAAGCATAGCGCTTCAGAGGGAGCATTCCTTCTGAGTGAATATTACAATAAAAATCTGTCACAGAATGATACATTTTTGTATTGCAGTCTTTTCTGGTATGAAACTGCAAAGCAGATTATATTAAACTGTCAGGAAGAAAAGATTCAAGGTGACATAATGTAAATGGATTCAGTGCATAATGTTTCTGGTTGGTCTGAAGCTAGACGCAGGGTTTTTAAGTGTAGACAAAATAATATTCCTCATAGGATGCAGGTTTCACCGACTGTATTAACCAGAAGCACTGCCTTTGAATTCAAAGTAATACTGTACTTGTATAACACCACATCCTTAATGCACATTACTATGTTAATCCCCATACCAAGAGACACTGGTCTTAAACTGTGCTCCTTTTAAATTTAACAAAACACCTTCAGAACGGCCAATATTTTTTGTTGTAGGACTCCTGGGCCTGAATTTGTGTACCTGTTATAAATACCAGGATGACCTGCTCAAATGTGTGTAGCACATGGAATATATCATTTGCAGCCATAATTTAAAGAGAGACAATCCCAAGCATACAGCTGAGCTGAGAGAATGGATGAATGACTGACAGCGAGAATACATACTTTCAGTATCTGCCTCAATTTGTCATTCTCTGGGAAAACTTTCAGTAATCGATGCCATCCACTTCTACAGAATATGCTAGCATCAATTTCTCAGTGCACCATCTCCTGCATGCTTTTTACCAGCTGATGGACAGATGGCAGGTTTTTTGATGACAGTGGGGAAGGCAAAAAGTCACAGAAACTTCCAATGCACAAGTAGCTTTCTCAGTGAGCAGAAAACTCTTGTTTTCACACACAGAGATGTGCTTTCTCCACCCATCAGGAGAGGGCAGAAAAAGAGAACGTAAGATGATAGGAAAAAAGCAATAATAATGACCTAAGATGTCTGTTTAGTTGTGGCCTCTGGTGCCTAAGTGTGGTTTTTCTTTGATGTGCTCTTCTTCTTGAGAGAGTGTGAGAGAATTGTTTATTCTAAAGAAGGAATATATGAGATGTGTACTGATCTGAAAGATAATACAATGAATTGACTTATGAAGTAGTGATGTGGTTCTGAAAAGAGTGTGAGCACCTGCATATCCCTTTGTGAATGAAGAGTCAAGATAGAAAGCAAAAGGAAAGGAAGGTTTGAGGGTGGTCTTTTCTCTTAAATGTTGAACACACACAGAGCAGCTTTCTCATTCACAATCCATATGCCATAATGCCCAAATTTGCACTATACGTGGCTGGTATTCAAAAATAGAAGGAATTTGACTAAAAATCACCATAATTTGTGAATATATTTATATACTGCATTATAAAAACATTAAAAGAACATTAATGTTGCAAAGTCAAGCACTCACAAGTTAGGAACTGCTAGACTTAAGGTTGCCTGTTCAACCTTAATTCGGATCACTTGTACATATGCATTATATTAAGGCTGCAAGTCTTTCACGGAGATCACAGAAGTCACAGATTCCATGAATTTCTGGGACCTCAGGGACTTTCACAGCTGTACCAGCTGCTGCTTCAGCAGCCCCAGGCAACTGGTCCTGGGCGCTGCCCTGGTGCAGTGGTCCGGGAGCAGCAGCGATGCCCCAGGCTATCCCCCGCCCAGAGGAACAGCGGCAGTGGCGGGGCCAGGGGCTGCCCCCCGCCTGGAGCAGCAGCGGCAACATCCCGGGCCGCACCCCCCCCCCCCCCCCCGCCGAGCAGCAATGACCGCTGGAGGACCCCCCAACCCCTGGCACCTAAGATTTAGTTAGGGGTATGTTTAGTAAAAGTCACGGATAGGTCACTGGCCATGACTTTTTGCTTACTGCCTGTGACTTTTACTAAAAATACTCGTGACTAAATCATAGCCTTAATTATGATACAGTTTTTTGGTACATGACTACATGTGATTTTGCCACAGGATGCCTGCCTCATCCAGTGGATAGGTACTTATTCTCTTTATCCTTCTCATTCAATGCATGGCCCCAGGCCTTATTTATTGTACCCCATCCAATCTGTGCACTGAATATATTAATTATTTATATTCACAGCACACCCATGAAGCAAAGTGGTATTATAATTCCCATTTTATAGCTGGGGAACTAAGGCACAGAGAAATTAAAGCCAAAATGTTCAGAAGTGTCCACTAATTTTGGGTGCCCAGTTACTGAGTAATGATAGCTAGGGCCTCATTTTCCACAATATTTAGCATATTAATACAACGTTATATGTTCAAATTCTTATGTAGATTCTTATGAATCTGTGAATTCTGTTACACACCTTATCACTAACAATTTCAAATGAATATCATGCAAACCTCCAGTTTGAAACAGCGTCACAATCATGGGCCCTTTACAGGGCCCACACTGACAGTCATCTCTGCAAACATTGAAGGACTCACAAGAGTCAAACAGGACATCCCCGGTGGGATGTGCACCAACTACAAATGTCATGTGACACACAATTAGTGCCATAACAGCCATAACTCCAAATTTGATATCAATGCATATACACTTTAATTTCAAGAAAGTAGCTTGGAGAGGCTTCTTTGAAGATCTTGACAAAAAATTGACTCATATCGATCCAACCCCAGAGAATTACAACCACTTTGTGAATGCACTGCACAGTATCTCTAAGAGGTATGTATCTTGAGGATGCGGAACTGAGCACATTTCAGGGTTTACTCCTGTGCTAGCAGTTGGATACAAAAAAATCAACAAGTATTCCAAAGGGATCCTTTCTTGGAAGACAATATTGCAGCAGAGACAGCCGTAGCTAACAAGCTGCAAGAAGAAAGGCAACAGAAATGGAAAGAATTGATCAAAGGAATAGATATGATCCTTACTAGTAGGAAAGCATGGTTGACCATTTGCAAGTTAAATAATGATCCAAAGAAAGTAAAGCAATACTACAACATCACATCTGATGAAGTGGGTTTTTTACCCACGAAAGCTTATGCCCAAATAAATCTGTTAGTCTTTAAGGTGCCACCGGACTCCTTGTTGTTTTTACAACATCACAGCCAACCAGGTGGCACACCATCTTCTGCTTAATGGGAGAGCTCTGAACAAGTAGCCTAAAATATTAATTAGACGGCAAACTGATCTAAAAGAAAATCATTTCAGTGTGCCATACACAATAGATTAACTCAGTGCTGGAATAAGTCACTTGAAGAACAGCAAAGCAGCTGGACTGGATGACATATGCAAGGAGCATATTAAGCACTTTGGTCCTGCAACCAATTTATGGGTATTATGCCTTTTTAACAATTGCTCATCAATCCTTAGAATACCTAAGGGTACGTCTACACTTACCTCCGGGTCCGACGGCAGGCAATCGATGTTCTGGGATCGATCCCGGAAGTGCTCGCCGTCGACGCCGGTACTCCAGCTCGGCGAGAGGAGTACGCGGCATCGACGGGGGAGCCTGCCTGCAGCGTCTGGACCCGCGGTAAGTTCGGACTAAGGTACTTCGAATTCAGCTACGTTATTAACGTAGCTGAATTTGCGTACCTTAGTCCGAAGTGGGGGGGTAGTGTGGACCAGGCCTTAATTATGTTGATGAGCCCATGTAATAGCTCTATTGAAGCCAGGAAGGAGGCCTCTGGCCCAAAGAACTTCAGGCCAATATCACTCCTATGCCATCTTTATAAACTTTACAAACGCCTTATTCTCAATCACCTCTGACCTCATATTGAACAGTATCTAATAGTATCCAGAACAACCCAGATTTAGACCAGGAAAGTCCTGCACTGGCCAAATACTTAATATCACCCAGCATATAGAAGATGGATTCAAGAGAGGGATGATAACAGGCTCTGTGTTCATAGACTTCCCAGCGGCATACAATACAGTCAGCCACAAAAACCTGATTGACAAAGTCTATGATATGGTGCACAACTGCAGCTCATCCAATCTCTTCTGGAGAACTGACATTTTTATGTAGAACTGCAAGAAACAGAGCCACTGAAGCCAACAATGAAATGGCTTCACACAGGGCAGTGTGCTAGCACCAATCCTCTTCAACATATATACCAATGACCAGCCTATACAGAGCAATACAAGGAGCTTGATATACATCGATGAACTATGCATCACATCACAGGAGAAGGACTTGTGCACTGAGCAACTTCTCAGCTTATTACAATAAGAACCAGCTTCGTGCCAACCCAACCAAGACACAGGTGATGGCCTTCCACCTACGCCATTGAGAAGATAAGCAGACATTAAACATCACCTAGGATGGAATTCTACTGGCTAATCACCCAAACCCTGTCTACTTGAGGGTTACACTGGACAGAACACTTTCCTTCAAAGCACATGTAGAGAAGATGAAAGGGGAAGTTAGTGCCTGCAACAACCTCCTCAAAAAATTGGTCACCTGAAAGTGGAGAGCCAATCCAGCTACTTTGCAAACCATTGCTATTGCCTTGTGTGACTCTACAGCAGAGTATGCATGTCCAGTGTGGGAACGATACATCCATGCCAAGAAACTAGACCCCGTTTTAAATGACAGCTGTCGAGCAATAACAGGATGTCTAATGCCAACACCAAAGGATAGCTTCTACTTACTGGTTGGCATTGCACCATAAGACATCAGGAGGAAGGTGGCAAGCCAAAGGGAGAGATCATGGCAGATGGAAGACCTAAGGCATCAATTTTATGGTTACATAGAAGTAACTAAATGCCTTAATTTGTGAAAGAGTTTTATAACGAGTGTTGAGCCTTTGGATATGACAACTGGCAAGGCATGACTGAGATTATGGAATGAAAGATCATGTGCAGTCAGATGCACCCAAATATATATGGAACCCCAGGAGCCCTCCCCGGAGGGGCCAATAGTGACGGGCCAACATGGCAATGCCTGAACAACCTGCACACGCAAACTTGCAGATCAAAAGACTAACATGATCAAATGGGGCTACTCCAGGGGTCGGCAACCTCTGGCACGCAGCTCGCCAGGGTAAGCATCGTGGCGGGCCGGGCCAGTTTATTTACCTGCTGACGGGGCAGGTTCGGCCGATCGCGGCCCCCACTGGCCGCGGTTCGCCGTCCCAGGCCAATAGGGGCGGCGGGAAGCCGCGGCCAGCACATCGCTCGCCCGCGCTGCTTCCCGCCGCCCCTATTTTTCTGGGACGGCAAACCGCAGCCAGTGGGGGCCGCGATCGGCCGAACCTGCCCCGTCAGCAGGTAAATAAACTGGCCCGGCCCACCAGGGTGCTTACCCTGGTGAGCCACGTGCCAGAGGGTGCCGACCCCTGGGCTACTCTAATGACATGAATACACATGAGTGCAGTGAAGTCCAGACCATGGAGCATCTGCTCTTTTGCCAACTCCTTCAGAAGAGCTGTGTGGCAGACTTCCCCAGGGTACATCCTGGAACTGGGGTACTGCTGAGCCCTATGACATACCAGCCTGGTCTCCCTCACTCACTGTGATGTTGTGACAAGCTGCAGACTGCTCCTGGTCCTTCACTCCCACAAACATGCACACAGACAGGGACACAACCAGCTGCAGTTACATGAAGGCTTCTACTCAGCCACTCATGAACTAACAATAGAGAGACTCCAGCCAGCTACCCCTCTCCTCCCCGCAAGGGTCTCAGCGTAGAACCCCAGAGCAGTACCGTCTTGCCCTGGTCAAAAGTCTGTCCAGTGTAAGTTTATTACCCTATCCGCCCCTCCCTCAATGTGGAGAGGACAATGCACCAGTTTTTGTTCCTGAGCAGATTCCCCAAGCACTTCTAGCAAAACACACTGTTTTATAGTATATATGTATATGTATAACAAATGTATTAACTACCGAAAGATAGATTTTAAATGATTCTAAGCTGTGAGCATACAGATCAAAGCAGATGACCTAAGAAATAAAACAAAAAATGCAATCTAAGCCTTATACATTAAATAGGATTTGAATTAAACAGTGTTTCATCCTGTTAGACAGTACAAGCAGGTTACAGCTTTTGCATACACAGATTGGAATTCTTCTGTCCTACCTGGGACCCCCTTCCCCAGTTCAGTCTTTGTTCCTAAGGTGTTTCCAGATGTTGTGTTATAGCAGGAGTGAGGCCCCATGATGATGTCACTTCCCCCTTTTATAGCTTTTTCCATGTGGAGGGAACTTCATTGTCCCAAACAAAGCCCCCAGCACACTTTGTGGGAAAGTGTAGGCACCAAATTGTAGTCCAATATCACATAATTTAGTTACATGCCCTTTCATGCTTCGATGAGTCATGGCACCATTACCCATATATTGGCTGAAACATCCACAGGAAAGCCATTCAGGTGAGGATAAGCTTTTCCCATAGCCCATTGTTCTTGTTGGTGAGCCATTACCTAGAATAACCCATTCACAATGTGCTGCTAGACTGGATGTAGACTACCTTGTGGGAGTTACCCATGAGCAAGCACATTTGAAATACAGCTGTATAATCAATATGTATAACTCCAGATACAAAAATGATACATGCATACAATTAGGATAATCATATCCAGCAAACAATAACTTTTCCATTGACACCTCACATGACCTATTTTGTACAAGATGCATCATAATTATATTATAACCATATCATAATCATATCACTATGGTGAATATAGGGTGCAGAGTGTCACAACCTATACAAAGGAGGACCTCACTGCAGTGATGGACAGAGCCATTGCTTGTGCGTGGTTCTGAAAAAAATTCTAGTTGCAACAAGGACATGAAAAGAAGAAGAAGGAGAAGAAATGTTCAGAGCCCTGCTCCAATCAACTTCAGTTGCAGTTATGAGGGCTCGGCACTCATGCAACTCAGGTCTCAGGTGCCTCAAGTTGGGCACCCAGAAAATAAGGAACACACCATTAGTTGCCAACTATGACGTTTTGATTTAAGTGACTTGCCTAGCATCACATAGAATCTCCGTGGCAGAGGCACAAACAAAATGTAGTTCTCCAGGAAGGTGTTCAACTGTATTAACACTAGGACCTTTCTTTCTATTCCTGAAATCCCTGCCTAATTCACTACACAATGTTCAGCTTCTGCAACAAATGGGCCAGGGAACCTATAGACAACACTCATTCACTACACAACCCCGATTTATCCTCAAAGCAGGTTCGTCTTGTGCATTGAATAAGGCATGATCCTGTGGAAAAAATAGTATGTGATCATGTAATTGTAGACTATCATAGTGCATATACATAAGTAGCCCTAATGAAATTTGATGGGGAAACCTTAATCCTTGTGTTTCCTAATTTTTCCACTGCATGACTTTGCAATTTTTCCTATTTCTAAAGACAAACTGAAAAAAAAGAAAAACAGAAATTCCAACAATATATATGTTAAGGCAACCTGAACTTTAGCTAATGCTACCAGTTTCTCCTATAATAATGAACATTTTATTTTATATGCACTAAATGCTCAAAGGTGATGTGTTCATGACTGAATTTCAATTCTAATTTCAAATTATTCTGAACATATATTGACCAAATTTGTTGTCATTTACAATTGTGTAAATCTTGACTAACTCCACTGACTTAAAAGGAGTTTGGATTTATAAAAGAGCAAGAGCGGTACTTGATCCTGCACATTCTATGAGCAGAGGTGGTATTGTCCTTATGTATTTAACTTGCTTCATGAAGGCCCCAATTCAGGAAAACATCTAAACATTGACTTGAGTTCCATTGATGTCAATGGGATTTGTTCACGTGCTCAAGTGTTCTCCTGAATAGAGGAGGTCCCATAGATTACATTCAGTGTCAGGGCACCATTTTGCTGTGTGCTATACAAGCATAAATTGAGACAGTCCTTGTCCTAAAGATCTTACAATGTAAATAAGGACAAGATGCAGTGGATGTGTAGAACACAACTGTGTCTGAATGGGGAATGAGGTGGGAAACACTCAACACAAGGATGATAGAGGAGGACAAGGTTGCATGTATTAGCTAAATGTGTTACAGTTTGAAGGCTTCAAAGGTTTTGCTAATAAGTGGGAAAGAGATATTCATGAATTGCTAACAAGCCTCCTGCTTAAGCTATTATCAGCACTAATTGGCAGCCTTGTAGGCAATATCAATGGACTGAACCAATACAGGTGCTGGACTAACTTCTCATGCCTAAAGTTGGCCAGTCTCTTTGTGAGGGCTGGGAAAGACTGTGCTCCTGCTTCTTGTACTATGCTATACTTAATTGAAATAGAAGATTTCAATCTACAGGTCTGTCAATGTGGTACCTTTCATGAAGACTAAATTGATTTAAAAAAAGAAGTGAGGAGGAAGATTAAGTTACTGATGATTCAATAGTGGCTGGGCTATTGAGCTGCTTTTTAAATCTATCTTTAATAAGAAAAATAAGGGGAAGTGTTATGGACAATTAGGAAGTAACAAAGACCGTGTCAATGCAGATAATGACAAAGGTTCTTGAAGGACACAGTGTTTGTCCAGTGCAATGCTGCAATTTTCAGTGTTCGGCTTTATATTATGTAACGACTTCATTAATAATCTGTGAGAAGGTATAAACAGTTCATTAATTAGAGAAGGTGTTCCCACTGCCGGAGAGAACAGACACATAATGAGAAAGGGTCTAGAGAGGATAGAAATAAGGAGAGGAAATAAAATGAGATTCAGCCTGGAAAATTCAATCTTGGGAGCTTGTCTCTGGTGTGGGCTGCCCCTTCTTTCTCCCAGTGGAGTGAGCAGCACACTCCTCAAACTGATAAATGCTTCAATCCTCAGATGTGCTAGAACTTAGCTCAGCCCACCTGAGGGTTGAAAGGTCAAAGGTGATGTTAAGCCTCCTATGTTTTGGGGAGGCTAATATGGCCGATGGAGTAAATTAGCCTCAAGACTTCTCTAAATTAATACACTTAAATATGCTTCCCAGACACGTAACCCTATCTTTTACTAGGCCCATGCAAACCAGAAAGGGAAGTTAGAGGTTTGAGCCTTGAGTGTATCTGGGGAGCCCTCAACTGCCAGGGGTGAGACCTGATGGAGTAACTTACCCTGCAACAGACCTTATCCTACAAGCAGTTCCTCAAAATTAGCCCCAGTAAAGGGAATGGTGCCCTGCATCAGAATAAGTGTAAATAAACAAGTGTAAATAAGAAGCTTGAGCAAATATTGTCCCACTTAGCCTGTGATTAACTGTGTTTGCCACGGACTTGCAGAGTGTGGAGGTCTGAGCTTGTTTGCAGAACTAGGGGATCTATTGGTTTGTCTTCCTATTTTTAAAAGAGCATGACTTCAAAATCATAACCAAGTATGGACATTAGTACGGACTCCTGGGCTCATGCAGAGTACCATTTGCTTCAGTCAGGCTCAATATGGGCCCTGAGGATAGCTGCTAGTGGATCTCAGTGCACAAGGAAAACCAAACATACATTAGCTGCTAGATGGATTTAATTTTGTTCCTGAAACAAAAAGTACTGAATGTATAGTAAGTATAGCACAGTAAACTGAAGAGAATAGTTGATTGGTTGCAATGTGCCTCATGTTCTAAGGGCAAAAGTTTTGTTCATCAGCAAAGCTCTTCAGTTTTGTAAGTCATCTAACATAGGGGTGAGTCAGTAGTTTCCAGCAGGAGGCTGAACTCCATTGGAGGCAGGGAACGATCCCAGCTTTCTCTTCAATTGGAGAGCAGAATTTTATTATGGAGCTCCTCAGTGCTGCCTCCTGCTCATCGGGGAACAGTCCTTTAGTGGCAGGGAGATGGAAATATTTATTTATCTGTCTTTAACATCTCTGATTCTATCCTTTTCCCATCAAGAGAATACTTATATAATGTTATCAAATAGCTACCCCTGGAACAATTATTACAAAGGTCAGCCTCTATCCCCAAGTCCTACTTTGGTATAAAAGAAGGAAAGAATTGCAGAAGTCTCTGGAGAAACTAATGACAGGTTTCAGAGTAGCAGCCGTGTTAGTCTGTATCCGCAAAAATAACAGGAGTACTTGTGGCACCTTAGAGACTAACACATTTTTTTTCATGAAGTTGATGGATTTCCACTCCATACGGCTAAATGCAGTGCCTTGCATAATGACAGGTTTCAGAGTAGCAGCCGTGTTAGTCTGTATCCGCAAAAATAACAGGAGTACTTGTGGCACCTTAGAGACTAACAAATTTGTTAGTCTCTAAGGTGCCACAAGTACTCCTTTTTTGGAGAAACTAAGATTCATCTTGATGTTTATTGTAGAAAATCATGGAATTTGAAACCGATTTGGCAATGGGGGCTTACTTTGGCATACCCCTAGTAATCTCTGAGACAAGCTTTGATGACAGGGAGAGAATGCGGAGGAGGTGTGAAAGCCTGGTGATTGAAGTTCTTACTAAATGCAAGAGGCTCTAGAAGCCACCAGGATGTAGGGAGATAAATACATGAAACAGAAAGACAGGTGAAATCTGTAAAGCATAGACCATCAAGGGAGAGACATTGAACCAGTTCCTCAGCAGGAGTAAATCGGCATTGCTCCCCTGCACCAAATGAGGATATGGCTGGTTGTACATAGAAACTTATTCCTACATTGGTTGAACTATTTAATTAGTCTCCACGTTTGTTAATAGAATCGAAGAGCTAAAGAGGTCCCAAGCAAGATTTCCCATTTTATCCTATTTTTTCAGCATTCTTCATTCAGTAGAGTACAAAAAATACTCTATTATGTTATCATCTTTAGTGCAGAAAATCTTTAATGAGAAAAGTAATAAAAAGGATGATTCATGTTTATTTTAACACATGAATATTTTGAAAAGTGATTTGACATTCATTATTTAATAGTTTGAAGAGATTGCTGAACGCTAATAACTGAAACTTAAAAGGCTCTTTTTCCAACCTGACTTTATCAGCGAGGGTTTCAAAAATGTGTGTGTGGGGGGATTATTTAGTTATTACCAAATTAGCTGACAAAGAGGCATACAGTGATATTACAATAGGCTATGGTTGTTTCTGATTAAATGACCTCAATTAAATTAGCAGGCAGCCTTAGCTAGGGAAGAACAGTCTATTTTGCTTAATCTAAACCCTTCTGAATGTCAGAACTCATTCTAAATGAGTCTGAGCTATACAATACATTGTGCGTCTCACTTCAATTAGTAAAATGTTTTCTCAGCTGAAGAATAAAATTTAGTATTTCATACAATATCCACTGGAAATACATGAAAATGCTGTTCCCAGATAAAATGCCAGTTGGCAGCAGGAAAAGGAAAAACAATAAGGGCACGAGGCAAAGTGAAGACCTGAACAGGGGAGGTGAGAAAAAATAATGTGGATTGTAAAATGGGAAATATAAAGATAGATGTAGGGACTTCAAGAGTGTGTGTAAATCCCACCCACTCAATCTGGTGCCCTCATTCAGCCTTGGCTAAGACAATTGTGGTTTTAGCTCAGTCATCAGAGGCTTTTGCTTCTAGAACCAGAGATCTCAGGGTCAATCCTCATTGTTGATGATATACACAAGGAGCTGATGTTATAGTTAATTGAGTTGGAGGTGTAAACGTTTAAAGAATGAGGGGTAAACAAAGTATGTACTGTAAAGGGTATGTATATATACCACCACAACATTACTGTGCAGGTTAATATAAATGAGTGATATGTGAACCTCAAAAAGTTCAAAGATTAGTTCCAATAAGTACCTGAAAGTGGGATGTTCTCCCCAAACTGGACTCAAATCTCTAGTGGCTGCAACATTGATCTTGCATTGCAAACAGAAGTAACTTAGACTCTAAGTTCTTTGGGACAGGGACTGTCTTTATTATATGTTTGTATAGTGCCTAGCACAATGGGGCCCTCGCAATACAAATAATAAATACTCCCTAGTACTAATACTAAAGAGGCAGTCTTGTCGTAGTTCAGTAGTGCCATCACCAGTGCTGGCTAGAAGCTAAAGTTGAAGAGCTGACCAAATGTAATTTACACACACTGTAATTCCTACTGATTAACACCTTGTGAAAGTCAATAGAGAATTTGACCCTGGCCTATTACAAGAACCACTGGAAAATAATAAAGGCCTCAGTATGACTTGAGATTCATGTGGTTTTGAGATAACAGTGGGAGTTATGTTAATGTAACTCTGCAGTATCAAGTGTGCCTTGCTTTGAGTTTTGGATTACTGAGGAAGAATATTCTTGTAATTAAAGCACTGAACTTGATTCAGCTCCCAGGTCTGCCAAAGACTTAGTAACACAATGGAAAAAATCACTCAGACCATGATACCACACTAAGTTCTGTGAGGGCAGGCCCCTGATCCCCCACAGTCTATTAACTTCAGGGCCTGCATCTCTCTGTGCATCAGTTCCTCATCTGGATAATGAAGCTAACATTTCCTTTTCTCCCACTTGTTGTCTGTCTAATTTGATTGTAAAATCTTGGGGGCAGGGATTATATTTTATTAATACAAGCAGATCTGGTAGCATGGCAAATAGTTAAGCTTGCCCAACATTCTCTGTTATAAGACCCATTTTCAGTTGCTTAAAACTCTGCCAAATTTTAACCACATAGGCTGAAATTTTTCATGCAGGGTGTCCTCTTCAGGCTGTTTTTTTTTTCTTGGGTGGGGAGGGGCTTTCAGCAAAAATGTGTTTATCTTTTTGAGAGAACTTGATTAGCGGAAAATACATTGTTTGTCCATGTTAATATATTTCAAATATTTAATTGAGAAACTTGTGTGTTTTCTTGCATAGGAGCAGAGACTTTAAAGATACTGGGTAGGGGGAGTGTTCCTGCTGTTAGGGATGTGCTATTTCCTGTTCCTCTTGGCACCCAGGCATCATGGAGGAAGAAATGAGGGGCGGATTGTAGGTAGAGCTGGTTGGAATTTTACTTTATTGTTTTTTGGTCGCAAAATGCTCATTGATTGAAACTGAAACTTTCTGCGGAAACAGTGATTTCAACAAAACATTCATCATGAAAGAATTCATAGCTCCAGGATGAAATCTCAGCAAGAATAGGTGCCAGTAACTCAGTAGTTAGGGCATTTACCTACAATGTAGCAGACCTAGAGTTCAAGGACCTGCTTTGCCTTAATCAAGCTAGAAACCTGCAGAAACTTAGCCTATCCCCCTTGTGTGATCATATATAGAGTTGAGTGAAATATTTGGATACACAGTTTATTCACTGAAAAGTGCAGTTTCAATTCAACTGAAATTATTCACCAATTTGGATCAAATACGGCAAATTGTTTCAGCTGAAAAAAAAAAAGATTCAAAAACAGTCAAACATTTCATTTTGACATTTTCACAACAAAATGTTTTGCTTTGTTACTGAATGAGACTATTACCTGTAAGATCCCTGCAGAAATTGGGTTTATCGCAAAGGAAGCAAGGGAGTGCTGGAAGAGAAAGGATGGACTCATGTTTAACACAGATGAATGCTGCCCTGGAGTCTTGGATTTTATCCCTGTTTCTGCCTCCGTTCCTATATGATGCTGGACAAGTCACTTACACCAAACATTTCACAATTGGCCACTAGTTGTGTGTTCCTCATTTTCTGGGTGCCTGACTTGAGATCGTGGTGTCTGATTTACAGAAGTGCTGAGTGGCTATGCTTTGCGTTTTGGCTATGCTAATACCTCCCCTACTTCTCAGGCCATGCTGCTTTTGAAGGCACACATTATGTTTTGATTAGGCTGTGAATTACACATTCCTTCCAGTGTTCTTGTCTTCTCCCTGTCATTGACCTTCCCACACTCAAACCTAGTTTGGGATGATTATTGTTATGAGCATGATTCAGGAAATGTTAAGGAAAATAACCTTGGCTTCCTAATTCCTGCTACTTCTGTGATGGGGGTGGGTGGAGGGGTGTTGTCCCTCATTCTAGTTCTTTGTCCCACATGTAGTCACTAGCAGGCTGAGAGATGAAATAGTGACTCTATGAGAAAAGTAATACAGAAAAAGGTGAGGATAGCTGCTTATTAAAAACCAAGAAGAGGATTACAGTGGTTTCATTCTTTGGGACTAAGAATTGTCTCATAGATGAATCATGGGACTGGGAATAAGAAGATCTGAGTCCAGGCTGTGACACTAACTAAACTGCTGTGTGACCTTAGGCCAGGCATTTGAGTCTTAGTTTCTGCATCTGTGATATGAGACTATTACCTATCTCGAAGAAGACGATGTGAAGATTAATTCCTTACTATTTATAAAACATTCTGATATCTATAAAAGCATGGTGCTTTGGAAATGCATCCCCCCCCCCAAAATGGTAGTGCATGTTTGTGTGTGTGAGCACACATGTACACAGAAAAAAAAAACCTATGTCAACAGAACATTAAAGCTTCAAAGTCAAGGATTAAATGCCTTGATTAAAGTTGCAAAATGCCAAAATGCCAGGATTAAAGTTGTCTGTGAAGCCTTCATTTGGGTATGAATTAAAATAGTCTTGGCCATCATCACTTAGGCAGTTTCTGACAGAATCAAGAGACCTGTCCTGCTGGGTTTCAGTAAAGAGTCTTTCTCTTCATACAACCCTCTGCCAAAATAACTATCCACCCTGTGTAGTGAACGAAGAAGGGGCTCTGTAGAACAAATATGTGAGCATGTTATTAATGATGATAGTAAAATGAATATGCACAAAGCGGCCAAATTAAAATTGCACAAGTAACCTTAATTCTGGCATTTTCTTACTCTTTAGCGTTCAACTTTGAAAATTTAATATGTTTAAATGTAGCTTTAAATATAATTGCTGTTTTTTTTTTTTTTTTTTTTTAGAAAACAGACTGAACAAATAAATCCCTTTATGTGAAAATCTACTGTTCTCCTCCTATCCACCCTGCTCTGCAAGAGTAGTCAGCAGAGTTGGAACCCAAAGCCTCTAGATTCGCAGTACAAACCTCTACCATTTGAACTTGGAATATCTGGGAGCAGTACTACAGTAAGATCCTCTGTCAACCAGTCACTAGATGGTGCTATCCCAATATACTTTTCCTGTGGTACACAAGTATTTCCAAGACAGTGGAGGATTGCTGAGCATCAGGAATTCTGGGTTATTTTCCTGGCTCTGGAGGAACGCACAGTCTAGTGGTTGTTGATAGCATAGATTTGCCATGAACATACTGACAGAAAATGGTGAAAAGAATTAGGCTGGGGTCATCCTTATTAGAGATAAGGGGGTCTATTTGCATTCAAATTCTCTACAATTACCTCATCTGTAAAAGTGAGGGACTGATGCTTGCTTGCTTCCTAAGTTAGGGGCATAAGATCTTTCCAATAATGTCTGAAGTACACAGAATTATCAACAGCTGTGATTGGAGGAGCTGAGACTATAACTAATAGTCTCCTCTCAGCCACAACACCTTCTCCTAGGCCAAAGGGGCTGCAGCTGCATCTCCCCACATCCCCCAACCTGTCCCCGGGGGTCTAACTATGTGCCTACCATGCATGAGCCTCGCTGGGGGCTGAAGCATGTTCACTGCAGATGGAATGCTCAGAAATATTAGCATCAGGCTTGTAATAAAGTTCTACTACATGCAAGTGGTAGTTTTCAGAGGACAGACTTATCACTTCACCAAATCTGGATGGATTTTCATGGCAAAAGTCATCTCCCTGACTACAGGAATAGGAATGTCTCCCCCAAATTATGGTGGAAATGGTTGGAAAATATTTTTAGTATTGGTAAACTACCTATTTTCCTCTAACCTCATTCTCTGAAATGGCTGAATCATTTTTATTGAAACACACAAAAATCAACCAGAGAAAGACAACAAACATGAACAATTTCTGACTGAGTGGTTAAAATTAGGCGGAGAAGCAACTGAAAACAGAGACTTATAATGGAATGGGTGATGCAGAATTAAGTATATATAACTCTAGTACCTCTGTGTATGATTAAATAACCAACTGGTACTATAGCAAAGTACGTACAAATAATTCGGAAGAATACCCGTGGATTGAAATTGCAATTAAAAACACATGTATAAAACAAATACAGTAATGGAAGCAAATGACCAGGAAGAGTCTAAACCTCAAAAGGATAAATAGATGTTACAGAATGGTGACCTAGTAGTACTTTCTTTAGATAGCAGTCCAATGGTAATGACTCTACTCACCTTTTGTAACATGATTTAGTGAAAGTTATTAGTTTTGCTATTGGAGACTTAGGATCAAATTTGGCCTCAGCATAAGCAGGTGCAACTCCTTGGCTTCCATTTGAGCTGTGCACACTTAAACCAGGGCTGAATTTGGTCCATAGAGTAGTTTTAAGAATCACACATGACTTCATACTCTCTTCAAATTAAATGAAAAACCATCTAGGACATCAAAAACAAAGGTGGCTAACATCCATAGTTTAATTTTGAGTCTTAGGGTAGAATAGAGCTGTGTTTCCAAGTGAAAGATCCATATTAACCCTGTGCCACCTCCCTACTCCTCAAGTTTCTCTCTGATATGAAGTAAAGAAGCTTGTTCTCACAGGTAGTTCTGGAGGGAAGTTCTTCACCACTTTATTTACAGAGGGCTGGATCTAGTGAGGTGCTGAGTATCCCCCTAGAGAGCACAGCCTGTTCTTACCCCTGAGGTGGTTCTCAGCATCTTGCAATATTGAGTCCATACTGTGGAATTTTGAAAGCAACGTTTACTGTCAGTTTTAATTTATTATATTTGTGAATGACCTGGCATTTGTGTGCAACTTCAATTTCAAGTGTCTATTTTCAATGCAGAAGACAATGTCAGCAGCAGCAGATGTGAAAGTAATGATAGGCTGACAAGTGATATACAGACTAATTTTGGAAAGCACTTTCGTTGGCTCAGGATAAAATCAGGTCGTTTTGAAGAGTTGTATCATAATCAGTTATCCATTTTCAACCTCTGGGAAGGGAAAAGTTTCTCTTTGCCTGCACACCAATTAAATGCCTGATCTAGGGGTGTGTGAGAAAATAAGAAATACAGGAAAAGTATCATTACACTAACGAGAAGTACTTGTGGCACCTTAGAGACTAAGAAATTTATTTGGTGCCACAAGTACTCCTCATTCTTTTTGCTGATACAGACTCACACGGTTACCACTCTGAAACCCATTACATTAATGTTACTGAAAGGAAAACGCAACAAAGGAAGGAGGAGTAAACACAAGGAAAAGAAAATGAAGAGGTAGACAGAGTGAGTAAAAAGGAAAGAACACAAAAAAACTATCTGTGATTAAGGTGTGGAACTAGGATTAATAAGACCTGGGTTCAATTCCGGACTCTGCCATAGACTTCCTGGGTGACCATAGGAACAGTTAAGTAACATAGGGGGCCGAAGTCCCATTTTTCAAAAGGGACTTCGGCATTTAGCTGCCTAAGTCTCATTAAAAGTCCATGGGACTTGAGCACTTAGGTGGATAACTAACTTTTGAAAATGGAATTTAGGTACTTCTGCAAGTTTTACTTAGGGTATGTCTACACTACGAAATTAGGTCGAATTTATAGAAGCCGGTTTTATAGATATCGGTTTCATACAGTCGATTGTGTGTGTCCCCACATAAAATGCTTTAAGTGCATGAAGTCGGCGGACCGCGTCCACAGTACCGAGGCTAACGTCGACTTCTGGAGCGTTGCACTGTGGGTAGCTATCCCACAGTTCCCGCAGTCTCCACCGCCCATTGGAATTCTGGGTTCAGATCCCAATGCCTGATGATGCAAAACAGTATCGCAGGGGGTTCTAGGTACATGTTGTCAGGCCCCTCCCCCTCCGTCAGAGCAGCGGCAGACAATCGATTCGTGCCTTTTTACCTGGGTTACCTGTGCAGATAACATACCACGGCAAGAATGGAGCCCGCTCAGCTCAGCTCAGCTCAGCTCAGCGTCACTATATGTCATCTGGGTGCCGGCAGACGTGGTACTGCATTGCTACACAGCAGCAGCTAATTGCCTTTTGGCAGTAGACGGTGCAGTATGACTGGTAGCCTTCATCGGCTATCTGGGTGCTGGCAGACGTGGGGCTGCATTGCTACACAGCAGCAGCCCCTTGCCTTTTGGCAGTAGATGGTGTATTACGACTGGTATCCGTTATCGTCGTACTCCAGTTCAATCAGAGGCACCTGGGCAGACATGCTTTGTCTCCTGGAGACTCAGTCCTGCCGGCAGTCCTACTGAACCGTCTTGATGATGATGGCTAGCAGTCGTAGTACAGTATCTTCTGCCAAGCACCCAGAAGATGCCGAGGGCTATCAGTCATGCTGCACCATCTGCTGCCAGCTTAAGATGTAAAAAATAGATGGACCAGATTTGTTCTGTATTCATTTGATTCCCCCTCCCTCCGTGAAATCAACAGCCTGCAAAACCCGGGTTTTGAGTTCAATCTTTGGGGGGGCCATTCTGTGTGACAGTTGTTTGTGTTTCTCCCTGATGCACAGCCACCTTTGTTGATTTTAATTCCCTGTAGCTGTACGCCATGTCGTCAGTCGCCCCTCCCTCCCTCCGTCAGTTTCACGCCTTTTTTCAGACCAGACGCCATAGCACTGGGATCATGGAGCCCGCTCAGATCACCGCGGCAATTATGAGCACTATGAACACCACGCGCATTGTCCTGGAGTATATGCAGAGCCAGGACATGCCAAAGCAAAACCAGGACCAGCCGAGGAGGTGATTGCAGCGCGGCGACAAGAGTGATGGGAAATTGACATGGACATAGACCTCTCACAAAGTACGGGCCCCAGCAATGTGCAAATCATGGTGTTACTGGGGCAGGTTCATGGCGTGGAACGCCAATTCTGGGCCCGGGAAACAAGCACAGACTGGTGGGACCGCATCATGTTGCAGGTGTGGGACGATTCCCAGTGGCTGCAAAACTTTCGCATGCGAAAGGGCATTTTCATGGAACTTTGTGACTTGCTTTCCCCTGCCCTGAAACGCCAGAATACCAGGATGAGAGCAGCCCTCACAGTTGAGAAGCGAGTGGCGATAGCCCTGTGGAAGCTTGCAACGCCAGACAGCTACCGGTCAGTCGAGAATCAATTTGGAGTGGGCAAATCTACTGTGGGGGCTGCTGTGATCCAAGTTGCCAGGGCAATCAAAGACCTGGTGATATCAAGGGTAATGACTCTGGGAAACGTGCAGGTCATAGTGGATGGCTTTGCTGCAATGGGATTCCCAAACTGGGGTGGGGTGATAGACGGAACCCATATCCCTATCTTGTCACCGGAGCACCAAGCCACCAAGTACATAAACCGCAAGGGGTACTTTTCAATGCTGCTGCAAGCCCTGGTGGATCACAAGGGACGTTTCACCAACATCAACGTGGGATGGCCGGGAAAGGTACATGATGCTCGCATCTTCAGGCACTCTGGTCTGTTTCAAAAGCTGGAGGAAGGGACTTTCTTCCCGGACCAGAAAATAACCGTTGGGGATGTTGAAATGCCTATCGTTATCCTTGGGGACCCAGCCTACCCCTTAATGCCATGGCTCATGAAGCCGTACACAGGCAGCCTGGACAGTAGTCAGGACCTGTTCAACTATAGGCTGAGCAAGTGCCGAATGGTGGTGGAATGTGCATTTGGACGTTTAAAAGCGCGCTGGCGCAGCTTACTGACTCGGATAGACGTCAGCGAAACCAATATCCCCATTGTTATTGCTGCTTGCTGTGCGCTCCACAATATCTGTGAGAGTAAGGGGGAGACATTTATGGCCGGGTGGGAGGTTGAGGCAAATCGCCTGGCCGCTGATTACACGCAGCCAGACACCAGGGCGGTTAGAAGAGTACAGCAGGGCGCGGTGCGCATCAGAGAAGCGTTGAAAACCAGTTTTGTGACTGGCCAGGCTACGGTGTGAAACTTCTGTTTGTTTCTCCTTGATGAACCCTCCACCCCACCGCCTCCCCCCCGATTCACTCGACTTCCCTGTAAACCAACCACCCCACCCTCCCCTCCCCCCTTCGAGCACCGCTTGCAGAGGCAATAAAGTCATTGTTACTTCTCATTCATGCATTCTTTATTAATTCATCACACAACTAGGGGGATAATTGACAAGGTAGCCCGGGATGGGTGGGGGAGGAAGGAAGGGAAAGGACACACTGCAGTTTAAAACTTTAAAACTTTAACACTTATTGAAGGCCAGCCTTCCGATGCTCGGGCAATCATCTGGGGTGGAGTGACTGGGTGGCCGGAGGCCACCCCCACCGTGTTCTTGGGCATCTGGGTGAGGAGGCAATGGGACTTGGGGAGGAGGGCTGTTGGTTACATAGGGGCTGTAGCGGTGGTCTCTGCTCCTGCTGCCTTTCCTGCAGCTCAACCATACGCTGGAGCATATCAGTTTGATGCTCCAGCAGCCGGAGCATCGACTCTTGCCTTCTGTCTGCAAGCTGACACCACCTATCATCTTCAGCCCGCCACTTGCTCTGTTCAGCCCATGATTCATCCCGCCACCTCTCCTCTCGTTCATATTGTGCTTTTTTGCACTCTGACATTGACTGCCTCCACGCATTCTGCTGTGCTCTTTCAGCGTGGGAGGACATCTGGAGCTCCGTGAACATATCATCCCGAGTCCACCGTTTTCTCCTTCTAATCTTCGCTAGCCTCTGCGAAGGAGAAACATTTGCAGCTGGTGGAGGAGAAGGGAGAGGTGGTTAAAAAAGACATTTTAGAGAACAATGGGTACATTCTTTCACGTTAAACTTTGCTGTTCACATTACACAGCACATGTGCTTTCGTTACAAGGTCGCATTTTTCCTCTTATATTGAGGGCCTGCCAGGCAGTGCCAGGCAACAGAATTCGGCTTGCAGGCAGCCATGGTAAGCCACAGTCTTTTGGCTTTTTTAACCTTCTTAACACGTGGGAATGGTTTCAAACAGCAGCGCCCTCATTTCCCATACCAAGGACCCATTGGGTTGGCCATTTAAAATGGGTTTGCAATGTAAAAGGCGGGGCTGCGGTTTCCGGGTTAACATGCAGCACAAATCCAACTACCCCCCCCCACACACACACACAATTCTCTGGGATGATCACTTCACCCCTCCCCCCCACCGCGTGAACGGGCACCTCTGAATGTTCCCTTAATAAAATCACCCCATTTCAACCAGGTGACAGTGAATGATATCACTCTCCTGAGGATAACAAAGAGATATAAGGAATGGATGTTGTCTGCATGCCAGCAAACACCGGGACCATACGCTGCCATGCTTTGTTATGCAATGATTCCAGACTACATGCTACTGGCCTGGCGTGGTAAAGTGTCCTACCATGGTGGACGGGATAAGGCAGCCCTCCCCAGAAACCTTTTGCAAAGGCTTTGGGAGTACATGAAGGAGAGCTTTCTGGAGATGTCCCTGGAGGATTTCCGCTCCATCCCCATACACGTTAACAGACTTTTCCAGTAGCTGTACTGGCTGCGATTGCCAGGGCAAATTAATCATTAATTATTAAACACGCTTGCTTTTAAACCATGTGTAATATTTACAAAGGTACACTCACCAGAGGTCCCTTGTGTGCCCTCAGGCTCTGGGAGCACACCTTGGGTGAATTCGGGGGTTACTGGTTCCAGGTCCAGGGTGATAAACATATCCTGGCTGTTGGGGAAAGCGGTTTCTCTGTTTCCTTGCTGTGAGATATCTTCATTGTCTTCATCATCATCATCATCTTCCGCATACCCCGAACCCGCTTCCCTGTTGCGTGTTTCTCCATTGACGGAGTCAAAGCACATGGTTGGGGTAGTGGTGGCTGCACCCCCTAGAATGGCATGCAGCTCCGCCTAGAAGCGACATGTTTGCGGCTCTGCCCCAGACCTTGCATTTGCCTCTCTGGCTTTGTGGTAGGCTTGCCTTAGCTCCTTAATTTTCACGCGGCACTGCTGTGCTTCCCTGTTATGGCCTCTGTCCTTCCTGGCCTTTGAGACTTTTTCTAATATTTTGCCATTTCGTTTACTGCTACGGAGTTCAGTTAGCACTGATTCATCTCCCCATATGGCGAGCAGATCCCGTACCTCCCGTTCTGTCCATGCTGGAGCTCTTTTGCGATCCTGGGACTCCATCATGGTAACCTGTGCTGATGAGCTCTGCGTGGTCACCTGTGCTCTCCACCCTGGGCAAACAGGAAATGAAATTCAAAAGTTCGCGGGGCTTTTCCTGTCTACCTGGTCAGTGCATCTGAGTTGAGAGTGCTGTCCAGAGTGGTCACAATGAAGCACTGTGGGATAGCTCCCGGAGGCCAATAACGTCGAATTCCGTCCACACTACCCCAAATCCGACCCACAAAGGCTGATTTTAGCTCTAATCCCCTCGTCGGAGGTGGAGTAAAGAAACCGGTTTAAAGGGCCCTTTAAATCGAAAGAAAGGGCTTCGTCGTGTGGACGTGTCCAGGCTTAATTCGATTTAACGCTGCTAAAGTCGACCTAAATTCGTAGTGTAGACCAGGCCTTAGTCTTTCTTAATTCCCTGTCTGTAAAATGAGGGTACTACATTCCTGCCCCACAAGACTGTTGTGCGGATAAATTCATTACACTATCTGAGGTGCTTTGATCCCATTTTGATAAGTGTAAAAAAAAAAAAATCAGGCTCCTATATGTAAAAAAGGTAGAATGAGTAAAGCAGGATTTTAAGTGAAACAAAGTGTTAAGCCCATATTTTGTCTCAGTTAGGTGGGTGGTAGTTGAATGGGGTTATTATAAGTGAAGTGCTTATTCTAAGAAGTTTGGCCCTGGATGGGCAGTTGATTTTCTGTTGTACTCTCTGGACTTGAAGGAGCAGGTAATGCTACAAAAGAAGGATGATCAGCCCCAGGAGTACCTCATGACATTGTCCAGAGACTATTCTGGACAAGGTAGAAGTTCTGCTCAGGAAAGGATCTAAATGGCTGTCTCCTCAGCCAAAGAAGGGCAGCAAACCATAGAACTTGAAGGTGGCAGGTGTGCAAAATCAAGAGGAAGTCCTTTGTACCCAAGAAACTAAGCAGTGCTGTTCAGTCATGTTGAATCACACTGCTTCCTCAGTACTTACACCAGGAGTAGGAATGGTTCACCACCATTACTACAGTTATTTGCCATGTTTGCTTACTCTTGGAGTTAGCTGGTAGCATATATGAATCTAAATATCCCATTAAAGATAATGGCCATGCTTAGATATACTGCAGGGTAAATCTCTTTTATACACATATTTTAAAGTATTATTACATTGGACCCACAGAATTAATTAATTCTAAACACAATTAATTTGGCTGACTGAGTCTAAGGACTTTTGCCATCACACTGGTTAAACTGTTTTAAAGGAATTAATTGCTTTTCAAGTTTTCTAACCTCTTATTGTCAAGCTGTGTATGATATCTCCATAAAATCTGGGGCTGCCACATCTGTTAGAAAAGTATCAAGCCTTAAGTAAAATTCATACATGGCTCCCTGTTGCAGTTGATTATCTAGAGCCCTGCTTTCTCCACTAACAATTTTCAGGACATCTTCCCACTGATACACTAGCACCAGTGGAACACCCATAGGGTAGGAGCACTACTATAGACTAACTGCTTGCACATTTAACCAGCCAGTGTTGTCTACAGCTGATCTGAGCAGAGTTTGGTACAAGCATCAGCTCCCAGTCTACACTACTGATTCCAGTATTACTAACACTGGTGGGACTGTATCAACCTGAGTGCAGAGGTGGGAGATTTAAAAAACAAACAAACAAACAAACAAACAAACAAAACTTCAGTGTAGACCAGGGGTCGGCAACGTTGGCACGCGGCTCGCCAGGGTAAGCACCCTGGCGGGCCGGGCCAGTTTTATTTACCTGCTGACGCGGCAGGTTCGGCCGATCACGGCCCCCACTGGCCACGGTTCGCCGCCCCGGGCCAATGGGGGCGGCGAGAAGCGGCGCGGGCGAGCGATGTGCTGGCCACGGATTCTTGCCGCCCCCATTGGCCCGGGACGGCGAACCGCGGCCAGTGGGGGCCGCGATCGGCCGAACCTGCCACATCAGGAGGTAAATAAAACTGGCCCGGCCCGCCAGGGTGCTTACCCTGGCGAGCCGCGTGCCAACGTTGCCGACCCCTGGTGTAGACCCAGCATAAGGGAAATACTACTACCACTACTAAGATCATCCAGGAGTTCGTGATAGAAATAAATAGGGCTGGCCAGGAAACAATTCCTCTTTGTAAAATGTTTCAAAATTTGTTTTCATTCCAATATGGAACCAAAACAAAAATGAGAGAGAAACACTCTCTGATGCATAGGAGATTGGCCTGGGTGGCGGAAAACTCAAGTTCAATCTCTGGCTCCAAATCAGGCAGCATAGGAACTTGAACCTGGGTTTTTCCCAGGCCAGTACCCTATTATTAACATCAATTATTTGTTTCACCACAGCACTTTGAAGCCCTAGTCATGGACCAGGACTGAATATTTCTCTCTTCCCTCCCTCCCTTAAATACATCCTGGACCTGAGAAACCTTCCTGATCATATTGGCATCAGAACCAATATTTTGGTTTTGACAAAACAGCATGTTTCAACAGAAAAAAAGTTTTCTCAAAAATATTTTGACCAGTTTTAGAAATAAGCCTTTTGCTAAAACATTGTACCTTGTGAAATTTGCGTGGTTCCTTGGTATCTGACTTTCCAGCTGTTCTAACAGAGGTGTAAAATTATCTGGTTTTGTATCTATCTAAACCTCTCTGAATGAGGTCCAAAATGGAATTAATGCTGTAACATTTTGCTCCCTATGGGATGTAGCTTGTGACATTTTATCATTGTTCCAAACACCCACAGATTTTTCAGCAGCTACATTGTAGAATCCTTGCTTTAATTTATAAAGAGTATATCGTAAAATAAAATATTTAAAATACATTGTAAATGATGTTTACATTTGCCTGCCAATAATAAAAGCTGCCCCAACAATTCTCTGTTGAAATCTAAAAATACTATTATAGTCACTTTACCCACTCAAGTTGCCACAGTTTCTTTGTGTGACACAGAACTAATAGCATTCATTTGAAAGGCAAACTGTTCCTTTATAGAAAATCCTTAAGAATTTAGTGGAGAATGATAACCCATCACATTTTTAAACCAACCTACAGAATTGTTTTGTGACTTTATATTAAATTCTGCTGGTTGCCTTAAAACTTTTACAGAATGGATACAATTCTTTATTAAACCCTATAACGTTTTTTAACTGATTCTTACAACTTCCTCCTGGTTAACTTGCATAGAACACTTGGTTTCCTCCCTATTACATTCTATAGGAGTTTTACACAGGGGTTTACCCGCTTAAAATACAGTATTAATGCATGAGTAATTCTGTGCATGTGCTGGTGTATGCTCATTTCCCTAATTTGTTTACACATACTCAAGATCTTGAAAATAAAGTCAAACATGACCAAATTCATTAAACTTATCTGGATCTTGGGACTTGAATATTGCAGAAGTTATTATTAATATTTCAGGTACTTTAAGTAAATTGAGAGATGCAAGGTGTGGGAAATATAATATGGAGATCATCATGTACAAGAGTTTAGTACTAAACAAGAAGTCTTAGCTCCTTAGGCATTCAAGTGCTTGTTAATCTCCTTAGAAAGAATTCAGAATCAGAATACTTGATATATTTTATTGTTTTAGTTACTGGCAACAGAAGTACAGAACCATGACACTTCCTACCTTCCAGGCCTTTTTCAAGGTTTAGAGACAGAAGCAAGGTTTTAACACAGAAAGAATATCATTAATTTATGTAAAGGTACAGTCTGACCTCTACATGTACACATTTCCTGTTAAGTAGGAGTTGAGTTAATTCATGGCAGAATAAAACACGAGAGAAATGGGGTCATTGCCCTGACACACCTGCTTCTGATGTATCTGATACAAGCCACATGGACGTGGTGACACTTTTGCCCCAAAACTTGGGGCTGCACCGATCTTGCATTGTATTTGAGCCTCAGGAACGCTAAACCTTTATTTATTTATTTTTGTTTGGGATCAGCACTTTCTGGTTTAATTATTAATTATTATTTGTATTATCAAAGTGCCTAGAAGCCATAGTCATGGGCTACAATACCACTGTGGCAAGCAGACAGTGGGAATTCAGTCATAGTTTCTGACCCAGAAATCTGTGTAACTGCCATCTTGGATTCATCCTTATGCCCTCCGCTACTGCTGAGCTGCTATCTTGTAATGATTTTGACACCGCTGTTCAGTGGTGCAAAAAATACAGATAGGCTTAAATGTCAGCTGTCTTTTCAACTATGCTTTTAACAGGTCCCTGCTGCATTGCCACTGAATTAGTACCTCTAGGGGTCCCTGTCACATCTATACTGCAACTTCCAGTATCTCATGTAGCTATACAGAGATTTCATTGCCTCAGCCCCAAATTTGGAGAAGATGCCTGCAGAACCACAGATTGATGGGCAATAGATCTGAATGAAGGCAGAGAGATAGTGGGAGAAGTGACATCAGCGTCAGCTTTTCAGGAAAATAAACAATAAAAGAAGGGGAGCTGAATCAGGCTCAGCTAGACCCTCCTAAACCTAACCTCAGGTAGGGGAGTTAAGATAAATCCAGGCTGCAGTCAAGTCCAAGAGTGGTGGAAGAGAGTTGAACAAACCAAACCAGGAGGGATCAGAGCAGGAACAGCGTGCATGAAGGTCAATGTATGTGTCTCACATAATATACCAAAAAATCTCTTGCCCTCGTATCAGGAACAGGAGGAAATCACAAGCACGGAAAAGAGTCATGGATCCTGCAATTTTAGCATGATATTCTAGTGGTATTATTTGGTTGTCAAATTCATTCAATGGATAAGGATGAATTCCAGTTTTAAACGTGAGCAAGGGTATATGTTTCTGACTGAATGCTACCTCTATCTACAGTGGATTAGTCACTGATGTCAAAGGGAGATTTGTAGAAACATCAAAGATGGAATCTGGTCTTTGTATAGTAAACTCATAAGAGTTATTATTTGTGCAGTACATAATTGACACATTCTGCATGGCTCAGTTAGTCAATATTTTCATCTTTTAATAATTACACTGTTTGCTTGTGTCTCCTTATGTTTTTTTTTTCCCCTTTCCTGAAGCATCTTCCAATACCCTTTTCTGTATGGGCTTCACTCCCTTCCACATTCCATCAGCTAAAATGATCATGAATTACTGTTTACTTTAAAGGATTATTTGGCTTTAAAATTAACATTCCGAATAGATTAAAGGAGGCGAGGGAGTCCAGAATTGTTTCAGACTGCTGCAGACTCAGGCAGACTGAGAGATTTACAACAGTTACACTCGCTATACATTGTGAAGGTTCTCTTTAAAAACAAGAAAACTAGAAACAAAAATCGGTTAACTACCTTTCTCAACTGTTGTTCTTTGAGATGTGTTGCTCATGTCCATTCCATTCTAGGTGTGTGCACGTCCACATACACAGTCTTCGGAGACTTTTTCCTTAGCAGTATCCATAGGGTCAGCTGTGGCACCCCCTAGAGTGCCGCGCTTATGTATATCAGGTGCCGCCGACCCTACGCCCTCTCAGTTCCTTCTTGCCAGCAACTCTGACAGAGAGGCAGGAGGGCGGGTAATGGAATGGACATGAGCAATACATCTTGAAGAACAACAGTTACGAAAGGTAGGTAACCATTTTTTCTTCTTAGAGTGCTTGCTCATGTCAATTCCATTCTAGGTGATTCACCGGCAGTATCCTTAGAGGTGGGCTCAGAGTTCACAGCCTAGAGGACTGCAGTACTGCTCTACCAAAGCCAGCATCATCCCAGGCCTGCTGGGTAAGCGTGTAATGGGACATGAACGTGTGGACAGACGACCAGGTGGCTGCCCTACAGATGTCCTGGATTGGCACTTGGGCTAGGAAAGCTGCCAAAGAGACTTTTGCCCTGGTTGAGTGGGCAGTGACAATCAACTTGTGAAACTCCTTGTCTGAGGAGGTTGTGAAGGCTAGGACTATAACAGCATTTAAAAGAGAACTGGATAAATTCATGGAGGTTAGGTCCATTAATGGCTATTAGCAAGGATGGGTAAGGAATGGTGTCCCTAGACTCTGTTTGTCAGAGGGTGGAGATGGATGGCAGGAGAGAGATCACTTGATCATTACCTGTTAGGTTCACTCCCTCTGGGGCACTTGGCATTGGCCACTGTCGGTAGACAGGATACTGGGCTAGATGGACTTTTGGTCTGACCCAGTATGGCCGTTCTTATGTTCTTATGTAGAGGTGGCACCTTTGCCTCATCGTAGCAGTAGGGAATGCAGGCGGTGATCCAAGAAGAAATTATTTGAGCAGACACTGGATTACCTTTCATTCTGTTGGGCACTGCAATGAACAGCTGCATGGATTTGGTCTGATCAATGTAGAAGTCTAGTGCCCTTCTGACATGTAGGGAATGCAGCCGATGCTTCTCCTCCGACTTATGGTGCTTTGGAAAAAAGACGGGCAGATAAATTTCCTGACCCATATGAAGCTGGCAGACCACCTTGGGCGGAAAGGTCGGGTGAGGACGCAGTTGGAACTTGTCCTTGTAAAAGACTATATAGGGCGGTTCCAAGGTAAGTGCTCTAATCTCAGGGTCCCTGCGGGCTGAAGTTATTGCAACCAAAAATGCGACCTTCCAAGAAAGGAGGAGGAGAGAACAGGAAGCCAGAGGCTTGAAAGGGGGTGCCAGGAACTGGGATAATATGAGAATTAAGTCCCACGGAGGGACTGGGTCCCTGACATATTGGTAGAGGCACTCAAGGCCCTTGAGGAAGCTGGCAGTTATGCCGTGGGCAAAAATCAAACTGCCCTCTAGTGGCAGATGGAAAGCCAAACTAGCAGCCAGATGGACCTTAATGGATGACAGGGACAGGCCTCAGAGCTTGAGGTGCAGAAGGTAGTCCAGGATTAAGTGCAGCGAAGCCTGCTCGGGCCGAATGCCTTAATTCAAATTTTAGGGTGAAGCCTCAAGAAACTGTGTCGAGCACCCAAAGGTCAGAGGTCAGTCGCAACCAGGCTGATTGGAAGGGACATAGACGGTTGAGGAAAAAGCAGGGAGGAGGATTCTGGGCAGTTTCTGGGGCACTGTCCTTGGGCGCATCCTCAAAATGCCCGCTTCTGGTTGCACTGATTTAAAGATGGCCAAGCTGGGCAGAGGAGTGGGAAGATGAAAGGTTTCATCACTTAAATCCCTTTTCTTTCTCCTTCCTTCTGTAGGAGCTGGACTGGGGGACATCCCACAACCTGAATGGAGGCAGAGGAGACAGTGGCCGGAATGGCTTTCTAGTCTGTTGAGGGGTGTGCAGGCCCAAGGACCGAAGGGTGGCACAGGAGTCTGTAAGGCAGTGGAGCCGTGCATTGGTCAGCTCCAAGAAGAGCCCTTCTCCCTCAAATGGGAGATCCTGGAGGGTAGTCTGCATCTTCTGGGAAAGCCCGGAGAACTGTAACCAGGAGCTGTGCCACGTGACCACTGCAGAGGTGATGACCCTGGCTGCTGAGTCTGTCTCAGGCCATCTGGAGGGCACCTCTTGTCACCGCTTTGCCCTCATCCACTAAGGTGGCAAACTCCTGGGCTTGGTCCTGTGGAAGGCCCTCCTTGAACTTGCTGATGGAGTCCCACAAGTTGAAGTTGAACCTGCCTAGCAGGGCCTGATGGTTAGACACCCAAAATTGCAGGCTGGCCATTGAATTAACTTTTCTGCCAAATAAGTCTAGCCTTTTGGCATCTTTATTTTTGGGGGTGCCACTGGCCTATTCCTGCCTGTCTCTTTTTTTGATGGTAGACACTACCAGGGACCCTGCAGGAGGGTGGGTATACAGGTATTCAAATCTCTTTGCCGGGACATAATATTTCTTTTCCGCTTTCTTGGAGGTAGGTGGAATGGAAGACGGGGTCTGCCACACTGACTTGGCAATTTTCAGGACCCCTGGGTGGATGGGCAATTGACCTGGCCAGGGTCAAGGAGGGTATGACATTGAAGAGGTCGTTGAACTCCTCTGCTAGCTCCTTGACCTCCAGGTTCAGGTTAGCAGCCACCCTTTTGAGCAGTGCCTGGTGCTCCTTGAAATCATCAGGGGGACTGCTTGCTTGCGAGGGGCCCTCCACCGCCTTGTCTGGAGACAACAAAGATGATTGTACCACAGGGGGAGGGGCGGCTTCCCTTGCCAGTTCGGTGATGGCTCCTTGGGCATCAAGGCCTGCTGCACTGCTCCCTTGTTGGATTCGGCACTGTGCTCCAATGCCAGCTGGGCTGGAGGCAGTTTGTCTGATGCAGCCTGAGAGGAACGGTCGGAGTATGGGACTGGCATGACGGGTACACCCCACGGGCTCCAGTATTGACATTGGGTGGGTCACTGCCCTTGCTTTCACGTTGCCGCCCCTAGGGCCGTGCCCATCTTGTGGGCCGTTGGTGATTCAGCTCTCCTAGGTGAAGGGCTGAACTCTCCCTCCAGCTCGGACCACTGCCCTTCTGGCAACTAGGGCGGAGCTGTAGATGCCTGAATCTGTTGGCTGGCTCTTGTCAGCAACCAGTAAGGAAAAGGCAAGGAAGTGCCAAAGAGTGGTACTGGAGAGTCAGAGACCAATGCTGCGACCGGAAGCGATCCCGCACTAAGGGGGGGGGGACACCTAGGCGATGGGGATCTGCGCCACAGTGATCTCTGATCAGCAGTACCATGGGTTCAGGATCAGTGTCATGGCTTAGGTGTCCCATGCCTCGTAAGTGACAACCTTGGTGTTAGAGACCTGGGTCTTCTACACAGAGATCAAGGCTGCGGCACCAGGGACCTAGGCTGTAGTGACGCGGATCGACGCCTGCGGTCCGGGAGGCTCTGTCACTTTGGAGGAAGGTCCCATAACCGGCTTGCACTTAGAGGTCTGGGCCTTAACCGGGTCCATCACCTGGCTTGATATATGAAGTGCCAGCCAGCCTACTTGATCCTTGGCTGCTGGGGCACCTTGGGTACAGGTGACCCTACGAGGGGCCAGAATTCCCTGCCACTCCCGGGAGTCAGAGGCAGATCCCTGGCTGAGCTTGTGGGTCTGACTACAGCAGTACCCCCGTGTAGCTCCGTAGCAGGAACGTGGCCTAACACAGGCCCTTTGCCCGAAGTCCCCTTGTCCTGTGATGCTGACAGGCCCTTAGGCTTCAGACACTTCTTGGGCACCGGTGAAGGGGAACAGTGCCGGGCACGTTCCGGTGCCAGCAGTACGCTGCGTGTCAACACTAAAGTACTAGGCGTGGAGTCCGACTAGGAGGGATCCAAGGCAGGACAAAGTGCAGCCTCCATGAGGAGAGCCCCCAAGTGGATATCCCGCTCCTTCTGAGTTCGAGGGTGAATGTTCTTGCAGATCCTACACTTGTCTTTTCTATGTGATTCCTCCAGACACTTCAGACAGCTATCATGGGGGTCACTAAGAGGCTTCGGCTGGGTACACGATGAACATCGCTTTAAGCCTGAGGAATGGGGCATGCCCCACTCTATGGCAAAGTTCCAGACAGGACTATAATTACTAAAACTATCTAACACTAAACTTAATGGTCAAATTAAGTACCTAAAACTAACTACAAAGGAGACAGAACAATGGGTTGAAAGATCCACTAATGCTCTTACAATGCAAGAAAAGGCACTCTGACCACCATCACAGGCAGTAAGAAGGAACTGAGAGCATAGGATCAGTGTCTCCTGATATACTGATGCATAAGCTCATCACTCAAGGGGGTGCCACAGCCGACCCTACGGATACTCCTAGGGCAAAAGTCTCTGATGAATGTGCACGTGGGTGTGCACACACCTAGAATGAAATTGACATGAGCAAGCACTCGTAGAAGAAAGCTCTTTTTAAATGAGATCTTAGAATCTGCAGAATTTGAATGTATCGACTGAGACTCATAAATACATTCATTCAAATACATGGATTCCCTCTGTGGGCTGTTTGATACCTCACCATTATTCAATATTCTTCAAATTCTAAGTCTTTTTTGAAGCTTTTTTTACCCCACAAAACAGTCAATACAATGTAATAAAATAGGATGCCTCTCAGCTAAACCAATCTTGGAGAAAAGAGAAAACTGTCCAGCAAAACAACTACAACTGTGTTAGGACTAACTAAGCAATAAAATAACCAAACTCAGGCATTCTTTCTCTGCTTTTACATTTTATACAGTTAGATTTTGGAGAAATGCTTATTGTTAGTTGTGATGCAGTTGTTTGTTTAGAACAGGGGTCGGCAACCTCTGGCACGCGGCTTGCCAGGGTAAGCACCCTGGGGGGCCGGGCCAGTTTATTTACCTGCTGACGCGGCAGGTTCGGCCGATCGCGGCCCCCACTGGCCGCGGTTTGCCGTCCCAGGCCAATAGGGGCGGCGGGAAGCGGCGCGGGCGAGGGATGTGCTGGCTACGGCTTCCCACCGCCCCTATTGGCCTGGGATGGCGAACTGTGGCCAGTGGGGGCCGCGATCGGCCGAACCTGCTGCGTCAGCAGGTAAATAAACTGGCCCGGCCCGCCAGGGTGCTTACCCTGGTGAGCCGCGTGCCAGAGGTTGCCGACCCCTGGTTTAGAAGCTTGTTTAGATGTCATCACCATTATAAGTTGGTTCTGTCTTATTCTCTCTCTCCAGTGGAATAATTTCTTAAATGCAGAGCTACTGCTCCAAAGATACCATGCAAGAAAAATAAAATTATATATACATGATGCAAAATTCATTATATCAGTGACAGAATCTGAGATTCTGATCAGGAAGTGTAATACAGATAATTAATTATAGTTCTGGACCCTTAATATTTGTGTTCACTGCCTTTTTGTGATATTAACTGTATACACTTTTAATGTGGAATTATTATTTATGGAATATTTTTGTTTCATATAGGCCCCAATTCAAAGTCTTTAGTCAGTCTTTACTCAGGCAAACTTCCCAGTGACTTCAATGGGAAATTTTCCTGTGTCAGGAGTGAATAAGAACTTCAAAATTGGATTCTCTATTTTGAAAAAAATATATAGCTAAGGATTTAGGATGACAAAAAATAGAAAAACTTACATGAATGATTGATTCACATTGGTATTCCCAAGGGCTATCTAATTTTAAATAGGCATGCTTTTATCTACTCTGAGCACAAGTACACAGGTATTTAAAAATGTATTTTGATATTAATGCAAAGAAATCTTGGGTTTAGTTTGCATATTTCTTTAAGCCAAAACTACTCATGTATTTTTTTTAGAAATTTTACAAGTTAAAATAAGTTGATGCTCATAGAACAGATTCTCTCAACAGGAAAGACAATATTTTTAATTAATTTCATCCTAATTTGAGGTTAATCCTGGCTAACTGATTTGCATATACTTTCCCTATGGGCAGGGAAAAAGAATCTAATATTAAATTCAGAACAGAGAAGTACTCCACACTAACCTCCTAAAGTGAATAAAAAGCAGCACAAACATTCAAAAACTCTATTAGAATATTATAGTTAAATTGTTTGCTGTATAGTTAAGATGAAATTAACCCTACCATAGAGGGTTCATAGAAAGCACTCAGAAATGCAATGCAATGCAACTCTTGTGGTAGATTTGTCTAGGGGATGGTTATAAATAGGCCACATGGGCGGGGGGGGGGGGGGGGGAATCACTTGCATTCATGGTAGGTATTCTTCATGCTGGTCCTGGCTTAGCTGGTTCAAGGAAGAAAGTGGGTATTACTGGATCTGTGCTTATACAATTTCCATGTGGAGTCACTGAGCAAGGAAGGTGCTGCGTTATAGCCCATGGTCCTTCCCTTCAGTAGATTCCCCCTCCCTCACCTCACAGAGGACACTAAACAAAACACATTTGCTCATGCCTGTGCACATGGTCTGAATTTCACCTACAAGTAGAGCTGGGTGAAACTTTTCAGATGAATAATTTACTCACTAATATATGCAGTTCCAGGTTGACCAAAACTATTCACAATTTGGTATCAATATTTGGTGAATAGATTCATCTGGAAGAAAAAATCCCATTTTTTTCAAAAGTCTACAAATTTCATTTCAATTTCTGAAATGCAGCATTCTACTTTTTTGTTTTGAAACTAGAATTTGTACTAGGAAAATTGTTGTCCACCGCTACTCCCTCCAAAACTCTCCTGTTAGCGGCCTCTCTTTGTGGCAATGAATTACTTTCACCATCATTACATAAGAACTGACAAAGGGCAAAAAATTCATCACAATTTCCCCCCCACAAAATGTCATTTATTCTTAAGTTAAACAAAAACAATTTTTGGACCAAATTTAATGGGAAATATTTTTGTCATGTGATTGATTGAGTGCAAACGCTAAGCCATTCATTAGAAAATTCTTGTGAGTTTTGAAAAATCTCTCAAAGGAGAAAAAGAATAAGTTATGGAGCTATTTTCCAAAAGACACAGACCCCAATGTTGCAATCCCTTACCTACCTACTTAACTTTACTCCTGGGAATTACTTTCTAACACTTCTATTGTGAGAGGATTTAACGGACCTTACCGGGCTCGACCCATCCTACTGTGCTAGGCCCTGTATGAACATATAATACAAGACAATTTCTGCCACAAAACTATATACTCGCTTAAGTGCTTTCAAGAGTGGGACTTTAATTTTGACTCTTCCATTAATTTGCTATGGGACTATAGTTATATTTTCATTCATCATAATAACTGAGTTTTTTGAGAATACTGTATACATTTAAAGGGTAATGTTTTCAAAAGTGCCTAAATGCCTTAGGAGTTTCAGTCTCATTTTCAGAATCACTAATGTACTTAGGAAACCAACTTCCATTGACATTCAGTGAGACTTAGGCTCCTAAATGCCTAAGTCACTTTCAAAATGGCACTGAAGCTCCTAAGGCATTTAGGAGCCTTTGAAAATTGTATACTATATTAATGTGAGGCAGTGACAGCTGTTAGAATAGAACAGAGGACCTTTGCTCTTAGCACAAGCCCTATACCATCCACAGGAGTGTTTCTTCTCCTCGAATTTTTGCAGTCTCTTAAAAAATGTGCACTACATCTACTGGCTGAAACTTCATACAAAAGATGTGTTCTCACTAGTTTTCACATGCTTCACTTAGAAAATGTTCTCCCAATATCCCATGAAAACATCTGAAAAATTCAAATGGTGCATTACACAAAACACATTAATTCATATGTTCACACGTTTGTGAATTTTATAGTTTTTTCATCCATCTCTGACAGGAACTTCAGTGGTAGCTGAAACATACTGGGGGTTGTTTGGCCCAAGAAAAAGGGACATTGTTACCAGCCAGGTTAGATTAGCATTGTGTAATGAAATGATATGACTCTCTGCCCATTCAGAAATGTTAGAAGATAACTCTGGAAAGAGAGAGAGAGAGAGATTTGACATTTTTGGAGTGCTGCATTTCAATGTGAGGCTTTTGTTTTTTAGAGTTACATAGGTAGTTATATAATTTTCATCTCCAAACCATTGCATTCTACTAGATGGCTTTACCATGTGGCAAATGATTTAATATACTAGTTATCACATGATTTCAGCAGTCTTTTTCATGAGGGCTGCGGAATCATGCACTCTTCAACTGCCTTTCTGCTTTTGGCATTGTGCAATATTGCTGGCAGAAAATGACTACCACAACCCATTCAACAAGTGGCTGCTTGTATTTCACTGTGCTGAGCATGGGGATTTCTGCATATACTGTCTGAACTGCATCTTTTGGATAAAAGCCTGTGTGTTGGGGTGTGTGTGTGTCATTCTCTCTCTCTCTAGAAAGTATTATCAGATCACATGCAGGTGAAACACAAAGGTTGAAAAAGATCAGAACAGAATAGAGAACACACTGCTATTTCCAGAAGCCATTAATTAAAGGATCCTGTGAAAATGAGAGTTTGTGGGTATATGCATACCCCTAACAGATGGAAAATGCTTCTGCCAGAGTAATTCTTCCTCTTCAACTAGAAAATGAGGGTCATTGGAATTATTCAGTGTGGCACCTATTGTAACTGTGCCACAAAGATTCCTTTATGTTTCTGAAATGTTCATGTGTGAGAGAGAGACAAAGAGCCATTTATCAGTGATTGGTAATTTCTAGCAGGAAATTTAAAAGAAAACATTCAAAGTCACAAGTACAGCTGGGAGAATAACTGATTTTTTTGGTTCTCTGGCAGTTCTGTGGGGGGGGGGGGGCGAATGGTTCAGGTTGAACTAAAATTAGATTTGGAACCACAAGTTTTCAAAAGTTTTCAGCAAATTGACAAAATCCATTTTGGGTTCAATTAAATGTTGCATATGACCCAAAATAGACTATATTGATTTACTGAAATTTCATTTAATTTGACCCAAAACATTTTGTTTCTGGGCATTTTTAAAATGTCATTGTAAAATTTCTTAATAATATTGAATCAACATAAACTGTATTTTTTGGCAAATAAACTATTTGTCCAAAAATATTCACCCACCTCTAGTCCTGAGCTCTCCAGTTGATACTAAAAATATCCAAATAAAAGGGATTTCCTCTGATATTTGCTTCCTGGTGCTTGGGGGCAATTAGCATGTCCTAAAATGTGAGAACTAAGGCACTACATATACCTATTTTATGTCTTTTACTGCAAGATCTTTTCACGTAGAACACTCTTACAACTGCAATATTTAAAAGTTCACAGAAAAAAACAGGAGCACTGATAATCACAGTTGTTAAGGTTGCTTAAGCCTCTTCATTCTCACTGTCTGTTTTCAGTCATCTATAGTTTTCTAAAGCATTCATCTTTCATTATGACATTTTTCAGGTTAGGCCCAACTGCAAACAAACAAACCACACTTGTGCAAAAATTGTCAACACTTTTAGATTGAGGAGTCTCAAAAACAAAACAAAACAAAAACCTTTACTTTCCCATGTAACAATTCTAGTGACATTTTTTTTTAAAAAGTCTAGCAGCTAAATGACTAGGGCAGAAAGCTGGAATTTGGTACAGAAGAAGCCCATATAAAGGAGGAAATGCCTTTTAGGGTCCTGTGAAGTTGTTTTGATAGTACTGAGTTCTAAGGCTGAGAATTGTATTTTACATATGAATAGTGCAAGTGACATGATTTTAGTAGTTTTTAGCAACAGTCAGAGGAAAGGTAGAGTATGCTGCATGTACGTTGTTAGATTACTTCACTGCTAAATGAAAGATTAATGAAAATTAACAATAAATGAGGCAAGGCTTTTCAGGAGCTCTGTGTTTGTTCAATGTTTGCACAGTACCTAGCATGATGGGGTCCTAGTCCATGACTTGGGATTCTTGGTGCCACAGTAATACAAATAAATAATAATAAAACTCATTTCCTGCATCTTATAAGAACATATAACTTTAATTTTGTTTCCTTTTGCTTATGCATGGTGGGGATATGGTCACATATTGCCACATAAATAATCAAATCTATCACATATAGTTTATAAAACATTTCTTCTTCACCTCACTGTGAGGTAGATTGCGCCTTTCAGCACAGCTCTGAGCACCAACCCAGAAGTACCTCCTGGAGGCAGAGTGACTTTCACACACTTCTCTGAACAACAATTCTCCTCTTGCTTCCTCCTTGCTCTGGAGGAAGTAACTATTTGTTACTCACCTACTAACATCAGATTATAACAACCTGTACTGGCTAAATTGCGCTGATCAGTAAGGGCAATGAGGTGAAGCTAAGTCTCGGTCTTTTCCCAGTGAAATCCCTGCAACCTGCATGGACACTTTTCAAAGACACCATAATAGAGGCCCAACTTAAATGTATACCCCAAATTAAAAAAAACACAGTAAAAGAACTAAACAAGAGCCACTGTGGCTTAACAACTATGTAAAAGAAGCAGTGAGAGATAAAAAGACATCTTTTAAAAAGTGGAAGTCAAATCCTAGTGAGGTAAGTAGAAAGGAACATAAACACGACCAAATTAAGTGAAAAAAAGTAATAAGAAAAGCCAAAAAGGAGTTTGAAGAACAGCTAGCCAAAAACTTAAAAGGTAATAACAAAATGTTTTTAAAGTACATCAGAAGCAGGAAGCCTGCTAAACAACCAGTGGGGCCCCTGGATGATCGAGATACAAAAGGAGCACTTAAAGACGATAAAGGCATTGCAGAGAAACTAAATGAATTCTTTGCTTCAGTCTTCATGGCTGAGGATGTTAGGGAGATTCCCAAACCTGAGCCGGCTTTTGTAGGTGACAAATCTGAGGAACTGTCACAGATTGAAGTGTCACTAGAGGAAGTTTTGGAGTTAATTGATAAACTTAACAGTAACAAGTCACCTGGACTAGATGGCATTCACCTAAGAGTTCTGAAAGAACTCAAATGTGAAATTGCGGAACTATTAACTATGGTTTGTAACCTGTCCTTTAAATCAGCTTCTGTACCCAATGACTGGAAGATAGCTAATATAACGCCAATATTTAAAAAGGGCTTTAAAGGTGATCCTGGCAATTACAGACCGGTAAGTCTAACATCAGTACCAGGCAAATTAACAACAGTAAAGAATAAAACTGTCAGACACATAGAAAAACATAAATTGTTGGGCAAAAGTCAACATGGTTTCTGTAAAGGGAGATCATGTTTTACTAATCTATGAGAGTTCTTTGAAGGGGTCAATAAACATGTGGACAAGGGGGATCCGGTGGACATAGTGTACTTAGATTTCCAGAAAGTCTTTGATAAGGTCCTTCACCAAAGGCTCTTACATAAATTAAGTTGTCATGAGATAAGAGGGAAGATCCTTTCATGGATTGAGAACTGGCTAAAAGACAGGGAACAAAGGGTAGGAATAAATGGTACATTTTCAGAATGGAAAGGGATAACTAGTGGTGTTCCCCAAGGGTCAGTCCTCGGACCAATCCTATTCAACTTATTCATAAATGATCTGGAGAAAGGGGTAAACAGTGAGGTGGTAAAGTTTTAAGACGATACTAAACTGCTCAAGATACTTAAGACCAAAGCAGACTGTGAAGAACTTCAAAAAGATCTCACAAAACTAAGTGATTGGTCAACAAAATGGCAAATGAAATTTAATGTGGATAAATGTAAAGTAATTCACATTGGAAAAAATAACCCCTACAATACATACAATATGATTGGGGCTAATTTAGCTACAACTAATCAGGAAAGAGATCTTGGAGTCATCGTGGATAGTTCTCCGAAGACGTCCATGCAGTGTGCAGCGGCAGTCGAAAAAGTAAGCAGGATGTTAGGAATCATTAAAAAAGGGATAGAGAATAAGATGGAGAATATAAGTCCATGGTACACCAACATCTTGAATACTGCGTACAGATGTGGTCTCCTCATCTCAAAAAAGATATATTGGCATTAGAAAAGATTCAGAGAAGGGCAACTAAAATGATTAGGGGTTTGGAACGGGTCCCATATGAGGAGAGATTGAAGAGGCTAGGACTTTTCAGCTTGGAAAAGAGGAGACTAAGGGGGGATAAGACAGAGATATATAAAATCGTGTGTGGTGTGGAGAAAGTGAATAAGGAAAAGTTGTTTACTTGTTCCCATAATATAAGAACTAGGGGCCACCAAATGAAATTAATGGGCAGCAGGTTTAAAACAAATAAAAAGAAGTTCTTCTTCACACAGCACATAGTCAACCTGTGGAACTCCTTGCCTGAGGAGGTTGTGAAGGCTAGGACTATAACAGCGTTTAAAAGAGAACTGGATAAATTCATGGTGGTTAAGTCCATTAATGGCTATTAGCAAGGATGGGTAAGGAATGGTGTCCCTAGACTCCGTTTGTCAGAGGGTGGAGATGGATGGCAGGAGAGAGATCACTTGATCATTACCTGTTAGGTTCACTCCCTCTGGGGCACCTGACATTGGCCACTGTCAGCAGACAGGATACTGGGATGGATGGACCTTTGGTCTGACCCAGTATGGCCATTCTTATGTTTTCCCTGACACTCTCCAAACACTTGCTTGGGGTGCGGAGAATAAAAGGGCATGCAGCACTTACTTACTCCATGGGTTTTGTGGCCATGGCTTGGACCTTATGCTAGCAGAAACTATTTGAAAAGCTGCTAAGTAAAGACTGAGCTGTTAAACTGTTTTATACAATAAAGGCAGGTGCTGGGAAATCACCCTCAGGACATACTTTGCATGTGCGGGATGTAGGAGAGGGGTAGCTGTGGCTGCTAGCTGTTTTTATTGTTTATTTTCAAGTTGCTTTCCCAGTGAGGGAAATTTTGGAGCCTTTCAACTGCTCTCTTAGCATAGCACTTGGACTGGCCATGCACTCCCTTTATAAGACTGGCGGGGGGAAGAGACTCAGGGTGGGGTGGCAGGGTCTTTGGGATATTCCTTGTTCTACCCAGAATGGGAGAGGGGATTTAAAACTGAGCCTGCATGACACAGATGCTTAGTGTGGGTCTGAACGGCGTGAGTAGGGTGAACCTGTTTTAAGAAAACAACATCATGGCAGTCTGAGAGGATCTTACTATTCACAGTAGAAAGGAGAGGCTAGGAGTGTAGC
Organism: Emys orbicularis; assembly: GCF_028017835.1. Classification (NCBI taxonomy): domain Eukaryota; kingdom Metazoa; phylum Chordata; order Testudines; family Emydidae; genus Emys; species Emys orbicularis. The sequence continues at coordinate 149,970,001 of NC_088684.1, read as the reverse complement.
TAAGTGAGACGCTTTTATAGAAATAAGGGAGCAAGCCAAAACGTGTTGCTTCTTAACCTGGAGAACTCTTTGAATACTCTAAGGGCCAGATGGAGGTTCTTGTTTTATAAATAGGCTGGGCCAGACCTTCATATCCAGCAACAACCTTGGGAATTAAACTTTCCCCCAAGTAGAGCAGCTCTATGTCAATCCTCCCACTATCCTTTTCACAACACCGCTACCTGCTGTGCCTGGGGAAATGGCATAGCAGACTGCAGGGATAGGCTGGGTGGCATAGTGGGCAAGGGGAATCCCTACCTTCATAGGACTAGGCATGTCTAAAGGCATAGCGATCCCACAGCATGGACAAGAGTAGAGCCTGTACCCTTATGGTGCTAGCTAAACAATGAACATATAAATTGAGTATGTACAATATTGTGACTATGTTCTATTTCCACAGTCATCTGAGTTAGAGATGGAAAAGACTCTATGACAGGGGAGTGGTCCCTACAGCATATTTGCAAGTATTTAGTTAAGTCTCTTTAAACATAGCAAAGTATGGGCTTTTCATCGCTGAACTTGAGAGAAAAATCCTTTGTTTAAAACCTGTCTGTAAAGATGTTTTCCCTGATATCCAGCCTACATTTTCCCCTTCTTACCTCTAGTCCTTTACTCCTAGTTGTTATACTGTAAATTACTTCTCTCTGTCCAAATGTGGTCTATAATAGCAAGATGTAATCACACCAGGACCATCTACAGAGAAACTATTATTTCCATGTTAACTGGTGATACTGTGTACATAGTTCAACATTGCATTCACCTTTCTATTGCTTTGTCACATTGCAAATTAATGTATAGTTTGGTATTCTCTATAATGACCAGCTCTTTTACAGTATAAACAGTTTCCAGGTTCCTCCCTCCCATTGAAAATCTGTATACTGGATTATTTTCCACAAGTCTATTAGCTGTATTTTTGTCCAAGTTAAATCTCATCCTGTTTTCTATATAGGTTTCTAATCTCATTAGGATTACTATTTCCATCTCCTGTCTGGTGGTGGCAACTCCGCCCAGTTGTGTATAATCTGTAAATTTAACTGATATTATGCTTATTCCCTTTTCCAGAGAACTAGTGAAGATATTAAATAACAGTTCTTGCAGTACACTACTAGATACTTCCTCTCCCCAATTACACAACACATTATTTATAGTTCCCCTTTCTCTAAAGTGCTTCAGACTGTTTTTGGCCCATATGACAGTGGTATTCCAAGCAACAGGATATTTCCAAGTGAGCTTTCATGAAGCAGTATCAAATTTTGATGATTATTCTATGCTAAAAGGCCATATCGGGTACAGTAATAATATCAAACAACTAAAAAGATCTGATTATTTTAACTGGTTAACCCATCAGGACTGTCCAATACCTCTCCTCTCCTTCAAGACTACCTATGGCCTCCTTACCTTCCCCTGTGTTTGGAAGCCTGGGGAAAGAGAGAAATTGTGCTGCATAACTTGAAATTCAGCCAGACTGTCAACCCAGAACTGAGGATCACTCTTTAAGAGTTATCATCCACTTCATAACTGGACAAAAGACTGTCAGATGAAGCTGCCACACAGGGAGAGAGGTGGCCTCTCGGGTAATTAGATCTCAACACATTTAGGGCCATCTAAGCAAAAATCAATATTTTGGAAATACACTTGGAAATGAATTGGAAGCCAGTGAAGATCTTGGAGCACTGATGCAATGCTGAACATGTTTAAAGTACCAATAAGAATGTAGGCCATTACATTTGCACTCGTTGAGATTTTCTGAATTATCTCCAGGAATAGCAGCACTTAGAGCAAGTTAGAATTGCCTAATCAAGAGATGACAAAAGCGTGAATAACTTAAGTGACGTCTGCTTACAAAGAAAGGGCCCAACTTTCTAGCCTAGCACAGATGGGGAATAAAAAGTGTTGTCCACACAGCAGCAAGTGATCATTCAGAAACCACTGAGGAATCTAACATGAGTGCACAGTTATTAGCTTCTGTGACTTGATCTCTCAAGTGAACGGACGTAATCAACAATTCTTCATATGCTTTTAAGTCAGTGTATTTTCTTTACTCCAGTCATTTGGTACTGCCTCAGTTGTGAATTAATTTTTAAAAAAATGATTAGCCACCTTCCTGTGTACTAGCTTACATGGAGTTGCCACAGAAAAAATGGTGTGCAGGGGCTCTAACGATAAACACTCCATCAGCAGCCCCAACTCGTGAAATCCCAACACCACTTCTAGGGCCTATTCCAGCAGACACTGAGGCACATTGGCAAATTTACTTCTTAGTCCCACACTGCACAAAGTTAAGCAAGTAAGTAAGATTTTAGAGGATAATGTTTGCAAGATTAGACCCTTCAGGGTACAGAAGGCCTTCACTAGGATCCATCCCATGCTATGGACCAGATCCTCAGATGGTGTAAAACAGCATAGCATCATCTAAATCACTGGAGCAGTGCCAATTTAACACCAGCTGAGGGTTCGACCCTTGATATATTAATGCAAACTAGAGTTCAAAGAACAGAATGGAGTTTTCATGAAAATGTCATCCACTTTGTTGAGATTTTGACCAGCTCTACAGCAAACATTCCTAATGTCTTAAAAAAAAATTAGGAATATATGGAAATGTTTCCATTAATGCCATGAATTACTCAATGTACTCATTTATGAAGACTCACATTCTGAAGGGGCAATTAAGCTAGAGGGCAATACAAATCTGGCATGAGCTTGAATTTCCCTCTTGTATTAAACTGTAATGATCTGTTTCAATTGTAAAACCAAATTAAAGTAACTGGATACGTTTATAATACTTACACAGAACTAGGTGAGAAGTGAGGATCAACTATTTTTTGTTCCTTTTCATTGGAATTTTGCTGAAGTGAACCTGTCAAAATAACTACAGTTATTGCAAGAATAATGAGTTTACAAAATGTGAAGACATTTGAGCAAATCTTTATACTGAAATGCCTCTTCACCTTTTTTTAAAATAAAAGATGCCAGAATTCACAGTGCAGTCAGCGGACCTGATGATTTTGATCCCATTTCAGTGAACACCAGAAATAGCCCCAAGAAAGTCAGTGGAGTCACACTGGTATAAAATCAGCATGTGAGATCAGAATCAGTTCGAATGGGAGTGTCCCTTAGTAAGGTCTAAATAAAAACTGACCAGAAAGTTCCTAAGAATCTCACGACTTAGCTAACATTTATTTTCATGTTACTTCTTACTGAGCAAAGACTTTAGTAATTAAACATGAAGTTGGGGAAATGCTTTAGAAATAATGATGGTAAAACCAGGCCCATTCTCCTCTCCCTGCATTCAGATAACTCCTATTAGTGTCAGTGAGAATGATGCACATGTAGGGGCTGACAAATAGGCTCCCAACAGTGTTCACATTTCATTCCAGCCTTCTGGTTTGGAAGGCAGAAGCTGTCATCTAATTGTCCTCTTGTTACTGGCTCTAGTAATTAACTATTTAGACAAATGATTAATAGTTACCAGATAATTACATGGTTACAACACAGTGGCTATATATGCTTTGTAGTAAAAGAGAAATAATCAAGCAACAGTAAAAGTAAAGAAGAGTTGGATATTTTACTCTGTATTCATCCCATGCATACTGAGATTTGAAACTTTAAAATAGTCTACTAGGCATTAAGCAAGACACTGCATCTCTCTCTCTCGCTCTCTCTCTCTTTTTTTTTTTATTAAAGATTGCCTGGAACATTGCCTTCCCCCACACCTTCCTTCTTATATATTGTATGGTGTTTTGCTTGCTTAAAAGAGATCCTCCATATCTTTATGTTATGATTAATAAGCTTCCACTGTCGGCACAGACCCCTTTGGGAATTGGTTATTTATTCAACAGAAAAATACATTTTTGAGAAAAGAGGTTTCAAATCTGGGAAAATAAATAACTCAAGCTAGTTCTCTTCCATTTTGTTTCAATCCTCAGGTATCCATTCCTTATCCATAAGAAATTTCACACAGAGCTCTCCAATCATCCTCACAGCCTGCACCAGTGCATTTAACCCTTTCACCCTTACTCTACTAAGCAAAGCAGGTAAGTACTCCATTCAGATGGGGTAACCACTAATTAGCATACTAGTTTGTTTCACTTATGGTGGGAGGAGGAAAGGAAATTCTACTTCTACTAAAAGTAAATCTGATAGTATCAGCTATTCCCTTTTGGAAAAGACCTATACAATTTAATATAGATGAAATGGTTCCATAGAAATTACTCAAATGTACTGAATTAAATAATTATCCTTTTTTGTATGTGTTTTTGAACCACCCTTTAAAATTGGTAAGGAGGGATCATTTTCTTTTACATTTTATAGAGTATTTTGAAAAATTTAAAGCATATTTTTTCTAATGAATTGTATGAGACTTTTCTACAAGGGAGAAAAGGAAAAGTCTTCAGTCATTCTTTTAATATAATAGTAAAGACTTTTCCCATACTGAAAATATTGCAGCAACAGGTAGAAGCTAATGCCCAAGAACTTAATCTTTGCCCTAGAGGTTCTGGTGCATAGCCTAAAAATTTGATGATAATAACTGTTAAGGAAAGCCCCCTGGAACATTTCAATTATAATTTATCTGTACGCTGCAACACCTCCCAGTGAAACACAGTGTCACACATAATTATACAGAACCCGGAGATAACACAAAAGACCATCTGTAAGCTTTGAACAGATGTAGCTTTTGAATACTTGAGCTTATCTTAGGCTTGAAAATTTTAAAGCTCAAAACAAGTGTGGCTTAACAAAATGATATGAGAGTGGTAACATTTTCAAAAACAGGGCTCTTCAGATTTCTCTACTGTTCTGTATTCTGCTCAGTACTGTTTAGAAACTAGTATCTATTTGTCCCACAGTAATACGTTGTAAGTAAACTTATCTCTGTTTTTGACACACACTTTGTTACTCAGCTGCCAGTGACCTCTGCAAGTGAAATGTCCTCTGAAAAGGTCTGAAACTTAGCACAGAAACATAAGACATGATTAAAGGTTGGCAGGGAGTGTTGCACTCCATCTGGAGTTGCACTCAGTTTTGGATGACATTCCTGCTTTAACAATGAGGAGTCCTTGTGGCACCTTAGAGATTAACAAATTTATTTGGGCATAAGCTCTCATGGGCTAAAACTCACTTAATCAGATGCATAGAGTGGAAAATACTGAGGCAGATATAAATACACAGCGCATGAAAAGATGAGAGTTGCCTTACCAAGTTTGGGGGGAGTCAGTTCTAACGAGCCAATTCAATTAAGGTGGAAGTGAGCTATTCTCAACAGTTGACAAGAAGGGGTGAATACTAATGAGGCCAATGTAATCAAGGTGGCTCATTTCAAACAGTTGACAAGAAGGTGTGAGTATCACCAGGGGGAAATTAGTTTTTGTAGTGACCCATCCACTCCCAGTCTTTATTCAGGCCTAATTTGATGGTGTCCAGTTTGCAAATTAATTCCAGTTCTGCGGTTTCTCATTGAAGTCTGTTTTTGAAGTTTTGTTGTTGAAGAATTGCCACTTTTAAGTCTGTTATTGAGTGTCCAGGGAGATTGAAGTGTTCTTCTACTGGTTTTTGAATGTTATAATTCTTGATGTCCATTTATTCTTTTGCATAGAGACTGTCCAGTTTGGCCAATGTACATGGCGGAGGGGCATTGCTGATACATGATGGCATATATCACATTGGTTTTAGGTATCAACCATTTAACTCCCCTCCAGCCCTAAATAAACACATGGGGCTTGTCTAGATGAAGCATTAGTGCATGGCAAGCTGGGGTATAAATCTACAGAATAATAATGTGCCACCTGCTAACAGTCCATATGGACCCTACTGCTGCGCTCTACAAGTTTCCAAATATGCACACACAAGCCCATACAAAACTCCCAAGCACCATTAAAACCACCATAAGGACTTGGCATTTTGGATAGAAGTCTGAGCACAGGGGACATGTCTTGAACATGCTTTAAACATGGACCTCCACACTCTGTCCTGCAGATGTAATACATCCAGGTGAAAGGGGAAGCTTTTTGGGGGAGGGATAGCTCAGTGGTTTGAGCATTGGCCTGCTAAACCCAGGGTTATGAGTTCAATCCTTGAGGGGGCCACTTAGGGATCTGGGGCAAAATCAGTACTTGGTCCTGCTAGTGAAGGCAGGGGGCTGGACTCGATGACCTTTCAAGGTCCCTTCCAGTTCTAGGAGATAGGACATCTCCATTATAATATTAAATATAAGCTTATTGGTGGGGCACAATAGGAAATTTTCACTTAACATGCCTGTGCCGTAATTGTTCCCTGGATCAGTGGTTCTCAACCTACTTACCATGGTGGGCCGCATATGCAGCTCTCTATGTGTTATGTGGTCCGCATCCACACTACCTGTATGGCCCTGAGGATGTCCCTGGGGCCGCAGCTGTGTGCTGATTGGGCTGCAAGTGGCGTGCATGGGTTGAGAACCACTGCTCTGGATAAACAAAGGACTTCAGACTCTAGTGCTGTTAATCTGATATCTTTGACTAACAGTATATTTAATGTAATATATAGTAGAAACTGACTACTTCAATTCAGTAATCACATAGTGTAAAGGATAAAGAATAGATGAAGAGTAAAACGGTTGGATTTCCCACTGCCCATATACTAACCACTATGAAAGATAAAAGTAAAGTCAAGGACAATTGAGCCCAAGATGACAAGTAACTTTATAGAAAGCAGATGACAGACTTACAGGTGAATAAGGTAATCTCTGGAAGTTAATAGAAACTGTACACAAAGACAATTTGAAAGACAAACTCCAATTTGTTCCCATTTACAGACGCCTTATCTAAGTGTGCTTAAGGGCAAAACAGAGCTTAACTGAGTCAGAAAAGCTCTGTGAATGGAGGCAACCTGAGAGAATCAGAAAGGTGCTTTAAATAAGCAAAAAAGCAACTCATATGGGATAAGACTATATCCAAATATACCAGCTTATTGGCAGGACAGGTATGACAATCACAGGCATATCTTGAGGCTATTGTATTTAACATTATGAATGTTATCTGTGTGGGAGAGCCAGCCCTGGAAAGCATGAAAAACTTAAAGATCATGCTTAAAATTTGCCAGCAACATATTGAGGAAGATTCCTAATAGTCTTTTGATCTTAGTCAAGTTTCCATTATTAATTTTGAATGGACCAGACAGGGACAACCAGAGAGGTGAGAGGGCCCAAGATACATCCATGGAACAGACTGTACTTATTTCAACCATCCCATAAACCTTCTCTAGAGTTTTTTCAATCCCATGGTTTTCCAAGTGTTGAAGGGCATGACCCAGCAAGATAGTGAGCACCCTCCACTCTTCTTGCAATCAATGGGAGTGAGTACTCAGCATTTTGCACTTTAAGGCCCCAATTGGGAAAATTATAATAGACGTTCAGATCATCGAAACATAGGTCTGGAAGGCACCTCCAGATGTCATAAGTCTAGCCCCCTGTGCTGAGGGAGGACCAAGTAAACCTAGACCATCCCTGACAGGTTCTTGCCCAAGCTGTTCTTAAAAACCTCCAGTGATGGGGATTCCACAGGCTCCTTTGGAACCTATTCCAGAACTTAACTACCCTTATAGTTAGGATTTTTTTTCTAATATCTAAACTAGTATCCCTTGCTTCAGATTAAGCCCATTACTTCTTGTATTAAGACCATAACTTCTTGTCATCTTTCAAGTTTTCTTTAGAGCTTCCTGAATGGACATTTGCATCCAGTCCTTTCTGATGTTTCCCACTCCCAGTCTAAACATTGTTGCTGTTTTTGCAAGATCAGGCAATGATCTCTCCCCTTCTTCTCTGAAAGAAGAACTGCAGAAATGTTTGTGGGGGGGAAGCAACCAAAATGGGACAAATTCCAGCAGTGTTGCAAACCTGTGTGCCAGGCTGAAATGCCACTCACTGAAATTTGACCTAGTCACCACTCCATCATGTCAGTACGGATGGGGCTGTGCGGTTATGCTACACAGTTCCAGTCAGGTGCCAAGAGGGGGCAGGATGGACTCCTACCTCTCTCCTCCACGTTGCTCCCTGGCCAAGTTCAAGTTCTGAAAAGTGGATGTCATGCCCCCCCGCCCCCGCCTTTAAAAAGTGGGAGGGGCAAGGCAATGGCCTTCTCCCTCCCCATTCTCTGGAACCTATGAGAACCAGCCTTGTCTGGAGAATTCTCAGGGATGGCCTTACCATGAGGCGAACTGAGGCAGCCGCCTCAGATGCCAGACGGTGGTGGTGGTGGGGTGCCACTAGGACCCAGAGTGTAGAAAATTGTGTCTGCTGCTGGTGTATACGTATTCTCTCTGCTCTAGATGCACAGAGATGGTGGAGTGCTGTGCTGGAGGAAGGAGGGCACAAGAGACATAACAGGCAGGCAGGAGAAAAGGTGAGAGGGAATAACAGAAAGCAGCAGGAGATGTAGGGAGAGAGGGGAGGAGGAGCCTCCTATGTACCTCTCTAGCACCCTCAGGAGCCTGGACTGATTAACACCAGCTTCTCAGGGAGCTTCCTGTTTCCTGCTGCTTCCCTGAACCCACTTGAGAACAGGCAATCAACTGAAGTAGTAGGAGCCAGTTATGCCCTTGAGATGCTGATATCTTCCCTCACTCAGGCCCTGCTACCAGCTTGCTTCTTTGTCCCCTTCAACTGAGTGTTGAGAGCCACTATAGCTGGCACAGAACAGCAGTCATGAGTGAAAGAAAAAAACGCCCCTCTGGGGCAGCATTCAGAAAAAGAAAGAAAGCAAAGGAAGCTTTTCTATCTAAGCAGGAAGGAGCTCTCTTGAGATACATAAACACAAATGTTCACGGTGAGCCTTCTGGCCCCAGTGAGGATGTGAGTGGTGAGGAGATGCCTGATCTTCCAGTTAGTCAGAGTGCAGGTGACCTGGCAGCTACTGCAGCATCCATACCTCCATCTCAAATGGATGTAACCGTGCACATTCCTGAAGAAAAGTGCAGATCAGAGAAGAGTGTGGTGGTGGCGCAAGAAACAGCTGCTGCTGAGTTTAGTTCCTTAAGTCTAGATGATCCAGGACTGTGGACCCACTTGAGCAGTAGCCTGAGGGACTTCCTTGTACTGCATGGGCCACAGCAAGTGAAAAACTTCATGTTCCCCAAAGACAATGAAAATAGAAGTTTCCATCCAACACATTACTGGCATGAAATCCCCAATAGTGACAAAGTGGAGAGGCCATGGCTTATGTACTCAAAAACCCAGAATGCTGTATATTGTTTTTGTTGCAAACTCTTCCAGGCTAATGTTCCAGCCACATTGGGTTCTACAGGAACAAAGGACTGGAAAAATCTGGCTAGAAATCTGGCATGCCATGAGAAGGCAGCAAATCACCAGAGAGCATTCCATAGGTGGAAAGAGCTTGAGATGAGACAAAGGTTAAAGACCACCATAGATGATCAGCATCAAAAGAAGATTGTATCAGAGTCTCTTTACTGGCAAAATGTTCTGAAAAGGCTCATTGCCATTGTGAGAATGCTTGCTACCCAAAACCTAGCACTGCGTGGCACTTCAGATCAGCTGTATGTGCCAAACAATGGAAACTTCCTTAAAATTGTGGAACTGATGGCTGTGTTTGATGCTGTACTCGAGGAGCATCTAAGAAGAGTCACCACCCAAGAAATGTACACACACCACTACCTTGGAAAAACAATTCAAAATGAGATCATGCAGTTACTGGCAACAAAAGTCAAACAGAAGATTGTGGCAGATCTGAAGTCAGCAAGATATTACTCTGTTATTCTGGACTGCACACCTGACATCAGCCATACGGAACAAATTACTTTAATGGTACGTTTTGTAACAACAACAGAACCTAGTGAAAATGTCCCTGCAATGGTGACTTTCAGAGAGCATTTTCTAGAACTTATTGACATTGATGATACTACAGGAGCTGGTATGACAAATGTGCTTCTTAAAAACCTGGAAGATACTTGAATTGTGGTAGCTGACATGAGAGGTCAGGTCTATGATCATGGTGCCAATATGAGAGGAAAGAACAGAGGAGTGCAGACACGGATCTGAGAGTTAAACCCTCGAGCTTTTTTTGTCCCATGCAGTTCTCATTCATTGAACTTGATGATCAGTGATGCAGCATCAGCTTCTAGTGAGGCTGCTGAATTTTTTAATGTAATTCAAAGCATCTATGTATTTTTCTCTGCATCAACTCATCAATGGCAAATTTTGAAGCAACATCTGGGAACATCCTCTCTGACACTGAAACCACTGAGTGCCACACGATAGGAAAGTCGAGTGGAGGCGATAAAGCCTATCGAGCACCAAATTAGGAAGATAGATGATGCCATAGTTGCCATTATGGAGGATAATGCTATGACAGGGACTGTTCATGAGAGAACAGTGGCAGAGGGGAATGGAATCACCAACAACATACATAACTTCAAATTTCTGTGTGGCTTAGTCTTGTGGCATGACATTCTGTTTGAAATAAATGGTGTAAGCAAGAGACTCCAAGGTGTTGACAATGATATATCTGGAGCAATGGAACAACTGGACAAAGCAAAGTCATACTTACAGTCTTACCAGTCAGATGAGGGATTTCAAAACATTCAGAAGAGTGCACAGAAGTTGGCAGAGGAATTTCACACTGAAGCTATTTTCCCACCCATTCAAGAATACAGGAGTCACCGAAGAAGACAGTTGAGGCATCAGATAATCCCATAAGAGACCCCAAACAACAATTCAAAGTTGAATTCTTTAACCAGGTGCTAGATTGTGCAATACAGTCAGTTGAAGAACGTTTCATGCAGCTCAAGGAACACAGCAGTATATTTGGGATGTTGTATTATATTCCAAATCTCCTCACTATACCTGAAGAAGACCTACACCAGTACGGCAGGGCACTAGAGAGAGTGTTGACACATGATGACATGCGCAATATTTATGCGAGTGACCTAGGTGATTAACTGAAAGCCCTTTCAAGATACATTTCAGCAGGATCAACTCCAAATGCTGTTTTGTAATATATGTGCACAAATAAGATGAACACCCTCTTTCCAAATGCTTTTGTTGCTCTGCACATACTTCTAACGTTTCCTGTAACAGTTGCCAGCGGAGAATGCAGCTTTTCCAAGCTGAAGTTAATAAAAACACATCTACGCTCCACAATGACACAGGACAGGCTGGTCACCCTTGCAACCATTTCAACAGAGCATGAGCTGGCCCAGATTGTGGACCTTCAGCAGGAAGCAGTTTACATCTTTGCAACCAAGAAGGCACGGAAAGCACTACTTTGATTATTCAAACAGATAAAAATGCCAGTGTTTACTATGCAGACAAGAAAAGTTACATTTGCTGTTCAGGCGTTTGAAAGTTAAGTGTTACTTAAAATTTTTGAACAAGGCATTTTAAGTTGTTAGTTCTCCTTTATTGGGGTAGGTAGCAGAGCGGTACCATGAGAGGAGTAGAACAGGAAGAAGGCAGAATTGAGACTTTTCAAAATTTTGGCCCAAACATGGGGGAATGGAGGCATCATTTGAGCTCCCCGCCTCAGGTGCCAAAATGTTGTGGGCCGGCCCTGAGAATTCTCACCAGATTTTAATGTGTATAGATACGTTTCTGGTGAGATGGAGGTTGGAGGAAAAAAGAGAGCAAAGATTTCAAGTACAATATACACAGGAAGTGTTGGCTTGATGAAAATCTGTTAGAATATGATTCCAGAAATTTCATCTTAGAAAACAGCTGAGAAATTTCTATGTGAGATCAATTATACTAGGAGAATGCAAAGTCAGTTTATAATAACCACAGTTTGCATCAGTGATTGTCTGATCTGGCTCAAGTGTGTGAAGCGTCATTCTCTCTCTTTTTCTTTTTCTTTTTGTTTTGTTTTTAAAACAAGGCAATAAGAGAGACATAACGTTAGCCAGATTAATTAAGGGTATGACAGGCAGTCTCTTCCACTATGATATGCACAGTGAATAATGTTTAGCTAATATAAGCAATGTTAATTATACCAATTCTACAAACTCAAGACATTTTCCAGGATGTGGTTTGTTGAGGTCGCATTAAATGTACTTTGCTTCCTACTGAGTCGCTTCAGAAGCACATTTGAGCCTTTAGTTAAAAAGAAACTTTTTCAATAATGTCACCACTGAAAACAGGTATGATCCAGGTTTTCATGAATGTTTGTCAGCTAATCCGGCACTTCCTTGTTGACTACCCACAAAAGAGTCTTTAAACTGGAGAATCCTCGCACTCTTCTATTCCACTGGTAAATCACTAATAGTTTTAAAAGGTATGCTATTGAGACAGTTATATTTGATAGGCCAATTTCATTATTAAATTCTGATATAAAATATATTCCAAAATTGCAGGGTGGCTATATATTTTTTATTACACAGAGATCATATTTACTCTTTTTTTATAATACATGACACCTATTTTGTTGTTCATGTGGATTTCAAGTTAAAACTTGGGGAAATTGGTATTCTCATCTTTCTGTATACATATAAAGCACCTGCTTCTCCACTGCCTTGCAACTCGTGCACTCATTTTTATATTTGTTCAAAGATGTAAAATGCTACCAAATACGAATGAACTCACACAGAAATTTGATAAAAGACAAAAACAACACATCCCCCATGGATGAACACTTCTCACAAAATGGTTCCTCTATATCTGACCTCTCAGTTCTCACCTTCAAATGAAACCTACATGACACCTTCAAAAAGACGAACCTGGAAGCTTAAATTCATAGCTTTGTTAGACACTAAAAAAACATGTACTGAATAGAGACACTGGATTTAAGGCTTATAACAACAATCTATAACCCACTAACTCCTCTCCCCCCCCCCTTTTTTTATTTCTGCTTTCCCCTGGTGACTTGAGAGGTGTTAACTGGCCACTTCTCCTTGAATGGCCTCTTGAAATGTGTGTTAACTACTTATGCTAAACAATCTGTTCCACCTTGTATTTAGCTGTGATTCACTGAGTCCATTTCCCAGACCTGAAGAACAATTCTGTGTAAGCTTAAAATCTTGTCTCTCTCACCAACAGAAATTGGTCCAACAAAAGAAATTACCTAACCCATCTTGTCTCACCAAATAAGAAGGCAGAGAAAGGTTATTCCGTTTCATAGAGGATTTCAATATTTTCAGATTTGCTTTCATTCTGATTCTGAGCAAAAATAAAAATGTGGAAATTCTCCATGAAAAGAAATGGAGTACTGGTTCTGAAGCAGACCACCCGGTGGGGTGTCTTGGACCACAGTACCGAGACGCCTTGGAGTCCCTCACTCTGAGATGGTCTGCCTAGCAGACTGCTTCAAAACTGTGGATCCTGGGAGCCCTGAGAGCTTGGGCTACTCAGGAGCCATGAGTCCGGAAGCCAGGACTCTTAGGACTGGCAGGGATTCAGGTAGATTTATGGTGGAAACCTGCCTGGGTTCTGCTGGAACTTTGTCAGAATCAAACCCCTTCATGGCACATTTCAATTTCTATGAATCAGAAATTTCAATGAAAAAATATTTCTTTTGATTTTTTTCTGACCTGCTCCACCTGAAATCTTTGGGTCACGTTCAGTCCTCTACCCACTTATAGAGAGCTGAATTTAACCCTCTAGCAAGGCTGCATTATTTAACATGTCCAAGACTTTTCACACATATAGGAATCAGTATTATCTTGATCTGCATGAGCAGGGTGCTTTAGAAATGTGCATAATACAAAATAATGTCCTTAATTAATATTTTGTGGCACACTACCAACAATTATAGCATTTTGTGACTCTCATTTCACTCTTTCTAGTCATTCATGTGTCTCACTGGAGTTATCCTGTGTCAAGAATATATTAGCAAACTCTGATATTAATAATATGAGTTAATTTAAACTAATTTAAAGCTTTGATGTTAACAAATGACACAGTGGGGAATCAAGTAAGGCACTAGAAAGGGATTTTAGGTTTATCATTAATGATCTTGAAATACAAATGTCTGCTTAAAAAGATCTGACAACATTTCTGTTGTCCATAAATAGCAGAGATTCTATTTATAATTTTGACTGTTTCATGACATTCCGTGTTTCAGATGACTTTGCAATTTGGATGGATAACTTTGGATATAATTTGAAAAAAAAAAGGTTATGTTATTTTAGCCATATATTCTATGTAAAATGAAATGCACTGGTCAATTGGTTCTATCTTTCTCTGTAAAAGAATGAATAATTCTGGTCTGTGGGGGCAAGGAAGAGCAACCAAAATTTCCAAAATAAGGTGTCTAAAATAAAACATTTAGAGGGAGATTTTAAAAGGCACAAATATAAGTTGGGCACCTAATTCCCATGACATTTCAGTGAGAGTTAAGTGCCTAATTGCCATTTGTGGCTTCTAAACACTCTCCCATACATTTGTAGACACAGGTGCTGGCTTCTTCTTTTCCCTGGGGGTGTTCAACTACCGCTCAGGCACCTCCCCCAACTACCCAGGCACCTCCCCCACTCAACTCCTTCCCCCTAGCCCCTCCCCGCCGGCTCTGCCTCTTCCTGCCCCCACTCCACCCCTGCCCCGCCTCTTCCTTCCCTGTTCTGTCTCCTCCTGCAAATGCGCCCCGGCCCTGCTCCTCCCCTTCTCCTCCTGCACACTGCGGAACAGCTGATTGTGGCGGGCAGGAGGCACTGGGAGGGAGGGGAAGGAATTGATCGGCAGGGCCACCAGTGGGCGAGAGGTGCTGGGGGGAAGGAGGGTAGCTGGCTGCCACTGGGTACTAATCATCCACTATTTTTTTTTCGTGGGTGCTCCACAGAGTTGGCACTTATGTTTGTAGATATTTAAAGGTCAGATTTTTCACAGATGCTGAGCTCAGTTCCCATTAGACTTGTAGGTGTTCCTCATCTTAGAGATTCAAACAACTTCTTCTATTGAGAGCCTAAAAATAAATGTAGTTCAGAAATCCAGGTTAGAACAGTTTGACCAGAATATAGTGTGTCAAACTAGACCATTGGCTTCTGGAAGGAGGTATATTCTGTTCATAACAATTTCTTATTTTCATTTGGTGTGAATGACATTTCTGAGAGAAAATTAAGTAATCACCCAGATCAAATGGGGAAAGAGAAGAGGCAAATTTACAAATGTCTTGATTTGGCCAATATACAACTTTTGTAACAATGATCTTTAAAGACCATGTTATGGGGAGTCCATTTTCCTTAATTATTACTAATTTTATTAGGGTTAAACAATTGTTGCATGTTATAATTTTTGCAGATATATTGGAACTTTGCAAGGAGGTGTTTTCATTATTATCACATATTTATGCTAGATTTTTCCTAGATAGATAGATAGATAGACTAGAAACATAGCAATAACAATAAAAAAGTAAGTGACTTTTATGTAATCTTGCACCTTGGCCTTGAATATTAATTATTGTTATTAATTAATTACTTTTTATTGAGTTAGCACCTAGGAGCCCCTGTCATGGGTCAAGATCTCACAGTGGTAGGCACCTTAGAAACACCTGACAAAAAGACAGCCCTTACCCCAGAAAGTTCATAATCTAAGTAATATCACTGCTTCCCTAGTTGATAAGAACATAAGAATGGCCATAGAAGGTCAGACCATAGGTCCATCCAGCCCAGTATCCTGTCTGCCGACAGTGGCCAATGCCAGGTGCCCCAGAGGGAGTGAACCTAACAGGTAATGATCAAGTGCACATGTCCACTCCACATGATCTAGTAATGTGTAAATTTAATATTTTAACAATGTTCTTTACATAAAATCCTGAAGTAGATTCCTTATGTGTAAAAAGATAAGAAGCCACAAATGTAAATGTTGCCTTCAAACTTTCCATTCTGCCTAATAAAGTTCAACCCTACTAATCCAGTCAGAGAAATGCAAAAGGTCAGAAAGATTTAAAAAGTCATGAAAATATATTAATTGCTGGAGCAGTAGTCCATCTGTCATGAAGCAAGAGCCTTGGTCCTCCACAGTGCACTCAGCTGTATCAATAATGTAGCTGGTGTTCAAAAGCTATGCTTCAGTTTTGCTCCTCCCGGAGCAGACATTTAATTGAAACACAGGCTGACTCAGTGCATGACTCCCTGTTGTTAATTGGTCTTTGGAGACTCTTAGGAAGTGTGCCAATTATCTCCAGTCCCACAACAACAACACAAATAAAAATGAAGAAAAATAATAAGGTCACCTTGCCACTTTGTTAATGAGCAACACTAAAACGTTTCAATTTAAAGGAAATGTAAGTCTAGGTGGTGCGGTCTTTGGACCTGAAGTTGAACAGAAGTATGGTACAGCAGTTGTTCATGCTAAGGCAGGTGGCCTAAAAAGAGTCTTATCAATGACAGCACAACAACGTTTTTTCCTTCAGTTAAAATTGTTCTCCCTGGGGAAAAAAAATAAAAGAATCTTCATGCAAGATACATGAAAAAAAGAATAAACTATAAAATGCCACGTTGATTTACAAGACTGGGTGGTGGAATTGGAGCAACCACTGATATATAAAAATATGGGTTATAAATCCCCTATAGTGAGGGTGACTTTATAAACTATATATACACCAATTTGGATTTAAGAAATAAACTTTGTGTCGTAGGCAAGTCACTTAAGATTCATGAAAACAGAGATAATAACTCTTAGCCACCACTCTAAAATAAACAATGAGATATATGGGTGAAATATGTAACACATATTATTGTTGTCCCGTAAAATAGCGCTTGTGTGAACCTACAGTCTTCGTGCATTCTCCATCAAATCCTTTGCCACGCTACAGAAAACAATGGTCTCGGCTTATGACATGCAATGTGTTTTGCTCTAGTTTTATGTAACAAACAGTCACTATCTCAACAGTATAAAGAAAGTGAAACCTATTTTGAATTAAAAAGAAAAGCCAAGATGGGGACAATCTGCAAATATGGATCAGGATCTGAACTCTCTTAAAGTTTAGAAATGTTTGGATGTGAGATTTTAATTTCAGCCTCCCTAGCACAAAACAATTTGCACAGTGCAACCTCATATGCAATATCATTTGAATTTACAAACCAGGAAAATTAAATATCTATATTCAGTCATCTAAGCCTGTAATTACTTATATCTGAAAAATGAGAGTGTTTTTGAAGATTTGTCCTTAAATTACCATAAACTATTTGTATCTTTCCCTATCCTGGATCATTATCTGGATAATTTGTTAAAAGCATTCAGTAGACAGCAGCTTTTTTCTTTTTAACCACTATAGTGATTTATTCATTGAGAAAAGAAGAATGTGTGAGTGCAAATATTTATGTTCCAATCCTGCAAACTCTGAATCATGTAAGTAACTTTACACAGATGAGTAGTTACCATTCTGTTGATCATTGGTTTATAAAAGCTTATTTTTACAAAATGTAAATGCTGGTTTAAATTTGGGTTGACATTGTCTCTTTAAATTACTCACCCAAATTCACTCAGTGAGCGGTAGATCTAAAAAATGAACCCATAAGGTCTCTTGGCTCTCCATTTACTGTTGTATCCAGGGCCGGCTCCAGCTTTTTTGCCACCCCAAGCGGCGAAGGGGGGGGGGGAGATAAAGCCGCGATCGGTGGCACTTCGGCGGCAGCTGTACCACACCACTTCATTCTTCGGCGGCAATTCGGCAGCAGGTCCTTCGCTCCCAGAGGGACCCGCCGCCGAATTGCCGCCGCCATTAAATCAGCAGTTCTCAAACTGGGCCCGTGGACCACTGGGGGTCCGTGAGGGTAATCCACGGGGTCCGCGAGTCATATCCGGGGCCGCCATCTCTGATGATCAACTCCTCCCCCTCCCTCCCAATGCCTCCTACATGCCATGGAACAGCTGAGTGGAGGTTGAGCACCCTTGGGAAAATTAAAAGGCGGCTTGGGGATCTGTGAAAAATTTTAAATCAAAATGGGTTTCCTCAGGTTGCTAAAGTTTGAGAATGGCTGCATTAAATCATACTCCTTGCTAATATCTCAAAAGCTGTGTATTGTTCTAAAAAAAAAGCAGTACGTTAGAAAATTAAACTCATGTACCTATAAGGTAATTTAGTTTAGGGAAAATATAAATCTTTTCAAAGGTATCTAGAGGAGATAGTTTCCTTTGAAAACCTCACCCACAATGCTTAATACCTTTTCCCTCTCATTTGAGAGGAAAACAAATGTTGACATATCAGAATTTCTCATGGGCCAGAAATTCCAAATTTTGCTCAGCTGTACATGTAACATAATAACTTTTTGATGCTACTGCTATGTGAATAATATGATTTTACACCAATATGAAATTAAATGATGTTAACATAGCTATTACTAATATAAAAAACATCTCAGTACAAAAATATTAATATTAATGTGGGAATTAATTAATTATCTGAAAATGGTTAAGCAACTTCCGCATCAAAATCAGAAAGACAAGATCAATCTCTCTGGAGGCAATATACACTAATCTTGGTGAACAAAGAGAAACAGTGGCTTTATTTTGAATTTAAGATTCTTATTATTTATTAGTTTGCCTGTCTCAAAGACTGTTCCTTGAAGTGATTTGGTGGGTTATAGAAACTGCTATTTCATCTGAAGAGATCTTGAATGACTTCTTTTAAGTAACTGACTTAAATATTTTCAGCAGTTTCATAGGACCTAGTACAATCTCTTATCTTTGCCCATTTATAAACTGTTTTGCTTATTTATGATACCTTACCACAGGCTTACTGATAATTTGGGAAATAATATAATTTGGTCTTCATATACTTGGAGAAGTGTGTCCCCACCATGGTGGAGACATCCTCCAATGTATAATCGCTATTGAAAACTCTTCACAGAAAGCCATACCAAAAAGATTGTAACTGAAGTAACCACTGTTTACTGCTTGTGTTTTGTTTTTTCTTCCCCTTTCTTTATTAATAAAACGTTCCTGGTTAATAATTATGAGTATTGTTGTCCCTTTTTGACCCATATGGCTAGTAAATGTTTGAGGTCCTAGGGATATTCTAGTTAGGAGGAGAAATTGGCAAGAGTCAGGTATTCCTTTGATAAAATCTAATTAATTTACAAGGAATGTAGAAAGTCCTGCTTCTCTGAATGCAGAAGGAACCAAGAACAAAAGGAGCAGTTTCATAGCTTACAGCCCCAGACCTCTTTAGCCAACAGAGCCAAAAGCTCCCTCTAGTTTTTCCCAGGGTCACACTGTGCTCGCTAGCTATAGTTTGGCTTTATTGCTTTGTGCCTCTGCCTCTCTGTGTTCTATCTGTTCACTGTTCCTGTGTGTTCTCCCTTCCCTCCTTCTCTCTCTTTCTCTCTCTCTCTCTCTCTCTCTCTCTCTCTCTCTCTCTCACACACACACACACACACACACACACACACACACACACACACAATTTAGCAAAAGCCCTTTCCCCACTGGGAAGGTTCACAACCCCTTTTGCCTTGGGTGGGAGCTTGTGATTAATATATTCTTACAGTTACATTAATTGAAGTGTGCATTCACACCCATCAATCTCAGGGAGGTTTTAATTTGACCCATAACAAGGCTTCACCTAGATCATCACAATTCTTTGCTTGTATTTAATTCTGAAGTCCCCTAAATGCATGGTGAGAAGCAAACTATGTGACTAACATAATTGAAACTCCAAATTATGAGAGAGAATTAAAGAGAGAATCCTTACGATTTGGCCTGCCATTTCTTCTTCTACATTGTACATTGCTAGTAGTTTTGGGGATAAAATTACTTGTTGTTCAACACCTTAAAAATCCTATTCTCTCCTACATGATCCAGCCTATAGAATGGGCAGTCATGTTGAGGAGATATGGGTTACACACGGATCCTCTGAAGAACCTAAATTCAGGATAGAGACTTTATTATTTATATTACAATAGTTCTTTGAGATCCAACTTCTATCCTAGTCACTGAACAAACAGATTGTAACAGACAATCCATGTCCTAAAGCCCTTAATCGAAATAGAGAAGGAAAGTAAAATGTAGGAGAAAATGAATATTATTATCCTCATTCTACAGAAGGGAACGGAGGCATAGAAAGAGTGACTTGCCCAAGGACACTCAGGAGATCTGTAGCTGAGATGTCAATGGAATCCAGAATTCCAGAATCCCAGTCTAGGTCTTAAACCACAAACTGTTGATCCTCAACTTCCTGAAGACTGAAAGGATATGAGTTGGGAAAATGTTTCTCTGTGTTACAGAAGAGATACATAAGTGAAGGTTTCTGAAGATAATCTAGTCGAGAGGGTAGCTGTAAAACTGCTGTTAAACATATAGCTGTAGTTAAAGAGAGATAATAGTTTTAATTTACTAAAAGCACTTTAACTGTATTTATATAGAGTTTTATACAGTTTACCTCAGTTGGGGATCTGGCCCAAAGTGTTTACTGCATTGTTTAATTGTGTAGACAGTTCTCAGTTTGCTAGTCAAATCCCCTCTGCTTTCAGTGGCCTGTAGTTTCACGTTGGAGTTAATTAAAAAAAATTTTTTTTTCTTTCATTATTCTTATCTTGTATCTTCTGATTCTAACTCTCAACAGAAATACTTAAAGGGACGCACTTCAACTTGAAAATCACCTTTCTCTGTAAATTTTGTACTTATTAGTTACAAGAAACACCTACTTATTACTCTAAATTAAAGATTAAAGAAAAATATTTTTTCAGTTTTTTCAGTTTGTGCATTTGGCAGCTTTTCCTGTACAGTCAGTCAATTTCTCCCTTGCTGAAAAATCCTTTTAAACATCAAAAGTTGAACAAGAAATCATCATGTTTGTTTTTTAAACAAATAAAAAAGGTCAAGGCATACTATTTAAAGAGTGCTGTATCAGTAACTGGAAATGCACGCAACCTTGCACAGCTCATGTCCATTTAAAATGCTGCTACTAAAAACCTCTTCCTGGATCATCAGTCTCATCAATCTCACCCTTCTCTGGCCCGCCATTGAATTCCCCTGTTCCACCACATAAGAAACAAAAATCTCTCTATAATTTAGCCCTGCCCTAACTATCCATCTTATTATTTTATTGCAGTGTCTTCAGAGGTGAATGATATGGAGTTACAGAGCAATGTCAACGAATCACATCATATATGCAAATTAAGGTATGCTAATTGGCTGTACTTTTATTCAGTGTATACTACTTCAGTTCATCCAAGAAGGGAATAGTTTTCCCCCAACCCCTTACTCCTGGACTGATAACTTCTTCTCCCTCTCAGAATGTAACTTTTACTGGAAAAGCAGTTACACTTCTGAAATTAATGGTCATAATGATGAAATTTCCAACTATTTCTGAGGATAACATTCAGAAGGTACTATACATATATGGATTTCATATGTCAATGAACATCCATAGTTTCTATCCTTCATGTTATTAAATATTGTCTATAATTTTGCCTAAATTAATAGTCACTTAATAGTCAAGTAGAGACAGAATTGACTAATTATTCATTTTTATTTAATATATAGCCTATGTAAATATCATTGTTTTACAGTTGGTTTAATAGAATTAATGTTTTTCCAGCCAACCATAAAAGGCCATATGCCCAAAATGAAATACCTACAGCACATTATATAATTTTTAATTAAGATTCACAGATATATAGATTTTTAAGGCTAGAATGGAATGATTTTGATCATCTAGTCTGACCTCCTGCATAACAAAGGGTAAAGAACCTCACCCAGTAATTTCTGCATCAAAGCCCATAACTTCTATTTGTGCTATATTATAACTTTGATAAAGACATACAATACTGATTTTAAGACTTCAAGTTTTGGAGAATCGACACATACCTACATAAATTGTTCCAATATTTACTCACCCTCACTTTAATAATGTGCACCTTATTTCTATTCTGAATTTGTCTATCTTCAACTTCCAACCATTGGTTCTCATTATTTCTTTTTTCTGTGAGATTAAAGAGCCGACTATCAGAAATCTCTTCCCCATGTTTAAGTAACTTTCTTTTGGATGAACTAAACAGAATGAGCTTCGTTGTCTGTCACTATAAGGCAGGCTTTCCAGACCATAAATCATTATTATACCTCTTTACTGAACCCTTTCCAATTTATCAAATTCTTCTTGAATTGTGGACTTCAAAATTAGACACAATTATTTGAGTAATATCCTCACTAATGCGGTATACAGAGGTAATACTCCCTCCTGATTTCTACCTGAAATGCCCCTGCTTATCGATTCCAAGGATAATGTTCACTCTCTTAGCTACAGCATTGCACTAGAAGCACATGTTCAATTGCTTATCAACCAAGATGGCTATGTCCTTTTCAGAGTCACTGCTTTCCCCACCTTATAAGTGTGACCTGCATTCTTTGTTCCTAGACATATTACTTTGTACTTGGCTGTATAAAAACAAATTGTACAAAACACGTACAAATTAGTCCACCTTACCAAGAAATGTGGCTCATCCTTATAACTGATCCATTCCTATCATTAGTTACCATTCTGCTAATTTATGTGTCATTTAAAAATTGAATGTTTGACAGAGTGGAGACCATTGGCCTACCTCCCTTGTCCGTTTCCACTCCCTATAATGTGTCTTAGCTCTTCATAATGGTACTGTCAGGTAAAAGACTTGTCTTGTAAGAAATATTTAGGGTTCTATTCTTCATTGCCTTGCACCTTGTGCAATCATTTACATCTATACAAAATGGGTGGTAAATGCTGCCAAATCAGAATAATATACACTCTCTGTTCTGGTGTATATCAATTGGATCCTAACCTGTGAAGAGAAGACTTTGCTGACTGCATTTGGATTTTCTGCAGAGTCACAAAGGTACCTGAGCTATTTCACAAACTGCATCCAGTTTTATGTCTCAAAAATACCCTCAGTGCACCACTGTTTTCTATTTCCATCTAACACTATTTGTGTGGCTGTAGTGTGATCCACCATAATGACCTCATTGTGAACATCGCAGCTAGTACCTGACTGTTCAACTACAGTCAGACAGTTCTTTGGGGATTTTGAGCAGATCTTGATATTTACATTGTTTAAAAAAAAAAAAAACCCAAACAGGTACTGGTTTGAAGGGGAAGGGAGTGTAGCTTTTGATTTTAAATGCTTTTGCTTGTTGGTCATTCAGTTGCACTGCCACTAGCTAAGTGTGTGATTCTGGGTCAGTGAATGGATCTTGTGGCAGCAGCAGATACTTTGTGCTTGCCCCCAACCTCACACACACACAAACTCTCCCCCCTCCAGTAATAACACCATGGAAAGTTTTAAGCACACTAGACATTTTAGATTTACAGAGGTCAAGTTTCAAGGGAATAGTTCTTAAGCCAATAGTACTTAAGCCAAATATAAGTAATTTTATTTGATAATTGTTTTAAAACACATTTGTAGGTATCATGGTTTCAAAACGGTTTCACTATCTAACGTGGACAGGCATTGGTATAGACAATCATGCTGAGTCTGGTATATACTCTTCCCAACAATTTCACCTAGGGTGATCAGACAGCAAATGTGAAAAATCGGGACAGGGGGGTGGGGGGTAATAGGAGCCTATATAAGAAAAAGACCCAAAAATCGGGACTGTCCTTATAAAATCAGGACATCTGGTCACCCTAATTTCACCAATGTTTTCATCCTGTTTAAAAAGATGCACCTAGTACCCATGCAGTACATGTACACTGGCAGTGACCGATTTCTCATCTTCATAAGGAACTTACTTCTGACTCCAATAGTTAAATGCACAATGTGCCACAAACTACCCTCCTTCACAGTATTACACATAACCTTAATTAGGACCACACAAACACTTAACTAGAGCTGAGTGAATAATGGAGTTTTGGTTTGGGGACCAAACTCAAAAAGTCAGTTCAATTCTAACCAAAAACTTTTTTTTTTTCAAAATTTTCATCAAATCATAAAACTTTTGGTGTTTTGTTTGGATTTGAGTTAAAAAAAACAGTTTGGTCAGCTCGAAACATTTTTGTTTGTTTGTTTTTAGTTTTGATTTGGCTGGGTTGGGTGTTTTCAACCCTTTTTTTTTTAATGTTTTCCCTCCTAAATTGGCCATATTTGAAATTGAAACATCATTTCAAATAGAAAAGTCCAAGAAAAACTTTTGACATTATTGAAACATAACAGTCTAAACAAAATGTTTTGAAATGGTCAAAACAAAACTTTAAACTCTTTTTAAAAATCCCTACTAAAACTGTTTATTGAATTCAGCTTGAATTTGGCAACTGGTTTTGGACTATAGGATTGGACTATCATTCTGATTTAGCCAAAAACAAAATAAAATAAAATATTTCACCCAGCCCTACATATAACAAATGGCACACTTAACCTATGCCCCTGTGACAATTTAGATTTTGTGTTATAACATGAGAGAGTTATGTGTTGTCTGTAGCACGTTTCCTCTTGGGACACAGAAAGAAGTTCCTTGTGAATGGGTGAAATCTGCCACTGTCAGTGGGAATGTTTGAGTGTTAAAATATGGGAAAGAGGTGTCCTGTGTCTTAGACTTTGATTATTGTTAATTGGAGGAATGTCACAATCAACATTAATTCCTTTTAAATTTATTTTTTGTCCATGGAATGTACATAAGAACAAACACACATACAGTATTATTGTTAACAATAAATGAGAAGAACACTAGCATCATGTGGGTTGGAGATAAATTTGGGTCTGAAATGAGAGGTCTCCCTCACAGTGAATGACATTTTGGATGTAAATTCAGCAGATTATATTTAAGCTATTCTTTTTTCTGTGATTTTTAAGGGTTTTGCATTTCCAAATGTAGCTGACATCAAAGGAAAGAGAAAATGTTAGATAATTCATATGACACATTGAAAAAGAGAGAGCAAGAAATGATCAGAACACAAAAATGGTTTTAGAGCAGCTAGTAGTTAACTTTTTTCTTGTGGGTCCTGATGAACACTTCCTTTACTGCAATTACATTGTTATTTTAGTCAAGAAAAGCAGCAAGTATAAAAAAGGAAAAAGGAAGGAGCGATGGAGACATTACATAAATGACTAAGCATGAGCTTAACAATAAGAAAAGATTTTTTAACATTACTATTAATTGCATTCCTCTTCCACAAGCATACTAATAAGAGGCAGAAGGTAGAGATCTATGATAGGAAAATTCAAATAGATATGTCTCAAAAGTGTATGAGGCAAAATTTAACCCTTCCTTTCATGCATGAAACTCCACTGATTGGGATCACATAGGTGCAGCTGAGACTTGAATTTTACCACTCGTGTTTTTGCTTGCAATGGGCAAAGGATGAGAGTGCTCAGTAGTTTGTGGATAAATTCCTTGGTATGTTAATAATAATAATAATAATAATGACACTCCACAATTATATAGTGCTTCCCACCTTCTACATGCTGTGCAAACATTAACTAAAGTACATTACCCTCATTCTAGAGATGAGATCAATAATGCTAAATGAATTACTAAAAACAACATACTCAGTGTGTAACAGCTATGGTTAGAACTCAGGAGTTCCTGTGTCACTATCCCACATTCAAATCAGTAAACCATACTCCTTTCACTTTAGAAGATGCTGCCATTTTGAATGCCATCACCATAATGCCATCACCACTGACAGTACTAAATGGCTGATGCCAAGATACAAAGTGCCTCAAGATCTCCCTCTCTCACTACTGTCAGTAAGAGCTGGTCCCTACAGCTTGCCCAGAATGTTAATAGAGTCCATCTATTTACATGCGAATTTGCTGGAGAGAATATAAAAAGGTGATTATGGATCTTTTTATCATTAATAGGGGCAGTGTTTAAAGGTCTGACTCTCTACTACGTGATGCATACATGCAAAGCAGGAGAGGATCAAACACTGAGTATTCTGTTACCGGAGAACAAATATTATATATCTATTATTTTAGATGCTCTTGGGAAAGGAGATAATTTGCTAAGTACATTTAAAAAATCTTCCAGAAACAACATGTTCCCTGTCTCGAACTTTCATAAAATCTCTTAAACAAACACCACTGCCATAAAAGAAAATATGCTATTTTTGGTGTCACGTTTAGTTCTTAAACAATGTGGACTGATTTCCTACTATATTGTACCTTGTTTAATAATTTGTACCTAAACATGAACAGAGGGTGCAGAAGGATAGCATTCTAATTTGTAGACATTTTACAGCCACTCAGAGAAGGTGTAAGGTAGTGGAGAATCAGGCCCAAGATTCCTGAATTACTATATCTATGGCCAGATTCTGTTCTCTGGTAAAGATGTACAACTCCCATTGAAGTGAAAGTGTACCAAATGGGAGAATTTAGCTTCTGGTGATGAATCCTTCTTGAGGAAATTGCACTGGGAAAAGTGGGGAACAATCCTGTTATTAGAATGAGGGAGAGAGGTAGCTGTAGGAGTGAATAGAATGAAATGAAGTTGGCCAGCGAAGTCACTATGCAAATGAATTTAATTCATCATTCTCAAGGTGAGTATTTTGCCTAATATAGTTTTTTCTGTCTCCTGGTATCTTAACTGTTGCTATTTCAGCTTTGACTGCTGTGAGCACTTCATTTTTTAAATGAATTTTTCAGCTTAAGCAATGTGGTGCCACATGAAAGTAACTTTGTGCCTAATACACTCTATGTCCAAATTCTCATTTTAAATACAAATTATAATCCCTCTTCAAAGTTAGATCAATGATATCAATATATGAGTTCTGAGTTCCAACCTCAGCACCAGAGACACAAGCATGAGAAAGATCCAAGGAGAGCTAGCCAGACTAAAGAAAAAAAAAAAAAACATAAGAGGATTTCTTATAAAGGAAAACTAAGATATGTCATTTAAAAATTAACTTCCTAATGCACTAAATTTTACCCTATGACCTTCCAATTCAAACATATTTCTTTTTAAATGTTTCACTCTTTATAAAGACATAGAGTGCTCCTTAGGGAAAACAGGATGTCTATAGTCAAGAGAAATTTGTTTCTATATTAATGTGTTTTAATTGTATACATATATAAAGTATCATATCTCAACTTATAAAAATCTTCCAAAGATGTTTGCAACGTGTGATTATATAGGGACATAGGCTAAGATTTTCAAAAGTGACTGGTGATTGTAGGTGCTAACCCTGAAACTCTAAAAGAGCTCAGCACTTCCTGAAAATCAGGCACCTTGAATTAGACATCCAAAAAATCATTAGGCACTTATAGAAATCTTGGCCATAGTTTGTCACAGATTAATCCAACCACTGACGTCTTCCAGAGTAGTTTCAGCTGACCATCTCCAGTATAGGCAGACAACTACAAGCAGTGGGGTTGATTGATGGAGCTCAATGCCTTGTGGAAAGTACTCCTTGCTGGTGCAAGTCATAAATAGATGACAATAGTTTGTTTTCATATTTGGTTCTTCTGCAACTCTCTGTATATTTTCTCTCTTATTCTACTCTTTCACTTCACCACTTGTTATCCTAGTTGAAATGAACACTTACAACCATATACTTTTTCAAGTGTGAAATCAAAGTATGACCTCAGTGGCACATTTATAACCTTGGAGGTTGCTTTCTAGTCCCCTTTCTTTCCAATACTAGAAGTTGGAAGAAAGAGCTATTCCCCCTGGATACTGCACAAATGAACTAAATTCTGATGGCTTTTCATCTGTTGAACTGCCTATCACAACAGACAAATCCCGTTCAAGCATCATAATTAGTATTCCAAGGTTAGGATCCTACCTGTTCCATGTATTACAACAACATGAATCAGAGAGGGGAGGGTGCGGGAGTCAAAGTCTCCCAGTAGATCTCAACATGACAGACTGCACGAATCAATTTTAATTAATTCTGCCTCTTTAAATCTGTCTGCTCTTTTTGGAAAGATTGCTATCTGCGTCAGACGCTATGGCAAGATAATTAACAAAAACACTGCAGGATGCTGATAGCACTAGTGGCCAATTTACTTGGCAGCATCTCAGTTTTATGAGAGTGCCAGGTTAGAAGGTCCATTGTATTAGGAGGGGGATTTGCAGTGTTATATCATGTATAAAATACACATATTTTACCAGAGAACACCTTGCAAGGTTTTAATTATGTGGCTTCGAGCAAGGATTAATGAGGCATAGAGCTTCTGAAAAACAACTTTAGTGTTACAAGGCAAAAAACTGTTTCAGCACAAGATTGCTGACAACCAAAATCCAATGTGTCACTCTTTTAAAGTTCATTCTGAGAAACATAAGCTTATAAACTGCTCTCATTTTTTTTATGCTATTTGGCACTCATTTCAAGCCACCTACTGTATAACACTGACTTCTCTGAAGCAACAATGTCTCTGCTAAATCATATTATTCCATTTCCCATTAAGGGGCTTTGGCGAGGTGACACAACACTATGTCGCCATGAGTGCCAATACGCTGGCATTTGTTTGACATATTTCATTAGTGTAAGCAGTTAACACTTGTGTCAAGCGTATGTAGTATGCACCAGGAACACACAGCTGCTCTCTTCCAATTCATATGCCTAAGATCATTACTACCAATTTTTTTAAATCACTTCACATTTGTAAAAGAAACAAACCAACAAATCTCTTCTCTAAGACAGCACCTCCCAGGACATATTGTGTGTCTACATGTGCTGTCCATTACAGCTGTTTAAAAACACCCCCAAAATCATGAAAACTCTTTTTTGTCAAAATATGAAATTTTGTCCAAAAATCTCATTTAAAACAAATCTAATTACAGCCATCTCTACAGTGTATAAGGGCCCTGATCCCCCTTAGAGCACCATGCAAAGCCTCACTGACCTCAGTGGAACTCCATGTAGATAGAGTGTTCTTTCTGCACAGATCTTCTTGAAGGATCAGAGTGTTAGAAAGCAAGCTCCTTGAAACAGGGGCTGTGTCACTGTTTTTGTTCCCGTATAGCACTGAAGTTAACAAATAATAATGCTATCTTTGAGTTTAAGTGTCTTCTCTCAGAGCTCTTGTCCTGATTCAGCAAGGTGCTTAAGCATGTGAGGAGTCTGAGTGATGTCAAAGGGTATTGCTCATGTACTTAAGTACTTTGCTAAATTAGTCCCTCTATTACCAAAATATTATGGTGACAATCATTTCTCTCCATATTTCATGGTATCTGTTAGAGATAGGAAGGCCTTGTCCCCCCACAAACAGCCAGTGGAGTTTAATTTGATGGTCCTCAGAACTAATTGTTGTGCCGTCAGATCATTTAACTCTGACTTTCATTGTGGCTGATAACTGAGCTAGAGGAACAGGTGATCTCAGCATGTTTTTAATTCAGCAACAAAATCTTCATTCTACCTAGACAAGGTGGTGTTCAGGCCAACTCCCGAATTCTGCCATACGAAAAATCTCTTAATTGCACTTCAAACAGTGCCTTACTTTACCATCATTTTGTCCAAAATGCAAATATTTTACTGAATAAAACCATGACATTGGACACTTACAAATCAGTGAAGCATTATGTAAAAGAACCAGATTGGAGGGGAAAAAATAAATATTCAATTTGCGTGAGGGCCAAACTTTCCAAATCCTCCCTCTCCAGGTGAATCAACCATACCAGCAGGCATACCTATATACTGGTTGACAAGGTTCCTTCTTGAAATGTCAAAGCTCAGTGAATCACATTCTTGGCCATTTAACAGCAAAATGGAACAGCGACTCCTACAAAAACAAACTACAAGGTGACTATATTGGTCTTGCTGAATTATTTCATGTGTCATAATAAGGTCTTTGAAAATCTTACCCTTTAAAAAAAAAATCTATGGCCAAATCTATTGGAGTCATTCTTAAAAACTATGGGTAACATTTCAAAAGATCCTCTGTGATTTAGGAGTCTAAGTTCCATAGAGTTTTAATGGGATTTAGACACTTGAAAAATGTGTCCATTCCAGTGACAGAAATCAAAGCAAACCTTTCTTCACCCTTTGGTGCTTGTTCCTTAACTGTTTTCACATTCACAATAGTGTCATCCAGATTAGTGAATTTATGAATGTAGGAGAAAGTTGAACTTTGTTTTTAATGTTGGTTGCTCACAAGGAAACCCAGAAATCTAGAAGAATTTCCACTCCATCAAAAGCAAACAAACAAAAATTGGGACTGAAGCACTCTGATTTCATTAGGGATTCTCTACGCCAAAATTCTTCTGCATGCTCCCTCCATAGGTAGCACAGGTTGCTTTGCCCACTTATATCCACCACACTGGAGATGTCATTATTAGAAAGTCCATTGAAATCAGTGGGAGTTTTTCCATCAATATCAGTGGGTTTTAGATCAGGTCCTAAGAGATCAAGTGTCTCTCCCATTGTTCCCATACATGACGGATCAAAAATGGTTTATTATGAAAGTTTTTATATTATTTTACATCCCAACCATTCCATACAAAACCCTGATGAAAAGTGCTATATAAGAGCGAGGTATAATTAAGATCATTTCAAGGCCATAAATCTATTTCTAATGAGAGTGGATCATAATTATTAAACACAAAACAATAATTCTCCAGATAGGTCAGATGTCTGGAAGTCACTAGGCCTCCATCCACTGTAATGTATGTACATTCTGGTGAATTTCAGAATGTTATTAATGGGAGAGATCCATGACTGTGCACAGACCAAGCACAAGGCCTATAAGCACCATTTAAGCCCTGTTTAGTTAGACATTTTCCAACTGGCTCTATTAATGACAAACTCCTCTTTACTCTGGTTGAAGTGGCAGATGGTGTTTAGCCTGCCCAATATAAAATGGATCAGCTACAATGGGTTGGTCTGGGTGGTTTTAATACTTTATGGCCTGCAAAAAGACCTACCTCTATTTGAACAGTAATTAATGCTTTTTTTCTAAAGGTCCTGAAGGCAATGAATGAGCTAATGAGACATTTTTGAAAGCCACTTAAGATCACACACCAGTCTTACCCCTTTAGATCAAAAATATACAGTGAAAAAAGGGAAAAGCTGATATGTAAGTGCACACTAATAATCAAGTAAGTATTACAATAAGATATAAGAACTTTGCATAAACCAATTGAGGGGAGCAATAGTGCCAACCCCAGAACTCAAAAATCATGAGTCAGTCCCAAAATACAGTGAGATTGAAAACAATCAATTCAGTTTTTTGTGGTGGTTTTATTATTTTTTTTCTTTTCTTTTGTTTCACTTGCTTTCTGGCTTTGAACCTTTTTCTCTGCAGTCATGAGGTTAGAAACCTTATTTATGGTTAATTATGAAAACTTGAGATTCTCATGTCCTCAGGAACTTGAGCTTTAAGCAAAACATCAAATATCGTCAGATTCATAATAAAGTCTTGAGAACTAGCAACAGTGGAAGAGAAAACAGTTTTGTAGAAAAGTGAGGGACTTAACCAATGTGGTAGTTTCTCATGCACACTGGCACAGGAATTCCCCACAATCACACTCTACCAGGTGCCCCCACTTTCTGGGCTTGATCTAGGTACATTGAAATCAATGGAAGTTTTCTCTGAGCTCATTACTGAACCATTCACCTTGTGAGTGGTATTAATTATTGTCTTCCTGCCATGCCCTTAATATAGGGGTGCCAACCCTCCAGGAGTGGCCCGGAGTCTCCAGGAATTAAAGATTAATCTTTAATTAAAGATTATGTCATGTAATTAAAACTTCAGGAATAGGTCCAACCAAAACTGGCAACCCTACCTTAATCTCCTTGTCCCCTCCACTGCCTAGATTTATTCACACCTCCCTCTCTGCATCTCACTTTACTCATCTGCCTAGCTTCATCCATTTTAATGCTCCTCTTCCCCTCCTTATACGGACAAATTCCTCTCTCACCAATACCACAGCTTCTTCCTCCCTTCTTTCTACAACTCAGTCCCCTAAATCATAATCACTGTCAACAATGTTAGTTCTTAACAATGGATGAGTTTAAAACTAATCAAATTCACCTGGAACCCTTTGGAAACATGCACAGCCAAAACACAACACCACATAGTCTTATTATCTAACCCAAGTCCTTTCTTCCTTTACTCTTTGGTCTGGTCCCTTGGCCTGGTCTACTCGGGGGGGGGGGGGAGGGGGGATGTCGACCTAAGATATGCAACTTCAGCTACAAGAATAGCGTAGCTGAAGTCGACGTATCTTAGGTCGATTTACCTTGCGTCCTCACGGCGCGGGGTCGACTGCCGTTGCTCCCCCGTTGACTCCGCTTCCACCTCTCGTCACGGTGGAGTACAGGAGTCGACGGCAGAGCGATCGGGGATCGATTTATCGCGTCTACACTAGACGCGATAAATCGATCCCCAATAGATCGATCACTACCCGCCAATCCGGCGGGTAGTGTAAACGTACCCTTGATCCTTCTGCTTATTCTGGTTTTGTGTGTGTGTGTGTGTGTGAGTTTTCTGTGTAATTTTAGACTAAGCTTTTCAGAGAAGGTCTACACATTTTTCTCAAATACTTAGCACAGTGAGCTCTAATTCAATAAATATAACAATCTAAAAATTAAAAATTATTAATAATTACAGTGGTTATGTTACAGGAAGAAATGAACTGCATCACTAACTACTCTCTCAAGAATGATGGCCAAGATTTTCCAAAGGGACTTAATGATGTCGGGTGCCGAACTTGACATACTTAGTAGGGGCTTGACTTTCAGAAAGTGCATTTGCACTTTTAAGGAGTCTCAATTTGGGCACCCAACATCACAAGTTACTTTTCAAAATTTTTGTCGATGTCTTCTCACAATGATTAAACAGGCTATGTACATATGTAAGACCTAAAGCCTAGGCATTTATCATGGTAATGCTAAAGAACTCCCATGAAGCTTTGCAAAATGTAATGCTAAAAGAGTTTATACAGAATTATTATCAAATAGAAGCAAATCTGCTTGTTAAGTGGAAATATGTTTAAGAGAATGACATTTTTCATAGTTGTTTGCAGTGCTGTTGTAGCCATGTTGGTCCCAGGATATTAGAGAGACAAGGGTGAGGTAATATCTTTTATGAGACCAACTTCTGTTGGTGAAAAAGACAAGGTTTCAAGCAACACAGAGCTCCTCTTCAGGTCTGGGAAAGACATTCAGAGTGTCACAGCTAAATACAAGGAGGAACAGATTGTTTGGCATACACAATTAACAAAAATTGTAAGAGACCACTCAAGGTGAAGTGGCCAGATAACATCTCTCCAGTCATTGGACAAAAAAGAGGGACTATTGTATTACAGATTGCTCTAATGAACCATAAATCCAGTGTATTTATTAAGACCATCATTTTCAGCATCTAGCAAAGTTATTAATTTAAGCTCCTACACTCGTCTTTTGAAGGTTTTATGCAGGTTTCCTTGCAGAACGAGGACTGAGAAATCAGTGATCATTTAGTGAAAAGTGTCCATCCAGGGGTGATACAGTGTTTTTGTCTCTTATCATTTTCCTGTGTGAGCTCATTCAAGAGCAGAGTGATTGTCTGGTTGCACCCATATAGATCTTACTGGGGCATTTAGTACACTGGGTGAGGTACACCACATGTTGTGATAGACACAAATTGTAATATGGGATAAAGATCTTGTCTATAAAAGTCCATTAAAACTGTTGTCATGTGGCCCACTGCATGCAGATAGCCTGGTGACCCCAGAGGTTGGTAAGCTATTGGCTCTCTGTAATGTGCTGTCATTTCTTGGTTTAATAAACTTGGTTGAGCTTACTATTTAATGTTTCATTAATTAATACTCCAATAGAACCCATTATTTACAGCAAAATAAACTCTTATCCAAATCAAAGAAAGAGGACTATTTTTAAAGATTTCCTTCTTGTCACCCGGATTTTGAGACAAAATAGTCACTAGAGACTTTTTGGGACAGTGTGACGGGGCAGAGCGGCCCCTCACTGGTAAACCAGGGGTTAACCCTTCTCTCCTAGCAGAGGAAGCCACGCCCCGGAAGCTCTGCTGGGCATGCTCCAACTGGAGCACAGATATAAAAGCCTGCAGATCAGCTCAGTCTGGGCTGACCGCCGGAGGAGTAGGACGCACACCGCTAGCTCCTGCAGAGGGAGGGCCTGCGAGCCAAGACCCGGGAGGCCGCCCAGCCGAGGCACTACCTGAGACCCAGATGGAGGGCGTCACCGGGGCGGAACAGACCGGAAGACCCCCTGCCGCAGAGGAACTGGTATTCACGGTAGGAAGTGATCCAGGGGAACTATAAAGATAAACGGCGTTAAAGCTATATTGACGCTTGGCATGTTGCAGGCGGATCCCCGCTGAGCGAGTGGCAAGGAAAAGGGGTTTGTATGGACTCTGGCCGCTAGGCCGCGCTACCCCGCTCGAAAGGGGGCTTATATAGACTCCGACTGCTAGGTCGCGCTACTGCTCCAGACAGGAGGGCAGTAGAGAGGAATGCCCTGCAGCGCTGAGGGGCGGCCACAAGGACTGTAGAGTGGTGAGGCGCCGGCACCCCATCCTACCCCTGCCTCGAGGGGGCGCTGCAGTGACAGGCCCGCCTAAACTGGTGGAGAATATGGGCATCGATCAGGGCCTGAGACAAGGACCCAGATGCCCGAAATGGACCCCAAGAAGTTTTTGAAATGGCTGCTGGAGAACCAGCAGCAGCAGGTGGCGCAACAGCAGCAGCAGCAAGCTTAGTTGCTCCAGCAGTTAGCAGCACAACAACAGTTGCAAGCGGCGCAGCAACAAGAGCAACAGCAACAGCTGATTCGAGAGCTGACGGCTCAACAACAGGCTAACCAGGAACGACTGGCGCAGCAGATGGCAACGCTGATAGGACAGGCACCGAGTCCTCCCCTAGGTGCTGCAGGGGGCAACACCAGTGACGGGCTCGGAGGACTACCAGTGCGCCTAACCAAGATGGGGCCGGGGGATGACCCCGAGGCCTTCCTGGTGACTTTTGAGCGGGTTGCTACTGCCGTGCAATGGCCCCCAGCACATTGGGCCACTATTCTAGCACCCTACCTGATGGGCCCAGCTCAAGCCGCGTACTGTAACCTCGATCCACAGAACGCACTGGACTATGCGAAGGTCAAGGCCGCTATCTTAGACCAACAGGCGTCAGCCCTGAAACCTATCGCCAGCGACTCCACAGAGAACGGTACACGCCGGGAGCCAGACCACGAGACGTGGCCCAGCGAATCCGCGACCTCTGTTGGAGGTGGCTGGAACCCGAAAGACAGACTAGTGTTCAGGTAGCTGAAGCTGTGGCACTAGAACAGTTCCTGCAGACCCTTCCCACCGGGGGGAGAGAATGGGTGCAGAGACACTACCCCAGGACTCTCGCGGAGGCGACCTCCCTAATGGAGGATTACCTGGCAGCAGAGGGAGAACCAAAGACCAGCCCCAAAGGGGGAGGGGGGGGGCTCGGGTGAACGGAACCTGAACCCGTCCGGGGAGCCCGGAAGGTGGACGGTGGAGGCCCCCATCGATATGCCCAGCCGTCAGGGGCACACACGACCCGCAGCGCCAAGGACCCATCCGGACCGGACCTCGTAAGAGGTCAAGACGACACGCGGGGGAGGCAGAGCAGACCCCGCCACACCCTGACCGAAGAAGGGAAGCGGGACCGGTGCTACAAGTGCGGACAGATAGGGCACTTCCGGAGGGAGTGCCCATACATGGATTGTAACTATGGGCAGGTGTGGGCTGCTGGGCACCGGGCCCGGACCTGGGAGCCGGGGAAGATAGTCATACTGGTGAAAGTAGATGGGACGTCTACCTGGGCCTTGGTGGACTCGGGGTGTAGCCAGACGGTCATCCGGGCTGGGCTGGTAAAGCCTTCTGGCCCCACCGGGGCCCCCATCAGCCTGCAGTGTATTCATGGGGATGTGAAGCCATACCCCACCATTTGGGTGCACCTCGAGGCTGCTCAGCACCGAGTTCGGTGTCTAGTCGGGGTGGCCCCAAAGTCGGCTTACCCTGTGATCCTAGGATGTTATTGGCTGGGCTTTGCTGACCTCTTGCGGGAGTGGGGTACGCAGCCCGGGAGGAGAAGGGAGGGCGTGCTAGGAGGCCTGGATTATTAGGCCAACCAGTGGCTGACGACCCCCTGGAGGGGCCCTCGGGGAATCCAGAGATAGAGGAGAGGAGCCGGACCCCTACCGAAGCCCCGACGGGAGAGGACCATAGATGGCTGGAGGTAGACACCAGCTTCCTGGATACCACCCTCAGTCGGGCCTGGGAGCAGGAGACGGGACCACCCGGGGAGGAAGACCGGCCCCTACGCCAGCAGCAAGGACCCTGATTTGAGATCCATCACGATTTATTCTATCGGGTAGTCCAGGAACCTCAGACAAAGGAAGACCTCCGCCAGCTGTTGGTCCCGCGGCGGTTCTGACAGAACTTGCTCCACTTAGCGCACTCCGTGCCGTGTGCTGGGCACCTGGGGAGGGAGAAAATGCTACAACGGGTGGCCCAGAGGTTCTTCTGGCCAGGCATCCATAGGGAGGTATGGGACTACTGCGCCTCCTGCCCTGAATGCCAGACAACTGGCCCAAAAGGCATACCAAGAGCCCCCCTAGTGCCCTTGCCGGTGATTGGGACACCCTTTGAATGGATAGGCTTGGACTTAGTGGGGCCCTTGGAGAAGAGTACCTCGGGCCACAAGTATATTCTGGTCGTGGTCGACTACGCAACACGGTATCCAGAGGCGGTACCACTACGGTCCGCCACGGCTCCAGTCATCGCTAACGAGCTCTTGCAGATCTTCGCTCGGGTCGACCTGCCGTGGGAGATACTAACGGACCAAGGGACTAATGTGACTTCTAGATTAATGGCAGAGTTGTGCCAGCTGCCAAATATCCGGGCGCTTAAGACCTCAGTCTACCACCTCAGACGGATGGGTTGGTGGAAAGATTTAATGGCACCTTGAAAGCCATGTTAAGGAAATTTGTGGACGACGATCCCCGGCACTGGGATAAAGTGCTCCCAGCACTCCTCTTTGCTGTGCGAGAGGTGCCACGGGCTTCCACAGGGTTCTCCCCTTTTGAACTCCTTTACGGGAGGAAGCCCAGGGGAATTCTAGACCTCTTAAAAGAAACCTGGGAGGAGCAGGAGACCCGCGTCCGAGGATCCGTACAGTACATCCTCCACCTGAGAGAGCGGCTCCGAGAGTTGGGAGCCTTCGCCCGGGAGAATCTGGTGAAAGCCCAACATAACCAAGAGGCGCAATACAACAAAGGGGACAGAAGTTTTGAGCCCGGAGACCATGTCCTCTTGTTGCCTCCTTCCTCCGAGTCAAAGCTGCTACCTAAGTGGCAAGGCCCCTTCGAGGTGACCAGACGCATTGGGCCTGTCGACTATGAAGTGCGGATGTCGGGGCGAAGGAAGGACACTCAGGTCTACCATGTAAACCTCCTCAAGGCCTGGAGAGATTGGGAGGGCCTGATGATTGCCCCGTACCCTCCAGAACCCGAGTTAGGGCCGTTGGCGGGGGAACCAGAGGAACCAGGGACAGCGGCCATAGGCCCGGAGCTTGACCCGGTCCAGCAGGAGCAGGTACGACAACTGATTTCAGCTTTCCTCACAGTCCTGTCGACACAGCCCGGGAAGACCTCGCTGACCCACCACCATATCGCCACCGTCCCCGGCCACAAAGTGAGGGACGCCCACCGCCCACTCCCCAGGAAGATGTGGGAGACGGTGAGGAGAGAGCTCGACATGATGTTGGCCCTGGGGGTGGTCGAAGAGTTGCAGAGCGAATGGCGGAGTCCCATAGTACTTGTTCCCAAGCCAGATGGAATGGTCAGGTTTTGTGTTGACTTCCGCAAGGTGAACGCGATCTCGTGTTTCGATGCCTATCCCATGCCCCGGGTGGACAAGCTGCTGGAGTGACTAGGCAAGGCAGAATTCATCTCCACCCTAGACCTGACTAAGGGATATTGGCAGATCCCGGTGACACCGGCCTCCCGAGAAAAGACAGCGTTCCCAACGCCATTCGGGCTCTATCAGTTCACAATGATGCCTTTCGGGCTGCATGGGGCCGCGGCTACCTTCCAGCGGCTCATGAATCAAGTGCTGAGCCCCCACAATGCGTAGGCCGCAGCATACATCGACGACATCGTCGTCTACAGTGCCAGTTGGGAGGAACATCTCCAGCACCTCATTGAGGTGCTACGAGCATTGGGCAAAGCAGGGCTCACCGCAAACCCAGCCAAATGTCACTTGGGCCAAAGAGAAGTGACCTACCTGGGCTATACAGTGGGTCGAGGGAAAATCCGCCCTGTGGTAGACAAGGTGGAAGCCTTGAAGAACTATCCCACGCCGACAACTAAAAGGCAAGTATGACAGTTCTTAGGGCTGGCCAGATATTATCGTTGGTTTGTGCCTGACTTTGCCACGCTCACCACCCCCCCTGACAGATTTGACGCAAAGCTCCCAGCCACGGAAGGTCCAGTGGATGGACGACTGCGAGAATGCCTTTTGCGCCCTGCGGGAACAATTGACACGGGAGCTGATACTGATCCAGCCCAACTTCACAAGGCCCTTTATCCTCCAGACTGACGCCTCAGAGGTAGGGTTGGGGGCCATACTGTCGCAAGAGGTGGGGGAAGAAGAACACTCCATCTTGTACCTGAGCCGCAAGTTGTTCCCCCGAGAGACCATACAGCAGGAGGCCCTGGCAGTGAAATGGGCAGACGAGGCGCTGAGGTACTACCTATTAGGGAACCCCTTCTCTTTGTTAACAGACCACGCACCCTTCAGGTGGATTAACAGCATGAAAGACGCAAACAACCGGATCATGCGGGGGTACCTGTCCCTCCAACCCTACTCCTTCCGCGTGTTACACCGGCCGGGAAAGGCTCATGGGAATGCAGATTTCTTTTCCCGAGTCAGGGAAGAGGAGGGGGAGGAGACGGTCAAGGGTCAGCCGGCCCAGGCGGCTGTCTTAAGGGGGAGGGTGTGTGACGGGGCAGAGCGGCCCTGCACTGGTACAGCAGGGGTTAACCCTTCTCTCCTAGCAGAGGAAGCCACGCCCCAGAAGCTCTGCTGGGCATGCTCCAACTGGAGCACAGATATAAAAGCCTGCAGATCAGCTCAGTCTGGGTTGACCGCCGGAGGAGAAGGACGCACGCCACTAGGTCCTGCAGAGGGAGGGCCTGCGAGCCAAGACCCGGGAGGCCGCCAAGCCGAGGCACTACCTGAGACCCAGACAGAGGGCGTCACCGGGGAGGAACAGACCGGAGGACCCCCTGCCGCAGAGGAACTGGTATTCATGGTAGGAAGTGACCCAGGGGAACTATAAAGATAAACGGCGTTAAAGCTGTATTGACGCTTGGCGTGTTGCGGGCGGATCCCCGCCGAGTGAGTGGCAAGGAAAGCTTGCCGCTACCTGGGTCGGGGCTCGATGGAGAGGGTGGGCCCGAGTCCCCCTACCTCCTCACCCCCAAACCATGAGGGATCTTATATGGACTCTGGCCGCTAGGCCATGCTACCCCGCTCGGAAGGGGGGTTGTATGGACTCCGACCGCTAGGTTGCGCTACTGCTCCAGACACGGGGGCAGTAGAGAGGAAGGCTGAGAGGCCGTAACAGACCGCCCGCCGAGGGGTGACCACAAGGACTGTAGAGTGGTGAGGCGCCGGCACCCCATCCTACCCCTGCTCAAAGGGGGCGCTGCGGTGACAGGCCCGCCACAGACAGAAAAAGGGATTTCCTGACTTGTGGAAGATCAATATATTAGAAGATTATGTTCCTAGCTAACATAGCATGGACTACTTGCTTATCAACTTTGTGTTTGAGTTTGCATTGTTATCACAGAAAGGATGTTAATTAGGCCCTGGGCTTGTCTTTTCTAGCAGAGAGAGAAATTTTCACATTTAAAATACCTAATCAGAAAAAAAAATCGCTATGTAAAATCTGAAATTCTACTAACCTGAAGGAAACTAAAGAAACAAAAATAAAACGTCCACTGTAGCAAATGTAAGACTATAAAAGGATAAAAGGGAAGAAAGTAAAGAACTAGAAACACGTAAATAAAAAAAAATCTGATTTAAAGACAAATAAATATTGGTATTTAATTAGTTTTTTGAAATCAGGATGTTTATTTACTCAGTTCTAGAAGTGACAATAGGAACTCTGAACAGACTGGTGGGGGCAGGGTAAAGAGAAAGGTGCTGAGTCCAATTACAACTGATGATTCAGAATATCCTACAGAACTTGTAGAAAAGGAATCATTGAGAGATTGGCTAAGCCTAAGATTTCATAGAATCTGTATACCCAATTCCTGAGTTTTTGAGAGATGTAGCAGTGGGATTAAGATCCAAGTATGAATATCAGGAAAATCTCCTACCATGGGGCAAGTTGTGATCTCTTACATAGATAAGAATCCAGGATAACTCAATTGAATTTAGTGGCATACTCCAGATTTCACCCATGCATTTGAGATTAGAATCTGCCCTAGTGATTATTAGCCTCTGAAATAGTATCCCAAGATAAATGGTGGACACTTTTTAGCATGTTTAAAAGTGTACTGGATAAAACATGCACAAGATGGACTAGGTGGCCTAATACAACTTTTCCATGTTTAGAATCTGTGCTTGCCAATGGGGTATCCGATAGTGTAAATTAGGTGGATAAATGGGGAAAGGAAATGGGGAAACGAGACAGTTACTGTCTCTTTTCCCTCATTTTCTCTCTTTCTGATTTTCAATTATTTTTTTAAATTACACACCTAAAAGTATGTTGTATTCCCTCCCCCATAAGTGCCTCCTGTTCAGCTTCTCTTCATGTGGAGAAGCTGCTGTGAAACATGAACTTAACCATTTTTATATAAATCAAAAGCATCTATTTTTTTCTTAAGTGAAACTCCGGAAATAGCCTAGCCGCATCTCCAATGTTACTGAGTACAGAAGCCAAAAAGGGAGAGAGACAATATTTCTCTTTGAAGTTCAGCTGCTTGAGAATGCTAGTGGCCAAACTTCAAAGAGAAACTGCCCTTCCTACCTGGCTGTAGCACTTCAGAGAAAACTAATTTAACTTCTCTGGTGAAAGTCAAACCTTCCTGCAGCCTAGCTGCCTAGGAAAGGCTGCAGCTGGTGGACTCTTGAACTAGGTGGCTATTTTCTTTGAAGTTCAGCTGCTTGACTCATTAGCAATTCAGAGGTGGTGAAGATACTTTTTTTTAGTTTTGATATCACTTAAAAAGCTAAATCGGGATTTCCTGATTTATTTCTTAAAGTCACAGTCACACTTTAAAGGGCAACACTTCTAAAAACAGCCTCTAATTTTCTGGAATTAAAATGGCATCATCATGTTTTGCTGTGTTTTGTTCATTTCATGCATTCAGGCTGGGGTCCTCAACTTTCTGCATTGCATGCACAAGTGGTACTTACACTTAAAATGCAAAGTATCTAACTACTGTAACTGATTTGGGCAGGATAGTATCAGTTCATGAATATTTTGCGGATTCACAACTTGGTTGCTTACATTTGCATCCCTCAAACTAGTGGGAGTTCGGGCACACAAACTATAATCCTGACACAGTAAATACTTATGTAAATGGATAGTCTCATTGAACTCTATGAGCTTAATCACCTATGTAAAATTCCTTGTGTGTTTGTGTGTGTGTGTTCAGGATTGGAACCTATGAAACCAGATTCAGATTACTTTGAAAACTCAACACCAAAATCAGCCCAGCAATTTACCAAGCAATGATGCATATTGAGGATGGGCATGTTCTCAAAGGGGGTGGGGGGGAAATGCACTAAATAAAGTACTTTTTCTGAGTGTGAATGACAGGGAATATGTAAAAAATTGGAAGGAGAATGGAATTGAAGACATGGAACAAAGGATGTAGAGAGGAGGAAGGAAAAGACTTAGTATTCAGATGAAAAACAGAATAGGGGATTCAAATTAAGAGATCTTTAAAATAAGAAATTATAAAGAGCTGAAAAAAAGCTACATCAATAAAGACTTTTTCTAGTCCATCCTCTTACTACTAAGATTTCTTTTCCATTTTACATAGTGGAAAGTTATGTTTAAAAAAAAAAGAGATTCCCCCCCCCCCCAAAAAAGATAGTTTAAATAAATTAATTGAAGCTTAAAGAGCCATATTGTAATAGAATTAAGGCACTCCAGGGCATGTTTTATTGGTCCATTAATACACACCTCAGATGGTTAAAAAGCACTCAACCACACAATGCACCCGAAATGTGCATTAATTGATCAATAAAACACACTCTGTCCAGTCTCAGTGCTATAGTGTTGTTACAAATGTAATAAGCACACTTTTGTTTGCAAAATATCCCTAGATGCTATCTGTGCCTACAGTGACGTAGTCTACCAGACTGGATGTTAGCTAAAATAACCAAGTATATTTATAAATGCAGGAGGAGGAGATTGTCCCTGTCCCTTGTGAGGATGAGCATGCCTGGAGC
Source organism: Emys orbicularis (assembly GCF_028017835.1). Lineage (NCBI taxonomy): Eukaryota > Metazoa > Chordata > Testudines > Emydidae > Emys > Emys orbicularis. Next base: position 149,927,740 of record NC_088684.1, on the reverse strand, counting down.
ATTCCCTCCATTTTGTGCACCCTGCACAATGGCTAAAGGGAGCACAGGAGTAGCCCATTCTGTTCTCCTAAAGGGGATGCATGTGGTCCCAAAGGGATTGGGGAGAGGAAGATCTGAGGAAGAACCTTGGCCCCAGCCACCCCTCCACACCACCTCACTTATCAGGCTAGGACATCCTAAAGGATGACTACCTTTATGCATTTAGAAGCTCAGAGATAGATTTTGGCTCCCCGAAGCACACGATCGTGGCATATGATCACTATTAAGTACGTGTAATTACATCTAAAAAGTAAGCACTTATATGTAATTACATCTAAAAAGTAAGCACTTATATGGTGAGGGTTTGCAGGATGCTTACATTATGTGCACTGTACTAAGACAGGTCTGACCAGGTTTTAATGCTGGAGTGTGGAACTATAAACTATCCTACCCACTGTGCCTGAAAAACTCTCATGTGTGTCCAAGCAGCTATAAATATACAAATCAGGAGACCACATGTAAATTGGAGGCAAGAAGACAATTACCCAACATGCACACAGTAAATAACCAATTGCACATGCAAAGGTAGAATTTCTACAGGGACAGCAGGTATAGACATAGTTTTTTGTAGGTACAGACTTTGCACCCACATTAAAACATATCTATTTATTTAAAATGTCACTTCATTTTCTCTGACTTCTGTACAGATGGACCTGGTATTGTCTTCTATAGCTAAGTCAGCTGAGGAAGGAGGGGGACTGGGAGCCAGTGGTAGGGAGGCAGGACGGTAGGGAGTAAAAGACTGAGATTGGATGAGTAGAAGGATGGGGAGAAATGGGCTGGGCTGGACAAGGAGACTGAGATGATGGATGCAGGGAGGGGGCGTGGTATTCTGTAATAAGAAGCCCAAGGTGAGGAGACTGAGACTGGGATGACAAGCTTGGGGCAAAAGTGAAGCTGGCAAGGGGATAGAGAACACTGGCTCAGGCAATAGAGGTCTGAGTTTATGAGGGGAGGAAGGGTCTGTGACCATTAGTGTCACCTTTCCTCTGCTGTCAGCAAACATGTGTGATACCCACTGGCAAAGCTTGTGTCATCCCCCTCTTCTGGCTGGAGCCTATAAATGATAAGTACATAAGAATGGCCATACTGGGTCAGACCAGAGGTCCATTTAGCCCAGTATCCTGTCTTCCGACAGTGGCCAATGCCAGGTGCCCGAGAGGGAATGAACAGAACAGGAAATCATCAAGTGATCCATCCCCTGTCACGCATTCCCAGCTTCTGGCAAACAGAGGCTACGGACACCATCCCTGCCCATCCTGGCTAATAGCAATTGATCCTACTATTGCTATCAGTTATTCTGTTATCTCAAATAGCAAAAGTCTGTGCTGAGATCTAAAGGTTCCAACCCTGCTATGACCCATATGGGTATCAATATGACCCCACATGATGGAATTCCTGTTTTAGTTTTATTTAAAACTTAGGAAAAAATAGTATGCAGGCATGAAATTAAAGATTGTATTATAATGCATACACACAAAGGGGGCTGAACTGAAGTTTCCCAGGCAGTCTATATATATTGTGTGTGTAATTTTATATACACCGTGGTAATATGGATACTGTAGCATAATAGCATTTAATGACTTATATAGTGGCTTATATTTAACTTTTTAAAATAGTATTAGACTTTGCATCTGCTGCAGTAATTTAAAAAAAGAGTTCAAGGTAAAGATTGTTTAATTTTTTGAGGAAGTCAGACAGTAGATCTGCCACATGTTCTAGGATATGGAATGTTCTTATCTGACTATAAAATTTATCATAGCGATAAAAAAGTTGCAGATGAAGAATGCCACAGTCTAACTGTGATTGGTGTCATTGCTGTGTACCATAGATCACTGTCACATTCCAAACTATCACCACCAAGTCATAAGAATACTGAAAATATATGTAGTAATCGTGGAGGTAAGACAGAAAAGGAACCTTCTGCCCTGAGAGTAGCCTCTTTCCCTAATCCAAGTAGTAAAAGGCCACTGTCCAGCTCAGAAAAGGCAAAGGAGGCAGTGACCCAGCCCCATAATCCCTTCCTCTCAGTGACATATCAAAAGGCCACCAAAATGGGCTTGCAGCTCACAGCTCTGCAGAGGCAAATAGAGGAGCAGGAAGCTCAGCACTGAGGACCTGTTTCGATAACTGCCTTCTCCCCTGCAGGATCATGAGATAGTTCAATCCTTAAACTTGCCACTGGTATAAATGTCCTTGGGCCTTGGGTAAACATAATTAATGGGATAAACTAACACGTGGAGAAAGGGGGTGGGGAAGGTTAATGTTGGTAGATTTGGAACATAAGAATAAATCCTTGCAGAAATGGATAGTGGGCAAAATGCAAGTGATGGGGTCAAAAGTCCATGATACACAGGACCAGTCTTAGGGAAAATGGCCCCCTGGGCAAACTGTCTTTGCTCTCCAAGCAGCGGGCGGGTGCTTCGTGGGCAGAGCAGCAGCAGGTGGAGCAGTGCAGCACTGCAGGTGTCATGCTGCCAGAAGGACAGAGAGGGGACGCGTGTGAGCACCTGGCTCCTGCATTGCAGCTCCCTTTATCCTTTCCCCCCACATCCCTGGCTGGCAAGGACCTTCTGCAGTCTCCCCTCCTGACCACAGCATTCTGGGCGATCACACACATTGCCCACCCATAAGGCCCGTCCTGATGATACATGCTCCTTAATCACATGGCTCTGCAATTTCTCACATTATTATTGCTACCACATTTGCACTGTAGTAGGTGAATATACATAAATAGTATATAGTGATATCTATGTATATATGTACACACATAGATATGGCTGTAGATAGTCCTACTTTAACTGGATCTAACTGGCATTCTCACAAGCTGCAATATTTCTTATCTGTAGCCAAGAGACACTCAAGTGAAATCTCTTCACACTGAGAACAAAGAAAAGCAAAGACATTATGTCTTTGCAACCAAATGCTTCTTGATAAGTGAACACAAAGGGCGAACATCAGCACCAGAAGGAAATTATTTGGAATTCTATTTTTTGATCTATAAACTGCATTATTTGAATGACTACTATGGGTGCTAATCACTAACGCTGAATTTCATGGCATATTGCTAATTATCTGAATTTACTAATAACTTAAGTGACTTATTTGACATGTGTTACATGCAGTGACAACCTTCTCCTGAAATAACATGTAACTTTCAAAATTATTTTCTGGAGTTCTATTTTGGTCCACAGCCATACCTCTTTGCATTAGTTAAGATGGGGAAGTATTTACATGGGAAAAATCCCAGGTTTTACTAGGGAAATGGTGTTGGTGATTCAGTAGGTGGCACAATTTGTTGTAAACTAGTAATTAACTAGTCCCACAGCATTGAGTATCCACTAAATGTCCTCAAGGCACTTTTTGTAAGAGTGTCAACCACAGGTTTCTAGGCTAAATCCCAGCATGGGTAATTACATCCTTCCTCACTAAATTCTTTAATGTCAAATGGGGAAAGTGTTTTTCCTTTCCTGTCATAATGGTTGTGTTGTGTGCTGTTAGATAGTGTCTGTGTTTTTTCCAAGAGGTGGCTTTCAGTGGTAGGTAAAATGATTTTTTTGTAGAGTAGTCTGTAAAGCTCTTTGAGATCCTCTGGATTGAACAGTGATATCCAAATGCAAGATCATTACAGCTTTGGTACTTTAAATTAAAAAAAAAAGTTTTCTTGATGTATGCAAAGTCTTTTCAGTAATCTCATTTTAGGACTAAAACGGGTAGATTACTTCAAATTTGGTATCCCCATGCAGCCAGCAAAGCCCCAAAAAGCCAGAAGTTCTTGAACGCAGTAAAATTCAATGCCATTTGGAGTTGGATTAACTATTACTGAAGCTGATGACAGTCACCAAGAGTAATGGTTCTTATGAGCAATACTATCCTGCATTTCTTATCTGCTTGCTATAGAACTCATCATGTTGAAGTGCTCATGTCCTCATTAAATTTACAGTATGGCTGTAGTCAATCAGAATTGGGGAGCCTCCTGTGGATTGATATCTAGGAAAATTCCAGGAATTAAGCCCATCAGATGAGTGAGTGACATGTTTATGGTTAAATGTTAAACAATGGGGAGTGTGGGGCAAATTCTCTGGTAATGTAAATTAATGCAACTCCACGCGGTCCAAGGATGACTGTATTTCCAGTTTGCCCTCTCCACATCTATATTAAACTAAAGGATTGATATTTTTTTTAAAAGAATGAGAGTTGTGTTTGAGCCCCATTAATTGGAACTTTTTTGGGGATCAAGGCAAGACTCTTGGCTCTGCTCTGCCGAAGGGAATGTCTATTAAACCTTGAGTCAGAGCTTCTTAATAGCAGTGGTCTTTGGGAAACATTTTAGTAATAGAATCAGCCTGCTTCCATACACTTTTTGAAAGATCCGTGGAAAATTCTGTAAAAAAGGTTTTTACTCTTTTTAGGAGAAAGTGGTGAGTGGAGCCTTCAGTCATATATAAATAAGCACTGCTCGCTGTCAAGAGATCCAGCAAAACATGGACTCACCTGTGGACCCTTTTCTTGCCAGTTTGAATAGCTATTCAGTTGAAATGAATAGAACATCACCATGAACCTAGTACACTATGCAGCAATTGAATGGTGAATTTTAACGCTAAGAAACCCCTAGTTGACTTAAATGGGGCCAAGAGATCTCCCATATAGGTCTCATTATTTAGGTCAATTAAAAACTATGTTGTGCATGTGTTTGTGTGTGCACATATGCTCATGTGCACACACACACACATATATATACATGCACAATTTTAAATGGTACTTTACAATTTACAGGGGTACAAGTATGTGAAAAATGTGTAGGGCCTTTCAGGAGTAAATCCACACAAATGCATTTAAGTTCATGTTTTAACAGCCATACACCAGGGTAACTAGCATCAGACTAACCACCGCAACTGCTAGGGTTCTCAGACTATAATATTTGGGTGTACTTAAAAAGAAAAGTCATTATTGCTCTTCCTAATGCTTTCAAATCCCACCAAGTGTGGATAAACTAACCTCTCTCAAGTGTCGCTATCATACAAAGCACTGTCACTATTACTGTCTTAAAGGCTTTTTCCACAGATCATTGTGTTCTCACCATGATCACACTTAAAATGCTTTTCTATTTATAGTTGTAATTGTACTGGGGAGTCTGCTTTTCAAAATTTTCTAATGGATGGCTGTGATTTGGAGTCATTTTACCATCAGTCTGCCAGGATTATTTGTGAGACAAGGTGTTGAGGTAATATATTTTATATGACTAACTTTGGTTGGTGAAAGAAATAAACTTTCAGGCTACATAGAGCTCTTCTTTAGGTATTCTTCAGGATAATCTGTGGCTTCCTTTCTTAAAGAACTTGTTTATTTTCCTTTCTTGTCTCTATCTAAATGACCTGGAATGGAAGGCAAGATGTATTTGTCTTCCTGGTTCCACCTGTTGTCTATTGAACTTTCAATGCACATTCAGAGTTCCTCCTAGATCAGTTTCATTTTTTTCCTTTGTCTATATCTGCCACCAGATCTTCACTGACATTCTGAATGTGTGCATGTTTTAACAATGCTTTACTACTCCTTTTTTGGAAACCCATTAATCTATTCCTGCTCTTTCCAAAGGTCCTTTCAAGGACTTACTTTTCAATCCACAAGTGCTTGAAGTCTTGATTCTGCTCTGTCAATGCGTCTTCCAGCTTCTTCATTTTGGCTTCCAATTTCCTCTTCAGAGTATCAGTTTTTGTACTGCTTTTGTTTTCCACAAGTTTATGCAAAGGAGTGCTGTTGGTAAACTTTGATAGTTGCTTTTTCTCTTACAGTTTTGCTCCTAGTGCACGGCATTTCTGATTTTCTGTGAGCTGTTCTCCACTTATTGTAAATGTGTTCAGCATCCTCTGATTCAACATCAGCTTCTTCTATAGCCATTATTGGACCAATCCATACTTCTCACACCTGGGCTTTATGTTTCCCTTGTCCATGAAGGATGGCTTTCCCTTTGTCTGGCCCAGGGTCAGCTGGTGCTACAGGCTTGTGTGCTTTTGGCATGCACACATACATTACTTTCCATTCTTAAGGCCTGTTACTCTGCCATTTCCACAGCTCATCCAATACCCACATAAAAGATGGATACCACACATTTCCTATTGGCATCTTTTGCCCTCAGCAAAGATTATGACTACAGACATGCAGCAGTTCCACAACTCTATATATTTGAGTCAGCTTGTCATCTTGACTATGGTACAGTTTGAAGATGCAATCCAGCAAATCACTTAAACACATACTTAATTTGAAATCAATGGGACTACTCACATGATTACAGTTAAGTGTTTTGCTGGAATGGGTTCTGAGTGCATATTTGTGGTGCCTCTTACTTGTAGGTCTTTTTCTTTCTTTCTTTCTTTCTTTCTTTCTGATATGCCTTGTATATAAAGGTTATATTAGAAGTTATAATCTGTATTTTACATTTTGTTGTATTATCTGACATTTTAAGAGAGACCATGTTTAATAGCACATCACAAGTAGGCAGGGTTATGCTTGAGCATTCAATCTGAGTTTTGAGGATTTTCTTACTTTGGTGTGTAGTGGGAAAGAGTCTGCACCCCATAAATGGATGTAGTGAGCTTCCTTCAATGATTTCTGGATAAATTCTCTCTTGCGTCTCTCCCTTGGGCCATATGGCTCTGCACCATCCCTTACTCTTGGGGCTGGTCTACACTGGGGGGGGGGGGGATCGATCCAAGATACGCAACTTCAGCTACGTGAATAGCGTAGCTGAAGTCAAAGTATCTTGGATCGAATTACCTGGGGTCCACACGGCGCAGGATCGACGGCCGTGGCTCCCCCGTCGACTGCGCTACCGCCGCTCACTCTGGTGGAGTTGCGGAATCGACGGTGATCGCGTTCGGGGATCGATATATCGCGTCTTAACGAGACGCGATATATCGATCCCGGATAAATCGATTGCTACCCGCCGATACGGCGGGTAGTGAAGACGTACCCTTGGTTCTTCCTGAGTAACACAATCTATGTCTCATGGTCAGCCAAGTTTGGCTGAACCACTGTTATTGTGATCCAGAGGTATAACCTCTTTGTCCTCAGTAATCCCATTTGGAAAATGTAATCAATCAGACCCCTAAAGAAAATCAATTTCACATTATAGTAATAAACATGCACATAGTGTAGTAGTACAGTTATGTAGGGACAAAATCAGAAGGCTAAGGCACAAAATGAGTTACACCTAGCAAAGGACTTAAAAGGCAATAGGAAGAGGTTCTACAAATATATGAAGAACAAGGGAAAGATAAAGGAAAGTGTAGCTTCTTACTTAGCAAGGAAGGAGAGCTAATAACAGATGACTATTTTGCTTCCGTTTTCACTAAATAGGTTAATTGTGACCAGATACTTAACACAATTCATAATAACAACAAGGTAGAGAAAACACAAGTAAAATATGGAAAGAATACATTAAAGAGTATTTAGATAAGTTAGATGTATTCAAGTCAGCATGGCCTGATGAAATTCACCCTAAAGTATATAACGAACTAGCTGAAGCAATCTCCGAACAGTTAGCAATTATCTTTGAGAACTCATGAAGAACACGTGAGGTCCCAGAAGACTAGAGAAGGGCAAACATAGAACATAAAAAGGGGAACAAAGGGAACTAGGAGAATTATATTCAAGTCAGACTAACGTTGATACCTGGAAAGATACTGAAACAAATTATTATTGTTATAAAGAATAGCCAACATGGATTTATCAAGAACAAATCATGCCAATCCAAACAATTTCTATCTTTGACAGGGTTACTGGCTAAGTGGATATGGGGGGAGCAGTAAATGTGATATATCTTGATTCTAGTAAGGCTTTTGCTGCATTCTTATAAGAAAACTAGGGAAATGTGGTCTAGACCAAATTCGTGTAAGGTGGGTACATAATTGGTAGAAAGACTACCCAAAAAATAGTTGATCAATGTTTCACTGTCAAACTGTGGGACTTATCTAGTGGGGTCCAGCAGGGGTCTGTCCTGGATCTGATATTAATCAATATTTTCATTAATTATTTGGATAATGGTGTGGAGAGGACACTTATGATGTTTGTAGCTGATAAAAGCTGGAAGGCGTTGCAGGCTCTTTGGAAGGCAGGAATACAATTCAAAATTATTTTGAGAAATTGGAGAATTGTTCTTTAACCACAAGATGAAATTCAATAAAGGAAAGTGCAAAGTACTACGTTTAAAAAGGAAAAATTAGATGCATAGCTACAAAATGGAGATATAATTGGCTAGGCAGTAATCCTGCAGAAAAAGATCGGGGGGGAGAGGGTATATTGGATCATAAATTGAATATGAGTCAACAGTGTGATGCAGCTGCAAAAAGGGCTAATATAATTCTGGGGCATATTGCCAGGAGTGTCATATGTACGATAGTTGTTCCACTCTACTCAGGACTGGTGAGGCCTCAGCTGGTGTACTGTGTCCAGTTCTGTGTGCCACACTTTGAGAAAGATCTGGACAAATTGGAGAGATTCCAGAAGAGAGAAGCAAAAATGATAAAAGATTTAGAAAAACTGACTTAGGAAAAAAGATTTAAAAAAACTGGGTAAATTTAGTCTTAAGAAAAGAAGACTAAGGGGGAACCTGATAACAGTCATCAAATATGTTACGGGCTTTGATAAAGAGGATGGTGATCTCTTTGTTTCTCCATGTCCTCTGAAGACAGAAAAAGTAGTAATGGGTTTAATCTACAGCATGGGATTTAGGTTAGATGCTAGGAAAAACTTTCTACCTACAAGTATTGTTGTGTTCTGAAATAGGTTTCCAAAAGATGTTGTGGATTCCCTGTCATTGGAGGTTTTTAAGTGGTTAAACAAACAGCTGTCAGGGATAGTCAATGGTCTCGATATACATGTTCCTGTCTCAGCACATGGGGCTAGACTATATAGAGAGATAGATAGATAGATAGATAGACAGGCTCAATCGATACATAGATAGATAGTTAGATCCCAAAACTTTTTTGTAAATTTGCAAAAGAGAGGGGGAAATTACACACCTACGATGATGCTGTGCTTAAGAAAGATGACCATTTGTGTCATTGTTGCTACCACTGTTATATGATTGCATCAAATCTTGTATAAAGTATGTCATATAAGGTGTCAAGGAAAATGTTATGATGTGCTAAATATGATTATCCTGTTCATATTCATGTATCATATTTGTAGCTGAAGTTATGTATGTACTTGTATCTTACACACATGTTGTATTCCCTAGTGATACTCCTCCAGATAGGATTTACATCAAGGCTACACAGCTATATGTTGATGGCCCATTAAGGTCGCTCTGCTCTAACAATGGGCCATAGAAGAAACTTATCCTACCCAGATAGCTCTTCCTGAGAATGCCTCCAACAAAAAGGGGCCAGTGGCCATCCTCTGTGATTCAGCAAAACATGTAAGGTATGCGATGTGCTCATGAGACCCTGGACTCCAGCTTGGGCCAATAACTTTGCACAAATAGGGGCTATGGACCTTGTTTAGGACAATAAAATTCCATGCATATGGCAGAGGATATTAAAGGGTACTTGAAACATCTCTATTTTGTCTTCATTGTCCTGCCTTATTTCTCTGGACTGGATTTCTAACAAGGAAGCTCTAAACAAGGACAGATGACCCCCAATCTGTTTGGTTAATTCCCGAGAGACTTTTTCAAGCTAGCAGTTTATTCCATCACTGCAATGATCCTGATCTATGAACACTGAAAATTCACCTGTATGTATATGATCTATTAACCATTATTAACTATCTTCTTCTTTTCTTTTATTATTAAACCTTTAGTTTTAATTACTAAAAGATTGGCATCAGTGTGATTATTGGGTAAGATCTAAGTTATATATTGACTTGGCTAAGTGGCTGATCCCTTGCAATTGGAAGGACCCTAATTCTGATGAAACTGATTTTCAGTAACCACTCATCATAAAGTCCAAGTGTCTGGGTGGTGAGCCAAGTGCTGGAATGCCTAAGGGGACTGTGTTTTGGCTTCTTGTTAGCCAATGTGGTGATACAGAAGCTCATTTATGGTAAACTTTAATGATAGAATAACCACCAGTTTGGAGTGTGTCTGTCCTATTTCTCAGCAGTTTGTCCTGAATTTGGTATTCTCAGCTGTGACCCACTGAGGCATGGTGCCACCTACTGTAAAGAAAACCCCAACTGCTCTCTATTTTAACAAACATTGAGAAATTACCTGTTCTCTAAGATCCTGGGGTATAGCAGCAGCTAGTTTCATGGTTTCTTTGCCAAAGTGAGTGGTATCAGAAGTCGCTTAAACAAAGGTTTGAAACAGCCATTACATTCTATATCCACATTTTCATTCCTTTTTAAAATAATGTAGTGATTTCACTCACTCTGGGAGAGAAATAGAACACCTGCTACTAATATTTCTCAGGATCTAAGGGAGGAAATTTGATTATCAGTGTTAACTATAGTTTTAAACAGCATGTGCATACATGTTTTCTCTTTACAAGTTAACTTTTAGCAAAGTCTTTGCAGTTCACCTTTAAGATGAAACATTCTTCATAAATAAATTAAAAAAAACAAAACACTGAACTCTGCAGAAAAGGAAGGAAGTATGGTCTTGTATTTAAGGAACTGATCTGGAGTTCAGGAGACCTGGGTTCAGTTAAAGAAGACATTCAATTTCTGAGTGCTTCAGTTCCCCATCCTCATTACAGAGGGTATGTCCAGTGATGATTCTGAAGTTCTCATATATCACAGTGGTGGAAGTCATATAAGTACCCAGGGAGGATTCACAAGCATGGATGCACAGGAAGGATGGTCAAGTGGTTAGGGGACTAGCCTGGCATTTGGAGACCTGGATTCACTTCCCTGTTGTACCACAACTTTCCTGTTAGATTTTGGGCAGTCCATTTATTCTCTCTGTTCCTCAATTCTCCATCTGTAAAACAGGACGATAATACCACTTCTCTGTCTAACAGGGTATTGTGACACATTACATTATGTGAATACATTAAAATTGTGAGGGGATCAGATATTATAGTAACTGGGGCCATCATAAGTACTTCAGATGGATAGATAGGTATCACAGGTGGTTTACAAGTGGCTGTTAAGCTAGAAAAAAATATTAGAAACCATGTAAAACATAAAAAAATCAATGGACAATACATGTTATTGTTAATTTAAGGTCAGCCTCAGACTATGAATATAAACTAGAATGCTTATATTTGACAGAAGAAAATTAAATATAATCATAAGAATTTTAGTTAATACTGCATCTGGGGTTTTGTTGCTGGAAAACGTTTTAGAGTTTACATATTCTCACAAAAGAGCCTCAAATGTGTTAATTTCATGGATGACACAACATTTCATGGGCTTTATGGTTTTATAATATCCCAGATTTGTGTGCTGCTATAGTAGCATCGGATGATAAAACAAAACATTGAAGATATTTTAAATGCTAAAAGAAGATTTCTGCTTATGAAGTAACTACACAGTTTGTCTGGTTCATTGTGTAACATGAAAGGTGATTAAGCTCCTAAATATCAGAGTCAATTTTTAGGGCACTTAGGTCTGTGCTCTTAAAAAAAAAAAGAGAGAGTGAGAAAGAAAAATAATGAGATTCCAATCTACCAGCAGCCAAAAGTCTTCCTCTAAGATCAATTTGCATAAGCAATCTCCATTACTGAGAAGGTTGTGGTTTTGTGTGGGTGGGTGGGGGTGGGGGGGGGTTGGCTGGCACATTGCTTGGTGTGACCTGACTGTGGGAACAAAGGATGGGAGGATACTATAAAGACATGCCTCACATACAAGAAAAAAAGTCAGTATTGGTTTTCCATTTGCTCTTCAGCTGTTTTGCACAGTGATTTGAGCCTTCTCAGAGGGCATTTTAATCATCTGCTTTATTACCGGGCTTTACATAGTTGCAGTAAAAAGAAACCAAACTATTGTGTCCCGAGGGGCAAGGAGTACCTAGAGGGGGAAACTGTCTCTTTAAACTTACATTACTGTATTAAGTGCTGTGTTTATTGGCCAAATTTCATTTTAACTCTTATCACTGTGACTCTTTCTTCTCCATCCATCTTCACTGAACAGCAGTGAAGATCAATGGAAGAAACCAAGGACGCAAAATCAGATGGCTTATGAAGCAAAGCACCACCGGGAACACTGCAGATTGAGACCAAGCATGTGACTGAAGAAAAAGTTATAGATACTGAAGAGGGAAATACATAGAGGAATAAGGTAACCAGGAAGAGTAGTAGGGCAGAGAAACAATGTCTATGGAGCCTTCCAACGTTGTCATTAACAAAACATATTATACCCTTGAGGAGGAGAGAGAAAAGACACCAAAGATAGATATTAGCCTGGCCTGTGACCCACAAGCAAGTGCTAAGAGGGAGCTTCCACAAACAAAGAAGTAATATCAGTGAGTGAATCCATAGGAAGTAATCCAGCACAAGATGTCTGTGAGCCAGATAAAGAGCAAATAACAAAATGCTGCCTCTTAGGAGTTTTGGCATAAAGAGAAGATCATATCTCATGTGCGAACAAATGACAAGTACCAAATGAGAACCTGCTGCAGGGAACAACCTTTCACAGGTTGCATTTCCACCTGCAACTCTAGTAGAATTGCAGGGAAGGGGAGATGGTCCCATGTTGGTTCTATTTCTTTCCCTCCAGCAGTTTTGATCCCAATGAAGTAGAATTCCACTGCTTTTGTTCTTTTGGTACCATACAGCAGAGGGGACAGAACAAAATAGAAGAGTCCTCTGATTTCAAAGTAAAACAAATAGCATTAGCCTAATTACCTAACCTTCCTGAAGGATCACTAAAGTTTTACATGTTTAGAGTTACATGCCCCAGACTAACTTGTTCAGCTCACTCCTGTTGGAAACAACATGTTCAGACCAACATGTTGTTAAGTTAGGTAGCACACATATTTGCCAAAATGCAATACAGAATGGTACAACACTGTATCTGTCTAGGTATTTATATGGCCTCATCATCACAGTATCAAACCACCTATGTACAATACCAAATTTATTGCCAATATAGGGGGAAAAATCATGGAACAGACAAGATCTCACTGGATTAAAATTCAGGATGATTTTTTTTTCCAATCTTCAATCTAAAATGACCTCACTTAGGTGCTAGAAGGTTAATGAATAGTTCAGTGACAAGAATCGAAGAGGACAGCTTAATGACACCTTGTTCTCTTGATCTTAGAAGGAGACATCTCTGTCCATAGATGATTTTCAACACTTTAATCAATGTTACAGTTCAGGTATCCCTGACCTTTGATGTCATATGCCCTGGTGCAACTATGTGCTTTAAAAGAACAATCATAATTGGTATATTAATCACAGAGCTAAACATGAACCTGGGTCTTGTAAGAAAGAGGCTGCAAGAGGAGTTAGAATTAAGATCACAATATTAATAACAAATTAGCTAACTGATGCATTACATTTTAACTGATGGATTTGGAAAAGGAAAGGATGAAGGTAAAAAAGGAACCTAAGATAAAACAAAGGCTTTGCTTATAAAACAGGAAAACCTGTTGAGAGATTTTAGCTAGATCTTTGCATTAGAACAAAGCATGATTTATTATCTTTGAAGGCCAGGGGGAAACACCCTTCTTGTTATGCAAGGGTGATTTAGCTATGTTACATTGTGCTATAAAGAAGCCCCTTGATAACAGGCTCTATTTAAAGTAAAAATTTCCGTTACTTCAAATGCCTTCAACATTCTTTTTAGAGTCAATTGGAATGAGTTTGGTATTTGGGTAAATCAGGAGACATGTACAGCATATTGAATGCAGCTATTTAATTCTAACAAATTTTCCATTGATTTTTCATGTAGATACACAGCATATTCTGAATATGTTTATTCGGTGCTTTGGAAACTTCACACTACATGTCAGCTTTCTTTTGAAACTATTTCATGTCCAGCATGTTCTCTGGTTTTCTTTTTTTTGTTTTGTTTTTGTTTGTTTGTTGGGGGTTTTTTTGGTTTTATTTAAAAATTAAAGCTCTTAGAAAAAAACACAGTTTTGTTTCAGTGCAGATGGCTGTAAAGATTAGCAGTCCTGTTAAATCCAGCATAGTTCCAGATGGACAATTCTGTGTATTATGTCCAGGGTGAAGTTCTCAGGAAAGACTGCTCAACTGTCTTCCACATCTGATTTACTTTGTGTGCAGTATCATACCAAATTCAAAATTTGTATGGTAAAGAATCTCTGCTTCAATAAGCACTGCAAAACTACAAGAAGTATTTACAGTGAAAGGAATAGCCTCAAGAATGTCTTTTTTACATACATTATGTGGATCTCTCTAATGGAACACATTTGATTGACTCCAGAGCTGGTCTTGCAACAATATATACCCTATTAGTATGTTATTCAGCTAGTACAAAATGGTCTGTCAAGGAATGAAATGTATTTTTTTTCTCATGTCCAGTATATACTGTAACCTATCAAATGGTTGCTTTTAGGTTTGCCAGCATACTTTTTCATTTCAGTGTCCCAGATCATCAGCTGGTGTAAATCGGCATAATTTCATTCACTTAATGTATCTAAGGATGATTTAGGAATATAGACCTGACCCAAAGCCATTAATTTCAATAGGCTTTGGTTCAGGAGCACAGAGGCTACATGAGTTCCTTTCTGACTAAGTTTCATAGCAGCTATTGCTTATCTACATATCTCAACCAAAATCATCTGTTTATTTGACTGTCCTACAGTGTTCTCTGCTTTGTTTAGGCAGTAAAAATTCATCTTTGGCCCATCTCCTTTGTATCTGACATGGAGCTCAGCAGAGGTAGGTGGAAGGTTTGTAATTGGATATTTATCCACATGTGGGAGGGTTCAATAAGCAACAGCTTTCTTCTATCCTTCAACATTACTCCAAACAGACCTGTTCAGTTGTGGTGTCACCAAGACAGAGAGAGATAAGGCAGGATGAAAGGGAGAAGCAGAAAACCAAGAGAAGAAAAAAAAACCCACTTTCATATCCTTCCTCTCATAATAATCCTGACGAATTCTCAACCACAATAAAAGCCCTTCCCCCTCCAGAATCCTTGTGCAACCCAAAATCCATTATTCTAGTTACCAATGGACATCTCAAAAGGTTGTGTTGGTTTGGATTGGATAAACACCAGAAATTAAGATGCTTACATGAACTTATGGAAAACAATGAAGTGCTCAAGAAATCATGGTACAGCTCTCTGAAGAACAAGCTCTAGTGATATATACATTAATTCCTTGTTGCAATCAAGTCAAAAATACCATGAGCAGTGTCTGATCTCAATTACATTACAATATTTCCACTTGAGGCTCTACTCAAAGCCACAAACAATAGAGGTGCACATCTTATAGTGACATGAAATGTTTTGAATCACCAACTGTTTTTAGTTTTTTGTGAATATCTGACCAGTTTTTCTTCCATATTTTATCCAAAAGGGTGTTGTTCCTGAGTCTACGACGTTGCCAACCCCTGTGATTTTATCACAATTCCAGCAATGTTAAGGGTTTTTTAACCTGTCTTATGAAAATATAATAAAAGGCCACAAACATGTTAATTTTCCGTTACTCAGAATGGCCATCATCTCCTATTACTGTTAACAGGTCTGAAGCCAGCAAGATGGCTGCCATTTTCTTAAATCTATCCACAAGTGATGCTGCCCTTAATAAAGATGGAAGCCACCTCCCACTGCTTTGAATTAGACTGAAACCAAGCCAAGGAGCAAAAGAGATGGTTCAAGGTGCAGACAGGACACTATTTGGACACAGGGACTGTGAGGAACAGCAAAGACAATGTAAAAGGAGCATCAGGAGACTGGGGGAGGGCAGAATGCAAATTTCGGGGTTGCAAGAGGCTGTGAGGGCGGGAAGGAGGCTGAGGGGGGCAAGAGGAGACTAAGGGGGGAAAGGTTAATATAATAAGCAGGCAGAAGAGTGAAGAGATGCAGGAAGAGACTGAGGAGGGTACAAAGGATAGCAATAGCGTTGGAAATGGAGTGAGTTAAAATGACAGCTCCCCTACTTGGGAGTAGTAGAAATTAAGAGCAATCCCTTTTGAGCAGCCAGTGAGAAGGACAAAGTTTCGCATGTGAATTTAAGGCTGGATTTTGATGCTTAAAAGGTCTCACACATTTTAAGGGCTGGTGGTTTCCTCCTAAAGCTTCAAAGACGCATAAGGCAAATACGAAACCCACAAATATATTATTTCAAAGAAATTCTCAAGATTTTAAGACAGTCTTATGATTTTGAAAGGCCTAACTCATGATTTCTGAATGTATGTGGGTTGTCAATCCTGGGTCTAGAAATCTAAAAGTGTAGCTTATGCAATATGGTCACTGGAGCTGATGGTATAATACGAAAATAACATTCTGAAATATTTGTTGGTAATAGCTATTTGATTTCAACAGGTTTGTTCCTCTTCTTATACACTGTTCTCAAAAAGGCATTTGTTCAACTAGAGGTGTGGGGAATGGCTACTCTTCATACAAATAAGCATTCATCTATGAACAAAGTATCTATGTGCAAAGAAAAGGATTCACTATTCATTATTCTCTTGTCTAAAAGGTTTCAGTCATCTAATCAGGGAGCTGAAACAATACCATGTGACCTACATAATTAATTACATGCTTCAGATAACAAATGGTAAAGAGTGAACAGCTGAACTGAACCTTCCACAAAAAACCCACATGATGGGTATTGTTTGGCCAACTATTCAGTAAATACTTACCCATCATGAATATAACTGCGACATTCAGAATTGGCTCATGAATGATTCACAACTGAAAAAAAAACGTGCTAAGCTCATTACATAATTTATTTACAGTGCAATAATTAGACCACATCTAAGTGCATGAATAAGAATGTGCCTATAGCTATTTTTAAAGATCTGTTTGAGAGAAAATTGTCATAGTCTTTAAAATAACAATTTTTTTTCTTTACTCTGAACATTTCTACGTAGTGTATTAACATGAATATTAAAGTCCTCTGACTCCATAGTTAATTTAGGCCCTGATGCTGCAATCAGAGACTCTACGTGTGGTGTACCATTGACTCCAATGGAACTCTGCATGGGTTCTGGGGTATATCCCAGTGGATCTGATTGCAGCATCAGTGCCTAATGGTATAAATAAAGAAGGGTTGGGGCAGTGCACAGAAATGTCTAACACTGCACATGTTTTCAAATACGTGTTACAAATCAGCCCAACTGAACACATTTTCACTCTATCCATTTTTGTGGTGACTTCTTTTCTATCTATATTTTCGTCATGTTATCATAACTTACTACACAAGACTAATATGTCTTTGCAAGAGATTTCAGAGCACCTCCTAAAATGCACAGCTTTGTCACACACACAGAGTCATCCTCAGTCATACAAACAGGCCTCAAACTGAAATTCAC
Source organism: Emys orbicularis (assembly GCF_028017835.1). Classification (NCBI taxonomy): domain Eukaryota; kingdom Metazoa; phylum Chordata; order Testudines; family Emydidae; genus Emys; species Emys orbicularis. The sequence continues at coordinate 149,910,305 of NC_088684.1, read as the reverse complement.
TGTGTATGGAATCCCATCAAAGTCAATGGGACTGCTCACCTGCTTCAAGAATGAGAACTTTGCTGATTCAGGGGCCCACATCCTGACTTAATTCAGTGACTTAAGTGTATGTGGAAGAACTTGAAACTACTAAAACTGAACCACATTGTAAATACCTTACTCACACGACTAGTCCCATTGAAATCAATGGGATTATTTATGCGAGTAAATTGTTCACCAGTGTGAGTAAATGGTTTGCAGTGTGGGACAAAGGATTTATCAAGCAAGTTTTCACTAAGATTTTGTACCCTGTAACAAAGTACAGAACTAAGTTTTACTAAACACAAAATGATAGGAGGAGTTGCCTGTCATACGTAAATGTAATGAGAGTTGGTCAAAAAAAAAAAGGTGCACACTTTTGTAAAAATAACAAAACAAAAAACCCAAATGTATACCTTTTTTCATTAAAAATTTTAAAATGATGGAAATTTTCAACCAGCTCTAATTTTAATAAACTATTAATAACTTGCTAAACTTACAGAAGGATAGATTTATCCCTGCTGGAAGTGAAATAGGGGAGTCTATGAAATAAATAGAGTTACACAAAGAGTTAATTTGACCCCTTAATATTTTGCAGTATATTTAGTCTTTGTGTGATATACTCCATATTTGTTTCTTACACAGAATTCCCATTGAAAGCAATAAAAGTTCTGCACATGGAATGATTCTACTGTCTGCCACAAGGCAACAGAATTTGGCCCTTTCTGCAGTAGTTCCAATATACATACATATTTAAACGAAGGCTGTCAATTAAGTAATCGCAGTTAATTCACAATATTAATTTAAAAATTAATCGTGATTAAAACATTAATTGGGATTAATTGCAGCTTTAATTACACTGTTAAATAATAGAATATCAATTGAAATGTGTTAAATATTTTTGCATTTTTTAATACATTTTCAAATATATTGATTTCAATTACAACACCTAATACAAAGTGTACAATGCTCACTTTATATTATTATTTTATTACACATTTTTTTGTTATATAACTGCACTCAAAAACTAAACAATGTAAAACTTAGAGCATACAAGTCCACTCAGTCATACTTCTTGTTCAGCCAATCGCTCTGACAAACAAGTGTGTTCACATTTGTGAGAGATAATGCTGTCCACTTCTTATTTACAATGTCACCTGAAAGTGAGAACAGGTGTTCACATGGAACTTTTGTAGCCAGCATTACAAGGTATTTACGTGCCAGATATGCTAAACATTTGTATGACCGTTCATGCTTCGGCTACCATTCCAGAGGACATACTTCCATTCTGATGATACTCATTAAAAAAATAATGTGTTAAATAAATTTGTGACTGAACTCCTTGGGGGGAGAATTGTATGTCTCCTGCTCTGTGTTTTACCTGCATTCTGCTATACAGCAGATTTGACAAAACGCAAAGAAGGTACCAATGTGACATTTCTAAAGATACAGCACTCGACCCAAGGTTTAAAAATCTGAAGAGCCTTTCAATATCTGAGTGGGATGAGGTGCAGAGCATGCTTTCAGAAGTCTTAAAAGAGCAACACTCTGATGCGGAAACTACAGAACCCGAACCACCAAAAAAGAAAATCAACGTTTCTGCTGGTGACATCTGACTCAGATGATGAAAATGAGCATGCATCAGTCTGTACTGCTTTGGATCGTTATCAACCAGAACCTGTCATTAGAATGGACACATCCTCTGGAATGGTGGTTGAAGCATGAAGGGATATATGAATCTTTAGCGCATCTGGCACGTAAATATCTTGTGACGCCAGCTACAACAGTGCCATGTGAATGCCTGTTCTGACTTTCAGATGACATTGTAAGCAAGAACCATGCAGCATTATCTCCCGCCAATGTGAACACATTTGTTTGTCAGAGCGATTGGCTGAACAAGAAGTAGGACTGAGTGGACTTGTAGGCTCTACAGTTTTACATTGTTTGTTTTGGTTTTGAATGCAGTTATTTTTGTACATAATTCTACATTTGTGAGTTCAACTTTCATGATAAAGATATTTCACTATAGTACTTGTAATGGGGGAATTAAAAAATACTATTTCTTTTGTGTTTTACAGTGCAAATATTTGTAATAAAAAATAAACATAAAATGAGCACTGTACACTTTGTACTCTGAGTTGTATTTGAAATAAAAATATTTGAAAATGTAGAAAACATCCAAAATATTTAAATAAATGGTATTCTATTATTATTTAACAGCGCAATTGTGCAATTCATCGTAATTAATTTTTTAATCATGTGATATCACACAATTAATCATGATTACTTTTTTTAATCGCTTGACAGCCCTAATTTAAACTGAAAGCATCAGCTCTTACTTTAAGTGTTCTGTCATAACAGAAGAAACAAGTGTTACTATTTTTAATACAACATTCTACTGTTTTATTGCTGTTTAGCATTGAAGTTGATCTGAAAATTATTTTTTTATTCTCATGTTTCTCCTTTCAATGTAAGAAAAGCAATCAGTTTTGTGTGTGGGGGGGGGAAGAAGAATCTTTAGTTGCCCTTCAGCTAAAGGCATGTGTGTTCTCTAACATAGTAAACACTTGTATCTGCTTCATTATTTACTCTGCCCGTGTTCAGATCTTTCAGACAACCAATGAATTGCCTGCCACTTCTATTTCAAATCTGTCCACCTCCACTCCAACAAATTTATTGCTGTTTTCATTGAAATAAGAATGAATGTACTTATTAAGCAGTAAGCGCCTTTTAAATATCATTCCTTTTAGTACTGTGGCTCCATGTAAAAAGTTGAATTGTTTTTTTAACAACAAATCCTTCAAAGTGGCCTTGTAAACTGCCAATTGGCCTTTTGAAAAGTACATAAATAACAGACCCGGTTTTCAAAATTTGGTGCCTAGTTAGGCACTTAAAAACCTATTTTAGAGCCTGGCCCTAGGGATTAAATCAAGCATTTAGGATCAAGTTCTCTGCTGGTGACCTAAGTGGACCTTTGTTCAATTACACCAACACAGAATTTTGCTCCTAAAATGAATTTAAGCACTTAATTATTGGGCCCAATAGTGTCATAGAAATGTTGTAACTTTACATTCAAGTTCAGCATGTGTGCCCAGGAAGAGTCATTTGAATAAGTCTGTAGTTGGGGAAATTATCTAGCTAGTTTTTTTTTCTTTTTTTTCTTTTGTGGCTTTCCTACCCACTGCTAGTTAAGCTATCTCATCTGATCATGTTTGCCAAAGGTTCTGCCAAGTGGATGGGTTCCAGTCCTATGTGTGATGTGAGAGACTTGCTGCCTGTTCTGATAGAGATATAAAAAGGGAATACACTGAGAGTGTTAAAGGATAAGCAGCACATTAGGGGAGTTCTATGGACGAGACAGTTAATGGAGCCAAAAAGAAAAATAAAGAATTCCAAAATAAAGGAATTGACTAGCCTCAGCAACTGTCTGAATAAGTCTTTAGTTGAGCTGAAGTCTGGGAATGAACAAACCAAAGCCTGGATGCCACAAACAACGGGGTACCAAAATAACAATATGTGGTAGAGGGTTCAGCAGAGAACAGGGAGTCAAGCATCCTAATGCTAATTCTGACATTTTCTCCTTCTGTGGTCTTGGACCAGTCACTTATCCTCTCTGCCTCAGCTTCCCCAGCAGTAAAATAAAGATAAGACTATTTGCAACAACAGGAGCATTGTGGAGATTAATTAATGCTTGTAATGTGCTTTGAAGCTGAAAAAGTACCACAGTGCTAAGTATCATAAACACAAATGTGATCAAGCAAACCTCTTCTCTTCACTCCAATGTATCCAACAGAAGAAAAGAAGACATTCTGTTGAATCTGTATATACTGTAATTCCTTGTAAATATCTGCAGTTAAATAACAGCAACAGAGAGATTAGATAGAACTTTTTTTTTTCTTCGCTGCCCTTTTAAATTCATTGAAATATGAGGACTAAGTATAAAGCATACGGATGGTATATTACTTTGCTTGGCTTTACAAAGTTTGTCCTATAGTTTGCTATTGAGTTGTTACTATTATTCCATGGAGTGCAGAAGCATTAATAACTGTAGGTTAGATCATACCCTAGCCCTAGGTGGACAAGTAGGGGAGAAAGCCCCTCCCTTCCCCCCATCTCCCTGCACAGCTGCGGAGGACCTACCAAGGTCTTTGGTACAGACTGGGGAAAAGGGCATGGGCTATGTTCCTGACATACTCCTCCATCTGAGGAAGTGAGTATAGAGAGGCAGGAAATAGGCACAGCCATGGCTCTGCACATGACACTCCAGCCAATGGAACTCGACCAATCTCACAGGGAAAGTATGTTAAGTCTTTGAAATAGCTGATGCTGCACTCTCCCCATTCCAATATAAAATGGTTGCATGGGAGTAATTGTGCTTCAAAGAGTTGTATCTAAAGCACAGTTTCTTCCTAGAGTTTCTCCTGCAGTTGCACAGCTATATGCTGGGACCACATTAAGGGCCTAACCTAAAGGCTTAATTTAGCCATATGTGGGACTGGGTAGAGAGCTCCAGCCCCCTCCTTTCCTCTTCCTTTTCCCCACTCCCAGCTACTCTGCGTAAATCCAATTGGCTGAAGGGAGAGAGACTGAGAGTACAACTCCAAAACACGGACATGGCAATCAGTATGGACCCACCTGGAAGGGTTTTAGCCAAAGAATAGATGGGGGCTGGACAGGGAAGAAGCCCGGAATGTTTTGGGGAGACAACAAAGAGAGCTGGGCAGCAGCAGAAGCAGCAGCACTGATTGAGCTGGGGTAGTTTGAACTAGAAGCTGCTTGGAGGAGAGCCTGCTAGTTTTCACAGAAGGGGAGGCTTACAGCCACCTAGCCTGGAGCTGACAGGAGAGAAGGATCCATCAGTCTGAGTTCACAATGCATACCAGGCTCAAAGTGCTTGGACAGGCTGAACTCTGGGATTGCATTGTTGTGGGGCTGTTTTGCTGTATGCTGTGCCAGGGCGAGCGTGCCTGTGTAATTCCTGCCAGAGATTCTGACCTGGATCTACTCCTGGCTTTGTTGTCCTATTGTTAAGTGTGGTGCTTGTTTCAGGTGTTAACTCTGATCTCCTGGGAAGGAGGGCTGGTGTTTGTGCAGCCATGCGTGGCTAGGGCCTGGAATCCCTCCTTCCATCCTGGGAATCTCGCCGACCTGGTACACAAATAAACACACTTCACAGGCTCAAGGATAGCTGTGTCCCCAGGAGTATGTTTTCAGTGCCACTCTCCTTTGGGTGTTCTATGAGGAGGGCAGCTTTAAACTGTGGTCAGGGCTGTAGCTGGACAAAATTTCAGTCAAAACTTTCTTCCAATAAAAAATGGAGATTCGGCATCAAGCAAATTCATGTCAGTTTTACCAAATTTTTCATTATGGAAAACACAACAAAACAAAAACAGATCTGAAAAAAAGTCTAAACATTTCACTTCAACATTTTCAACATTTTCAAAATTAAACATTTTGATTTTTTTGAAACTTTTTGACTTTTTGTTTCAAGATTTTCTTTCCTTTTTTAAAAGAAATGCAAAAATGTAAAAAAGTTTTAAACTGAAATGAACCATTTCATTTTTGATCAAACAAAATATTTCAGTTGATCCAAAATGATTTTTTTTCAACTTTTCAATTCACTTAAAACTTTGAAAGAAAACATTTTCAGGTTAAGCCAAAACAATTTTTTCCCCTACAATTTTTTGGAACTGTCAATTAACTGAAAAACCTTTTGTTTGCAGAGCTCTAGCCAAGAATCCCTCTTTGTGCGCCATCCCCATCCAGCACCATTGATATCTGAGGTTTCCCTGATTGTTTACAGGCTTTGCCTGGGGAAAGTTGATGACTTTCCATCCCTAGGACTCTCCGCCTGGGTTAGGATGGCAGAAGCGCGCACGCGCGCGTGTGTGTAGACACATTGTATGAACTGAAATGAAACAAATCTATATTTAAAAAGTGGAAAAGTGTGGGGACAGGGACCATGCACTGAGGTAATGATAGTATTGGGATTCCAGAGAGAACTGGCAGTGCCTGCAAATAGAGCATCAAAGCATATTAATGACAGTCTAGGCTCCTAGGGCATGTATACACAGCATTTTGGAGTGAGCCTCCCAGCCCGAGTTGACAGACTCAGGCTAGGAGGGCTCATACTAGTGGTTTTAAAATAGTTTTACAGACAGTGCTTTGAAGTTGTGGCTAGGGCTGGACCTCTGGTTCTGAAGCCTGGGGGTGGAGAAGGAAGGGGGCTTCAGAGCCCAAGTTTCAGCCTGAACCTCTACTTCAAAGAGTTACCTACACAGCTATTTTTCCAGCACTAGTATGAGCCCTGTTAGCCCGAGTCTGTTGACGTGGGCTGGAAGACTCACTGCCATGGACTGTTCAGACATACCCTTAGTGATGTGTCTAGTCAGAGATAGTCAAAACAGAAATGAAAATTTGATCTCAGGGGCCTGGTATTGATCTCACTTAGGTTGGCTTAAACCAGATGTTTAAATCAACAGAGTGCTACTGTTGTAAAACTAATGTAAGCAAGGACAGAATCAGACCCTACATTTTAAAGTCTCTAAGGCTAGGTCTACACTACGGGGGGGGGGGGAGGTCGACCTAAGATACGCAACTTCAGCTATGTGAATAGCGTAGCTGAAGTTGCATATTTTAGGTCGACTTACCTGGCTGTGAGGACGGCAGCGAGTCGACCGCTGCCGCGCCGCCGTCGACTCCGCTTCCGCCTCTTGCCGCGGTGGATTTCCGGAGTCGACGGCAGAGCGATCAGGGATTGATTTTATCGCGTCTTCACTAGACGCGATAAGTCGATCCCCAATAGATCGATTGCTACCCGCCGATCCGGCAGGTAGTGAAGACGTGCCCTAAGTCTTTCAAAACCGTGATTTAAATTAAGTTAAATAATATGTGGTGATTTTATAGACAGTATGTCCACTCAGGACAAATGAGACCCAAGTAATTTCATTTACTCCTCCAGACCTTGACAACCCCTAAAATACCCTCATGATATCACTTAAAAAATTAAACACCCCAGGCTCTTAATGAATTAACTAATTTATTTACTTTTGTTATTGGAACGAACCTCGCCCTAATGGTAATTTCCCTGATGTGGTGCCAGTGGTACCCTGATCTTTTTCATCCCAAGTAAGGGTACAGTAAACTGCATGTTGAATTCTACATCAAAGATTAAATTTAAAAATCCACAATTTTTAAACTGTGAGATTCCAAATACCCATGTACGCACACATTATTACTACAGGCTCTGGCAAACAACTGGATGTTTACCCTCCAAATTAATTACATTTTAAGTACTTCTAAAATGGGGAAAAAGCAAATCTTAGTTATATAAATCCATTAAACAAATTTCATCTGCTTCTAAAGATGTATAGTAGCTAATTAAATAGTTTAATAAAAAGTTTTTATCTAAGGTATTTATGCCCACTAGGTGTGCAACAATTACAAGTTTATTTTTCATGTGGCTCTTCTTAGTGACCTGATAATATTCAGAAAGCATTGTAAGAGGAATAGGTGGAGCTGTTATTAATTCTGCCGTAAATTGCCAAAAGATTTATTCGTGATGGTCACTGTATTGTTAGTCATTACTAGAACTGATCATTTTTACCAGAGCCAACATTAAACAAATCTGTTGGGAGAATGTGTGCAGAGGTTACTGTATGCAGGAAAAAATAATATTTCATTACCCTTTGACAGACATACAAAATCCAGTTGATCCAAGCAACAGTAAAAAAGCCTGATAAGCTCTCACTAATTTAACTGTACAGATGATCAGGGGGGGGGAAAGATTTAAAAATAGACACGTTTTTTGCAGGATATTTTTTATATATATTTTTTGACCAGCCCTATTCAATAGAATCACAAATCCTGTATCAGCCAATTGACCTAAACATTATTGTTGGTGTTCTATTTTGCCTCTTTATGTGTGCAACCACTTCCTCCACGTTTCATTTTTTTAAATTAGTTCATGGCTATTGTCATGCTGTCTGCAGTGGCTCATGACTATGAGTGCCAACTGCAAGGCAGACTGTCAAGAATCAGGGCAAACCCCCCAAACTTGTTGCATGTTCTATAATTAGATTTCACCAACTCAGTAACAAGTGTGAAATCCACAAGCACTATAACAGTCTTACCATGGAGTCACAGACAGTACCCTTTGGCATGACAATATATCTTGCCAACCAGGCAAGCTGGGTGTATGATAAATTGTCACTTTACACCAAAAATCACAATAATATTCAGGTTACTCCCAGACCCAAAGAACCAGTCACTTAACCCAGGTCAATTGTACTCAGATCTCAAACCAAAGACAATGCTTGCATCCAATCCTGTAACAAATTAACTAAAGGTTTATTAACCAAGAAAAATAAATGAAAGTGTTCTTTAAAGAGTTAAAGTAGGTAAGCATACACATACAGTTACAGTCAAGTTTCAAAAGGTAATACAAACCTTTATAGTAAGCATTTAGGCCTAAGCCAGGCAAAACCCCTGGGGACTCCTCGCTTATGCCCCTCAGAGTTCAAGCAGCACTGGAATAAGTTTTTTTTAATAAGCATTTTTATTCCCTTCCCCCCCAGCATTCATGCTGTGATGGGACGAGGGCTTGGGCATATACCTTCTTCAGGGCCATAGAGGAAGCAATCAACAAAGTCTTTTGTTCACAATGGCTTAGCTGATGTCTGTAGATGTTCTTTTGGTGGGGAGGAGATAACATCTCTTGTGGTGAACTAGTATTTTGTACTTGCTAATGTTTCTCCCATGACTATGGGGGATTTACAGTCTCAGGCCTGGTCTACACTACCCGCCTGAATCGGCGGGTAGAAATCGACCTCTCGGGGATCGATTTATCGCGTCCCGTCAGGACGCGACAATCGATCCCCGAATCGACGCTCTTACTCCACCAGCGAAGGTGGGAGTAAGAGCCGTCGACGGGAAGCTGCGGAGGTCGATTTTGCCGCCGTCCTCACAGCGGGGTAAGTCGGCTGCGATACGTCGAATTCAGCTACGCTATTCGCGTAGCTGAATTTGCGTATCTTAAATCGACCCCCCCTGTAGTGTAGATGTAGCCTCAGACTATGTTTACACTACCACTTATGTTGGCAAAACTTATGTTGCTCAGGGATGTGAATATTCCACCCCATGAGCAAAATAAGTTACGCTGGCATAAGCTAGTCTGCCGCTCGCAAGGGTGGGGGTTTTATGCCGACGGGAGAGCTCTCTCCCATTGGCATAGAGTGTCTTCAGCATACATGGTACAGCTGCGCCATTGCAGTGCTGTAAGTGTAGACATGCCCTTAGCAAACATTGTTATAGTTACAGAGCAAACATTTAAACATTAACGTATAACATGGAATACAGTTATTATAAATAGGATTAACATATGGTTCCTCCTACATGCTATTCAAAAGGTTTAAAAACATCAAGTTAACATCTATTTTAATAATGCTAACACAGAGATGAACCAGACTGGTTTCCAGCTATGCATTTTTCAGTGTTCAATGAGGCCCAGGGCCTTGGCATGAGCTGGCACCTGGTCTGCCAGCATCACAGTCATCTCTCCCTCTCTTTACTGCTGTCGTTTCAGATGTGGGACTTCAGGGGGCCACTACAGTCAGACTCAGATTTCAGTGTTCAGATGCTCTACACTGTTTTTTCCACAGTGATTCAAAGAAAGCTTTATGGATGCAGGAGCAGATTCTGATTAACAGCCGGTGTACCACTAGCTGCCATGCTTCAGTGCTGCCCCTCTTTGTCCTCAGCATACCCATAATTTCCCAAAGGCGGATATGCCATTACACCCAAAAAGACCAGTAACACATTGGGTGGAGTTAGAGATAACTACCAATGAGTTAATAAAAATCTTGATGAAGAAACAATCTTTGTCAGTCGCCAAGAGACAATTTGTATGCCATCGGGTAAATTCAACTACTCACATATCTGCAGAGTAACATATAAAAGCCCAAAAGGCATAATCTAAGAAGACAACTTTATCATCTATAAAATAACCAACTGGAATGAACCTGTCCTGGATGGATTCCTTAATGACAGAGAGGAACTGACTAAGCAGCTTGGTAGGAGTCACTATGAGCTACTCAACTTCACCATAGTAAGGAAAGGGCTCAGTGTGCAACAAAACCACAAATCAATTAGGTTTCAAGAACGCACTTTTTGCAGGAATTAAGAACTCTAGTGATTAAGGTGGAATAAAAATAAGTATTATAATAGGAGGGGGCTGAGGGGGTAGATTATAACAAGGCTATATGATTATAAGAAAATGCAGATGACATTTCCTTTGAAAATGATAGAAGGAAAAATGTGGATTCATGAGAGACTACTCAGAGACCTAAGGGTAAAAGTAATACCTTTTACTAGAAAGCCAGAAGTGGGGAAGCAATCAAAAAGATTACATGTGAGTTTGTAGCACACAGCTAAACACATCACTGTTCCTCTCATGTCTAAGGTAATTTGTGTCTGTTATTTGAATAGCCAAAAGATTGGCTAATGGCTGGTCTTGTTGCTCTGTGAAGAGTGCATCACATTTCCACCTGAGATACCAAGTTTTTATTTCCAGATCCAATTATTTATTCACTTAGTGCAACAAGTGTTAGGAGCACTGCAGAGATAATACAATCTGGGCTTCCTAAAGGGAGTAGAAAATATTTTATTTTGAAGTAACCCTTGTAGCAGAGCAAGGTTCAGGTTTACTGGAAAAAAGAAACCCACCCAACCCTCCAAAGCCAACGAGAGTCACCAGAAGAGTGTGGGGGACTTCTGAGAGTTCTGTAAACTGAGCTGTTGGGTTGGGGAGAAAACAAAGAGTTTAGTCTAATGGGGGAAATAGTTTAAGGCTACTTGTCACTGTGCCAGGGTTACTATTCACACCGCCTGGCTTTCCAGACTCCTTCCCTTTGTGACTTCTATTCCCTTGCTTTCCAGCCTTCTCCTCTCTTCTCCTGAATTCCATTTCTACTTTGGGGCCAGATCAGGCTTGACCCTGACACAGGTGCACAGTATGAGGGCATAAGGGACTTTTCACACTTTTGGTCAGGTCACACAAGAGGCAGGAAGAATTCCACTTTATGTGCTCATGAGTGTGCAGGAACTGGTTCAGTTCTATTCTCTTTGTACTTCATGGTACAGTACTTCAAATGGTGAGAGTAAGGATGAGTAATAACTGGAGTCATGGCTCTTCCCCTGTGCACTGGAGGCAACGTGTTTCCTGATGCTTCCCTTGATGCAGCATCAGGACAAATGACACAACCAAACGCTTACCAGTGCACTAAGACCTTGGCTGGCTTCGTGCATTACTTGCCTGTCTTCCATTTGAAATTAATATGCAATAAGAATTTTGGCCTTCCAAATCCCAGGCTGTGCACCATGTTCACTGTAGCACCGTGTGCACAATGGAGGAGATGGCAGTTGACTGGAACTTTGGTTGCTGTAAGATTGGTGGCTGGAAAGGAGGACTCATGAGCATGGGGAGGTTAGTCAGTCAGGGAACCTTATGACTATATTGAAACTGGGACAAAACCTGGTTTTCAATACATTGTAATTATAATAGTATTGAGAGTTGCCAGGTAGGGCCATTACAAAGAGTTTCACACATTCTGTTTAATTCGATGTACAGCCAAATATATCCTGGAAAATTCTTATTGTTATCTGTGGTACTATTATTTAGAGAAGCTGAATTTTGTCTTGTTTACTTTCTTAGTCTTTCTCTGACTAAATAACTTCTTAAGCGTAGAGTTACTGTCTACAGGTTCTATCCATGCAAACAAAGAGAATGGTATAAGGGGTCAAAATATTAAAGTGTTCAATACAAAGACGAAGGCACCCTCAGAAAACCAGGACTTTCCTGGTAACTGTGCTTGGGGAAAAGGAGAGAGAAAGTGTAACGCTGACAGACCCCGGTCATCTGCAGGTGGGATCAAACCAGGGACCTCTGGAGCTTAGTGCATGAGCCTCTACAGCATGAGCTAAAAGCCAACTTGCTGTTAGCTAAGGCTGCAGAGCAGATTCATTTTGTCTCTCTATCTTTAAGTGGTTTGATGCCACTACGGGACACAACACCACACCCAGAAGGTGTGTGGGTTACAAAAGCATTTTTTTTCCTTAAGAAAAAAAATCAGCCCACATATCTGATGGAACATTCATTTGCTTCTTTAAAACTTAGAGCCTTATTTCTGTGGAACACCCTTTCAAACAAATGAAATATTCTAGTGGATCTCAACAGTTTCCATCCCAGGACATCCCTTTCCACCTATCTGGAACTTTATCCCATTTAGCAATATGGGAAAGACAGTGTGGTTGTGATGCCAACACCTGTTCTCATCCTCCCTAGGCTGAGAAACCATGAAATATTCAACCACACTGGATACACATTTTAGTCAAGAATTATGATCAGTAGTTTACAGTATTATGAGTACATTTGCTGTTAATATATTCAGCAATGAAATAGTTAATTTGACATTTTAATGTCATCATTATGTTTCAGAGATAACACCTCATTTGGACAAATGCAGGAAAATGGCACCACTTGCACAGCTATTGTTTCAGTTTCTCAGAAGACAGTCCTGCATCTGCATCACATTCAGAAGGTTTCTGTTGAAATTGGATTGGTTGGAAATCTTGTTGTTTGACATAGAAAGCTTAAATTCTATGAGAAACAGAATATCAGAAATAGCAACGCTTGTGGGAAAAAACCCTAAATGTGTGAAGAAATTTTACACATACACAGAGGTTTCCTTGACAATACCTTGCAAAGTTATTTGCTGTAGGTAACAAGATTTGGCCAGAGTCAGACAGGACGTGGCTTCAACTCTTGAAAATAATAATAAAAATAATTCTGCTCCCTTAAAAATGCAGGAATAGTCTAGACCACAGGCTCCCTGACTTCTTATGTTCTGGCTGCCTAAGTATCCAAGTGGCTCTCCACTAAAGTAATTTCTTTGCTAAATATTTCTGCCACAGTAAAGGAGTCATCATAATGTGTAATGCTTTAATAGTCATTCAAATTAAATTAAGATACAGCCTGGCACAATAAAATCTTATCAGCACCTCTCCAGAAATCCAATTATGATATTGATTACACATATCCAGGAGTTTCCTTTCTTTTATAAAAATAATAATTTCCTCATAGATCAGACCTCACTACACAAAGCTTTTGTTGTATTTACAGACATATAAAATGAGATTGTCCATGTCTTCCTGTCTTCTGTTGTCCAGCACAAGTGCTGCACATGCATAGCACCCATACATGCAGCAATTAAATAATCATCCAGAAACTTTCCTTGACTAAAAGGTGGAAACCATCCTTGCCAAGGTGGAAACATGCTGCAAATGTAGCTTCATCAACATATTTTCTTTCCTTTGGGGCTACTGGGGACAAGATCTCTGGCTACTTCCTCAGAGTATCTTATGTTTGAGAGTCACGGTTCACTATGGACTTGATCCAGCTCTCATGGAAATCAGTGGAAGTCTCCCTAAAATGAATAATAAATGAGTATGTGTTATTCATTTATTTAAATTTTTTCAGTTCTGTACATGCCATACTCCAGGTCCACAGTACAAATTAAAATACAAACATTTATCAAATATCCATTACAGAACTCTTAAAAATACTCCCCAACCGCCAAATGGCCTCCATTCCATCTCCCATTCATGGCCACTCCCTATTCTCACCCCAATCCAGTAAAAGCTTGGGCAGGGAAGCAGGGGATGCACAGAGGAGAGAATAACTCTTGCAGCATTCTATGAAGGTAACCAAAATCCAGGTTTTTACAAACCAAGTGGGAAGCGGAAGTTAACTCCAGAACCCAAGATCTCTCAGGGTCCTCCTCCTGCCATTGGCCCCTCCCTAGCAAACCAGGGGCTGGTAGCTCAAGCATCTCAGATTATAGTAACTCCGACAGTATTTCACTGATTGCCTCTCAATCAAAACTTACACCTCAAATAAACAGTGCATTGCAATAATCTAACCTCAACATGACAAAGGCATAATCTACTTTTATGGGGTCTGCATCTGAGGGTACAGGGCACACAATCTTGTCAGCAAGTAAAGATGGTAAAAAGAGTATGCTTGGCAACCTTTGCTGTCTGTGCCTAGAAGAGCAACTGAAGATCTAATTGGTCCCTAGTGTAACTTACAGAATCATTTAAACTGTTCTACATTATTTTGGCTAGTCCTTTTAAAAGCTGATGTGCTGGCCAGTGATCACCCCCTCACATTTATCGGAGCACCCCCTATACCTAGGGAGGGGAAGGGGGTGCAGAGTTGAGAATGGGTGGCATGGAACTTCACAGCACCTGGAAATTCCCCTCTATAGCATAAAGCTGCCCTACTGGGACAACTCATGATTCCCTTTGCACTGCCTGAGTTTCTCTGGCACCAAGTCCTATTACTGTGGGGGTGGAGGGGATGGAGGGCGAGCAGGGTTGAGAGTGGGGTGGGATGGAACTGGCTATGCTGGCTTTACAACACTCAGATATTCCTCCCTTCAGCAGGAGGAGGCCTGGCTCCTTGTTAGGACAACTCTTCAACTCCTTTGTAGTGCCAGAGTTTCTCTGGCACCTTCCCTTCTCCTTCAGGATGGCACTGAAAATTAGCTCAGAACCATGGCCCCAGCACTTCCTCGCTGTGTAATTTTGTCCACCTTCAGCAATGAAGTGTAAAAGAAAGTTGCTGCCAGGGTAATAGGGAAAAAAATGGCTTTTATAGCTCTGGTTCTTCCCGGCAGGGTGCGGCAGGAGCACAGTGATAGCTTTGCCTCTGTGAATGCGGGAAGAGAAGTGAAAAAAGACTAAAAAATTAAGCTTTAGCTACAGTGAAATTTTATGTGGGAGAAAGTACTTCACTGAGTGTTTTCTGCAGGTAAAAGTAAATAACAAGTTGGTGAAATTTCCTGATGATGCTAATCTATTTAGTTAGTGAAACCTATTATTATTATGACTTTTTATCACTGTAGTGCCTAGGAACCTGAGGACCCCATTGTGATAAGTGCTGCACAAACACAGAACAAATCTCTAGTGGATTCTGAGAAAGTGAAAAAACATCTAACTAAACTAGCTGATTTTATAACATGATTGTAAAAAGAAATTGAAAATATATAAGATCAAGGTAATCCAGACTGAAAAATATAATATAATCTTCCCATGTACATGGATAGAGACGGAAATAAATACTTTAGATCCACTCATTGGGATAAAATAACTGGCTTTCATGGATGGGTCAGCAAAGATGTCTGGACAATTCTCAACAGTGGTTAAAATAGCAAACAATACATTTTGGGGCATTACAAACTGGAATATAAGACAGAGGTATATTTGTATCTTGAGTGCTGTGATCAGTTTTGATCACCTCAGCCCCAAAAACATGGCAGAGGTTGAAAAAATCACCACAATAATGGCTTTTAGGAGAAGTGATGATTGTTAGCACGAGCTAAATTGTTGTAAGAAAGCATCCCGCACAACTCAGGAGCTCAGAGTTTACCAGCAGTAAAACAACAGTCAACTGCCACCTGCTGGCCTCTGATTGAAACAGGAAGTTCCATATAGTTCTAATTCAAAGATCCAAACATGCAAATTAGATGATTATTATTACTCGCATTAGGGATGGATTCACACATGATAAGAGGTTACAAAGTGTGGTATTATTTTTCCTAGAAGGCGAGGAGTCAGAGGACATTTAAACGAGGTACCCAAAATTGTCAAAAGCATAGGGTGCAATTCACCCCTTCACAAGTCAGTGCACAGCCTAATCACCACTTAGATGCTCAAAGTAGGGCTTATTTGGCATTCAAGAGGTGGTTAGGAGTGAATTTCACTTATATTGAATAATGCCTCAGATGCTCCTTTTTACATGAATAAGGGGAGATTCCATGAAATTAAAAGACAATCAGTTTAAGCATATAGCATACTTCATCATGAAGCACATAATCAACTGGTAGAATTCACTGCCGCAGGAGACTATTGAGACAAATCATGTATCCTTGTACATATTTTTGAAAGGATTAGATATTTCTCCATGCTGTTAAAATTTGCAACTGTACAATCCAAAAAACAGTAGATATAAGGGAAATGGAATTTCATGCTTCAAGGCATAAACTGATCAGCTGAGAAGTTTAGGGAAGAATTTTTCTCTCACACACTGTATTGTACTGTTGGCTAGCTGCAATAAGGAAGTTCTTCACTTTCATTCAAATCAGTGTTTCCCAACTTGGATGGGAGGAGGCAGGCTTGACCTTGGTGGGAAGGGGGCATTTAGGGCACAGAACAGTAACACTAAAGAAAGCATGATCCTGGATTTGTCCCTCACTAGCCATCCCCCGACCCAAATTCAAATATGCTCATGTGGCTGCAGGTAAAGCAGCATGTGGCTCCATGAAAGATCCTCCATGAAAGATCCCTGCTCACACAGAAGTTCCTGATGTAGTCTGTGATAGGAGCTAACTGTGCAGTCTGTGATAGGACTGCTGGATTACGCCACAGCCCAGCGACCCATGTTTCTCTCCTCTGTTCCCATAGCACTCAGTTACACTACAAATGCATGTCTGACCTGTTACCATAAAGCCAGACAACAGCAGATGCTGCCACCTACCAGACCATGCAGTCTTCTGCCTGCTGGGGAACACGGAGCTGGACAGACGAAACAAGAGAACAAAAAAGTATAAAATTTAAAAAGCAAAAAGAAATACAGAGTAAAGAAAAAAGAAAGAAAGAAAAACACAAAGGCAGAAAACCAAGGAAAGAAAATAGAGAGGCAACAATCAGTAGGTGGGCTTTACCAGAAAAGGTTTGAACTAAAGCATCAAGGATAAGCCACCAGTCCAGACAGTCAGCTCAAATATGGCAACTTCACTTAACTCAGAAATAGACTGTGGTCTAGAACAGACTTTTCCAGTCATTTTTAGTGGAGCCTCATTTAAAATAGATTGGCAGATGGACCATCTTTGTATGTGCAGTGATGGCTCCATGGGCCTAGGTCATATATGTTCTTTCACTTTAGCTGGTGCCATGGGAAGAAACTGGGGCCTGTGGCTTACTGATTTAGCCTTCAGTCCTACTCACAGGACCTGCTTCTGTGTCCAGCAATATAACGTACTTTCAAAGAGAGCAAACTATGGGATGTTGTTGTTTGTCACAGGTAGCTATTTATCTGTTATTGCTTACTTACATAGCATGTGCAATGCATATTTCTGTGCAAGGCATCAGCTAAATGGTATCAGTATGAACATACATCCTTTGTTTGCACAGTTACCTGATTCAGATGTGTAAATGAATACTCTGAGGGTATGCAAGTGGGGGTGCATTTGCTCTTGCATTTGATGTGCATGTGAGACTCCACTAGACAAACTTCATCAGTCCTTCAATGAAATGACATGAGTGAATAGTGCATAACTATGTATTCAGAACCACTCTCCTCTATAGCTGCAACATGTGGACTATTTGAAAATGCCACATAAAATGCTTGGACCAATTCCACCTACAATGTCTATGGCAGATAGCTGGAATTAAGTGGCAAGATTTGGTTCCAAACACCAATGTCTTTGACTGCTGCAACATCTCAGACACTGAAACTTTTCTAGTGAGAGTGCAGCTGAGATGGTGTGGTCATGTGGTCGGTATGCCTGACAGCAGAACACCGAAGGCCGTCCTTTACAGAGAACTGCAAACTGGAACTTGTTTTAGAAGCAGACCAAGAAAACATTACAATGACACTCTCAAGGCCAATCTTGCAATGTTGACCTCAACATCTGGGAGCTCAACCCATGACATGATCCGACAGCAGCAGCTCTGCCTCCTCAGATGGAAAGATTTCAAGAGTTTGCAGATTGCTGCAATCCAGGAGAGACATGAGAGGCAGAAAGCTAAAAGCAGAGCAGATTCATCTACTTTGTCTTCCCCTGTGGCACTTGTGGACAGGACTGCAGGTCTGAAATTGATCTTTGGTCTCATCTCAGGACCCACAATAAGTGACTGTCGCTCATCCATTGAACTCGATAGAAGACTCCATCATGTGTTTAGAAACAGGCAGAATTTCTTCTTTTTTCCTGTTAAAACTACACAGATTAGCTTTTTTCACTGAACATAAGCGTACAGCAGGCACCACAGCACAACCAGACTAGTAAGATGTAATCGATGTATATAAAAAAATTAAGTCTAAATTAAATTTTGTACTCAGCATTTAGACTCCACAATTAAGCTGCTTTGACTTCAGAGATGTGTTATCATCATCATCATCCATTTGGCCCACTTGATGTGTTTTGATGTTAAGCAAAGTATGCAAAATGTATTTTATACAAGCCAAAACCAAGATAAATGCACTGCTTTCAGGTGCAGTATTGATCCACTCAGTACTCAGAAATAGAATATGCATAAATATTACATATTGAAAAAATTGTACTCTGTCATTCTACAAGAGAAGCATTTAATTTACTGTAATAAATTACTTATTTGACAGATTGCAGACACAGTAATGTTTACTGTATTTTAAGGTCTATCTTGTCTCCTTGTTCTTTGTGATATTTTGGCCCTCAGAGATAATTCATGATTTACTCTTTATCTTGTTGCAATGATAAGTGCAGTGAATTATATCTGGAATTATTTTAGCCAATCAGGAATCCTGATTAGTTGTAGTCTAATTAAGGAATAATGAATGGGGAAGTGACAAATTTCCCCTTCCTCATTTATTCTTGTAATTAAATTGCATACCATGCATCAATCAAATCTATGTTATTAGGAATTGCAAACTTTTTCAGGGGTTCACATGTTGCTTCATTGGCAGAGAAGTTCATCAGGTTTTATGGCCACCTGTCAGATAATCACAAAGCACAGACTTTAAGCTAACTAGCTAATCATGACCTCAAGGAAGGATAGAAAACAATTAACCAGAGCTGTTACAAGGACTTCATTGTCTTACTTCTTCCCAATCCGTCTGCCATCATGGAATTGTGCAATGCTCTCACAGGGTATGGAAGAGAGTCAGGGCACTGATGTTCGGGTAATTATTTAGTATGCCAGCCAAAGACTGAGGTGCAATAGTTATCCCTGGATCTTTAATTCATGCATCAATTTAGCACAGCCTAGGCTGCCGATTGTTCTCACACAATGTTGCCCTAAGACTTGGCATGGACTGAACAGTAATGGAATAGACTGCAATGCTGACTAAACTAAAAGCAAATCCTCCATAGAACAAAGCCAGACAGCACCCCACATCCCATCACATCTATCAGTAACAGATATAATGTATCGAGGAAGCAGCATGGTCTAAAGAAATAAGTACAGAGTTTGGAGTCAGGAATTCTGCAGTACTAAAACTTCGAGCTGGTCAGTAAAGAAGAATTTTCCAGTGCAAAATTTAAAATTTTCTGAGGAAAAAAATAAAATGGAGATATTTTAGCCAAAATCCAAAATTCACAACTGCAACTCCAGTGCATCCTAAGAGTTGTAGTTTAGGTGCCTCATGGTCCCTTTCTCTTGTACAGACTGGGTGCCCTGGTCAGAGTATGTTTCCATGATGCACCATAATGAGGCGAGGCAGTGCATCATAGGAGTTCCATGACCATAGTGCATCATGGGAAATGAATTCCATCTGGGAAGCCTGGCCCACAGAAGAGAAAGGGGACATGAGACAACTGAACTACAATTTCCACTATGCATCATGGTGACATTTCCAATTTGAAATACTTTGTTTCAGGCATTTGGGATTTTGATTTTCAAAGAGTTGAAATTTTCCATGGAAATAGGACACTTTTCACAAAACATTTTGTTTAGTGAAAATCCTAGTTTTCCAGCTAAAAATAGTTTTTCACAAATTGTGATTAGCCCTATTACAACTTCTGCAAATGCTGACAGTGCAGTCTGACTCTGGGTAACTCACTTTGCCACCTGTTATAAACTTCCCCATCTGAAAAATGGGGAGAATAACACATGATTACCTAATAACCCTACAGCAGTGTCATTAATTAACATTTTAACAGTGCTTTCAATATGCACATTGGCATGCAAGTTCTAAATATTGTTATCTTCATGGCCGTCTGTTATCAAAATTCCCCTCCAAACCAGGATCCAGTCTCTTGCATATGGATCAGGTTGTTTTAGCTGCCCTTTTTAATGTGGAATACCTGCTATCTTCCTATTTTTATGGTTTGATGCTTTCATCCCCTTTTGTTATTTCATATCCCACCATGCCAACTCTGATTGCTGCAATTGGGTGACTTAACCAGAACTGTGGGATACAAAATAACAGTAATAAAAGATCAGAATGCAGAAACTGGCAGGTGAAATATTTATGCATAGAACATCAGCAACAGCTGTGTTATGCCAGTGTCAACAGCCAATTGATCCATGCTAAGTGTATCTATTTATGGCACTTGTGCCTTTTTTTCATTAACTGAGTATAAAATGAAGTTGCACTGAAATTTTGGAGTGGAAGTAGCCACCCACAAATTAAGAGTGGAACTGAAGTTCTATTATAAACTCAATTTTGCCCCATGCCTGAATTCCAAAGTATACCAGAAAAAAGTCACACTGGCCTCAAAATTGGTAAATTAGATCTCAGGCAGAGGTATACCTTTTCTACTAAAGTTGAAGTGAAATGGACAAGAGGTTCCTGAATTATTATATACTTCAAAAAGAGGTGTTCACCAAAGTTCAAAAAGCCTATCTCTTTTTCTTGTATTTAGCTGTGACCCTCTGAGTATCTTTCCTAGGCCTGAAGAATAGCTCTGTTTGCCTTGAAAGCTTGTCTTTCACCAGCAGAAGTTGGTCCAATAAAAGATATTTCACCCAACTTGTCTCTCTAATATTTCTTTTCTGCACAGAATTTTCAAAATGTAAACCAATCACTAGGAAAGCTTGTGAGTAGAAAAATAATTATTTCCACCAAATGTTCTTCTGTTACATTTGAGCCAATGAGCATCCTATGACGCATAAGAATTTGTGGGCAACAAACATTCTAACGGTCAGTGGGGATATTCCATTCCTGCTGACGTCAGGGAGATCCACAGGAAGGGTAAGTGGAAATCTCATCCCAGATTGCTTCCCTCCCCGCACCTCGTCTCTCCAGTACACTACCCTCCAAAGTCTGTGTGTGCATCACAAAAAAGACACTGAGGCCTGGTCTACACTAGTCTGTTATTTCGGAATTAGCCAAGTTAATTAAAAAAAAATGATTCCGTCCACACGACCAAACCGTTTTTTTTTTTTCGATTTAAAGGACTCTTTAATCTGATTTCTGTACTCCACCTCGGCAAGTGCAGTAGCGCTTAAATCGAGATCTCAATCCCAGGTTAAAGGTATTGTGGACGCAATTCAATGTTATTAACCTCCGGGAGCTATCCCAGAATGCTCCCTTGTGACCTCTCTGGACAACACTCTCAAGTCCGATGCACTAGCCAGATGGGCAGGAAAAGCCCCGGGAAGTTTTGAATTTCTTTTCCTGTTTGGTCACCATCAGCACAGGCGACCATCAGCACAGTCCACCATCACAGGAGATCACGCAGTCCCGGATTCGCAGACGAGCTCCAGCATGGTCTGAACGGGAGGTACTGGATCTCATCGCATGTTGGGGAGACGAGTCTGTTATGGCAGAACTACATTCCAAAAAAAGGAACGCAAATACGTACGCTAAAGTCTCCAGGGCCATGATGGAAAGAGGCTACTCCAGGGACACAGAGCAGTGCCGTACAAAAATCAAGGAGCTCAGGCAAGCGTACCAAAAAGCCAGGGAGGCGAATGGGCGCTCTGGGTCACAGCCCCATACATTCCACTTCTACCGTGAGATGCATGCAATTATGGGGGGTGACGCCACCACTACCCCACCACTGAATGTGGACATCTGCAAGGGGGGAGTTGCACGGAGCGAGAAGGAAGAGTCATTGGAGGACGAAGAGGAGGAGGAGGAGGAGAGTGCACAGGCGGCAAGTGGGGAATCCGTTTCCCTCCCTAGCCAGGAACTATTTTTAATGCTGGAGCCAACTGCCCCCCTCCCCCCCCCCGCACTCCGAAGGCGGGCTACCGGACCATGACCCCGGAGAAGGTACTTCTCGTGAGTGAGAGCCTGATCGGAGCCACATGGTGAGGGGTGGGGGGGGGGAACCCAGCCACGCTGGGCTGTTCGCGTTTAGTTTAAGGGGCTCATCCCTGCTCAGAGCCACGCGGTGGGTGCGGGGGTGTGTGTGTGTGTGTGTGAAGCGATGATCCCAGAGAGCCCGCAGGCCCTCCTTTTATATGGCAAACCCACCAGGCATTGCTTGCTATGGGAAAGGGGGCCCAGCAGTTTGAAAGCATTGAAATGAATCCCGGGTGCCCCTAGGCTGCCTACATGCTGAATTCTGTTGCCCGGCCATGTGTGATGGCTTACTCACGCCAAAGTGTCCCCTTTGTTTCTGAAATGTATCTTTTAAAATACTACCCTCCCTTTTTCTCCTCCCGCAGGTGCAAATGTTTCAACGTGGCCCCTGTCTACTCCGTCCCAGAGGCTGGTCCAGATTAGAAGGCGGAAAAAACGAACTCGGGATGACATGTCTGCCGAGCTCATGCAGTCCTCCCGCACTGATAGGGCACAGCTGAATGTGTGGAGGCAAACAATTGCGGAGTCCTGTAAAGCATTACAGGTACACGAAGAGAGGAGGGATGCGTGCGGTGAGAGCAGGCAGGACGCTATCGTCAAGCTCATGGGGGAGCAAACTGACATGCTCCGCTGTATGGTGGATCTAATGCGGGAAAGGCAGCAAGACCACAGACTGCCGCTGCAGCCCCTGTATAACTGCCCTCCCTCCTCTCCAAGTTCCATAGCCTTCTCACCCAGATGCCCAAGAACACGAGGGGGAGGCTACGGGGACCCACACACTCAACCCCAGAGGATCGCCCAAGCAGGAGAAAGCTGGCATATGTGAACTTTTGATTTGGTTTCTGAACTTGTCCTTCCCTCCTCCTCCACCACCCTAACCCAATACCCCTCCCTCCCCCGGTCTACCTTCTGATTTGTCTCAGTGTGTTGTGCAACAAATAATAAAGAACAGTTTTTAAACAATCTTGACTTTATTTCCTTTCATATATATAGGGGGCAGGTAACTTCAAGAGAAACAAACACAACTGTCACACCGTACCCTAGCCGGTCATGAAACTGGCTTTCAAAGCATCTCTGATGCACAGCGCGCCCTGCTGCGCTCTTCTAATCATCCTGTTGTCTGGCTGTGCGAAATTGGCCACCAGGTGAGTTTCCTCAACCTCCCACCCTGCCATAAATGTCTCCCCCTTACTCTCACAGATATTGTGGAGCACACAACAAGCAGCAATTACAATTGGATTATTGGTTGTGCTGAGATCTAACCGAGTCAGTAAACTGCACCAGCGCGCTTTCAAACTTCCAAAAGCACATTCTACCACCATTCTGCACTTGCTCAGCCTATAGTTGAACTGCTCCTTACTACTGTCCAGGGTGCCTGTGTATGGCTTCATGAGCCATGGCATTAAGGGGTAGGATGGGTCCCCGAGGATAACTATAGGCATTTCAATATCCCCAACAGTAATTTTCTGGTCTGGGAAATAAGTCCCTTCCTGCAGCTGTTCAAACAGACCAGAGTTCCTGAAGCTGCGAGCGCCATGCACCTTTCCCGGCCATCCCACGTTGATGTCGGTGAAACGCCCCCTGTGATCCACCAGTGCTTGCAGCACCATGGAAAAGTACCCCTTGTGGTTTATGTACTGGCCGCCCCGGTGTGCCGGGGACAAGATAGGGATATGCGTTCTGTCTATCGCGCAGCCGCATATAGGGAACCCCAGCACATTAAAGCCATCCACAATGGTCTGCACATTTCCCAAAGTCACTACCCTTGATAGCAGCTGGTCAATGATTGTGTTGGCTACTTGCAGCACAGCAGCCCCTACAGTAGATTTGCCCACTCCAAACTGATTCCCGACTGAGCAGTAGCTGTCGGGCACTGCAAGCTTCCCCAGGGCTATGGCCACTCGCTTCTCAACTGTGAGGGCTGCTCTCATTTTGGTATCTTTGCGCTTCAGGGCAGGGGACAGCAAGTCACAAAGTTCCATGAAAATGGCCCAACGCATACAGAAGTTTCGCAGCCACTGGGAATCATCCCAGAACTGTAACGCTATGTGGTCCCACCAGTCTGTGTTTGTTTCCCGGGCCCAGAATTGGAGTTCCATGGCATGAACCTGGCCCAACGCCACCATGATCTCCCAATCGCCACATGCTGTGCTTCTAGGAACGTCTGTGTCCATGTCCTCATCAGGATAGTAATCGCACTGTCGTCACTTCCTCGCCCGGTTTTGCAGGTACTGCACATACTGCTGGATAATGCGTGAGGTATTTACAATGGTCAAAACTGCAGCGGAGATCTGAGCAGGCTCCATGATTGCCGCGCTATGGCACCTGCACGGGTAATCCTGGAAAAAGGGCGCTAAACGTGGGAGGCCTGTTGGGTTCAAGATGGCTGATAAAAGGCGGTAAATGGTTGTCTTCTGTACTTTTCACGGAGTCGGGAAGCTCGCTAGAGCTGCAAGAGCAGGAGAGCAGAGTTTGCGGCAGAAGTGTGAGCAGAGTTTGCGGCGGAAGCTGCGCAGCTCAGGTCACGATGGCCGAAAAATGGCGGGGAATTGTTGCCTTCTGTACCTTGCATGCGAGCCCAGGACAGACAACATGGAAAAATTAGCTAGCAATGCAAGAGCAGGAGAGCAGAGTTTGCGGCAGAAGCTGTGCTACTCGGTTCACAGTATCCGAAAAAAGGCGGGAAATGGTTAGATAAAAGAGTAGATCGAAAGACGAGAGGACATGCGAGGTGGATTCATAGTGTCAGGAGAAAAGCGGTGCACCGTACTGCACCATCTGCTGGCAGTATGGCGTCTGCCATAGTTTTCACAGAGGGAGGAGCGAGTGACGGCACACACCCAGAAACACCCGCGAGAATGTTTTTGCCCCATCATGCACTGGGAGCTTAACCCACAATTCCAATGGGTGGCAGGGACTGTGGGAACTGTGGGATAGCTTCCCACAGTGCACCGCTCCGACATTTGATGCTAGTCTCGGTACTGTTGACGCACTCTGCCGAATTCACGCGCTTTAGTGGGGACACACAACACCAAATGTATAAAATCGCTTCCGAAAATTCAAATAGAATAAGTTCGAATTAATTTTGTCCTGTACACGTACCCTGACTCTCATTCAAATAACAAACACAACCTTAATTCTAACCCAGCAAAGACAACATCAGGGTAGCGATACCTAAAGTGTATAATCGCACACAATATACACATTAAAATGCCACAAATCATTCTGTAGATCTTAGATCTTTCTATAGACTCACTCCCCTTGCAGGGTCTCATAGCCCGGGCTCCAGCCCGAGCCTGAATATCTACACTGCAATTTTTAGCCTCAAATCCTGTGAGCCCAGGTCAGCTGAACAGGCCCAGCTGCAGCCGTGCTGTGGGTCTTTTATTGCAATGTAAACATACACTTACAGTATGTCTACACAGCACACTAAGCCTGGGCTCTGACTCAGGTTTGAGGCCAAGCCCCCCTTCCATCCTCACACCAATCAGTCCGGCTTGGGTTGGCAAGCACTCAGGACTCAAGTCCTAAAACCCTGCTAGAGGAGTGAGTCAGAGCCTGAGTCCCACTGTGACTCAGGTCCAAGCTCTGTCATTTTATAGTGTGGATGCAGCTCAAGCTGCAGACATGAGTTAGAAGGTCTGTGTAGCGCTGTATGAACGCGTTAGCACAGCTGTGAGACCCGGTCCAGCAATTGTAAGTGAGGTTTACAATGCAGTGTGGACGCTCAAGAGTGGGCTTGGAAAAACCAGGTCCACAAACCCAAGTGCCACAGATCTGGAAATACAATTCAGTGTAGACATAGTTTTAGTCTCTTGGTCCCTCAGTTCCCCATACGTAAAATTATATTAATGGTTCTTCCCTACCTCACAGAGATTCCATTATCTACTGTGCAATTTCACTTTATGTTCTTCAACATTAATAAAAACTTCCAAAACACAGAGTTACGAAACATACTTAAATAGCAAGAAGTACACTGCTATAAAACTACTGGGCAGAGTTAAGGCTGTGGTTATTCACTGAGAAAATCAGTGCTTTGCTTGCAAAATGGCTCCTGGAGCCCTCAAGCGATAATTAGATAGCCTTGGAAATGTTGTAAAATGCTAGTAATCATAATGTGAACTGAGTCTGAAAACTTTCCAAATTATCTCAATCACGTTTGAAATCCTGAATGTTCTTGGAGACAGTAATTAACAGGAGATAGAAATTGGAAGTGGGGATTTTGGCCTGCACAAAGTGGCGTGTAGAACCTCTGTTCGAATATCGTATAAAAGTTTAATTAATCCATATAGGATAGAGCTTAAGTATCAACAGTACTTGAGAGAATAAACTAGCATGGGCTGTAAACTTCAAAATGAGTGAATACTTATTGATCTGCGAAAATGATTACGCTGCTCATATACAGGGGAGAAAAATCCCTTTCTATTAAAGTTCAGAGATAAACATTGTGAAGGACTTTCTGGAACTGAATGAGCTGCAACTATTAGCAAATAAGAATATGCAAATTTCCATAATTTTGATGTGGTACACATTTGAAAAAACATTTACTCTTATTTCACTGTAAATATGTACCATTAAGCAGCGGGGGAATCTAGTTTAGTTTGAAAATCTGCTTAAAATTTTGATATTTTAATATTTCTAGGGAGGGTCCTTGCATAATGCATTTAGATTAGAATAAAAACATAACATAATGAAAGATGAATGCATTATAAAGGAATAAAATGACTTCATTCCTTTGTTGTGCATCCCCAACTTTTCCTCTTATTCCCCATACATCAGGGGAACATGATTTTGATCACATGGAATTATGTTTCCAGTTTTTGATTTAGATAGCTGGAAAAAGCAGGCACATTTCCAAGGTTTATGCAACTGGTATGTGTGGGGGGGTGTGGGGGGAGGGAATATTACCAGGTTTAAATTAATTTAGAAAAATTGGCGACTGGTCCTGCCACTAATGAACACTTGTTGTCTCTCTGCAGTTACATTTATCATTGTCTAGCAACAAGGAAAGCTGAACAACGTTAACAGGGGTTTTCCATTTGGATTTTACAAAATCAGTTGCTTTTCTCAGGAAAACATCCTTGTACCATGTAATACTTCTCTCCCTGGCTCTCTCTCTGTCCCCCAAGTGACAGAAACTGATGGAGCATCTTTAAAAAACAACAACAAAACTAATTCACTTGGAGATTGAGCATCATATCTAACAACAATCACTCCTTTATCAAGGTTACTTATGGAGCTGGTAACAAATATGTTTGGTGTTCTGATCCATCACTCCTTGATCATAAAATTTAAGGTAAGAAAACATAATGAACCTATTTCTCTGGCCATTCATATTTTAGCTGCAGTCTGTATTAACCAGACGTGTTTTATGTTTAGCCAGGGTTTAGTGCCAATGAGGTTATGGCACTTTTATTGGAAGCATTTAACAAGATTCAATCCTGGAGCAGCCGGATGGTCACTTTGTGTGAGTGCAGTGGTTGGCAAGAATAGCCAGATGATCCACAAACGAGAGAGAAGGAGAAGTAAACCTTAAGAACATTCACACACTTCTACAAATTTTCACTTGTCCATTCCTGTCACCAAGAGTGCTTCAGATTACTGTTCCTCTGTGAGGAGTCCTGCGGAGTAAAAGACAATGTGACAGCACCGAAAAAAGAAATTTTCATGTTGGCACTGCAGTGCATTCACAGTTAGAAAACTTTCCTCACAATGCTTGTGCCAGTTCAAGACTGTTCTACATAGGGTGACCAGACAGGAAGTGCGAAAAATCGGGACAGGGGATGGGGAGTATTAGGTGCCTATATAAGACACAACCGCAAATATCAGGACTGGCCCTATAAAATTGGGACATCTGGTCACCCTAGTTCTACATGACACCCATAATCAATAAAAAGGCTTTGGAAAGTATGAATGTGCTCTCTCTCCTCATCAAAAACTGCTGCACACGCACAAGGGAAAAATACATATATGAGCAGCTTTCATTGTAAATAATCTGCCACAGAAGATCGGAATCAGCTAACCTTCCCCACCAGAAGAAGAAAACAGGGAGCAAAAGACAGAGTGAGGCAAAGATCTGATTTCTGCTAATGTCCAGCCCGTCTGTTCAGCCAGATGGCCCAATGGAACCACAAGAGGCAGGTGTCACAGTCAGAGAGAAACCTGACCCTTGCCTGGTTTCTCATACTCTGGCCAAAAATAATAATTCGCCAGCAGCTAGCAGAACCCTCAAGGCTTTATGGACTAGCATAGTGAGCTTTCCTGTAATCACTGGGATATCTCCAGGACCAAAGGATGGCATGACTCATTATTTGGATGTGATAACATGGCCCACACAAACACTAGGGGATAATGGGCAAGTCTGCACTCTGCAAATCAAATCGCACCATGATCCATTGTTTTATTGAAGTAGCCCTCTAAATGAACAGGTCACAATCTAGTTTAAAAGCTCAGAGATTTGTTAATGCTCCAGGATTTATATTCTTTTAGAACATACAGTCTGAGTGTAAGTTAAATTGTAAGCACTCTAAGGGTAGGTCTACACTTACCCGGTAGTTCGGCGGCGAGCGATCGAACTTCTGGGTTCGACTTATCGCGTCTTGTCTGGACGCGATAAGTCGAACCCGGAAGTTCTCGCCATCGACTGCGGTACTCCTGCTTGGCGAGAGAAGTACCGCGGAGTCGACGGGGGGGCCTGCCTGCCGCGTGTGGACCGAGGTAAGTTCGAACTAAGGTACTTCGAACTTCAGCTACGTTATTCACGTAGCTGAAGTTGCGTACCTTAGTTCGACTTGGGGGGTTAGTGTAGACCTGCCCTAAGAGTGGGGGAAAGGAGGAGGAGAGATGGGAAACACATGATTTATTTAACTTCAGAGCTATTTTTCAAACATGTTGATGTTATTTATGGATATATATAAGTATATGGACAGACATTTTTATGTATAATAGTATATTAGGATTTGAATAGAAAAAAAAAGGAGAAAGAAATTCACCTTTTGGAAAAAAGTTTCCACTCCTTGCAGGATTTCACAGTGCAAGGAGTTCAGACATGGTGTGGAAATTAAAGCACTGCCAGTTAATATGAAGCAGCAATTCATGCAGAATTAGCATTGCCCTTCCAAACAGATCTACTGAATTGAACCTAGGAGGAGCTTAAGATTAAGCCATTTAATTGCTACTTTAGGAACTCTGGATTTTGCATAGACATGAGTCCAGGTGTTAAATCTGATTCTTCTCTGTTCAGTTCAGATAACGGGACTGAGCCGCAGACCCAATTAAGACAAACCTTTCAAAGATTTCCTCTTCTTTTCAGTCCATCATGGGAGTTTTATTTTAATTGTGGACACCACAGGGAATTGGGGCCATTACACTCAGAGAGTGTTGAGTCTTGAATGAAGAGAGGGTTCTTTCTCTTCTAAATTATTCTGAACTACAATTTATAACAATAATTATTTATTTGGCCTTGCAATCCAATTTATATTCTTCCTTTTCATCTTGATGACACCTAAGCTCACTCAAGTTGTTTACATGTTGGATGTTAAGTGAATGAGATGACTGGCAACAGTTACATACACAGCTGTCTCAACAGAGGTGGGGTCGCACTTGAGAGTCAGCAGGGGTGTACTGACCACATACTGGTGCCTAAAGGGAACAGGTTTGGCTACAAGACTAGATGTGCCTTTCCCCATGTAGGAAATGCTGGTGGGAGCATCCTGGGCAGCAAAAATTCCTACATAACAATAGTAATCCATGTTCTTTCCCACCCTGCTGCTTTGCTTTTTTACTTGCACACACCCAAACTCCCCCCCTCTCTCCTGAGCCTGCTAGTGGTGGCAGACCCCTTCTGCTCTCCCCACCACAGTCAACTTCATTGTGACTGTCCTTGAGTAGATGGGCAGGGAGGTAAGGGGCTTCTTGAACACTCTCCCCCTTCCAGGGCATCGATGCAGGGGCAGACTTTATTTGGCTATAGGTTTCTAAGGCAACACCAAATAAATAAATAAATATTCCTGTACAAGCTGTTTTGTTAGTTTCCCCATCAAATATATTTCTTCTATTCACCATGCACTTCTTTCCCTTTATTCTTCTTCAAGCTCCTCTGAGAATTTTACCTACTGGATTGAAATTCACTATGCCAGGCTACTTTTATCAACAAGGGTGAGCAATTTTCTTCTCCACCTGTAGCTTCAAGAACATAATAAAACATGCATGCTTAGGGGACTGGATTCACTCCTTCAACCATCCTCCAGTTGGCACCCACAGCCAAAAACAATGAAATAGCTTGCAGATGCTGCATGGATCTCGGAAACCTGAATACGTACTTGTGCCTGCCTCTCCTCTGACTTCAAAACCTAGCTTATACTTATATTGAGTTAACCTAACTGAAATGCTACTTACATTAATAATGAGACAACTAAGCCAGATTGTTAACTTTTATTTATAGAGTTTATTTACCTTTGAACATTTAGGTTTCAATATGTGTGGTGAGATGGGCCAAATTCTCCTGTCTGCTAAGACTAATTTGCAAAGTTTACGACTTAAAACAGCCAGCAATGTCTAATGGAGTATTCACTGTCCCTTCCCAGTCAGCTTCCCCACCTCCTGCGCTAGCTGACACTGACACCACCCCTTCACCTTCAAGGTACATCTACACTGCAAACAAAGGGAGTGTGTGCAGCTCCAGTAGACATACCCAAGCTAGCTATCGTCTAGCTAGCTCAGGTCCTGGAGTAGTGAATTAGTCACAGAACATGCTTCAGTGTAGGCTATCACGGCAAGTACTAAAAGAGTCTTGGGCAAGCTAGTACAGCCTGTGCTGATGCCCGTGTTGTCATGGTTTCACTGCTCTGGGTTTCAAGTTAGCTAGATTAAAGCTAGCCTGGGTATGTCTACTGGAGCTGCACACACTCCCTCTGATTATAGACATAACCTCAATGCAGAGAAAGTGCAGAGTGAGGACATAGCAGAGTAGAGCTACACTCTGTTCTCAAAGGGGGAAGTTAAAGATACTCCCCTGCTGCTCTATCTTGCACCACGGTAAAATGATTCAGGATCAGGAAGCTGCAACCTTCCCCCTAGTAGCTTCCTGCTCCAAAGCCTCTGAGTGGAATATAGAATCTGCCTCATTAGCTTAAAGCAACTTCATGCTTTGGATGGGGCATAGAGCTAAAGCCTGGCATCCACTTTGAGAGGACTGAGGGAGCACACATGGCAATGGGATTTCATTTTATTACTTGTGCATGGCCCAATCCCTGAATCCATCCTCTATGGCATTTCGGCACTATGGACCTGATTCAGCAAGGTACACGAGTAGTCTCATTGAAGCCAATGAAACCGTTCTAGTGCTTACAGTTAGGCAAGAGCTTCAGCACCTTGAAGAACTGGGACCTATGTGAGCTCAGTATATTCTAGAGGCTCACCGGGATTCATGCAGAGTCTCCTTTGGTTTTAATCAGTGTGGTTTCACTCTTGTGTTTTGCTTTGAGTTGGGAGGTTATTGATCAAAGCCCCCTATTTTCAACTGTTCTGACAGTGCAAGAACAGGAAACCAAGAATTGGCCCAAGGCCAGGTCCAGCTTCATTTGAAAGGTTCACATTATCTTCTTAAGAGCCTGGATGAGTTCTAAGTTAGTAACAAAACTTGACACGAGGAAAGTTTTGCCACAAAGATTTTTATAGTTCCACACTGATAGCAGTTTATTAATAGATATTATTAGAGAAAATATTTGTTCCTAATACTCAGCAGACCCAGATATGATGTGATGTCATTTGCAGAAATAGCTCCAGAATAAATAATTTTTAGGAATGGGATCATAGGTAGGACTAGCCAGAAATCAACAATTCTTTTTTTCCCCCCAAGAAATAAATAAACAAAATCCAGGTTTCAGAATTTGTTTTTGTTCTGTACTGGGGTCTTTTGAAATATTTTGCAAGAAAAGAGAGACATCCACCACTCCAGAATAGCCACCAGGCCACTGGTTAGATACTTTATTTGGGTTGTGGGAGACCCTTGTCCCAGTCCCTATTCTCTCTCTCTCTCTCTCTCTCTCTCTGTGTCCTAATCTCTGGGCTATTGGCTATACTGGGATGATGGGTTAGTGCGTCTCTCTCTCTCTCAGTTAGACCTAAATTCCATCCTGAACCTGAAAAACGTTACCAACGAAAGTTCATTGAAACATACATTTTTGTGAAAGTTTTGGGTTTCAGGAATTGCTGTTTTCTGACAGAAAAATGTTTCATCAAAAAAAAATCCTGACGAACTCCAATCACAGAACCAACATTTTTGATACATTAAAGTGCACAGTTTCTATAGGTCTCTTTTTAGTTTGTACACACACACTTATTTACACATGCAACAACTCCAACACCACATGCAAACTGACATTCCATTTAACTAATTGCATACATGACAATAGTACCCTGTTTTTACATGCAAACGGTAAATGTAAATGTGGGTTTTCAGTATGTAAACAGGTGTGCACACAATCAGAAAGACCTTTAAAGGTCCACATTTTCAAAATATCCCCAAAGGAAAGATGTGTTGGCAAAACGCATCTGCAATTGCATGCAGAAAACAGATACCTGCACCTGGGAATAGCTACCTAAGCACCTAACCGCCTTTGCATTTACAATTGTCCAATTGGCACATTTGTCTGCAAGTAACTTTGCATTTCAGCAAAGTGCACACTTTAAAAAAAAAAAAAAGTCCTTGAATCTCCATGTCCTGAAGGTCAGTTTCAAAGGACCTCCATTTAGGGCACTCACAAAATGTGTGTGCACTGCCATTCATGTGTGAATTCCTGCACTTGCCTGTGAAAATATGCCTCCCAATTTTCCAAATGTACAGCGTTAGGCCACAATATTCCACCTAACAATTATTTGTGATCAAAGAGAAAGAATGCATGATGGGACATCTGGGGCTTGATCTAAAATGTGTTTTCTACGTGAAACCAACAGAGAGAGAGAGAGGCTAGCTAAACTGGATAAAGTACTGGTCCAAATCCTTGCCCAACCCTTAAACTGAATCTTTTCTGAAGTTAATACATTTTGGCTAAATTTTAGAATTATGGTACTTTTCATTTTCATACATCAATCCAGCTAAGCCCAGAAGAAGAAAGCAGCAGAAATTTCACAAGAGGGCAGTCTCATGGCTGTCCTAAATTGCAGGAGTTACAAAAACTCTAGTAGGGGCTGTTCCAGCAGGCAGGGATTATCAGGGCACAACAGCAGCATTCTAGCCATGTTTTCTTTCTCTAGACAAATACCTACCATGTGCCAAAAACACAGCTGGATACATTGCTTTAGGATTCCCCAATTCAAAGACAATCCACAGCAAGCTGGTTCAGTCACCTTTCTGCCTGCTCTGTGCTTCCAGAATGGTCCAAAGTAAGTGAATCAGGGCTCAGGATGTGGTCCAATTTGCATAGGTGTAAATGATTACTGCTGGAACACAAAGTGTGGGGTACTCGAGAATCAGGCTTGTACTTGTTACTAATTGAGATGCCTCTTTAGTGACTCACATAATTTCAGTGTCAGGCTAGGCTGTCTCCATCAGTTCCAGGAATATTTAGATGACCAGGTTGAATTTAATCAGGTTTAATTAACTTCTCCAGCCGCAGTCTTTATACTAAGAAGGTATTTTAGACCTGTCCCTTCCCCAACTCACACCTCTACTTCCCCCCCCCCCCCACCCCGATCCATGTGCCCAGCTTAGCAACCCACTCAATCCAGGCCATTTTTAGTTTCTTTCAAAAATGTATCTCTCCTTCTGCTCAGTCATGTGCAGGGACATCTTCAGTTCTGAACACGTTGCATAACCCTTCCCATTGACTGTAGTGATACCAAAAGATTCCACAATGCATAGGAGACCCCACAAAAATGAGTAGAAACAGAGTGGAGAGGGATCACAGGTTAAAATACTGCAGCCAGAAGAGCGTAGATTGGGAGAAGCCTACTGGTGAGTAACTAGCCCCGAAGTGCCCCCTTAGAAGTCATGCTCTAGGCAGCTGAATATTTAGCTGATGCCTAAGGCAGACTTTGCAGGTAGAAGGAATTTTTCCACACAGGCAAAGCAGATATAAATATAGAAGAATTCAACATACAGTGAAATAGTAGATGTAAAGTTTATATGAACTGAAAGTATTTTATAACTACAACCAACTGATATGCATACTGTCATTGACACATCAGTGAAATGCAACCACCTCTGGAGTGGAACACAGTAGGTGGTTAAGAGTGTCCATCAATAGCTTTGGCTAGGAAGAGAAGAATATCTTCTCCAACTGAAACAAATTAAAAAACCATTGGCCAGGATTACTTAAGAGGACATTTTGCCAGGACACCAGATTTTACACTACTATTATTTCAAAGAGTACTATGGAATCCTTAGTGATCACAAGTGGTTAGGACCTTGGGTTTGCATCTCATTGAAATGATAGCTCTTTTTGCAGCTCAGAGTCCCTTAGCACTATGCTAGGGACTGGGAACCCAAATTCAGGAAAGCATCCCTATTCAAGACTTGAAGACTTAATCACACATTTTTAAATCCACATTTAAATGGTGTACTGAATAGGGATCAGTTTAAGAACATGCTTTCTTGAGGTGGAGCCTGCATTAAAAAACTGCTCACATGTAAGAGGGATACTGACTGAGTCCCCACTACCTCATCTTAAAATATCTAGTATTTCCTTAGATGCTTCCCATCTAACCCAGGAGCCAACAGTGTTTTCTGAGAGCTGACAGAATTACAACACATGATAATGTGAATGTACATGTGCACACACATCAGTTGTCCTACTTTTTGGACACAACTACTTCTATAACATGATGATATTTTAAAATACCATATAGTTTTCAAATGTAGGCCAATCTGACTAAGTTTATGGTGACAAGTCGTCACAACAGGGCCTGGACTCCTATACAATACCTTTAGGGCAGCGTAACATGGACGTGCACAGAAGGAAGGGGGCATGGCTGTGCTGCTGGAGGTGTCATTCTTCATATAACATGTTTAACCCAAGATGGCCTGCCTCTGATTGTCAGCTACATAAGTAAAAGCTGAAGATCATGTGGCATTTTTCAGAGTCCAGTGCCTTACACCACATGCCTTCTTTACATCATTTTCTATTCAGCCTCTATTATAATATATATATATATATATATATATATATATATATATATAAAAGCATGCTGGTAATATATATATATATATATTACCAGCATGCTTTGTGATACTTTGAGTATGATAGGTGCTCTATAAAACCAAATTCTATTCTACTTTAAAAAATGACTCATAAAGAAGTCTCCACTTAAAGTGTATGTGTCTCCACTTTAATTGTAGGTATACACACACATACTTCTTTATACACACCAATACTTTAAGTCGGGGTGGGCAAACTTTTTGGCCCGAGGGCCACATCTGGGTATGGAAATTGTATGACGGGCCATGAATGCTCACAAAATTAGGGGTTGGGGTGCGGGATGGGGTGAGGGCTCCGGCTGGGGGTGCGGGCTCTGGGTTCGGGCTGGGGATAAGGAGTTGGGGGTGCAGGAGGATGGTCCAGACTGCTACTGAGGGGTTCAGAGGGCAGGAGGGGGATCAGGGCTGGGGCAGAGGGTTGGGGTGCGGGAGGGGGTCAGGGGTGTGGGCTCCAGGCGGCGCTTACCTCAAGAAGCTCCCAGAACCAGCAGCATGTCCCCACTCCAGCTCCTAAGCGGAGGCGCGGCCAGGCAGTGCATGCTGACCTGTCACTTGGAGTGGGTAGGGCTACCATATGTCCGGATTTCCCCGGACATGTCCGGCTTTTCGATCTATAAATAGCTGTCCGGGGGGATTTCTAAAAATCTAAAAATGTGTGGGGTTTCCCCCCCGGTCGGCTATTTATAGATCGAAAAGCGGCGCCGCTTGGCAGCCAAAGCCCCTTCTCGGCTCCCCCCAACCCCTGCAGCCTTAGCACGCTCCCGGCCCTGCAGCTGTCTTCCCCCTCCTCCCCTCCCCTTAACGCTCTGCCCCTCTGCTCCTCCCCCTCCCCTGCTTCCTGCGAATCAGATCTTCGCGGGAAGTCTGAAAAGAAGCAGGGGCAGGCAGGCAGCAGCAGGTAAGCTGGGGCGGGGGGGACGCGAGGAGGAGGGCTCCGGCACCGGCCGGCCCCAGTGGCTCCGGCCCGGCCCGGCTCGGGCCCTGGGGCACTGGCCCCAGTTCCAGCCGAGCGCGCCGGCCCGGCCCTGACCCCAGCGGCTCCGGCCCGGCTCGGGCCCCAGGGCGGCCGGCCCGGCCCCGGCCGAGCACCTCCGGCCCCGGCCGGCCCCAGCGGCTCCAGCCTGGCCCGGCTCGGGCCCTGGGGCACCGGCCCCAGTTCCGGCCGAGCAGCGCCGGCCGAGCACCCCCGGCCCCAGTGGCAGAGCACCCCCGGCTCCGGTTCCGGCTGAGCGCGCCGGCGCCGGCCCCGACCCCAGCGGCTCCGGCCCGGCTCGGGTCCCAGGGCGGCTGGTCCGGCCCCGGCCGAGTACCTCCGGCCCGGCCCCAAGCCCCGCGACTCCGGCCGGAGCACAGCCCGATTCCTGGGCTCTTGTTAAAGCCGGCTCTGGTCAGGGGACGGGGGGGGGGGGGTTAGATGGGTCGGGAGTTCGGGGGGGGATGTCAGGGGGGCAGGGGTGTGGAGAGGGGTTGGGACAGTCAGGGACAGGGAGCGGGGGGGTTAGATGTGTCAGGGGTTCTGGGGGGGCTGTCAGGGGGGCAGGGGTGTAGAGAGGGTTTGAGGCAGGCAGGGAGCAGAGGGGGTTGGATGGGTCGGGCGTTCTGGGGGTCCTGTCAGTGGGCGGGGAGCAGTTGGATAGGGCATGGGAGTCCCGGGGGTCTGTCTGGGGGTGGGGGTGTGAATATGGGGTGGGGGTGTGGATAAGGGTCGGGGCAGTCAGGGGACAGGTAGGGTCCTAGGGGGGCAGTTAGGGTGGGGGGTTTTCAGGAGGGGGCAGTCAGGGGACAAGAAGCAGGGAGGCTTAGATGGGGGTGGGGTTAGTGGCAGGGGACAAGGAGTGGGGGGGGGTTTGAGGGTTCTGAGGGGGGCAGTCAGGGGGTGGGAAGTGGGAGGGAGTGGATGGGGCGGGGCAGCGCAGGGGCGGAGCTAGAGCGGGGCTCCTCCCCCCTCGTGTCCTCTTTTTTGATTGTGCAAATATGGTAACCCTAGGGGTGGGGGCAGTGTGCGGAGCCCCCTGACTGCCCCTATGCGTAGGAGCTGGAGGGGGGACATGCCGCTGCTTCCAGGAGTTGCGCGCTCCCCGGCAGGAGCTCGAGGGCCGGATTGAAACATCTGGAGGGACGGATGCGGCCCTCGGGCGGTAGTTTGCCCACCCCTGCTTTAAGTGGACACATTTTCTAAGTCATTTTTCAAGTAGAATAGAATTTGGCTTTATAGAGCACATATCATCCACAAGCATTTTACAAAGCAATCGTTTAGAAACTGGTAATGCAGTGATTCTGTGGATACATTAACATAATTTAAGAGCAGTAGATACATGTATGAGCATTACAATTTTCTTCATTTACCCATGAGCAGAACAGCCACAATTATATTATGAAAAATCCAGATGCTACTGGATCTACATTAATTTATTCTCTCTTTCCACCTTCCACCCATCTCTGAATTTTAACAGTTTGCACTTTGTACATTCCACATTATGTCATTCATTTATGACAGGAGAAATATTTGAAATGAAATTAACATGTGCCTGATTAGGTGAGTAGAAAAATTAAAAATTACCAATGTGTTTAATTAAAAAACACATTTTAGTTCTTATAGAATATTTTTCTTCCCCACTTGTTTGGATTGAAATTTAATTAATGATGTTTAATGTAGATTTCTATGAGCTGATGAGATCTACACTGCGGGTATTTCACTATTTTTTTTTTTTTAATTATAATCACATTCTGGCTATTATCACCTTGTTAACAAAGAGAGTAAGAAAACAGTTTTCTGTTCATGACAGAGAAACAATATGATTTCCTAACAGAAACAGCACTAAAGGTAAAAGTTGTGATTCTTTACAAAAAACATATAAGTGCAAATTGGACAACTGTGTTGTATTACCAAAGTCAGAAAGGAAGTTCCAAGCACAAAATGGTTTCATACCCTGCTTGATATCTGGTATTGCCAATGCTGTTTACATATAATTATATAATATATTCACAGAGATAGCACTTAACTTTAATCAAACTTGGAATTATCAGGCAGTACACATAGAATTTTGCTGTTAATGTCAGCAGTTAGCATATGTTGTGAGGACCACTAGAAAAAAAAAGACACAAAAATAGCTTTTAGAGAAAATCTATTTTAATGTAAGAGCATTTTTGTTTTTAATTATGGCAGTTTCAAATTATTGTGGTACATGACATCTGTCCAAGAAATAGATATGTATAGTGTATACGCACACACCACACCAAAATATTCAACAACAACGTGGGGTATTTTGTTTGAGCAGATATTGTCATTTTCAGGATTATACAAATCTAGAAATTCTATTATTATATACATTCTTCTCAAAGAAAGTTAATGTTCATGGCCAGTTATCCTTAGCATGATAAAATATTGCCTTCCATATATTCATATTTTTCAGACTGTCAGATTTAATTACTTCTTATGTACATTGGGCCTGATCCATGCTCACTAAAGTTAACAAGAGTCTCTGAATTGACATGTATGGACTTTGGATCCGGTCCATAAATGACATGTATATGTGTATACATACACAACTACCAATTATATAGCTGGCTACATGTGTTAATGTATAACAGATGCAGATATGTGCCCACATATCTTTGCCTCATCAACACACGAGAGTTGTGTGAAGACAGTTAACATAATTTCAACTCTTTTGTTCTAATATAAGAGTTATTGAATGTTTATTTCAATAATGCATTTCTGAATATATCCTGTAGGTTATACTGGTCACACTTTATATTAAAGGTATATTTATGAACAATTTATAAAGGTTTAATATATGATTAATAGTTGTGATAAGCATGTTACAAACATGAGTCATGTGTTATAGATTGTTATAAACCATTGTTACATGCAGCCTATTCTCCTATTCAATTCTATAATTATTATTTATTAAAACATCTATTAATCATTTATTAACTCTTTATCAAATATTTATAAATGTACCCTTAATGTAAAGTGTGACCATAATACCTACAATTTCTGGAAGGAGGTAATGTGTGTTGAAATTCAGAATCCTCTCTCTCACACACACACTGTCTCTCTAAAAACATACACACATTCTCCTTCTCTCTCTCTCTCTCTCTCTCTTTCAACATTCCCAAGTATATTCAAGAACACATGGAAATATCAGGTCATTACAATCATTTAAATACTGTGGAGAAAAAAGGAGTATATACCTAAAGATTATTTGGGGGTAGTTTAGGTTCTTTGTAGTCCATAAACTTTTGGAATTCACTCCCATTTCCAGCACAACCATTGAAGCGATGAGTTACTTAAGGCTTGAAAAAAACAGTTATATGAATGGATATTTGTTTTCCTACCTGAAAACTGGTTTCTAACCACTGAATATTTATGGTTGTTAGTAGGATTTGTTTGGAAAGAGAAGAGCCCCATAGATGGGTCCAGAATATGACGCTGAATAAAGTAGTGCAACGCTGTCATATAGATTTGGCACATCTTTATATACTATTTTTTTCTTATATGGCTCTAAAAGTGGTGGGCTAGTAGGATCTGAACATTCTTAGTGGGCAAACTTCCTTCTACTGTTTGTGAATACAACATAAATGGTGGGAGATTGTACTATCTCCAACTGCTATGCGATCCACCAGAAGCCATAGATTTAGCAATAAATACAGATTTTTTTTGGCAAATGTATCCAAATCAAGTAAAATTTAGGCAGCAAAATATGTAATTTAATGATAGGTGTGAGAAAGGAAAATTAGCTATTTTCCAAGGAAGCTTTTCACATTAAAGCATTTTGTTTCTTATCAGAAGAGAGAGTATGTTTTCCATACCTTATCCAGAATGGACACTTTGATCTCACCACAGAACATCATAAGGCAACTAGTTTGATTAGTTAAGATGCAAGTCTCTAGTTTATGTGCTGATATGTACCTAAGCACTCCAAATCAATTTCAGCAATTAACTGCTTATGACTTTGTAGTATAACCATCTGGCTCTCAGTCTGAGGAGATATTTTGTAAGAATCCTGGAAACTGCTCAATAGTAAAATGTGATCAGTGAAATGCCTAATAAGGTGTTGGCAGGAATGAAATAAAGACTTCTTGACCAGTTCATGAATCTCAAAGATTGAATTCTAAACCCCTTGTTTCACTGAAATATTTTACTTCTAACATAATTTTTATCTGAAATCTGATGAGCATGTGCATTATAACACCTGCTCAGTATGCTTGAATTGTTATGCTTTTGTAATACACAGTGCAATTTAAATGTTAGGGGGAGGGGAAGCAAACAAAAATTGCTTTTGGGTGTTATCCAACATTGAAATAGTGCCTTTTTTTATTTAGCTCCCTGTACATATGTTTCACAATATATGAAAAAAATCTGCGAACCATCACAAAAGATCACAGAATTAGCGCAAAAGTCCAACAGTGCCTATCCCTGCACTGAAAATCATGTTCCAAATATGAGACGTGTGTTTCATAATGTAATCTAGAAAACCTTTTAGAACTAAGATACCAAAGTCACTAAACTCATCACATTTCTACTTTTCATAAAAAAAAAAAAAACAATTATTCGAGAAATATTTATCAAGAAAGATACAGAAAAAAACATGTTAATCTACCTTAAAGTCATGCTTGTATCTAAAAGGCATGAATTGCAATTCAGTGCTAAACTGTTAATTTAAATGTTTATTTAAGGATTATGTATATTTTGCTTATCACCACATGACTAATTTGTACATGATCACTTTGAAACATAGACCATAATAAATCAAAGCTTGCATTTTGATACCTTATTTACCAAGGCTGAATTAATTTCTTGCCATGAAACTAATTCTGCAATCTAGTTCTAAATAAAATAAAATAATATATATATATATATTTATCAGGTTGTTTCAAAAGTTGTTGCAAGTCAAATTATTTTGCCTTGCCCTCTTCCTTTAATGGAACATATCTCTTTAAAGCTTCCCCATTCCTCCCCCCCCCTCCAACCCCAAAGAGACTGAATTTTAAAAATATATGAAATCCTGATCTACTCAAGTTTTGCACTATACCTTATTTATATATACTTTCCAACAGATTTTGCACACTATCTTAATATTTGGCAGAATTGCTCTACTCGCCACCAGTTATATATGTGTGTGTCATACCTATGTGTTTTAAAGCCACTTAACATACCCTTTAATAGTTAAGCACCTGCAAGATTTCAAGGGGCAGAGAAATCTCATTCTCCCTCCCCTCCCTTTAACATCATCTCCTGGAGACCAAAGACTTATTCACTTTGTTTAGAACTTATTGAAGTTTTATGATTCCAAACAACAAAAGCGAAGGAAAAACAACCTGCTAATTCAGATATCAAATTTCTTGTGTATGCTGTTCCAGCTTCTAAAGAGACTCAACATCTCTCTATGCATTGTTTATGAATCCTGTACATAATAACAGATGCAATCACAAGATGCAATCACACACACATAAAAAGGCAAAAAAGCCTTACCTGCTAGATGAAACTGCAGCAGCAACAGCAAGAGCAGCAGCAGCATGCACAGTAGCTTATACTGAGGTAATACCTTTTTTTCTCTAAATCACTGTGGCAACAAACTGCCCTTTCTGGTGTTCCCCTTCATTCACAAAGGATCTCAGAGGCAAGGCAGACAGGTAGAAACCACTTTCTTACTGGAAGAGGTTGTCTCCCTTCTCAGAAATGACTGTATCTCTCTCTGTGGGTCCCTACACATTTACCCTTCAGATCAATACTGCTCTTTAGCAGCAGCTTGAGCTCAACTGCAGCTGATAGAGTCTAGCCAATTGGTATTGAGGATTCCCTTTCTGTCACCCCCTCCCTCAAAAATACACAGCATGCATTTGAAATTGTATTAGTTGTGAAAAGTAATTTTAACCCATTGCTTGAAATCTAACCTGTTCTTTTGGCACTCCCCTGAGCTTGCATTTTCTTCTGGTTTTCAGAAAATCCCTGACTGAACAAAATATTCCCAGTTGGAATCTTTAAAGCTGGTCTAATTCCACAGTGTGAAAACTAAAAGCTCTAAAAGTGCTAGCAACTGACCAAAAAGCTGCTGCTGCTCTGAAATGCCTGCAATCTATTAGGTTCCAAATATCATAAAAACTGCAGACGCATCAAACTGCCATTGGCTTATCATCAATACTGAGGTATTTTCTCCCCTCCTTCCAGCATTAATAGATTTCTGACAAGGAAACTTGTCCAAAATATGATGACATTTTTTCAAAGATCAAGTTCCAGGACCCTATTGCTGATTCTATGAGTGCATTTTTTATATTTATTTGCTTTGATTTTTTTAGAGCACCCAACCAAAACTCTATGTGCACATTTATCAATTCCATCTACTAATATAACACAGTCTAATACTGCTGAACCAAAGTGTTGGAATTAATCATTTTGGAGCTATATAAAAAAACTTAACCTCATATTTGTAATCCTGAAAGCAAGTGTATTCCATATGAGTGCACACACAGCCATAATAAGATGTGTATGAAGGGAAACTGCTTTTGGATTGTATGGAAATATATTTTATATGCAAGATTTTTTTTTAATTCAGTAGGAGATGCTGGATGCTCAGCACTTTAGAAAATCAGGCCACTTAGGTGCAAAACTTTCAGAGCCAAACTTTACATACGCATTAAAAAAAAATTGGCCTATATTGAAAAACAAAAAAATCCCAAGAAACCTTAATTCTGCACTGTAGTGCCCCTATGCAATAAAGATATCCTTATGATTATAATATTTTAAGGTTTGTGGTCCCAGATTAGTTAAACTGATTTTTAAAGACACATTCGTTTTTTTCCTCTCAGCTAATAAGTGTGTGATGCTGCACAGGACAAA
Organism: Emys orbicularis; assembly: GCF_028017835.1. NCBI lineage: Eukaryota > Metazoa > Chordata > Testudines > Emydidae > Emys > Emys orbicularis. The sequence continues at coordinate 149,867,177 of NC_088684.1, read as the reverse complement.
ATACTCAGATGATCATGACAGTGAGAGGTTAAACAACCTTAGAATGTACAACCAATAAAGACTCAGTCTGCCTCTAAATATTCTCACTTCTCCACCCACAAGGAGAAATGAGGGTAACACCATCTGCAAAACACGTAAGGTTTCCCCTTCTCTTGATAGGCTAATAACAGCCACAGTTGGGATCTCTCGTTCATGTTTACCCTAGGAAACAGCCCTTTCAGTCTTATAGCTGCACTAAACACTGGTCATGAGTTGCAATGAATGAGGCATTCTCAATTACTTCCTCCCATTGCTGTTTACCTAAAACGTGGCCTTCAGGTTGCTGCACAAGATAGGCAACATCCCCCTCCTTCTGGACACCCTGTCAATTTGGCCCTTAGAAAAAAAATCCCTTTCTGATCCCAAAATTGTCAATCTGGTCAGAAATGCAGCTCAGCAGTGCCTCAACTACAGGGCGGAGGGCAGCAATGAAATGAAATGGCTACTGGATGCCTAGGAGGGCTTTAAATGTGGCCTATCAGAGCTAATTGGTTCCCCAATGCCCCTTCCCCCTCAAGTTAGCCAGTGGGGGCTAATGGAAGCAAAGAAAGCTCTCCTCTCCCTTGCATCACATTTTCCATGTACACTCTGAGCTCAAGGAGAGGCAGGGGCCAGGGGTAAGTACGGGGCTCCAGTGTAGTCAGAGTGTGAGTACTCTTACTCCCCTTGTCCCCTCAGGATTAGTCATCTCCCTGTCAATTTGACCAAACTCCACACCCACCATCACGGACATGGGAGGAGGAGGGTTATTGTCTAAAGTTAATGTGTGTCCTATGCCTCAGTGTGCAACCTCCTCAGCAGCACTGTTCTTGTTGTACTTCACAGTGGTAATATGTCACCATGCAAAACAGGCCACCTCATGACTATATTGAGTTGACTACCAGAACCATTAATGTGTCCTTCTGCAATGTCCAGAAATGTGTTGTTCTGAAACACACACAAATGATGTTGAAGTATTTGGTGTGAAGAAAGCCCTGTGTGTCATGATAAACTCAAATAACTCCAGGAGACCCAACGAGCCAAACAATTTCTTTTCCTGTCCATCATGTGAATAAGGCATGAAAGTGTGTGCAGCTGACTGCACTGGAGAAGTGTAGTGAGGAGCAGAGTTTATGGTTTAGCATTTACACAGGCTGCGTGAGATCATACATAAGTGTTATTTTCAGCATAATTGTCTCCATTTCATGAGGTTGGGGGAAACATAGTCAGGGCCCGCTCTAGGATTTTTGCCGCCCCAAGCAGAAACAATTTTGGCCGCCCCCCCACTCCATTTTTTTCTTACCCCACCCACGGCCCCGCCTCAGCTCTGCCTCTTCCCCAAATCTCCAGCCCTGCCTCCTCCCCCCAGGCTCTCAAGCCTAGGAGGGAGGGGGAGAAGCGGCGCATGCGCCGCGGCCACTTGGAGTCTCCCCCTCCCTCCCAGGCTCTCAAACCTGGGAGGGAGGGGGAGCAGCGGTGCACGAATCAGCTGTTTCGCGCGCCGCGGCCGCTCAGGATCTCCCCCTCCCTCCCAGGTTTGAGAGCCTGGGAGGGAGGGGGAGCAGCGGAGCGCAAATCAGCTGTTTCGTGCGCCGCGGCCGCTCGGGATCTCCCCCTCCCTCCCAGGTTTGAGAGCCTGGGAGGGAGGGCGAGCAGCGGCGCGCGAATCAGCTGTTTCGCGCGCCGTGGCACGCAAGCGGCAGCAGCGGAGGTGAGCTAGGGCGGCCGGGGCACATTTTTAGGGGCGGCATTCTGGGGAATATCACCACCAAATCTGATATCTCTAGAACCACTGGGAGCATTTTAAGTGCACCTACTGCATGCTGGAGCTTGTTCGAGCTATTATTTCTTTGTGGTTATATTCAAGAGTTTGGCGGTTGCAAACAAAAACAAATCCTTAAAGGTAGACTAATAACACCATGTTACTGAAAATATTACCACTACTTGCCATGTAATAAAATTATATTTTTAGTTCACTCTCAACTTATGCTCCATACATCAATCATTGCAGAGGATGTTTATTTTTAAAATCAGATTTACACTGATTTTTAAAAATCTTTCATTGAAAAGTTTCTCTTCAATTCTCAAAAAAAACATGTAGCACCAATAGACAATTATTAATTATTATTTGTATTATAGTAGCACCTTGAGGCTTCATTCAGGGACTGAAGTCCCATTATACAAAGTACCGTATAGTCAGTTCCTGCCCCAACAAATTTACATTACATATAAGATGAGAGACAACTAGTGGATGCAATAAACTGATGGGAGATCCTAAGGTAAAATGCAGATGGTTATGCTAAATATAATAAACATTTGTCACAGCATACAACTGCACAGCCGTTGTTGAGTGATTTGCTGGCAGGCATCACTCTTTCAGGGACCGAGAGGCAGAAAGGAGGTGGAAGTGTTTTTTTAAAGCCTACACCTATCTCTCTTGTCTAATTTCTTACCACGAGAATTACTTCTTATATCTTGCTTATAACACTCCTGCTGATACATCCAAAAAAAACCGAACATCATTCTGGGATGTATTAGCAGGAGTGTTGTAAACAAGACATGAGAAATAATTTCCCCCCTCTACTCTGTGCTGATAGGCCTCAGCTGGAGTATTGTGACCAGGTCTGGACACCACATTTTAGAAAAGATGTGGACAAATTGGAGAAAATCCAGAGAAGAGCAAGAAAAATGATTAAAGGTCTAGAAAACATGACCTATGAGGGAAGATTGAAAAAGGTGGATTTCTGTAGTCTGGAGAAGAGAAGACTGAGAGGGGACCATGATAACACTTTTCAAGTATATAAAATGTTACAAGAAAGAGGGTGAACATTGTTCTTGTTAAACTCTGAGGATAGGACAAGAAGCAATGGGCTTAAATTGCAGCAAGGGAGGTTTAGGCATTCCCTTCCCCACATTGCCTGCCCTATTTCTGGGAAGTTAAACATGAAAAGGCTTCCCCTGAAACATGCCCTTCCTACTGCTGCTCATCTCTGTTTAATCCTAAGGACTCAACCATTTTATCTCTCTCCCACCCAACCTCCACCCCACTATAACTATTGAGCCATTCCATTTAATAAAATTTAATATTCGATATGGACATGGAAACAATGAGACACAGACAACATAACATGGATAACTGCAAAGGCCGTAACTTTATCATCAGCTGACACCAACTGGGGTAACCACCCCAAACTGCTCAGCAGGGTTGTTCCAATGTGGGTCTTAACTGGTACCAATGACCCCCAATGCACAATCAACCTGACGGTGAGAGTGAAGGTCATCCAACCTGTACACCCTCAACCCGCCTGACTGGAAGCCCCTCCCTTCCTGCATGCCACAGATAGGAGAGATGATATGAGGGTAGACATAAGGCCTGCAAGACATACATGCAATCCCCTCATCATGTCACGTGACTACCTAGGACCCATATCCAAGCAGCCCAGGGGTTTTTGCGACTTCAACTGAACCATTCCTTACCTGCCAACACACTGGAACCAGCCAACGCTTCAAAAATTATAATTTAAATATCCCCTGAGCAGTGGGTCTCCCACTCCATCCCAAGTGGGTGATTCTCTTCTTGTAGTGTCTATGTGCAGTGCCTTAGTCTTAGTGCATGGTTAGGGCTCCAGGGTGCTACAATAATATAAATAAATAAATGCAAATAATGGTAATAATAATAAGAAAACCCAACACAGCAGCTAGACAGTTTTGGCATATGGGCAAAATTCCCTCCAGACCCCAAAACTGTTGATCATCACCCCTACATCACAGGAGATACAGCAACCAGCTGAAGGGTAGGACTGAAGCATGAAACTGACAATGGCTACTCTGCCCAAGAAGCAAACCGTATCACCCTGTCTCCCAGCACCACCAACAGATGGGAGCCAGTCACCTGGTCTCACATCATCCCCACTACCCAATGACAGGGGAAATGGGCAGGACAAGCTGCGGAGCTGGGACCTACCTAGATGCAGCATAGCCCGCCTACCCTGCATGCCATGCAAAATAAGGAAGGGGGACTAAACGTGAAGCAGCAGCCCCCCACTTGCCGGTTGTGAAGAAGGGAAAGGGAAAGGAAAAGGAGGGATCATGTAAAACACAGCATAACTTGCTCTCTGCTGGGGTCTCCCACTACACTGCAGGACTTGCCACTGCTCTCAGCCCCACCAACCAACCTCTTCCCTCCAATTAGTAGGAGCAGCATTTTTCTTGCTTGCTTTTTTTTTTGGTCACAATTTCAAAATATTTATTTTTTCCCCAACCAATTCTAGTAGTAAGCACTATGTCCAGCAGTCAGTGTTTGACGGATTGGGCCCTTAGGTACACATGGACGAAGCAACAGGTCTGATACATCTTGATTTTAGTAAAGCTTTTGACACAGTCCCACAGGACAGTCTCAAAAACAAACTAGGGAAATATGATCTAGATGAAATTATAGGAAAGGAGGTGCACAACTGGTTGAAAACCCATATTCAGAGAGTAGTTATTAATGTTTCACTGTCAGACTGGGAGGATGTATCCCCTGGGGTCTTGCAAACACACTAAACTGGGAGGGATTGAAAGCACTTTGGCAGACATCATTAGTACTCAATATGACCTTAGGAAACTGGAGAATTGATCTGAAATCAACAAGTTGAAATTCAATAAAGACAAGTGCAAAGTACTATTTAGGAAGGGAAAATCATACAAAATGGGGGATATGAGTCTATGATTCCACTTAGTACTGGTGAGACCCCAGTTGGAGTACGGTATCCAGTTTTGGGCACCACACTTTAAGAAAGATGTAGACAAACTGGAGAGAGTCCAGACAAGTATAAGAAAAACGATAAGTGGTTTAGAAAAGCTTACCAGGGGAATTTTTTTTTAAATGGTTATATTTAGTCTTGGGTAAAGAAGGCTGGGGGGGGGGGGGGGCGGGGAGAGAGGACTGATATCAGTATTCAAATATGTTAAGGGCTGTTATAAAGTGTACTGTGATCACTTGTTCTCCATGTCCACTGAAGGTGGGACAAGAAGTAATCAGCTTACTCTTTAGGAAGGGAGAGTTAGGTTAGATTTTACGGGGGAGGAGGGGGACATCCTAACTGTACGGATAGTTAAGTACTGGAATAGGTTATCAAGGGAGATTGTGGAATCCTTGTCACTGGAAGTTTTTTGAAGAACAGGTTAAACAAACACCTTTCAGGGATAGTTTAGGTAAACTTGATCCTGCCTCATCATGGGGGGATGGATTAGATGACCTCTTGTGGTCCCGTCCAGCCCTACATTCTGTGATTCTATGTGGCATTTTCTTCTCATTCTTGTATACCTATACTAATTTCATTGTCAGAATGATCTAGTATAGCTATATTGACTTACACTTTTAAATGATAAGCACCCTGTTCTTGAAGATATGTATTTTGATAATGTTGTCAGTACTTATATATCATTGTTTTCTTTTGAGGACAGATAGATTTCTGTAAATTGTGATTTAATATCTCACAAGCTGTTTCTCAAAAAAAATGGCATTAGAGATGTATTAATAGTGTCCATTTATAATCACTTCATGTTTTACTATGTCTCTAATGAGCAAGTGTATTTGTATCCTAAATAGGGAAATTTATAGTTTCCATGGTACTTATCCTCAGTCCTTCTTAGTAAAGCGCAAATAATATTTTCTCTGAGTAATGGAAATACTTCCTTTAAAATGCTGTTAATCTGTCTTTTTTTTAAAAAAAAAAAAATCATGATAGAATCTGTCCACGGAATTTTTCTTTGCTTGCTACTGCTTTGAAAGTTATCTATATATTTTCAGCTGGACAAGTAAATTGAAAACTGACTCTTTAAAAAGACATGAAGATGTGTGTGTGTTTCTACATGAACAGCACTTCTTAACAGCTGTTCACAAATGTGCATCTAAAGGGAGTAAGGAGTTTATTGTGCACTTAGAGCCTTTATCTCAATAGAGTGGTTCATTCTAGTGTTTTGCACTTATATAGCACTTTTAAATATGTAGGTCTCAAATCACTTTACAAAGCATTAGTAGCACCATTTTTCCGAAGGTGCTGAGAGATATAAAGCAATTGTTTGAGAGGCACTGTGGAAAAAACATGGTTAGAGTATTGGACTGTACTCACGGGCCTGGATTCTATTCCCAGCTCTGCCAGTGGCCTCCTGGGTAAGTCACTTCATCTCCCAGTAACTCGGTTTCCCCATCTGTAAAATGGGGATAATGATACTTATCTCCTTTGCAAAGCACTTTGTGATCTACTGATACAAAGTGCTACGTAAGAGCTAGATATTATTATTATCACTGCATAAGAAATCAGCATTCTATGCCCAACTCTATGACAAACTTCCCAATGTTAACCATGTTATCTAATCTCTGTGGCTCATTTACCTAACTTGTAAAATGTTATTTACCATCATGCATGTTCTGGTCTGAGGCCACATTAAATATCTGAAACACAAGAAGATGACTGACAAAACAAATACTGGCTGAACATGTAAAGAAATCTATCATAACATCACTGGCCAATCAATCAGAGATTTTCCTGGCAACCCATTTTTCAGAGACCTATATGTATGTCTACACTGTTTTTAAAAAACCCTGCAATGAGTTTCAGAGCACAGGTCTACAGACTCACACTATGACACTATAGGCAGCCGTGTAGATGTTGTGGCTCAGGCTGGAGCTTTGGCTTTGATGCCTGGGGAGAGGAGTGGGTTTCAGAGCCTGAGCTCCAGCCCAAGCTGTAATGTCTACACTGCTGTTTTTAGCACTGTAGCATGAGCCTGAGACTGTAGATCTGGGCTTTGAGACTCACTGCCGTGTTTTTTTTTTTAAATGCAGTGTAGATATACACATAGAGAATGAGTGTATATTCACTGGAAAAAATCATAGCCCCAAGGAAGTCAATGGGAAGTTGGCAGGGCTCCGCACTGTGTGTTTGTGTTCTTTACAATCTATTCACATCCATGTCTGTGCTCCATCATAAATTATCTTTCATGTCAAAGTATCCTTCTTTTTTCCTTTCCTGGATCACCTCTAAGCCCTGGTCTACACTGGGAGGGGGGAGGGGGGTTTCGATCTAAGTTATGCAACTTCAGCTATGTGAATAACGTAGCTGAAGTCGACGTACTTAGATGGACTTTCCGTGGTGTCTTCACCGGGGTGAGTCAACTGCTGCCGCTCCCCCGTCGACTCTGCCTGCGCCTCTTGCAGTGCTAGAGTACAGGAGTCAATGGGAGAGTGCTCGGGGGTCGAATTATCGCGTCTAGACTAGATGCGATAAATCGATCCCCGCTGGATGGATCGCTGCCCGCCGATCCGGTGGGTAGTGTAGACATACCCTAAATCTCCCTGAAATACATTATACTCTTCCTAAGGTTTTTAGAGGTGGTACAGTTAATCACCAACTGGATACCTTAATGCCGCATGTGAGATAGTAGTATTTTATTCCACATTCTCCACAAAGATGCCTGAGGAACACCAGGGGACCTCCGACATACATGCCCACTAAATGTATGTTCACAGTTTACAAAACATCTATTAATGGGGCCTTATTTCTTCCACTCTGTACTGTGTTTACTGCTGATGGATAGGGGTTAGTGCATCCATTTCTGCAGCTGAACACAGGGTAATACCGATAGATGCAAAACAAAATAGATGGGAAATAAAAGCAAAAAAAAAAAAAAAAAAACCAAAAAAATCTCACCCTGCCCCCTTCCAAAATCAAATTATATTTTTTTTCTAAAGCTTTGGAAAAGCATATGATCATGTTACTAACAATAGGAAAGCAAAGGATCTTCTGTGTATATCTTGCTAAATCAATTCACTGCCATTGTAAGGGCCATGGGCATTGGTGCACCTCAATCCCTCCTGTTCTTTGCCAGTAGCACACAATAACGGATTTCTCTGAGGGCTGCAATACTTTGACCAAAGTCTGGTTGCTGGGCTTCAGATGGGAGGTGGGGGGTGACTGGGGGGTGTTTAGTGGCCTATGATATAAAGGAGATAAGACAAAATGTTCTGGTGGCCCCTTCTGGTCTTAAACTCTAAGACTAGAAACTGTACACAAAATCTTGTTAAATTGTATATTTATAATATCATAATATATTGGAAAATATGTTTTCCTATATTTTTAGCTATTTTTAAAAGATTTTGTAGAAGTATCTGTGTAGGCCATTCCAGTGCTCTGGGTGCATATTTCGTACATTTAAAATATACCATATAAACATCACAATATAATGGACTGCTCTACCCACCTTCCAGATTCTAAGGAAGGAAGTGTTCTGGAATAGATAATAGCAGGTAAGTTCTGGCACAGGAATGCAGGCCGGGTGATGTGCTACTTAAAAAAAAACCTAACTGTATAGAAGAACTTTTGAAACACTATCACTGAGTATTTAGCAGGATCTGGATTATGTGCATTCTGCTGACCATTGATATAATAAATGCCCTGCTTTAAAACATTAAAAAAAAAAATCCCCTCTCTGTTATCCTGTATCTACCTACTACAACCATGGCCAAGGCAAGCTGACTCACTGTTGCGTGGCTGATGACTTTGTAGAGCCATTTGAAATTTTCTGAATTTATTTTTTTTTTACCAAAAAAATTGTCAAGAAATTAAATTTTCAATTAAAAAAAACCTCAAAAAGTTATTATTTCCCCCCCCCAAATTATTAATCTTTTTCAACTCCCTCTAATTGTGCACGACTACAAATAGTTCCACAGGGTAGTGAACATGTTTTATCTGTATTATGAGGTGTTAAGAACATTTTTATGCTGTAATGTATAAGATTAATCATCCTAATAATTTTCATCACTAAGGTTGATTGGCTTTCTAACTGGGGGGAAATGTAAGCAAATAAAGACCTGTCTCTAAGCTATGTACAGGACCTGTCCTGTGTGCACTAACTACATGCTATGCACAGCACTACCTCACTCTTCTACAGAAGAAATGAAAATGTCTTACGGTATAAACACAGTTCTCTGTATGCATTTTAGTTTTATAGAAATATAGGATTGTCGTACTGCATCAGAATATTGATCCTATCTTCTAAAATTACAACAATATTCTACACTAATGGTCCTAATTACTAGAGTTTACAACAGAGATACAACAATGGGTTGTGGAGCTATTATTGTAGGATACTATGGTCATTATTTAAAAAAAAAAATGCTCCAGGTATGGTATCTGCCTCCAGCAGTGGCCAGTAATTGAAGCTTCAGAGGAAAGTGAAAAGATTCTATAATGCACATGCCAATTGTTCTATTCTGTCTATAAAGGGACATTCCTTTCTGACCCCTATAGTGATAAGCTGATGTCCTGAAGTATGAGATTTTGACTTGATGCTTTCATTTAGAATGGTGGCATTTGGTATTTTTCTTTTTAAAAAAAGCAATTGTTACAGTAAGTGTTTGCTCCTAGGAAACCAGTTACTATACAGAGGAAGGCTTAGAACAGTCAAAACAATTTGTTTTCCTTCTTTCCCTGACTGTAGTTCTATGCTTCATTGACAATGCAATCACATTAAAGTCAGCATTTAAAATTACTTTTGTTGGAGTGCTCAGCCTGTTCCCCTCCTCTCCCTCAATAAAGTTTACTTTCTTCCAAAAGACAGAGTTAGAGCAATGATACAAAGTGAAGGTGATGATACAGATATGCAGTATCCCAAAGTATTGTTTTACCGGTGCCGGATATTGAAATATAACACAGGCACAATTGAAACCATCAGCTAATAAATAAAGCTGTAATTAAGAGGGGGAAATCTGCCTGAGTGAACAAACTATTTTTTTCTTTAGACTTTCTGTTATCTCTCAATGCTAGAGAAAGCTTGTTTTAAGTTAATGAAAAATCAAAAAAGGGAGGCCAAATTCAGGACACAAATTATGGCACATGATAGACATTTGATTTTATGTTTGATAGCTACCCTTTCTCTACCAGGTTTTTGAGAAACTGCTTAGGCAGAAGACAGCCTGTTATCACTTGCTTTCTTTTAAAATGGACTTTTTGAAAACCAAAGTCACTATTTTCCCATCTACCAGTAACATCTCTATGTTACTGTCACATTTCCTATAATTGTATAGGAGAGAGCTTTGGTTGGAGTTAGAAGCTACCAAATATGTTCCTTATTATTGTGTTCTTACAGTGTCAATAAAAAATGAGACTGAGGAAGACTTGGGAGGAAAGGATAGTGGCCCTTGGTACTCCTCAACTGTATCCTTGTTTTACTCAGCATTGAAACCATGCTGTTCTTTAGGAGAGTTGGCAGGTTTTTTAAAGAGATACAATTAAGGTCACAAGAGCAAACTATCCCACTGCATAGGAAAAATAGGAAGCATGATAACAGGCCACTCTGATTTAACCAAGAGATCTTCAGCGATCTGAAACGCAAAAAAAAAAAGAGTAATACAAAAAGTGGAAATTATGTCAAATTACCAATATATATATATATATATATATATATATATATATATATATATATATATATATATATATATATATATATATATAAACAACAACATAGGGACAACATTAGAAAGGACAAGCCACAAAACTAGATTAAACTAGCTAAGGACATAAAGGGTGACAAGAAAACATTTTATAAATACATTAGAAACAAGAGGAAGACCAAGGAGAGGGTAGGCCTGTTAATCAATGATGCAGGAAAGCCAATAACAGAAAACACAGCAATGGCCCAAGTGTTAAATGCCTTCTTTCATTTTTCACCAAAAAGATTGGCAGTGATTCAAAAACTGACAGTGAACATCAGTATAAAGGGGGTAGGATCTGAGGCTAAAAGAGGGAAAACATGTTAAGAATTATTTAAAGAAGTTACTGGTCTTCAAGTCAGCAGGGCCTGATGAAGTAAATCCTAGAATACTTAAGGAACTGGCAGAAGAGGTCTCTGAGCCATTACCAATTATCTTGGAGAACTTATGTAGGACAAGGGAGATCCCAGAGAACTGGAAATTGACAAATATAGTACTTATCTATAAAAAGGGGAATAAGGACAACCCAGGGAATTATAGACCAATCAGCTTAACTTTGGTACCCAGAAAGATAATGGAGCAAATAATCAATTTGTAAGAAATTACAAGTAAATGTAGTGATAAATATATATGGAGATAGCCTATCTCCTAGAATGGACCCTGAAAGGTCATTGAGTCCAGACCCCTTCCTTCACTAGCAGGACCAAGTACTGATTTTGCCCCAGATCCCTAAGTGGCCTTCTCAAGGATTGAACTCACAACGCTGGGTTTAGCAAGCCAATGCTCAAACCACTGAGCTCTCCCTCCCCCCTAAATTATTAGTCTCCATAGATTTATTAAGAACAAATCATGTCAAACCAACCTAATATCCTTCTTGGAAGGGTAACAAGCCTTGTGGAAATGGGGGAAGCAGTAGATGTGATACATCTCAACTTTAATAAGGCTTTTGATAATATCTCATAAACAAACTAGGGAAATATAGACTAAACAAACCTATTATCAGGTGGGTACACAACTTGTTGGTAAACTATTCAGAGAGTAGTTATCAGTGTGTCACAGTCAAGCTGAAAGGGTGGAGTTCTGCAGGAGTCTATCCTGGGTCCAGTTCTATTCAATATCTTCATAAATGATTTGAATAATGGCATAGAGAGTACACTTATAAAGTTTGTGGATGACACCATGCTGGAAGAGGTTGAAAGCACTGTGAAAGGCAGGATTAGAAATCAAATTGATCTTGAAAAAATTGAAGAAATGATCTGAAATAAATAGGATGAAATTCAATAAGGACAAATGCAAAGTACTCCACTTAAGAAGAAATAATCAATTGCACAAATACAAAATGGAAAATGACTGCCCAGGAAGAAGTACTGTTGAAAAAGATCTGAGGATTATAGTGGAGCACAAACTATGAGTCAATAATGTAATGCTGTTGCAAAAAAAGAAAATATCATTCTGGGATATAGGAGAGTTGTGGAGTTGTAAGCAAGACACAAGAACTAATTCTTCCACTCTACTCAGCACTGATAAGACATCAACTGGAGTACTGTGTGCAGTTCTGGGCACGACACTTCAACACTTCGGGAAAGATGTGGACAAATTAGAAAAAGTCCAGAGGAAAACATCAAGAATGATTAAAGTTCTAGAAAATATGACCTACAAGAAAATAATAATAATAATAATAATTAATAATTAATAATAAAAAAAGGATTGTTAAGTCTGTGGAAGTGAAAACTGAGGGGGGACATGATCATCATCATGATAATCATCTTCAAGTATGTAAAAGGTTGTTATAAAGAGGATGGTGATAAATTATTCTCCTCAACAACTGAGGACAGGACAAGAAGTAATGGGCTTAAATTGCAGCAAGGAAGATTTATAGACAGTAGGAAATACTTCCTAACTATAAGGATAGTTAAGCACTGGAACAAATTAATTAGGGAGGTTATGAAATCTCCATCATTTGAGGTTTTTAAGAACAGGTTAGACAAACACCTGTCAGGAATAGGCTAGATAATACTTAGTCCTGCCTCAGTGCAGGGGTGAACTAGATGACCTCCTGAGGTCCCTTCCAGTCCTACATTTTTATGTTTGTGTCATTCTATGGACATTTGTATAACCTGTCTGAACAAGAACTGCCTCCATACAGGGGTTTTACATTTTTCAAAAATACTTTGATAGTTATGGAGGGCTTCCCTTCTTGCAAGAGGCAGTTTCAGGAGGAAACCTTATGTCTCTCAAAGTAGGTGACTAGTTCCTGCTGACCTTTGGGCCCATGGTATTCATAATGCCTTACTGGGGACTATATAACAATCAGTTTGCCTTTATTTCCAAGACAGAGGAAAAAGAGTAGTTTATTTTAAATTACCCAAAAGGAGCATTTGTTTAAATTTGAAAAACAAAACTATTACAGTACAAAGTAAAGTAGTCTTACCCCTCTAAAAATACATAAGCAGGCAGTAAAGTGGCCTACAGTTAGCAAAATTACACACAAATCTACCATGTTGTTGGTGTCACTAGGCATCACCCTAGGTAACTCGGGGAGGGGGGGTGGAAGACCACGAGAGTCGATGAAGCCCCCCCCCCCCGGCTCTAGGCCAAAGTGAATCAAAGCCCCTGCATGTTAACCTTTACTAACCTCACAGGCCAGCAGCTGGGAAGCGGTAGTGATAAGGGAAACCTACATGCTTCTAGCTGAAGGACAAGATAACTTGCAGAAGGGAACATAGCGAACAAGCTACGCAGCCAAGGTCTTTTAATGTAACTACTGCAGAGGGAGGAAGGGGGAGGAAGGGGGGAAGGTAGGGAAGGGGAAAAAAAAAATAAAAAGGGAAAACTGCTTGTCTCAGTGTGCTTGATCTGAGACATGCCAGTCTCCTTGCACCACTTTGAGATCTCAAATAAACTTTGATTGCTTCTCCACCCTGGTGTGTTCATTGGCACGAAGCACACTGGGCAACGAACCCCGCTGTTGCTTTCCTCGGGCACTCTGTGCCGGCAACAGTCTTGGCGTCCCTGGGTGGGCTCGAGGCTGAAATTTAGCCTTGCCCGGATCTCTCCTGGCGGCCGACGGATTGCGGCGATGACCGACGCCCAGCATGCACCGGTGGCTTCATCGGGGGCCTCGGTGGAGACGCGGTTTGATCGACCCCGGAGGGCACAATGGGGCAACGCGCTCGGACAGTGGAGAAGCGGCTGCGGGCGACGGTGGGGAACCGGTCCCGTGGATAGGGCGACGGTGAGGAACCGATCCCTTGGATAAGGTAGGAACAGTCCAGTGGTGTGGACTTTTACCTGTTTTGACCTGGGGACGCCCAGTGTCTCCCTAGGGTATGGTGCAGGGACAAAGTACTCCAGGCAGGGCAAGGTGTACGCCCTTAGAATGCATTCTGGTGAACTGGAAAGTGTTTGAATTGGATCCATTGACTAAAAGTAGATTAAAAAGGTTCTGTACAGTAGACTGGCCTCAATATCAGCTAGAGGACCAGGAAAGGTGGCCACCGGAAGGATCACTTAATTATAACATGATCCTTCAATTACTTCTGTTTTGTCAGTGAACGGGTAAATGGAATGAACATATGTATGTACAGTTGTTTATGTTGCTAAGAGATAGGTCAGATATTTTGCAAAAGTGTAATTTGACTCCGACAGGTTCGATAGTAGCTACTGTTAGTCCCCAGAACCCCCCCCCCCCAGCTGTAATGGCAGGTCCGGTGTCCCCTTCGGCTATCACACCCCCACCATATAAAGACAAGGTGCCTCAGGTCCCAGAGATTGCCCCCTCGGTGGGATTCTATCCATTGATTACTGAGACTCGGATAGCCCGTCCTGAAGCAAACGATCGCCCAGACACTACTATGCAGGTTTATACACGTGCCTTTTAACCCAGTGGACCTAGCAGCCTTTAAGGCACAGGCAGGGGAATTCTCCACGAACCCAAGCAAGTTTATCTCGGTCTTTGAGGGGTGCCTGGCCAGCCACAAGCCTGAATGGGATGACTGTAATATCTCCATGAGGACCCTGCTGTTGAGGAGGAGAAAGAGAAAAAAAGCCAAAAACTAAAAAAAAAAAAAAAAACTGTCTGGGATTGGGAGCTTATGAACAATATCAAGCCAATTTGGAAAAAAAACATCTAAGAAGGTCAAAGAAGATGAAGTAACCCTTACCTTACCCCCCAAGAATGCCTGGATAATGACCCTTGCAATTGAGCCCTCAGCCATGCAAGCCCCAGAGTGGAGCCAGTGGGAGGACAAGAGAAGGGTTAAAAAGCAACTTTGCTGGACAGTGTTGGCCCAGGGATTTAAAAATTCCCCCACCCTTTTCGGCCAGGCCCTGGCCAGAGACTTGGAGGAGTGGGACAATGAGGACAAGGTCCTCCTCCTGCAATATGTAGATGACTTGTTAATTGCTGCTGTGGGTCTAACCCCTTGCCTTAAAGCCACTGTGAGCCTCCTGAACTTTGTTGGACTCCGAGGATATCGGGTAGCACAGAGTAAGGCTCAGATTGCCCTCCCAGAAGTACAGTACTTAGGGTTTCACATAAGGCAGGGGGAGCGTCAGCTTTCAAACGAAAGGAAGGAAGCTATCTGTCAAATTCCTATCCCAAGCAATCGTAAATGGCTCAGGGCATTTCTGGGCATGGCAGGCTTCTGCAGGATATGGATCCCAGAGTTTGGACTGTGGGCTAAACCCTTGTACGAATGCGTTAAGGGAGCGGATCACGACCCCTTCCACTGGTCCTCAGAAGCCGACAAGGCATTTAAGGTTTTAAAAAAGGAAAGCTATTGGACAACAGAGGTTGTACCAAGTGGAATCCTCAAAAGTGGGTGTGCTCGTCCTGGTTTGTTGCTCCAAAGCTCTGTATAAAAGTTATTTTACTGGAAGGGTGTATAATGGCAATGTGTATGTGTTCATTGTTGGGAAAAGGTGTATGAGTGAAAAGCGGAAATTTCCTTTGTAGGTTAAAAGAAGCCAAGAAGGGGAGAAGGAAAAAGAATAGAACGAGTTAACTGGAAAATATAGCTAGCAAGCTCAGTCCAAAGATAAGATGCTGGCCCCATCCAAGGACATTGTTCACAGCTAAGACTTGGCTGACAACCAAGAAAAGGGGGGCCTGAATGTGCCCAAGCAACTATGAGATCTGCAAAACACTGCCAGGCATTAATGAAATGTGTTAGGTTTCTTTTCTCACAGATAAAAGAAGTGCTAACCAAAGACCCTAGCAGCCCTGGGTCTGCCGGACCACACTAAGCCGTTCCAACTGTATGTGCATGAAAGGAAAGGGGTGGCCCTGGGAGTGCTTACTCAGTTATTAGGCACCTGGACCTCCCTTAACCCAAGCCACCATGCTGCCAGAAACAGAGGAGCAGGAACACGACTGTTTGGAGGTCATAGATGCCCAATACTCCAGCCGCCCGGACTTAAAAGATCAACCGCTCCCTAATGCAGACTGTGAGTGGTACACTGACAGCAGTAGTACTGTTACAAACGGACAAAGGAGGGTGGGGTATGCTGTTGTAACTCTCCACGAAACCGTGGAGGCAGAGGGTTTACCTGCTGGGACATCAGCCCAGCTGGCTGAATTGATAGCCTTAACCCGTGCACTTGAACTGTCAAAAGGGAAAAGAGTTAACATTTTTACTGATTCCAGATATGCTTTTGGAGTGCTACACGCTCATGCCGGTCTGTGGAAGTAAAGAGGAATGTTGACAGCCCAAGGCTCTCCGGTCAAGCATGGGCTTCAAATTCTCCGGCTTTTAGAAGCGGTACAGCTCCCCTCAGCGGTAGCAGTGGTGCACTGCAAAGCTCATCAAAGGGAAGATCAAGATGTGGCTAGGGGTAATGCCAGGGCGGATAGGGAGGCCAAGCGAGCTGCTACCCTGGAACCACAGGAAGCTGAGAATGCCCATATGCATGCCCTCATCCCATCAGTGGGGGAGCTCCCGGCCCCTCAGTACTCTCATGAAGAGAGGAACCTGGCCGACACACTTGGGCTCCAGGAAAAGGAGGGATGGCTCCACTCCACGGAAGGAAAAATCCTCCTACCAAAGAATCTAATATGGCTAGTGCTACAGAAACTACATCAGACCACCCACGCCGGCAGGGAGGATCTTACCCAGCTTATGAATAAATATTTTCTAACCTCTGGATTTAGACCCCTGGCCTCCCAGGTACAGGCTGAATGTCTGATCTGCCAAAAGAATAACCCTCGCCCGGGAGTGTCAGTGCCACCAGCCACTCTGGAACCTACCCCAGGCCCGGGACTGGTTTGGCAAATAGATTTTACTGAGTTCCCCCGAACCCAAGGGTTCAGATACCTCCTCGTCTTGGTGGATCGATTCAGCGGATGGCCTGAAGCCTTCCCATGCCGTAACAACACTGCCAAAACGGTGGCTCTGAAATTTGTCAAGGAGATCATTCCCCGCTTCAGACTCCCCCAGTGGATGGAATCTGACAACGGAACACACTTCACATTTCAAGTCACTCAGAAGATATCGGATGCCCTGCAAATCCCCTGGAAGCTCCACACTCCATGGCGACCGCAGGCCATTGGGGTAGTGGAGCGTACAAATCAGACACTCAAGCGACATCTCTCAAAGGTCTGCCAGGAGGCTTTGATGCTTTACCCCTTGTTTTGCTCCGAGTTCGCGCTCTCCCTAAGGGCAGATTAGGGCTTAGTCCCTTCGAGATTATGTTTGGAAGGGCATGGCCTATGAACGGTACACCGGTTCTGTTAGGGGAGTGGGAGGTAGGCTGTGGCTTCTTATCTCAGTACATGTGCTCTCTGTCTGCTGTTCTCTGTTCTCTCCACAGGTATACCAAAGATTTGCAGCCTCTCCCGCTGGATGCCCCTGTCCACTCCCTGCAACCAGGTGACTCCGTTCTCGTTCGTACCTGGAAGGACGAGCCTCTCCAAGAGAAGTGGAAGGGACCCCACACCGTCCTGCTGGTCTCACACACAGCAGCAAAGGTCGAGGGACACAAGAACTGGATTCATCACTCCCGTCTGAAGGCAGTGCCCGCTCCTGAACAGTGGACCGTCCAGCCTGCTGAAAAAACTTCCAGCGACGATCTGGGACTTAAACTGTTATTTAAGCGACAATAAGGTTTGCTGGGAATGCCTTGTGCTCCCTTTGGACAGTCGCAGCGCACTCTTCGCGAGAACTCTGAGCATTGGTTGTGTTTGTTTTCAGGTGGCCAGCCTAACCTATTGGCCTGGTCCCTTTTGTTTCTAATCTGTCTGCTGTTGGTAATTATTCTTTTGTGGGCATTTGTGGAATTGTAATTACAGCATGGGTTCAGGTCCAAGGTCTGCCACCATGCTGCTTTGTGCCATGGGAGCACTCCTCTCATTGACTCCTGTTTCCCCCCAGGCACATGAGGGATGGAGAAAACCCCCCATCAACTTAGAAACAAATACGTATGAGGCCCTAAAGGTTTGCTTTGCCCAAGAGTTTAACCTCTCTAACTGCTGGGTATGCTCCCAAATCCCGCACCACGCGGCAGGGTTACCTTGGAGGGTGGTCCCCCAAAATTGGTCAGATATCTGCTGGGGATGGTTCAGTAGGGGAAAAAATACCTCGGGTACCCCCTTGTCGCAAAACTGTACCATTGAATCCCAGTATGCATTAAGGGACGACCCCTGGAAGCCGCAGGCCAACTCAACACATCTCCCTTCCCCTATTAGGCTGCAGCCAGTGGCCCCCGGGTTGGTGTGCTATCGACAGTTCAAGTCTAGCAATCACACCTGGCCTGCTGGGAATAGCACCTGTCAGTATTATTTATCCCCTGACAGTGACACTTCCATCCCTGTCTATGTTAATGGCAGATCCGACTCTACCGCCCGGTTCGGACCGTTTAGTGACACCCAAACAAGTAGATGGAGTAGCGGTTCTAATGGCTTGGTAGGGAATGGCCACTTCTTTTACATTTGCGGTACCTCTGCCTATAAGTGGCTACCGCATCGGTGGTATGGAAGCTGCTATCTAGGATATCTTGCCCCTCCCCTTCATGTCCTCCCTAAACTGCCCCCTGGCTGCCCCAGACAGCGTAGATCTTTGTATGCCACCCCAGAGCCCATTACGGAAGGAGACAGGTTGGGTATGATCCTCCTCCCATCCTATGGCTCAATTTTATTGTAGGCTCTCTATATTTCTCACCAAGTTCGCCACTGAAACCTTGGCCATAGAGAAAAGCCTTAACTCAGGGCTTTACCAGCTCCGGTTGCTGTCCCCGCAAAACAGACAGGCCTTAGATTATGTTTTAACCTCCCAGGGCGGGGTGTGTGCCCTTATTGGGAGTGAATGTTGTACTTATGTCCCGGAAAACTCACAGGACATTAACAAACACGTCCTGTCGGCCGAACAGGCTTTCGAGCAGTGGAAGGCCCAGGAAAGGGAACCCACGGTTTTCTATTCCCTTTGGAGTTGGTTGCCCGACCTGGGAGGACTGGGGGGTGGCCTTGTGCGTCTCCTCCTCACAGGTGTGGTACTGTGCCTGGTCACTCTCCTCCTGATTGCTTGTTTTAAAATGCTCCTCTGTAAGATTTGTGCCCCCCGTTCCCCAAGAGTCCCGACATGCCCTCTCATTTATAACCCCAGCTCCATGGCACTCAATCGTATCTTGTCCACAGAATATGAGAAAACTCAGCCAAAAGCTTGTTGAGTATTCTCAAAGGAGAGAGTTGTTGGTGTCACTAGGCATCACCCTAGGTAACTCGGGGTGGGTGGAAGACCACGAGAGTTGATGAAGCCCCCCTGCTCTAGGCCAAAGTGAATCAAAGCCCCTGCATGTTAACCTTTACTAACCTCACAGGCCAGCAGCTGGGAAGCGGTAGTGATAAGGAAAATCTACATGCTTCTAGCTGAAGGACAAGATAACTTGCAGAAGGGAACATAGCGAACAAGCTACGCAGCGAAGGTCTTTTAATGTAACTACTGCAGAGGGAGGAATGGGGAGGAAGGGGGGAAGGTAGGGAAGGGGGAAAAAAGAATAAAAAGGGAAAACTGTTTGTCTCAGTGTGCTTGATCTGAGATGTGCCAGTCTCCTTGCACCGCTTTGAGATCTCAAATAAACTTTGATTGCTTCTCCACCCTGGTGTGTTCATTGGCACGAAGCACACCGGGCAACGAACCCCGCTGTTGCTTTCCTCGGGCACTCTGTGCCGGCAACAATGTGGTGGGGCTGGATGGATGAGACTAAAAAGCTTTTGTTTCAATAAGCATTCAAAAGTTTTAATGTCTATTCCAACTCTCAGATTTCATTGAGCCCCACATAATCCCCTTTCACTTGCAACAGATCCATCCCCTGGCAAATATTTATCATCCCTACTTGTTGTCGTCATCTTAGAAATGTGAAAGTAAAGATGGCCTTCTGCCTCTCCCAGGTTTTTTTTGCTACATGGCAGGCCCAATCCACTTCTAGTCAGGCAAACCTACTGCTATCCAATCCAACTCAAGATGGTCTTTTGGACTGGTGTGGGGAGACAGGTATGGGAGGTTTGGCACTTTTACCTTTTTGTAAAAATTGCTACATATTAATCTCTACAAACTGTGCAATATTACTATTGTCAGATACAATGCTTTGGACCACTACCATAGATTACTTTAGTTCTGTATAATAAGTGGCACACTAGCAAAGAAACACTTCATTGTACTGCCATTATCTGCCAAGGCTGCCTTAAATTTTTTTGAGAAAAATGACATACAAAATACTACAAGTTTGTGGAAGCCATGTGAATTGGAAAAAAGGGGGAATTTAAAATGCTCTGAATTTTGCTTTGAATATTTAAACTTTGAACTGCAACTTAATCAGTAAATTAACTGTAAAATAACATTGGGGTTTCATATTTATTCTTTTTCAGTGACTTGAATGTAAAATTTGATCTGTTTAGGAGTCACAAGGTATTTCTAATTGCCAATATTGGAAATCTGACCCAGAACCTGAAAAATCAAGCTGTGTTTCTTTTTTTGCCTCTTACATCTCCACTATCTGGAACTTTGCCTAACAATTTTCTTGATGGTGCACCACACAGAAAAATCCATCTGAATTTTCAACAATGTATTGTCTCTGTAGTGCTAGCAGTATAGGACAGGGCTATTGTTTGTTGTTGTTTTTTGTCAGTATAGAGCATAGCTACGTTTGGAGGACAAACAGGAAGTTGCTTTATTCAGTAAGATGGTGTCATTTTTACCTAGACTTTATTCTACCTACAACCATAGCTTAACTGATGTGGTTTTATTTTTGTCCTCTTCTCACAAAATCTCTTTTCTTTCCCTGACTGGTCACAGGACAAAATTATGTATAAAATGTAGCAGAATAAAAAGATAATGCTTTCAACTTATCATGCAAAGCTATTTTCTCTCTCCTCTTGCTCTCAAAAATTTGAATTTAAATACCTGCTCCTTGTTCACTCAGTAGTATGATCTCATACCCAAGACTATCTTAAATGCTCAGAAACTGTAATTTGAATTTTTCAAAGGTTTCTTAGGACAACTTTCAGGAGACTGTTTTAGATGCATTTTGAGGCGTAAATCAAAAAGTCTTGTGGCAGGAAGGCAACAAGATAAATGTCCATGAGCTTGTTTACTGCTCTAATCTGTGATTGACAACTCAGTAAATATAATAACCTCTTTAATTGAGGGACTGAATGGCTCAGGAGATTGGTAATGAGCTATGGAGACTTTCAGATCTGGGTACCCATTTTGCATGCAGTCTGACTTGATTGTGATTCAAAGTTGTTACTATCTGATAGCTGTTCGGTAATCTATGCAGAATGCATTAGGACTCTCAGTCCAAGTTTCAGTGGACAGGTGTACATCACATGTCAAATACTATTGGTAAAGCGGGTTGGAAAATGTTTGATTTTTCTGCAGAAAATTTGAGCTTTTCAGGGAAAATAAATTCCAAACCGAATTTTTTTGGCCAAAAATTTTCATCTGAAAACCAAATACTTCAACTTGGAAATGCTGCTAAGGAGCTTCATGGGAGTGGTACTTTAGGTATCTTATACTACCATTCTCCTCTATGGGACAAGCTCCATAGCTGGTGTTGCAATAATTAGACCTACAAATTTACTCTGATTGTAAGCTCAACTGTAAAAAGTGTATGAAAGTTCATAAATGTTACAATAAACTATAATATCAAATGTTAATAAAAAGTAAGTCAAGTTGCTCTCAGTAATACTGTAATTAAAGGTTCATTGAGATGTGTGATTCCTATCTGTATTCCACACCTGTGGTATGCATGCGCTCCATGCGTCTGAGTCTGGAAGTTTTCCCAAGCAGTAACTGTTGACCTGCATGTGAGCAATATCTTCCCTTATACTTCCAACCAGGGGTGTAAGGGGTGATGCGGATCGATGCCTCTCTAGTTCCTTCTCTTACCATAATGCAATAGAGTCCAAAGCAGAGGGAAGGAGGGTGGGTAATTGAATACAGATAGGGACTACACATCTCAAAGAACTTCCAGTTACAGTAAGTAACCTCATCCTCTTCTTCGAGTGCCGGTCCCTATGTGTATTCCACATGAGGGTGACTGGCAAGCAGTGATCAGCATGGAGGTGGGTGCGAGGAAGCTGTTAATACAACTTGTAATACAGAGTTGCTTGTAATACAGCCATTCCTACTGCTGCGTCTGCAGCTGCCGCTTGAGTCAGGGTGTAGTGTGCTGTAAATGCGTGGACCGATCACCAAGTTGTGGCTTTGAAAATGTCCTGCAATGGGACATCTGATAAGGATGCTATGGAGGTTGCTTGTGCTCATATGGAGTGAGCTGTAACACTGGGCCAGGAGGGAGAAGCTTTGCTATTTTATAGCATTCTAATATGCATCCTGAGACCAACTCTAGAAATCTTCTGTGAGGATATGGCTTTTCTGCCATGGTGACAAGGAGTCTTGGAGATTCCTAATAGGTTGGTTCTTTGCAGGTAGAATGCAAAAGCATGTCTGACCTTGAGGGAGTGCAGTCTCTTGTCCCCAGGAGAAACATGGGGTTTTAGAAAAAATATGTTTTTAAGTTCTTATGTACATGAAGCGAGCTAAGGGCTAGACCTGATGTCTTTAGGGCAAGAAGCTAGTCAAGGATAACTGTAATGCTCACTGTGTCGAGGGAACAGTGATGGTGTAGTGCCAAAGCCAAGAAACAATGCCATTTAGCTTGGTAGCATGCTCTAGACTAATCTTTTCTGCTTTGGTTAAGGATCTCATAGACCAAGATAGAGCATGAGTGTTCTATTTCTGATACCCATCCAAACACTAGGCTGTGAGGTGGAGTGAGGTCAGGTTGGGGTGCCTGAGGCTTCTGCGGTCTTGAGTTAAGAGTTCTGAGAATGGGTGAATCCTGGTTGGTGGGCATGTAGACATCCTTAAGAGATCTGTAAACCAGAACTGTTTGGGCCAATAGGGTGATAGGAAGATGATGGTGTCTGTGTGTCAAAAAATCTTCTGGAGAACTTGTTGTACGGGGGGGGAGGTGAAAAAGGCATATCTGAGGTCACATGTTTATATATATCACTGTAGAGATTTGTCTGATAGGATTTGCATGTGGAGTGAGACTAAGAGGGAAATGGAACGCCTTGCGTAAGTCGAGGAGCGTCTGTATGGTAATTCTTATGTTCCTATATAAGAAGGTATTACATCTGGCTTCAGGTTGAGGCAGGGAAATTTAGGGAGGCCTGAACTGTTGTCTCATCATGTTCAGTAGCTAGAATTCCAGTCTCTAAGCCTGTCACGCTCACATGTTGCATGAGAACTACATATTTTTAAATAGTAAAGTTCTGAATTTTGTGAAATGTCTGTTTTTCTCTCATATTTAATTGGACATTTAAAGTCTAATTTAATACAGTAAGAGTTACTCTGCAAACTAAACATAAAAGCTAATCAGCCCCACCTCTTTTTAGTGAGGGTGGCTCATAATTGATTTTTTTTAAAACAAATTGTTTACTGTTTGACACTTTCCCCCACAAAAAAATCTTACAATGGATTTCAATAGAGTTTAAAAGGTGTGTCTATCTTTCTAAGCAAATGTCCCTACTTGCAGCTTTCAAATGTTGGCAGCTGTACCAATGCTGCTTCCACGCCCCTCCCCCCCATCTGGGGAGTGTTCCCTGTAATTATTACCGCTTAAGAAGAAATTTAATATCTGTTTGCTGTTTAAATTAGAAAGTGACTGTCTCCATAGCAAAAGGATAAAATCATTCTTTCAAGTCCCTAGTTTGATAAGCCCAGAGGCAGCAGCTGCTGTCACTTCAGCTCTTTGTCTTTAAACATGTACTGTTTGGAACCTCAAGATGCATTTATTCTTCCAGCGGAGCCTGAAGCTCACAAAATCATCTTTCAGTGTAAAGAATATAAATGTAACCAAATTGTTCCTCACTGGTACTAAGCTAAATAACCTCAAGCATGCTTCATCTGGAGGTAGATGTTAATGTGCCAGCATCTAAAATGCATGCATGTCAATTCCTATGTTCTAGACTGCACAGTGATATCTCTTAAAGTTTCTTGTTTCAAACCCAAGCAGGAAAAAATATTTAAAACTGCACACATCCTCTAGCCAGAAGCATAGAGTCTCTTTTATGTGTCATATTTGAACACACAGATCACTTTCTTACTTCATTTTCCTGAAGGTTGGAGAGCAAAGAAATTATAACCACCCAGCTCTCATCTCTGCTAATAATCAGTTCAGAAGAACTGGATCTCTCCTGAGTCATATTTAGAATTAATTGGAGCTGAATACATAGCACAGAATGTAATTTGTGGATGGTTTTGCAATACATGTGATGAGTTTGCTCTGCTGTTAGTGGTGGGGTCATGTTATTTCTTTGTAGGTTACATGGACAACCAATTTTTATTTATAAAAATGTTAATGACTGCTGAAGGTTACGTGAATTTTAGCATGAATAGTGATTCAGCTTCCAACCAGTGGTGCATTATTCATTATTCATGCTTCATTATTTGCTATTTCTTAGTAATTATTCTTCTATTTAAGAATTTTCAGTCCTCCAGTCAGAGAGCAGAAAATACCACGTGATTCAGGTGACAAATAATACACCAAGAATACTATGTAGCAAACAACTGAAAATATATTTAGAGCTGGCTAAAACTCAGAACATCCATTTCATGGGAAATTTTCACATTTAACCATTTGTTTTCATTCTAATTTTGAACAAAACCAAATACTTTTGAAATCCCCCATGAAAAGGAAATGCCAAAACATAGTTTTCAAAACATTTCATTTTATAAATGTTTTTGAAATTCTGTTTCAAAATAAAATTTGATATAAAATGTATTTTATGTTATGATTTTTCATGTTATTATTACATGTATTATTTGTATATTATTTCACCACATCACTAGGATTATATAGTACTTACAGGTCATAATATAACATGTCTTGTTATGACATAACATAATAGTTGAAAAATTCCATTAATTTCTTTTATATTTTTATTTTTTAAATGATTATGCATAGCTGTTACTTGGTACTGATTAAAATATCTCATTTTATTTTCTAGATCAAAGTGTTTCCTGTTTGTATTGCAATGAAACAGTTTGACATTTACACTTTGATCTAGAAAATAAGAAAAGCACTCAGACTCCTAATTAGAAGCACTGCTGTTTTCAATAATATGGTGTTATACTTTTCTAAAATACTTTTGTGGGAAAATGTCAAAATAGATGCCATTTCATGAAAAATGTTGGTTTAGTTGAATTGAAATTTTTGGGAAGAAAACTATTGACAAAAATTTTCTGACCAGCTCCAGATATATGCCACATGAATAGCTCATGAACAATAAATGGGTTGAATTTTGTTTGTACAGGGTGTGGTCAAGATCTTCAGCTGGTGAAAATTGGTATAGCACCATTGACTTAATGCAGCTAGCATTCATAGATATATCTAGTGCCTATTGGGACCAGAAGTAAATGAATGTGGTTCACTGGCCATAATGAATGACCCATAATGAATTCTGCAGAATAATAGCACTCAGACACTTTGCTGATGGGGAGCCAATGTAAATAATGAAAACTTTTGTAGAATTCAGGTAGGGCTGTCAAGCGATTAAAAAATAATCGTGATTAATCGCGCAATTAAAAAATTAATCACGATTAATTGCACTGCTAAAGAATAATAGAATACCATTTATTTAAATATTTTGGATGTTTTCTACATTTTCAAATATATTTATTTCAATTACCACACAGAATACAAAGTATACAATGCTCACTTTATATTATTTTTTTATTACAAATATTTGCCTGGTAAAAAACAAAAGAAATATTTTTCAATTAATCTAATACAAATACTGTAGTGCAATCGCTTTAGCATGAAAGTGTAACTTATAAATGTAGAATTATGTACAAAAAAATAAATACACTCAAAAAAACAAAACAATGTAAAACTTTACAGCCTAATGTCCACTCAATCCTACTTCTTATTCAGCAAATCGCTCAGAAAAGCAAGTGTGTTTACATTTGCAGGAGATAATGCCCGCTTCTTGTTTACAATGTCACCTGAAAGTGACAACAGGTGTTTACATGGCACTATTGTAGCAAGATATTAACATGCCAGATGTGCTAAAGATTCATAGGTCCCTCCATGCTTCAACCACCATTCCAGAGGACATGCATTCATGCTGATGACGGGTTCTGTTCGATAATGATCCAAAGCAGTGTGAAATGTCACAAATTCATTTATATCATCTGAGTCAGATGCCAGCAACAGAAGGTTGATTTTCTTTTTTGGTGGTTCGGGTTCTGTAGTTTCCGCATCAGCGTGTTGCTCTTTTAAGATTTCTAAAAGCATGCTGCACACCTCATCCTTCTCAGACTTTGGAAGGCAATTCAGATTCTTAAACCTCAGGTCGAGTGCTACAGCTATCTTTAGAAATCTCACATTGTGGTACCTTATTTGCATTTTGGCAAATCTGCAGTGAAAATGTTCTTAAAACGAACAACATGTGCTGGGTTATCATCCGAGATTGCTATAACATGAAATATATGGCAGAATGCAGGTAAAACAGAGCAGGACACATACAATTCTCCCCCTAGGAGTTCAGTCATAAATTTAATTAACACATTTTTTTAACGAGCGTCATCAGCATGGAAGCATATCCTCTGAAATGGAGGCTGAAGCATGAAGGGGCATATCTGGCATATAAATACCTTGCAATGCTGGTTACAAAAGTGTCATGCAAACACCTGTTCTCATTTTCAGGTGACATTGTAAATAAGAAGAAGCAGGCAGCATTGAGTCCCGTAAATGTAAACAGACTTGTTTGTCTTAGCGATTGGCTGAACAAGAAGTAGGACTGAATGTACTTGTAGGCTCTAAAGTTTTACTTTTTTTTTTTAGCACAGTTATGTAAAAAAAAATCGACATTTGTAAATCACACTTTCACGATAAAGAGATTGCACTACAATACTTATATGAGGTGAATTGAAAAATACTATTTCTTTTGTTTATCATTTTGCACTTCAAATATTTGTAATAAAATAATAATATAAAGTGTGCACTGTACACTTTGTATTCTGTGTTGTAATTTAAATTAATATATTTTGAAATATATTTATATATTGATATATAATATATATTTAGAAAAACATCCAAAATATTTAATACATTTCAATTGGTATTCAATTGTTTAACAGTGCAATTAAAAGTGTGATTAATCATGATTAATTTTTTTAATCACAATTAATATTTTTGAGTTAATCATGTGAGTTAACTGCGGTTAATCAACAGCCCTAAATTCTGGATATATTCAGAAACAATTTGCTAACAGAAAGACTGCATTCATTGTCTGACTTATTATTAAACTAGAAACACTAGGTATAACTTAAGTATAATTTATTATTTTTGAGGAGGTGAAATTAGGAGGAGGCAGTGTAGTGGGGCCTGGAGATCTTTTTCATTTCTGTTCTCTCTTTGTCGTTACTGTTCTCTGTCTTTTTTCAGCAACACATCAGGTGACAGCACGTTGCTCATAAAGATCTTGTTTATGGCATTGAAGATGCTTGGCTATTGTAACACAGGTAAATGCTTCTGGAATACAGATGAACACTAGTTGGTAGCATCATTTGGAAAGGTTTTTCACCATAATTCATCTAAATAGACTTGTTTTCCTCAGTTACAACTTCACTGAATATTGTGTGAGGTAAAGCTTGGTCAAATGCCTTCTTTTCCCTGATCTGCTTATTCCATCTTTCTCGCAACTCATGACCATCCATAAGTTCTAAAAGGAAGCAGGCCAATTTTCCTTGCTAAATATTGAAATAATAAATTTTGAAACTCTTATATATTACAATATTAGTTTTCTGGACCCAATGGACCAGAAAAGCAGGTTGGTAACCATTTTCCAACAGACTGTGTGTTAATGTCATTGTCCTATTTAAATTTCATCTGTCTTGTGTGCGCTTCAGAGGTTAAAAAAAAATGCAAGATAAGACAGTAATATCATCTTACTGTGTTAAAGATACCTATTAGTCATGTCCCAGGCAAATAGGAATTTATGACTCAGACATAATTCTTCCAAATATGCCTGCTGTTCATAAAAGGCAAAGATATATGATTCAAAATAACATTGAGACAGGAATAATTTTACACTTCACTTTGCAACATTGACTTTCCTCCAGAATGTACAGCAAAATCTCTATGTTTTATTAATAGTTTTCTGTCAATACAACAGATTTATGGCTCAGAATTCCAAATCAAGTGAGGAGGAGATCAGCTCTGATAGAGAAGAAAGGAAAATGTAGATCTTTCCTACAAGTAACTGTATGCTATTGGGAAATCGAGGCACATGCCACACATTCTGTATGATGGCTTCAATTAAATGTCCCTTTTGTCAAAATTGACCATGGCAATAAATACGGTTAATGGGCAGGACCTTCCCCAGGACATTTTTCTGATTCCAATTCTAGCTTGCAACCACAATTGCTTCATTCTGAAAGCAACAGTTTATAGAAGGGGTGGTAAACATTACTAAGTATTGTATGTATGCAGAATAAATGCTTAAGAGACACAACTGTTGAATTGCAAGTTTTACCCATGCTTTCAACAGCCACTAAAGGATCTCCCTCTAGAGCTGACATTCTTGCATTTAATAGCACATATTTGTGGGTTGGTGGTGATTTTTTTTTGGGGGGGGGGGTTTGAGGTTGACATGATTCACGTCTTTTGTTCCTGTTAAATTCATAGATTCATACTATAAATCTATGAGTTAAGGACACACCATTTTCCCAGTGAAGACCAGGCCTATAGGGCACTCCCGTCGTGGCCTCCTAGTAGTGCTGGAAGGGGATGCAGGAAGAGAAATGGTGTGTTTGCAGCTTTCTTAGTGAACAGCAGCCATTCAATCCAAGTCTACAACCAGAGACAGGATTTTTTGTGTGAGCCTCCAAAACTATCACTCCTGCTTTGATCACATTGTTATGCACAGAGCTGTGCAAAGAGTTTGAAAGATAATTATAAAAGATACACTCAAACATAACTATTTTACATTCAAAGTAATTGTATGAGTGTGTATCCTTAAGTCAGACTCCTCTTGCAGAATTGGGGCCCCGCTGCTAATTTCTTTCTTCCCAACAATAATTTATATTGGTTTCATACATACACTTATAAGGCTATCTTCACAGGAGAAGGGCTTGAAATGTTCATTCTAAAAAAAATGGAATTGGATGTTTTTCCTACGTGGTACCCAAAGGCCATTGTTTGCTCTAGCTGATGTGCCCCTTCCTGTTCATCAGTTAAATGCAGTATGTCATGACTGCCTCCCTCTGCTTTGCTGATAGACTTAAAAGTTCACTCATCTCTCCTTATGGTTTATGAAATATGTTTTAAATTGAACTGCAATACTCACCTACTTCAATAAAAAAGTATTTATTGTAATGCAGAGGCAGAGGAGAAATCTCCTAAGAGGAATTTCCTCTTTCAAAATCAGCAACAGTGTTTTTAGGCAGAAATACCAGCCAACAGAAAGTTAGAGGCTTAACTGTTTTCACAGGCATTTCAGAAGGGGCTAGATGTCAGCATATTTAAGGTGGAGGTACATACTGTTCCTGATAGGATAAAAGGATGCAGAGAGCTAATCACTTGCTGTCAGTTCATTTGTGAGATGTCGCCATTTTTATTCTGCATATACCTAGTTCAGTAGGATGGGTGCATTTTTAGAAATGGAGATAACTAGCAAACATACAAAGCCACCCATACTTAGAGATACCATGGACATTTTCCATTACACATGTAATTCCTTATTTTAATCTGCATTCTAAACCTATACAGAAGGGTCCTTCCTAAACTAGGGATACATATAGTTTGTCAACATAGGTGAAGGGATCAAGGGTAGCCATTGAGACATCTCTTACAGTTGGACTGGAGCCATTAGACACCTTTCTCCTAGTTAGCCTGTCAATATCCTATGGTGAGTTGCCTTTTACAATAATACATGCTATTTCCTTTTTCATAACTCATTCTTTGATACCAGCTAAAGCAACCTATAGGTGTAAGTATTAGAACATGATGACCTGGCTTCACATCCTGCAATTAAAAGGCAAGTGAAAATCCCAACATTGCTTCCAACTCAATGACTCGGTGAAAAAACAGCAAGATTGAGAAGAAAAGATACCTTTTGTTGTCTTTGCATGCAACAATACACAATATTTAGCTCTCACTTGCTTTCCTGATTAGTTTTTTATCTGAATATACCACATTTTCTTGTGATCTGCTGTTCACATAGTTAGAGAGAGCAGGGCCCTTTGCTCCTATACAAATAGGCAATTGACCTACAACTCAACAGCATTGTCCGAAAGGTATTCAGATAGTGAAAAAGGAAACAAATAGGAAGCAAAGGTACACAGAACATAGTGCCACAAATTGGTATTTGCTGATGGCATACAAGATACTTTTCTAGTAAATTCATTTCCTGAGATGTAAAATATGAAAGGATTCAATTCTGAACATCTTCATCAACAGCCAGCCAGAAGAATCTGATATTCTGATTCAATCTTTTTCATTGCACATGTGATCTGCTACCTTGATACTACAGTATTACCACCCCAATCATTCACCATGACCCAGCCCCCAAAATCTTGAGATTAAAAAGCATAAGGTTGATAAATGATAAATTTGGGGTTCTTTATACTTGCCTTCTGGCACTTTAACCTTCACGGTGCTTGTTGGGCATGTTTTCAAGCTTTTATCTGTACCCATGAGGGCTAGAACCTTATTTTAAAAATATGAAAGCCAAAATACTCATGAAATTGCAAGATCACAGGAGCTGGGGCTTCAAGAAATTATAACAAGAGTTGGCAACACTGTTACCATGGAGATATTCCAGTACTGTTCTCTGTACGTTTAGTGGCAAGACAATTCTGTTACCTTAATACACGAGGACCCTGGTACCAGGATTAATGAATGACATGTCTGGGGACTCTGTTGATATTCCCAAGTATGTGTCTCTTCTAGTACAACTGTTGTACTGGAAGTACCTCAGAATTCTTAGACAGTTCTTGGAAGAATATGAGCTAAACCAATCAGAGTGTTTTCTCACTGCACCTCCTTAACTAAGTGCGTCTGTAACCACATTATGCTTTCCAGGTTTAGGGTGAACTATAAAAGTGTATTAAAATCTCTTCAGGAGTTTGCTTTGTCAGGGGTCACTGTAGAGTACTGTGGTCTATATAGCCTATGAATACTGTTACTAGCAATTATGGATGATATGCTTGAGTGCCTCCACAATATCCCAACATCATCCATAGATGAATACTTGTTCTGTCTTACACTCAATTTCTCACTCCCCTAAGCCACTATCTGTATTCACAGCACCATGCTCAATCCACTCAAATACAAATCTAACATAATTCTCTGATATATCATATTCCCACAAGTGAACAGGTTAGGTCTGAGAGTTTAAACACCATATGATTTAGCAGCTTTCTAAGAGACACTTTGGTCTTCTTCACTCCACAAAATTTCCCCAAATCTGTAGAAGCCATGAAGAACTACAAACCACTGTACTGCCTCTAGGTTTGTAGGACTCTTCTAGTTCTTTAACTTCCTGTCCAAGGAAGTTTATGTGAGACCTTGTTAAATGGCATTTGTTCCCTAACAGTTCAAAGTCTAACTCCTTAAGGAGAAATAGAACCCTCTAAGTCCCTAGAAGATGTTGCTTCCATATTTTATGGAAACTAGTGCTGGCCGGAAAATGAAAATCCCTTCCCACACAAAAATAATCACATGGGGGGGGGGGGGGAAATTCATCTCAAAGCATGACAAAAAGTCTAAAACATTACATTTTTACAGGAAGGGATTTCTAGAAAAATTTCATCTGGGGAGAGCCAAAATGGATTTTTTTCTCTTGCTGGCAGTCCACCTGAATAAGTTTGCCCATTTCACTTTCTCCCTGCAGACAGAAAGACAAATTGACAAGAGCCTTCCAGGTGAGAGGTTAGAGGTGGTGTGCCCTGTATTTCTGCATCTCTGCCTCCCTCCATGCCAATCCTAGCTGCTGGAGAGGCAACTGGGTGGCAGGGAAGCCGAGAGCTGGGGTGCTCATAGGCTTTAAGGCCAGAAGGGACCATTATGATCATCTAGTGTGACCTCCTGCACATCACAGGCAACAGAACCTTGTCTACCCTCTCCTGTACTAGACTCGTAACCTCTGGCTGAGTTACTGAAATGATCAAATCTTGATTTAAAGACTTAAAGTTATGGAGAATTCACCATTTACTCTGGTTCAAACCTGCAAGTAACTCAAACCCCAAGCTGCAGAGGGAGGTGAACCCCCCCAAGGTCTCTGCCAATCTGACACGGGGAAAAATTCCTTCCTAATCCTAAATATGGTGATCAGTTAGACCCTGAGCATATGGGCAATACCCACCAGCCAGACACCTCGGAAAGAATTCTCTGTAGTAACTCTGCACACTCATCCTCTAGCATCCCATCTCCATCTGGAGATCTTTGCTAACAGCAGTCATGAATGGGACATATTCCACTGTAGGCAATCTCATCAGACCATCCCCTCCATAAACTTATCAAGCTCAGTTGGGAAACAAGTTCATATTTTTTGCTCCCACTACTTCCCTTGGAAGACTGTTCCAGAACTTCAGTCTTCTGACAGTTGGAAACATTTGTTTAATTTCAAACTTAAACTTCTTGATGGGGAGTTTTTATCCATTTGTTTTTCTGCCAACATTGGCCCTTAACTTAGATAACTCCTTTCCCTCCCTGGTTTTTATTCCTCTGATGTATTTATAGAGAATATCATATTTCCCTGCAGCCTTCTTTTGGTTAGGCTAAACAAGCCAAGCTCTTTGAATCTCATCTCATAAGGCACGTTCTCCTTCCTCTGATCATCTTGGTAGCCCATCTCTGCACCTGTTCCAATTTGAACTCATCTTTTTTAAAATGGGAGACCAGAACTGCAAACAGTATTCCAGTTGAGGTCTCAACAGTGCCTTTTATGATGGTAACAGCACCTCCCTATCTCTACTGGGGATAGGATGCATCAGACGATGTATTCTAGGATTGCAGTAACTTTTTTTATGGCCTCATCACATTGGCGGCTCATAGTCATCTTGGATCAATCAATATACCCAGGTCTTTCTCTTTCTCTTCCAACTGATAAATTCCAAGCTTATAGCAAAAAATCTTTTTGTTAGTCCCTACGTGAATGACCTTCCACTTTTTACTATTACATTTCATCCCATTTCTATTACTCCAATTTTCAAGGTTGTCCAAATCTTCTTGTATGATATTCCGGTCCTCTTCTGTATTGACAATACCTCCCAACTTTGTTTCATATGCAAATTTTATTAGCACAATCCCACTTTTTCTGCCAAGATTATTAACAAAAATGGAAAATAAGATTGGTCCCAAGACCAATCCTTGAAGAATTACACTAGTAATCTCCCTCCAGCCTCCCTCACCTTTCAGCATGACCTGTTGTAGTCTCCCCTTTAACCAACTTCTTACCCACATTTTGATTCTCATATTAATCCTCATCTTCTTCAATTTAACTAATAATTACCCAGGAGGAATTGTATCAGATTCCTTACTGAAATCCAGATTCATTAGATCTACTGCATTTCCTTTGTATAGAAAATCAGTTATCTCAAAAAAAGAGATCAGGTTGGTCTGGCACGATCTACTGTTTACCTCTAAATCCTTAACCACTTTCTCTTTCAAAATTTGTTCTAAGACTTTGCATAAAATTGAGATTAAACTATCAAGCCCGTAGTTTCCCAGATCACTTTTTCCCCCTTTCTTAAATATAGGTAGTATATTTGCAATTCTTCAGTCATAGGGTACGACCCCCGTGTTTACAGATTCACTACAAATATTTGCTATTGGGCTTGTGATTTCCTGTGCCAGTTCCTTTAATATTTTTGGATGGAGATTATCTGGGCCCCCCAATTTAGTCCCATTAAGCTGTTTGAGTTTGTCTTCCACCTCATATGTGGTCATTTCTACTTTCATATTCTCTTTCCCATTAGACACCCAACCAATGATGCCAAGCTCCTCATTACTCTTTTTAAAAACTGAGGCAAAGTATTAGTTTAGCTGTTGGGCCATAATTAGATTATCTTTAAATTCCAACCCATTCTCAGTGCTTAGGGGTCTCACATCTTCTTTCCTTGTTTTCTTTTTATTTATATGGCAGATCCCAAGCACTAATCCAGTGAAGTCTCTGTTACCTTTCTTCCCCAAAGTGATTTTGAGCCAAACAGATTCCATTTCATCCATTCCATCACTTCTAATTTCTTTATAGTCCACCTTGCCATTAATATATAATGCTACTCCATCACCTTTACCTAACTGTAAGAGAAGTTAAGCACTAAAACAAATTATCTAGGCAGGTTGTGGAATCTTCGTCATTGGATTTTTTAAGCGCAATTACACAAACATCTGTCAGGGATGGTTTAGAATATTTACTCCTGCCATGAATGCAGGGGACTGGACTAAATGTCCTCTCAACATTTCAATTTTCCAAAAAAGGTATTTTCCACTGGAAAGTATCTCTGACTTAAAATTCCTAATCAGCTCTGATTGAAACAAATTAAGTAATCAATGAAGGTGTCTCCAATTTTCAAGACTTTGGATAGACTCTTAATTTCCCAATGGAATGTCACAGATACATTCTTCAGTCTGTTATTATTATTTATATCACCATAGCACCTAGGAGGCCCAGTCATGGACCAGGTACCCATTGTGATAGGTTGTGTACAGCAGAACAAAAAGACAGTTCCTGTCCCAAAGAGCTTGCAGAATGGCCTTCCTCTGATACTAGAACAATCTCTAGAGTGTCACAAAGAGATTTTTCTTGCTCTTCCTTCACCATTTCAGTTTGATGGTATTCAGGCACCAAATCAATATTGCTAAATGTTCTTGCTCCTGCCATCTTAGTCAAGCTGCTAGCTATGTTAAGGTGTTGGTTGCCTGCCTTAAACTGGCAATTAAGTCTCCTATGCTAAACACACATTGCTCTGTCTCCATAGAACTTCTAGACAATTACAGTTGTGGGACATAGATTGCTCAGTGAGACCATTCTCTAGCATAACTTTTTTTTTTAAATGTTAGCTAGCATGGTAGGCGGGATCTGTTATATGACCTACCTCACTGGAACACTTTCATGTTTAAGGACTGTCCAATGCTGCACTCAATCATATCTGCCCAGTTTTAGTTTTCCATTTAGAACATGTTCGTATTTTGTAGAAAAAGCTGTTTGAATTGCTATCTTTCATTCCTTTTTACTGAGGATCAAGTCTGCTCAATCATTTACTGAATCGGTTGCTTTAGAG
This sequence comes from Emys orbicularis, assembly GCF_028017835.1. Classification (NCBI taxonomy): domain Eukaryota; kingdom Metazoa; phylum Chordata; order Testudines; family Emydidae; genus Emys; species Emys orbicularis. The sequence goes on along the minus strand of NC_088684.1, from coordinate 149,831,891 downwards.
TCTTGGTTCCTGTGAGCTTCTGAGACAACATTAACATTAACTTTGCCCATGTTCTAATATTTCACTAGCTGAACATTTTTTCCAGTCATGTTGATTGCTCCTATGTGGAATGCTTCTTCTGAAGCAGCTTAAAACAGAATTCTGCTGAATGCAGTCAACCCTATTAAGTGGAGTTTGACACGAGCAGCACATTGCACTAATGTGTTCTGCGATTTCCCCCACACATTAAACTAACTTGTACCTACCATAATCTACTCTCAGGTACATTGCTAACAATGTAAAAATATATTTAAAAAAAACCCTAACAGATACTGCAACATGACAACTCAAATCCTCTAGGTATTTCTTTAAAAAATACATTTGTAGTTAGTCAACCTCTTGGCATTTTATTTTGTTCACACTCCAAAAACAGTAATCATACATTATAAAATCTACTTGATCATATAAAAGACTGTCAGATATTTTTCATACTGAAGTCATTTACCATTCTTTATTTCTCTGTGCCACTAATATTGGGGAACTGTCCTTTTTCCAAAAATGAGCTATTGCACATCTGGCTGCCAACTCGTGTTCTCAATGGGTCCTTTCCCAAGTAAATTCTTACTGTAAACTAGTAGAATTACTATGGGCTTAGTCCAGTAAATATTGTGGTTTTCTGTTTAGCATTGGCATACAAATAGCTTTTTATGTGTGCTATTTGAATAGTTGCTGATGAAGGCGTACTATCACACACTAACACAACTACTCACTCAATGTAGATGGGTACTCTTAGTAAAACCTCTAGCTTTAGGGGTCCATGCTCTTGAGTTAGACAATTATTTTGGGTGGCCTTAATCTATTGGCCTGGGTTGCATTTAAAAATTAATTTCCCTTATCCCATGAAAGGGAATCTATGAATAACTTAACATGAAGATCCTTTCTGTTTGTAGACAAATAACTAGGGCAAATAATTTAATATACTGCTCAGATTAACCTAGCAGGAGGTTTGGAATTAACAGATGAAAATTTGAAGGGAACACCATTCTCTGCTCTCTCAGTCAGAACCCTGTACATAACCATCTGATCCACAGGCTTAGCCAGTATTTTCTTTTCTTCTTCACCAACAGATCATGTAGTTTGCCCATTAAACCTTCTGTAAACAAACCTTTCACATGGGGCTACTTCCTTGCTTGTCTCTGGGCAGAGGCACTTTTCTGAAAGCTGATTTGAGACTCAGTGCACCAAGTTTTGCTTCACCTGGACCATCTCTTCTTTGCTTATTTTGCTTATTTGTACAGAGACAGCTATATGCAACAGTCACTGGAAAAGAAACATGATTATGTAGGGGATCACCTGCTTGGAATTACCTGGCATGCTATGTCTTCCAATTTCAAAGAGCTAGTCCTTCTTTGGAGTGACTATATGAATTTGTACTTAACTCTTTATGTGATCCACAGTCACTGAGAAGCTGGTGGTAAAAGGCCTTTGCATCACCAAAAATACTGAATTCCCTATTCAGACCACTCCTTCAGAGAGATTAAAAATTCAGCATCTGTTAAGCACTCCCAAATTCCACAGTCATCTATATAAACTCGTCTGATGAGGAGGTATTTGGCCAAAGGAAACGTTGTCCAGTGGTTAGAGCACAGGCCTGGGATTCAGAAGACCCGTGTTCAATTGCAGGGGTTTCTGCAGGCAAGAACTGAGGTTTCTCAGGCAAGTCACTTACTTTACTCTCTCTGTGCCTTGGTTTCCCTATCTATAAAATATTACTTCCCTAACTCACAGGGGTGTTGTGAAGATAAATACATGAAAGATTTTGAGGCACTCAATACTACAGTAATACGGACCATATAGAAACCTCAGATATAGAAAATGTATTCCTCTAACACAGGGGTCGGCAACGTTTGGCACGCGGCTCGCCAGGGTAAGCACCCTAGCGGGCTGGGCCAGTTTATTTACCTGCTGACGCGGCAGGTTCGGCCGATTGTGGCCCCCAGTGGCCGCGGTTCACCGTCCCGGGCCAATGGGGGCGGCGGGAAGCGGCGCGGGCGAGGGATGTGCTGGCCGCGGCTTCCCGCCGCCCCCACTGGCCCGGGACGGCGAACCGCGGCCAGTGGGGGCCGCGATCGGCCGAACCTGCCACGTCAGCAGGTAAATAAACTGGCCCGGCCCGTTAGGGTGCTTACCCTGATGAGCCGCGTGCCGAACGTTGCCGACCCCTGCTCTAACACAAAGGGGCTTCCATCCTGTTTGGTGCTTTTAGGCATAATAATAAAATCGGTAAATGTCCATTGTTTGCTAGTTGCAACAATTATTTCCCTTGATGGAAGAAATTTATTAATGACAATGTAAGGTGTTGAAACACAGACACAAGTGAGAACCTCTGGCAGCAAATTCGTTTCAAAACTGGAAATGAGCCCAAGACATAAATTTCAGATCTGGATCCAGATATAAACTTTGTAAAATTTAGAGTATGGTTCAAGCCTACCTGTTTTATATCAGTAATCATACATGCACACAGGACTATAGTTTGGCCTTAATGTAAAAGTGCAGCACCACCAACTGTTAGAGGTGCTATTTATCATTATAGTATCTTATAGTTTTGTCTTTGTTAGGAAGTTTGTTTTCTCTCAGAGACAGGAATTTGGGTAGTATCACTCAGGGTGTAAAGATCTGTTTGTACTGATGGCTTGTTTTCACTATCGGGGTAAGTCGACCTAAGTTACGCTACTCCAGCTACATGAGTAAAGTAGCTGGAGTAGATGTAGCTTAGGTCGACTTACCCCGATGTCTTCACTGCGCTACATCGATGGGAGACACTCTCCGGTCGACTTACCATACTTTGCTCAGAGATCTGGAGTACCGGGGTCAACTGGAGAGTGCTCTGCCATCGATTTAGCGGGTCTTCACTAGACCCGCTAAATTGACTCCCGTTGCATCGATTGCAGCAGCATCAATCTCCCTGGTAGTGAAGACAAGCCCTGAGTAAGAAACAGTGTTTGCAGAACTACTTTAAACTATGATCCCACTGTGGATAAGACAGAAATGAGGGAGTTAAGGATTCAGAAGCTATCTTGATCTAAGCTAAGCTCTTATGAGTATCTCTAGGGAGTATTTACATTTGATTCACCGGTCTTGAGAGTGATCAGACACTGACATTTGCTTTTTGAATACCAAAAAAGGCCCTAGCTTATAGGGGGTTCATCTAAAGAAAGGCTTGACCATTTGTTATGCAAAATAATTTAATGTCTGCAGAAAAATTCATCTTATGTTGTCATAAAAATAATGTATTTCTATATATAACTTGAACTATTGAGGTAACTTATTACATCCCACTGTCTGTCACTTTAAAATTGTACCACTTTGTTGAAGGTATCTGAAAAAAGAAAAGAAAAGAAATGCTTTACATAAGAATATTTACTATTGTAAATAGTTGCAGAAATTTAAACTATCAATATTTTAAAACAAACACATACCTCTAAACACCACAATACTTAAACTATTATAATATTTAATATGAACAAAGGGGAAGTCTGCATCCTTCATCCATTTCTCCATCAAATTCATTTATATAACTTAAGCTAATTGTGTTAAAATATTAAATTATTTCTTAGAATGTAAGCTCTTTCTGTTATGTATTTTTACAGTGCCTAACATAGTTGAGCCCTGGCGCCTCAGTTCTCTGGCAACATAAACAAACAAACAAACAACAATAAAAAATGTCCTCACTTATCAAAAGCCTACAAAATACCATCTTTGTGTAAATGGGTATTTCTCCCCGTCTCTCTAAGCTTTCAGGTAGTTAAAAATGGTTCAAAGTTTTGTCATTTTCTTGTAGGTCACATGGTAGAACTAAACTCTTACCTAAAGTTATATTAGTAGGGTGCCTGATACCTCTAACTTTTTGAAAGTCAAACATGCTGCAGCTACTGAAACAGCAACTTAAATGTGTAGCTCTTCTGTTGTTCACCATTATATATATTTTTGCTGAGTCCTTTTTTAGCCCCATCCTGCTTTGCTATACACTTAAGATTTAGTGCAACCATCATTATCAGCAAACATAATAAAATCTCACAGGATTTGGAGGTACTGTATTTGTAATTGCATGCGCTCTATGTGAAAGAGGACTAGCAGCATATACGCTGACCTATGCCAACACCATTATTAATTCTTCAGGTACTGTAAGTAGCTTCAGGCTACAGAAAATAATTTACTCAGAAAAGCAATAGGAACTTTCACAAAAGCCTATCATGTGAATAGTTTTGTTTTGTTTTTTTCAGCTCTAAACACAAGCGAACAGTGGTATCAAGGTATTAAACAGCAAATATCTCCAAGCAGCATTATGTTTATTACCTATTGCTCTGTTAATGTATGATGTTCCTTATTATATTTATTACAGTGGGTGTTTTAAAATCTGCTGATTTAGAAACTGGCAATGTTTTTTCACCTGCTATTACAACCTGTCAAATAAATTTAGTTGTTCTTCCCATAGAGTTGTAGAAAGGCATGTTAGAGAATTTAGTTAACATTGCAACAGAACGGAGTGCCTTGACATGCAGCAGAATTCCAGGGGCCCTGGAAATACAACAGATGAGTCATTGGAAAATACTGGTGTTGTTACAAATTTACAAGCTAATTTACATTGATTCATCAATGTATTATGCTTTAAAACAGAGTAAAAATAAATCTTCCAGCTGCAATGCAGGGAGGAAGGCGAAGCTTCAAAAGGTCCTATTTGCACCAAAAATTTGCAGAAACAGCAGAGATTTTTTCAGGAATATTACAAAATTCTGCAAGGGAGAGAGGTGGTGACCCTCAAAAGCCATATGTTCTAGTGGGTGAAGCACAAGTCTAGGAGACCAGGAGTCATTGAGTTTTCTTTCTACCTCCTTTGCCATACACTAACAGCACATATATGAAGTAGTTATATATTGTTCCCATTTAGTGATAGGCAAACTAAGGCTCAGACACACACCAAGCAAGTAAGTGTCAGAACAAGAATTTCCAACAGTCCCTTATTACAAGAGATGTCCCTTTTTTCCCCCTCTCTGTACAGCAAGATCAGGAGTTGCTGAGTGCTGCAAAAAACATCAAGAAATACCCCGGGTGAATGTAGGTGAGTAATTTATTAATTAATTATTATTATTATTATTATTATTATTATTAGTATCAGGAGGAGGGGTAGGGCAGAAGTGCTAAGAAAAAAGTCCCTTATTTTTGAAATACAATGTTGGCAACCCTAGCAGAACCAGGATCAGAAGGCAAATTTTGTAATGTCTAGGCCTTTACCTAATTTGCTAGATCACAGTGCCTCGTAGGCACTCGCCTCTCTCTGGGCCACATTTTCTCCATATTTAAAATGACTGCAACGATTTTTACCATAAATACATTTTAAATATATTCCCAGGATAGATCTTGGTGCTTCAGCCAGAGGGAGAAAACAAAGTGCATAATAGGAGATGTAGACAGGCCAGGGAGCTGGGCCCTTAGTGGGAAAGGGGGCAAGAGGGACACAGAACTACAACTTGCATAAGGCACCATGGCAGTTCACACACACAAAGATTGATGTCCATCTGAAGTGAAATCTTTTGTTTTGGGTCAACTAACCAATCTTAAACATTTTGATTCAATCAAAAGCATCATAAAAAGACTTATTTACATTTCCAAATCATTTTTTCCAGAATTTTATGTTATTCAAAAATATGTGGGTTTTTTTACCTTTCTGCTCAATGTAAGACACCCCCCGCCCTTCCACCCCACATACCCTGAACATGGTGTCAAAATGCCAAAATTTCCCACAGGATGGAAATTCCATTTTTCTCTCAGCTCTAGGGACAAGCAAACCTCCCCAGAGATGCTAGGGCATGATGACAAATCAACAATGTATATACTATTTCAGCTATGTGACAAATGATTAATGTGTGAGTTCATTTAGACTCAGTTAAAAATGATTAACCATGGTCACATCAATAAACTAGATAGAAAATGGGATCATTAGGGCATTTTTCAGGTAGGTCAGAGCACAGCAGTATATAAAAATACTGCAATTTTAAAATAACCTTATTTTGCTAATGTTGTGCAATGGCATAGTTATTCTGTAATTTAGCATGCTCCTTACCTATGATCATACAGCACACAATGTAAGAACTACAGGTAGCAACAAACAAACAACATCAATTGGTGTAAAAGCTGATGTAAATTGCTTCACTTGAAAACTCGGTTGTTGATTCCATAGACACAAAGCAGAGCCACTGAAAACTCAGAGCTCCAAGGAGCTCTACATTGTGGACATATCAGTTGCTTATCTGAGTAAACAGCTAGGAATGTATAGTAGTAGTGGAAATACTATAGTAGCAATAGGTCTACGAAATAAACTGGGTTTTTATGATTAAAGGGTTCTATAAGCAAGTAATGAAAATCTTGAATTCAAGATGATATTTACTGAGAGGCAATGGGGAGATTTAAGGGTAGGAGTGATAACATGGCAAACACTAGTCCCGGCAAGGGTTTGAGCCATTGTATTTTGAATGAATTTAAGATGAGAGGTACAGTAGCCTTCAGGGATGCTTACAAACTAAGAATTAAAATAATCAGACTAGAAAAAAGAAATTAATCTGTCAATCTGCCAAGTCTCTTTGGTCAAGTAATAGTAAAGCTGTAACAACATCTGTTTGAAGAAGGTAAGAAATTACTAGAAACGTCACCTAAAATTAGAACAGAAAAGAACCCCAAACTTTTCGGAGATTTGAAAAAAAAATGGTTATTTTTTTCTGGTTTTGTTTACATTTTTATAAGACTGTAAACTTCCTGGTTTCCCAAAGGTTCCTAAACAGAAATACTACAAAAAGAGCAACTCATGTCATTATCCCCAACTCATTAAAGAGACATGTTATTTGAAATTTCATTAGAACATGTTTCTCATGAGATTTTCAGCCAAATTCCCAGAGCAAACTATGTTAGGATAAATCTTTGAAAAAGCTTCTGAACAATTTGGAGGCTAATCCAAAACATAATGAACCTCTAAAATTTCCATGATTCTCTCATCATTGTCAATATTTTAGATGTTGTTTAAAAACACCCTTCGTAAATTCCATTCAATACTTTGGAAATTCAAGTAGCAATGAATAAATATCAACCTGCTTATAGAAGCAGGTCAGGATTGAGTATCCCCATTTAACTCCCGCTCCTAATGTAATTGGTGCTTCTACCAATACTCAGTTGGCTAATTATTTCTCAGTGGTAACTAACTCCTCAGCAGGAATTCTTAACACAGATACTTTCATTTACCAAATTCTCTTTGTGATAATTTTCTATTTGTTGCTCTTGAGGATTCCCCACTTTTGATAATTCTTTTTTCATTATCCACATCCTCCTGATTATTCACAGCGAGGAGAGAGAATCTGGATCTCCCATCCCTCATTCTTCAAAATGGGTGTCAGGACTAACCCTTCTCCCCATAATTCCAGCAGTATCTTATTCTTTATGATCATTGTTTGTTTTTCACATCACTCAGATGTTTGCGCATAGATGGTTCACCATTTGGTGACTTTCATACTACTACTTTCAATCTCTGTATTATTACACTAGGTTTTCCTTTCTTTATGTACCAAGGCAAACATTCTTAAACTTCTACGTGTGGGTACAACTTCCTTGCCTTGAAATTACTGTATTTTTAATAGTAAGCAGCACCTTTTTCACAAGCCTCTGCAAGGAAGTATAATGCAGTATAACTATCACGTTTATTACATAAGGCATTATTTTGATACTGTACATGAAATAAATCTAAAACTATGATAACATTCACTACTGAAACTGCTACCTATTAACTGAAGGAACACAAGAGATCACCCCATCTCCAAATTAGAGAATTATGACAGTAACTTCACACCAGCCTTTAAAAGTGTCATTGTCAACATTAAGGAGTTCACGCAGAAAGAAAGAAGCAATTACTACTCTCAATTATAGACAGACAAAATGATTAAAGTAAAATAAAAATGAAAATACCAGATAAACCCTGAACTACGCTTGATCTAAAGCTTTTATAATACTAAAACCAGGTGCAGATAACTTCCGGCCTTATGTTATGTTTTCTAAATTCAATGAGAAACCACATACCTGTACTATTTGCATGGGTATGCAGTTTCTTAAATCTACAGGAGGAAACCAGGCATGAATAACAAAGTCTGAAGCTCTGTAATGAAGCAGAGAAAGGGAAGTCTCAGTGATAATATTGATTTTGTTATCCAAATACAATTCCTTGTTCAGTATTAGATGAAAACAACTCTGAGTCTTTACTAGTGTAACATGATGTGTATTTATTTTAGATGAAGGAAAAAAGTAACAGTGGATTTTGTGCTCTTCAACAGGCTGTATATGAAATGAAAACAAAATGGCAGTGCCTTTAGCATACTCTAGATTCCTAGACACTTAAGTAAGTGGAAACACAGAAATCAAAGGGATAACATAGTTACGTGCCACTCTCTCCTTATTTTTTCATTTTCAAGCCCCTCCCCACTTGAAATTAAAATTGAAGTGTTAAAATATCAGCCACACCAGAACTAGGAAGAAACCTTGCAAGAAAATTTGCTCTGAGGAACCCTGCAGCACAAATTTGCAAACTGTATTCTTACATATTCTCTCTCACCTTAAAAAAAAATACAATAATTAATTATGGAGCTATGGCCCTCACTCAGGCAAACTGCTACTGAACTCAGTGTGAGTTTTCCCAAAAGTGTATATACAATCCAGTGACAGACCAGGTTCCATCGTCTTTACTCATGCTTATTCCTTGTTGATTCTATTCCATCAATTTCAATGGGACTACTCATAGAATAAGGTGTTTCTTGGGGAAAGGGTAGAAGAATGTGGCCCAGTATGATTAAGCACTATACTTCCTTGCTGCTTTGATGGTAAACATCTGATTATTTTGCACTGAACACACTTACGTTGTGAGGTAGTTCAAGTAAAGTGACTGTATATGCTGGTTTTGCTTAGACACTAGCATCTTTTATATGATGTTTTAGTGTACCAAGGAACTTCTTTTGGGAAACTGAAATGAACGATTTAAGTCAAAACAAGGGATGAGGTTTTCGATAACTACAAAATGTGTACTGAAAGTGATTTGCTATACCAATTTAGATTTGCTCCGTGTTTAGCAGGCACACAGTCCAGTGGAACAAGAACTTAGAGTGACACACAGTGTTTGGAGTCTGAGTAAAAACAAATGCGCTCTCAGAACTATTTTTTTTTTAATCAAAGTGAATATTGACATCACTTATTTAGTGTTTCATGATGAACTCATTGAGAAACCTAAATTACTCAGGAAAAAATCCTCCACTCTGAGAAACGTGCTCCAAGTCAAAAATTGGCTTTTAGCAACACATATTTAGAAAATGTACTTTCAATGCATTATTTTAGGGTAAAGAAATACTCATAAAATGGACAAAATTTGTATTGTAATTTTGGAAATATAGTCACCTCAAGAATCAGAGAAAATAAAAGCAAAATCCTATGGCACACATCCAATAGGATTCCACTTATGTTATCTAGAAAGAACAAAGGCGGCAAAACCAGGAGTTAAAAAACTTCAGGTTTGCAGCTCCAGTGCCTGGAACATTTCTGGATAGCCTGGATATCTCTAATCACATCTATTTCAGTGTGTGTTTGGATGTGTGATTCAGATGCTAGTTTCAAACAATCTATTCCGACAGGCACGTTCTTCCCCGACACACACATTGTACATACACACACCTGAGCCGAATAAATATTAGCCTAGCTAAGAATGAACCATTACAAGCAGAAGCTACAGGAGAGCCATAAGAAACAAATGCCAGAGTGAGCTGTTGACAAATATGTTTCAAAACACAAAACTTAACTGTATGGCCTAAGGTTACATTACAAAAATGTGTGTGTAAATTGGATCAAGAAACCAAAAACCAAACCAAACCAAACAAAAAAAGGCAGCAGTTTTAGCAGACTCTGAACATTAGCTTTGTTTTTCCGGACCAGTTGAGTTTTATCAGCCATAGCTTTTTTTCTGGGCATGGGTATTTTTTTAAGATTGTCATTTCCTAAGGCCTGGTGATTATTACTTTGATTCATTTTTATCCTCAGAATGAAAATGTATATTTGCCAGGACTATTTCCATACTCAGACAGCTATTTTTTGTTGCTGTTTTAAATTCATGCAACAAGAGTAATATGATTGGTAATGAGGTAAAACAGCAACATGTGATAATAAGCCAAAATGAGAGTCAATGAGCACAATTACCACATAACTGCACTCACTACATTCAGTTCGCTGCAACATCATTATTTTCCAAGTTCTGGTTTTCCAAATTACCAAATAAAGAAAATAATCATTTTTCAGTTTGTTCTTCATTAGCAGGACATCATTTAATCTGGAAAAATAATCAACATTGACAAAGGAAATGACGTTTATCATAGATGAGGATGCTTGATGGAATTTAACAGGGCAGAGAGATAGGAAGTGTTCTAAAATTATTGTAAATTCAACTCTCTAAATATGGACAACACAAAAAAATGTGGGGGCAATGGTATAAAAGCTATGGTACTTCATATGTGAAATTAGACATATTTGAGTTTAGAATACATGCACGTGAACTGCAAGGATTAGATACATATGTGGTAATCAGCTATGTACCTCATCTCTAATTTACTCCTTTGAATTCTGTGTAGGTTGATAGTGACTGTTGATTCTATTGTGAGTCTCATGATATTTGGCTTTCTAAAAGCCCCAGCTCCTGGTGTCATTTGATTATCTGAGAACATCAACTTTAATTTAAAACAAAAATGAAAAGAATTTTCTAGTCCTTGTGGCTGTGAGAAAAACTTTAAAATGTGACCAGAATGTACCCTAAAAAAAGACACAAAAAACAGAAGGCAAATAAAATGAATGACAGTTTTTTAAAAATGATTTTTAAGCCAATCTCATTATATTTTTTGTAAGGGACTGACTCATGATTTTTGAATGCTTGGGGTTGGCAATCCCCAAACCAATTATCATTTAACAGCTGTTCTGTGGCCTGTGTGAAGTGAGTTGATGGTCTGAGTCTGGTTCCTAGTGGACAGGAGTCCATATCACAAAAGAGCCCAACATAGTTGACACTGAGCAGCAACTTTGTTTAGCAGTCACACACACACACACACACACACACACATACACACACACACACACACACACACACACACACACACACACACACACACACACACACACACAAAGGTCAAGGGCTAGTCATGTAAGCCAAACTATCATTCCTCCAAGTTAGAACTGAGGTACAATGGTGTGGCGATATGCGGTACCTTCAGGTTTTTTTGGTATAGATCTGGACCGGGACTAAGAAAATCAGTCATCAATTCCTGTCTTTGCCCACTTCTTGCGTGACCTGGAGCAAGTCTCTTAATCTCTATGTGCCAGAGTCACCCATCTGCAAAATGGGGATAATAATACTTCCTTTCACTCAGGCTTGTCTATTTAGATTATCAAATCTTGGGAGTGGAGACATTATCAGTATTTGTACAGCAGTTGCACAATAGAGAGTGGTCAGGATGGAGGGGCTGTGGGACCAATCTGACCCCTGCATGCTGAGATTCCTCTCAGTACCAGAAAGCAGGATGGACCCAAAGCTCGCCAGCAGGGAAGGGTAAGGAATATGTACCTGGGTGGGGGACACAAGGGCTTCAGAGATGGGGGATCCATGAGCTAAGGTTTCTGGAAGAGATTGGGTGTAGGGGCTCTTGACCAATGGGTGGGGGGGGGGTGTCAGGCTGGTGTGGGTAGAGACACCTAAAAGGGGAATATGAGGGTCAGGCTGGTGGGTGGACAGTGCATACCATATGAAAAATATCTGGGGGTGGCCCTCACAACAAGGCGCAAATGACAAATGCACATTCTAGACATTATTGTAAAACCGAATAATTATATATTTGCTTTGTGTATTTTAATCTCTAGGGTTTTCAACAGCATTAAATCCACTTTTGAGTAATAAAATTGCAGATGGTGAACTCATGTGACCATCTTTAAGGAATTAGGTTGTAGGCTTCTAGTAGTGTAGGCTTTTTTGGAACAGGACCTTATTTTTCACAGCAATGCACTTCTTTAGCATCATATAAATAAAACAACAACAATAAAAAGCCCTGAAATTGTGCAGCTATTGAACTATACTTTTCAATAACCATCTTGTGAAATATTCCATCATAGAAAATAAATGCAATTTAGAGAGTCCCGCTGAAGAGTTCTCTCTCCACTTTGTTGACTCTTTAGCTTACTAAATATTTTAATAAGATAACAAGGGAATAAGCCAGTTGGGCAATCCACATATTATATTTGATAAGATATTGAGTGGAAATACGTAGGGGGAGGGGAGTAAATCAACTTGTATTTCCAATGAGTATTAATACTTTTTGCATTTGGCCAGATATCCATGCTACTCGTGATTTGCAAAAAAAATCATGGCTCTACTTGTTTTCTATACAAATTAATCATCTTACAAATACCATGCCAACAGAAAATTAAGGAGTGCTGTGCCAATGGTTCAGAATAAGCAGCTGTAAGTCATCATATGCTTTAAGTGTCTGATTTATCTTCTGTTTAACCTACACTGCTCACCCCCATTGATAAAGAAAATGGAAATATCAAGATTTGATGTCAATATCCTAATTCTGATGTCAGCAATAAATATCTAAAATGAGAAGATTAGATTCATTTGTTTGCAGTGAATCATTCTTAGAAAGCTTGCACATATGGGTACCAGGTTTGGGCACTCTGAAATGCACATCACTAAATGGCGAAGTTCAAGCAAACCTTTCTGACCGAAGCTAAGATTCTAGCTATCACCTGGGAAGCAGGAGGAAAAGTCCTTGGCACAATGTCCTACCTAAACTAAAAAACTAATAATCTCCTCCCCAAGCTGCAAACTACATAGAGAGAATTACAAGAGACTGAAGAAACATATCTCTAGGATAAATAGCTCTCTGCCAAGTTACTTAAGGAATGAGTCTATCTTATCTAGTCACATCTCAACACACACATTAGCACCACAGAGGAAGGTCCTGTGAATGCCAAGAGAATCCACCTGATGTTGTTGGTCTTTTCCAGCCCCAAAACACCTTTACTGTAAAAGAAAAAAATAGCTACAGCATTGCCAATTTCTTTTTTCTATCTTTTTTTCAGATCTGAAGGCATATTGTATGTCAGCTTGTCAGACTGTAGGTCAGTGCTCCAAAAGAGTGGTTCTCAACCTTTCCATACATACTGTTGCCATATATTACAAAAAAGTTGCAGGATCCTCTGCACCCCATTTAGATATAAGGAAAAGGGAGAGTATTCACAAAATATCTGGATTTATTTATATTTCTGCTCTCAATTTGAGAACTCAGGCTGTAGGAAAGCCCAACTTGCCAATATTTGTTTGCATACTCTTCCTTTCTTTTTTTTTTCTTTCTTTCCAGCATGTCTGGTTGTCTTTTATTTTATTTTATTTTATTTTATTTTATTTTATTTTGCTAGAAATAATATCAGAGTCACAGAAGTTAGTAAAACAATACATATATTAGGCAGCATCCTATATTATTCTACACACTCTATTGCTATTTGGACCTATGTTAGTCAGCCAGGCTCCCTGATTTCTGCACTGATGTTAAAATTATGTAGTATTGTTAACTGATCACAAAATCATTAGGCAATACACTGTAACAAAATTAAAAATACACTGCAAAATCGAGATATGACAACTTGAAAACTTACTTTCTTATAGCAAGTTTGTCAAACACACACAATTGCATTTTCACAGCTTTTTTGTAATAGTGCAATACTACCCATTATGTATGGGATGCAAAACTACTGTCACTTTATATTCTAGTTAGAGGTTCCAAAAAGCTCCTTCTGGCCCCCATCACTGCACAACCTATTTTCATTTTAATCAGTTAAAAGAAAAGCTACAGCTATAATTGTTAAAATGATTATTGCATTATGGTCCTGATCTAAATCTATTGATGATAGTGGGAGTTTTTTGCATTGATTTCAATATGCTTTGGACTAGGCCTTAATACAACATTCATATCAATATGCATTTTATTACACATTTAACCAAGTTATGTCCTAATGACATTGGAAGCACAAAATGTGGTAGCCCAAACTATTGCAAAACATTGTGTGTTTTAAACACAGCAGCTTCTACAATAGATAAAGGCTTGAGTCTTTTCAAATGGGGACTATGAAATTACAAACTCCAAAGGGTAGCCTGCAAAGAGTGTGATGAGAATAAAGTCAAAAGAAAACGTGAAAAGCTAATATACCTTAGGGGGAAATTATTGGGTGCAACCACATGTAACAATGAAAAACACAAACCACAGGAAAAAAACAAAAAATCTTTAAAAAAACAGGAAAGCTCTTGAAGAAAAATATACAAATGTACAAAAGAGCCAGTGCATCCAAGAAATGAAGAAAATATCTATAGGGGTAGTTATCACATATGGCAAAATGAACATTCTTTTAAAAATTCTCTAGGAAAATATATTAAAGTATAAGGTCAAAAAGATTAAATTTGATTAAAAATTGAAGCAAAACAAAACTCATTTGCAGTTGGAAGCTGAAACTAAAAACAGAATATACTGTGCTAGAATCTACCACCCTTACTCACGCTGAGTATTTCACATCACAATTGTCATTATTACCTTTTGTGATTGTCTCTGACATGCTCAAGCATGAAGATTAGTCTATATTGTACTATCCCCAACAAACATATACTGCATTTCCATCCCAGAACAAAACTGATGCAAGGATAACAGAATGGTATGGGAAAAGGTTGTGTGGCTTCTGTCTATGTTTTGTGGATTAAGTGAGAATTTTATTTTCCAGCGACATTAATCTTTCACCTTTTCACAGGCACTAAATTAATGTTTAAATTTGAAAAAAAAAAAGCATCAGGAAGTGATAAATGAAAATATTTCTCATGTCATTGAATTAAAAAGTTAGGGATGCCAGAAGTGAGAATCAGTTGACTGACATATTGCATAACCAATATGTCCACTGTGCAGCTAAGATGGCACGGTGAATAAAGTTACATCATATGCCATGTATCAGGGGACACATGAAGAGAAGGGAGTACCTCACATGTGGAGAACCAGTGTTGACCAGGTTCTCCACATGTGAGGTACTCCCTTCTCTTCATGTGTCATTATATAATGCCTGCATCTGTAACTTTCACTCCATGCATCTAAAGAAGTGAGGTTTTTTACCCACGAAAGCTTATGCCCAAATAAATCTGTTAGTCTTTAAGGTGCCACCAGACTCCTTGTTGTTTTTATCATATGCCATGTATCAGAGGGGTAACCATGTTAGTCTGTATCCACAAAAACAACGAGGAGTCCGATGGCACCTTAAAGACGAACAGATTTATTTGGACATAAGCTTTCAAATATGTTTGTCTTTAAGGATCATATGCCATGCCATCTAATCAATATGTTTCACTATTAAAAATGATTTAGACTCACAAAAATTGCTACCACAAATAAGTTCACATAACATTTCTCAGTGATAACTAAAGTCTGTTTGTAATATTTACAAGTGGATATTATGGCTGAAATTTTAAGATGGTGGTGGCAAAAACAAGGCATGTAAATAAAAATGGTCCACTTTTTCAAAGACACTGAGCATCCACAAATACAATTTATGTCAAATGGAGCATATGTGGGCATGCAGCATCTCTGAACATTCAACCACAGTGTTACCTACTGACATGTGGATTTAAGTGATTATTCTTCTGGCACCAAAGTTTGATATACATTTTTAGAAAAATCTCCTGATTAGTCTTAATAGAGATGGTTCAATTGTTGTAAGTGTATTCACTATCAAAGGACAGAGGTTCAATCTGGTGAAGCATGGATCTCCTATGAGCTGATGAGAGTCCTCAACATTCTTTGCAATCATAGAATCATAGGGTTAGAAGGGAGCAAAGGAGTCATTTAGTCTAACCCCCATCATTACAGTATCAAAACCAGATAGTGTATCTGTATTTCTTCGAAGCACATGGGGGTTACTGGTCAAATTGGAAAGGGAATAATCCCCAAGATACTGGGATATGGAGAAGTAAATAACTGTCATTCGGCTTCATGAAGTTTTGTTGGAAATGAGTGGATGATAAAGGCGAAGTAGCTGGCAGTATTCCTACACATCATTAAGGTATGATATTATGGAACTCTCTCAACATACCCTATGCTAGAGACTTGGAAATAAAGACTGAGACAGGAAATGTTGTCAAAAACAGGAAGCTTTGTTTAAAAAAAAAGATTTTAATTCAGTTCTGTCTTCCTTAGTTTTTATTATTATTAATAATTATTATTATTATAGCTCAATGTTCAGAAACAGCAAAACTTTGAAAGCCTTCATTTTTAACTGCGTACTGATGCTCCTCAGAGAAAAAGACACAAAATAATGTCAACAAGCAGGATTTTGTTTAGAACACTTTGATTATGAGGAATCCTTCCCCCTCCACCCATTCATGGAATTCTTTAATTACATCCTAATCTCCAACTCACCATTCCTGAGGCTCATCATGGCTGTGTTATACTGTGATTAAAATATCTAAACAACAACAAAAAAAGACCTCAGGCTGAAAAGCCTTTGGCAATGACTTTAGAAACATTGAGGGTTTCTGACTTTTTAATTTTACTTATTTTTCGACAGTTTATAAAATGTGCCCACCGGCACATTCCCTCGGCACATGAGCAATTAAAAACAATACATCCATTAATAACAGTGTTTACATACTGACATAAAGCCAATTTTCAGGACTCAACCAACAAATACTGACACTTTGAAAAACAATGAATTCAAACTCGGCTAGCTTATCTCCTCAGGCAACATCCTGGGAAGCAATACATGGGCCTTGCAACCAGCCCTGAATGTCAACAGGGTCAGGCTCCCTTGAACCAACAGAAGGAGTGAATTCTAGAGAAAAGGGCCTCTCACTGAAAAAAGTTGTTCAGCGATCTGACTCCCATTTATAATTGGGGGCTGCACCTCCGCATATGAGACCTGTGATACCACACAAGTTGAGGTAAGAGGTAGCCAGGACTCAAATCACATAGAACTGCAAATATGGGGAAAAGATCGTAGGTTGTCTCTTTACCTTGTTTTCACAGAAACCCTAAGGAACACAGAGCTTCAAATTATTTGCCAACATGCCCTTAAAATGTGGCTGACTTTTATCTGTATACTTTCTAACCAAAAAAAGCAGCTTTACTGTTTAATATAATGGAAATCAGCTTCTTCTTTTGCTTCTTCTTCTTAATACTGTACAGATGCTAGAGGATATAGCTTGGAGAGAGTAAGAAGCATGAATCATATGAAGTATTTTCAAAATCTTGGTTTGGTTTCAGATGATGATGTAAAATAAAATTTCCCATTTTAGGTACTTTTAGCTGAAGGCAGTACTGCCAGACATAATAGAAAATTCATTTCTACTGGTGTCACACAATTTCTCTCATTCATCGGCAGGTACAAGTAGATAAAAGGACACATTATCTCCTTCTTGAGTAGGCAAACAGGCTTACAGTTAGTCAAACTACATACAATCTGTCACAAAAGTTGCCTTTTACCACATGTTTATTAATACACTGATTTTTAAGGTAAGTTAATTTGAGATAGTCATAACTACATCGGTACCAAAAGAAAACTTTTCTCTAGGTTCAGATTATGTGAGTTTGCACTTACTGTGTTTTACTGCACTTACCCTCATTTCCTCTATAAACTATTTGACACCATCACATTTCTCAGTTTTTATTCAAAATCTTGACTTCTCTTGGAACGCCCCCTTCCCTCATTAGGTCTGGGCTCCTGCTCCTATAACTTTTGGCCTTTTGGAGAAAGACTGCCCTCTTCCCACTGGTGTCTGCCTGTTTTCTCCCCACACCAAAGCATTTTGAGAGGTGGATGAGGGGTCATGCCCATAATGTCCCATTGGCAATTCTTTGATAGTACAGACCTCCAATTCCAAAAGAGGGGAAGCCGCTACTGCAACCACACCATTGCAAAAGATAGAGCAATTTAGGGCCCTCTGTTGTTGAAGGGTACGAAAGGAGGCAGGTAAACCTTTCCTCAGAACACATCTGAGATGGAAGCTGGTTTGCATTGCTGGGCCCCCTGAAGATGGAAAATGGAGTATCAGATGAGCCAGCTATTTCCAAATAGCCCAAGAAGAGGATGGGGACTAGCCAAATATGTCCTAAAAATGTCTGAGGTGAAATGTCCAAAGGGATCAGATGAGAGATGGCAATGACTTTTAAGAAGATCTTTTGGAGGAGGAGAGGAGCTGGACTAAGATTCACTGAAAACATGGTCCAGATTCCAGTAAACCCAGGGCTGATTTCACTGGAAAATTTGCTAACCGTTCAGTAGGCAAACAGAGAGCATGTAATGTAAACAGTGACGAGTCAATACAATGGAATGTCATCTAACAGATAGAAAAATCACAGAATCATAGCAATGTAGGGCTGAAAGGGACCTCGTGAAGTCACCATGTCCAGCCCCCTATGCAAAGTCAGGACCAAGTAAACAGAAATTATAGTTAACAAAGTGTATAATTTCTTTATGGAGAATATGAGTGGCAAGAATTGGATCATGTTAATGAATAATAATAAAAATAATCACTTTGTGTTCTACACCTTGTTCAACGTCTGAGAGACACTTTATAGAGAATAAGATATTTAATAGTGTACTGACACCTCTGAATTAAATATCGACTATCACCAGCTGTCAAAGTCAGATCTCACAAAGATACAGAGCAATTACAGTCCACTGGGTTATTTATGACCCATAATGTTTTTTTATTGTATTTTATGTTCTTTCTAAGAATCAGGTCTGTTAATTCTTACAAAGAGAGTGACTTTGATATTTGCTGCAGGGTTGTTTTTTTTCAGGTTTTTTTTTTTTTTTTTAGTGAACTCCCCTAGACAATAATCTCAGGAATTTTTCTGTCATCCCCTGCACCTGGTTATTGGGCAGAACAGATGTTTAATTCTTCATACATCATGTTGCATCCTTTGCTAAATCAGCTAAAAGAGACATTGATAGCTCCTTCCTTCCTTAGATACACAAATCATGAACTTGGCCATTGCTGCCTAGAGATGGAATGGCCTTTTATTGCCTGAGTGTAACTGAAAATATTTGCTTCTTGTCTGGACTGCAGATGTAACAATACTCAAGGTCAGAAATGATTTCTAAATATTTGGAGTTGTTTATTTAGATTTGCCCTTACCACAATCAGGAATACCACAATAAGGAAATATTAATGTTTCTGAACAAAGTGACTTTTGCCGTCTCATAAACTTGACTGTCAGCCTTTTTTCATGGGTTTCCAAATCTATTGACATTCTCATAAAGTGGAGATAATATTTTCAGAAGTTAATGACATTTACCAATGTACTGCCTGCAAAGCTTCAATCAGTTCAGTAGATGTATTGCCAGGCATCTATACACTTGTGATGTTTCACTATGTGTGTGTTTTGATAAGCAGAACATAAATATTACATGAAATATTTATCTTCATATATTTATAATACCAGGTGTATTATCATTCATATATAAATTAAGAATAGTTTTTACTTAACTTTTAAAAATCTACCCTAGAGCCTGTATCAGTTATTGAACATACAGCAACAGTATTCATGGTGCGCCAGGAAAGAGCAACATTTAAAGTACCGTGCCTTCAGTTTAGATAGCATTAAAAGTGGCATATGACACTTGTATATGGATGTAAATGAGCAAGTGTTCCAGAAATATGCCAAATACACTCAGTATGAAGCAGCAAAATGCATTAGATAGAGGGAGGGGTATCCTGACTAGTAGGGAGAAAAACAATCAAGATACAAAATACTTCTCTCCCACATGGGGGTGTGATGAGGATAAATTATTTAATGTTTGTGAGGTGCTTCCATACTATGGGAATGGGCACTACATAAGAACCTAAGTAGACAGTCTATATGCTTAAAAGACTTCTTCAAAGGCCATTTGCTACTCTCTAAGAAATTCCCTTCCTTTCTATTAGATTTTTTTAGACAGCCATTTGATAGAAATTTCTTCATCTGAGGGTTTATCTTCTGTTAGCTTTAGGAATAATGCATGATTACCTTCTAATCTCAGTAGCAATCACTTTGGGAGGGAACCATATCCAATATTACAAAGAGGTGTTTTTTTTAAATAAAGGCAATTACAAAAAGGGTGTTAATATATTTGAAATGCACAGTGTAATTAGCCTTAATCCACAGAGAATGAGAAGACAAAGTCATATGACAAAGTGGGGAGTACTGTTTACATCAGTCCTGTTATTCTTTTAAAAGGTAAGACACTTGCATAAAAATAAGTCATTGGATGGCCATTTGATATAGTACATCGGGGTTTGAGGCTCAGATTGGAAGTCAGCAATAGTTTGGAACTACATCATTTATGACACATTGGATGGCATTTGCAATGTTTTGTGCTTCACAGCTTTTTGTCATGTTACATTACATCGCATCATGTTGATCTTGACATGTGACAGACAAGATAAAAAGATATATGGCAGGCACAGAATACATTGCCATGATAACATGAACATGTAGTTTAAAGGTACCATAAATGACAGGCAGAAGTAAATTGAATAGACATAAAATACACTAATTGTGTGGCAAATGAAGGATATGACATTTCACCAAATACTTAGATCACAATTAAGTGGTTTGGAAGACCTATGTAATATCGCCATAGGTTTCTATATCCACAATGGTTTTATATTTTTCTCTAATAGAAGTTATTTATAGTGATGTAAACTCCACAAGTTAGGCAGTTTGACTTGGATAGTAAACTGAATTGATTTGCTTTGGAATTTGTGGTTTCAGTTGGATTAGAACACTCCCTTGTGCTGTTTCTACACAAACGCATACTGGGTTTTTTTGTTTGTTTGTTTTGTTTTGTTTTTTAAGCCTAAGTAGCTAACCAAAATTCAGATCTCAAAACATTTGGATTCAATTTGGTGTAGGTTATGGCAAATGGTTCATATATCAGAAATGATTTGCCTATATCCATTTGGCAAATGGTCCATCATCATCGGCAAGCCCTCAGTTTGAGGATGATCTCTACCACAGATTTACATACGGGTCCTGAGATGACTCAGGAGTCCAATCCTGGAACCACAGATCCATCCTCAGTATGTACAGACATTTCCTGGCAGGTCAGCTGTCTACTGGGAGAAAGTTCTTTCTTTCTTCCTTCCTTCTCTCTCTCTTTTCACCTTCGAAGGCAAGACACTTCTCCTCAAAGTGGGCCACTGCCTAATGGAAGATGTGGCCCATTGAGGTTTTTTGGTGGCTTGCACCACCCAGCTTGTGATGTCCACATCAGTTTTCTTGAGACATGCTCTCAGTGTGTCTTTGTAGCACTTTCTCTGAGTATTTGGATTCTAATATCTAAATTGTATTGTTAAATCTATTCACCTAAATTTGGGTTATTGCTGATTATGTACTGTATGTATCATATGACTTTTAAAAACAAACTCTGTATTTGTGGATAATCTAAGCACTATACCCAGATGTACAGACACTCTTTTCTCAACCTATGTATTATATAATTTTTAACATTAGCTTTAATAAAAATTTTAAATCTTTCCTCTGCATCTTTACGGCTATGTCATCAGTATATAGCAGCTTCTCACCTTTTCTCACTAGATGGGAGGACTCTGAGTTACTACAGAGAATTCTTTCCAAGGTGTCTGGCTGGTGGGTCTTGCCCACATGCTCAAGGTCTAACTGATCGCCATATTTCCATAGCACTGTTGTGAGCATTCTTCTGTCCACTTTATATTATTCCTTTTCTAGGTCTATGAAAGCCCCAAAGGTATCTTGTTGGTACTCCAGCTGCTTCTCTATCCATGCCAAATTACAAACATGGCATGTCCTTTCTTAAAGCTGAACTGTTCTTGTCTGAAGAGAGGTTCTGCCATTTTCCTACTCCTAGCATCCAGAATAGGTTCCAGTATCTTGAGCCCATGCAACAATAGCTTTATCCCTCAATAGTTTCCACATTTATGGATGCTCCTCTTCTTATGTATTGGGACCAGGATAGACTTTCATCATGCTTTGGGAATTCTTTTGTCTCATCATATGGCTTTATCCATTGGGCTCATCCATTTTATGCTTCTCTTGCCCACAGTTTTCACCAGGTCGGCTGTCACTTCATCAGGTCCCACTGCCTTACCATTGTGTATTTCCTGGACTGCATTTCTCACCTCCTTTTCAGGCACCATTTTAGAATCTCATGTTGGCACCTGCTCCCTGAAGGGATTTGCCTCATTTAAGAGACTCTCAGAGTATTGTTTTCATCTCTCCACTTGTTCAGGTGTTACTAGCAGTATTCCCGGATCATCATTTACAAATTAGGTTAATACCATCCTTCATTTCTTTGCATCTCATTTTTGCAAGACTATAATCTTTTTGCCAGTCAGCTGTAGGTTGTTTACAAGCTTGGCATACAAATCATTTTGGGCACTCTCTTTGGCCTTCTTCACTGCCCAAATGGCAACTCACTTTGATCCTTTGTATTAGTTTTCACTTTCAGTTGATTGTTTTGAAGTGCTACTTTCACTTTGTCGATCTGCAACCTCTCTTTACTTTCCTTTGGTTTTCTCCATCTGTATTGTCCACAAACCTTTTCCATTGCCACAATGCACATTCTTTTGAGCCTTGTTCTCTCCTTGTCCAACACTCTACTGTAACCTTTGCCACAAAGGGTTTGTATTGCAGCACTATTGTCTCGCTAGTATCAGTTTGCAGTCCATAACTCAACTCCACTGAGATTTCCTCACCATTTCAACCTGGTTTTGTTTCCACCACCAATGTACATAACCAAATGACTCACTCTCTTAAGGAACCATTTATTAGCTACCATCCATTGGCTGGCAATATAAATGCCTAATAGTGCTTTAACCTCCTCATTCATAGTACCACTCACACACTGTATCTTCTTGAACACATTTCATACCTGTTTCTATGTATGCATTTAGATTGCACAGCACCAAGACCAGAGTTTTCCTTCTTCTCAGTAGGCTGCCCTTCTGGGCTAAAGGGCCCAACCTGAACTATCTGGAAATTTAAAGACACCAGATACCCACCTTTCACACGACCACTTTTAGCAAAAACACCCCCATCACGTGAAGGGAAGTGATGGGAAGTTTGGCTGTCAGAGGCTATCAAAGATGCTGGCCTTTTATAAGCATTTTATAGGTTTGGGGAGTTCATCGCCATGCCCACACTGGCCATAACAGCCCTTTCCTCATATTGTTGATTAGCATTTATTCCATAAGAGTGGGATTTTCAAAAGGGCTCACTATTGACCACATCAAACTCCTATTAATGTCAATTGAGCAGAGTTACATCAATGCTGAGCACTTTTGAAAAATCCATCCTAAATGTCTAAGTCATTTTGCAAATGAGACTTTGGAGCCTTTGAAAATGTTATCCTATGCCTTATAGGCAGATACTTTCATCTCCAGCTTTGTACAGTAGCTAATGAAATAAATATGGCCCTAGACTCTGCAGCACTTACCTGAGTAGTCCCACTGAAGTCTTACATTTTAAAAATGTATCACTTAACTATGCGGAAGCACAGAGTGAGCATTGCTTTTAGAACAGAATAGTAATTATACTCAGCATGCATCTATAGCACCATTCATCCAAAGATTTTATGGATGTTAACAACATATGTTAAAAATTCTCAACATGCTTGAAGTACTTCTTCAGCACTATAATACTAGGCATTCACAGTTGTTCAGTTTCCCCCATTTTTTAAAAAGATATGGTCAAAATTAGAAACATTTTTTTAAAATCTTTATCCACCTCACTAATAACATATAACCGTAGATTATTAAAATGGAAGAATTTAAAATCTAGGTTACTTTAAACTACTTATGCTTTTCATTTTCTTTTGTATTTCACTCAGCTTGAAAAATGAAAGCTGTTTTTGGAGTTCCAATTGTTTCAGAAAACATATACATCCACAATAAATATTTTCTATGGTTAAAAAAAAGTCAGGAAAACATTTTTGTTCATACTAGATTTGTACTCCTTCACTCTCTTTAACAAAACCTATATTTTGTGCCTTTTACATATACTTGACAGTGTCTCGTTAAAGATTTTTTTGTAGCAGGAGTCATCAGAGGGGAACTATTATACATAGTCTTACAAGTTGTATTTATGTATTTTATTTTGTTTTTTCTTTAGTTTGCCAGCAGCAGACAGTGTTTAGAGAAATGTTGTATTGTTATTTTTGTGCTGCATATTCTTTCCAAAGAAACTGTGGCAAGGAGCAGGAGAGTCTGCTCCTCCCCTTAAGCTTCCTACTCAGCCTCAATTCTTGAGGCAGAGTTGTTTGGGTTGAGCTTTCTGAAAGAGGGGTCTATCTGCATTCCATTTGAACACCTCTGTTCAAGGACTGGGTATATGTGCTGGGAAATAAACAAGTTACACCAAGAAAACACACAGATTCCATGTCAATTATTTTTCCTCCAACAGAGAGCCAAGCTTTAAGGCCCTGACACCCACTACCACTCAACAGAGGGGCAACAATATTTAGAGAAAAATCTTTGTTCATTGAGACAGCTAGAGGGTTTGCTGCTGTTTTACATACTTACTACAATGCCCATTAGTGTTAGATATTGAATACCTATTTGAAAGTAGTTGAAAGGGCTTAGGTTAAAGTTGTTAATAAAAGCAAACAACAAATCAAATGCTTCAGATAAATCATACAAGGTATGATTCTGCTACCCTTCCCTATACAGAGTAGTTCCACTATTCTTATAGTGAGGTGGAACTCAACATAAGGGCATCAGAATCAGGCCAACAGCAAATAATGCACTAGTGCCATGAGCTAATACCCCCTCACAACAGTGACAAAAATGCCTCTTTACTAAGCCTCTGCTCTCTTATGGCTCTTTACAAAAGCTCTTCTCCCCTCAGGTGGTATGTCCAGTTCAGTGGTGCACTTTGCACGTAATGGGTATTGATGATTTCTCCAAATGGAAGTGGAGCCCTGGGGCCAGGCTCTATGACTGCAGTGTGATCAGTTCACAGATAAAGCCAGTGCCCAGATGTAACCATAATGGTTATTGAGTGCTAGAGCAATGAGAAACACAGGAGTCCTGTGAAGCTGTTCCTGTGTCACGGGTTTGGCCAATGTAGGGAAACAGCTGACAAACTACTGACAATGTAATGAGTATTGACAGATATGGGAAAGAGGTGATCTCCAGGGTTTCCTCTGCACAGCATAGTAATATAAGAGAGACTTCTAACCATGCCTGTTTTTACACAAAGAGAGTGTGAGACAATAAAAAAGTCTTAAGATACCACAATTGTATTTGAAGCCCCAGAAATTCTAAAATATGCTGTAGAATTAATCTGAAACACAAGTATAGTCTAAGAGAATTGTTCATCTTCTAGAAATAAATACTAAAATCGAGGAAAAGCCAGGCTTGTGTGTCTTTTACTCACTTGAGTTGAGTCTGAGCCACTGGCCTACTGTGTGGATATTTTTGGAAAGGTTATTTCTGTATTCTTTTTTAACTCTTCAAACCACACTGCATGCATAACTGAATACATTTTATTTCCCTTTGTAATCTTAGGCCTGGTCTCCACTACGAGTTTAGGTCGAATTTAGCAGCGTTAAATCAAATTCAGCCTGGACACGTTCACACGGCTAAGTCCCTTTTTTCGATTTAAAGGGCCCTTTAAACCGGTTTCTTTACTCCACCTCCGACGAGGGGATTAGCGATAAAATCGGCCTTAGCGGGTCGGAATTGGGGTAGTGTGAACGGAATTCAACGTTATTGGCCTCCGGGAGCTATCCCACAGTGCTTCATTGTGACCGCTCTGGACAGCACTCTCAACTCAGATGCACTGACCAGGTAGACAGGAAAAGCCCCGCGAACATTTGAATTTCCTTTCCTGTTTGCCCAGCGTGGAGAGCACAGGTGACCACGCAGAGCTCATCAGCACAGGTAACCGTGATGGAGTCCCAGGATCGCAAAAGAGCTCCATCATAGACCAAATGGGAGGTACGGGATCTGCTCGCCATATGGGGAGATGAATCAGTGCTAGCTGAACTCCGTAGCAGTAAACGAAATGGCAAAATATTAGAAAAGGTCTCCAAGGCCATGAAGGACAGAGGCCATAACAGGGACGCACTGCAGTGCCACGTGAAAATTAAGGAGCTAAGGCGAGCCTACCACAAAGCCAGAGAGGCAAACGGAAGGTACGGGGCAGAGCCGCAAACATGCCGCTTCTACGCGGAGCTGCATGCCATGCTAGGGGGTGCAGCCACCACTACCCCAACCGTGTGCTTTGACTCCATCAATGGAGAATCACGCAACAGGGAAGCGGGTTCGGGGTACGAGGAAGATGAGGATGAAGACAATGAAGATATCTCACAGCAAGGAAGCAGAGAAACCGGTTTCCCCAACAGCCAGGATATGTTTATCACCCTGGACCTGGAACCAGTAACCCCTGAATTCACCCAAGGCGTGCTCCCAGAGCCTGAGGGCACACAAGGGACCTCTGGTGAGTGTACCTTTGTAAATATTACACATGGTTTAAAAGCACGCGTGTTTAATGATTAATGATTAATTTGCCCTGCCAATCGCGGCCAGTACAGCTACTGGAAAAGTCTGTTAACATGTATGGGGATGGAGCGGAAATCCTCCAGGGACATCTCCAGAAAGCTCTCCTTCATGTACTCCCAAAGCCTTTGCAAAAGGTTTCTGGGGAGCGCTGCCTTATCCCGTCCGCCATGGTAGGACACTTTACCACGCCAGGCCAGTAGCACGTAATCTGGAAACAAAGCATGGCAGCGTATGGTCCCGGTGTTTGCTGGCATGCAGACAACATCCATTCCTTATCACTCTTTGTTATCCTCAAGAGAGTGATATCATTCACGGTCACCTGGTTGAAATGGGGCGATTTTATTAAGGGGACATTTAGAGGTGCCCGTTCCTGCTCTGCTGAACAGAAATGTTCCCCGCTGTTAGCCACGCGGTGGGGGGGAAGGGTGAAGTGATCATCCCCGAGAATTGGGTGTGGGGGGGGTGGGGGGTTAGTTGGGTTTGTGCTGCATGTTAACCCGGAAACCGCAGCCCCTCCTTTTACATTGCAAACCCATTTTAAATGGCCAACGCAACGGGTGCTTGGTATGGGAAATGAGGGCGCTACAGTTTGAAACCATTCCCACATGTTAAGAAGGTTAAAAAAGCCAAAAGACTGGCTTACCATGGCTGCCTGCAAGCCGAAATCTGTTGCCTGGCACTGCGTGAGTGATCTCTCACACCAAACCGGCAGGCCCTCGATATAAGAGGAAAAATGCGACCTTGTAACGAAAGCACATGTGCTGTGTAATGTGAACAGCAAAATTTAACGTGAAAGAGTGTACCCATTGTTCTCTAAAATGTGTCTTTTCTTAACCACCTCTCCCTTCTCCTCCACCAGCTGCAAATGTTTCTCCTTCGCAGAGGCTAGCGAAGATTAGAAGGAGAAAACGGCGGATTTGGGATGATATGTTCTCGGAGCTCCAGATGTCCTCCCACGCTGAAAGAGCACAGCAGAATGTGTGGAGGCAGTCAATGACTGACTACAGAAAAGCACAATATGAAGGAGAGGAGAGGTGGCGGGCTGAATCGTGGGCTGAAAATGATAGGTGGCATCAGCTTGTAGACAGAAGGCAAGAGTCGATGCTCCGGCTGCTGGAGCATCAAACTGATATGCTCCAGCGTATGGTTGAGCTGCAGGAAAGGCAGCAGGAGCAGAGACCGCCGCTACAGCCCCTGTGTAACCAACAGCCCTCCTCCCCAAGTCCCATTGCCTCCTCACCCAGAAGCCCAAGAACATGGTGGGGGGGGGGCCTCCGGCCTCCCAGTCACTCCACCCCAGATGATTGCCCAAGCATGGGAAGGCTGGCCTTCAATAAGTGCTAAAGTTTTAAAGTTTTAAACTGCAGTGTGTCCTTTTCCTTCCCTCTTCCCCCACCCCTCCCGGGCTACCTTGGCAATTATCCCCCTAGTTGTGTGATGAATTAATAAAGATTGCATGAATGAGAAGTAACAATGACTTTATTGCCTCTGCAAGCAGTGCTCGAAGGGGGGAGGGGAGAGTGGGGTGGTTGGTTTACAGGGAAGTTGAGTGAACCGGGTGGGGGGGGGGCGGAGGGTTCATCAAGGAGAAACAAACAGAAGTTTCACACCGTAGCCTGGCCAGTCACAAAACTCGTTTTCAAAGCTTCTCTGATGCGCACTGTGCCCTGCTGCACTCTTCTAACCGCCCTGGTGTCTGGCTGCGTGTAATCAGCGGCCAGGTGATTTGCCTCAACCTCCCACCCCGCCATAAATGTCTCCCCCTTACTCTCACAGATATTGTGGAGCGCACAGCAAGCAGCAATAACAATGGGGATATTCTTTTCGCTGAGGTCTGAGCGAGTCAGTAAGCTGCGCCAGCGCGCTTTAAACGTCCAAATGCACATTCCACCACCATTCGGCACTTGCTCAGCCTATAGTTGAACAGGTCCTGACTACTGTCCAGGCTGCCTGTGTACGGCTTCATGAGCCATGGCATTAAGGGGTAGGCTGGATCCCCAAGGATCACGATAGGCATTTCAACATCCCCAACGGTTATTTTCTGGTCCGGGAAGAAAGTCCCTTCCTCCAGCTTTCGAAACAGACCAGAGTGCCTGAATACGTGAGCATCATGTACCTTTCCCGGCCATTCCACATTGATGTTGGTGAAACGTCCCTTGTGATCCACCAGGGCTTGCAGCAGCATTGAAAAGTACCCCTTGCGGTTTATGTACTCGGTGGCTTGGTGCTCTGGTGACAAGATAGGGATATGGGTTCCGTCTATCGCCCCACCACAGTTTGGGAATCCCATTGCAGCAAAGCCATCCACTATGGCCTGCACGTTTCCCAGAGTCACTACCCTTGATATCAGCAGGTCTTTGATTGCCCTGGCAACTTGGATCACAGCAGCCCCCACAGTAGATTTGCCCACTCCAAATTGACTCCCGACTGACCGGTAGCTGTCTGGCGTTGCAAGCTTCCACAGGGCTATCGCTACTCACCTCTCAACTGTGAGGGCTGCTCTCATCCTGGTATTCTGGCGCTTCAGGGCAGGGGAAAGCAAGTCACAAAGTTCCATGAAAGTGCCCTTACGCATGCAAAAGTTTCGCAGCCACTGGGAATCGTCCGACACCTGCAGCACGATGCGGTCCCACCAGTCTGTGCTTGTTTCCCGGGCCCAGAATCGGCGTTCCACGGTATGAACCTGCCCCAGTAACACCATGATTTGCACATTGCTGGGGCCTGTACTTTGTGAGAGGTTTATGTCCATGTCAATTTCCTCATCAATCTCATCGCCGCGCTGCAATCACCTCCTCGGCTGGTCCTGGTTTTGCTTTGGCATGTCCTGGCTCTGCCTATACTCCAGGACAATGTGCGTGGTGTTCATAGTGCTCATAATTGCCGCGGTGATCTGAGCGGGCTCCATGATCCCAGTGCTATGGCGTCTGGTCTGAAAAAAGGTGCGAAACTAGTATCTGACGGAGGGAGGGAGGGGCGAGTGACGACATGGCATGCAGGTACAGGGAATTAAAATCAACAAAGGTGGCTATGCATCAGGGAGAAACACAAACAACTGTCACACAGAATGGCCCCCCACCCCCAAAGATTGAACTCAAAACCCTGGGTTTAGCAGGCCGTTGATTTCACGGAGAGAGGGGGAAGCAAATGAATACATCTATTTTTTTACATCTTAAGCTGGCAGCAGATGGTGAAGCATGACTGATAGCCCTCGGCATCTTCTGGGTGCTTGGCAGAAGATACTGTACTACGACTGCTAGCCATCATCGTCAAGACGGTTCAATAGGACTGCAGGCAGGACTGAGTCTCCAGGAGACAAAGCAAGTCTGCCCAGGTGCCTCTGATTGAACTGGAGTACGACGATGATGGATACCAGTCGTAATACACCATCTACTGCCAAAAGGCAAGGGGCTGCTGCTGTGTAGCAATGCAGCCCCACGTCTGCCAGCACCCAGATAGCCGATGAAGGCTACCAGTCATACTGCACCGTCTACTGCCAAAAGGCAATTAGCTGCTGTTGTGTAGCAATGCAGTACCACGTCTGCCGGCACCCAGATGACATATGGTGACGGTGAGCTGAGCTGAGGTGAGCAGGCTGCATGCTTGCCCTGGTATGTTGTCTGCACAGGTAACCCAGGTAAAAAGGCGCGAATCGATTGTCTGCCATTGCTCTGACGGAGGGGGAGGGGCCTGATGGCATGTACCCAGAATCCCCCGCGACACTGTTTTGCATCATCAGGCATTGGGATCTCAACCCAGAATTCCAATGGGTGGCGGAGACTGCGGGAACTGTGGGATAGCTACCCACAGTGCAACGCTCCGGAAGTCGACGCTAGCCTCGGTACTGTGGACGCGGTCCGCCGGCTTTATGCACTTAGAGCATTTTATGTGGGGACACACACAATCGACTGTATAAAACCGATATCTATAAAACCGGCTTCTATAAATTCGACCTAATTTCATAGTGTAGACATACCCTTACACAGTCCCTTTTTGAAATCCTGAGTGTGATAAATAGTCAATGAGAAAAGTTTATAGCTCCTTAAGGTGTTTGTGTTGGGGGAGTGGAAGGAGACATGGAATGGCAAAAAGGACCAGAGATGTCTCTATCGCAAGAACATTCACAGTTAAGTAGGCAATCGCACATGCAGGGATGTACCTCATAAAGATGGAGCAGTCTCTGGTGAGTAACTGTGGTTCAATCCCTCTAAACTAGAGCTGGTAGAATGAAATAACGTATTTGTGAATAAATTATTCCACAATTGACTTAAATCACTTGTCAAATACATTATTCACTAAATAGGATTTGACCATTTGCACAACTGGACGAATAATGAAAGCTTGTATTCGCAAATTCATCAGATAAATTATTCACAATTAATAATTCAAGCTGCTCACCACTGTGCTGTTATAATATAATATTTAAGAAATCAAAGGCAGAAAGTATAACAAACAATAAGATAAGCTTCTTTCATTCTTTTCCTGGGATATTTTTCTACAGAGACAATAAACTTGTTTCCTGTCCCATCATTTTAAAGGCAAACTATTACAATGCGGTATTCAAGCTATGGAAAAAAACAGACAGAATACCAACATATACCTGCGGTAATGAGGTCTACAAACCCCATACTGAATATAAATAGAGTGGGGAGGAGAGATCCTCCTGTTTACAAGCAGGCAGCTTTGTCACAACCCCTCACAGTTGCCAGAGCTGCCAATCACGGAGGCAGTCACCCACAGCTGCAACCAATAAAGGAAACAGGGCCTGCTATAAAGGGAAGAGTGCAGAAAAGAAAAGGAAGGCAGAAAGGCCTGTGGTAGCAAGGTGTTGACAGCCCTGCGCCAGAATGCCTCTAAAAACAGCCAGGAGACTGGAAAAGACAATTAGCCTTGGAAGTGAAAGCTGAGAGCAGTAAAGGAAGGTGAGGCTCCAAACACTGACCTCTCTGAGAGCAAACGGTACGTCTAGAGTACGAAATTATTTCGAAATTATTCTATTTGAATTTTCGGAAGCAATTTTATACATTCGGTCTTGTGTGTCCCCACTAAAGCGCGTGAATTCGGCGGAGTGCATCCACAGAACCGAGGCTAGCATCGAATGTCGGAGCGATGCACTGTGGGTAGCTATCCCACAGTTCCCGCTGTCCCCGCCGCCCATAGGAATTCTGGGTTAAGCTCCCAGTGCATGATGGGGCAAAAACATTCTCGCGGGTGTTTCTGGATGTGTGTCGTCAGTCGCTCCTCCCTCCGTGAAAGCTATGGCAGACAATCGTTTCGCACATTTTTGGTGTGCAGATGCCATACTGCTTTCAGCAGACGGTGCAGTACGGTGCACCACTTCTCTCCTGGTACTACGAAACCACCTCGCATTTCCTCTCGTCTTTCTATATAATCTCTATAAGTATCTACTCTTTCTCTTCCTCATCGACCGCTTCCGCTGCCAACTCTGCTCGGCCATTGTGAACCGAGCAGCACAGCCTCCGCCACCAACTCTGCTCTCCCACTCTTGCTGTGCTACCGAGCTTCTCCATGTTGTCTGTCCTGGGCTCCCGCCTCTGTGAAAGCTACAGAAGACAACCATTTCCTGCCTTTTCCCGGCTATAGTGAACCGAACAGCACCTCTTCTGCTGCCACTGTGCTCTCCAACGTTTTGCGCCCTTTTTCCAGGATTACCCGTGCAGGCGCCACAGCGCAGCAAGCATGGAGCCCACTCAGATCTCCGCTACAGTTTTGACCATTGTAAATAACTCGTGCGATTACTGTCCTGATGAGGACATGGAAACAGACGTTCCTAGAAGCACAGCATGTGGCGATTGGGAGATCATGGTGGCGTTGGGCCAGGTTCATGCCATGGAACGCCAATTCTGGGCCCGGGAAACAAGCACAGACTGGTGGGACCACATAGTGTTGCAGGTATGGGATGATTCCCAGTGGCTGCAAAACTTTCGTATGCTAGGGACACTTTCATGGAACATTGTGACTTGCTGTCCCCTGCCCTGAACCACAATGACACCAAAATGAGAGCAGCCCTCACAGTTGAGAAGCGAGTGGCCATAGCCCTGTGGAAGCTTGCAACGCCCGACAGCTACCGCTCAGTCGGGAATCAGTTTGGAGTGGGCAAATCTACTGTGGGGGCTGCTGTGCTGCAAGTAGCCAATGCACTCATTGACCAGCTGCTTTCAAGGGTAGTGACTTTGGGAAATGTGCAGACCATTATGGATGGCTTTAATGTGCTGGGGTTCCCTAACTGCGGCGGAGTGATAGATGGAACGCATATCCCTATCTTGGCCCTGCACACAGGGGCAACCAGTACATAAACTGCAAGGGGTACTTTTCCATGGTGCTGTAAGCACTGGTGGATCACAAGGGACGTTTCACCGACATCAACGTGGGATGGCCAGGAAAGGTGCATGGCGCTCGCATCTTCAGGAACTCTGGTCTGTTTGAACAGCTGCAGGAAGGAACTTATTTCCCAGACCAGAAAATTACTGTTGGGGATGTTGAAATGCCTATAGTTATCCTCGGGGACCCAGCCTACCCCTTAATGCCATGGCTTATGAAGCCGTACACAGGCACCCTGGACAGTAGTAAGGAGCAGTTCAACTATAGGCTGAGCAACTGCAGAATGGTGGTAGAATGTGCTTTTGGAAGTTTGAAAGAGCGCTGGTGCAGTTTACTGACTCGGTTAGATCTCAGCACAACCAATATTCCATTTGTAATTGCTGCTTGTTCTGTGCTACACAATATCTGTGAGAGTAAAGGGGAGATGTTTATGGCAGGTGGGAGGTTGAGGCAAATCGCCTGGTGGCCAATTTCACACAGCCAGACAACAGGGTGATTAGAAGAGTGCAGCAGGGTGCACTGCACCTCAGAGATGCTTTGAAAGCCAGTTTCATGACTGGCCAGGGTACGGTGTGACAGTTGTGTTTGTTTCTCTTGAAGTTACCCACCCCCTATATATATATGAAAGGAAATAAAGTCACAATTGTTTAAAAACGTTCTTTATTATTTGTTGCACAACACGTTGAGAGAAATCAGAAGGTAGACCGGGGAGGGGGATAATGGGTTAGGGGGGTGGAGGAGGAAGGAAGGACAAGTCCAGAAACCAAATCAGAAGTTCACATATGCCAGCTTTCTGCTGCTTGGGCGATCCTCTGGGGTGGAATGTGTGGGTCCCCGTAGCCTCCCCCCACCCCCGTGTTCTTGGGCATCTGGGTGAGGAGGCTATGGAACTTGGGGAGGAGGGAGGGCGGTTATACAGGGGCTGCAGCGGCAGTCTGTGGTCCTGCTGCCTTTCCCGCATTAGATCCACCATACAGCACAGCATGTAAGTTTGCTCCCCCATGAGCTTGACGATAGCATCCTGCCTGCTCTCATTGTGCGCGTCCCTCCTCTCTTCGTGTTCATGTAACGTTTTACAGGACTCCGCAATTGTTTGCCTCCACGCATTCAGCTGGGCCCTTTCAGTGCGGAAGGAGTGCATGAGCTCGGCGAACATGTCGTCCCAAGTTCGTTTTTTCCGCCTTCTAATCTGGACCAGCCTCTGGGACGAAGTAGATAGGGGCCACATTGAAACATTTGCACCTGCGGGAGGAGAAAAAGGGAGAGTAGTATTTTAAAAGATACATTTTAGAGAACAAAGGGGACACTCTTTCTCAGTGAAACAGACAATTCATAGTACACAGTACATGTTCTTTCTGTACAAGGTTGCATTTTGCCTCTTATACTGAAGTGTCTGCCACTTTGGTGTGAGTAAGCCATCACACGCGGCCGGGCAACAGAATTCAGCTTGCATGCAGCCATGGTAAGCCCTAGGAGCATGCGGGGTTCTGCTTCTTCCGCATTCATTTCAATGCTTTTAAACTTCCAGGCCCCCTTTCCCATAGCAAGCAATGCCTGGTGGGTTTGCCAAATAAAAGGAGGGCCTGCGGCCTCTCTGGGATGGTCGCTTCACACAACACTCCCCTCCCTGCACCCACTGTGTGGCTCTGATGAGGCTCTGAGCAGGGATGAGCCCTTTAAACTAAACGTGAACAGCTCAGCGCGGCTGGGTTTCCCCCCACCCCCCAACGCGTGGCTCCGATCAGGCTCTCACTCACCAGAAGTACCTTCTCCAGGGTCATAGTCGGGAGCCCGCCTTGGGAGTGGGGGAGGCTATTGGCTCCAGCATTAAGAGTAGTTCCTGGCTGGGGGGGGGGGGAATGGATTCCCCACTTGCCGCCTGTGCACTGTCCTCCTCCTCCTCTTCTTCGTCCTCCAATAATTCATCCTCCTCGCTCAGTGCAAGTCCCCCCTTGCAGGTATCCATGGACAGTGGTGGGGTACTGGTGGCGTCACCCCCCATAATTGCATGCAGCTCACGGTAGAAGCGACATGTATGGGACTGTGACCCAGAGCGCCTGTTTGCCTCCCTGGCTTTTTGGTACACTTGCCTGAGCTCCTTGATTTTTGTACACTGATCTGTGTCCCTGGAGTAGCCTCTTTCCGTCATGGCCCTGGAGACTTTAGCGTATGTATTTGCATTTCTTTTTTGGGAACATAGTTCTGCCATAACAGATTTGTCTCCCCAACATGCGATGAGATTCAGTACCTCCCATTTGGACCATGCTGGAGCTCGTCTGCGAATCCGGGACTGTGTGGTCTCTTGTGATGGTGGACTGTGCTGATGGTCACCTGTGCTGATGGTGACCAAACAGGAAATGAAATTCAAAAGTTCCTGGGGCTTTTACTGCCTATCTGGCTAGTGCATCGGAGTTGAGAGTGTTGTCCAGAGCGGTAACAAGGGAACATTCTGGGACAGCTCCCAGAGGCCAATAACGTCGAATTGCGTCCACAATACCTGGAACCCAGAACTGCGATCTTGATTTTAGCGCTACTCCACTTGCCAATAAAGAGCCCTTTAAATTGAAAAAACGGTTTGGTTGTGTGGACATAATCAGTTTTATTTCGAATTAACTCGTCTAATTCCGAAATAACCACGTACTGTAGACCAGGCCTAATGGGGACCAGTCAGGTGAAGCTGAGGCCCATCGAGAGGCCACCCCAAGAGGCTCTGACACCAGCACAGCATAGTCCTGTGACAGGGTCAAGAATCATTTTTGACTTTTTATATGTACAGGTGTCATTCTGAAAATACATGTATGGTATATATTGTTGGAGTACATTGTTGTAGTCTTGTTATTAGAAAGAAATTGGCCAAAGAACATATTAAAAACGACTCTGAAAATGCACTCTCTTTCACAATAATCCCCCCCACCCCCGAATGTTATAAATGGAAATCAGTCCAGATTGTGGAAGACATTTTTAGATCTTGCAGTATAATATAGTCTGATTCCCATAGCAGACTCCTGGATGTTTTTCAGTGTCCATATCATTGTGCCTCTACCTTCCTTTAAAGCGATTTCTCTCTCTCTCTCTCTCTCTTCATTTCTTTCCTAAGGTCTCTTTCTGTGTGTCTTGTGCAAATTAACATCCCTATTGAGTCACTCTCTTACTCTGGCAAATGCGACCAGACCATCTATTTTTTCCTTTCATGCTCTTCCACCCCATTTCCAGACACTTCTGCCCAGGCTCTTATTTTTAATCCATGTTCTTCTATTGCCAGTCCAGATCTTGCTGTCCTTCCTGCTGTTATTTCATAGATTTTTCTGAGATCTTGGCTCCCTCAATTTATATTCCTACAGGGATGTTACACACATAGATGGAGGTATGAAGATTTACTTGAACACAACAAACATCTGTGAGACCATCAGACTTGTGCATGACATAATCATATCATTTTAGAGAAGTATTGATGGTGTCACTGAAACCAGAGAAGTCGTTGCACAATATATCTTTGCAAATGGTGTAGTAAAATTAGGACATTTCCAACTTGTGACTATAGAACATTAATTGAATGCATTCTCACATCCCTATTACATGATAATATGGACACTAAGCTATCAGTTCTACCCACACATATTCAATCCAAATAAAGGGGTCTATCAACAGAGATAATTTTTTAAATTGTTTCAGTCACTCTCCAGGAGGTATCAGAATCTACCACCCACACCATCACTCTCCTCTAAATTCTATTGAGGACTTTGTGGAAGGGAATAAAAGAAGCACTTCTAGTTTGCTCACTTCAAAGTGTTATTTTATTACAAGAATGAAAATGTTTATAAAAAAGGGGAAATGCATGACTACCACAAACGTGATAAACACACAGCAACTCATAATAAACTTCAATCCGTGAACAGGAAATTAGTAATCACAAACACATTTTGCAAAAATACAGAGATTACTAAGAGCCCAGTACATCAAGCTGTGTGTTACATTTATCCTCAGCCTATACCATTACCTTTTCAGCTGCTCCCAAGTCTCAGTAGAAAGGAACGTTTAGACAAATTATTTTTCTTGATTAGGTAGTGCAGAGACAACCTTTTGTCAGTGAACCTTTTTAATAAACAATCTAAACAAAAACTAAAACAAGAGATAGAAAGGAACAGGTCTTTAACTCTTAAAAAGTAAGAAAAGACCATCAACACCTAAAAAAAGCATAGCTCCATTATTATTTTTGCCATGAAGATAAATTCTACAGTCAGCAACAGAAAGAAGACATATTATTAAAATCCGGCCCTAGACAGACAGAGTTCTGCATCTTTGTCAAGCACAATTTCTCAGAGAAATGCAGATTTCACAGGCAAATATAGAAAGTGGAATAAAATAAGATTTATTTATACATATGTCACCTAGTAAATAGGTAAATCTTGACAGAATAAATGCAAGTTGAGAAAGAAAATTGTCTTTCATTACATATTTTCTTAATTTCGGTTTTCTTGGTATATGCTGGGAAGGGGAAAAAAAGCTTACATGCATGACAGATTTTGTTTGATTCACTGTCCACATGTACCATATTTTCTCTATATTGAAGGCTATGTCAGACAGAAATATCTGAGTTCAGTATGTGTTTGTGGGCTCCTGGATTCACCTAAATACCCATTAACTGTTCATAAAACTTATTAATGTTTTTGCTCTAAATGGTAATCCACCAAGTTTTAGGTTTCTGCTCACAGTGTATTTAAAGTTGAAGCTAGGTTTGCTGGAAGAAGTCACAAATGACATGATGAAGGTTGCATCTGTCTCATGTCTGAATGTCTGAGACACAATGTGATCAGAAGAGGCGGTCAAAATCTACAAAAGTCACTTTCATCAGGTTCCTCAGAAAGAAGGGCTGCATTTGGCTTGAGCACTCTGATCCAGCAGGAAAAAAATATTTGAGGCAAAGAAAATTCTCCTGGCGTTATTAAGTTGTATAATTGAGAATTGTCTTACTTGGGTTGACAATTTATATCCCACTTTTTCAGGAGGAAATTTGTCTCATTGACATCAGAGTTCTTTCTTGTAGAATCAGATAAAGATCTATTATATTGTTTCTGGATGGAGGCCAACACACAGTATGTGCAATTTTCCCAATTTGTAGGAAGTGTCTCAATATAATTACACTACAAACCCACAACTGAGAATCTACAAGATGATTGCTAGCTTCATTTTCAGTGATTGTGCCCATAATCCCCTGACAATACTTTTGAAAGGAAGTCCATCACAACACATAATGAGCCGACATGATATATTTTGGTTTGACTTTGGACGAGAAAATGGTTGGCTTCTGACTTAACTGTTGTTGTCAAATCTTACTATATTTCAGAGGATATAAATTGGATGATTAGCAGATCAAATCTGAAGACTACCTTACGTATATAAGTGGTGAGGGTCCCTCTAATGAGAGAGCATGGCTAAGGAAACAAATGTCCTTTCATTGCATGAATGGTAGCGTGTGCCAGGAAAATGGATCATTGTATTAAAATTTGTGATTACTGCCTATTTCAGGGGTCGCCAAACTGTGGCTTGTGAACCATATTTAACTCTTTTACAGTTAAAGTGCAGCTAATGGAGTCCCCCATGTCCCTCCCCATTCTCCACCTAACAGACTGATGGGGGGAGCTCGGGGTTTCTGCCCTGTGGCTGGGTGGTGGGGCTCAGAGAATCTGCCCAGTGGGGAGGGGGTCTAGGGGCTTCAGCCTCATGGGAGGCACCTGCCGGCGCTTGGGGTTTCAACCCCACTCTCGCTGAAGCCCCAAGCACTGGCAGGTGCCTCCCATGGGGCTGAAGCCCCGAGCCCCACTACCCTCACACAGGGCAGAAGCCCTGAGCCCTGACAGGTGTGCCCAGCTCTCAAACTTCTGAAGATGAGGCTCAAGGGGTCGAATAAGGCTCAGAGGGTCAGTAAGTTTGGCCACCCCTAGCCTATCTCATGAAAGATGTAAATGCATGAGATTACACTGCTCTACAGCCAAAATGCTTCTCAAATAAATGTAGTCAAACTTTACTAATTCTGGGTCACTGACAACAAAAATGATGCTTAAAATTGTTGATTGGCTCTAGTTTTCAAGATATGCTATTGGGTCAGTATATATGACCCTGGACTTGGGAATGGTGGAGGATAAGTGAGTTATAAAGGGAAGGGATCTCAATTTAAACCAGAAATGACTAAAATACATCTTTGACTGGATCTATGAATAAATCTATGACTGGGTTTGGACAGTACTTGCTTTTTAGGCAAAACAATGAATGATGCAATCTGAAGCTGGTATTGCGTCATACATGATATGAATTGCATCATGTTATTCCTAGAAGTCATGGATGATGCAATCATAACGAAGCTTACATCACTCTGCTGAACAAATTGCCCTATATCAGCTCTAGAAATCATACAGTGTCGTGCTCTCTTATTTGTGAGTGTTTGATTTTGCAAAGGGACACATTTCTGTTTAGCCAAAGTGAGCAGAGATGCCTCGTACTTGTGTGACCAGTGCAGATAACTTCTGCTATGTTTGTGGTGAAGTGACTTTTGCATCACAAAAGCGCAGTATAACCACTATGGTTAAGAAAGCCTATCACCTTTCTTTTGGCTGCAAAATTGGAGATCAGGACAAGAGGTGGGCCCCACACATATGCTGCAACACTTGTGCAACAAATCTTCACCAGTGGTTGAACAGGAAAAGGAAATCTATGCCTTTTGCAGTGCCAATGATTTGGAGAGAGCCAACAGATCATACCAGCAATTGTTACTTCTGCATGGTGCCTCCAGTTGGGAAAGGTGTGTCAAAGAAGAAAAAGTGGACTGTGCATTATCCGAACATTCCATCAGCTATACGCCCAGTACCCCACGGAGAAGGACTGCCGCTTCCTGATGCACCAGAA
This sequence comes from Emys orbicularis, assembly GCF_028017835.1. NCBI lineage: Eukaryota > Metazoa > Chordata > Testudines > Emydidae > Emys > Emys orbicularis. The sequence goes on along the minus strand of NC_088684.1, from coordinate 149,792,005 downwards.
TCATTCTCACTTGAGTCAGACGAGGAAGAGGAAGAGGATGAAACTTCTGGTCCTGAACCATCAATGTCACAGGACCCACATTTTCTCCCCTCCTCCTCCTCTGAACCACACCTCATAACACAAGGTGAACTGAATGACCTTGTCAGGGATTTGGAACTACCCAAGAGTAAGGCAGAGCTGTTGGGCTCCAGACTACAGCAGTGGAATCTCCTGGCAGGTGATGTTAGGGTTTCCATGTTCCGTGACCGTCAAAAGGATCTTGTCCCATTCTTCTTCATGGAAGATGATCTTGTAGCCTGAAACAACAGGGATGGTGTGATGGCAGCCCTCAACATCGTTCACGATCCAGATGAGTGGAGACTGTTCATTGATTCATCGAAGATGAGTCTTAAAGCTGTTTTACTGCATAATGGCAATGTTTTGCCATCAATTCCAGTTGGTCATGCAGTCCATATGAAGGAAACCTATGACAACATGAAACAACTTTTGAGGTGCATAAACTATGACCAACATCAGTGGCAGCTTTGTGGCGATTTGAAGGTTGTTGCTCTCTTGCTTGGTCTGCAGACTGGATACACAAAGTACTGCTGTTTTCTCTGCGAATGGGATAGTCGTGCAAGAGATTCCCACTACATCAAGAAAGACTGGCCACTCCGACAGTCATTGGAGCCTGGGAGGAAAAGTGTTCAGCATCCACCACTTGTTGAATCAAGGAAGATTTTGTAACCACCCTTACACATCAAGCTGGGTCTGATGAAGAACTTTGTCAAGGCCATTAACAAAACACAAGCAGCTTTCAAGTACCTCCGTGGAAAATTTCCAAGGTTAAGTGAAGCTAAGATAAAGGAAGGTGTCTTTGTTGGTCCTCAGATTCGTGAACTTCTTCGAGATGATGCATTTGACCATGCACTGCGTGGCAAGGAAAAGACGGCCTGGAAAGCCTTCCAGTTAGTGGCAATAAATTTTCTCGGAAACAACAAGGCAGACAACTACAGGTTGTTGGTGGAAAACCTCCTCAAGGCATACAAAAGCCTTGGTTGCAACATGTCACTAAAGATACATTTTTTGCACTCTCATCTAGATTTTTTTCCACCGAACCGCGGAGCAGTGAGCGACGAGCACGGCAAGCAATTTCACCAGGATATTGCAACAATGGAGAAACGCTATCAGGGCAAATGGAGCCCATCAATGCTTGCAGACTATTGCTGGACAGTGACAAGAGATGCTCCATTTAATGAATACAAGAGACAAGCCAAGAAGCGCCGAGTAGACACTGAATAGGACTAAACTATGTACATAATAGTTTTTTGCCTTTTGTTTCATAGTACATTTTATTTATATAACCCTTTTGCTGATTTTTAAAGTGTTACATAAACAGGACAGGTGAAATATTATCATGTAAAGCAACCATAAACACATGAAAAGACCTAGGTTTACAATTTATGATTCAAACTCTACTATCTACACAATATACATAGACATAAAATGTAAAAACTTAAATATCTTAGAAACAGTAGCCAATCAGTTGTTTTAATTGTCATATTTGAATTCAGCACATCAAAATACATAATAAATAACACATTTTATCTCTGAAGCAGACAACTTCTCAAAAATTGTAGACCAGTGTTATCTCAGGCAGATGTTTGAAAACATTAAGCTTTTTAGGGCAGAGATCACATCTTCATGTGTACTGTGAGGGGCCTAGGATTTCAGAAAGTGGGCTCTATGAAATAGTAATCTGAAAGGGCTGATGAAAAAAAATTCTGGAATCCCTATGCTCTTCCTCCCTTGGTTTACAGAAGGAAAACCAAACTGATTTGAACATGCAAAATCTATACAAAATCTAAACAAAAAATTATCCCAGTTTTGTATGCAGTCCTCAGAAGTGGATGATTCTTTCAGTGTTTGATATGTAACAAAAGGCCACCTGTGAGCCCTATATGATAAAGTTAAATCAATCTCTATAATGCCTGGTAGAACAGCTGAAATCATATCTTCCGAGACTACGTAAAAACATAAACTGTTGAGCAATAGTCAACATGGTTTCTGTAAAGGGAAATTGTGTCTTACTAATCTATTAGAGTTCTTTGAAGGGGTCAACAAACATGTGGACAAGGGGGATCCAGTGGACATAGTGTACTTAGATTTCCAGAAAGCCTTTGACAAGGTCCCTCACCAAAGGCTCTTACGTAAATTAAGCTGTCATGGGATAAAAGGGAAGGTCCTTTCATGGATTGAGAACTGGTTAAAAGACAGGGAACAAAGGGTAGGAATTAATGGTAAATTCTCAGAATGGAGAGGTGGTGTTCCCCAATGATCAGTCCTTGGACCGATCCTATTCAACTTATTTATAAATGATCTGGAGAAAGGGGTAAACAGTGAGGTGGCAAAGTTTGCAGATGATACTAAACTGCTCAAGATAGTTAACACCAAAGCAGACTGTGACGAACTTCAAAAAGATCTCACAAAACTAAGTGATTGGGCAACAAAATGGCAAATGAAATTTAATGTGGATAAATGTAAAGTAATGCACATTGGAAAAAATAACCCTGTTAGGAATAATTAAAAAGGGGATAGAGAATAAGACTGAGAATATATTATTGCCCTTATATAAATCGATGGTACGCCCACATCTCGAATACTGCGTACAGATGTGGTCTCCTCATCTCAAAAAAGATATACTGGCACTAGAAAAGGTTCAGAAAAGGGCAACTAAAATGATTAGGGGTTTGGAACAGGTCCCATATGAGGAGAGATTAAAGAGGCTAGGACTCTTCAGCTTGGAAAAGAGGAGACTAAGGGGGGATATGATAGAGGTATATAAAATTATGAGTGATGTGGAGAAAGTGGATAAGGAAAAGTTATTTACTTATTCCCATAATACAAGAACTAGGGGTCACCAAATGAAATTAATAGGCAGTATGTTTAAAACAAATACAAGGAAGTTCTTCTTCACTCAGCGCACAGTCAACTTGTGGAACTCCTTACCTGAGGAGGTTGTGAAGGCTAGGACTATAACAGCATTTAAAAGAGAACTGAATAAATTCATGGTGGTTAAGTCCATTAATGGCTATTAGCCAGGATGGGTAAGGAGTGGTGTCCCTAGCCTCTGTTTGTTAGAGGATGGAGATGGATGGTAGGAGAGAGATCACTTGATCATTGCCTGTTAGGTCCACTCCCTCTGGGGCACCTGGCATTGGCCACTGTCGGTAGACAGGATACTGGGCTAGATGGACCTTTGGTCTGACCCGGTTTGGCCGTTCTTATGTTCTTATGTTCTAATGATCTATTCCAGCTTTAACCAGCCTTTTCATGTTGCCACATCTTACTGAAATTGTTTTTCAGATACTTTGGTGAAGAGGACTATATAAATACCTAGATATATCTATGAAAATCTCAGCGGTCTAACTGAAATTTCAGTTGATACAATATATGCTTTAAAAGGATAACGTTCCTTCTTATGTCAGCGGCCATCACAGTCAGATCCCCATATTGCTAAGAGAACGGAACATATCTCTGAATTAACTTAAGAACTCAGCTGATGCTAGCCAAGGAGTTGACTATATTTGTGCTAAGATCATTCCATGACAATATGGAACATCTTATATTAGTATTAACTAGATTCTATTGGGCTGGCATGGCTGTAGATGTACATTATCTACATGAGGCATATTCAATGAAAAGATTTTCTGAAGCATGCTGTACCACTGATTAATATAAACAATCAAGGAGCTGGTTCTGCTCTCATTTAAACCTATGCAACATCATGGAAATCAACAATTTACATGGCTACAACTAAGAACAGAAATAGGTCTATTGTCTTTTTAGAACCAGCTACTAAAAATATCCAAAATATTTACTAGTAGCGGAATATACACAGGTTTTCCTAGAAGAAATCAGAAGCCAGGTTTTACAGGACAAACATTTTGTTCATCCCAGGTTACCTAGGAGAGTACTTCTGACCAGGATCAAGAGTCAACTTTGTAAAAGAAAATGCTCCAGTTGGCTTATTGTGAACAAACCTAGATCCACTCATTCTCAAGGTAACCCAAAAGTTTTATAAAGTAATAGGGCTCTATGCATCCCAATGCATATGCTAAACCAGGGATCTCAAACTCAAATCACCACGAGGGCCCCATGAAGACTAGTACATTGGCCCGAGGGCCACATCATTGACACCTTTTCATATGAAGATACAAAAGCCCCTCCCTCTGCCGCAGCCCACCCCACTCCACCCCTTCAATGAGGCCCCGCCTCTTCCCGGCCACCATTTCAACCCCTTCCCCAAAGTCCCCACCCCAACTCTGCCCCCTCCCTGTCCCTATTCCAATCCCTTCCTCAAATCCCTGTCCCAGCCCCGCCTCTTCTCTGCCTCCTCCCCTGAGCGCGCTGCGTACCTGCTCCTTCCCCCTCCCTCCTGGAAAGTCCTAAGTGCCACCAAACAGCTGTTTGGTAGCGGGAAGTGCTGGGAGGTAGGCGGAGGAGCGGGGACGTGGCATGCTTGGGGTTAGGGGTGAGGGGAGCTATGGCAGGCTGCAGGAAATAACTCCGCGGGCTGCGTGTTTGAGACCCCTGGGCTAAACCATGCCTCAGAAATGTGAACAAACCACAGAAAAGAGATAGAAAATGACTATTAGATCATCATATATATGGCAGCATTAGAAATGTAGGATAGATAGATGGATCACCCCCTAAACAATGCAGGGTTACTCTCTACAGTAATATACAAATTCTAATGCTTCATCCAGTCTAATTTTTAGGGCTGTCAAGCGATTACAAAAATTAATCGTGATTAAAAAAATAATCAGTTATTCCATTAGCTCAAGTGGTAGGGGTATGTTATGTGCACCAAACGTACCAACCCTGCAGATAAACCATGTGGGGAGGAAATATGCTTCCACATGATGGACTTTCTGGTTTTCAGGGCTTTTTTTTAATGCAAAATATACATTAAAAAATTATGTTAAGACAGTCAAGGTTGCAAAATCAAGCACAAAAAAGTAAGGAAATACCAGAACTAAATTTCCCTGTGCATCCTTAATTTGCCAACTTTGTTCACATGCATTATGACACAATTTTTAATTACATGATCACATACCATTTTTCCTAACTCTGTTTCATTCAGTGCACAGAAGGGGCCTCTTCTGTGGATAAATCAGGGTTGTGTAGAGAATGAGGCTGTTGTCAGAGTTGGAAAGTGTGTTGTGAATGAGGCAGAGGAGAGCAGGAAAAGAAAAGATAGTCGATTACTGCCCTGGATAAATGGATTATATCTCTGCCTCTGCCCCAGAATTCCTGTCTGATGCTAAGTAAGTAACTTAAACCAAACTTTTCACAGGTCATTGTGCACACCTGGGGCCAGATTTGCATAAGTGCTGAGCACTGACATCTGCAAGTGAAGTTGAGTTGTGTGTTGAAAATATTAAGTGCTATAAAAATGCTAAGTGCTCTGAAAAATCATACCCTAGGCGTTTCAAGTTAGGTACACAAAATTAGTGGGCACTTTTGACAATGTTCACATTAATCACTCTGTGTCTCAGTTCCACATTTGTAGGATGGGAAGGACAATGTCGCCCTACCTCACAGGGGTGTTATGAAGATAAGTTCATTAATGTTTATAAAGTACTCACATGATGATGATGAGCACCACAGAAAAGTCCATGAAGAAATTAGCAATTCTGTATTCAGTGCACCGTTTAATAGTGTGCAGAAAGTAAGTCATAGGGCCATACATTGAATGATGAAGATAAAATGAAATTCTGAATAGCTACCAATTCAGTGTGTATTGTCTATCCTTTGCACTGACTGAGGCAGGGTTTCTGTGGAAAAAACAGTACATGATCATGTAACTAAAGACTGTATAATAATGTATACACACAAGAGAGGGGGGATTAAGTTTCCAATTACAGCCTTAATATTTTGATTTTTTATAACTTTGAATATTTTACTTTGCAACCTTTACATTCTTTTAATGCCATTTTTGTGTGTGTAATTATTATACAAATAGCTCTTCTAATCTTTTTCTCATAAATCAATCCCTCTACTCTCTGATAGTTTTTGTTGCTCTCCTGTGAACTGTCTCCAAATTTGTCAATATCTTTCTGGTAGGATGCTGCTCAGAAATTAATAAAAAACAGTCCAAGTGCAGTACTTTTATGAAAAAAGTCCTATTTTCTCCCTGATCCATGGGAAGATGCTTTTGTACAAGCACCGCATATAGATAAGTACACATCACATTACAACCTGTTGTCTAATTTACTGTCACACTTTCAACTGGATTTCTCCCTACTTTTTGGACAGTTTTTCCCCAGCAGTATTATCTTGCGTTTATTTGCTAAGCTAAATCACATTTGTTACTTTCTGCCCATGTTTCTAACCCTGAAATAGAGTCAGCATGTGAACTTCTTTGTACAGATGTAGTTTTACAGTGTAATAAATATGTTATCAGCTACAGCATCTTAAAATTCTTCAACAAACTACATTAGTAAAGTAATGACTTCATTCTGATTGGCTCATTAGCAAAAGCCATGAGTTTGAAACATGCACAGTAGGCTTAGGATGTCTGTCTCATTTCAGCCCAAACAAAATCCTGCTGAGTGAAATGAACACAAAACACAGCTTCGGGTTCTCTCTTGCTTAAGAAAAAATAGTAATGATTTCAGCAGATCTGCTGAGTTTTCAACTCTTTTCAGGAAAAGACACTGCTACCTGCTGATTGCAGGGAGGGCAGATACTATAGTCCTGAAATATGCCTACATATGTTTTTCTTTCGCTCAGAATAAGAAGGAAAAGTCAGTTGCCATTTATTTAGCAGCATAGCATACAAAAGAACCAGTTTAGCTTATTATAAGAAGCCCATCACAGAATTTTGTGCAGTAATTAAACATGCTTTTTCTTCATGTATATATATGAGATTTTTTAGAAAAAATGCAATCTTGGACCCACATCTTGCAAACACTGACTACATGCTTAACTTTAAGCATGTGAGTAATTTAACTGAAGTCAATGGGTACCAATGTTTGAAGTTAATCATGAACACAAGTGTCTGCATGATCTAGGTCTTATATAATTATACAGAATACCTGCCCTGCAATCAAAGCAAATACTGCAATTTACTTTTGGGGCTCTGGCAACATCAGAAACCATGAGAACACAGTGTGACAGGATTCCTGGGGTACAACTTGGGACTGGGGTACCATTGTGGCCCCTTAACTCTCCAGCCTGGGCTGTCTCTCACAATGGTTTGCTAGTGACAAGCAGCAAACCCCTCCAGGTGCTGTTATAACTCAGCACAACCGCATGTGGAGCCAAACATTCAGCTAGATTGCATGAATGCTCCCAGAGCCTCACAAATCACACAGAGAAAGGCACCAGCCAATTCCCCCCAGCTCTCCAGCCTTACTACCCAGAACGGTACCGTCCTGCGCTGGTCAGAAGCCTCACCAGCGTAAGTTTATTACCTGGTCCACTCCCTCTTCAATCTGGAAAGGTCATGCACCAGACTTTGTAAAATACACTGTTTTAGGCAAAGTACAAAACAGATTTATTAACTACAGAAAGATAAATTTTAAGTGACTATAAGTGGTAAGCATAAAAGGTCAGAGATAGTTACCAAAGAAAATAAAATATAAGTGCACAATCTAAATCTTAAACCTTATTAAACTAGGCAGTATTTAGATCAAGCAATTTTTGCCCTCCGCAGTTCATGTCACAGTTCATAATACACAAGTTTCCCTCTTAAGCCTGGACCAGTCTCCTCAGGTGAAGCCTTCATCTTCTCAGCATTCTTGTTGCTTCCAGTGTTGGTGGAGGAGGAGAAAGACAAAGGCAAGATGTCACTATCTCTTATTTTTATACCCTCGGTCTATGTGGCTAGAAGACACTTGCCTAGACATGTCCTGGTGGGCTTTGCTAAGTCACCGGGTTGAGCAATCCCCATTGTATGGTGCTTGGACAGCTGTCATTAAATTGTAAATTCCTTGATTACAACTCCCCTGCTGATTAATGATCATTGAAAACCCTCAGGGGTGGGGTCCTTTATATGTCCCTAGCAAACTTACATCATATTTCAGGATCAACCAAACAGCAAAATCTCATAATTTCATACACACTAATGATATACGTATTTGGACAGACCAACAACTTTCAGCAGATCATGACCTTTCATACGATATCTTACATTGCATGCTTTGTATGAAATATTACAACCATATATGAATGATGAACAAGGTACCATTTTGAGGTATAGTGTGTCACGCACAACTTATGAGATTTACAAATGTCAAAAGAGAGTTGAAAGCAAACTTAGCCCTGCATTCAACATGTTTGTGCAGCCTACATATATTCCATTAGTGAAAAGAGTCAATATAATTTTTTTTTTTGCAGATTTATTTCAATGTCCATCTCGTTTGGTGTACATCTTTCTCATATCACGATGAGAGTGAGGAGTTATTACATTTGGTAGAAGCAATGAAACGAGTGATCATCATCACTTTCACTGATATCAAATAAAAAATAATATAGGCTTGCACTGGGGGCATCAGAGAAATAAACTAATAAATATATGTGACTAAATGACAATGTTTATGCCACCAGCAACCATCACAGGTCAAGCTACAAAACCCACTTCCTTTTAAACCCCTTTTTTTCATCCGCTCATAATATTTTGAGGCATCTGTATTTTGAGTGAAATGTAACATATTTGAGCTCTGGACCAAACTTTTAAAAAAAGACGCAAATCAGATTCTTTTGACTTTTAGAAGGTAAAAAGGCCAAACATTTTTCTCATTTCAAGAATAATTGTGGCAACATCCAATTCCACCCCCCAGCCCACCCTCACGATTGCAAGCATGTCTACAAATTGAAGTTTAAAATTTCAAATTTTGTGTATCAGTATCTCTCATTGGGAAGTGTGTGCCAGAGAAGAGTTTATCAAATCAAATTATGAATATTTGTAAAGCGCAGAAACCAAAGAGCTCTGGAGCAAGCAGCTGACAAAATCATCTGATGGAACTAAAAGAACATTTTAGCTCCAGAAACAGAAGAACAATACATTTTCCCCCTATTTCATTTTTGGGGATGTTTTGTTCTAGAAAGAAAGAAAATGCAAAACATTTCCTGAAGCAATGTTAAGCTTACAGAGTTTGGGCCTGACTTTCCACTTCACTTTGTATAGTCATGTACATCTGTTCAAAATGGGTTTAAAATGTTACCAAATCAGACTGGTGGCATTTGGAACCATTTTGCTAAGGTGTAAATGGCTGTTGAAGATGCAAGGCAGGGGAGAATCAACCCCTTAAAGTAGCAAATAAATAAATAATCAGGAAATGCAAGAGTTGAGAAGTCAACTCCATTGAAGAGGGTGTGAGGACAAGATGTGGCCAAAGTAACATATATGCTGCTCAATGTGGACTTTCTGCTGCCAGAGGCTTGCAGCTTCCGTTCCACTAGCAAGACCCAGGAAATGAATCTGACCCTTAATTTTTAATTCCCATTTGAAGTGTGTTGTTCTTTCCTTCCAATCAATTATTTAAAGTTGAGTGTTTTTCATTCAACCTTCAGGCAATAATGTGCCTCTGCACATCACCAAACAACCTCAGCAAAAAAAGCTACAGGTTTTACTCAATAGTGGGGTGCAGACTATATGGTACAACAGTTATAGTGGTTTGCTAGAACTGCAAGTGAAGCCGTATATTATTATTCCCAAGCAATACTTGGGGCTGCAATCCCACGTGACCTATGGCTATTGGTGAAATTATCTATTTTCTTCTAATAAAAAGAAATCAATTGTACAAATTATGCCTGCTCTCTATCATTCACCCTACCTGAATTGAACTCATGACACTTACAAGCTGTTTACTTAATCAAATATGTGACATTTTATATCAGTATATCTATCACGGAATATAGCCAACAGCCTGTAAAAAAGTATTGGCTGGCATTATTGCCCTGTACCATCTTTGTCATGTTGTAGCAGGGCTACTTCCCTTGTAAAACACAAAACAGTTAATTTACAGATCTTTATCTCTGAAGGACATGTCTCGTTTTTTTATATACTTAGAGGGCAGGTTGAAAAGATAATGCTGTAGGCTCGGGTAGTAAAACCAGAGTATACTAAAAAGAAAACTTGTTTTCCACAAGGCAAATTTGTTTCTTTACAAGATGGCATTTATTTTTAAGAATCCCTTTTCTAATTGATGCATTAGGAAACACCTTTGTAACATGGCAATGTTCTACCCATCAGAAGACAAAAACTTTTGTTTTATTAAATGTATTGAATTTTATTTTATAAAGTATTAGGAATTAGTCTGGGGATAAGAGTTCTCAAGAAAAGGTTAGCTTTTGCAATCAGGGTGTGGGAGAGGTAGAAGAGGGGTCTAACAGGATACATTTCTACCTCTCAGTTACTGGACCACGTCAATAGTGACTGCAAGTTAAACACCATTCAAGGTTATTTCCTAGCCTAAGTGAAATGAACAGGTGGTTTATTTTCCTGTGGATAGGTGTACAAATCACATCAATTGTGTTTTTTCCCCATAAGGATGTGAAAGTACCAGTTCTGGTGGTTGTATGTCATCCCGAGTGATGACATCATGTAGCCAAGTGACATTCCATTATCATGTGTGATGGAACATGGCGCAGGGAGGACCTCAGAGACAAGAGTGTAAATGTGATGTAATAAAGTCAATGTACTAAGCATGGCAATAACAACCAGATGTTTGTGAGAGAAAGAGTTTTACACACACATACCAGAATATTTGTGTAAGGGATCAACACCGGAGAGGAGGAGGAATTGATAGGGTCAGTACGTTTTCCCAGAGGTAGCTGGAAGGAACAAGGTCTGCATCATTCCTTCTCTTCCCACCCTCTCCCCAGAGGCTAGCAGGAATCACACAGGGATAAGAGATCTTCCCTGGGGGAGAATGAACACAGTAGGGAATTTCCCATTGGACAATTCCTATTCTCCATCAGGTGTCAGGGTTACTCCCACCTACTCATAGAAAGGCTTGTAAGCCCTACAAACTGACAGACACTAGCTTCTCCTGTTGCCCATTCATATTCTCCTGCCTGATGCCCCATTTTTCACCAGCAGGTGGAGAGGAAGCTCAGTTGGAAGTCAATGTGAAACTCATCCACTACTTTCAACTGAGGAGGGAGAGCTACATTCCCACGTGCTCCCCTTATTTTAACCCTGTTCAGCATTTCTAAGTGGCTAGGCTGATGTCAAGTCAAATGCTTCTATGAGCTCACAAATTCAAAACCGCTAGCTTGTTTGGTTGTTGTCAAGGCACAGGAGTCTATGATATCACTGGTTCATCTCCTGTAGCTTGCTGGGCAGATTGGAAAGCATAGCTTTCTGTGAGGTTATTGGCTCAGCCCCAGTGGTTAATAATTTGATCTATACTAAAAATAGAAAAGGGAGCCCAACAACTCAGATTGTTTTATGCCATTGTGGCTATTGATATCATATGGTAAAGTGACATAGCAACTTGTGTGATGGGACATGGCATGGGGAAGAGAATCAGGCCAAAGGAATAATAGTATCTGAAAGAAATATGAGTCCCAAAGCAGGCCCATAGCCAGCCAAACAATGGGCATAGGGAGTACATGAATACATGTGTGTGTGTATTGTGTAAGGAAACAAACCTTGTTCTCCAAACCACCCTCTAGCACTGCTTCATCCTGTACAACTCACCACCAACTATTGAGAGGTAGGCAGTCTGATGAAAATTACTGGACCATTTCCTTTGGATTTTAGCTAGCTAAGAGGAAGACAGATGCAGATAGGGGACTCCCTGCTTCCTGTCCACCAGGTGCCAGTGATGCTGTACTTATTAGTGGGAAGGCTTGGAGCCTATTAGCTCCCCAACCAGGAACCAGCTCCTCCTGTTATTTCCATTCCAGATTCTGCAGCCTGATACCTTCTCACCTTACCAGTCATGAGGAAGCAGGAGTTGAGAGAGAGAGCTGAGCTCCTTGAAGACGTAGAGAAGAAAAGGAAGTGGAGCTCTCTGTTTTAGTGGAGCAGAGGGGGAGCTGTGTTCCCCTGCATTTACCTGTGCTCCAACTTTTCTTCAGCTTATTTTTTGTTTTCAATGTATTTGAATTTTACAGGGTGGTTATCATATCTTTAACATTTCTACTGAACAGCACGATAAGCATTTTGCCAAGGAAGTGTGATATAAACAAAGTTATTATTACTATGCTATAATGGAGAAGACAAAGAAGAATATGAAAAGAAAGAAAAGAAAAAAACAGGGAAAATAAATGGTGGACAGCCCAGAGACCAAACACCTGATCTTTCTCCTTTCCAAAAAAGGGCATTTAACATCCTTGGTTCTTCAGTCAACATAGGCAGAACTTTGGGTTAAAAAAAAATTACAGGATTTCAATGAAAACAAGATGTAAAATCTGAGCTTAGTGCCTGTAGTCTGAATTGCATCTCCCCTGTCCTTACTGAAAGATAATAACCAAGATATTTTTAAAAAACAGATTGCTGTATCCTTATTTACATATCTAATTAAGTAGTCTGACTTCAAAAAATGCTGTGTACGCAGCAGAATGCCCCAACTAGGCCATTTAGAATATCGAAGTCTTATTTTAGGCACCAATTTCTGAAAATCTTAGTCAATTTAACCACTGAGCATGATTAATCCTCTGACACCACAGTAATAGGTGCAATAGAGGAACCTGAATAGATAAGAGTCCTATTAATAGGATTTCTATTTAAAAGAAAACACACACACACTCAATTTTGAATCAGGGCTATACATTGTATAACTGTTGGCAGAAAAGGTCCCTGAGAATTGATGCTTTGATTTTTATTAGAGGTATTTTTAAACAGTTCAGTTAACAACCCAGATATGGGAGCAAAAAAAACTAACTGCATTTTTTTCTCACATTTCTATATTATCAACCTTGATCCCAAACAGGGATACCATTCTTAGGATAACAGGTATTTGATTTTCCATTTAGAGATGAATTGTGTTAAATTATGTGATGTCAGTAGAGATCTCAGTAGCGATTTTGCTGAGATGACCAGACTTACTCTCTTACAGTAAGAATGCAAGATGCATTCATGTTGGGTTGTGCAAACATTTCTTTTCTTTGTTAAACTAAACCTTTATTTACCTTGACTTCTAGGAGATCATGTTGAATAGAAGTTACATGTCAGAATAGGAAATATAAACACAAACTTATTCAGTAAACAGTACAGAGAACTGTATATCATTCATTAAGGAGTCATAAAATGTCAATTTTAGAGCAGCTATAAGTGGTTTATGATAAACAAATATTGCACTCTTCTTTTTCCCTGTTATAAGGTTTATTATAAGGCTCCCAAGCCCACTAAAGCAGATTGTAAACTTTCCTTAATGTCATGCTTCCTGCTATAACATACAGTTTCGGGGCTCTTAAGGAGAACGTTAGCAAGGGAAAGCACTAAATTAGTTGTGAAGTTAATTAGTTTAGAAGTTTCCCCCTTGGAAAATAAATTTAATTCAATACAGTCGTTGCTGTGTCAGACATCATAGGAAGAAGTCATAGTCATAGAGTATAAGGCCAGAAGGGATCACTTGATCATATAGTCCCATTTCTGAATATCACAGGCCACCAATACCACTCAGCACCCACACACCAAACCCTACAATGGAAATTAGGCCAAAGTATTACAGCCCACAGGAGACTAGACAATTATGTGCCACAAGCAGAGAATAGAGGGGGACTGAGATGTACCAGTGCTCAAGACCCCAGCAATGGCAGGGAAATGATTAAATGAGATATACCCAGCTAATTTTAACAAGTGACCCACACCCTCTATGCTTCAGAGTAAGGTAAAAAAAAACCCCAAGGTCACAGCCAGTCTTGCCTGTGGTAAAACCGTTTCCTGACCCCACATATGGATATCAGTTAGACCCTGACATGTGAGCAAAAACAATCCAACCCCCCTGAGACAGAGAATACTCAGTGCCATCTTTAGGCCAGGCCCTGGGCCACTGTATCCAGTGTCCTATCTCCAGACACAGCCACCCTTGATGCTTCAGAGGAAAGAGAGAAAAAAATCTTCCAGAATACTTTGGAGGGTGGGGGAGAGAATCCCTTCCTGACCACTGCCGATGGTCAGCTGAAACCCCCTGATACATGAACTTTAGGAACATGACATAAACCAGAAGTGAGCCCCAGGGATGTTGAGCCCTGCCTCCAGCATCATAAGCAACCCCATCATACAATTGCACTCATAAATTTGTCCACCTCCCTCTGAAAACTGATTAAGTTGTTTGCCCCCACAACTCCTACTGAGAGCCTGTTCCGGAAACTTACCCCTCTGATGGTTAGAAAACTTCTAATTTCCAGCCTGAATTCATTCATGGCCAAGTTATACCCATTAGGTCTTGTGCTTTGTCCATTAGCTTAAATACTTCTTTACCCTCCCTGGTATTTACCCTCCTAATGTATTTATAGAGAGCAATCATATGCCTTCTCAACCTTCTTTTTGTGAGACTGAACAAGACAAACTCTTCCACTCTCTTCTCATACGATAGAACTTCCATTCCCCAATCATCCTAGTACAGTGGTGGGCAACCTGCGGCCCACCGGCCGCATGCAACCCTTCACAGTAATCTGCTGGCGGGCCACCAGACTGTTTACATTTGCACAGCCGCCCACAGCTCCCAGTGGCCACGGTTTGCCATTTCCGCAGCTTCCCACAGCTCCCATTGGCTGGGAACGGCAAACCACAGCCACTGGGAGCTGCGGGGGGCCGTGCCTGCAGGAGGTCAATGTAAACAAACTATCTCACGGCCCACCAGTGGACTACCCTGATGGGTTGCGTGCGGCCCGCGGGCTGCAGGTTGCCCATCACTGTCCTAGTAGCTCTTCTCAGGACCTGTTCCAATTTGAATTAATCTTTCTTGAACATGGGTGACCAGAATTGTATGCAGTATTCTAAATGAGGTCTTACCACTGCCATGTACAGTGGTATTAATGTTTCTTTATCTCTACTGGAAGTGACTTGCCCAATACATCCTACGATCACATTTGCCTTTTTCACAGCTGCATCACATTGGTGTCTCATAATCATCCTGTGACTGACCTGCACTCCCAGGTCTTTCTCCTTCTCTGTCGTTTCCAACTGATGAGCACCCAGCTTGAAGCAGAATTTCTTACTATTAGACCTTTCACTTTGTAGTATTGTATTTCATCCCATTTTTGTCACGCTAGTCTTTAAGGTCATCCAAAACTACCTGTATAATATTCTGATCATTTTCTGCACTGATGACGCCTTC
The DNA here is from genome assembly GCF_028017835.1 of Emys orbicularis. Taxonomy (NCBI): domain Eukaryota; kingdom Metazoa; phylum Chordata; order Testudines; family Emydidae; genus Emys; species Emys orbicularis. The sequence goes on along the minus strand of NC_088684.1, from coordinate 149,776,721 downwards.
CAACTTTGTATTACCAGCAAATTCCTTTAGCACATTCCTACTTTTTGTGCCAAGGTCATTAATAAAAATATTAAGATTGGTCCCCAGACCAATTTTGAGGAACTCCACTAGTATACCCGTAACCTCTCTCCAGTCCAATAATTCACCTTTCAGCACAACCCATTGCTTCCCCGCTTTAGCCAGTTTATTATCCACCTTACAATACTTTTACTAAACCCATCTTCCCTAATTTAACTAATAATTTCCTATGTGTTACTAAGTCAAATGCTTTACTTAAGTCCGAGTGTACTAATCAGCTGTATTTCCCTTATCTAAAAATTCAGTTATTTTCTCAAAAAAGGAAATCAAGTTAGTCTGGCCTGATCTACCCTAGTTAAATTCATGTTGCATTGAATCCCCTTTACATCTATGAATTTAAGTATCCTTTCCTTTACAATTTGCTCTAAAACCTTGCATACTGGTGATGTCAGACTAACAGTTTTGTAATTGTATGGATCACTTTTCCCCCCTTTCTTAAAAATAGATATGGTGTTAGCTATTCTCCTGTCATATTGTACTACCCCTGAATAGACAGATTTATTAAAAATTCTTACAACTGAACTAGCAATCTCATGTGCCGGTTCTTTTAGTATACGGATGGAAATTATCCAGTCCCCCTGATTTGAGTGTATTAAGCTCTTTACCTTTTTATTCCATCTCAGATGTGGTAATTTCCATTTCTACACACTCATTTCCATCAGATGTACTGCCTTTATACACATACTCCATATTATCATTGTTATTGAAAATTGAAGCAAAGTAGTCATTTAGTTTTGGGGACATACCTAGATTATCTTTCATTTCCTTCCCATCCACATTGCATAGTTGCCCAACCTCATCCTTCCTTATTCTCCTTTTATTTATATAACTAAAAGGCTCTTATTATTTACTGTAATCTCCTTGACAAGAGTTAATTCAGCTTGACTTTTCGCAATTCTCACGTTATTCCTACATTTTCTAACCTCCACAGTGTAGCTTTCTTTGCTGATCAACCTATTTTCTCATTCCCTAAAGGTTCTCTGCTTACTCCTAATAACCTTTTTGAGGTGATTATTCATCGAGGTGGGTCTGGAATCTTTCCCTATAAGTTTTTTCCCCTCTTCCACGGTCCAGCTGACTTTTTTAATTAATTCCCTAAATTTCTGAAAGTCTGCTCTTTTGACATGAAAAATCATAGTTGACAACCTGGTTTTGATTATCCTTCCATTTAATCGAAGATGAATAAACTCATGATCACCAAAGGTTATTTCTTACAACCAGCTCTTTTATGATGTCTTCACTACATACTAAAACCAAGCCCAAAATTGCATCCCTCTTGTTGGTGTAGTGACGATTTGATGAAGAAAATATCCAACCATCACATCAAGGAATAACTGGGCCCTACTAGTATTAGTTGCATTTATTCTCCAATCTATATTCCGAAAGTTAAAGGATCACATTATGACATAATTCCCTACAGTATTTATCTCTTCTAATAACATAAAAGAGGTCACTATCCATATCTGAGTCTGACCCTGGTGGTCTATAACAGACCACTAACACTACCCCAACAGAATCTCTTTTACAATTCTTCCCCAAAGTGATTTTGACACAGACAGATTCTGTTGTTGTCCATACCATCGCTTTGTATTTCTTTACAGTTTATTCTTCATTGATGTACAATGCTACCCCCACCAAGTTTACCATTATTCTTATCTTTCCTGAACATCTGCCCTATATTCCAGTTATGAGTGTTATTCCAGCATGTTTCTGTAATCCCTATAATATCCGGTTTGACAGCCTGCACCAGTAGTTCCTGTTCTCCATTGTATTGCCCAAACTCCTTGAATTTGTGTACAAGCATTTCAGTTGTTTCCCCTCAGATCTCACCCAGCTTTCTACACTGAGGTGTTCCATTATCCTTTACTATATCTGCATAATCTCCAGTCTCTCCCAACCTTCTCCCCTATCTCATAGTTTAAAGCCCTTCTTATCAATCATGCCAGCCTTGATCCCAGAAGATTAATACCCTAGGTATTCAAGTGACATCGATCAGTTGAGAAGACCCTTTTCTGTAAATGCCTCACAATGGTTAATCATTTTAAACCTTTCTCATAACACTGATCCTTGAGTCATCTCTTGATCTTCATTATCTTGTCACTCCTTTGCTCTCCTTCTCTAGCAACCAGAAGTAATCAACTGAAAATCAACGGAGTTTCCATTTCTTTAAGCATCTTACCCAGCTAAGCATAGTCATCCTTGATCCATTCTAGTAGGAATCTAGTAGAGTTATTCCTGATATGGAGTAGAATCTGTGGATTTTTCTTCACTCCATCAGGATCCTCTTCAGCCTCAGAGCCTTATCTCATATCGTTGGTCCTGGCAAACAACAAACTCTTCCATTCTCTGGATTTGGTCTGGTGACAGGCCAGTCAATTCTTCTGAGTATGGAGTCCTTGATCACACAGATTTGTTTCTTGCAGTGTTATTATGCATCTGTTTTATGTTCTCTCTCACAGTCCCCTATACATCATCCTCATTTTCCTTAGGCTCTGTAGTAACTGGCTTTCCTTCTTTTTCTTCCTCACCATCCCATCTTCTGCCTATTTCTCCTCCACATTCTCCAGGGCAGCAAACCTGTTATTCAACTTAATTTCACTGCAACTAACTGGTCTCTCCTGCTGCATTGACCTCATGGTCACACTCACCTATGGATCACCCTCGTCTTCTGGCAGTCCTCCCTGCAGGTCCTTTCATTCGGCAAGTGTCCGCAAAACTTGAGTTATCTGTACCATCTTTTCTCTCCTGCATTATACCTTGAAATACCCATCTGAATTCCATCATTGTCTCCAACTGTGTCTAATCCTTGATTCTTCTCTGCCATGAGGTCTATCAGGCAGCATTTCATGCATCAATAGCTTCCATCAGATACCCCCTTGAGGATGATGTAAATCCTGCAGCTTCTGCATCCAACCATCTTCTTTCTCTCCTCTTCTCCTTCGGCCACTTCTAGTGCTGCCTCAATAGCCATCATTGTCTACTCTTCCTAGACGCTATTACTAGACAAAGTCATATTTTGTAAAGTTTATTGGCACCTGCATAGCCGAAAATGAAGGGCTCCATCTTACAAACATTTAGGAATGCACTTAGCTGCATTCATAGGAGTTATTTATGTCTGTAAACTAAACAGCTGGCTCTATAAAAAGAGTATGTGAATCATACCAAATAATATTTGTTTTCTGATGTGCCCTAATGGGGATTTGTATTAGATAATATAACTTACTTCCACTTGTCACCTATACCCGAATTTGAACAAGTCAATAAGTAAAAAGGTTATTCTCTAACAACCCAGGTTGCCCCACATAAAATTTTTCCACACCCTCAAGATTATAATTCAATCACCAATATACACCATGGATTAGATTATACCAATTAAGAGGCAGAGTCACTCCAGGAGAGGGAAGAAGGTGAAATACCTGAGCAGTACGCCTGGAGGCATTGTGTCTTAGGTGTAATGCCTTTCTTGTATGCTATGGGAAATGCATCAAGATACAGCCCACCTGAGACATTCAGTGTGGCTGGCAGCACTAGCCACTCTGTGTTGTTTTCCTTAATAAGGTACAGAGACCTTGTATTTAACACTTACCTTATTTTTATTTAAACATTACATAACTCTACAACAGCAATCAGAATCTGACAATGACTACGGTCTGTGTAACCCACATCCACTCAGTCTGGCACTGTCCTCCTCTCTAGGAGCCACAGATAGCTGTTGATAATCTAGCCTTGGCTAAGAGAATGGGGTCTTTTAGCTCAGGCAGTAGAGATTCAGCTTTCAGACCCAGAAATCCCACGTTCAACACCACTTCTGATGACTCACATAGGGGCTACATGTAACAAGTGGTGGCCCTGTCACATATCAGCTCTTGGTCTGGTGCTTTGTTATGTCTGTAGCTCCCTGTAATCCAGAGCTCTCCCTGGAAAAATAGGCAAATTTGGGCTCTGCCTTCTCACCCAAACAGGGCCGCCCAGAGGGCAGGGAGCAAGTGGGGCAATTTGCCCCAGGCCCCGGGCCCCACAGGGGCCCCCACGAGAATATTCTATAGTATTGCAACTTTTTTTATGAAAGGGGCCCCCGACATCTTTTGCCCCAGGCCCCCTGAATCCTCTGGGTGGCCCTGCACCCAAATCCTTGTACAACAACAGCTGCTCCACACACACCTCATTCCCCTCACACTGCACCATGTAGAGGGCCAAGTTATGGGTGTCTCCTGTGAAAGTAGGGGGTTAGGGGCTCAAATATCTGTGCTGGACCGGTCATAATTTAGTCCAATGGAAATTTCACATACCTTATAAAATGCTAATTTATCACTGAACATCTCCTATCTTGATCACACAATAAACAGAAACTCAAATCCTCACAAATAACAATACATCAAGGCCATAGGCAGAAACCAAACTTCCATCTGGCTCAGAGCAGCAAAAATCACCAAATGCAGCATGAGCATTGGCTTCAACGGTATCTCTATTCATCAAATAATTTTGCCCTCCCACATGCATACATAGTCAACTGTCAGTGTGTTGCAGTTCCCTGGACTATAACAAATTATTCATAACTCCACAGGGGAAAATACTCTCTGAAAGAAATGACAATGCTCAGCATGAGCCTGATGCAACCATTTGTCCATTTTGGAACTTGAAAAATACTCAATCATAAAGCTTCTTAGTAATGCCCATAAAATGACAAAAAAGAAAAACCTCTAAAAGCAGCTGTGTTAACTAAGCACACAAGAACAGCCAGCAAAATTCTCCACCAGCAGATACATGAGGCTATAGTACCCCAGCAGGCCTTGTTCACCCAGCAGTAACCCACAGCAGCAGATGATAAAAACAGCCAAAAAAGGGAGCCACCAAAGACTCCTAAACCATTCATTAAGTGTCACATGCGCACACACTCACATTTCCCTGCCTGTAAAAATTGCTTCCCATCCAAATGCAGTGGCAAGCTCCCAAACAAACAAAAGACAAACACAAACAGAATAGAGACTGCTGTGGCACCTGGCTTTCCTATTGGCACTCAGACAAAATATATCCCATATGATGAATATGTAAATATACCAATAAGGTAATAAGCTAAGGCACAACAATCTTGGTGCCCCCATATTGTGGTATCTGGGGAAAATTCACCATAAATCTGTCTGTAATTAGCACAATTTTGTCTGGAAAATTCATCCAGTAAACTGTTTATTTTTATTCATTCCACTGTGGTAATATATTTCTAACAGAGAGATGCTTATTCCTAACAAATAGTATTTATTCTAGAAGCTGGAGAGTATTTTGAATGCTATGTTGTTGGATATCTTAATTTCATTTATATATATGAAAACTATAGCAAATTCTCCCTAAAATTACAGCATCTCCTCTTTGAATATAGAATAAATATTCTGAGAATTTACAAATAAATCTATTAATTTAGGTGTAGGTGTTCAAATTAATTTTAAAATTGATCTTTTAAGAAATTCAGTGTCCTTTGCCAGATTTTTTGTCCCCCAAATGATCCAAGTAAAAGAATAATGCAGACACTTCAGATTTTCCATATAGCTTAAGCTCGCTGATATGATGTGTGGAGGTTACATTTGAAGAGTTATTTACCTTTTTAAAAGAATAAATGGTAATAATTTTCCTGTTTTTCATAACTAGAAATGTCTTCTTCACCAGAGGATGACACACAATATTTTTTTGAAAGAGAATGCCAAAGGACTGCCATCTTTCAAAATGGCTGCCACCTTCCCCCATTGTTTTCAACGAGACTGTGTCTGCATCCTAGAAGCATCAAGAACCCCCATTGTCTCTCTGACTGGGAACAACTGGGTGGATATTTTGAAAGATGTCATACTATGAAGTTAATCCCTTTGAGAACAATCAGAGATGGCAGCCATTTTAAAGAAGGCAATTCTTTGCAAGTTTCGGGAAGGAGCAGATTGATGCACCAGCCTCTGCAGAGAGAAACTAAGTTATGAAAAATAACAGCAAAAATTACTATTAATCCTATACATTTATTTTCAAAAGCTGCCTATTTCACCAGATTTGTTCAGAGGGGACAATAAGGTATGCAAGTATTGTCATTCCAGAAGTTCAAAAATAATGACTTAAATCCCCCCAAAACACCATTTTCACAAGAAGGGAGGAAGGAACAGAGAAAAGCCAACTGACTTTGCTTCCTCATCTCCTGTGAAAAATTGTTTACCTCTTCTCTCCTCCCCTCTCCTCCTAAGAGCCCATCTCAACTGGCGAGTATGCTTTGAGGTACTCCAGAGTGTCATGAAGCAGACAAAGCATATTGGTGAGTCTGACCATAAAAGTTAAATGTCTAAAAAAAAACAGATTTCAGGTTAATATTTCTTATTTTCAAATATTACTGGTACCATTCTCTGAGTTTCTTGTTTAGTGCTCATGTATGACTTTTTAAATTAAAAACAGTTTAAAATTCTCAAACAAAAAACTATGCTAAAATGGGAATGGAGCTGAAAGCATATATCAGTTATTATGGGCAAAATACATCACAGGGATGTTGTAATGATCCCAAAGTGAATCATTATAGATGCATGAAATTCAGAAGTTAAGATTAAACTTAAAATAAATCCAAACATATTCAAACAGTTCAGACCACCCAAGCAACCTTAAACTCTGCCATAGTGACATAATGGGGGGCATGAGAGGAGAAAAAAAATCTAACGTGTCTTTAAAAATCTGTTTAATCTAATGTGGGAACACAAACACTAAAACTACATAATCATATGTTTATTGCATGGTGGATGTCTAGTTACTAGGTTGGTATCTTAGGAGGAATTAGTGTGGTAAAGTATGTTATGGAAAGCTGGCATGCCCTAAATTGCAGTGCATGTTCCATGGATTATGGCAGGGGTAATCAATTATTTTTGGCAAGATCCAAATTTCTTGGTCAAGATATAGTCAAGATCCAGACACAATAATAAAAAGTAATGATAATGATAATAGTAAGTAAATAAAAAAAGATTTTGGGTCCACTCAAAAGTGTCTGATGGTTTGGATTTGGCCTGCAGTCCACCTATTGACTACCCCAGGATTATGGTAACTTTGGTAATAGTAAAAAGCATGCCTGTGGATAAAAGAGTAAAAGGTATGTAATGTTATATGGCTTAACTTGTTGTTTCCTTGCTTTTGTCATTTTGCATCAGGTATATTATATTAACTCTTTCACAATTAAGTTTTTTGAATTTTAATTTCCAAGTTGTGGTAGGTTGTAGGTTGTTGTTTTTTGTTTGTACATTTGTTTTTCAAGAGGGTTTCAGTAGAAAAAGTGTAGTTAGGGAAGTGTGCCACTTAGTCCTGCCTTGAGTGCAGGGGACTGGACTAGATGACCTCTCGAGGTCCCTTCCAGTTCTATGATTCTATGATTTCCAATCAATACCTTAACCATTAAAGCAACCTTCCTCTCTACAGGAAATATGTTTTACTGTTTTTTATGCAACAAAAATTATTACCTAAAGCTACTGTTTTAATATATACATTAATAAAATATGAACCATACTTTATCTGAAACAGTATAAATGTTTTGACTATTGAAGTCTTTTATCACCCCCACTCCAGTACACAATGATTACCATTCACTAATTTTAATAAAAGCAAATATAATACACCAAATGCATAATATTAACTCAAATTGGAAGAAAGGGTATAGAAACAAACTGTAAGTAACTAGTAAGTTATTCATAGATTCTCTTGGGCACAGAATAATTTTAATTAAGAACTAAGAAATAAATTATATTGTTCTGTAATTTCAGTACATAGTGGCTGGTGATAAGTATAAATATTCATTTGTCCAACATTACTTCACTTTATTCTTGTCAAAGTGACAAAGCCCCTCACTCTTGCTATGTGCTTTGTTCTCTCTCGGAGAAAAAGCCCCTTTTCAACCTCAGAATAAAGTGTTTCCTCTATTCATTGCTCTTTCACTAACTTTGTGATTGTCTGCTTTATCACACTTTCATTTCTAAAGCCAACAAATGCTCACTTATCTTTTTCTGTTGAAAAGAAAACTGAGCACTAAAACCACCCGTTATTCTCAATGTATGATAAAGGGAATATCTCTGTTTAATTTATTATTGAATTGTAAGGGTTTTTATTGAAAAGAAGAAACTTCAACCTGTGACTTTGCAGAGGAACCTAATTAGATTTATTTCAATGAATTTTTGTTGGTTTCATTCATAAAAATTATGCTAGAAATGGATATTTTAGCCATTTTGGAACACTTGCTCCAGAGAGGTTTTCTTTGACACCCTTCTGTCATGATATCAGATGTGACAGATGTTGCAATCATATGCAATATCTTTGGGGACTATGTTGTTTATTAAGATTATGTTTCACTGTGGGCCAGGGACTATATGCAACTCCAGGGAGAGGGTTACCACAACTTTTCTAGGAATCATAAACAATGGGGAATGATTAAAGGGAATCACTCAGATTGTAAACACTTCCAGAAAGGTACTCCCTCCCCTTCCCCTTCCTGGAGAGACTTGCATATACTGGTTCAAACGCCAGAAACCAACCAAAAAAAAAGGGGGGGGGGGTTGATATAAAAAGGCTGTATTTAAACTGACTCAGGGCCTTCTTTTCTGATCCAGCACTCAGACTGGACCTTCTGTCCAATGGGGAACCCAACGCTTGTGGGAAGGATTGGAAAGAATTTTGGCCTACTAGGGCCCCATAAAACTGATGGATGACTCATAGTATGTTCAGTGTGTGTTTAGATCTGTTTATCGTTTTTATTACGTTTTCTCTGTAATGCTTTTTACCTTAAGATTAAAGGTGCTTTCTTAGAAGGAGCTGTGTGGTAACTTGACACTGCTGGCAATACACTCTTCAGAGCCCTCAGAGAGACAGCAGTGCACAGGCACTGGCATTTAGGCAGATTGGCTTGCTGGAGATATAGGAGGGTAATGCAGGGTAGCTGTTTTAAAAACTCTTGGTCAGAAGGGTGTGGGGAAAGGGACCCTGCAACTGTGATAGAAGATTCATAACAAGGTCTGCTTTTGGCTCCATTTCCAACATGTGGATTGTCACCTTCATCTACTTGCCAAGGTCTATAATAAATATTAATGTTGTTCTTGAAAATATCTGTCACTGTTGGCTGGTCCATTCCCCATTTATCACGTTTTGTGTGGATGGCTAGATATTAGATTTTAATGTATGTTATTAGTATGTTTATTATTGCACCCATCATAGGCTAGATTCTTTCCAGACATTCAATAAGAACTGGAGTTTTTTCTTTTTTCTTTTTAGCCCATGTCACGTGTAAGATATAGGTAATTGTTCCAGTTCTGGGCACCACAGTTTAAAAAAAAATATGAACAAACTGGAGAGAGTCCAGAGGACAGCAAAAAATAAATAAATAAAAGATTAGAAAACATGATAGGAAGGTTTGAAAGTATTGTACAAGTTTAATCAACAGAAATGAAGTCTGAGGGATAACATGATAAAAATCTTTAATTAGGTAAAAGGTTGTTATAAAAAAGGACAGTGATCAATTGGTCTCTTTATACTCTGAAGGTATGACAAGAAGTAAATCATCTTATTTTTCAGTAAGATAAATTTATGTTACAGATTAGGAAATACTTTCTAACTATATGGAAATGGGTCTGGAGTAGATGACCTCTCGGTGTTCCTTCAACCCTACAGTTCTATGATTCCATGATTTGATGGTGGCTTTGTCTGCTAGAATTAGGGTTTTATTGGACTCCTTTGAACTTTGCACATTGGAACCTGCAAGGGGTTAGGGCTCATGAGACCTGCTGGATGTTAGGGCCCATAGAACCTTAGCCACTGAAGCACTACAGCACTTGCCTAGGACTGGTTCAGCTAGTATGCTACTGAGAACTGATGTGCAACAAAAAAGCACTCCAGAGAACCCATGAGGGGGCAACCAATTTGTGGTCTTGTTCATCTTCTGTCCACTGGAGAGACACCATGAGAGGTGATGATTACAAATGACCTACCTATACAGGAAGTCCTTGCACTGAACTTTGAAGAGAAGTGGAGAGTAATGTTGTTCAGGCAGGAGGCCTGGCGTTGAGAAGACTGCCCCAGCTCCAATCCAGATGCAACTTCAAGACAGAGAGCACTGACCTCAGTAGTCTTAGGAGGCTATAGGAGAGAAATAAAAGCTCCCATCCTTACACCTATTATTTTATTGTTGTATTACCATAGTACCTAGGAGCCGTAGTCATAGACCGGCACCCCATTATGTTAGGCACTGTATGTACATGTACACATACACACACACCCACACAAACACACACACACATACATCCCCAAAAGTCAGTACCTGCCCTAAGGGGCTTATCATATATTACCCAATATGACATATGTGTTCTATCCTCACAGACCCTTTTTTATTTTTCAAATAATTGTTTTCCAATACATTTCCATCATCATATTTGGAGTCTGAACATCAACCTGTGGGCAATCCCAATATTTGCTTACATCGCAAGGCTGTCCAGATGTGTGGCAGGGACAGGAAATGCGAAGTGGCCCTGTTTCCACATAGGGTCACTGCTCCATAAGTTCTACATGATTTTGATTTACTTCAGTATTTGTTTGGAACAGCAACTCCTCCATTCCTGATATTCCACTATTTAATTCACTCTACTACCAACGTTCATTTCCTTCTGAACTGCATCTGGAGAAAAAAAATCAAGTATTTTGGTGTCCTGATAGAACCAAAGTTCCTTCCTGGTTTGCTGCTACTATACTTTGGTGATTTCATTGGTATTCATGGATTTAAGTATAGCAACTCTATTCAGATGATGCAGAGATTACTCTTTTTTGGTTTGTGTCTTGCTTGCCTGGGAAGGAGAGAAGGGAATCTCTCATATTAAATATGGATAAAACAAGGATTCTGTTTTCTTCCCCTTGATTATTACTTCTTATAAATGCTCTTAGCAATTTTAAATTAGTGGCTGGTTCATATTTTGCAATCTAGGAGTTTGGGAGTGCTTTTCCTGAGTTCTATCCTTTGAGCCTTCTATTAAATCAGAGCTTAAATCCCATCAGATTCAGTTGCTTAACATTTCTTAAACATGGAATTTTCTGATTAACTCTGCTGCTAAGAATGTCATTCATTTGATGATAAATTCTGATTTATGCAATTGTTATACATTTCTTGCCAGGTATTGGCAAAGCAGCCCATTCCACAGGGCTGGATCTGACAGGCTGCAAATCCTGTCATGGCAGGGAGTCCAACAGAGAGGCACAATTATGCTCATGTTTGCTCATGTTGAATCCTGCAGACCTTGTAAAGAATGAGTGCATAAGATGTGCTTGATGCTGCCTTGCAGAAACTAAATACATTTTAACACTTGATCATCCCAGCCCAGGCAGTCAACCAAGACTTTTTTTTTTTACTACCTAGTGGCTTGTATCTAAACCCCCACTTTATTTCCCTCCCATTCCAGAGGAGTAGGGATCCTCAGGTGGTGTGGCACTCTGATAAGTTACATCAGCTGCATAGCAGTCCCTTGAAGTCTTGAAGGATGATGTTTAGGTTTCCTTCATCTCTTTTCCTCCTTTCTGATCCCATGTCTACGAGCTCCCCCAGGGCCTAACCTCAATTGAAGCAGGATGCTACCCACTCACCATGGCTGAACTTTATTCCAGGGCTCCTTGGACATTGCAATCTGGTTTTAGGATGCTCTCCTTTCTCCTGGAGTGGGAACTGCTTTAAAGCCATTCAGCCACTCCCCAGCAGCTGACCACTTGGATGCTGGTAAGTTTTTCTGTCTCCATGCCCTTCCTTCCTCTGTCCCCAATATCCTGCCTTTGCAACCCTCCCTTACTCCACTATAGATGGTGATTTTTTAATTCCTTCAGTGTCCTCAATTATTAAGTCTCCATCAGTTCAGGAAGTATGAATCAGTCCCACCATTCAGAATTGAATTTTCCAAGTTATTTACTACAGACCACATAAAAGTCACATTACCCCTTTGTCTGTGTGTTCTGAAAAGTCATTTGTAAAAAAAAAAAAAAAAAAAAAAGCTTTGTATCTTCCTCCTAAATTATTTCCATATCAAACATGCTAAGTTTACAAGCAGAAAGATGTTTCTCCCCCTACGCATACTGCTAGCTCTGCAAGCTCAACCTAAGATCTGAGAGCCAAGTTGGGTCATATAGCACTGCTAGCAAAAAAGAAAAGATTAGTTAGGTCTTGATCTCACAAAGTAACATCCAGAGGTGGACATGTGAGCTTACATAGATCTTAGAGATTTGCACAGGTGTAGGAGGCTTACCATGTACCATCTTGTGGGACTGGGGTCTTATTTAAGTGTCTAAACAGGGAGTTTGAAAACCAACTTTAGTCACCTAGTTTTGAAAATCTTGACATAATGGCCTCACTCACTGGTTCTAAACTGATATAACTCCATTAAGTTCAGTGGAGTTATTCCTGACATATATAACTGACAGGAGAGGCCATATGGTCTAGTGGCTAAAATACTGTACTGAGGCTCAGTTGACATCAGTTCTATTCCCAGTTCTATAACTAGCCTGTTAGAGGACCTTGGGCAAGTACCTTCACCTTTTTGTTCCTCAGTTTCACCTTCTGTAAAATGGGGTTAATAAAACTTATTTGTATTTATAAAGTGCTTTGAGATCCACTGATGAAAAGTGCCATATAAAACATATAAAAGTTATTTAATATTATTATGAACTTGTACAAGAACTTCCAATATATTAGCTGAACTATCTGTATTAGAGAGATGAGGCACTCTGCATACTCATCTCTATTTCTCTCTCTGATGAGATCATGAACTCAACTGTACTATTTTTCCTAATAACTTTATTTAAACTATTTTCCCTAATAACTTTTTGTTTAAACACTTCAGTATCCACTTATTCTTATTTTTTATAATATTGAATTTACAGTTTGTTGTAGTTCTTGCATATTTTCAATTTACTTTTATTCAAACTTTTTTTGTTTGTATTTTTTTTTGGTAGAACATATTGCAATTTATGAAACATCCTGCATACATTAAATTAAGAAACAATAAATGAATATTTTCATCAATGGGGTATTAAAAGCATAAATAATTTTCAAAATGCAATAGTGGAAGAGATATTTTACACAAAATATTTACATTATTTTTGTTCTTAATAATTTACACTTAAAGAAATATTTCAAATGAAACAAAGATTTACCATATATGCATCTGAAGTACATCTAGATTTGATCATGTATTTTCCAAACTGAGATCAATAAGCGCTGTTCCATAACATGCTAGGGATCACTGTAATTCATTTGTAGAGTTTTAAACCTTGAGGTTACCAGTAGGCCCATAAAAACTAGCCTGCTCCAAAAAAGATGTGAACAGACAGGTGAACCAAGAAGAATGGTTCTTGATATGGACCAAATTACTTGCCTACTCAGTATACCTCAAAATGTTGGAGTTGGAACATGGAGCAAGAAGGGATAGTGTTCCTAATTGTGGGCATTTTTCAGTGATTCAAGGATATAGGAGTGCTGTTCAAACACAAATTGAGTTTATAGTATGCCATAGGGGCCTATTTCTTAACCCACTTTTGTCAACAAAAAGATTCCCATTGCCTTCAGTGGGCTTTATCACCAGGCCATAGATTTCCTGAGGGTTGTTGGCAATTCTTTCAAACCTACCAGTAGATGTGTGAACAGTCTGAAGGAACAGTGACTTTAATCTTGAATCTTCTAGGAGCTGCCAGATTGTTAGTAGTGAGTTGCTGGATAAAGAAAACTCCCACCCTCTACAACAGATTGGTTTTGATTAAGATCTCAGAAGTAGCTGATGAGTTATTTTTCTGTAAACACTGTGTACATAACAAAACAAACAAAAGCGGTATCTAGACATATGGTTACTGTCTACTGAGTATTCATACACAGTACACTCACCTGCAGCAAACCCCACACTTGAAAATTCTAGTTCAATATGGACTTACACAGCAAGATAAAGCAATGATATGCAATAGAAGATTCACTAAGCAGTATGGACCTGACTTATAGAAGTAGGGGCTTTCCCTGAACAAGAAACAAAACAGAACTTTAGAACTCTGCAATTAGTAAAACATAGAGAGACTAATTAACATTTACAGTTAAAACTGAAAGCCCCGTTCTGAGGAAAACCTAAATATTATATAACTCTGGTTAAGTCTGATTGCAGTAATTATATAAAAAGCAATTATAATATTGACCTGCTGATCCTGTAGACTACCTTCCCCATCTATTCAGTATCCTCATTATAGTTACTAGACCTGGGTATAAAACAGGGTGCATGACCATTCATTTCAATTCCAAATGGCTTTTCAGTGGCCCATGTTTCTGTCTTTGTGAGGGATGTATTAAAATAGTATGTATACATACTTATATATCCTTCAGGTGTAATAATAAAACTTTGCACTCGTACACAGCCTTTCTTCTGAGGATGACAAAATCCTTTACAAAAATAAATTAAGAATCATAATCCTCACAAGAGGTACAAAATTATTATATACACTCTGTAGTAGAGTAACTAGAGATACAGTAAGATTGCATGATTTGCCCAAGTTCAAACAATAAATCAGTTATCAGAGGGGCACGTGTTAGTCTGGATCTGTAAAAAGCAACAAAGAATCCTGTGGCACCTTAAAGACTAACAGATGTATTGGAGCATAAGCTTTCATCTGTTAGTCTTTACATGCGTCTGACGAAGTGGGTATTCACCCACGAAAGCTTATGTTCCAATACATCTGTTAGTCTTTAAGATGCCACAGGACTCTTTGTTGCTTTTTAATAAATCAGTTGCAGACCAAGCACTAGAATCCTACAATGTTTATTCCTTGGAAGAAATTCTGGCCTCAGTGAAGTTAATGGTAAAATTTTCATTAATATCAATTGGATCAGGATTTCACGCACAGTCATTTGCTCTTACCACTAGGTTGTGTTCCTTTCATGAGCTTTATCTATAGTTAGATCTAATTCTGAGAAAAAATAAGGGGAAAGGTCAATTTTAAAGTATGGTCACATACAGGAATCCTTTACAAGGAAATGAATGTTATAAAAATTAGGCTTACTAAGCAAGAAGGCTTTACTGAAACCTGCTGGATTCTAGAACTGGTAAAAATTTCAGACATTTTGATTTTTCACTTGGAATGAGGATTAAAAACAGACAACCTGAATTTAACTCCTATGCCTGTCTAAAATGATCCCTGAATAAAAACAGCTAATGTTTCCAGGACTGAAGAGTCATGCACATGCCAGACTAAATAAAAACAATTAATTGACTAAAGAGTGTGAGCCTGAGCGCTCCTATTCTGTATGATGTCCGCTACATTGATGCTGTGATATTCTAAATTGGAAATCTGAATGCTGATGTTAAGTTTTGAACTCATATTCTAGATCATAGAATGTTTGGTCTTGCATGATTGAATCAACATAACTCTTAGAATCAGGTTTATGAATAGCACGGGTCATGAATGTTTCCACAAAACCATTTTTCATCAAGAAATGCTGATTCATTGAAACTGAAACTTTTTGTGCATGCCTGATTGAAACCAGGGATGTAAACCTGGATCTTTCACATCCCAGATGAGTGCTCTATAGACTACGCTATTGGCTGTTCTGCGGTGACTTTCGTTCAGTTTCTTCTGTTGGAACTGTTCTGCTTTGTATAAATAATTAAATATTCATTGGGACAGAGAGAAAGAGAGAGAGACTCAAAAATCAAGTAGTTAGGGCCACCACCTGGGATTTGGGAGGTCCAGGTACAAGTTTCTGCTCTAACAAATATGTAATTGAGCGAGACCCACCCCAGAAGAGCCAGTAGCTTGTTGGTAAAGATACTCACCTGGGATGTGGGAGAATGGTACTTAGGTATCTCACATTCCAGTTGAGTATCCTACACATCTGGCTAGTAGGTATGCAGGGGTGGAGGAGTGTCTGTTATGATCTCTTGGGTTTTTCATGAAAAAATTTGAATGGTTTCATCCTAATGTGGAATAGGAAACTTTTTGAAATATCAAAAGCATTATGGGACAGAAAAACCATTTCCTGCCCAGCTATATTTAGGAATTCATAACTCACTTACCATGAATATTCTTCAGAATTTGTTTAAAACTCACTTACTCTACAAACAACCCTGACATTCATTATAATGTTCATGGAAAACAAACAGATGAAGTGAACTTAATTTAAAAATATGAATAAATATTTGAACATGGTAGCCATATTCTAAAACAAATCTATAGTGGTCCAATTTCTTTCTTCAGTTTTACACTCAATCAATGAGATTGCATGAGTGGGAATGAAGGCAGAATTCATTATGTGTATACTACTTTTCATAAAAACGTACAGACCTCTTAAAAATGAATTAGTATTCACTTCAGCATCACTTTCAGCATTGCTTCTGGGCTACTATTTTTCTTGACAGAGAATTAGGTTGTAAATCATAATGAAGACCCAGTTAATTGTTGGTTTGTTTGTTTAAAGGGACTCTAGGAGAGCTGCACAAAATTCAGAAGTTTCATTTTGCAGTTTCTTGGGAAACTTTTCTGTGGTTTCACTTCATATGTGTCACACCTCATGAGTTTTGAATTATTTTTGGGGTTATAGTTTATCAAACACATTGAAAGCAAAATTTGTTCTTGGTGAATTAATTCCTCTAAAGTTACAAGGATGAATTTGACCCTGAACAAATAAAACACTTTATGAATGATAAGGAGTTTGCAAGGTAACAAGTGATTATGTGAGTGTAGGTGGATCAACTGTACTGTATTTTTTAAATAAATATTCCAAATTTGATTTCAATAGGACTACTCACATGCTTAAAATTAAACACATGCTTAAATGCTCTGCTGGATCAGTACCAGAATCCTCAGCATCTTGGAGGATCGAGCCCTTGGTGCATACCAGTAAGCAGTGGAAGAAAAAGAAATAGAACTAAAAACTCCAGAGAGAGGCAGAGAGCACATGACTACTCACTGTATCTGAAGAAGGAGAAACTTTACTGAAAGTAAAAAGATGAAGAAAAAAATCAAACAAAGATATGATGTCAGCAATGTGTCAATTGACATGATTCCAGAAGAGGTCCAGCATTCAGGAAAAAAATGAAGAAATTATAAAATGACCTAGCCACTTGGCAAAAACATGGAGACAAAGCAGGAAAATGCATGGTTTAAAGTCAGAACATGAGAATTCCTCAAGCAAAGGAGCTGCAACTTCAAAATGAATGACCAATAAAAATTAGGGTGTCAAACAATTTAAAAAAATCATAATTAATTGCAGTTTTAATCACACTATTAAACAGTAATAGAATACCAATTTAAATTTATTATAAATATTTTGGATGTAAAAATGATAAACAAAAGAAATAATATTTTTCAATTCACCTCATACAAGTACTGTAGTGGAATCTCTTTATCATGAAAGTGCAACTTACAAATGTAGAATTATTTGTTTTTCACATAATTTCACTCAAAAACAAAACAATGTCCACTCAGTCCTACTTCTTGTTTAGCCAATCGTTAAGACAAATAAGTTTGTTTACATTTACAGGAGATTATGCTGCCCACTTCTTACTTACAATGTCACCTGAAAGTGAAAACAGGTGTTCACATGGCACTGTTGTAGCCGACGTTGCAAGGTATTTACATGCCAGATTTGCTAAACTTCATGCTTTGACTTGTAGATTGCACTTTTTCTATCTCTGTTTACAGTGCAAATAGTTGTAATAAAAAATAAATATATAGTCAGCACGATACACTTTGTATTCTGTGTTATAACTGAAATCAATATATTTGAAAATGCAGAAAAGCATCCAAAATATTTATAATAAATGTAAATTGGTATTAACACAACTATTTTTTTAATTTAGTTAATTTTTTTGTGTTAATCACTTGAGTTAACTGTGATTAATTGACAGCCCTAATAAAAATATGTACTTACGGTATTCACATGGCATTAAAAAAGTCAGGTAAGCAGAAGAGAAGATAATAATAGGAACTGAAGGGGTGGTTTTAAAACAGTACAGAGCTTGGAAAGTCAGAAGGTGAGACTGAAATCCTATAGTGAAGAACAAATTCCATTCCTAGATGAGAAATAATGGACTGAGGTTCAAAGGCAAAATACTAAAATAAGAGTTTGTAGCAATACAATGAGGAAAGCAACAAATCTTGGGTTTATACCTGTAAGGTGCTTGTCTTAGTCAAAAGGATATACATATACCATATATACCAGAGTTATCATAATAGCTCTGGTAACAAATCTAAATAGGCTAATTGCATCATATATAGATGTGTTTACAAGAGACAAGTGTCTCCTAGTGACACACAAAATAAAGCTAAGGGAGGATGTAGATCCTGTTAATAATTACATCTAAAATGTTCTACAAATCTTTACAAAGACTAGAAGAAGCTGATCAGTTGGCGTCATTCATACAATAGAAGAACCAGATTGATTTTATTCCTTAGTAGACTGACTGAAAAATGTAATTTCCATTCAGTAGGAAATTTTGATATTTCCACATTCCACTTTTATCCCAAGTCAGGACAAATTATAGAGATATTGGGGGTTTTATTTTGCAGAAAGAAAAGTTTAAAAAAATTGTTTTGGAAATGTTTCAGTCTGGCTATCTCATACTCCCATTTCACCCTATGGACCCTTCTCCACAGCTGCACCATATCTCCAATCATGCATGATGGTGGCTCAGCTACACTCATAAAGGACTCCGAACAAAAGCCCCCAGGAGGTACCATGGCAACTCAAGCAGATGCAGAGATTAATTTAGACAGAAGACAAAATATTTCATTTTGGAAATGTCAAAATGTTTCATTTTGATCAAAAACACTGAATCAAAACATTTTGCTTTGGATTTACCTGATGGAAATTTCCACCAAAATCGATCATTTCCTGTAGAAAATTTCAGTGAAACCCCATTTTCCAATGGGAAAATGTTTCATTTCCATTTTTTCCCCCAATAACCTTACTCTTTAGTAATGGTTAAAAAAAAAAAGAAAGAAAGAAAGAAAAAAAACAAAAAAGAAAAAAAAAACACCAAAATCACCATTTGCCCAGACCCAAAGGAGCTGAACAAGAACATTAAGATGGAATGTTTCCATTTCCCCACCAGGAACAATTTTTTTTCTGAGAAAGCCAGATCTAAATTCTTCAGCAAATTAGATTCACCAACAGGATTTTGGAAAACTCCCCTGGACAGAAGTTATGCTGGCGCACATTCTATGGAGTGGACATAGCTGAGTTACAGTCTTAGGTTCCAAAAGGTAACAGAAACTGCTGCAAGCTTTCTATGTCCTCTAGAGTTAACCCAAGCCAAGCAGCTTGGGGATGCCTTACTTATGCTTAGAAATATTGGCCTCTCTAAATCCCAAGCAGCACAGTCATACAGATCCTTCTGATCAGGGATTTTTATTCTCTTCCTCCACAATTCAAACCAACGAAACAAGTGTGGCACCTGCCGTTTCTTCATAGAGGTGTGTTGGGGGTGGGGAAGACAATCAACAAAGTCTTTATCCTTTGAAGTTTCACAATGGCTCATTTGGTTTCAGTCGGTCTTTTTGTGTGCAGGACCAGCACTTTACATCAATTAATGCTTCTTTTCTGTTTGGTGAGTTACACAATTACAGAGGTTTACAATGTGAACACTCAATGTAACTATACCATGGGTTACAGTTATTATAAATGAGAGTAATATATGCAGCACCATACAAGCATTTCAGCATGTCTAAACACTAAACACATTCTTATCAGTTTAACATCTATTTTAACAATGCCAACAGATGGATGAATCAGATTGGCTTCCCACTATGCATTTGTCAGTGTTCAGTGAAACCTGGGGGCCATAGCATGAGCTGGCACCTGGTCTGTCAGCATCACAATCATATCTCAGCAATGGAGATTTTGGTACTTTTCACTGGGTAGAAGTATAAATATTTTGCTACTGATGAGATCCACTTACTCTTTCATTAGAGTGGAGAATCTGTCCTGTATAGTACACAGGAAAGCGAGCTTTTTAGAGATTACCCAAATCAATATCTGATCTGGCATTTCATATTATATAAATCAAGGGTGTTCACTCTGAAGTTCATCCATTTCAAATTCCCCATTCTTCTCAATATTGCAAATGGAATAATCTATTTTCTTTAGTCAATAATGCTACAGCCATGTGAAATCCCATTAGGTTCAAATGATTCAACAGCTATATAAAGCCATTGGAAAACACAGTGAGACAAAATGGGCTGAAGTGCCAACAGCATATGGATAAAACCCAATTTGAAGAACTTTATATTAAAAGTAAACAGTACTATCTCACAAATTTCTCAGCGACCTATTGCAGTCAGCCTGGATGAAGAGCAGCTGAAACTCAAGATGGACCTACGCAGGACTCAGTGATGCTAGCAGGAAGAAAGTAATATTTTGAAAGACATGGTTCTCTATAACATCTGCTCTCAGCCTTGAGGTTCTTTTGGACTCCATAGTGCTACTGGATATCCAAAATAGCAATAGTGGCAACACAAATCCATTTCTACAAAAGGCCAGATTTTATCCCACCCTATCAGACACAGCTCTGGCCACAATGATCCATTTATTCAAGACCTCTATGTTTAATTATTGCAACTTTTTTTAGAACTGGTTGGGAAATGGAATTTCTGGCCCATAGGAAATCTGACACTTCAAAATTTTGGAACAAAAAATGTAAAATGTATCATTTTTAATGGAGCAGGTATTCTTACAAAAATGCACTCAGACAAAGAATCATTTAATTTGGACAACAAAGTATTTTCATTTGATATTGTTCAAAGTTTTGTTTTGATAATGTGTAAATATTTTGTTTTTATAAGGTAAAAATGTTACATTTTGATAATGTTGAAACTTTAGCATAGGATGTATATATAATATTAAATTATAATGTAATACAGGGGTCGGCAACGTTAGGCAAGCGGCTCGCCAGGGTAAGCACATCGCTCGCCCGCGCCGCTTCTCGTCGCCCCCATTGGCCTTTTGGGTTGGTTTCAGTTTTGCTGCAAGAACAATAAAAGTTTCCCCGGCAGCTAGCTGTTCTTAAATGAGCTCCTCTGTGTCTATATCCTTCTCTGCTGGGTCCAAATAAAACAACTCTGACATCCCATGTCCATTGTTTTCTGTTGGAACAATAAAACTGTCAACAAATAGGAGGAGGCTCATGAATACAGAAGGCAGAACTTTTATAGTGGATCTAGACTATGGAACTCACTCCCACAAGAGATGAGGATGAACATGAAACTAACCACTGTCAGAACTAAATGCAAAACTAGTTCTCTGACTTAGTTTGTCCTCAATATGTTCTTCCCACTCACAGAAACAAGCCCTATAATTCTAATTATTTCTCAGGCAGTCTGAGGAGAGAGATAACTATTGTTAATGTTGGTTCTTGTTTGAAACACCTGGGAGGTGCTTAGATGCTACAATGGTGAGGACCATAGAAGTTCAAAGTTAGATCACGTTAGAAAGACCAACCACATTTTAACTCAAATGGAGTGTGTTTTTGATTGGTTTGTGAGTGTTGGGCCAAACTATGAGCAAGTGTTTTTTTGAGCAATTGTAGCACAGCCATGATAATGTTAGAGATGAGTCCAATCAAAAATCTAGATGCAAACATCTCTGAAATTTTTGGGGCAATTTGTGTCCAGCTTCGAAGTCTGCAACTCAGCCCTGGTTCCGAGCAATATATGTATCTATTACAACACATTAAATATGACAGATTAGTGCAAATGATAGACATGTATTTGATGTCATTTTTTTTATCTTATGGCAGCACAAGTCACTGTGAAATGCTTGAAGTTCCAGTGACTATTCTATACCAGAGCAGAAAGTGCACTGAAACTTTAGGATACAAAATACACTCCTTTATTAAATAAGGAATATCTGCAGCTAAAAATCAAATAGAAATAATCTTCTGTGTCTGAAAAGATGAAGGATTTATTAAGCAAGAAGCAATCACAGTATTCTGGGAAGTCCCACTAACCACCTTGCTATATGGTTCTCAGGCCTGTACTCCTTAAAAGTTTCAAATTGAAAAGATTGATGACTTCCATATGCACTGCCTTGAAGATTTTCAGCATCAAACCTCATGACTATTTTATAGTGTTTAAGCTCTTTATCAAAGATACTAGATGCTGCAGTTATCTTAGAAATTCAGTCATACTGGGATGAGCACATTGTTCAAATTCATCTTGAAAAACTCTTCTTAAGTCAACTATGCATGAATCAGGTTGTATTACTAATGACCAGTAAAATCATAGTGGCCTCTATCTTCTAGCTCCATCAGGGTGTTTTGGGGGGATTTTTTTTCCAGAATTTAACCTTACATTTAAAGCAAACTTATGTTTTAAATGGTTCTGTTTGCAAACTAAATGTTCTGAAAGTAATCTAGATGCTATGCTCCACTCCTGAGTCTGCATACAGAGACAGAAACAGTAAGTAACATTTTCAAAAGCTCCTCAAAGACTTAGGAGCCTAAGTCCCATTTTCAAATGTGATCAAGCCCCAGATTTTTAAAGGTATTTAGGAGTTGCTGTGCTCAGCCTAAGTCTCATTTTCAAAAAGTCTCACTTTGAAAATGAAATTTAAGTTCCTAAATCATTTAGGCAGTGCAAAACTGAGCACAGCAACATCTCAATACCTCAAAAAACCTGGGGTTTAGACATTTAGTAGCTTAAGACCCACTGGACTTTCAATGAGACTTAGGCACATAACTGCTAAGTCACCTTTGAAAATGGGATTTAGGCTCCAAAGTCATTGATGCCCTTTTGAAAACTGAATGCAATAGCTGTGAGAAACAAATGAACAGACTCAATTAATCTCAGTGGCTGATTAACTGTGAAACCTAATGATGTCAATGTTAATGTCAATATTGTGAACAGAGCCGGTATTTTTTGTTTGTTTGTTTGTTGTTGTTTTTTTGACCAGCCATAGTGATGATCCAATTTTTCTGAATTTTAATGAAATTTCAAATGTTGATGAACAATTTCAAAACAGCTTGCTGTTTTCCCCCTTGTTTTTTTTAAAAACAGGTATAACTGAATTATTATTTTAGCAGACACATCAAGCTCTTCTAAGACTACAGGTAGCTTTTGAGATTGTGGGAAAAACCTGAAACAACAGTACTCCCTCACTTCCTCTGACTCTTTCAATTATGTTCATGTCACAAAGAGTGGGTGGGACAGTTTCCCTTAGAATGACACCCTCAACTATTCATTTGGAGTATGTAAACACAGCAATAGCTGTGTGTGGGTTAGCCCACCCAAGCTAGCTTGAATACAGCTAGTGCAGGTAACAACAGCAGTGAAGACCATGCAGCCTGGGCTTTAGCACAAGCCTGGCACAGAACCAGAGTATGTTCTTTGCTCACTAGCCTGTGTTGCATTGTCTTCTCTGCTATTGTTACCCATACTAGATAGATTGAAGCTAGCTCAGGTACACTAGCCTGTGCACAGCCTTTACAGTGTAGCCATAAACTAAGAGAGGCTAGAATTACAGTTGACACCATCGCAAAAACCCAGTCTGGAAAAGAATGGCTATCTCTGTGGAAGCCATACTTAAGAACTCAGACTGAAAAGGAACAGTTGTTTCAATGCCTCTTTCCCACCACAGCAATATTCTGCTTCTCTGTGTCACGGGACAACAATGCCACTATACTTTGATCATTTGTTCTATAACTGTGCATCTTTGTGTTTTGAAACCGAGAGACAAACTCCTGACAGAAAATAAAAGGGAGGTTGACACACAAACAAGAGAAATGTAGATTTAAAAAGACAGCACATAATTGCATTCCACAGTTATGTTTTCCTTTTGTATGAGAAAGAGAAAAAAAGATAAAAAGAAAAGATGACACTGAGTTTATGAGGTAGATTCTGAAACAAAAAGACAGTTGAAAAGAAAAGAAAAGAAAAGAAAAGAAAAGAAAAGAAAAGAAAAGAAAAGAAAAGAAAAGGCCTGTGGCTTTTGATGGAAAATCACTTCAAGTGATCCAGAAGTACATGGAATACATTTAAGGCAATGCAGCAGATGGAGAGTAGAGAAACATCTTGAGTTAATTTATTTTTGAAGTACACAATGATTTTTTATGATATAATTGAATTAAAGAGTCAGAGGGAAAGGGAAAAAAAAAAACTTTTTTCCTGTTATGTTTATCGTTCTCACAGAAAGAACCATTGGAAGTTGTGTGGGATTTTTTAAAACAACTAGAGTAAATGTTTAAGCTTGCTGTGATAAAGCAGAGAAACAGCCCACCAGCACAGAAGTGATTAAACAAAGCTTTTTGGACAAATAGTCCGTCCCTGATATTCCTGCAGCCAATGCCAGGCCTGGAAGGAGGAGAAAAGAAGAGAACTTGGCTCAGTTCAAGGCTGACTGGTGAAGGGGCGGGAGCTAGCCACCTCCCTACCTGAGGTGAAGGAACACTAGCTTGCCAGCCAAGGCAGCCACCAGGAAATAAGCAGCATCTCCTTGGATAAAGAAGACTGTGGAAGAAACTAGGAGCAACCTACCTCAGGGATAATTGTCTGACCAAAGCACAGAGACTTTGTGGGGTTCCAGCCCAGCCAAACTTACAGCTGCTCTGCCTGGAGGAAACTGGGACTGCAGCAGAGCACCGCCCAATGTCCATGAGGGGTCACTACTAGAGACAAGCCACCACAGCAACTTGAATTATAGGGGCCATACCCCAAATTGTAGGACAGTGGTAGGAAGTAGCCCAAGGCAGTGAATGTGGACTCCCTGCTGGGAAGTCCCCTATTCTGGGGTTGACTCACACAGGGCCCTGGTGGAGTGGGAAGGCTCAGGTTCCCCTACCCCACTGCCAAAAAGAATGAGGCACTTCAACCAGGGAAGCAAGGGCCCAGAAGTCAAGCTTTCCAACCACTATGCTGCTCGGCCCTACAAGCCCCCTATTACACTTAAGAGATCTGATCTAAATCTGACAGCTGATGAATCTGGCTAGGTAGAGTGAGAAACTAACATGGTGCCAGCTGCCTGCACTGCTGTACTATTATTATTTATTTTTTAGGCATCATAGGAAGAAAGAACTCATCATAGTGGATCAGACAACTGGTCCATTTACAGTGGTCCCAGTTAGAGCTGGGGAAAATTTTTCAGATGAATAGTTTATTAATAAAAAAAATGCAGTTTCAGTTGACTCAAAATTATCTTCAAATTTGACAAAAATAGTTTTGGCCATTCACAAAACAGCTAAAGAAAGAGAGGAAGGTGGTGCTGCTCATCTCCCGTTATAGCCTCTAGCCCAGTAGTTAGGGCACTTTCTTAGGCTGTGGATGACCCAGGTTTAAATCCTTACCCCCAAACAAACTTTCAATTCACCAAACATTTAAAAAAAAAAGAGAGAGACCCAAATCATTTTTTTCCATTTTTCAGAATTGCCACCGATCCAAAAAATCAGTTATTTACCCAGCACTAGTCACAATTGTTTCTTCTGCTCTGTAATATATCAATTCCAGCCAAGTTTCCCTTTATAATAGAGCAAAAGTGATAGTATCTTTTAAAATGGAAAAAACACAATTACGTGTGAGCACTGCAGACTCGTCTCCTGTTTCCCACAGTGGTCAATATCAGATGCTTCAGAGAAACATGCCAGAATCCCCACAGAGGAAAACAATGGGATAACCTTCCCAGTAGTGAAGTTTTTCCCCTAACCCTTGTCATTTAGAGGATGGATTATGCATTGAAGCATGAGTGTTTATATACCCTTTGGGGGTTTTATTTTATCATATATAACTATGTTCTCCTTCACCATACTAATATCTAGTTATAGTCTGAATCTTGCTAAGCTCTTGGACCCAATGAAATCTTGTATCAAGGAGTTCAAAATAATTAACTGTTGTGTAAAAATGTACTCACTTTTATCGGTATAAATCCATTGCCTTTAAGCTTAATTGGATGACCCATTGTTCTTCTACTGTGAGAAAGGGTCATCAGGAGCACCTGACTGACTTTCTTCATTACTTTACATATCTCTGTCATGCCATCTCTTATTTGTTTTCTCTCTAAAGTAGGACCAGATTTCCCTGTTGTGGCTGAGATCTGCTCTTTGTAGAAGAGAGTGGGCAGCTCTCCAGGAGCTGGTTGCATCTCCCTGGTTTGCTGCCTGGCTAGACCTTGGTAGTGCAAAGGGGCTGTAATAGGGGAAGAAATCTAGCTCCTAATCTTTTTCAATGTCTCTTCAAACAGAAGTTTCTGCAAGCCTAGAGTAATTTTTGTCACTGTCTTTGAATCCTTTCTATTTCTTCTATCTCCCTCTCAAAGTGAGGTAGAGGGGGACCATTATTAATCACGGTTATTACAGTAATGCCTAGGAATCCACCAAAATTGGGGCTTAATCGTACTAGTCACCAGTCAACCAGAGGAGCTGGCAGTCCTTTTCCCAAAGAGCTTACAGTCTAAATCAGGGATCGGCAACGTTTGGTATGCGGCCCGCCAGGGTAAGCCCCCTGGCAGGCTAGGCCAGTTTGTTTACCTACCGCGTCCGCAGGGTCAGCCAATTGCAGCTCCCACTGGCCATGGTTCGCTGCTGCAGGCCAATGGAGGCTGCGGGAAGCTGCGGCCAGCACATCCCTCACCCCGCGCCGCTTCCCACAGCCCCCATTGGCCTGGAACGGCGAACTGCGGCCAGTGGGAGCTATGATCAGCTGAACCTGCAGACGCGGCAAGTAAACAAACCGGCCTGGCCCACCAAGGGGCTTATCCTGGTGGAGTGCGTGCCAAACGTTGCTGATCCCTGGTCTAAATAGACAAGTCAGGCCAATGATAAGTCAGACTAATAGTAGGGGAAAGGGATATAACACACAAGTAGAGCAAATGTGATGGTGGTGACAAACATTGCTGTTAATGTCATTATTTTTGGGGGAGGTAGCTTTGGTTGGGGTGGACGGAAGAAAGCAGGAGGGGGGTTAGAGCAAACAGCCAATTATCTCAGAGGGCAGAAAAAGCCTAGCCAAAACTGTGGAAAATATTATCAGTGTCTATCAGTCCCTGATTAAGCTGTTTGTGCAGCTTCTCTGTCAACTTCAGTGTATCATTGGCTCCTCCCTGCAGTTTTTTTTCTGAAGTCCACTTGTGGCTGCAGAGAGAGAAGGCACCATATGAGTGCTTGTGATCCAAGAAGAGGGGTTTCCCCTACACACTTCTGAGTTAGAGGAGAAGTCAGGGGAAAGCATGACCCAAACTGAACCATAACTGAAAACAAAATAGTCTAGGTGACATTGGCCAGAGAACAAGAAATCTGTTTTGTGAAACAAAAAATAAGGTTTTGAGATTTGGTTTCATTCCATATTGGGACGAAACGGAGATCTCTAAATTCTTTCCATAAAAAAGAGAACCACACTGACCACAGAATAGCCAATACCTATTAGAGCACTCCCTTGGGATGTGGGAGGCCCAAGTTAAAGACACTTTTTTTGTTAAGTCTCTCTAGAGTTCCTCAATATCTTCTCTGTAGCTCTTTAACTGAATTAATTTTGTGCCATCTGAAAATGACCACAAGGGCTAACCATGTCTGCAAAGTAGAGAGATATACACATTCAGATACTGCGTATCCTTAGAAGTACTAGCATGAAAGTCTTCCATCTGTGGAGCAGCTGTGGTGCAAAGACAAGGTAAAAGCAAGAACAGAGGACCAAGGTAAAGGTGACAGTAGAACATGCTTGTGGGAGGAACCATATATAGGGATGCCACACATGGCACTTCAAAGCGGGTTATAAGCCAAACTGACTTGTAGTCACAGTTCTCCCTAGGCCAAAAATACCAAATAGAGAACACAAGGCTACTGACATGGATAGAATCATAGAAGATTAGGGTTGGAAGAGACCTCAGGATGTCATCTAGTCCAACCCCTGCTCAAAGCAGGACCAACCCCAACTAAATCATCCCAGCCAGGGCTTTGTCAAGCCGGGTCTTAAAAACCTCTAAGGATGGAGATTCCACCATCTCCCTAGGTAACCCATTCCAGTGCTTCACCACCCTCCTATTGAAATAATTTTTCCTACTATCCCCCAACCTAGACCTCCCCCACTGCAACTTGAGACCATTGCTCCTTGTTCTGTCATCTGCCACCACTGAGAACAGCTGAGCTCCATCCTCTTTGGAACCCCCATTCAGGTAGTTGAACGCTGCTATCAAATCCCGCCTCACTCTTCTCTTCTGCAGACTAAATAAGTCCAGTTCCCTCAGCCTCTCCTCATAAGGCACGTGCCCCAGCTCCCTAATGATTTTGTTACCCTCCGCTGGACTCTCTCCAGTTTGTCAACATCCTTTGTGTAGTGGGGGCCCCCAAAACTGGACACGTATGATATGGCCTCCCCAGTGCCGAATAGAGGGGAATAATGACTTCGCTCTATCTGCTGGCAATGCTTCTACTAATGCAGCCAATATGCCGTTAGCCTTCTTGGCAACAAGGGCACACTGTTGGCTTATAGCCAGCTTCTCATCCACTGCAATCCCCAGGTCTTTTTTTTGCAGAACTGCCAGTTAGCCAGTTGGTCCCTAGCCTGTAGCAGTGCCTGGGATTCTTCCATTCTAGTGCAGGACTCTGCACTTGTCCTTGTTGAACCTCATCAGATTTCTTTTGGCCCAATCCTCCAATTTGTCTAGGTCACTCGGGACCCTATCCCTACCCTTCAGTGTATCTACCTCTCCCTTAGCTTAGTTTTATCTGCGAACTTGCTGAGGGTGCAATCCATCCCATCATCCAGATCGTTAGTGACAGCACATTATGAGACAATGAAGAGAACTCCCCAGTAAAGTCACCAGGAGCTCCTGTATCATAGGCATGGGCAGCAGATGAAGCTTCCCCTTGGGAAGGCTAGCCCTCTGCCTGCCTCTTACAGCCGAGGCCATGCCCCCACTCACTGCTCTCGCTCCCACCCCGTGGCCCTGCCGGAGCGGAGTGTGGGGCTGAGAGCTCAGACAGGGCCACAGAGGGGGGTTGAGAGCTCAGCCCCGTCCGGAGTCAAGCTCTCAGCCTTGGCTGGGATCACGGCAGGGCTCTTGGCCCTGGCTGGAGCTCTGGGAAGCTCCCAGAGCCCCTCCCATGTTCTACCCACAGACCTGCCCCCATTTGTTCCCACTCCGCCTCTTCCCCCTGAGACCCCACTCCCCACTTGCTACTTTCCCCCTCCCCTGCTGCAGCCAAAGACCAGAAAAGCTCTGTGATGCTCCTCCAGCCCCGGGGCCATGGCACGGGGAGATTTTTCTGGGGCCCCCAAATTTGCCACTACCCCATCCCCCCAAGTGGCACAAGATTTGGGGAGGCTTAGTCCCCCCACAGCCTACATTACATGCCGCCCATGATCATAGGCCCAAAACTGAAATCTTAAACATCTCCAGAAAAGAAAGGTTCCTTTAGATACTATCCCGGAAAACTTACAGGAAAGATAATCCTTGTGACTGCCTGATATAATCCTCCTAAAAATTTGGGGCATGTCTACACT
The DNA here is from genome assembly GCF_028017835.1 of Emys orbicularis. Classification (NCBI taxonomy): domain Eukaryota; kingdom Metazoa; phylum Chordata; order Testudines; family Emydidae; genus Emys; species Emys orbicularis. The sequence continues at coordinate 149,747,171 of NC_088684.1, read as the reverse complement.
ACAAGATGAAGGTGTAAATTCCAGCTCGAGGAGACATACCAGTGCTACTTCTGATTGAGCTAGTGCTCTAAAACTAGAGAGTAGGTTCAGCAGCAAGAGCAGCATGAGGGGCTAGTCACCCAAATAGTATTTAGCACTGTAACAGCCATGCATGTGGGGTGACTAGCCCTTTCACCCCCACATTGCCAAAGCTATGCTCTATTTTTACTACCCAAGCTCTAATCAAGCTAGTGTATAGATGTACCCTCAGGAACTAAACTATCTTTTCCGTATCCAGCTAAGAATTTGTATCTAGAATATCTGTATCTTCTCCTTCCAACCAGCCCTACCAAAGTCTCTTCAGCTATTAGATATGCCTGTGCTGTTAATGGGCTCTCACCAGGCCAGCTGGTGCTACTACACACAGTCTTCCATTTCTGTTTTTAAGCATGGAAGCAATTTTTTTATTAACTCTTGGGAAAAATGCTTGTACTGTCGTAAGTTTGATTATGTAAGGGCCCTTTGAGAGAAGCCATGCCTAGCAACAGGAGAGTTTGTTCTGTGCCTTAATCACTCTAACTACAGTCAATCCTTAGGGCAGAGTAGCTTCCTGCATACCAGGCACTAGTGTTTGGGCTCAGAAGACGGAACTGCCCGCATGCTGTTTGTGATAGCCTCTGTTCCAGGACCAGTGAATATGTATAAATATATCCAGGCTCCTTGTCAGTGATTTCTCTTCCACTGGGAAGTCAACCTGGAGGGCTTTGCAATTTGGCTACCACTTGGCAGAAGGGTAACACTGGTGTCAGAAGAAGGGGAAGTAACACATTGGGTTAGTGCCTTAGATCATAACTACCAGCTAGCCCTAGAACAGATGACAGCCCACTATTTACTGACAACTAACAGTTAATGTTTTAGCTAGTGCAGTATGAGCTTTTAGTTTTGGTGCTGAAGGCCCTGGGCTGAGTCTCTGATGACAGCTGTGGTTCCTTTACATATCCAGTGACAAAGGAGCAACCCAAATAGGAGCTGAACTTTTACATCATTCAGAAATTTGGGGTTAGATTAGTTAATAGTGTGAATATATAATACACTGATTTAGTGCATGTAATGATGGTTCCCTCTATTAGCTGGTGCCAGGGAGAATAAGTGCATGCTACTCACTAATGGTAACAAAATTACTTGCTTTGTTGAAATAAGAGCTTGTATGGATGGTGCACAGGTCCCAGATTCAATCCCTGTTGATGAACATGGTATCTATATGTGGCCAAGGTTTGTTACAGCAAGGTCCAGAATATGTAGCATTTGAATGATCTCCACAGAAGTCTTTGGACACTTTGCACACTTAGAATCTTACCTAAAATATTTCATATGCCACAACACTCACAGCTACCCTATGGGTGTGAGAAGAGCAATGGCATTGAAAGAAACAATGGTGTTATACTTAAGGCACTGGTTTGGGACTCAGGAGACATGGTTTCACTTCCTAGCTTTGACAAATGCTTTTTGCATGACACTGGGCAAGTGACTTAGGCTGGGATATTCAAAGGAACCTATGGGAAATAGGTACCAAATTCAATGGATTTTAATGGGACATAGGTGCTCAAATCTCTTAAACTCCATTGAGAATCTCACTTTCAATTTTGGTTTCTATTTCTAGAATGGGTTTAATACTTGCCCCTCGCATAGGGCTGTTGTAAGGTGTTCAGATATTATGGCTTTGGGGGTCATAATTAGATTATACTAGCTACACCCAATTTGGTTCTGGGTTGCTATCTGCTCCTGTGTAGTTTCTAAACTGCTACAGTAGAACTGGAACTCTTTTCTTGCTTTTTTTCTAGTGCTGATTATCACTTCCTGTCCTAATGCTCTGTAGATCTTTCTGAACTGAAGGTCACAGTAGTCTCTCCTGATCACCCCAAAAACATTCAAGATGGGATCAGGCACCCAGCACTCCCGTGAAGACCCAAGTAAGTACAAAGACGGGCGGTCCTGACAATCCTAGAAGTCTTCTAGTGGTGAGAAGGGTAGATTTTTAGTTCTGAGAAATGGTGATGGGTGCAATATAACCAAGTTTAATATATCCTGGATGGTTGTGAGATCTAAGTTCTTTGAACAGCATCAACCCATGTCTGCAAAACTCAAGGATGTGTCTGGTAGTTATGGATTCTATGGGCCCTGAATTAGCCCTGATTGCAGGTGAGTGAATCTTTACTTGAACTCTTCATATCACCTGAATAATGATCCCTGTAATACAGCTTTAATCAAGTTGGAGTCAGACTAATATACTGTGAGCTGTACGTGATTTTTATCAAGGATGCTTTGTAATGTGTTTCTCCATGGTAGAAAAAAATTTGCACTTTGCCAGGTTTTTAAATAGCTTTGTAAAGCTATTTTAATTCATCCATCAATTACAATAAATGAATTATACATTCCAGGCTAGATCATCCAAGAGAAAATAAATTCTGTATACATTTTTGGCATCTTAAAAAACAAAACAAAAAAAGAGTGTGTGTGTGAAAGAAAGCATATCGTACTTCTCTGCTAATTAGTTTTTTGATATCCTTTCTGAAAGGGTCTGGTTGAAAAGCTACTGAAGACTTTGTTGTTTTCTAAGCTGCTGTTACACTGCAGTAAGCTATGACTTGGCATCTTCAAGGACACACGGTTACTGAAGCTAAAGCAGTCCCCTTTTCCAGGAGATATTGCGAGAAATCATGTATGCAGGAGCATCTATCATAACCTATTCAGCACATCTTCCGCTGACAGGTAACTTGTCACTACATGCTTCACTTTCCTTTCTCTGTTACAGACTGGCAGCTTCTGCACACTTTTCATTGTGCAGGTGCTTTCTTTTGGCAGACTCGTTCAGATAATAGAGCAATCCAATCAAAACATCACTGAGAACCCCTGACAGAACATTTGCTGCTTTAGAAACATTTGCACTCACCATATGGCAAGGGCAGCTTAGGCTATGAAACTGTGATAATTTTTGTTTTCACTCAGTGAAGGCATCTGAGATTTATGAGGGCCAAAATTCATTATGTGTTGACAAACCCATCCATATTTTTAAAGCAATTTGTAGGATGATTCCAGAGCTCAGTAAAGGAGAGGTGTTTCTCTTTTCATTGCTACTCATACAATGACAGATAGCTGCATTTCAGCAGACAATCTGCATGATGCAGCCAACAAGCTGCTTATTACAAAAAGACTACAGTATTCTGTAGTAATGGGTAACATACTCCAGTTGGACATAATACTAACTATATTGTTTGTGGCCATATATGCAAAGCATTTATTTAGTAACAAAATAAACAGGAAATGTCTTTTGATAGACATGACCATCATCTCATTAAATATAATTATTTCTTTCTAAATTTGGTTGAAAGATACTTCTTAAATATCTCACACTCATTGACTTACCAAAAACTAACAAGGAGCAGCATTGTGTTGATTCTTTTTAAATCTGAAATACACTAGTTTCCATATGTTCCCTGGGAACTTAAAAGTAAACTGCAGTGCTTTTAAAATAATTAAGTACCATTATAATAAGATCTTGCCATATTTTGTTAACAGAACACATTGATATAAATAAACATTTTTTTCAAGTTAAAATTATTTCCTCTTAATTTATCTCTGGACCTGATTTCATGGCAGTAGCACGTCAGCATTTTAGGTGGGATACAGTAACATGAATTAGCTACCACCTGTTCTTCAATTAAATGCACTTTCAAGTGATCCTTAGTGCAGTCCAATGGATTCCGGGTTACTCAATGAAGTACAGCTACAGTTGATGCTTTGGAGCCCCACACTGGAATATGCACATGTGAACTCTATGGTCTTGTGCACTAGAACAGCTGGACCCAAGAGAAGAGCTTCAGTTACTAGAACCAGATTCTGTTCTCATTTATACCAGTTTTAAAACAGAGTAACTCCACTGAGTGTACGAAGGTTATATCCTTAACCCTATTCTATTATGGGGAAACTGAGGCATAAAGAAGTGAAGTGACTTCCCCCAGGTAACACAGTAGATCCGTGGTAGAACCCATATTTCCTGACTCCCTGTACAGTGCCCAATCCATTGGACCATGTTGCCTCCATTGACCTGGGACCACCAAACCTGAGGACTTTTAGCCAGTGGTTCAAGCAATGAAAATCTAATATTTTATACACTAATCAGTCATCCCTCTCTGTAGTGCATTAAGCTTTACATGATTCCTCACTCTGGCTTGTTAATTAAATGTCTCCTGGTGGTGGATGCTTTTTATATAATTAATTTGGTGCCTAGAGAATAATTATCATAAGCAAGCAGCACCATAGTTTCCATGAGTTAAAAGAAATTGCTTGAAATGAAGAGGGCCTCATTTATCTTAACAAGTTAAGCAGTAAATACAAGAGGCTATATTGTGTCTCCTAACCTCTCTCCTCCCCATGGGAGTGTGTCAAAGAGTTCTAAAGTTCAACTAATTGAAAGCCTTTCCCAAGGCAATTTGAAATCACCAGGAGCCTTTCCAATTAATTCAATAGGCTTTGGATCTGGCCCTGAAATTCTAGTTAGTGCTCCCTACAGGAGGAGGAAATTTGTGGCCTAAAAAGGGTGCATATAGCCCAGTCTCCAAAGCCTGTGCAATCCATAGGGAAAGTCAGCTTTGACCTAGCAAATCCTGGGGCACCTACATGGAGCAGTTGCCTATCTGTGCTTCTCTGTGAGCGTCACTCTTGTCTGACAGCATAGCACCCTCAGCTTCTGTGTAGCCATTGGGTACCTGTGTCCTCCCATGGGGAGTGGACAATGTGAAGTAGATGCAAATTTTGCTGGTATTTAAGGATTATCTATGATTTCTTCCCTAAAGGCATAATGGGATATTCAAATTAGGGATTGTGCAAGATCCCTCCCTCCCTTCCCACCACAGCCACTAACCTTGGGGAAAGTTCTGTGGAGCCACAAGTAGAATTTTTCCCATCTCCCTATCGTTAAATCATACAGACATTCTATAATGGTGGTACAAAGCAGTACATCAGCTGCTAATAGCATTACTACAGTGTTTTGTATCCTCATGTTCTGAAAGTGTGTAGAATGATGGGTGCCCAAAGCACATATGCGTGGAGTAGACACGGAAGAGGTTGATCTGCGTAGGGTCTCTGAAATAGTGGGTGGAAGGGAAATACCATAGGTGTACAGTGAGTAATAAGTAGTACACTTCTACCCCGATATAACACTGTCCTCGGGAGCCAAAAAATCTTACTGTGTTATAGGTGAAACTGCGTTATATTGAACTTGCTTTGATCCGCTGGAGTGCGCAGTCCTCCCTCCCCCCAACCTCCGGAGCGCTGCTTTACTGCGTTATATCAGATTGCGTTATATCGGGGTAGAGGTGTATTTTTATTAAGAGGAGTACTACTCCATACACTCCCTCCCTTTCTGCTTCCTCTGTCTATGGTAAGCAATGCTGTTTTCTGAACTGCATGTTTTCCACGTAAAATGGGGAATGTTTTAGCAGCTAGGCAATTAGGTCTAGGGGGAAAAAATTAAAACAGTAGACCATAATATTAAAAAAGCAGCATTATGCTTATGTATCTACCACTGGACATTTCATGTATGCAATCTGCACATCAAACTATTTAAAGTGCTCTGTAAGTTTTAAAAAATATATTTTGTAGGAGTCTTTTATCTAGAGATTGGACAGTCCACACACCTCATGCTCAGTGTGCTGTTTCAAATTCAATGGCACTATGCTGTTTTACACCAGCTGAAGTTCTGGGCCATAATAAAATCTATATGTTTGTAACACTACAGAACCTTTTATCATATGTTTTCATTGAGTTTTCAAATTTGTGTGTGCGCACAACAAAGGGTATAATCACAACAGAAATACTCATTGAAAGGCTGTTCATAAAGAGTTACCCATAAAAGCCCCTTCCAATCTTGAACCCTTAAGCCTGTGTGGATCAAACTGTACAGCCAGGGGCTAATTAAATACAACATTATTAGAATGTTATAGTTATCGAAAACAAACATTTGAAAGGAAGAATATTTGAAATTCTGGAAGGATACTGAAATTCTATTGTTTGAAAGTGAGGGAATGGCGTGCCATAAGAACATAACATAAAGAACATAAGAACGGCCGTACTGGGTCAGACCAGAGGTCCATCTAGCCCAGTATCCTGGCTACCAATAGTGGCCAGTGCCAGGTGCCCCAGAGGGAGTGGACCTAACAGGCAATGATCAAGTGATCTCTCTCCTGCCATCCATCTCCATCCTCTGACAAACAGAGGCTAGGGACACCACTCCTTACCCATCCTGGCTAATAGCCATTAATGGACTTAACCACCATGAATTTATCCAGTTCTCTTTTAAACGCTGTTATAGTCCTAGCCTTCACAACCTCCTCAGGTAAGGAGTTCCACAAGTTGACTGTGCGCTGCGTGAAGAAGAACTTCCTTGTATTTGTTTTAAACCTGTTGCCTATTAATTTCATTTGGTGACCCCTAGTTTTTGTATTATGGGAATAAGTAAATAACTTTTCCTTATCCACTTTCTCCACATCACTCATGATTTTATATCTCTATCATATCCCCCCTTAGTCTCCTCTTTTCCAAGCTGAAGAGTCCTAGCCTCTTTAATCTCTCCTCATATGGGACCCGTTCCAAACCCCTAATCATTTTAGTTGCCCTTTTCTGAACCTTTTCTAGTGCCAGTATATCTTTTTTGAGATGAGGAGACCACATCTGTATGCAGTATTCGAGATGTGGGCATCCCATCGATTTATATAAGGGCAATAATATATTCTCTGTCTTATTCTCTATCCCCTTTTTAATGATTCCTAACATCCTGTTTGCTTTTTTGACCACCTCTGCACACTGCGTGGACAGCTTCAGAGAACTATCCACGATGACTCCAAGATCTTTGTCCTGACTTGTTGTAGCTAAATTAGCCCCCATCATATTGTATGTATAGTTGGGGTTATTTTTTCCAATGTGCATTACTTTACATTTATACACATTAAATTTCATTTGCCATTTTGTTGCCCAATCACTTAGTTTTGTGAGATCTTTTTGAAGTTCGTCACAGTCTGCTTTGGTGTTAACTATCTTGAGCAGTTTAGTATCATCTGCAAACTTTGCCACCTCACTGTTTACCCCTTTCTCTAGATCATTTATGAATAAGTTGAATAGGATTGGTCTGAGGACTGACCCTTGGGGAACACCACTAGTTACCCCTCTCCATTCTGAGAATTTACCATTAATTCCTACCCTTTGTTCCCGGTCTTTTAACCAGTTCTCAATCCATGACAGGACCTTCCCTTTTATCCCATGACAGCTTAATTTACGTAAGAGCCTTTGGTGAGGGACCTTGTCAAAGGCTTTCTGGAAATCTAAGTACACTATGTCCACTGGATCCTCCCTGTGCACATTTTTGTTAACCCTTTCAAAGAACTCTAATAGATTAGTAAGACACGATTTCCCTTTACAGAAACCATGTTGACTATTGCTCAACAGTTTATGTTTTTCTATGTGTCTGACAATTTTATTCTTAACTATTGTTTCGACTAATTTGCCCGGTACCGACGTTAGACTTACCCATCTGTAATTGCCGGGATCACCTCTAGAGCCCTTTTTAAATATTGGTGTTACATTAGCTAACTTCCAGTCATTGGGTACAGAAGCCGATTTAAAGGACAGGTTACAAACCTTAGTTAATAGTTCCGCAACTTCACATTTGAATTCTTTCAGAACCCTTAGGTGAATGCCATCTGGGCCTGGTGACTTGTTAATGTTAAGTTTATCAATTAATTCCAAAACCTCCTCTAGTGACACTTCAATCTGTGACAGTTCCTCAGATTTGTCACCTACAAAAGCCGGCTCAGGTTTGGGAATCTCCCTAACATCCTCAGCTGTGAAGACTGAAGCAAAGAATCCGTTTAGTTTCTCCGCAATGACTTTATCGTCTTTAAGCGCTCCTTTTGTATCTCTATCATCCAGGGGCCCCACTAGTTGTTTAGCAGGCTTCCTGCTTCTGATGTACTTAAAAAAACATTTTGTTATTACCTTTGGAGTTTTTGGCTAGCCGTTCTTCAAACTCCTCTTTGGCTTTTGTTATTACATTCTTGCACTTAATTTGGCAGTGTTTATGCTCCTTTCTATTTGCCTCACTAGGATTTGACTTCCACTTTTTAAAGGAAGTCTTTTTATCTCTCACTGCTTCTTTTACATGGTTGTTAAGCCACGGTGATTCTTTTTTAGTTCTTTTACTGTGTTTCTTAATTTGGGGTATACATTGAAGTTGGGCCTCTATTATGGTGTCTTTGAAAAGCGCCCATGCAGCTTGCAGGGATTTCACTTTAGTCACTGTACTTTTAAACTTCTGTTTAACTAACCCCCTCATTTTTGCATAGTTCCCCCTTTTGAAATTAAATGCCACAGTGTTGGGCTGTTGAGATGTTCTTCCCACCACAGGGATGTTGAATGCTATTGTATTATGGTCACTATTTCCAAGCAGTCCTGTTATAGTTACCTCTTGGACCAGCTCCTGCACTCCACTCAGGACTAAATCTAGAGTTGCCTCTCCCCTTGTGGGTTCCCGTACCAGCTGCTCCATGAAGCAGTCATTTAAAGTATCGAGAAATTTTATCTCTGCATTTCGTCCTGAAGTGAAATGTTCCCAGTCAATATGGGGATAATTGAAATCCCCCCAAATTATTGAGTTCTTAATTTTGATAGCCTCTCTAATGCCAGAATGCTGGTGCCAGAAAGTTGGTGCCAGAATGCTGACACCAACTTCAAGTTTGCTTCTTGTTTTGTATTGAATATATGAATTACACCACTAAGGTATTTTATTGTACAGTTATATAATCTACAGACTCTTTAAAAAAAAATGTCAAGCACTCAGAAGATAGCAAATACCCATGCAACCTTAATTCAGCCCTCCAGTATGTCTGCATTATGATACAATCTTTAATTAAATGATCCCATACTCCTTTTTCCAGATGACTGCTGCCTCATTCAGAATGCAGTATCATAATACATCTGGGCAACTTTAATTCAGGCATTTCCATACTTTTGAGTGCTTCACTTTGCAAACTTAATGTCCTTTTAACATACACTTATGTAATTTCTTTAAAATAAAAATTGAGAAAACAAAAATTTCATCATATGGAACCCACACAACTGGAACTGCAAGAGAGTTTGGACCTTTAGATTCATAGCACACTCCTCTACTGTTTACGTTATCAGAGTAACTGGTAGCTATAGAGGACTGTTATTCTCTACCGGACCTGACACTAGAGGTGGATGGAGACACATTTTGCAATTGGTTTTCATAGCTATTTGCTATACCACAAAGAAAAGTGGAAGATTTGGGAAAAATTGGTTGAATTCCAAATTCTGTAGGGGACTGTGCTGTAGTGGGTACGTATCCTTCTGCCCTATTTGCTCCTGCCAAGTTTCTCCCTATCCCTTTCTGCTACTCTCTCTCCTTCCCCAGCTCCTGTCCCTGTCCCTGCTGCTTTCCCCTGTGTCTCCTATAAACCCTTATCCCCTTGACTTCACCACTGCCCTCCACTGCTCTTATCCTCCTCTGAAAAAACTCCTGTACCAGTCCCACCCCCTTTTACTCCCCCATCCCCTGCCAGTTCTACTTAGAGGAAGAGGAGAACCTTGGCTTCTGGGTGGTTTTTTCACCATAAGGACAAACTTCCTGTTCCTAAGGACTATAGATCTGGACTTAACATAGGACCAGAATCTCAGTAGATATAAACTGGCATAGCTGCACTGAAGTCAATGGAGGATCTTTACCATAAATTTAACTTTGCAGTTTTAATGATTGTATTAGCTATTACTTCCTATACACATTTCTTAATGCAAAGTATTTTTAATTATTTTGTAGCCCTCTAAAGTTATGTTCAAAGATTAAATGTCTTTGATTGTTTAAGATTGGATGTTTGCTGTAGGAACTGTTTGTAGTTCTAAATAAGAGAGCTTTTAAAATTACAGACCCATAGAAATGTAAGGCTACAAAGGACCTCATCAAATCCAGCCTCTGATCTAGAAAACAAGATACACTCTTTTCAGTTGTCCAGTGAATTTTTAGTTTTCTCTCATTTTGAAATATGCTTCTATGTGCTCTTCAGTTTCTTCTGCTGCCTCAGATTTCTGCCTGCATTACTGTAACTAGGTTAGTCTCGGTGCCCCAACTCTGCCCTGTAATTTTAGAAGCCTGTTAAGAATTAGCTATGTTTAGATAAAACACTTCCCCTTGGTTTACTAACAGACTGCCTCTATTAAACAGAACCCACTTAACCTTGACCTGCATCTTAGAGGCATTAATGGCAACCTCCACTATATTCTTTTAGGGCAGGTCTACACTAACCCCCCAATTCGAACTAAGGTACGCAACTTCAGCTACGTGAATAACGTAGCTGAAGTTCGAAGTACCTTAGTTCGAACTTACCTGGTCCACACGCGGCAGGCCGGCTCCCCCGTCGACTCCGCGGTATTCCTCTCGCCAAGCAGGAGTACCGCAGTCGACGGTGAGCACTTCCAGGTTCGACTTAACGCGTCCAGACAAGACGCGATAAGTCGAACCCAGAAGTTCGATCGCTCGCCGCCAAACTACCGGGTAAGTGTAGACGTACCCTTAGACTAGGATTTTCAAAGAAGCCTAAAGGCGTTACATGTCCAACTGATATTTAAATCAAATGGGGGTTGGGGTACCTAACTCCCTTAGGTTCTGTTACAAACCCCAATTCTTAATATTTATGGGCCTGATTCACCACTTCATTACTCCAGCTTTAGGCCAATATAATTGAACTGAAATCAATGGACTTACACCAGCATAAAACTGGGTAACAGCATTGAATCAGGCCCTCGGAATTTGCCGTTTCTAAGAATGATGTTGTTATCTTCTGCAGCTAACTCCGTGTGTGGGAGTGCACTTGTGAGGAAGGGCTAGGAGCTCACAATTGCTCTCCGTCTCATGGTGCATTACTGAAAACAGATGCATCTGCAGAGATGTGAAGGAAAGGGTAGGGAGTACTTGTTAGGCCCTTACAATCTTACTCAAAGTTTCCATGACCACTTTGAAATGCTGTAATTCTATCAACTGCTACTGAAAGAAATTCAAAGGTTCCATTTTAACCATCATCAAAGGTAGCATCAAGGGGCACACAGAACAGACAGTGTAAATGCTAGAAGTAGGCAGCACTATTCTCAAAGACAATGCAAGCAAGTAAGCAATACATTTCTTATGAACTCCATCCCTCAAGAATCTTTCAGCAGGATTGCCATTTTTCACATCTTGTGGTAGAGAAACATAGGCTTGAGGGAGTTGGTGGCATTTTAAAAGAACTGCATGTTTTGAACCTCCACATTTTGCAATAGTAGAAGAAGCTTTAAGCTGCTGCTTTGAAATGTCTCCACTGGTCTCCCTGCCCATTTCCTGGTGTCAGTTTTAAATGCCAGAGCTGTGAGAGACAAAACTGTGACATTTTCAAATATACACTCAGTTTCACACTAGCGAACATCAAGAGAATATATGACTTAGAAACTCTTGACCAGCAGAAAAATGATGGAAGTGAAATAAATGAATATATTAATATTGCCCAGAATGAGATTATCTTCTAATAGCATAATGATGATAATATTATCTTACTTTTATACAGTTCTATTCATCCTAAAGGATCCCAAAGTACTTCAGAAACTTTATTAACTATCCAGAGAAAGGAATCAATTCACTCAGCACTGAAATGCAGTCAACTCTGGGTTGGAATATAGCAAGCCCAAAACAAATCTATAACATGAGAAGGAAACAGGTTAGAAGCTGCTTTAAAAGGGGAAGTGGGTCAGCATGGCGATGCTGACTCATCCCCTAGGACCACAAGGGCTGAGGAGTTGAAAAAGGGCAAGCCCAGGCCCCTTTTCCCAGAGCAGGTGAAGTAGCCCCACCCTCCCTCCCCCGGGAGCCACAGAACCGGAGCACGGTGAGGGGTAAGTGGGGGGGTGCGCCTGCCCGGGCTGCAACCCATCTGGCGCCCCCCCGGGGTCTCCTACAGTGGATGCATGTGGGCGGCATCTTGAAATACTGTATGTTCATATCAAGATAAGGAAAGATTCAGAGGAAAGTAGGCACCTAAACTTTTTATTTTTTTTTAATTGGAGCCTCAGAGACTGAGCACAGCGAGGGGGCAGCCGGGGCGGGGCCTGCATCCGCTGCAGCCTGTAGGAGCCCCCGGGGGGGGGTGTGCCTGGCCGCAGCCTGGGCAGGAGGGGCAGAGGGCGTGGCTGCTCACCGCTAGCCGCGCCACTGCTTTTGCAGGGCTGCTGCCCCCCTGCGCCACGCCAGCTCCTCCATGGCTGGGGCTCGCTGCCACCGCAAGCCGATGCTCTGACTCTCTGGTGCCTCCAGAAGGTGGCTCCTCCCTGCCGAACTGCTGCAGCAGCCCAAGCCCGGCAAAGCCAGTGAGTGGACTCGGGACAGGGACCACCGGGGTGGGGAGGGCTCGTGGGGGGGGGGGGGTGTGCACCCTCCAGGGGAGTTCAGGGGGCAGGGAGGGGGGAACCTGGTCTGAGGAACAGCCCCTGGGCAGGCTGGCCCCTGGGGTCTATAAAGGCTCATTGGAATTTGCCCCTCAATAAACCGATGTGCGGGTGGGGGAGGGGCGCAAAGTGGAAATTTCGCCTAGGGCGCAAAATATCCTTGCACTGACCCTGGCTGCACGGTACACTTTTATCTGCCAGGTAGTCCCAGACATCTAATAATAAAGTTGTGGCCTGATTAAAACCATCTCAAGTGTCTCCTGTCCTTTATTCGGTATAGCTGGACAATATTGATTTACTAATATAAAAGGCCAAATTCTGCTTTTATTTTCAGCCATGCACCCCTACAGAAGGTATACTTTAAAACAACTATTTTAACTTAAGATTTTTGATTAAAAATGATAAAACTTTGCAAGTACAACAACGCATTTCATGTTATGTACTATTGTGTCATATTATATCTCCAGAATCCATATGTGAGTGGGTGGATGGATTCCTGAGGAAATTAGCTTTAGCCTTATGCTTCCCAATATACGTCTGACATTTTTACCATGCTGCATGGAATGTTCATGGGGTAATTTGTCTAAGAAGTTAATGTAAATACAGAAATTATATTTGAAAAATATTTTGAATTGTAAATATATCAAAATGTCTTTTCAATATTTTAAAATTATCACATATGCTTTAAAGAACAAAACACGAGAAAAAAATGTTACTCTATTTTCTGTTTAAAATAATCCCTAAACTTATACAAAGCTTTCTTAGAAACATATTCTAAATGAATATACTAAGTGTCAGGTATATTGCGTGAAACTGCTCTATGATATAAAAAATCAGAATGAATTGATATGTCCATGAATTTTCTTTACAGTTAAAATTGCTGCATAAATTGAAATGGTGTCATTGTGCTGATATCAAACTCTTTTAGGTACTCATTGCTTCAGTTTTGCAGTACAGTGCTGACCGCTTCAGCCTTGTTACCCCCGAACAAAAAAGTGGTATCATTGAAGAAGGCACCTTGAAATACTGTATGTTCATATCAAGAAAAGGAAAGAGATTCAGAGGAAAGTAGGCACCTAAACTTTTTATTTTTTTTTAAGCAGGAAGTGTCAATATTTGAAATGTAGATGTTAGTGCCATCATGTTTATTTTTAATTATAGCTGAAAATATGGCTGTCAACTGTTTACAGGGGATCTGTACGTTTAATCAGCTGTATTAGTGCCAGAGCAATGTTGTCACAGCTGCTTTGACAGATTATTTGTGCTGCCATGGGATCTTTACGGTGTATATTGAATCTTGTGCATACTTTTTGTTCACTTTTGTCTCTCAACTGAGCTCTCTCTCATCCATTAAAAGTTAGAGGAGAAAGTTTTGCTTTCATATGTTGTTGTGTCTGTCACCTTTAAAGTGGGTATATCTGGCTGAGGGAACAAAGAAAAAGTATAATGCAGCCTTGCAAAATTTTACTTGCCCAATCATGTAGGGCAAATAATTTCTTTGGTTGGGCTACTGCAATACTAGTTGTTGTCATTATCATCATCATCACAGTAAAGGATAGGTTAGTACATTTTGAGAGGAAGAATGGCCTTATGGTGAAGGTACTGGACTGGAATTCAGAAGAAGATTGAGGTTCAATCCTCAGCTTTGTAACATTTTATGTGACTTGCCCAAGGACATACATCCTCTCTGTGCCTTGATTCCCCATCTATGAAATGAAGATAATATTTTTTTCTCTCCCACACTGTGTCTGCCTTGTGTATTTAGATATCAAGCTCTTCAGCTTAGGGATTGTCTTTTATTATACATACATACAGCACCTTGCACAAGAGGGCTCTGGTCTTGTTTGGAGTTTCTAGACACAACCATAATACAAGTAATTTTTTTTTTTTTTGCATATGTTGATAAATGCTCAAATTTGCAAGGACCTTTGGAATATATTTGCAATTAATGCATGTAGGGTGTTTTTGTGTTTATTATTTTTAAGAACAAATTGTAGGTCTGTACTCCACAGTCTTAACAAACCAGCCCAGAAATCTTTGTTACCAAGGAAGAATGATCGTTAAGTCCTTATCTAGTTTTGTTTAGTCAGTCATAATTTTAAATTCATATTGTAGTTCCCCCAGCCATACTAAGTAGAATACCCAGCAGCCAAGTTATGCAAACAAGGAGACCTAAAATAAATACTTCATACTTAATTCTTGTGCCTTGAAAAAACACTAAACCAATGCTGTTTAGTATGCCTCAGAATCCTGGAAGACTAACTGGACATACAAACCTACACATGGTCTCTTCTGTTACACTTTGCACATTACTTCATTTAAAAAGTACTGAGTCATTTAGAAAACTCACAATTTCTATCCTGAATCCCTATATTTTATATATCCTTATACACAAGAGGTCTAAAATTGTGAAACTAGCATGATAAGTATTGATACTTTAAATATATGAATATTTCAAGTCAAAGCAGACACAATTCATTAACAAGAGTTGTCACTGTGAGTGCCTGTTGGGCTAAAACAAGTAGACAATTAAAAACAACTTAATATTTAGTATAGTGCTTCATCTTTTTGAATCAGATGTAGTTAAAATATAAAATCTCTTTAGATTCCATGTAGTAAGACTCCTTGTCAATCCTTGCCGGCTCCCCCAAAATCAATGTTGTGTCTGACTTGTTTCAGTACAGATTCTCTACACAACAAGTCACAGCTGCTTAATACCTGTAGGAGAACACTTCAACCTCCCTGGCCACACAATAGCAGATGTAAAGGTAGCCATCTTACAGCAAAAAAACTTCAGGACCAGACTCCAAAGAGAAACTGCTGAGCTCCAGTTCATTTGCAAATTTGACACCATCAGATCAGGATTAAACAAAGACTGTGAATGGCTATCCAACTACAGAAGCAGTTTCTCCTCCCTTGGTGTTCACACCTCAACTGCTAGCAGAGCACCTCACCCTCCCTGATTGAACTAACCTAGTTATCTCCATTCTGATTTATACCTGCCTCTGGAGATTTCCATTACTTGCATCTGAAGAAGTGAGGTTCTTACCCACGAAAGCTTATGCTCCCAAAACTTCTGTTAGTCTTAAAGGTGCCACAGGACCCTCTGTTGCTAGCTGCTTAATGTTACTTATTTGGGCATAAGTGTGCTTTCTTTGCGTCCAAGGATTTCTTGGAGGCTGTATGCACTAATTTCTTGCACTTATAAATTAGTGATGGGCAGACCTCAAAAGGCTCAGAATTTCTGTGGGGTTTGGATAAGCTTCCAAAACTTTGGATGATTATCTGAAGCTAATGCAAATCTCTTTGGATCTAGAAATTGGACTAGGAAGGTTGCAAAAATAGACTCTCTCAAGATTTTCTGTATGCCTGGTCCCAGGCAGATCAGAAACGCATGAGTTCTTATTTTAACTGAATTGCCTCTTGTGTCTCTCTGGTACAGTAGACATTACTGGCTTCTGTGTTTCATTTTGAAAATAATAAGTAAATAGAAATCTGCTTTAATGCAAACAGAAATAGAACACATGAAACTACATTAAATGAAAACAATAACAGCCACAACAAATTGTAAAGGCACTCTGTGGGCCTACAATTTGAGACTCTATTTACTGAGATAAATCATATTTGCATTGTTGAAATCCTCTTAGTTAGTTAGTTACCAGTAGTAGATGCCGCTAGGACAGGTGCTAAGGTTATGCAAAATTGCCAACTCTCACCATTTTATTCCGAATATCAGAATATTTGTGGCTTTCTAAAAGTCCAGTTCCTGGATTCATGTGGGTAGGTATCTCAACTATTAATTAAAAGAGCCCTTGAAAACATGAAAATGGGAGGAGGGATAGCTCAGTGGTTTGAGCATTGGCCTGCTAAACCCAGGGTTGTGAGCTCAATCCTTGAGGGGGCCATTTAGGGATCTGGGACAAAAATCTGTCTGGGGATTGGTCCTGTTGTCAGCAGGGGGTTGGACTAGATGAGGTCCCTTCGAACCCTGATATTCTATGAACCCTAAGGGTTCCCAGCACCAGGGGAAAAAAGCCATTTTTAAAATCTCTGATCTTTTGGGATCTGACACAGTTTTCAAATCTAGGGTTTTAACAATGATGTAAACATCTAAGATAAACAGACAGTCCAGATGGTCCCACTGAAGCCACATACTTCCTAAAAAATAACACAGCTGCATTTTTATGCATCATAGGCTCACCTATGTCTGTCTTTCCCTACCCCCCTTTGAGATGATGTGTGCCACTGAGAGTGTACAGAGTGGGTGCTTCTTGAATTCCCCAAACTACAGGAATTGTGGTTGTCACAGGCCCTTGTGTAGGATGGACAAGGAGCATGTGTGTTGGAGACATGAAATCCCCATGTATGCTCCCTCTGCCCCCACACACTGGGGCAAAGATCACTCTCAAATCTGGCCTGGAATTACTTCTCTCTTGTTCTAGAGTTACTAAACAATGAGTAAAGCAGATAGTTTTGAATGTGTTCCTTGAATCTCTTTCCTCATTTAGGATAGGAACCACTGACCTCGTTCACTTTTTTTTAAACAAGCTGCATCCAGGAGTCCTTCTGCCTGTCACACACAATTGAGTCCAAATTAGCTTATCTCTGAATCTACAGATGTTCTGATCTTGAAGAGGTCCCCCATTAAGTACCTCTTTTTACATTTACATCCCACAGATGTAAATGTAAACAAGTGAGTAGTAAAGCTGTATGAAACAGCCAGTTTTTGCCTTGTGAATATTTATTTTAACAGCAAAACATTTTCATCCATACTCATAAATATGATCAAAAATGTTCTCTCTTTTCCTCCAGCCATTTGTGGTGAAAGTAGCAAAATGCCTTTAAGTGTCCCATCCTGGGCAAAACACTTTTTTTTAAAAAACCAGGTATAAATATGACATTTTCCACAGAGAAATGTTGCCATTTTTTAAAATTTGTTTTAATGGAAAAAGCTAAGATGCCAATTAGATTTTTTTCAAAAATGTGTGACTTTTTTGGATCCTGGTGAAAATTTTCTTTTAGTGGATGGAGGTCAGCAGTACTTCAAAAGGTAAAAACATGAAGTAAACTTCCATGGTGTCACTCCTAGTGAAAAGAGGGAATTTGAGCTTTGATTTTTGCAGAATGTATAGACCAAATGTATCTCGTCTAACACTAAAGGCCCCAAAAGGGATATTGCTCTCCTATTTATTGTTCTGGCTGGCAATCTCCTACTTATGAAACATTCAGAGTTCCCTACTGCATCTATGTAGCTGTACCTGCTTATTCAATGTATCACTTTTTTTCCTGGTTCTCTATTCCATAAGAAATTTTGTATGTACCTACTTTTTCTTTGCAGCCCATGATACTCAAGTCTGTCTGTCAAGCTGGCTCTTTTACTTGATAGTCTTCCCTATCTTTATTGAGCTTATGCTTTGCACAGTGGGAGTGGAGTGAAGGGGAGAAGTAAATGTGGTTCTACGACACTTTCATGACTCCCCTGACTTTTGGTCAGCCAGGGACTGAATCAGCCTTCAGCACAAGTGAGAGCAGCCACAGAACTGCTCTAATTTGCACAGGCTAGTACGGTCCCCTAGGGAGCATTCTACTAGCCAGTGATCAGAAGAGCATATCACACTCCAGCTCCATTGTGCCCCCTTACACTTGATGGAGTTGGCAAGTAGCATAAAGCCAGGTATGTGCCATCCAAGAAATCCCTTGATGTCCGAAAATCCTCAACTGCCCCTTTAGGGCAGTTTGACAGGCCCTTTGCCCCATTCAGGTAACACACATGACATTAAAGAGGTATGAAGATCTAGCCCCCACTTTTCTCAGTTTTCAAATATGAGACCAAAGTAACATGTCTTCGAATATTTTTCTCCTGTTGGATGTAGACCCTACTCACATTATTGTCTATTTAAAAGTATGCCTTCACTTTTGTTGAATTGCAGCTATTTTGTGGCCATTGGCATCTTGGCTGCTTCAAGATGACTTCAGTTAGCAGATTCCAAAACCTTATTTCACAGATTCACTCTGAGAGACCCTTTCTCACATGTTACAAACCAGTCCTACAAACTCTAGCTCTGGCTAGAAGAGTTTTAAAAAAATTCAATTATACTGCGGTGTTGGTTTAGTCAGGTAAACTCAAATTACCAGGTACCAGTTCTTAAGTGCTGAAAGGTTCCCTGAAGCAGCTATCATATAAGATATTAAATGTTATCATTTTCACACTTCATTAACTGTATAATTCAGTGGGGAATACTTTTTTAGCTGCTCCTGATTTCAAACAGTGTTTGCTGTGCCTTGATGAAATCTTGTTGACCTCAATAATTTAAACTTAGGCAGTATCCTCACTTTAGTAAGGACCATTCAGTGTAATGAAAAACATAGTATTTGCCTCTTATAGTTGGAAAATTTGAGCTGGTCCTGTTACACTGCCTTAATTAGTAGATTAAAAACATTTTAGACAGACAAAACTTTTTAGTACAGTTAAAGAACTGAAAATAATTAATATTGGAGTGGTTTAAAAATTAAGTTAAGTGATGGATTACTGACTATGAAAAAAAAATCTCTTTAGAATGAGTTGAAATTATACCTTTGTTTGGCAGTTTTTACATCTGGTGATATAGCTGGACAATGAATTGATTATAAAGTACATTTTCCATTTTCTTCACTTAAATAAGCAGAGGATGTGTGTGACTATGAGGTTGTCTTTTTGACCTCTCCATGGTCCTAATCCAATGCCCGGTATAGTCAAATCAAAGAGGCTGAAATGTTCGAGGGAGATAGGCACCCAAATACCAGAGAATTTCAATGGAATTTGGATACCTAACTCTCCTGGAGGCTTCTTCAAAAATCCATGCATGAATCTTTCCCCTGACTGTACTGGCCACTGGATCAGATCCCTCTAGAACTTAATGGAAGAAGTGGTTAAAACCAAAACATCCTGGCTATTACAGTGAATTTTCCAAGCACACAGAGATCAGTTTTATCCCATACAACATCAGCCTGAGCCTCTGACTGCCAGAAGCTGGGATTGTATGACAGGGATGTCATATAATAATTGTCCTATTCTGTTTGTTCCTTCTGAAGCATCTGGCACTGGCCACTGTGGGAAAACAGAGTACTGGGCTAGATGGATCACTGGTCTGACCCAGTATGGCCATTCTTATGTTCTTATGAAAATGCATGAATCCTGCAGATTATCCCAAACAATAGAAAACATAGATGCAACCTTACTATATAGTGACTGACTTCTATGGCTGTGCAAAACTGAAAGAAAAAAAAAAAGAGAGTAGCTGCTAAAACAGTATCTTGATTTGTTTTGTTTTGTAAAGACCTGCATTTCCTCCTATCTTCCTCTTTAAAAGTTCATCACTACAAGACCCTAAAAGTACAGAATGTCTTTCAGTAAAGTCAATGGAAAAATAAATCCTCCAACTCCTCTGATTTTTACAGTCACTACAAATTCCTGGAAAGCTGGGCTGTCAAATTATTTTTAAAAAATTACAAGCATGGATACATTCACACAAACCCACCAGCACCTCCATAAAGGAAATAATATTTATTTGGTTCCTTTGTTGCATTATTGCTGCATCCACAAAGCTACACGAAAACTCTAAAATAAACTAAAACTACAAAAAAAAAAATGTTTTAAAGAGGCACTAACTTTTTTTAGTTATGAATTCATTCATATCCCATGATATAATCACTTTACAACACTTACATAAAGCAACAATAACAAAAAACTCAGCTCCTCAAAAGGCTTATACAATAGATCACAGAAGTCAGAACAGATGTCCTACAATATCTTCTCCCACCCTCAACTGTATCTCACAATGAGGCTTCAATGCAAGTTGGATCAGGATTCTGGAATCTATGCTAGATCCACATAGTTCAGGGTACAGGAGAATTAATGGCAGTGGGGAGATACACACACACAAAACCTATAAAGAAGTAAATACTGGGGAAAGGAGGCCACAAGCCTTAATGCAAAGTGCTGAGTAAGGAGAGTAGTCTTTATGTCAGCCCAGGACCTGGAGAGTTGCCCTATACCAGGGATTGGCAACCTTTCAGAAGTGGTGTGCCGAGTCTTCATTTAATCACTCTAATTTAAGGTTTTGCATGCCAGTAATACATTTTAATGTTTTTAGAAGGTCTCTTTCTATAAGTCTATAATAT